>NC_136068.1:1597271636-1598683816 GCF_964261635.1 Lissotriton helveticus | reverse complement strand
TCGGTCATTTCGACTTAGCATTGGATTATTAAGTTTGTATTTGTCGCACCCAACTCATTTCAAGAAGGTATGTGGTTGACCTAGTTCTCGTAACCGGCAAACAAGTTTGGCCCTGGTTGCGTGGTGCATTGATGGGCATGCTCCTTGCTGTTTTCAGCGTGCAATTCTTATGCGTGTATTTGTAAGGGCATGGTATATCTGGAGAACAGCATATTCCATACGTCCACCAACACCTCCAGGAGACAGACATGCCCACTTCACACATTACGTTGGAGGGCTGCCAATTCCGGGGGCAACTAAGCAAACAAGGGCATGGTTGGTTCAACACCAAGGGTCTCTTTAGCCTCTTCAGTGCTGCGCGAATTTCGCTGCAGTGCTGAAGGGTTTAAAATCGTATTGGCTCATGACGGAAATGTTCCGTCATCAGCACCGGAGCACCGACGCTGATGACGGACCCGTTCCGTCATGAGCATGGAAGGGGTTAGGGCAGCAGGTAGGGTTTCCTGGGTTAGGACCACTGCAATTAAGTTTGATGCGAATTGGATGGGTCACCCCACAGAGGATGCAGTGACTGCCCTGTCTTTATGAACATCGTACTTTGTGACTACAGGGCGACTCTCCTTTCATGTAGCACCACATTAGTCATTGTTTTCATCATGTATTTGAAGGTTGCAGGGAAGAGACCCAAACTTACTTTTCCCCTGCCTTGTCTAGACCTAGCATTACTCTATTGTGTTACGTTAAACATTCACTTAGTTTCAGCCTCCTGGGTAGCATAATAGTTTATTTCCTTGGCCCGGTTGCACCAGGGAGCCTCACATGAGGGCAGGATATAAGCTGAGTGCACTATAGTGTTAAGTGGTATGTCCCATTGACATGGACTAGGGGTAGTTACATGGATTATGTGGCATATTAGCTCAGGTTTATGTCACTATCAGGCGTTGCTTTTGCTTGCTCTTCATAGGGCTCGTAGGAGTGCAATACGTTTCGAAGTGCAGCCAGTAGGATTGTGTTTATAAGCTATGGGAATTGTTCTATCTTCTCTTGTTGAACTCCTCTAAGTGCTGTGTTTTCCCCTGCCTTGTCTAGACCTAGCATTACTCTATTGTGTTACGTTAACATTCACTTAGTTTCAGCCTCCTGGGTAGCATAATAGTTTATTTCTTTGGCCCGGTTGCACCAGGGAGCCTCACATGAGGGCAGGATATAAGCTGAGTGCACTATAGTGTTAAGGGGCATGTCCCATTGACATGGACTAAGGGGTAGTTACATGGATTATGTGGCATATTAGCTCAGGTTTATGTCACTATCAGGCGTTGCTTTTGCTTGCTCTTGATAGGGCTCGTAGGAGTGCAATACGTTTCGAAGTGCAGCCAGTAGGATTGTGTTTATAAGCTATGGGAATTGTTCTGTCTTTTCTTGTTGAACTCCTCTAAGTGCAGTGTGAAGTACTCTTATCACACTAAATATAACATGTTCCTGTTCTGTCAGATCGAGCCACCTGTGTCGCACAAGGGGGAGGGGCCTCTCCTTTTCCCCGACTAGTTAGTTGCGGGGTTCACAATTGTCACTTGGTAACTTTACCCCACAAGGTGAGAGAGTCCAGCCTGGACTCCCGGGAGTGCTGTTCGGGCCCGCTATGGCTATTTTCAGCAGCAAGTTCACCAGCGCTCTAATATTAGAGTGGTTGTTTCTGGTGCGCGGCATCGTCCCTCAAGGTTCACAAAATAGCACTGCCTGGCTTTCAGAGAGGCTGCTTCAACAGCCACGGTTTAAGTCAGGAGCATTGGTGACAATTGTCTTTGGATATCAGTTTGTTATTTTCGGGTGTCCAGAATTATTTAGAGACTTATTGGTACGCTTCCGGCCAAATAGGTTTTGCTTAGCAGGAGGGCCTGCGATTGTTTGGCGGGGTTTCACTTGCAGGGTCCGATGTGAGCAGCTAATAGCCTCAGTCTTAGACGATCTGCTGGGGTTCACAAGCAGTGGAGGGCCCTTGGCTAGGTGCACTAGTAATCGTTCGGCCTGAGTCAGATTATGTTAGTTGTATTGTATTTCAGAACTTAAGGTGGAGAGATCGTAGGCAGTATATCCACGCCGGGAAGTACACAGTTAGAAATTAGTAGTGTCCCAAGTCGCCCGCTCGATCTATCAGCTGTCTATAGCCGCCTTAGGTCCAACGAGTGCCCTACCGGGATAATTGGCCAAGAGACAGACACTAATAGTTATTCGGCACGGTGTACTAGTAGGGTGATTGCCTATGAAGGTCCCAACCAGCCTTATACGCATGTTGGGGACAACTAGTGCCTGCCTATGAAGTAAGACTGGTGTTGAAGGGACGTTTTGCCAAGGGCGGTAGCGTGGTCGGCTACACAGGCTTGGTGCGTTAATGGCCATGTAGGCGATTGTTTTCACTCATGTTACTTGAAGGGTATGGACGTGGGCAGGCAACATGTTAACAGTCAATATTTCAACATCTGGGGTTGACACAAAGTGGAGGGTCCTTGGGTATGTCCACTGGTAAGCCTTCACCTGGATGGCATTTTATGGGATGGTTCTTTAGGCACTAAAGTAGATTGCCTTTTGCAGTTTTCACACGCTAGGAAGTACGAGTGCTGAAGTAACAGTTCTCCTAGTATCACATATGGTATATACATTTGTATAGGGTGCTCGTAGGGTCCAACGAGTGCCAGCCAATAGGGGACGATTAGTACAAGGATCATCACTAGGGGATCCTTACACAGTGTTAGAAGGGACGTGCCTAAGCTAATTTCAACTGGCCGTAGATTCATGTAGGAGAAGTTAGCGGCCAGACAGTGGGCAGTCCACCTATTTTATCTGTTCAAAGTTGCACGCTTGCACCAAGAGTTGGATCCCCAAGTTCATCCCAGACAGACTACATGTCCAGTCCTTTTGCCAGGCCTTGGCTGTTGTGGCCAGCTTTTTTGTGGGTTGGTGTGCAGCCTGTCACTGATTTTACTCTTTGCCAGAATATGGGCAACTTGTGACACACAGTTTTTTGTTTCCACACCATTTCTGGTGTAGGTATCTAGGGTCTCAAGCGGTTAGCAGGGTCCGGGCACCTGGGAACAGTCTAAGGTGCAGCAAGCAGCGTAGGCTGCGTAGGTTGACACTTCACGTTAGGGTGCAGTGTCTTGTTCCGGGCACAATACTATTATTCCCTCAAACCCGTGTGACACCTCGCTGTGTGCACCAGGGTTAAGGGGGGGGAACTGGCCTCCGACAGGCCTTGCCAGGTCAGGGGTAGCCAATCTTTAGCTAGAGCCTGTGGTGGTGATGGTGTTCGAAACCCAGTCTGGGGGTTCTGGGCCAGTTTTCCCTCGCCATGCGTGCGGGGGGCGGCGGGCTCTAGGTGCCTTTTGAGGATCAGGCAAGGGTATTCTGGGCTGAGGTGCGTGTCACTGTATTTACACGTTCACAGACGGGTTCCAGCGGATGCTCCTTGTCCACCATATAGTGAACCTTGTTGACACTCTATCTTTCTAGTCGACACCATCCCGGTGTATATATATCAGGGTCTCAAGCGGTTAGTAGGGTCCAGGCATCTGTGACCAGTCCCTGGTTCAGCAAGCAGTGTATGTTGACACTTTGCAAAATTTTGCAGTGTTTCATGATCGGACCCAATACTCTTAATTCCCCTACCCCGAACGTGACACCTGGTGTGTGCACCAAGGATCTCTTTACGATTTTTTGCGCTGGCCATCACGGCATGTTATGGCACCTGATAGAACGACCACATTGTACTTACGGTGGGTTTTGCCACCAGTGGGGGACAGGTAAATTTCAGTGGTCAGACATGTCTCCATCTCTGTAGGCAAGGTGCTCGTCAGGGGAGGCGCTGGAGCCAATGCGTAGGAAGTCCTGCGCTGTGTGTAATTCAAGGGGCAGAGGAGACAGGATGTCATTAGTCTTGGGAGGCCTTAGGCCAAGCGCAAGGGGCTTTGGGAGGACATTTTGGCAATCCTGCCCGGTTTAAAATTGGACATGTTTAGGCTGGTTAGGGGAGAGGCCCTAGAAATAACGTGCTAGAAATAGTAGGAGGAATGCCGGCCTTGGTGGGGGGCCCTGGCTGCGACGGTCACCACACCCAGGGCTGTGGCGGAGTTACAGGGCGATCCAGAGGCGGAAAGGTACCCGGGAGTACCCTCTTCAGGACCACAAAGGATGCTGAGGCCTAATATCCCCAGGAAGTCTGTGCGGTGGACCCTGGGGTGCGACGGCGCCCCGCTATCCTACGGGCGGTTGGAAACCTGTACAACCGGGGGTCGCTTGAACGCGCTGCCCCTCATAGGGGGGGGCGTGAGCAAGAGGTTGGACCAATGGTTCACCGGAAGTGGGAGGGGCTATCTCCTCACCTGAACCGCTAAGCACCGATTGGCTAAGGCCACGATGCAAATTGGCCCATCAGGTGGTAGGCCGCGAGGGGCGGCTTGCCTTTGGATCGCCTGTAAGATAACCCACCTTGTTGGCAAATGTGTATGCTAATAAACCTGCAGCAATTTTTCTCCAACAAAAAAGTTGTCTGGTCTGCTTATTTATGCGACATGCATGTTGCTGCGAGAGGGCTGGTGAGTGGGCCGGTATTGGCACTATGAAAATGGGCCTGCCCTCAGTCTGTGGAGCCCAGGGAGGGGCTGCTGCAGCCTCTGGAGTTTAACAGAGAAGTGCGAGCAGCCCCTGGAATCGGAATGAAAAAAAAAAGTTATTGTTTTTAAGTAGGACTGTTCTTGCCGTCCCGGGATGCTTTGTGGAAAGTAAGAAGTAGGGGAACGGACTGAAATAATTTTTAGAAGTAGGGGCACGCCGTGCCCTTCCGTTCCCGCCCACTTCTACCACTGCCTCAAAGTGACTTTTGCCCTCCCCAAGAACCAACTCCCCTCCCAGACCTTGATCTTCAAGTGACATCACATCAGTTCTTATCATTAGTTACCTACTATCTGAACAGAGTCCTCACGTCCCTCACTGTTAACTCGCCTTTCCTCACAGATTTCCATATCATATACCATTTTTTTAAACTGATTTTTGTATAGCTGTAAATGTGCGACTTCTCCCTAGTAACCATCATTTAGGTTAAAATCTACCATCACAAATAAATTTCAATGACTACATATAGCAGACGTCTTCTTGCCTTCGACAAGAAGATCCACAGAACACAGAAGGAAGCACGTGTTCATGTGTTTCATGTGTGCAGAATTAGAAGCCCCCAACAGAAAGCAATTTAAGTTACACAAATGATACTGTGTGTAAAATGTTGCCTTTAATTCCCCAGGGTGTCTACTTTTCTGAGCACTGTCAATTAGGTTACTTTGTGCCTCATGGTTGAAGTGCACGAGTAGTCCCACTTCTATGTTTATGTTCACTATCCGGTCTTCCTCTCCAGACCCCTTCCTCCACAGTCCACACCCTCCCCAGCTAGTGGCGGGAATCCCCAAAATCCACCTGTTCTGCAACACTTTTTTCTCTCGCCCTCCGTGTTCTTTCTTTCCCAGAACCCTCCCCTTTCTGCACCTTTTAACTGCCCTAACCCTGTCCCTACTGTATATTTATGACCCCCTTTTGTGTACAGCCATCAGTTAGGGTTTTGTTCTGTAAGCCACGCACATTCAGCCCTGTCATTCACGTGCTCATGAGAGGGACTCTGTCTGAGGAAGTAAAGCGATGCTGGTTCCGCTATCCGGTCCGTTAAGGCGCGCGCGCCACTACGGATCTCCAACAGCCCCAAAATCCCCTCCTGCTGTTCAAACAAAGAGCGGGTGGCAGTATCGTTCCTTCGTACAAAAGATGACGGAGGGGATGTGTTCTGCAGGTGGGTGGTTGGCAGCTGCCAGAGTATGACGCAACAGCATCTAATCCAGGGAATTTCATAGATCGTATAGAGTGCTTAATTTGTATTTATTTTTTTTAAGTGCAGGGGCTTTAATTTGTTTGAGGAGCCCTGTCGCGAATGGTGCTGAACATGAAGGTCAATTCATCAAAATGCCAGGGGAGCGGAAGTGACATGACACACCCTTTGACCTTTAATTTCACTCGCACACACATACTGACACATTCACTCTCTCGCACCCACCTCCAGCCTCTTTTTTCTGTCACTCTAAACTTCGTGTCAAATTATCTCCCGCTTGCAGGTTATTTTTCATCCCTGCTTTATCCCTTTGTCTCTGTTTTCTTAGTTTTACCATCTCGTCCTCATTCTCTTGACCTTTTCTGCCTTTCTCTTGCTCTGGGTTAAAGTCTAAAGAAAATAAGTCCTTGGGGCATATTATCTAGGAGATGCGATAATTATCGCAAATCGCGCTTAGCGCAATTTACTCTATTGCTAATTTACATCGCCGTGTTAGCGACGTATCATCAATGTTTTGCTAACAGGCAATGTAATTCCAGCGATTGGGGCCGATTCTCAGGAATAGCGCGTGAAATCCAGCGATGATTTCACAGCGCTAAGGAGAAGCTTGCTGATAGGGGAGTGTGGACCTAACCCGGCAATCCACCTCACATTATCAGTATGCCTAAGTCACTTTTAAAGTAGGCGTTACATTCCTGCAATATCAGCGGTTAGCACAGTTGTTTATATCGCTTCGTAGGTCTGCCGCATGGCTTGCTAATATCACAAAGCCGTGTTAGGGAGCATTCCCACTTTGCATGTCATTAGCGATATCCAGGGCCGGTCCTAGGCCTTCTGAGGCCCCGGGCGAAAGGGAAGATGCGAGGCCCCCCTAGATGCATATTGCGTCACAAGAAGTGACATCACAGAAAGCGACATCGCAGTACTATTGATCTTATTTGGCATCACTGAAGCTAACTAATGTGGATATCAGTAACATGGACAAAAAGTAGAGGGGATTGAAAACAGGTGAGCAAATATCAATTAATTATAAAAAGTAGATACAATTAAATATTGCAATCAAACAAGGTTGAGAGAATGAACACAATGCTTGTTGCAAAATGCAGTGAGGTCACAAACTCCAAACCAGATCGCTTGTAACCACAAAAATGCTTTGAACATCTGGCCCATGGCTCTTCTAGCTGACAAGTTAAAACTTTTTGATTCTGCTGGTTTTAGTTTGAAAGTGAAAATTACATAGATTGGTCCAAAGATCGCCGACCTTGCACCAGGAAGCCCAGCACCTACAACAGTGATTACTCAGGATCAGGCACGACGCCCATTGGGCTCAAAGGGCTTCAGCATCTTTTTAATTGAGATTTTTCAAACAAAAAGTACAGGCACAGTATAGAAGAAAGAGGAGCAATCGTGTAGTGGGGTATGAGGACTGTGAGACGGAACAGCATGCTTTGCTATCAAGTTGTAGAGTCAAGGTAAATGTAAATGTAAATGTACCATCATGACGTAACATAACATAGTAACATTTAATCTTAGTATCCTAGGTCATAGGTGCTTGAGATGAGTAAGGAGCTATAAGAGGACTGGCGAGTGTTGAAGCGCAGAGAATTCTAGAGGAGGCCACCTCACCTACCGGTAGTGAACAGCAATGTAGAGCAGACTTTTTGTGCAGTGGCGAGCGTTACTATTACGTAATCTGTAAGGG
This sequence comes from Lissotriton helveticus, assembly GCF_964261635.1. Classification (NCBI taxonomy): domain Eukaryota; kingdom Metazoa; phylum Chordata; class Amphibia; order Caudata; family Salamandridae; genus Lissotriton; species Lissotriton helveticus. Next base: position 1,598,676,251 of record NC_136068.1, on the reverse strand, counting down.
TGTGTAATATACCGACCTTGGAAGGTTAAAAGTGTTAGCTTGCCTAGGCACGATTTACGTGTAGGAACCGCAGGTCAGGAGCGAGCATCTGATTTACTGACACATCTTGCCAGTAACGCATAAAGAGCATCTTCTGGTCTATGCCGTACTTCAGGACTAGAGGATAAAATGCATTTTGAAGCAATATGGTTGAGATGTGATAGCATGGCCATCGAAATGATCACTGCAAGAAGTCACTCAGCACCACCACAGCACCACTCAGCACCACCACAGAATCACTCAGCGCCACCCCAGCATCACTCAGCACCACCACATTATCACTCAGCACCACCACATTATCACTCAGCACCACCACAGCACCACTCAGCACCACCACAGCATCACTCAGCACCACCACAGCACCACTCAGCACCACCACAGCACCACTCAGCACCACCACAGCATCACTCAGCGCCACCACAGCATCACTCAGCGCCACCCCAGCATCACTCAGCACCACCACAGCATCACTCAGCGCCACCCCAGTATCACTCAGCGCCACCACATTATCACTCAGCACCACCACAGGACCACTCAGCACCACCACAGCACCACTCAGCACCACCACAGCATCACTCAGCACCACCACAGCATCACTCAGCACCATCACAGCATCACTCAGCAACACCACAGCATCACTCAGCACCACCACAGAATCACTCAGCACCACCACAGATTCACTCTGGAACACTACAGCATCACTCTGGAACACTACAGCATCACTCTGGAACACCACAGCATCACTATGCGCTACCACAGCATCATTATGCGCCACCACAGCATCACTCAGGGCCTCCACAGCATCACTCAGGGCCTCCACAGCATCACTCAGGGCCTCCACAGCATCACTCAGCGCCTCCACAGCATCACTCAGCGCCTCCACAGCATCACTCACGGCCTCCACAGCATCACTCAGGGCTACCACAGCATCACTCAGGGGCACCACAACATCACTATGCGCCACCATAGCATCACTGAAAGCCACAGCATCACTCGTCGCCACCACAACATCACTCCGCGCCATCACAGCATCAATCTGTGCAACCATTCAACAACAACTGGTTCAAATATATTCTCTCAATGTTTCAAGCTTTATTACAAATGTCACAAAACGATGTTAATATTTCACTTCTGTTCTTGGATTTTCTTCACAATAAAATACACTGAACATAATCTTCACAAAAGTTCTTTACAAAAGTTTAAGCTATTGCCATTATAAATTACAATCACTTTTATTTAAGTATTAATTAATTAAAAAAATTAAAAGCCATTGTTATTTGTAATATCAATACATCTAAGTCACGTAAATACAAAATATGTTGCATTACAAATGCTATAGGTGTCACATTTGCTAAAGTTATAACTATTGGCATTGTAAATGACAAATCTATTAATTTAGCTATTTTCAAAACCAACACATAAATAATAAAATTGTCATTTACAAGACCAATAGCTCAAACTTTCCTAATGCGAGACTTATTGCATTGCAAATGCTTGTTTAAAAGGTCCACTATACTTAAGCGGCAAGGTGCTGTTCTACTAGTAATTTATGAACGTGGTTTCCACTGCAATTGATTTTGCTTCACTTACATTTTCACGTCTCTGCTTCCTGCCCAATAGCCACCGATGGCTACAATGCCCACATTACAAAGATAACAATTTTGTAGTCCAGGACAGGCTCATTGGAGGCATACATTGCCACCTTCACTGACTTGCTGAATGTATCACCAATATATGAATGAGTCCTGCTTAAAACTTACACTCTTTCTGCGCTTTCTGAAACAGACATAGAAGGCTACAAGGCCCAGGGAAGGGGGCCCCCACACCATGACCTTCCAGCTCGATCCAGTGCTATGAGGCCCTGGGAGGGGGCCCCCCTCCCCTGGGCTTTCAAACCGTAACAAGGCACTTCCCAAAACACTGCAGAGAGCTCATCAGAGAGCAAAAAAAAAAAAAAAAAAAAAAAAAAACGTCAGCTGAAGGGGTGTGCTTCAATTGTAGCTGTATCTAGCTTAGATGGCAACAGTAAATATATTTTCGATTTGTATGTAATACTGCCCCCCTGTGTCAGATCAGTACAAGTCAAATATTGCTTCTGCATAAATGAAATGCGTTTAATTTATCGACACTGCCCTACCAAGATTCGAAGTATAACAAAAGCCAGTTGATCTGGCTGCTCCCTCCTCCCCTCACCCACCTTCTCTTACCTGTGTCTGGCTGGTGCTCGAAAGAAACAAAGGGGCCTCTGTTGCCTGGATACAAAATGCCCAAACAGAGCCGAGAATGGCCGGTACTTAACCGAGGCGCTGCGGGGGCCCTGTAGTGAGCTGTGAAAGTGTGACCTTTAACAGGGGCGCGAGGCCCCCTGTGTTTTGCTGAGCGCGAGGCCCTGGGCGGCTGCCCACACTGCCCATGCCTAGCGCCGGCCCTGGCGATATCGCTGACATATAAAGTCGCCAGGAAACACGCACTAACGCTTTTTAGCCTGTCCTTGACGATATTGAGATAATAAAATCGCTGCGTTTTCGGCACTATGTGCCGATAAAGCGGCGATATCTCTCTTGATAATATGCCCCCTGGTTCTCAAAAGAGAAAGCTGGAGACCCCACCTGCAAGCAAGGCAAATTATGCACCAATCGCATCCCATCAGGGATTATCCACGCTGCTGGTGACGAGCATGTGTGTGCAGAGGTGGTTGGTGCCTCTGCTGTGATCTGAATATAACAGGACCCCCCCACCCTCCTTGATGCTGTAGGCTGCACAAAAGTTTGGGTGACCTGAATTCTTATGGGTAAGTGGCCGGTGTGTCCTAACTGAGCACACAACTCCACCTCTTGAGGTGGTGGCAGTGTAGTCAGTGACGGCTGATGCAACTAAGAAGTGGTGAGATGGGAGGCAACGAGGAGGATTAATACTAAATAAAAAATAGACATACCTTACGCTGCTGCCTCGGTGCTTCTCTGCTCCTAGCAATGGCTCCCAGAGTCCCCACTCAATCTCATTGCTGCTCTCATGCTATGTATGCCAAGCATGAGAGCAGTGTGGGGATTGGCCTGAGCAGGCTCCTTTGGCGCACGATCAGGGACAGGAAGCCTGGGCCTTTTCTCCTTACGGCTGAGCAGCAAAGCTCGGGTGGAGAAACCTAAGTGCGCATGTCACTGTCGCCGGCCTAAACTGAAACACGCTCAAGTGCACCTACCACACCTCCACCCAGTCCCAGTTCCTGCCCGTTTAACCTGGTCCTCCCCGCTCTATGCTCGCACCGGCTGCCAGACAGCGAAAAATAAAATGAGAATAAAGTTGTTTATTATCATTTTAGTTTTCTCACTTTTTGGAGGGGGGGGGGGGGCGATGCTCCTCTGCCATTGCGGAGGAGCCGCTGCTGAGTGTAGTGAGGGCTCATCCATAAACAAAGCAGTCGAAGATCAAGTTAAACATGAGTTTATTATATTTAATGCAGGAGCCCGCCTCCTGCAGATCCAGCCTCCAGAGCATCTAGGCTGCATCTGATGAAGTAAGGGTTGGATGCCATGGAGAAGGAATGCAGAGCATGAGCTGGAAGACCGAACACATTCCAAAAGTAATTATTACACGAGGCTGTACACATAGGAGTATAAACATTAAAGAAGGACAACGTATATGAGCTTGCGCTACCACTACATGCAGTGAGGGTGGTTTGTGAATAGAAATGATCCCACATAGCTTTCCTTTGTTACTGTCCACTGTCCATGATGCTGATGTGTGTAAGGTATGCGCTCATGTACAGAAGGCTCTTTAGGTACCAGCACCAAAGTACGTCCACTCAGTTTCTGTAACTTGCGCAGTGGACATCGTTGGCGTGGCACATGCTGTAGTACATCACTGGTTTCAAAGTTCTAGCAAAACATTTTTTCTTGAACAAAAATACACATAAGGAAAATTTCCACCGTCTGTGAAAGAAGAAGGAAAACAGGCAATTACTTGAGCTATGGAGTGGCTCAATAACCGTAATCGCTCACGTGATCCCAAATACACATACATCTACACATGGTGACTGTGTTCGCCTACGAGTCTTAGGTCACTGGACCTGCTGCTTAGGAAGAGTCTTGAACAACGCAGATGTGGAAGAAACTGCAGACAGGAGGGTCAGGATCAAAGTCTCATAAATGACAGATTCTTTAATAGCCCTAAATAACATTTACAATCAGTAAGAACAGATACTAGTCTTCAACTGATGTGTCTTGGAACTTACTGCACACTACCTTCTATGCAAGCTCCACACAAAGGTAACTGTAATCAGAGCTACTGGACTTATGCAGCAAAGGCAAAATATGTGGCAGGGTTCAGTAAATAATGCAGCAAGAAACTGATAATTATACAACATTTAAGGATTAAAAACAATTATTCCATTGGGCTAGATAAGATTATATTATGTTTCATGGTATTCAGGAGAAATTACTTTAAAAAGAGATACAATATAACATGATTTTGTGTTAATAGTGAAATAAAAAATTCATGACAAACGTATCATTCTATCCGCCCAGTTTGAATTGCATTTAAAGCTTTCGGTTTCCTGCAGCTGAAAGAGCCCTTTCCCCAGTCCATCAAATTGAAGGTGACCAGTTAACTTCTGTAAAGTGTCTGACCCATTTTCCAGCAATTGTAATAATGTTGCATTTGTTTCAGCTAGAATTATTTTTTATAAACATTTGAAAGCTGTGTAGGAGATGAGAAATTATGTAGGATTAGCGGCAAATGCTTATTTACCTAGAAAACGATGTCGCTGCAGCATCCTGTTTTTCTAGTGTCCATGAATATAATGAGGTACCTTAAGAAGGAGCCCTTTCAAGAGGCCACGAGGTAAGCTGGGGCTACTGAGCCACAAACATGGTGGTTGGGGTTGTTTACCTCTGGTGTTGTGGGGTCCATCCTGCTATGGCTCTGCAAACCAAAGCAAAGTACACCGGCTCTGCACTCAAATCACAGGGTAGCGAGGGCATGTAGTTAAAGGCTTCTCAGGGAGGTGGAGACTCAGAAATCAAGCAGTCAAACAGACACAATAATTAAATGTCCAGCCCATTGTTTGTCTTATTAAAATCTGAAAATAGCAAAACGTGGAATGGTTTAGGTCCAACCTTTATGCTGATTTTTCAAAAGTTGTCCATTGCACAAAGTCAAGGAATCTATACAGTCCTGCTACTATCCACACTTCTTACACACTTACCTGACATGCACCCAGGATGTCAGTGCCACATAAGCAGAGGCACCGCGCTCTGTCGGAACTAGAGAAAAAGGCCTAGAGGGAATGCTTGGTGCACCCCTCGAGAACACAGACAGGTTTTCGACCATCAGAATCATCACGGACAGACCTAGGCATGTTAGCTGGGACAAAGATAAGCAAAGCTGCCAGTTTCACATGCAGTCAGGTGACTCAGGATAGGCGCACACACGTGTTTACCATTCCCCTCCCAAGTAGATATCCACACCAATGAAACCTGCATGGCACTGCTTCCTGGTTTCATACTGTAAGCAGTCCATTGGCCCGCTAGCATTTTGAATGGAGTGCAGCCTGTTAGCAAGTCCACATGTTGTGAAATTATCATATCATGGAACATACAGCCTTGACCAGAGACGCGCTTCCACACTCCTAGCTCAGTCCTATTGCACACATTTATAAACAAGGTGAGTTTGCTACTCGGCCACCCTTGTGTGCTCTAGTCTGTGTTAAACTGATTTGAGATTAGAGCATTTACATAGCGGACTATATGCAGTTTTGTTTAACATGTTTACCATGTTGTGTCCCCAGTGATGGTACTCTTTGACTAGTAATTTATTCCCAGCAGACACTTTTCCAAAATCTTTTCTATATTGATTGCTATTGGTATCTCTTAGAACTGAAGTAACTTTTCTCTATATTGACTTCGGAATGTAACCTCTTATACTTTGGTACAGTTACAAGTGGTCCCAGTGTAGGACCATAGAAGGACAGAAGAAAGAATGTACGATTTAGAAAGGCACACTTACAAACATAACGGATTGCAATGTTAATCATTCACATAGAATCCACATGACACAATATGCATATAAAATGTTACACGTTTAATCAATAGGTTCAATATTCTTCAAGTATAGACCAATAAACAATGCCCCAGGGAAGGGATGGGAAGTGCAAGGATAGGTGAGGATTGGGAAACATCAATGGTAATATAACACTGGTCAATTGGACCCAATTAAAACGAAACAATACAGAGCGTGTTGGCTTCCATGTTCAGCCACACTGAGCGCATAAATGGTAGTCAACGTTAATAGATAGCCTCACAGCAAAACAACCCCTTTGATCATTATCACAATGTGGACAGTTGTGGGTGAAATAATACATAATTTGGGGCAGTGTCCCTGCAACTGACATGTAGCAGTCAGTCATATATTTTCCTGATGAAACCCACTAATAATCACTTTAAAAAAAATATATTTTTATTGTTGCATTGTCATATCAATTGCATGCGTACATTTGGCAGTAAAACTTGTTACAAATGTTCGCTTAAATCAACCATAATCAGAGATAATAAAGCAGTGCAATTTTCATTTTCTTTCTGTTACTGTTTCCCATATGAACGCCTAAAATCCCTCCCGTCCTCCCCCCTACAGCACTTACAAGACACGCATCTTTGATACTTTCCTGGTAAAGTCTCATGGTCGTATATCTTTGTGATCTACTTTATTGTCGATTACCCACTTTTACATTGCATATATGACATATCATAATATCTGGTTCCGCATCCTGTTTTCCGAGTGGACCAGGGACGCGCATTTCCCGAGCAGTAATCAAGTGTATGATGACCGTAGGCTTCGGAACAGAGCGCAGCCTCATTCGTCCCTCGCTAATGCCTATTCAAAGTGCGCTGCGGCGCGTGTTTCAAACTCCGCCAGTAGTGAGTACCAATCTAATGAGATGTATGTTTTCCTAAGTCCCCTGCGTTCTTCTCTCTGCAATTCCAGTCCTTCTGCCTTTCCCCAACTCATTATCTCTTCACTCCAGCCCTCGATGTCCCGCGCTCTAGGTGACTTCCACCTCATCGCTATTGCTCGCTTAGCCAACAGCAATGCTAGGTCTACAAATTTAGCGGCAGTGCTTCTTTTCTTTTCTCTGTAGCCCAGACCCAGGATAGTGAATAACAGTGACGTGTAAGGCCTGTTCGGAGCTACAGACGCTAGAATCTCTTGTACCGTTCCCCAATAATCCCCGAGTCTGGGGCAATCCCAGAATATATGCAACAATCCTGCGTCTTCTGTTCTGCATCTAGGGCTGGTATTCGCTATCTCCGGGAACATTACATGTAATCTATGTGGGGTCAGATATGCTCTGTGTACTATCATTAACTGGATGAATTTGAACTTCTGGTTACGTGCTACTTTTTTGGGATATTTCAGTGCGTGTTCCCATTCTTTGTCCCCAAGAGCTCTACCTGCAACTGCTTCCCAGCATGTACGGAGGGGTTGCAACGACACCGCTCTGCTTGATCTAATGCCGTTGGTCAGCCATCTCGTTAGGTGACCACCCGTCCCCATAAGGTACTGCATCGTGATCAGTGCGTTTGTAACTGGTTCCTGACCGTCTCTCGCCCAATATGAGGTTATGTAGTGTGCGGTTTGCGCGTGAGTGAGGAACAGTTCTCTCGGAGTATGGTGCAATTCGGCTAAGGCTGCGTGTGATAAAAGCCGTCCGTCCGAGAAAAAATCTCCGACAGTTAGCACCCCTGCATCATGCCAAGGCCCCAGCCTGCGCTCCGTAAGTGTACCAGACCCCAGTGGGATCCCTAACAATGGTATTGTGGGGGCGTATGTGGATTGTTTGTTAGTGTACCTGACCGCCGCCTTCCAGTGCTGAAGCACTAGCCTGAGCAAAGGTGGGGCAGAATCCATCCTCTTAGCGTGTGGGAGTAGCAACCGGTGGATCACACCCCTCGCTCTATCAGCATCTGTCATATTCAGCTCGTGCAGGTTGCGTCCCGCTAGCCAGTAGGCCAACCACTGGAGCTGGCATGCATAGCTGTAGGCAATCATGTCTGGTACTCCCATACCTCCCTTATCTGTCGGCAGTTGTAATTTCGCCAGGCTTATGCGTCTCCTGCCTGTTACCCACACTAGTTCCGTCAAAATCGAGTTTAGTGTTTTAAAAAAGGACATGGGCACTAGTATTGGTATGTTTGTGAAATAATACAGCATTCTGGGAAGTACCACCATTTTAGTAATAGTGACCCTGCCTGCCACCGAAAGTGGTAGGGTGTTCCAAAACCGGACTTGCGACTTCAGGGCATTAAGAGCTGCGCCCAGGTTACCGTCCATCATATCCTGCGTCTGTCTATAAATCTGTATACCCAAATATTTGAAGGTCACAGGGGCCATTCGGAAGTTGTGTGGTGCAAACTGTAAATGCGTGTCCTCAGAAGGCTCCTGAAAGCTATATCCATAAGATTTAGTTTAATTTATCCTGAGACCCGACAGCCCTCTAAAATAATTAAATATCTCTGGCAACGGCGTTAGCGGGCACGTCAAATCTTTAAGAAACAATAAAATATCATCCGCGTATGCGTAGATAATATGATGAGTATTTAGATTTGTTATCCCCAAGTCACCTGCTATGTTCCGTACTTTTATCAGTAAGGGTTCCAAGGCAATGATGAAGAGCAAGGGCGATAGCGGGCAGCCCTGCCGAGTCCCTCTTGCTATGCCAAACTGTTCCGAAATACATTTGTTGGTGCGGACACGGGCTGTGGGGCCCTGGTACAGCAGCTGTACCCATGCAATGTATTCGGGTGGCACGCCGAATTTGGCCAAGACCACGAACATGTAATCCCATCTCAAGGAGTCAAAGGCTTGTCTAAGGTCCAGGGAAATACATCCTTCTTTATCCCCAGTTCTACCACCCTGGGACATCAGCTGACCAAGTCTCCTCAGATTCAGCACAGTGCTCCTACCCGGCACAAAGCCACATTGATCTGGGTGTATTATGTCTGCCACGCATTGGGAGAGGCGGGTTGCTAGTAATTTACTAAGGATTTTGTAATCCATATTTAATAAGGATAGTGGACGATAATTTTCCAATTGTAGGGCGTCTCTGCCCGGCTTCAGTAGTGCTGAAGTAGTTCGCTACTGCTAGAAACTGTGTCTAACGTTTTTAAATTGTAAACACGCTGTGTAGTAATCGCAGCGCTTGCTGCTATCATTGCTAATTTGCACCTGCATTTTTAAAAATCGTTGATTAATAACGGATTGTTTTTTAAACATGCACTAGCCTTTTAAACTGTTGCTCTGTACAGTTCGCTTTCACCTTTCAACTTGAGGTGCCCCCTGGTCCGCCGCGGCTTGTGCCGTTTGAGCGGAGGGGTCTACACCATCTTGGTAGCGGCTTTCTCCCTGGAACCAGCAGGGTCAGCGCTCCAAGCTCCAAGCCTGTTAACAGCCCCGCCCACTGGCTCTACTAAACACAGCACGCAGAGCGGACGCGCGCAGACAAGAACCCTGACGATCTCTTCAGGTTACAGGCTGCTCTCGCTACTGCTACAAACTGTGTCTAACGTTTTTAAATTGTAAACACGCTGTGTAGTAATCGCAGCGCTTGCTGCTATCATTGCTAATTTGCACCTGCATTTTTAAAAATCGTTGATTAATAACGGATTGTTTTTTAAACATGCACTAGCCTTTTAAACTGTTGCTCTGTACAGTTCGCTTTCACCTTTCAACTTGAGGTGCCCCCTGGTCCGCCGCGGCTTGTGCCGTTTGAGCGGAGGGTCTACACCATCTTGGTAGCGGCTTTCTCCCTGGAACCAGCAGGGTCAGCGCTCCAAGCTCCAAGCCTGTTAACAGCCCCGCCCACTGGCTCTACTAAACACAGCACGCAGAGCGGACGCGCGCAGACAAGAACCCTGACGATCTCTTCAGGTTACAGGCTGCTCTCGCTACTGCTAGAAACTGTGTCTAACGTTTTTAAATTGTAAACACGCTGTGTAGTAATCGCAGCGCTTGCTGCTATCATTGCTAATTTGCACCTGCATTTTTAAAAATCGTTGATTAATAACGGATTGTTTTTTAAACATGCACTAGCCTTTTAAACTGTTGCTCTGTACAGTTCGCTTTCACCTTTCAACTTGAGGTGCCCCCTGGTCCGCCGCGGCTTGTGCCGTTTGAGCGGAGGGGTCTACACCATCTTGGTAGCGGCTTTCTCCCTGGAACCAGCAGGGTCAGCGCTCCAAGCTCCAAGCCTGTTAACAGCCCCGCCCACTGGCTCTACTAAACACAGCACGCAGAGCGGACGCGCGCAGACAAGAACCCTGACGATCTCTTCAGGTTACAGGCTGCTCTCGCTACTGCTAGAAACTGTGTCTAACGTTTTTAAATTGTAAACACGCTGTGTAGTAATCGCAGCGCTTGCTGCTATCATTGCTAATTTGCACCTGCATTTTTAAAAATCGTTGATTAATAACTGATTTTTTTTAAACATGCACTAGCCTTTTAAACTGTTGCTCTGTACAGTTCGCTTTCACCTTTCAACTTGAGGTGCCCCCTGGTCCGCCGCGGCTTGTGCCGTTTGAGCGGAGGGGTCTACACCATCTTGGTAGCGGCTTTCTCCCTGGAACCAGCAGGGTCAGCGCTCCAAGCTCCAAGCCTGTTAACAGCCCCGCCCACTGGCTCTACTAAACACAGCACGCAGAGCGGACGCGCGCAGACAAGAACCCTGACGATCTCTTCAGGTTACAGGCTGCTCTCGCTACTGCTAGAAACTGTGTCTAACGTTTTTAAATTGTAAACACGCTGTGTAGTAATCGCAGCGCTTGCTGCTATCATTGCTAATTTGCACCTGCATTTTTAAAAATCGTTGATTAATAACGGATTGTTTTTTAAACATGCACTAGCCTTTTAAACTGTTGCTCTGTACAGTTCGCTTTCACCTTTCAACTTGAGGTGCCCCCTGGTCCGCCGCGGCTTGTGCCGTTTGAGCGGAGGGTCTACACCATCTTGGTAGCGGCTTTCTCCCTGGAACCAGCAGGGTCAGCGCTCCAAGCTCCAAGCCTGTTAACAGCCCCGCCCACTGGCTCTACTAAACACAGCACGCAGAGCGGACGCGCGCAGACAAGAACCCTGACGATCTCTTCAGGTTACAGGCTGCTCTCGCTACTGCTAGAAACTGTGTCTAACGTTTTTAAATTGTAAACACGCTGTGTAGTAATCGCAGCGCTTGCTGCTATCATTGCTAATTTGCACCTGCATTTTTAAAAATCGTTGATTAATAACGGATTGTTTTTTAAACATGCACTAGCCTTTTAAACTGTTGCTCTGTACAGTTCGCTTTCACCTTTCAACTTGAGGTGCCCCCTGGTCCGCCGCGGCTTGTGCCGTTTGAGCGGAGGGTCTACACCATCTTGGTAGCGGCTTTCTCCCTGGAACCAGCAGGGTCAGCGCTCCAAGCTCCAAGCCTGTTAACAGCCCCGCCCACTGGCTCTACTAAACACAGCACGCAGAGCGGACGCGCGCAGACAAGAACCCTGACGATCTCTTCAGGTTACAGGCTGCTCTCGCTACTGCTAGAAACTGTGTCTAACGTTTTTAAATTGTAAACACGCTGTGTAGTAATCGCAGCGCTTGCTGCTATCATTGCTAATTTGCACCTGCATTTTTAAAAATCGTTGATTATTAACTGCTTTTTTTTAAACATGCACTAGCTTTTTAAACTGTTGCTCTGTACAGTTCGCTTTCACCTTTCAACTTGAGGTGCCCCCTGGTCCGCCGCGGCTTGTGCCGTTTGAGCAGAGGGGTCTACATCATCTTGGTAGCGGCTTTCTGCCTGGAACCAGCAGGGTCAGCGCTCCAAGCCTGTTAACAGCCCCGCCCACTGGCTCTACTAAACACAGCACGCAGAGCGGACGCGCGCAGACAAGAACCCTGACGATCTCTTCAGGTTACAGGCTGTTCTCGCTACTGCTAGAAACTGTGTCTAACGTTTTTAAATTGTAAACACGCTGTGTAGTAATCGCAGCGCTTGCTGCTATCATTGCTAATTTGCACCTGCATTTTTAAAAATCGTTGATTAATAACGGATTGTTTTTTAAACATGCACTAGCCTTTTAAACTGTTGCTCTGTACAGTTCGCTTTCACCTTTCAACTTGAGGTGCCCCCTGGTCCGCCGCGGCTTGTGCCGTTTGAGCGGAGGGGTCTACACCATCTTGGTAGCGGCTTTCTCCCTGGAACCAGCAGGGTCAGCGCTCCAAGCTCCAAGCCTGTTAACAGCCCCGCCCACTGGCTCTACTAAACACAGCACGCAGAGCGGACGCGCGCAGACAAGAACCCTGACGATCTCTTCAGGTTACAGGCTGCTCTCGCTACTGCTAGAAACTGTGTCTAACGTTTTTAAATTGTAAACACGCTGTGTAGTAATCGCAGCGCTTGCTGCTATCATTGCTAATTTGCACCTGCATTTTTAAAAATCGTTGATTAATAACGGATTGTTTTTTAAACATGCACTAGCCTTTTAAACTGTTGCTCTGTACAGTTCGCTTTCACCTTTCAACTTGAGGTGCCCCCTGGTCCGCCGCGGCTTGTGCCGTTTGAGCGGAGGGTCTACACCATCTTGGTAGCGGCTTTCTCCCTGGAACCAGCAGGGTCAGCGCTCCAAGCTCCAAGCCTGTTAACAGCCCCGCCCACTGGCTCTACTAAACACAGCACGCAGAGCGGACGCGCGCAGACAAGAACCCTGACGATCTCTTCAGGTTACAGGCTGCTCTCGCTACTGCTAGAAACTGTGTCTAACGTTTTTAAATTGTAAACACGCTGTGTAGTAATCGCAGCGCTTGCTGCTATCATTGCTAATTTGCACCTGCATTTTTAAAAATCGTTGATTAATAACGGATTGTTTTTTAAACATGCACTAGCCTTTTAAACTGTTGCTCTGTACAGTTCGCTTTCACCTTTCAACTTGAGGTGCCCCCTGGTCCGCCGCGGCTTGTGCCGTTTGAGCGGAGGGGTCTACACCATCTTGGTAGCGGCTTTCTCCCTGGAACCAGCAGGGTCAGCGCTCCAAGCTCCAAGCCTGTTAACAGCCCCGCCCACTGGCTCTACTAAACACAGCACGCAGAGCGGACGCGCGCAGACAAGAACCCTGACGATCTCTTCAGGTTACAGGCTGCTCTCGCTACTGCTAGAAACTGTGTCTAACGTTTTTAAATTGTAAACACGCTGTGTAGTAATCGCAGCGCTTGCTGCTATCATTGCTAATTTGCACCTGCATTTTTAAAAATCGTTGATTATTAACTGATTTTTTTTAAACATGCACTAGCTTTTTAAACTGTTGCTCTGTACAGTTCGCTTTCACCTTTCAACTTGAGGTGCCCCCTGGTCCGCCGCGGCTTGTGCCGTTTCAGCGGAGGGGTCTACACCATCTTGGTAGCGGCTTTCTCCCTGGAACCAGCAGGGTCAGCGCTCCAAGCTCCAAGCCTGTTAACAGCCCCGCCCACTGGCTCTACTAAACACAGCACGCAGAGCGGACGCGCGCAGACAAGAACCCTGACGATCTCTTCAGGTTACAGGCTGCTCTCGCTACTGCTAGAAACTGTGTCTAACGTTTTTAAATTGTAAACACGCTGTGTAGTAATCGCAGCGCTTGCTGCTATCATTGCTAATTTGCACCTGCATTTTTAAAAATCGTTGATTAATAACGGATTGTTTTTTAAACATGCACTAGCCTTTTAAACTGTTGCTCTGTACAGTTCGCTTTCACCTTTCAACTTGAGGTGCCCCCTGGTCCGCCGCGGCTTGTGCCGTTTGAGCAGAGGGGTCTACATCATCTTGGTAGCGGCTTTCTGCCTGGAACCAGCAGGGTCAGCGCTCCAAGCCTGTTAACAGCCCCGCCCACTGGCTCTACTAAACACAGCACGCAGAGCGGACGCGCGCAGACAAGAACCCTGACGATCTCTTCAGGTTACAGGCTGCTCTCGCTACTGCTAGAAACTGTGTCTAACGTTTTTAAATTGTAAACACGCTGTGTAGTAATCGCAGCGCTTGCTGCTATCATTGCTAATTTGCACCTGCATTTTTAAAAATCGTTGATTAATAACGGATTGTTTTTTAAACATGCACTAGCCTTTTAAACTGTTGCTCTGTACAGTTCGCTTTCACCTTTCAACTTGAGGTGCCCCCTGGTCCGCCGCGGCTTGTGCCTTTTGAGCGGAGGGGTCTACACCATCTTGGTAGCGGCTTTCTCCCTGGAACCAGCAGGGTCAGCGCTCCAAGCTCCAAGCCTGTTAACAGCCCCGCCCACTGGCTCTACTAAACACAGCACGCAGAGCGGACGCGCGCAGACAAGAACCCTGACGATCTCTTCAGGTTACAGGCTGCTCTCGCTACTGCTAGAAACTGTGTCTAACGTTTTTAAATTGTAAACACGCTGTGTAGTAATCGCAGCGCTTGCTGCTATCATTGCTAATTTGCACCTGCATTTTTAAAAATCGTTGATTAATAACGGATTGTTTTTAAACATGCACTAGCCTTTTAAACTGTTGCTCTGTACAGTTCGCTTTCACCTTTCAACTTGAGGTGCCCCCTGGTCCGCCGCGGCTTGTGCCGTTTGAGCGGAGGGGTCTACACCATCTTGGTAGCGGCTTTCTCCCTGGAACCAGCAGGGTCAGCGCTCCAAGCTCCAAGCCTGTTAACAGCCCCGCCCACTGGCTCTACTAAACACAGCACGCAGAGCGGACGCGCGCAGACAAGAACCCTGACGATCTCTTCAGGTTACAGGCTGCTCTCGCTACTGCTAGAAACTGTGTCTAACGTTTTTAAATTGTAAACAAGCTGTGTAGTAATCGCAGCGCTTGCTGCTATCATTGCTAATTTGCACCTGCATTTTTAAAAATCGTTGATTAATAACGGATTGTTTTTTAAACATGCACTAGCCTTTTAAACTGTTGCTCTGTACAGTTCGCTTTCACCTTTCAACTTGAGGTGCCCCCTGGTCCGCCGCGGCTTGTGCCGTTTGAGCGGAGGGGTCTACACCATCTTGGTAGCGGCTTTCTCCCTGGAACCAGCAGGGTCAGCGCTCCAAGCTCCAAGCCTGTTAACAGCCCCGCCCACTGGCTCTACTAAACACAGCACGCAGAGCGGACGCGCGCAGACAAGAACCCTGACGATCTCTTCAGGTTACAGGCTGCTCTCGCTACTGCTAGAAACTGTGTCTAACGTTTTTAAATTGTAAACACGCTGTGTAGTAATCGCAGCGCTTGCTGCTATCATTGCTAATTTGCAACTGCATTTTTAAAAATCGTTGATTAATAACGGATTGTTTTTTAAACATGCACTAGCCTTTTAAACTGTTGCTCTGTACAGTTCGCTTTCACCTTTCAACTTGAGGTGCCCCCTGGTCCGCCGCGGCTTGTGCCGTTTGAGCGGAGGGGTCTACACCATCTTGGTAGCGGCTTTCTCCCTGGAACCAGCAGGGTCAGCGCTCCAAGCTCCAAGCCTGTTAACAGCCCCGCCCACTGGCTCTACTAAACACAGCACGCAGAGCGGACGCGCGCAGACAAGAACCCTGACGATCTCTTCAGGTTACAGGCTGCTCTCGCTACTGCTAGAAACTGTGTCTAACGTTTTTAAATTGTAAACACGCTGTGTAGTAATCGCAGCGCTTGCTGCTATCATTGCTAATTTGCACCTGCATTTTTAAAAATCGTTGATTAATAACGGATTGTTTTTTAAACATGCACTAGCCTTTTAAACTGTTGCTCTGTACAGTTCGCTTTCACCTTTCAACTTGAGGTGCCCCCTGGTCCGCCGCGGCTTGTGCCGTTTGAGCGGAGGGGTCTACACCATCTTGGTAGCGGCTTTCTCCCTGGAACCAGCAGGGTCAGCGCTCCAAGCTCCAAGCCTGTTAACAGCCCCGCCCACTGGCTCTACTAAACACAGCACGCAGGGCGGACGCGCGCAGACAAGAACCCTGACGATCTCTTCAGGTTACAGGCTGCTCTCGCTACTGCTAGAAACTGTGTCTAACGTTTTTAAATTGTAAACACGCTGTGTAGTAATCGCAGCGCTTGCTGCTATCATTGCTAATTTGCACCTGCATTTTTAACAATCGTTGATTAATAACGGATTGTTTTTAAACATGCACTAGCCTTTTAAACTGTTGCTCTGTACAGTTCGCTTTCACCTTTCAACTTGAGGTGCCCCCTGGTCCGCCGCGGCTTGTGCCGTTTGAGCGGAGGGGTCTACACCATCTTGGTAGCGGCTTTCTCCCTGGAACCAGCAGGGTCAGCGCTCCAAGCTCCAAGCCTGTTAACAGCCCCGCCCACTGGCTCTACTAAACACAGCACGCAGAGCGGACGCGCGCAGACAAGAACCCTGACGATCTCTTCAGGTTACAGGCTGCTCTCGCTACTGCTAGAAACTGTGTCTAACGTTTTTAAATTGTAAACAAGCTGTGTAGTAATCGCAGCGCTTGCTGCTATCATTGCTAATTTGCACCTGCATTTTTAAAAATCGTTGATTAATAACGGATTGTTTTTTAAACATGCACTAGCCTTTTAAACTGTTGCTCTGTACAGTTCGCTTTCACCTTTCAACTTGAGGTGCCCCCTGGTCCGCCGCGGCTTGTGCCGTTTGAGCGGAGGGGTCTACACCATCTTGGTAGCGGCTTTCTCCCTGGAACCAGCAGGGTCAGCGCTCCAAGCTCCAAGCCTGTTAACAGCCCCGCCCACTGGCTCTACTAAACACAGCACGCAGAGCGGACGCGCGCAGACAAGAACCCTGACGATCTCTTCAGGTTACAGGCTGCTCTCGCTACTGCTAGAAACTGTGTCTAACGTTTTTAAATTGTAAACACGCTGTGTAGTAATCGCAGCGCTTGCTGCTATCATTGCTAATTTGCACCTGCATTTTTAAAAATCGTTGATTAATAACGGATTGTTTTTTAAACATGCACTAGCCTTTTAAACTGTTGCTCTGTACAGTTCGCTTTCACCTTTCAACTTGAGGTGCCCCCTGGTCCGCCGCGGCTTGTGCCGTTTGAGCGGAGGGGTCTACACCATCTTGGTAGCGGCTTTCTCCCTGGAACCAGCAGGGTCAGCGCTCCAAGCTCCAAGCCTGTTAACAGCCCCGCCCACTGGCTCTACTAAACACAGCACGCAGAGCGGACGCGCGCAGACAAGAACCCTGACGATCTCTTCAGGTTACAGGCTGCTCTCGCTACTGCTAGAAACTGTGTCTAACGTTTTTAAATTGTAAACACGCTGTGTAGTAATCGCAGCGCTTGCTGCTATCATTGCTAATTTGCACCTGCATTTTTAAAAATCGTTGATTAATAACGGATTGTTTTTTAAACATGCACTAGCCTTTTAAACTGTTGCTCTGTACAGTTCGCTTTCACCTTTCAACTTGAGGTGCCCCCTGGTCCGCCGCGGCTTGTGCCGTTTGAGCGGAGGGGTCTACACCATCTTGGTAGCGGCTTTCTCCCTGGAACCAGCAGGGTCAGCGCTCCAAGCTCCAAGCCTGTTAACAGCCCCGCCCACTGGCTCTACTAAACACAGCACGCAGAGCGGACGCGCGCAGACAAGAACCCTGACGATCTCTTCAGGTTACAGGCTGTTCTCGCTACTGCTAGAAACTGTGTCTAACGTTTTTAAATTGTAAACACGCTGTGTAGTAATCGCAGCGCTTGCTGCTATCATTGCTAATTTGCACCTGCATTTTTAAAAATCGTTGATTAATAACGGATTGTTTTTTAAACATGCACTAGCCTTTTAAACTGTTGCTCTGTACAGTTCGCTTTCACCTTTCAACTTGAGGTGCCCCCTGGTCCGCCGCGGCTTGTGCCGTTTGAGCGGAGGGGTCTACACCATCTTGGTAGCGGCTTTCTCCCTGGAACCAGCAGGGTCAGCGCTCCAAGCTCCAAGCCTGTTAACAGCCCCGCCCACTGGCTCTACTAAACACAGCACGCAGAGCGGACGCGCGCAGACAAGAACCCTGACGATCTCTTCAGGTTACAGGCTGCTCTCGCTACTGCTAGAAACTGTGTCTAACGTTTTTAAATTGTAAACACGCTGTGTAGTAATCGCAGCGCTTGCTGCTATCATTGCTAATTTGCACCTGCATTTTTAAAAATCGTTGATTAATAACGGATTGTTTTTTAAACATGCACTAGCCTTTTAAACTGTTGCTCTGTACAGTTCGCTTTCACCTTTCAACTTGAGGTGCCCCCTGGTCCGCCGCGGCTTGTGCCGTTTGAGCGGAGGGGTCTACACCATCTTGGTAGCGGCTTTCTCCCTGGAACCAGCAGGGTCAGCGCTCCAAGCTCCAAGCCTGTTAACAGCCCCGCCCACTGGCTCTACTAAACACTGCACGCAGAGCGGACGCGCGCAGACAAGAACCCTGACGATCTCTTCAGGTTACAGGCTGCTCTCGCTACTGCTAGAAACTGTGTCTAACGTTTTTAAATTGTAAACACGCTGTGTAGTAATCGCAGCGCTTGCTGCTATCATTGCTAATTTGCACCTGCATTTTTAAAAATCGTTGATTAATAACGGATTGTTTTTTAAACATGCACTAGCCTTTTAAACTGTTGCTCTGTACAGTTCGCTTTCACCTTTCAACTTGAGGTGCCCCCTGGTCCGCCGCGGCTTGTGCCGTTTGAGCGGAGGGGTCTACACCATCTTGGTAGCGGCTTTCTCCCTGGAACCAGCAGGGTCAGCGCTCCAAGCTCCAAGCCTGTTAACAGCCCCGCCCACTGGCTCTACTAAACACAGCACGCAGAGCGGACGCGCGCAGACAAGAACCCTGACGATCTCTTCAGGTTACAGGCTGCTCTCGCTACTGCTAGAAACTGTGTCTAACGTTTTTAAATTGTAAACACGCTGTGTAGTAATCGCAGCGCTTGCTGCTATCATTGCTAATTTGCACCTGCATTTTAAAAAATTGTTGATTAATAACGGATTGTTTTTTAAACATGCACTAGCCTTTTAAACTGTTGCTCTGTACAGTTCGCTTTCACCTTTCAACTTGAGGTGCCCCCTGGTCTGCCGCGGCTTGTGCCGTTTGAGCGGAGGGGTCTACACCATCTTGGTAGCGGCTTTCTCCCTGGAACCAGCAGGGTCAGCGCTCCAAGCTCCAAGCCTGTTAACAGCCCCGCCCACTGGCTCTACTAAACACAGCACGCAGAGCGGACGCGCGCAGACATGAACCCTGACGATCTCTTCAGGTTACAGGCTGCTCTCGCTACTGCTAGAAACTGTGTCTAACGTTTTTAAATTGTAAACACGCTGTGTAGTAATCGCAGCGCTTGCTGCTATCATTGCTAATTTGCACCTGCATTTTTAAAAATCGTTGATTAATAACGGATTGTTTTTTAAACATGCACTAGCCTTTTAAACTGTTGCTCTGTACAGTTCGCTTTCACCTTTCAACTTGAGGTGCCCCCTGGTCCGCCGCGGCTTGTGCCGTTTGAGCGGAGGGGTCTACACCATCTTGGTAGCGGCTTTCTCCCTGGAACCAGCAGGGTCAGCGCTCCAAGCTCCAAGCCTGTTAACAGCCCCGCCCACTGGCTCTACTAAACACAGCACGCAGAGCGGACGCGCGCAGACAAGAACCCTGACGATCTCTTCAGGTTACAGGCTGCTCTCGCTACTGCTAGAAACTGTGTCTAACGTTTTTAAATTGTAAACACGCTGTGTAGTAATCGCAGCGCTTGCTGCTATCATTGCTAATTTGCACCTGCATTTTTAAAAATCGTTGATTAATAACGGATTGTTTTTAAACATGCACTAGCCTTTTAAACTGTTGCTCTGTACAGTTCGCTTTCACCTTTCAACTTGAGGTGCCCCCTGGTCCGCCGCGGCTTGTGCCTTTTGAGCGGAGGGGTCTACACCATCTTGGTAGCGGCTTTCTCCCTGGAACCAGCAGGGTCAGCGCTCCAAGCTCCAAGCCTGTTAACAGCCCCGCCCACTGGCTCTACTAAACACAGCACGCAGAGCGGACGCGCGCAGACAAGAACCCTGACGATCTCTTCAGGTTACAGGCTGCTCTCGCTACTGCTAGAAACTGTGTCTAACGTTTTTAAATTGTAAACAAGCTGTGTAGTAATCGCAGCGCTTGCTGCTATCATTGCTAATTTGCACCTGCATTTTTAAAAATCGTTGATTAATAACGGATTGTTTTTTAAACATGCACTAGCCTTTAAAACTGTTGCTCTGTACAGTTCGCTTTCACCTTTCAACTTGAGGTGCCCCCTGGTCCGCCGCGGCTTGTGCCGTTTGAGCGGAGGGGTCTACACCATCTTGGTAGCGGCTTTCTCCCTGGAACCAGCAGGGTCAGCGCTCCAAGCTCCAAGCCTGTTAACAGCCCCGCCCACTGGCTCTACTAAACACAGCACGCAGAGCGGACGCGCGCAGACAAGAACCCTGACGATCTCTTCAGGTTACAGGCTGCTCTCGCTACTGCTAGAAACTGTGTCTAACGTTTTTAAATTGTAAACACGCTGTGTAGTAATCGCAGCGCTTGCTGCTATCATTGCTAATTTGCACCTGCATTTTTAAAAGTCGTTGATTAATAACGGATTGTTTTTTAAACATGCACTAGCCTTTTAAACTGTTGCTCTGTACAGTTCGCTTTCACCTTTCAACTTGAGGTGCCCCCTGGTCCGCCGCGGCTTGTGCCGTTTGAGCGGAGGGGTCTACACCATCTTGGTAGCGGCTTTCTCCCTGGAACCAGCAGGGTCAGCGCTCCAAGCTCCAAGCCTGTTAACAGCCCCGCCCACTGGCTCTACTAAACACAGCACGCAGGGCGGACGCGCGCAGACAAGAACCCTGACGATCTCTTCAGGTTACAGGCTGCTCTCGCTACTGCTAGAAACTGTGTCTAACGTTTTTAAATTGTAAACACGCTGTGTAGTAATCGCAGCGCTTGCTGCTATCATTGCTAATTTGCACCTGCATTTTTAACAATCGTTGATTAATAACGGATTGTTTTTAAACATGCACTAGCCTTTTAAACTGTTGCTCTGTACAGTTCGCTTTCACCTTTCAACTTGAGGTGCCCCCTGGTCCGCCGCGGCTTGTGCCGTTTGAGCGGAGGGGTCTACACCATCTTGGTAGCGGCTTTCTCCCTGGAACCAGCAGGGTCAGCGCTCCAAGCTCCAAGCCTGTTAACAGCCCCGCCCACTGGCTCTACTAAACACAGCACGCAGAGCGGACGCGCGCAGACAAGAACCCTGACGATCTCTTCAGGTTACAGGCTGCTCTCGCTACTGCTAGAAACTGTGTCTAACGTTTTTAAATTGTAAACACGCTGTGTAGTAATCGCAGCGCTTGCTGCTATCATTGCTAATTTGCACCTGCATTTTTAAAAATCGTTGATTAATAACGGATTGTTTTTTAAACATGCACTAGCCTTTTAAACTGTTGCTCTGTACAGTTCGCTTTCACCTTTCAACTTGAGGTGCCCCCTGGTCCGCCGCGGCTTGTGCCGTTTGAGCGGAGGGGTCTACACCATCTTGGTAGCGGCTTTCTCCCTGGAACCAGCAGGGTCAGCGCTCCAAGCCTGTTAACAGCCCCGCCCACTGGCTCTACTAAACACAGCACGCAGAGCGGACGCGCGCAGACAAGAACCCTGACGATCTCTTCAGGTTACAGGCTGCTCTCGCTACTGCTAGAAACTGTGTCTAACGTTTTTAAATTGTAAACACGCTGTGTAGTAATCGCAGCGCTTGCTGCTATCATTGCTAATTTGCACCTGCATTTTTAAAAATCGTTGATTAATAACGGATTGTTTTTTAAACATGCACTAGCCTTTTAAACTGTTGCTCTGTACAGTTCGCTTTCACCTTTCAACTTGAGGTGCCCCCTGGTCCGCCGCGGCTTGTGCCGTTTGAGCGGAGGGGTCTACACCATCTTGGTAGCGGCTTTCTCCCTGGAACCAGCAAGGTCAGCGCTCCAAGCTCCAAGCCTGTTAACAGCCCCGCCCACTGGCTCTACTAAACACAGCACGCAGAGCGGACGCGCGCAGACAAGAACCCTGATGATCTCTTCAGGTTACAGGCTGCTCTCGCTACTGCTAGAAACTGTGTCTAACGTTTTTAAATTGTAAACACGCTGTGTAGTAATCGCAGCGCTTGCTGCTATCATTGCTAATTTGCACCTGCATTTTTAAAAATCGTTGATTAATAACGGATTGTTTTTTAAACATGCACTAGCCTTTTAAACTGTTGCTCTGTACAGTTCGCTTTCACCTTTCAACTTGAGGTGCCCCCTGGTCCGCCGCGGCTTGTGCCGTTTGAGCGGAGGGGTCTACACCATCTTGGTAGCGGCTTTCTCCCTGGAACCAGCAGGGTCAGCGCTCCAAGCTCCAAGCCTGTTAACAGCCCCGCCCACTGGCTCTACTAAACACAGCACGCAGAGCGGACGCGCGCAGACATGAACCCTGACGATCTCTTCAGGTTACAGGCTGCTCTCGCTACTGCTAGAAACTGTGTCTAATGTTTTTAAATTGTAAACACGCTGTGTAGTAATCGCAGCGCTTGCTGCTATCATTGCTAATTTGCACCTGCATTTTTAAAAATCGTTGATTAATAACGGATTGTTTTTTAAACATGCACTAGCCTTTTAAACTGTTGCTCTGTACGGTTCGCTTTCACCTTTCAACTTGAGGTGCCCCCTGGTCCGCCGCGGCTTGTGCCGTTTGAGCGGAGGGGTCTACACCATCTTGGTAGCGGCTTTCTCCCTGGAACCAGCAGGGTCAGCGCTCCAAGCTCCAAGCCTGTTAACAGCCCCGCCCACTGGCTCTACTAAACACAGCACACAGAGCGGACGCGCGCAGACAAGAACCCTGACGATCTCTTCAGGTTACAGGCTGCTCTCGCTACTGCTAGAAACTGTGTCTAACAATTTTAAATTGTAAACACGCTGTGTAGTAATCGCAGCGCTTGCTGCTATCATTGCTAATTTGCACCTGCATTTTTAAAAATCGTTGATTAATAACGGATTGTTTTTTAAACATGCACTAGCCTTTTAAACTGTTGCTCTGTACAGTTCGCTTTCACCTTTCAACTTGAGGTGCCCCCTGGTCCGCCGCGGCTTGTGCCGTTTGAGCGGAGGGGTCTACACCATCTTGGTAGCGGCTTTCTCCCTGGAACCAGCAGGGTCAGCGCTCCAAGCTCCAAGCCTGTTAACAGCCCCGCCCACTGGCTCTACTAAACACAGCACGCAGAGCGGACGCGCGCAGACAAGAACCCTGACGATCTCTTCAGGTTACAGGCTGCTCTCGCTACTGCTAGAAACTGTGTCTAACGTTTTTAAATTGTAAACACGCTGTGTAGTAATCGCAGCGCTTGCTGCTATCATTGCTAATTTGCACCTGCATTTTTAAAAATCGTTGATTAATAACGGATTGTTTTTTAAACATGCACTAGCCTTTTAAACTGTTGCTCTGTACAGTTCGCTTTCACCTTTCAACTTGAGGTGCCCCCTGGTCCGCCGCGGCTTGTGCCGTTTGAGCGGAGGGGTCTACACCATCTTGGTAGCGGCTTTCTCCCTGGAACCAGCAGGGTCAGCGCTCCAAGCTCCAAGCCTGTTAACAGCCCCGCCCACTGGCTCTACTAAACACAGCACGCAGAGCGGACGCGCGCAGACAAGAACCCTGACGATCTCTTCAGGTTACAGGCTGCTCTCGCTACTGCTAGAAACTGTGTCTAACGTTTTTAAATTGTAAACACGCTGTGTAGTAATCGCAGCGCTTGCTGCTATCATTGCTGATTTGCACCTGCATTTTGAAAAATTGTTGATTAATAACGGATTGTTTTTTAAACATGCACTAGCCTTTTAAACTGTTGCTCTGTACAGTTCGCTTTCACCTTTCAACTTGAGGTGCCCCCTGGTCTGCCGCGGCTTGTGCCGTTTGAGCGGAGGGGTCTACACCATCTTGGTAGCGGCTTTCTCCCTGGAACCAGCAGGGTCAGCGCTCCAAGCTCCAAGCCTGTTAACAGCCCCGCCCACTGGCTCTACTAAACACAGCACGCAGAGCGGACGCGCGCAGACATGAACCCTGACGATCTCTTCAGGTTACAGGCTGCTCTCGCTACTGCTAGAAACTGTGTCTAACGTTTTTAAATTGTAAACACGCTGTGTAGTAATCGCAGCGCTTGCTGCTATCATTGCTAATTTGCACCTGCATTTTTAAAAATCGTTGATTAATAACGGATTGTTTTTTAAACATGCACTAGCCTTTTAAACTGTTGCTCTGTACAGTTCGCTTTCACCTTTCAACTTGAGGTGCCCCCTGGTCCGCCGCGGCTTGTGCCGTTTGAGCGGAGGGGTCTACACCATCTTGGTAGCGGCTTTCTCCCTGGAACCAGCAGGGTCAGCGCTCCAAGCTCCAAGCCTGTTAACAGCCCCGCCCACTGGCTCTACTAAACACAGCACGCAGAGCGGACGCGCGCAGACAAGAACCCTGACGATCTCTTCAGGTTACAGGCTGCTCTCGCTACTGCTAGAAACTGTGTCTATTTATTTATTTATTTATTTATTTATTTTTGACACTTGTAAAGCGCTGCTTATACCCTTAGGCGTCAAGGCGCTAAACGTCTAACGTTTTTAAATTGTAAACACGCTGTGTAGTAATCGCAGCGCTTGCTGCTATCATTGCTAATTTGCACCTGCATTTTTAAAAATCGTTGATTAATAACGGATTGTTTTTTAAACATGCACTAGCCTTTTAAACTGTTGCTCTGTACAGTTCGCTTTCACCTTTCAACTTGAGGTGCCCCCTGGTCCGCCGCGGCTTGTGCCGTTTGAGCGGAGGGGTCTACACCATCTTGGTAGCGGCTTTCTCCCTGGAACCAGCAGGGTCAGCGCTCCAAGCTCCAAGCCTGTTAACAGCCCCGCCCACTGGCTCTACTAAACACAGCACGCAGAGCGGACGCGCGCAGACATGAACCCTGACGATCTCTTCAGGTTACAGGCTGCTCTCGCTACTGCTAGAAACTGTGTCTAACGTTTTTAAATTGTAAACACGCTGTGTAGTAATCGCAGCGCTTGCTGCTATCATTGCTAATTTGCACCTGCATTTTTAAAAATCGTTGATTAATAACGGATTGTTTTTTAAACATGCACTAGCCTTTTAAACTGTTGCTCTGTACAGTTCGCTTTCAACTTGAGGTGCCCCCTGGTCCGCCGCGGCTTGTGCCGTTTGAGCGGAGGGGTCTACACCATCTTGGTAGCGGCTTTCTCCCTGGAACCAGCAGGGTCAGCGCTCCAAGCTCCAAGCCTGTTAACAGCCCCGCCCACTGGCTCTACTAAACACAGCACGCAGAGCGGACGCGCGCAGACAAGAACCCTGACGATCTCTTCAGGTTACAGGCTGCTCTCGCTACTGCTAGAAACTGTGTCTAACGTTTTTAAATTGTAAACACGCTGTGTAGTAATCGCAGCGCTTGCTGCTATCATTGCTAATTTGCACCTGCATTTTTAAAAATCGTTGATTAATAACGGATTGTTTTTTAAACATGCACTAGCCTTTTAAACTGTTGCTCTGTACAGTTCGCTTTCACCTTTCAACTTGAGGTGCCCCCTGGTCCGCCGCGGCTTGTGCCGTTTGAGCGGAGGGGTCTACACCATCTTGGTAGCGGCTTTCTCCCTGGAACCAGCAGGGTCAGCGCTCCAAGCTCCAAGCCTGTTAACAGCCCCGCCCACTGGCTCTACTAAACACAGCACACAGAGCGGACGCGCGCAGACAAGAACCCTGACGATCTCTTCAGGTTACAGGCTGCTCTCGCTACTGCTAGAAACTGTGTCTAACAATTTTAAATTGTAAACACGCTGTGTAGTAATCGCACCGCTTGCTGCTATCATTGCTAATTTGCACCTGCATTTTTAAAAATCGTTGATTAATAACGGATTGTTTTTTAAACATGCACTAGCCTTTTAAACTGTTGCTCTGTACAGTTCGCTTTCACCTTTCAACTTGAGGTGCCCCCTGGTCCGCCGCGGCTTGTGCCGTTTGAGCGGAGGGGTCTACACCATCTTGGTAGCGGCTTTCTCCCTGGAACCAGCAGGGTCAGCGCTCCAAGCTCCAAGCCTGTTAACAGCCCCGCCCACTGGCTCTACTAAACACAGCACGCAGAGCGGACGCGCGCAGACAAGAACCCTGACGATCTCTTCAGGTTACAGGCTGATCTCGCTACTGCTAGAAACTGTGTCTAACGTTTTTAAATTGTAAACACGCTGTGTAGTAATCGCAGCGCTTGCTGCTATCATTGCTAATTTGCACCTGCATTTTTAAAAATCGTTGATTAATAACGGATTGTTTTTTAAACATGCACTAGCCTTTTAAACTGTTGCTCTGTACAGTTCGCTTTCACCTTTCAACTTGAGGTGCCCCCTGGTCCGCCGCGGCTTGTGCCGTTTGAGCGGAGGGGTCTACACCATCTTGGTAGCGGCTTTCTCCCTGGAACCAGCAGGGTCAGCGCTCCAAGCTCCAAGCCTGTTAATGCATAAACATTCCACGAGGTGCAGGTTGCTGTGGGAATGGAGAAATATATAATTGGCTCTACTAAACACAGCACGCAGAGCGGACGCGCGCAGCGGCGCGCCGGCGGCGCGCCAAAGGCAAGCCCGTCTGCGCCCGTCCGCTCCCGGCCGACTCCAGACGCCAGAGACCCTGCCCGTAACTCTACGACTCCTTGCGCACGTTGTACTGAGGAAATGGGCATTATCAGGTATACTACTATGGAACTTCACAAACTCAACCCAGCCAAATCTTCGATCTTAGACCCACGCTCTCCTAACTCCCAACCCAACTCAGCCCCCACCAAACCACCTACACCTGGCAAAACCATCTGCGCTCCAAAGACTCCACCTAACCTAGTATGTCTCTACTGCAACGCTAGGTCAATGGCCAAACACGCATTACAAATTTGGGCACTCTTAGACACTGTGAAACCTGACATATTGTTTGTCACTGAAACTTGGCTCCAGGAATCGTCTACACCAGACATTGCCATAGCCCTACCTCCGGCCTACAAAATACATAGACTTGACCGCCCTGGAAACAAAAAAGGGGGAGGAACAGCAATAATTTATAACTCAGCTATAAAAATTCATATAAACGACTCTCACCTCGAATGCTGGGGAGAGCTGCTTATAGCCACGATAATAGTGAACAACAAAGAAGCATGGAAGGTAGCCCTTATTTACAGACCTCCTGGCTCTAAAGCCAACTTCTCTGAGAAATTAGTAGAAGCCATAGCACCTTATGCTCTAACCACAAAGAATTTCATCCTCCTGGGAGATGTAAATTACCACCTCGAACTTACCACTGATCCTTGCACTATAGATCTAACCACCAATCTAGAAGCCCTACAACTTTGTCAACTCCCCACGGGTCCAACTCACATAGCTGGGCACACTCTTGATCTCATTTGTACAAATTCCTCTAAAGTCACGATTACTCAAAGTGACTTAGTCTTTTGGACGGATCATTACATTATAAAATTCGCTATAAGCGTATCTCAGACCCCGGCGATCCGCCCAAGAAAAATGAAAAAAACCAGACCATGGAATAAAATCACCATACCAGCCATTAGCAAATCCTTTCCCCCGCCCTCTATTGCCCAATGCACCAATCTTAGCCAAACTGCCGTGGAATTTGAATCAGCCATTACCATTGCACTTGATGATATAGCACCTATGCGCACCTCTAAACCTCCAAGAAATAATTCTTTATGGTTTACGCCGGAACTTAAACAAAGAAAAAGTGCTACTAGGCTGGCAGAGCGAAAATGGAGACTGACAAAAAGCGTGCAAGACAGACACTTATACAAAGTGGCTCATAGACAGTATATGCAGGACATTGCTGAGGCTAAAAAAGTTTACTTGGGTAACAGGATTGCCCTAGCAGCAAATTCCCAACGAGAACTATTTAATATTGTGAAGGAGTTTACCACACCTCCAGGTACACAACAGGCGCTTCCTGACTCTAAAAAATGGGTTGAATCCGTAGCCTCCTACTTTCATGAAAAAATAACTGAAATTCATAAACGATTTCCCCAGCAAACAACTGAGGTTGAGACCAGCACCCCTCCCATTGAAAGGCAAGATTCCCACAGCAGCCATGATAACACGCTGAAACTGTTCTCACCCCTGATTGAGCAGGATGTAAATCATGCACTGCTGAAAATGAAATCTGGAGCACCGGGCGACCCTGCTTCGCCACAAGTCATACATAAAATCTCTCCAGTTCTGATCCCTACCTTGACTAATATTTTTAACCAATCAATACAACATTGCGTTGTTCCTGACCATTGGAAAGAAGCAATAATCAGGCCCATTCTGAAGAAACCAAACGCAGACCCTGATCAATTTACAAATTATAGGCCTATCTCCCTTTTGCCACTCTTTGGGAAAGTCATGGAGACCCTAATCAATAAACAACTTGTCGCCCACCTGGAATCAAATAAACTCCTTGATCCATCCCAATCCGGTTTCAGGGCATTCCACAGCACCGAAACAGCCCTGCTGGAGGTTGTGGATAATATAAGGTTATCCTTAGACTCAAAAAAATCAGCCATCCTGGTATTACTGGATTTATCTACGGCCTTCGACACCATCTCGCATCGCATACTGTTAGAGCGCCTTGTTGAGATTGGTGTCGAAGGAAACGCTCTTAAATGGATATCAAGCTATCTTGATAATAGACGATCAAGGGTCCAAATTGGTGATCATACCTCTATCTCCTATAACAATGATAAAGGTGTCCCACAGGGATCTATTTTAAGCCCGACCCTTTTCAATATTTATGTCTCCCCTCTGGCCAAAATCATTAGAGAAAGCGGTTTTGGGACAATATCTTATGCTGACGACACTCAAATCCTCGTCACCATCAGCCAAAACCATGAAGACGCTAAACATAGGTTCAAAAATTGTATGACCAATATACAAGAGTGGATGACCAGAAAGCACCTAATGATGAACGCAGGGAAGACCGAAATCATGCTTTTTGGCAAAGCTGACCAATTCTGGTCACCGGACTGGTGGCCTGACGCCCTGGGCACTTGCCCTGCCCCCAAACCATACGTCAGGAACTTGGGTGTAGTCCTAGATAACAAGCTCACTATGTCTGAACATATAAAAAAAACAGTTGGAAATAGCTACGGCCAGATACGTAGCCTGAGGAAGATCTTTAAATGGATCCCGCTCTCAGCACGCATGCCCCTAGTCCAAGGGCTGGTTATAAACAGGATGGACTACGGGAACGCCCTGTTTTCAGCCATCAATCAGTCACTACTAAACCGACTTCAGGTTCTTCAAAACACTGCTGCGAGGCTAGTATTAGACCTTCCCCCTCGCACCCCGTCAGCTGCATGTCTCAGAACGTTGCACTGGCTCCCCGTTAAAAAACGCATAAAGTTCAAACTCTGCTGTCTGGTTCATAAGGCAGTAAATGGACATGGACCAGCTTACCTGGAAAGGAAACTAAAAGCCCATATCCCAATTAGGACTCTACGTTCCTCCAGTAAAGCTCTTCTATCCATTCCTAGAGTCAGAACGGTCAGAAACGGGGACCGAGCCTTCAGTAAGACCGCCCCAGAAGCATGGAACTCCCTCCCCACATCTCTGAGAGAAGAGCCAGATCACGCCAGATTTCGGAAACGGCTCAAAACCTGTCTCTTTAATCCTTAGTATTCCGAACTCTTAAACCCCTCTGAATCTGCTGAAATCCAAGGATCTTGTCTGCTCCCAGCGCTCTGAGACCTTCGGGTGAATTACGTGCTTTACAAGTGAAATAAATGTAAATGTAAATGTAGGGAGACTATCAGTGCCTGTGAAGTCGTGTCTGGTAGTGCCTTACCTTCCAGGGCTTCCCTGTACAGTGTGTGCAATCGTGGGGCTAGGACATCAATATATGTCAGGTAGAATTCAGCCGGTAGACCGTCTGATCCAGGGGCTTTGTTACGAGGCAGTGCCTTAATGGCCTGTCTGATTTCTGCTAGTGTTATGGGCTTTGACAGCTCAGTTCGTTGTGTAGGTGTTATTTGTGGGATTTGTAAGTCTGAAAGGAAAGCCTCCAACTCATGTTCCGAGAGTGGTGCATGTGGACCGTACAGATCAGTGTAGTAACTTCTAAACGTGTTATTGATGTCTACCTGCATCCGTATCAGAGACCCGTCTCGGTCTTTCACCTCCATTATAGGGGCTCCCTCAGGAGTGCTGCGCACTAAGCGCGCTAGTAGAGGCCCTGCTTTGTCAGCTTGTGTGTGCTGTCTGGTGGTATATTCTCTGTAATCTATTAGTCGCAATTCCTCTAGCAATTCCGCATGCTGAATATGCGCTTCTTGGAGTTGAGTGAGGTTATCGGCAGTGCCCGCAGCCTCGCTCTCGAGCATCGCCAGGCTACCATCCACCGCCCTTAGTTTGTCCAATACCCGGTGCTTGACCCCCACTTTCATGCCCATCGCCACCCCGCGCATAGTTGCTTTAAACGCGTCCCATTCAATTAGTCTAGTGCTGGCAGAGTTCTCGTTTTCAGCAAAGTATGTGATGCTGGCATCTAGTAGAGTGGATCGAAAAACCGAGTCTTCTAATAATCGCCAAGTTGGTATAGGGGTAGGGAGCCTCCCCCATTGTAGTGTTAGTTCCACTGGATTGTGGTCCGATAGTGTTTTGCCCATATGCATCACCGACCTAATGGACCCAGTCAGTCTGCGCGAACAGAATATACGGTCGATTCTAGTATGGAGTTTGTGAGGTGGAGAATAAAACGTGTATTCCCTGTTATTCGTATTCAGTGCTCTCCATGTATCAACCAGCTCCCACCCGTCAGCCCAGGAAGCCAGTGCCGCTACTTGTCTTCTACTATCTGTTGCATGTAGTGGTGGGTGCGACCTATCAAGTGTGACATCTAGCACCGCATTGCAGTCTCCTCCCATCACCCAATCATGTGCCACCCATCCTGACACTACTCCGCTAATATCCTGTAAGAATTTTGACTGCTCTGAGTTGGGCGCGTACATACATCCCAGGACTATGCATATACCATCCAGCATCCCTCTTATGAACACATATCTCCCTTCCTTATCAATATTATGTTCCAACATCTTGAATGGGACATTGTTCCTAATCCAAATGGCCGCCCCACGGGAGAACGCCGAATATGCTGTAGCATATAGTTGGCCTCTCCATTTCCTCATCATTTTAATGCCCTCCTCCCTATTTAAATGAGTTTCCTGAATACATGCTATAGATATTTGACACCTGTTCGGCTGCGTCAGCACTCTATGCCTTTTGTGTACCGATCCCAGGCCCCTCTCTTTCCAGGTGCAGATTTTGTAATTACTAGGAATCGACATGGCAATGTATATTTCTTTCACAAGACATTACTCTAGATATCAACAACAACATTATTCTGGTGTACAGTGTGAGTGTTACTTTAGTGCTGATCTCCCCAACTATAAGGCCCTCCCCCTTAAACTGTGAAGGGCCAAACCAAAGTACCCAACTGGGGTAAAAACAGATCACCATCGTGCCTACACCTGGGGGGGTGCGCCCAGTCTCACTCTGCTAGCAGTTGTCCACCACAAGTCTCACCTTCATGACACCCCTTTCTCAGCTTGTGCCTTGGTGCCGTATCTCCCCCTTCGAGCAAAGGGCTGATGTACTTCTATTGTACCAGATTGTATCTTTTCACAGCAGCGGTCACATATCTTCCGCCATCTGGGCTGTGATGCGTGGGAACAATTGCATGCTAGTGTCTGTGTCTGACGCGGCCGTGCGCGAGCTGGCGTGACTGGCCCTGTCCATGTCGTTGGTCGCGTTGTGCGCCGCCAGGGCGTCCCTTGTCAAAGCCGCAACCTCAGAAGGGCTTCCTGTAGTCGTGGGACTGCGGTTTCCGGTCTGTGAGGCCTCTGTCTCCATCGCCGTCTCTTGATCTGAACGCATTCTGGAAGTGCTTGGCATCTGTTTGTTTGGTCCATTTGTAGAGTCGTCCCGGGACTGGGGTGGCGTCAGGGTTACCTCCATCCATTCTGAGGCGTCTTCTGGTGTATCAAAGAAAAAGGATTTGCCGTCATGTATGATTTTGAGCCGCGCTTGGAAGAAGAGTGAGTATTTCATGTTTTGCTCCCGCAATGTTCGTTTCACTTCCCAGAAGGACGCCCTGGCCTTCTGCACTGCTTGTGTGAAATCCGGATATATGGAGATCGTTTTGTTCTCGAATTTCATCGGTGTTTTGTCTCGTGCAGTTTTTAGTATTGCATCTCGATCTTTGAAGTGCAGGAGGCGCGCTATAAGCGGTCTTGGGGGGGCTCCCGGTTTTGGTGGTCTCGGGGGCACTCTGTGAGCCCTTTCTATACTGTACATTGGGGTAAGGTCTTCAGGGTCCATAATTGACCGCAGCCAGTCCTCCACAAATTTGGTCGGGTTTGTCCCCTCACTGCGTTCCGGTACGCCTAAAATGCGTATATTGTTACGGCGAGAGCGTCCTTCAGCATCGTCCACCCTCTCGCGTAAGCCTTTAAGCTGTCGCTCCATGTTCTCAATCCACGTAGAGTGTTCAGTCTGGTGCGGGATCAAGTCATCTAGCGCGAGTTTGTGTTCGGCCACTTTTTCGGACAGCTTTTTGTGGTCGTCTTTCAGCAATGATAGGCCTGTTGTCATCGTGTCCATTCTCAATTCAAGTGCTTCTCTTGAGGCCCTGATTTCTGTGAGGATAAGGTCCAGCGTGGCTTCCTGTGGGATGTATGACGTTACTCCGC
Source organism: Lissotriton helveticus (assembly GCF_964261635.1). Taxonomy (NCBI): domain Eukaryota; kingdom Metazoa; phylum Chordata; class Amphibia; order Caudata; family Salamandridae; genus Lissotriton; species Lissotriton helveticus. Next base: position 1,598,643,459 of record NC_136068.1, on the reverse strand, counting down.
ATACCGTTACAACTACCTACCATTACAACGCGACCATTACAACGCATACCATTACAACGCATAGCGCTTTGGGGTGCTGGATAGTGGTAAGTATAATTTACTATTCTAACTCCAGTCCCCGTGGACCCTAGGGAAGGTGTTGGATAGTAAATTATACCATTCCCTATCCTATAGCGCCCCCCAGCGCAATGCGTTGTAATGGTATGCGTTATAAAAGTCGCGTTGTAATGGTAGTGCGGAGTAACGAATGCGTTGTAACAGGTGCATACCCTTCCTGTGTCCCCAGACCCGTTGGAGGAACGACGTCATCATTTGAGGAGGCCAGGGGGTCCTCCGAGCCAGAGGAGTGTAGCATCGTGCGTGCTGCCGGTTCAGGTTGGCGGGCCTTGTTTCGCACCATTGTTTCACTAGCCTTCTAGTGGTCTGTAGTGACCACTCAACCCACAGGCTCCCCAACTTCTTTGAAAGCACCTTCACTGCATGTGTACATATGCTTGACACACAGGGGGGCAGTCTCGTCACACGCTCCCCGCAATCAGCCTCTGTAGTGGCCCACAAGGCCAGATCCACGTGTCGTAGTGCCCTTTGCAGTGGTCAGAGCTGGAATCCAACAGTGCCTCGAGGGGAATCCCCAGCCCCCTCACGGTGTTCGGCGTGTCCCCAGCTTTCCAGTATTAGACATATATTCGTGCGTCTCCGCACGTTCCCCGCTGTCGCAATTCAGCCAGTCCAGAGGTGCCCTGCTGTCGAAATCCCTGCCAACGCGATCTATATGGAATCGCGTATGAGGTAACCCCTCCGTCAGCCCCCTCCGATCACAGCGCTATCGCTGTATGTGCAGGTTCAGCATATGTGCTGGGGTGACCACCAGCGCCAGCTATGGATAACAGAGGGGGGCACCGTGTGGCGAAGGGAGGAGGTAAGAAAGAAATGGCGGCGTATACTCCGATGTCGGTATTTTGGCTGGCGACCCTCTGACAGCAGTGCGGTGGGTGTAGGAAAAACTGGGGGGGGGGGCAGCAGGTAGAACCAGCCCTCTCGTCCCGCCGTTTTCCTCTTGAAATGCAAAAGTCAGTTCAGGCTCACCTCTGGTGTAGGACAACGGCTGTCATTACTGACTGTGGGTGCGTTCCGGCTATGCAGTACGCCACGTCTCTTGTAGCGCCTTGGGTTTTTTATTGCTCCGCCAGGACTGCAAGGCGATGCCTCCTCCCTCTCCGGTCGGACCCCGGTAGTCTATCGCTGCGGGATGGAGAAGGGGAGGGGGGTCGGGGAGAGACTCGCTTGTCCCCTAGATGCGCCTCCCGATGCCTGGTCTCTCTCCGCAGGATCTTGCGATCCGGTGCCCTTTGTCTCCGTTGCGGCCCAACGCCGACAGGATCAGATGGGTGGGGGGGGCACCGGTCCGTGTTTCAGCCCCCACAGTAGTCTCGGCAACAGGTGTCGGGCCGGGGCGTGTAACAGGGGCTCCGACAAACGCCTCCCCAGGCTCGGCGCGCTTCCGGTCTGCTAGATCTACCACTGTGGGTCGGGGATTGGCGTCACTCACCAGGCCTCTCCGTCTCTCCGCCCTGGGACCGCCGCGACACAGCGTATGCAGCTCGGAGATATCTTTCACCGCTGTCATCGGTTTCCCCTTCTCAGTTACTGTCCGGGCGGGGGTATTTCGGCACCAAGATAACAGGATAATTAACCAAAATCAGGGGTTTCAGACGGAGCTAAATCAGCTCACGTCCGACATGCTCAGCTGCTGGCCACTCCCCCCACCCACTAATAATCACTTAAATGGGCTGACACATCAACATTAGCACACTTGGCCTGCTTTCTAATATTTTAAGAACCACATACAATTTGAATGATGTTCTTTACAATATGATTGAACATCCATTTTTTATTTTTATAGTAGAAAGTGTGTATTTTTTAAATCTTTTGCACGCTCCACAGAGCAGTGCACCTTGTGCACTTCATGGGCACTTCCTTAAGTTTGTTTTTTCATCTAGTAAATAGATGTGTATGAAACTCAGCAGTACAGATGTGGTTCCTGTGTTGGGTTTATTGGAATTTTCTGGCTAATACCATTAATTGAGTATAAGATAAGATAATTAGTCTTCAGCTAAAAGGATTAGTGACGCTCATAAGTATTTAATACTTCAATCCCACTGAACTCTGTTTTTTGTCACTTTATTTATTCAGGAGTTTTGTAAAGTGCTACAATTGTTACATTGTGGCCTCTACAGGACACTAGGAGAACTCCAGAATGGCATACAGAGAGGGGAACATATGTACCCCTATTCTGTATTACTCTAGCTCTTCTCTTGTTAATTAAAGTGATCAGATGAATGGCCGTCTGAAGACTTCAGTCTCCAGGAGTTTTTTTGCCCTTCGGGCTGGGGTTCAAGGCATTCCAAAGTTTGGGGGCCTGGATGCTCAAAGACCAGTCTCAGCGAGTTTGTCATTTATTTTGTTGCTAGGAAAGGTGACATTTTATGGAATAAAAGTGCCCAGTTAGAAACAATGCTGGATCCGGTTTTTAAGAGATCCGGGTTCTTTCTTCCAGTAGGAAATGCGGATGGTGCAAAAGATTCTGAATTTGACCCAAGAAACCCCTGGTAGCCAGTGGAGGGTGTTTTAAACTGGTTTTGATTGGCCCTTTTTTCAAGAGGTGGAGGTAGAGTTTGGCTGCATGATTATGAAATCTTTTTTATTTGTTAATGAACTTTTCTCGGGAGCTCGAGAAGTCCTTTCAATTAGTCTGTTAGCTTTTTTTGGCAGCTCTGTGTAATCCACATTACCGTAGTCGGGCCCTCCAATGACTCGGGCTCTTGTCAGCTCCACCCCATGATTGTCCTGCAGGATCAATTAGAAGGATCTGCATGAGTAAGAACAATGTAGGCCAATGCCACTGATCACAACGCCAACGAAGGGAGCAAATGAACAATGCGTATCAAAGATGATCCCAAGATTTCTTACTTTGGGGGATGAGGATGCTGGGTAGCCCCGACGGTAGCCCATTCAAATGGAAGCTTCACGAGATCAGCTCCTAGTACCAGGATGTGTGTTTTAGTTCTATATTGAAACTGTAGAAGTGCCGGGTGGCAACAGAAAGCAGTCTTCAGCTCATCTTCCATCCCCACGGGGGTTGTACAGTAATCGCTCCTCAGATCGCGGACTTTGAACTAGGAGCTTCGAAACAAGGTTGTCAAGAGTGTGGTTCTCCAGGACCTGGTGTACAGCTCTGGTGAGGGTTTGTTGTCCATTGGTCAGTGTGCACTCGTCATTGCCCATGCTGGCATCATTATTTATCCTGCTGGCCACAACACAGGCGGTGCCACAGCTGCCTGCAAGGCTCTTGGATGACCTGAGCTGCCTTCAAGGCCTCCAAATCCTTTCACACATCCTCCATTTTGGCTGGTGGGAGGCGCCGCAATGAACCCGAAAGAGTATGTCAGTCTTCAGCTAGCGCTTGGTTACTTCCCCATATCCCTCAATGATATGCATCTCACGAGAAAAGATGTCCGCTGCCTCTGCCAAGTTGAAGTCGAGGCTCTCACTTACATACATTGCAGCGTCAGGAAATAATGGAAGCTCTGTGGCCGGGAATATGTTTTGGCACCTTCCTGGTGGTGGCTGTTGCCTGGGAGGGCTGAAACACCTGGTTCCAAATTAATGAATGCTTTGCAAATACCCTCATTGTAAAAGTTTTTATAGACTATTTGATGTTCTTTCTGTTCTGTTTCTGTTCGAGGGCTACATGTCGTTCAGTAAATCGCTAGTAAACTTTGGCTGCAGGTCCTGAGGTGGTGGGCTTGGGCCTACTGTCCATGAAGACTAAGTCCACAACGTGCCTTCTAGCAGTGTGTCCAACCCTAATGGCTCCACCAGGAAGGCGACATGCAGGCGATCTCCATCTTGGATACTGTCCATTTAACCATATGGAATATCCCAGCAGGAACAGTATTGCTTCGGCTCAAGAAAGTTCCCCTTTCAAGCACATGTGCGAGTTGTTGAGAGTCTTATGCTTTATAGTGAGGAAAAATGCGATTCAGCGGCCCCAGCTGTTCTGAACTGATACGAAATTCCTGCACTTGACTATTCACATAATCCATACCTTGCTGCATGATTTCCACTGGATGATGGATTATGCAGTTTTCTTTCTTTAGAAACAGGATTCAATTTTAGCATTGAAATAGAAGAATTTGGTATCAAGTGTGTTAATTTGTCAGAATAGAAAGATAGTAATGCCACAAAGTATGCTGCAAAATTTTCATATAGCCACATAATATGCCACATAGTTTGCCTTTTCATAATTCGGACCCGCATTACCACATATGACCGGTGGACCTAGGTAGTTTCTTTTATATTGATTTCACTACAAAGCTCTGTGAGTCTGGGTGGATTCATCTTCTGCTTATCAAGCTGTAATCTGAGAATCATTGCTGGATCTTCTGATGTTCCATGAAGCCTCTGCTGCATGTCTTTGGAGTCCATTCCTTACAGGACAGCAGTAGATAGCTTGTATTTCCTCCACTGCTGCTCACTCTTGTAGCACAGAAGAGTTTAATTTCCCTGTGCTTTTAAACCAGCCCTCACACAAGGTCATACCCCTGCAGTGGTTGGCATCTGGCTTAGACATTCTTAACACCTTCAATGCTACAGCAATTCTCCCTGGATGCTGAACGCCCTTGAATCCCTTTGTTCATGACGTCATGAGCACACGAGCAGTGTACTGCATGACGAGCTGAGCTCGTCATGAGCATGGAAGGGGTTAATGCAGCAGCCCGGGATTTAGTGATCCTTGCATACTTTTTTTCTCTGGCCAGGACCACTCCCTTTATTTGAAATGTTCTCTCCTTATATTGGGAATGGCAGCAGCCTGAAAAACCAGACTAGCCGGTGGTTTCCCCGTCAAGACAAAGAGCCAGATTTACTGAGGGCTTATTTTACCTTTGCATCACACAAGGTGATGCAAGGGCAACGCAAGCCCTTTAGTGAAATCTACTATGCCATGCAGAGTTACCTCGCGTGGCTCCATGTGGCATAGTAAATCTGGAGTAAAGCAAATTTGTTTAAGTAACTGTCTTGCCTTATTCAGTCAGGGAGGGCATTTCATGGATGAAGTGTGGGTGTTCCCAAGCATGCACCCATGATTTTTGGCGCATGCCCAGAATTACTAGCACTAATAAATCTGGTAATGCATAAAATGCTATGTCTTCACAGGGGAGGGGTAACGAAGAGAAATATGTTTATTTCACCTCCATTTTTCCTCTTTCTACGCATACTGCATTTTGCAGCACACTGAGGAATAGGAAAAACCCTCAGAGGAATGTGTTTTTTGCAGGAAGTTGTCCCTTCCTGCACATAAACATTCCCACTAGTATTGTGGGCACTCTGGCACCATGTTGCAAGGGTGCCTGCATTGGTGCTAGGCTGCACTCAGTGTGCTAGTGCAGGGAGAGAGCAGGAACACCCCATATCTTAGCTGATGGGGCGCATTCATGCTCTCTCCCTGTCCTTGGGCACGGTGTTGCAAGTTGTCTTGCTGCATTGGTTGACTTGTTAGTATATCTGGCCCAAAGTGCCCTGCATGAATCTGGAAACCCTGCCTGGAGATACCCGAAGCACAGGAGACCACCGTCAAATGGGTGTACTTCCTGCCCCCACCCACCAAGGCCACAGCTGCTGCTGAGAGGTGCAGGTTTTTGCAGGGAGCTTCTGTGAACAAGGCATGGCTCCTTTCCTACTTCAACCATGATGGTAATCCCCTGGATAACCTGCTTTGGAGATATCGCGTGGCACTGAGGAATGAAATCCCTGGAGTTCCCTTTATGTGAGGGATGGTAGGCAACATGTTGCCATGCAGGCACCATTGTCATCACAAACTTTAACCCCTTGGCCGCGGTGGTAATTCCGCCGCGGCGCTAGGGAAGAGGGGGGGGGCCACGCAGCACCACCATACTCGTGACGGAACCACTCCGTCATGAGCCACGGTGGCGCTGTGCTTGTGACGGAGTGGTTCCGTCACAGCTTCGCCCGCTCAATAGAACACGCCGCGCAGGCGCAAAATCACTGCAGCGCCGCCGCCGCGGCCGGGCCCCTTGTCGGAACCATTCTGTCACCAGCACAGCACCACCGTGGCTCGTGACGGAATGGTTCCGTCACAAGCATGCAAGGGGTTAAAATAATCCTGATGTGGCTCTCTGGCAAGGTTGAAGGTAGGGCAGAGACACAGTCATGGCCTGTACCTTCAAAAGGGTGCTCACTGCTCCAGTTTATCTCACCATTGCGGGGGCTTGCACTTATAGGGGGTGGCAAGCTGTGGAACTTTCAGGACCAAGTCAGTTGAAGTTCTAAGTCCCCCAGTATGGCAATGCTCTCGATGAATGTGCCTGGAGTGCAGAAGCACCCACACATCAAGAGGTTTCTGGGTATTTCCTGTCCAGTACTGTTCGGTACTACTAAGGAAGTGCCTGGGATTTCTTTTAAGTCAGCTATGGTTCCCCAGACCAGGAAAAGTAATACCAGAGATTACTATGATGACTAGGGCTCTTAGATGTTTAGGTCTCGCCTAGCTATCGCGTAAGTGATGCTATGCAAGATATTTAGTAAGGGGCTTTTGAAAGTGCTCCCAAAGTCTGCAGGCGGATCGGGTACAGTGCATGTGCGCCGGGCGCGCGCACCATTTGTCTGCCTGAGGGATCACTTTTGCGGCCGCTTTGATGTTCTCAGTGAGCCGCGCGGCCACTGAGAACATCAAAGCAGCCGCGAAAGTGATCACCATTTGCCATCTGAAGGATTCTGTAAGTCACAGAACCACTCGCCTTAATTATCATTACATTCTGCTCCTTTGAGGTGTGTTGCTCTTTCTCTGCACACGTGTTTCTCCCGGCACCGTAATGTGCTCGCCCTTGTGTGCTTTTCCCCTACTTTGTTTTCTTGCCTGTATGCTTCTCCTCCAAGCTCTACATTGCGCTCTCTCCTACATTTGCTGCCCTGTTCATAATACCTTTAGCCAATTGCTTCCCCCCCACACTACTGTTTTTTTTTCGCTTAAAAAAAATTACAAAAAAAAACACTTTAGCTTCTTTTTTCTTTACCAATACAACTGGGATCAGTTGCAGAAAAAAAGACGACTGTCATGTTGTCAGCACACGCACGGACGGTGCTTCAGTAACTACTGGTAAATATTTGAGTGCGTAGATTTTTACAGCTTCCATCATGCAAAAGAAGCTGCATGACGCGAGGGGCCATCTTGTAGCTAAAACATTTTATTTGTTTTTACAAACCGCACACCGTGCTTTTCTTTAACACTGCAACTGCTTTTTTAAAAAAAACATTTTATTTTACCCAGAACTCATACCGCGCTTTATTTATAACACAGGCGCACACTTTCAACAGAAGAGTGGGTAAACAAACTTATTGAGCCGCGCCGCCTTTCTTTTGTTTTGCCTGGTGCAGCACGTTCATTGAAGCTGTTTTTGCGCCCCCCCTACTTCGCATTATAAGCCCGCTCCCATCCTCTGAGCACAAATGGAGCCTTTCTCAATCAAACGGCAAAGCTTCCTCATTCCTCCTCCTGCAGCCATTCCCTGCTCTGCCCGACTTCCTCCCTCTCTCCCTACACCCCTATGCATAGGTCCCACGAGCGCATACAAGTACAGGCTTCACAGCAGCATTTCTATTTTTAAAAATGTAGCATGTGTAGGCATTTCCATTCTCAGCCATGCTCTGCATGACCTCCTCCCTCGCTCCCAACACCCCCATGCACAGGTCCCATGGGCGCCTACAATGTACGGGCTTCGCAGCTGCAGCATATGTATTTTCAAAAGAATAGCGTGTTTAGGCATTTGCAGTTTCTTCCTCATTCCTCCTCCCGCAGCCATTCCCTGCTCTGCCCGACCTCCTCCCTCTCTCCTAACACCCCTATGCATAGGTCCCATGAGCACATACAAGTACAGGCTTCACAGCAGCATTTCTATTTTTAAAAATGTAGCATGTGTAGGCATTTCCATCCTCAGCCATGCTCTGCCTGACCTCCTCCCTCGCTCCCAACACCCCCATGCACAGGTCCCATAGGCGCCTACAAGGTACGGGCTTCGCAGCTGCAGGATATGTATTTTCAAAAGAATAGCGTGTTTAGGCATTTGCAGTTTGTAAATGTTCAGTCACTAATGGTAAATATTTGAAAGCGTAGATTTTTACAGCTTCCAACATGCAAAAGAAGCAGCATGAAGCGAGGGGCCATCTTGTAGCTAAAACATTTTATTTGTTTTTACAAACCGCACACCGTCCTTTTCTTTAACACTGCGACTGCTTTTTAAAAAAAAACATTTTATTTTACCCAGAATTCACACCGCGCTTTATTTATAACACAGGCGCACACTTTCAACAGAAGCGTGGGTAAACAAACTTATTGAGCCGCGCCGCCTTTCTTTTGTTTTGCGTGGTGCAGCACGTTCATTGGAGCTGTTTTTGCGCCCACCTGCTTCGCATTATACGCTTGCCCTATCTTCTGAGCACAAACGGAGCCATTCTCAATCAAACGGTAATGCTTCCTCATTCCTCCTCCCGCAGCCATTCCCTGCTCTGCCCTACCTCCTCCATCTCTCCCAACACCCCAATGCATAGGTCCCACAATCGCATACAAGTACAGGCTTCACAGCAGCACACACACAACCACACACACAACCACACCCAACCACACACACAAACACATCCAACCACACACACACACAACCACACACAACCATACCCAACCCCACACACAACCACAGACACACAACCACACACACACAACCACACACACAACCACACACAGCCATACCCAACCACACACAACCCCACACACAACCACACACACACAACCACACACACAACCACACACACAACCACACACAGCCACACATACACACAACCAACCACACACACACACAGCCACACACAACCACAACCACACACATACAACCACAGACACAAGCATAACCACACACACACAACCACACACACAACCACACACAATCTCACACACACAACCACACACACAAAACCACACACACACACACAACCACACACAACCACAAAACCACAAGCACAACACAACACACACAAACACAACCACACAACACAACCACACACACACACACAATCACACACACAATCACACACACACAACCACACACACAACCACACACAACCACACACACACACAACCACACACACAAGCACACACACAACTACAAACACAACACAAGGCACACAAACACAACCACACAACACAACCACACACACACAACCACACACACAACCACAACCACACACACAACCACACATGCAACCACACACACAACCACACACACACACAATCACACACACACAACCACACACACAACCACAGCTACACATACAACCACAACCACACACACAACCACAACACCACACACAACACCACACACACAACCACAACCATACACACAACCACACACACACCCATGCAGAACCACACACACACGCGCGCACCGCACACACAACCACACACACACAACCACACACACACACAACCACACACACACAACCACACACAACCACACACACAACCGCAACCACACGTACAATCACACACACAACCACACATACAACCACACACAAAAAACACAATCACACACAAAAAACACAATCACACACACAACCACACACACAACCACAACCACACACACAACCACACACACAACCACAACCACAACCACACATACAACCACACACAGATACACACACACACAACCACACCCACACACAGCCACACACACAACCACACACAGCCACACAACCACAAGCACACACACAAACACAACACAACACACACAACACAACCACACACACACACAACCACACACACACAAGCACACACAACTACACAACCACACACACAAGCACACACAAGCACACACACAAGCACACACACAAGCACACACACAACTACAAACACAACACAAGACACACAAACACAACCACACAACACAACCACACACACAACCACACACACAAACACAACCACGCACACACACACAACCACACACACACACAACCACACACACAACCACACACAACCACACAACCACAAGCACAACACAAACACAATAACACAACACAACCACACACGCACACAACCACACACACACAACCACACACACACACACAACCACACACAACCACACACACAACCACACACACACACACAAGCACACACACAATACAAGACACACAAACACAACCACACACACAACCACACACACAACCACACACAAAACAACACACAACCACACACACACACACACAACCACACACACAACCACACACACACCCACACATACAACCACACATACAACCACACACACAACCACACACAAGCACACACACAAACAAAAGCACACACACAACCACATGCATAACCACAAACACAACACAAGACACACAAACACAACCACACAACCACACACACACAACCACACACACAACCACAAGCACACACACACACACACACAACCACAAACAACACCACACACAAAACCACAACCACACATACAATCACACACACAACCACAAATACAACCACACACCGACAACCACACACCCAACCACAATCACACTAACGACCACACACAAAAACCACAATCACACACACAACCACACATACAACCACAACCACACACACAACCACAACCACACACACAACCGCAACCACACATACAATCACACACACAACCACACATACAACCACACACACACAACCACACACAAAAAACACAATCACACACAAAAAACACAATCACACACACAACCACACACACAACCACAACCACACACACAACCACAACCACACATACAACCACACACAGACACACACACACACACACACACAGCCACACACACACCCACACACACACACACAACCACACAGCCACAGCCACACACACAACCACACACAGCCACACAACCACAAGCACACACACAAACACAATACAACGCACACAACACAACCACACACACACACAACCACACACACACAACCACACACAAACACAAGCACACACACAAAACCACACACACAACTACAAACACAACGCAAGACACACAAACACAACCACACAACACAACCACACACACAACCACACACACAACCACAACCACACACACATACAACCACACACACAACCACACATACAACCACACACACAACCACACACACAACCACACACAACCACACAACCACAAGCACAACACAAGCACAACTACACAACACAACCACACACACACAACCACACACACACAACCACACACACAACCACACACACAACCACACACAACTACACACACACACACTCAAGCACACACACAACATAAGACACACAAACACAACCACACAACCACACACACAACCACACACACAACCACACACACCCACCCACACACACACACACAACCACACACACACACACACACAACCATACACACAACCACACATACAACCACACACACACAACCACACACACAGCCACACACAACCACACACACACATAAGCACACACACAACCACAACCACAACACAAGACACACAAACACAACCACACAACCACACACACACAACCACACACAACCACAAGCACACACACACACACACACACACACAACCACACACAAAACCACAACCACACATACAATCTCACACACAACCACAAATACAACCACACACAGACAACTACACACCCAACCTCAATCACACTAACAACCACACACAACCACACACACACCTCCACACACAACTACACACACAACAACACACACAACCACACACACAACCACACACAGACACACACACACAACCACACACACACAACCACACACACACAACCACACACACACACAACCACAACCACACATACAACCACACACACAACCACACCGTCAGTGCACACTTTCACCAGACACAGACACCATCAGTCGTCAGTGCACGCTTTCACTGGGCACAACACCACCAGCCGTCAGTGCACACTTCCACCAGGCACACACACACACCACCAGCCGTCAGTGCACGCTTTCACCAGGCACATAAACACCACCAGCCGTCAGTACACGCTTTCACCAGGCACACACACACCACCAGTCGTCAGTGCATGCTTGGCACACACCACCAGCCGTCACAGCACACTTTCACCAGGCACACACACCACCAGCCGTCATTGCACGTTTCCACCAGGCACACATACCACCAGCCGGCAGTGCACACTTCCACCAGGCACACACATCACCAGCCATCAGTGTACAATTTCAACAGGCACACACACCACCAGCCATGAGTGCACACATCAATTGTTAACGCATCCACAATTAACTATTGTAGCAGTCGCAGTATGGCGCACTTTACTTTTAAACATATTCATCTAAAGCGCAGCATGCCACAATTGCTACAAAAATAAATACACATTTTTTTGGCCTACAATTAATAGACTTTTGTTGCAATTGGTGTTGCAATATTTAGCCATGCCAATAGCTCAAACTTGATTAATGTGAGACCTATTGTATTGCAAATACTTGTTTTGTTTTGTTTTAGCACAGAGGTCTTCAAAATGTTGGGCGCCCCCTCCTGGGGGTCCGTGGCTGCATTTCCAGGGGAGGGGGGCATTCCAAATGTCTTAACAATTACTTATTAATGAAGATGGACTGGAAGCACAACTTTGTTTATTTGGGGCGTTTCCAGGCTGTCTTCATTTACAAGCAGCCCTTGAAGTGCATAAAAAAGTATTTGAACTGTGATACATAGTGGCATAGGTCAGTGATGTGATGGCTGGGTCAGAGGCAGAGCTAAAAAGAACAGAATATTCAGTAAGTATTTTGCCTTCAAGCCTAGTACTGGACCTTGAGAAGGCCTTCTATTCGGTCGAATGGCCCTATCTGCTGTCAGTGCTACGCAAATTAGAGCTAGGGGACGACTACATTGAACTAGTCGGACTATTGTACAGGCACCCTGAGGTGCGAGTCCGCACGGGCAAGCTGCTATCCAACGCCATCAGGGTCAGGCGCGGCACCAGGCAGGGCTGCCCGCTGTCCCCGCTGCTCTTCGCAATTGAGCACCTCGCTGAGATATTACAAGCCAAGGGCACGCACTGGGGTATCCCAATGGCGGACGGATTACACGTCGTCTCGCTATATGCGGACGACCTACTCTTGTATGTCAGAGACCTCGCCCGTTTACCAACAGAACTGTCGGATATCTTCCGTTCCTTCGAAAACATGTCAGGTCTTAAGGTTAACTGGGCCAAATCGGGGGTGTATGCGTTCGCCCCTGACACGCCGGACCCTGCAGTAACAATCAATGGCGAGCGGCTGCCGTGGCACCACACCACGTTTAAGTATCTGGGAATGTATATCTATAGAACGCCTCCGGACATCCTAGACGGCAACCTGACACGCGCTATAACATCCATAAGATCCCAGATTGCCTTTTGGAAAACCCTTCCACTAAATGTGCCAAGCAGGGTGACATTGGTGAAAATGATTGTCCTACCCAGGCTCCTATATTACTTCGCTAACATCCCAACGTACGTCCAGGTCCACACTTTCAAAGAGCTGGAAACCATGGTCAGAGACCTGCTATGGAACACCGGGAGACCCAGAGTGGCTCTGCGAAAACTGTATGCGACGGTTAATGATGGTGGCCTCGCAGTACCAAACCTTGAACTCTATTATCTAGCTGCTCAACTACAATGGGTGGCTGCCTGACTTGCAGGGAAAAATCTAGAGGATACAGCCACGGCAACGGAAACACTGTCACACACTCAGATACATTCCCTGTTCCACCCCCTAGCGTGCACGAGGAGAACATCGCAACTACACGTGGACGTGGCTGTAAAATGCTACACCAGGAGCTTGAAACTAACAAAACACGTTACACCATACGCCCCGGCACTCCCACTCCTGGGCACACCCAAGGCCACATCCGTTGTCACGGAGGCGGCACTGGAACACTGGACACACGTGGGAGTGGACACCATGGCTGACCTATACGCCGATGGCACCCTGATACCTTTCGTGACACTAGCCGATGACACGGGTCTTCCAACGGGGCAGTTCTTGCAGCACGCTTCCATAGTTAAGGCGTACACACAGCGGTGGGGGAACATCACAGAGGAAACGCCCACACATCAACTGATACAGAGCCTACATGTCATGGGAGACGGCACACATGTGGTGCACTGGCTAACGCAGGCACTGTTGACACACACGCAGTGCACCTTGCAACCACTACGTGATAAGTGGGCAGTTGACAGGGGGAGGGAATGGACGGATGGAGAGTGGACGATAATACTGATGGGCCCCAGGAACATCCCCCGAAATGCGCGCTTTAAGTTGATCCAGTTTTATATACTGCATCGAGCGTACCTCACTCCAGATAAAATTAATCAATATTTCCCGGGCACCGCATCCTGCTGCCCGAGATGCGCACTGGGGGGCGCTGACTTACTACACATGCTATGGCACTGCCCACAACTTTAAACATACTGGCGGGCAGTGCTACCGACACTAGAGCGCTGCATGGCCACGCAGATACCACACACATGGGAAGCATGTATCCTGGGATTATACAAGCAGACCAAGCACAACAAAGTCCCCTCCCGCTTCTGGGATCTAGGCCTCTTCACGGCCAAACAGGTGATTACAAAACATTGGAAACGAACCGCCCCACCCCTGGCGGAACACTGGCGCACCTCCCTGGACAACTGGGCGAAGGCGGAGAGCATCACCCTACACAATGAGGAAACGGCGGGACTGAGAAAGTTCCCGATCGCGACATTATGGGACGGGATGCTGAGCTCCTTACATAGTGACTGCCGAGAGGCGCAGACCGCCGCGGAGGATATAGCTCATAACCCTGACGCCCCTAACAGGGAACCGCACGACTACCCACGAGATGCTGATGATGCACCTGCCAGCGACGCCCCACCCTGACCGCCGCGGCGGTGCCACACCCAGCGTCCCGCACACGTCGCACCCCCCCCCCGCTACCTACCCATGACTCTCCCCCACACCCGACGGAAATTCGTAGTCATTACTCAACGGCATCCACGAGCCCCCAATGCATCGACACGCCCTCGACCCGACCACACACCACGCCTCCAAGTTAGATGATCATGGCCCCCATTTTAAGCCTCCTCTTTTTCGTTTTTTCTCCTTGTTGTTTATTTTCTGAAGTCACCTTCTTCACTGAGCCGACACGGCTGGGACATTGTGCCATACCCTTGTTCAGTTGCATGAAACGATGTATTACTCTGTACCGTGAAACGTCCCGTGAACGCGACAGACGTCCTTGGAATGTGAATATCTGCGTGATGTAACATTTATGTTTTCTTTTTTCCTGAGAAATCAATAAAAAATATAATTAAAAAAAAAAAAAAGTATTTTGCCTTCAAGTAGCTGCATATAAAACAAGCATTTGTGATGCAGTTTGTCTCGCATTTGTGAAAGTTAGAGCTCCTGGAGCTGTAAATGACGTTTTTTACTTTTGTTTTTTTGTTTGCAGTTGAGTGAGTGTATTTGCATAGCGCTAGTGCCATTCGTATGACCTTACTGTGCTGGAGAACCAGAACATGGGAAATAAGTTACAAGGGAGGAGAGATGGAAAATAAATGCCAGCAAATGGAAAAAGGAATTTTAAAAAAGCATTTAATTAAAGCGTATTGCCATGTAGCGTGACGCTCGAAGCAAGCTATTCTGGAATTTTTTAACTTCTAATTACTGCAATTAAGTGAAACTACGAGCCCTAAATTCATCATGGCTCCAGAGACCGGACTGACTGAAAGTGTCACACATGAAATAAGAGCCCACCTGCCAGAATTGAAGAAATACTTTAAACGACGACCACAGGAAATGGCTTGCCGGGACTATCCAAGTGAAAGCCACTTGCAAGTATAATGAAGACATCTAAAACGAAAATGGAAGAATTGCAGGAAATGTAATATTTGTGAGTGGAAGTAGGGACTGAGATATTTCACTGCAGCTCTTGGATTTCCTGTGTTTTTGCTAATATTTAAATGACGATAAAGAAAGACAACGAGGTGAAAATGACATTTTTTATTGCAGACCGATGGAGTGGACGCATTACTTGCACAGACTGTGTTTGCAGAAAGGCTCTGCATTTCGCCTACAGTTTTTCCAGGCTGCCAGCTCCCTGTATGGTCCCCTGCACTTGAGCAGCCATCCTGAAACACTAGCCGCCTGCCTCAATGTGCTGCTCACATGGTGCAGATGCTATGAAGGCGGGCAGGGACTCCAAGCCCTCTTGGGTAATAAGCTCCGAGCATGAATCTGGGCTCGGTAGTGCAGTACCTTTGCAAGCAAACACAACAGTGATTAAATCACTTTGCGTAGGATCTATGACTTCCTTATGGTGAGGGATGGCACTGGTCCTTTAGCAACACCAGTGTCCCTTGCGCACTGCACCCACGTCTGTTGTACCTGTGGCATTCAGGTAAGGCCCTGCACGTGGTGGACAAACACTGTAAATGATGACACACGCACTCGGTCACAGTTAGCCGGAAAAGACCCCGAGCGGTCTTCCGCATGTTTATTTTATACCCCGGCGCGAGCCCGCCCCGGGGTGCGTGTGCGTGCGTGGGGGAAAAGGATACATTGTAGGAGAGAGCCCGGGTGGCTCTCTACATCCCTCCCTTGTTTTAGTTCTGTTCATGCTGCACGCTTCTGGATTTCACTTTAGGGCGATGTCCAGGCAAAGTCTCTCATCCGTTGGTTAGGCCTCGGGTTGGGCCTCAGACTGTATCGGTGATTCCGGGTCCAGGGTGACTCGACAACCCCAGCCGGGGTTGCCCTTGGACCTTCACTCGCATCAGTCGCCCTCGGTTGACTTTGCTCGGCACCCAGGTTCGGTGGTGTTGGCCTGGGTTGAACCTCGCCCTGTAGTGGTACCACAATTGGACTCGGGACACTGCGGAAGTCCAAATCTTTATACTCTCCTGTTTCCTCTCCTTCTTCCACTCTTTGCCCTTCCGTGGTCTCCGTTGCCTTTCTGAAGCATGACACGTTCCTTGTCACAACTTGTCCATTCCTCTTTGCGGTGACCATTGTCCCTTGGACCTTGTCCACTATCCATACTTCTGACTCAAACGGGGTTCGGAATTTCCATCCGGGATGTCGATCTTTGACAACCACCACGTCCCCTTCCTTGATGTTCGGCTCCTTGGCATGGCGATACACGCTCGCCTTGATGTTTGTGTTCTGTCTTCTAGCTTGAGTAGCTTTGGCGTTTCTCTCCTCGGGCACCCATGTGCTAGCAGTTGGGATGCTGTCCCTGGGTGCACGCTTAAACAGTACGTGGGCAGGAGCGCACTTGGTTGTTGAGTGAGGCGTTTGTCGGTAGGCTCCTAAGAATTGGTCAAGGGCCGACTCCGGGTCCTCCCCATTGTCCACCGCAATCCGGAGGGCCCTATTCAGTGTTCGCATTAGTCTCTCAACTTCCCCGTTAGCCTGGGGCCACAGCGGGGTGATCTTTCTGTGTTTGATTCGGAGGGTTTCCAGGTATGACTGAAATTCTCTCCCTTGAAAAGGGGGTCCGTTGTCAGACTTGATTTCCTCTGGGAGCCCCATCGTGGCAAAAACGCGGCTTAGCACCTTCTTCACTTGCGGGAATGCCGTTGATGATATGACTTCAACTATTGGGAATTTGGAGAACGAGTCCACTAATACCAGCATGTGTCTTCCGTCTGGGAAGCTGCCAAAGTCTATGCTGAGGTGTGTCCAGGGTGTCTGAGGCGCTTCCTCAGTGATCACCGGCGCCGGGGCGGGTTCTCCACCCGTGATTGTGCAGGCATGGCAGGCCCGTACCATGGCGTCTACTTGGCTGTCCATTGCGGGGAACCACACTTTGCTCCGTAGCCGTGCTTTTGTCTTGGCCATGCCTTGGTGCCCCGCATGTGCTAGACTCAGAGCTCTCTGTTGGAGGCTTTCCGGTATGACGATGAGGTGTCCTCGTAAGATGATTCCTTCATCACCAACACTTAGTTCGCTGCGTACCTGCCACAGTTGTTGTCTTGCGTGGCTCACCTCCGGCCGGAGGCTCGATGCACCGTCGAGGAAGTGGGCCCAACGATTTCCCTCCAGGGCACGGCGGACTTTCGTCAGCGTTTCGTCCCCGGCGGTGGCTTCTCCGATTTCTTTGAGCGACATGTTCTCCGGACACGCTGCCTGTGAGATCATATGGACGATTTCCTCCACTTCTTCTCCCTCTTCTGTGGGCAGACGCTGGGTGATGACATCCGGGTGCCGGGACAGGTAATCGGCCGGGTTGTGGGCCCCTGGGCGGAACACGATCTTGAAGCGGTAGCCCTGCAGCTGGACTGCCCACCGTTCGATGCGTGGGGGAGCTAGCCGTGATGACCCCGCAAAGAGGGGTAGAAGAGGCTTGTGATCGGTTACCACCGTGAACTCCTGCCCGCAGAGGTAGAGGTGAAAGTGCTGGCACGCCCACTTGATGGCCAGGGCTTCTCTTTCTATTTGCGCGTATCTGGTCTCGGTGTCGGTCAGCGCCATGCTGACATAGGCAACCGGCTTCCACTCTTCGGGCCCATATTCTTGCAGAAGGACTGCTCCCAGTCCCACGGGGCTAGCGTCGACAATCAACTCGGTCCGACGCCGTGGCTGGAAGTAGGCCATAGTGGTGTCATCCAAGAGGCTGGCTTTGATGGTTTGAAATGCATTGTTCGCGGTGCCGGTCCAGTCCCACTTCTGGTCGGCTCTGGTGAGGGCTCTGAGAGGTTCCGCGATGGCGGCTAGGTTGGGTATGAACCGACCGCAGTAGGTGGCCATGCCCAAGAAACTGCGTACTTCAGTCGGGTTTCGGGGGGTGCTGGCTGCCTTGATCGCCTCCGCTTTCTTAGGGTCTACCTTCAGACCCTCCCTCGTGAACGTGTATCCGAAAAAGTCTATCGACTCCTGGTAGAAGGAGCATTTGGCTCGGTGCAGAGTCAGGCCACTATCTGCAAGTCTTTGTAAGGTTGCCCTCAAATTGACGTGATGCTCTTCTAGGGTTGCGGAGTACACCAGAATATCATCGCTGAGGTTGATCACTCCTCTCAGTCCCGATAGTACCTCACGAATGGCATTTTGGAAGACCTCTGCCGCGGAGGAGACACCAAAGCTGAGCCGGGTGTAGCGACGTAATCCCACGTGGGTCGAAAAGGTGGTGATGTACCTGCTGGCTGGTTCCAACTCGAGCTGATGATAGCCCGAGTTAAAATCTAGTTTTGAAAACCATTTCGCCCCGTTGAGGTCTGCTATTATATCATCCATGGTGGGGGTGATATGTCTTTTGCGCTTGACGGCTGTATTGGGGAGCCTCATGTCCACACATAGACGAATGGCTCCTGGCTGCTTCGGTTTCGGTGCGACGACTAACGGGGAGACCCAGGGTGTCGGGCCCGACACTTTCTCGATTACACCTAGGTCTTCAAGCTTCCGAAGCTCCTCTTCGACCTGTGGCCTGAGGTTGAAGGGCACCCGCCGGTGTCGGAGTGCTACAGGCCTGACCGACGCGTCTATGTGCAGTTTGAATCTACGCCCCTTTAATTTTCCTAGGCCCTTGAACAATTCTGGAAAATCCTTTAGCATGAAATCCGCATGCGCCTGGTGCACTTGATTGGCGAAGAATACCAGGCCGAGGTCTTCTGCCGTGTGGCAGCTCAGGAGGGTGCCTTTCTTTCCTTCCGTGATGTGAAATTTGGTCTCCGTGGAATATTCTCCATTGACTACGGTCGTTTGGATTACTCCTCGAAGGGGTAACGGTTCTGATCCCCCATATGTGCAGATCCTTGCTGCGGAGGGTGTTAGTGCAGGCTTCGGGGACATCCTCTCGTATTGGTCCGAGTCCATGACATTCACGGACGCTCCCGTGTCTATCAGGGCACTGACGTTGGTCCCATCTACTGCTATGGAACACATGGGCGGCGGCCTCCTTCTTGTGGACGCTCGGCTTACATAGGATACAACGTACACCTCGTCGTCCTCGTCGTCTTCGTACCTGGGACGTCTGTCCTGGGCTTGGGCGTCCGGAGGAGGTAGTTCCTGGTCAAGTGATAGTTGGCGGATGCGCTGCGTCACTGCTCTGGCCCGTGGGCCTGCCGACCTGAACTTTCCCCCTCGACAGACGGCAGCAAAATGATTCAGGCGCCCACACTTGAGGCATGTCTTTCCTTTGGCGCCACATGTGGCCGTGGCAGGGTGGTCGTCACCGCAATGCCCGCACTGGTTCCCTCGTGGCGGGGCATTCCGCTGTCTCGTTGATGGGAATCTCCTCTGTATCGCATCAATCTGTTCTTCCTTGATCGGCGTAGTTCTCGCAGCGGTCGGGGAAATCACCGGGGTGCGCAGCGCTGCCTCCATCTCCTCTGCCCTGGCATCGGACAGCTCGTGCGACCTGGCTAGGATTAGTATTTCGTCGAGGGATATGCCTGGTTGCCTCAGGATTAGTTTTCTCAGCAGCTTTGATTTGCATCTCACTATGATCTGGTCCCTGATTTCATCCCGGGGGTTTGTGAACGGGCACGTGCTGGCGAGCCGGCGGAGCCGGGCATAGTACATGTCAACAGACTCGGAGTCAGTCTGCCAGGCGCGTTTAAACTTGAATTTTTCAAAGTCATTATTGAGCTGGGGATCAAAATGTGCGTTTAGAGCCGCTACCGCGGCATCGTAGTCGTGCTCAGGCCCTGTGTTGGGGAGTGAATCAAACAGATCATAGATTTCCTGTCCCCCGTACAAAAGGGGGAGCGCCCTCTTTACCGTACCGTCCGTTTCTCTGGTACCCTTAAAGTACAGATTGAGTCTCCCTACCCACGCCTTCCATCGGAGCGCCGCTGTGGCCGGGTCCGCTGTCTCGCTGAAGGGCGGGATGGGCGCTGCGCCGGTGTGCAGGTGGGCGGGCACTGCTTGCATGGGGGCTCCCACCTGGGCTTGAGCTTGCGGTAGTGCCGCAGGCATCGCTGGCGGCGGCTGGACCGCTGGCGGTGGGGCCTGGACAGCCCCATCCTGGGCCGCCCCAGTCGCGTCTTGACTCATGGCGTGGCCTTGAGCACGAGGTCTTGGATCTTTCCGGTGGCGTAGCGTCGCGTGGTGGCAGGGCTTTGGCACAGCAGAGGGAAACGCCCACTAGGGCTCACCAGGGCAGTCGCTTGAATTTGCCAATGGTTGATTTGAGGTGGGGCACCCTGCGCACGAAGGAGAGCTGTGTTCGCGCACCTTCCCCGCACCAGCAGACCGGGAGAGTTGCAGGCCGGGCGCCAGTGAGGCCTGGTGATGGAAGTCCCAATCTGTGCTTGCCAAGGTTTGTATCAGCTCGGTGGAGCAGGCGCACCTGGGAGACCTGGAAACGGCAGGTCCCGACTTTCGTTTGCCAATGGTTGTTGCTGAGCTGTGGAGCCGGCAGGAGCGAGGCACGCGGAGGCTGTGCGCGGCGCCCTGGGCGTGCACGTCATTGGGAGCGCAGCTCGCGCGCTCGATGCAGATGAGAGGCGGGCCCGCGGTAGGCCTTGGCTACGTGGTGCGGCCGCCGAGAACTTCCTGCGCGGCGGGTGGGCGCACTACTTCCGCGCCGGCTGGTGCAGGGGACACACGCTGGTGTCGCGCAAGCGGGGCAAACGGCCAACTCACCCACAGGATCCACGGGCAGCACACCGACCCCTCGAGTCCCGCCAGCTGAAGGCGCTCCCTCACGGGAGACGCGTGGGCGGGCCTCGGGATGAATGGGGATAGGCACAGCAACGCGGGTGGGCACCGCAGCTGGAGACAGGCGACGCAGTGCCACGGGAAGCAGCGGGGCACGCGTGGAGACAGACCGGCCTCGTCGCCAATGTGGCATTCAGGTAAGGCCCTGCACGTGGTGGACAAACACTGTAAATGATGACACACGCACTCGGTCACAGTTAGCCGGAAAAGACCCCGAGCGGTCTTCCGCATGTTTATTTTATACCCCGGCGCGAGCCCGCCCCGGGGTGCGTGTGCGTGCGTGGGGGAAAAGGATACATTGTAGGAGAGAGCCCGGGTGGCTCTCTACAGTACCGTGGTCTGGAACAAGAGGGAGGAAGAGGTGACCGCCTCATCTCTGAGCGGGAAAAGGCAGGCCGTCTGAACTGGGCGCTCTGGCGCGCGAACGTTTCCGGAGAGATGTCACCCGCATGTTCCTTGGGCACGAGGGGCGGGTTGCGAGATAAAGTAGCGGCATCAGAAGTAAGGGCTCGGGTTATGGCATCGGAAATCTCCTCTGAAGGAGCACATCCACAAACAAGCATTTTACCACCCTTGCCCTCAAACAAATAAACTGAAACACTTTTTTTTTTAAAGTTATATTTATTTGATATTTAAATATCTCGCACTCAATAAATCTTTCATGACGTGAAATACAATTTCACGCGGTGGTTCCCAAACTGTGTTCTTGGTGCACGGCGCCCCTGACAAGTGTTGCGGCACACAGACTGGTAACCACTGGGTTACTGCGTTCCGCTTCTGAATCCTGCCTGTGCAAGGGTTGTTTGTGTTTGGTTCATGCATCATGGGAGCTGAGGCCAGGCAATGGCAATACAAAAGGAGCACTGAGGTCACGGCGCCCCGAAGCAGAGCAGAAGCAAGGCGAGCCGTAGAAAACAGGTTTCATTTCTGTTCAGGGTCAGAGCTGCAGCATGCTATCACCAGAGGGAGAGGATGGGGCGCAGTGGTAAGAGCTGCTGACTCAGGAACTGGCGATCCGTGTTTGAGCCTCAGCTCAACATCCTGTGATCTGTGCTTCTTGGCAAATCACTTAATCTCTTCCATGCCCACAGCTCTACTAATTTAAAGAAAAAAAGCAGCTATCTTGGAGGGGCGGCAAGCAGTGTTGTGGGAGGGGCGTGGGGAGAGACGACACAGGGAGATTAGGTGTGAAAGAAAAAACATGCAGACCTCAGAAGGGTGGTGGGGGCGGGCAATCAGTAGTGTTGTGGAAGGGGTAAGGGGTTGGGGGTCACGAATGAAGCTGTCAGAAGAGAGGCACGGCAAATGACATTGCCAGAAGCGAAGTAAACAGAACACTTAACAAGCAGAGGCAGGCCAACAAAAAGAAAAAAGGCCTCTCAAAGCTCTCTAAATAACCCTGACTAGTAAGAGCACATGTAACAGGGGCAGTCCTCATAGGAGGATACAAAAGTCCAAAAGGAGGGACAACTATGTGTATCCACCAAATGAAAGCTGGCATTTCCAAAGGCCAGAAAGAGGAACCAATTACAAAGATGGGCTGTTCTTATAGCAACCGTGTTGTAACAACGCATACTATTACTCCGCTAGTCAGAACAACGACTTGCGGAGGGGGCAGAAGGTGTTAGATTTAAAGTCCAACACCTTCCCTACTGTTGCACATACTGGAGTTGGAATATAAATTATACTAGTCCAAAATCCAGTGCCCCCTCCGCAAGGCGCTGTTATGACTTGCAGGTTAATGGTATGTGTTGTTACAACGCGGTCGTTGTAACAACTACGTTGTAATTCCCAGCGGGGAAAAAGCATGCGGAAAAAAGAAGTATATTCCTCCCACATGGATGCAATTTTCCCTCTTGGGGTAAAGAAAATTATAGTAGATGGTTGGTGCTTCTATGGTGACCTTACAATATCAGAAACCCCTTCACTGTCTTCTCTGGGTGATAGGCCCAGAAAAGGTTAGGTGGCCTGCATTTGTAGACTGAGAATAGTTGCATGCCACGCTAGAGACTCTTAGTGAATTTGGCTGTTGTGGCTTTCACTGAGGTGTATATCATTTTCTCACCTGCTGTTTGTTTCTTTGTCTACCATCTTCTCACATCTTTTTCCTCATTTGCCAATTCATTGTCTTTTGGTCGCTAAGCCTTTTGTTTACTATTTTATCATCAGCATCTTATCATTTGTACATTTGCCTTACCCCATTTTAAATACATAACATGTAAGAATATTTTTTTCCTTTATTTTAGTTTTTAGTGGCATTACATTGACCTATAAATAAAAAAATTTTGTTTTGTGGTGGACAGTCCTCCAAATCACATTTGACATGGTATTAACTGTTTACTTTTTTGTGTGGAGGCATACCCCCAAGCCCATATATATATATATATATATATATATATATATATATATATATATATATATATATATTACCTACTGGCGATAGCCAGTAGGTATATATAGTTAGGATTGTTTTCCATAGGGAAATCGCAACATTCTATTGGGAATAACTTTGGCGCCGGTTGAGGGATCTGCCTGTAATTTTCCTTAACTTTGCCTCGCTGCGCTCCGCTCCTTCCCTGAAAGTTTCGCGGGGATTCGTCAAGCGGGGGCCGAGATAAAAGGGGGGTCCCAAAACGTGTTTTCCCCATGTTCATTTCCATAGGGCAGTTGGACTCACTTTTAGCCCGAACGGCTGAATGGTTTTCCACCAAACTTGGCAAAATTGTAGGGACTGGTAGCCCGATGTGCCTTTGCTATGTCTCAAGATATGTGCTCCAGTGGATTTTGAGTAATTTAGGTTCAAAAAATATATATATCTATAGCAGCTTACCCGTGAGCTTACCCGTACGCTTACGGTACGCTTACAGTACGCGTACCGTATGCGCACGTACGCGTACCTCTAGTGCGCGAGCTGCATGCGGATAGGCTGCCAATGTCTGTCAACACTCCAAAACAGAAACTGTTGGCAGCCATCTTGTGCCTCAGTAGACTGAGGCACAGAAGAGCAGAAAAACAAACGTGTAGAACTCAAAAAGGGGGCAGGGTAGAAGCACCCTGACCCCCTAGGCCTGCTCAGGGGGTCCCACAAGGACCCCCAAGGCAAAAAAATAAAAACATTTTTTTTTTTTTTTTAAAGTCGCGGGGTGCGCGTACGGTACGCGTACGGTACGCGTACCCTGCGACTTTTTTTAAAAAAAAGTATTTTTTTGGGTGAGTCGCCCCACTCACTTCTGCCGCTCCTGCCTGCCTTTGTCGCCTCCTGCCTGCAGATTCCTTCGCTCGCTGTCCGCTGCTCCTGGGAATTTCCCGCTGCTCCTGGGAATTTCCCGCTGCCCGCTGCTTCTTGGAATTTCCCGCCGCTGCCTCCCTGCGGCCCCGCCCCCTGTGATTCCATTCGCCGCCCCGCTCCCACCACCCAGCTGCTCCTCCCTCCCGGCTCCTTACTTAAGGGGACTGTAGAGGACCACAGAGTGTGACCGCTCAGCCCTCCACAGGGCTTGGTCGCCCCACTCACTGCTGCCGCTCCTGCCTGCCTTTGCCGCCTCCTGCCTGCAGATTCCTTTGCCCGCTGCTCCTGGGAATTTCCCGCTGCTCCTGGGAATTTCCCGCTGCCCGCTGCTTCTTGGAATTTCCTGCCGCTGCCTCCCTGCGGCCCCGCCCCCCTGTGATTCCATTCGCCGCCCCGCTCCCGCCACCCAGCTGCTCCTCCCTCCCGGCTCCTTACTTATGACGCCCTCAGAGCGACCGCGCAGCGGACGCGCGCAGCGGGAGCGCCGATTGAGCGCCGAAGGTGCGCCAAAGGTAAGCCCGTCTGCGCCCGTCCGCGCCTGGCCCGCGCTCAGCGCCAGGACCCCTGGCCCTCCCCGCCGAGGCAAGACGACCCGACTGACCTACGACGCCGCCACTCTCAACGCACTCAATGCCAGCCGGACCCACGCCTGCTGCCGAGCCACCCCGAGACGCACCCACGGACCCTTCACCTGCTGCACCTGCAAGTTCACCTGCCTCCGAACCTGCCCCGCACCCCCCAAGATAAACACCAGCAGCAACCACCTCAAGTGCATCCTGATCAACACCCGCTCCGTCCACAGACATGCCGTGGAACTCTGGAACCTCCTCGACGCTACATCACCGGACGTCGCCTTCCTCACGGAAACCTGGATGAACGCCTCCTCTGCACCCGACATCACCATCGCCATCCCGGATGGGTACAAGATCATCAGGAGGGACTGCATCAACCAGACCGGAGGTGGCATCGCCATCGTCCACAGGAACACCATCCGTATCACGACCGACGCCAACGACTCCTTCGCCGCAGCCGAACATCTCCACT
Organism: Lissotriton helveticus; assembly: GCF_964261635.1. NCBI lineage: Eukaryota > Metazoa > Chordata > Amphibia > Caudata > Salamandridae > Lissotriton > Lissotriton helveticus. Next base: position 1,598,617,349 of record NC_136068.1, on the reverse strand, counting down.
TCCAGATTCACACCGACCCTAAGACGACCCTCAGAGGCACCCTCGTCTACAGACCCCCGGGACCACGCACACAATTCAGCGAAGACATCACAGACTTCATCAGCCCGCACGCCCTCCCCTCCACTGACTACATCCTCCTCGGGGACCTCAACTTCAACTTCTTGGAGAACAACAAGGACCGCAACACCACCGCCCTGCTGGAAAACCTCGCCAACCTCGGACTCAAGCAACTGGTCAACACCCCCACCCACTACGCCGGCCACACGCTTGATCCCGTCTTCTCTTCCAGCAAGTACATCACCTTCAGCCACGCCACCGGACTCCACTGGACCGACCACAGCTGCGTCCACTTCAGCTTCAAAAGATCCACGACCCACCACCACCCGCAACAGGTACCTCACAGGAACTGGAGCAAGATCACCGCAGACCAGCTCACCACCTCCCTCAGCCAGAGCCCACCGCCAACACAACGGACCCCAACGAAGCAGCCCGCAACTTCACACAGTGGCTGACCGCCTGCGCCGACGACCTCGCGCCACTAAAGAACCCTCCCAGCAGACCCAGAAGCAAGAAGGCATCCTGGTTCACCGACGACCTCAAGGACTCCAAGAAGACCTGCCGCACCCTCGAGAAAGCCTGGCTCCTCGACCGGACCACCGACAACATGACCGCCCTCAAACACGCTACCCGCAAGCACCACCAGCTCATCCGCACCACCAAGAAGAAATCCCTGAAGGAACGACTGGACAACAACGCCCACGACAGCAAAGAGCTCTTCACTATCGTCAAGGAGTTCTCCAACCCCAGCACCGGCACCAACGACATCACTCCGTCACAAGACCTCTGCGACTCCCTCGCCTCGTTCTTCCACCGCAAGTTCGCCGACATCCACAACAGCTTCGGCGCCCCACCCACGCACCCAACCGTCGAACCAACGCCCCCCACCGCCACCCTTCGCACCTGGACCACGGTGACCACCGAAGACACAGCCCGCACGATGAACACCATCCACTCCGGATCACCGACCGACCCCTGCCCACACCACGTCTTCAACAAGGCCGACTCCACCATCGCACCCCAACTCCGGAACATCATCAACGCCTCCTTCAACACCGCCACCTTCCCGGAGAGCTGGAAGCACGCCGAGATCAGCGCCCTCCTGAAGAAACCTACAGCGGACCCCACCGATCTCAAAAACTTCCGCCCCATCTCGCTCCTCCCTTTTCCTGCTAAAGTCATCGAGAAAATCGTCAACAGACAGCTGACCGCCTTCCTCGAGACGAACGGATCCCTCGACCCCTCGCAGTCCGGCTTCAGAGCCAACCACAGCACCGAGACCGCCCTCATCGCAGCCACCGACGACATCCGGACCCTGCTCGACAAGGGGGAAACAGTGGCCCTCATCCTCCTGGACCTCTCCGCTGCGTTCGACACGGTCTGCCACCGCACCCTAGTCCAGCGCCTCAGCAACATCGGTATCCAAGAGAAGGCACTGGAGTGGATCATCTCGATCCTCGCCGGAAGAACACAAAGAGTCCGCCTCCCCCCGTTTCGCTCTGAGGCCACCGAAGTCATCTGCGGCGTCCCGCAAGGATCTTCACTCAGCCCCACCCTCTTCAACATCTACATGAAACCTCTCGCAGCCATCGCACGCCAGCACAACCTCAACATCATCTCTTACGCCGACGACACCCAGCTGATCCTCTCCCTCACCAGAGACCCCGACACCGCCAGAACCTGCCTACACGAAGGTATGAAAGACGTCGCCGAGTGGATGAAGGACAGCCGCCTGAAACTGAACTCGGACAAGACGGAAGTCCTCATCCTGGGATCTTCGCCCTCCGCCTGGGATGACTCCTGGTGGCCCCCAGCCCTGGGCACCGCACCCAAGCCAACCGACCACGCACGCAACCTGGGCTTCATCCTGGACCCCTCCCTCTCGATGACCAGACAAGTCAACGCCGTCTCCTCATCGTGCTTCAACACCCTGCGTATGCTTCCCAAGATCTTCCGCTGGATCCTGACCGAGACCAGGAAGACTGTCACCCAGGCACTCGTCACCAGCCGACTGGACTACGGAAACGCCCTCTACGCCGGAACCACAGCCAAGCTACAGAAAAGACTCCAGCGCATCCAGAACGCCTCCGCCTGACTCATCCTGGATGTCCCCCGACGCAGCCACATCTCCAGCCACCTGAGGAACCTGCACTGGCTCCCCGTCGACAAGAGGATCACGTTCCGGCTCCTCACCCACGCACACAAGTCTCTCCACGACCTGGGCCCCAAGTACCTCAACGACCGCCTGACCTTCTACACGCCCACCCACCAGCTACGGTCCACCAGCCTCACCCTCGCAGCCGTACCACGCATCCGAAGAGCCACCGCCGGAGGAAGATCCTTCTCTTACCTGGCTGCCAAGACTTGGAACTCCCTCCCCATCCACCTTCGGCTGACCCAGGACCATCTCGCCTTCAGGAAACAACTCAAGACCTGGCTGTTCGAGCAGTAGCATACCCCTCCCCCCAAGCGCCTTGAGACCCTCCCGGGTGAGTAGTGCGCTATACAAATGGCATGATTGATTGATTGATTGTGGGACCCCCTGAGCAGGCCTAGGGGGTCAGGGTGCTTCTACTCTGGCCCCTTTGCGAGTTTCACACCTTTGTTTCACTGCTTTCTTGGGCCTTGGTTCTAACAAGGCACAAGATGGCTGCCAACACTTCCTGGTTTTGAGTGTTGACAGACAGTGGCAGCCAATCAGCATGCCTTCCCGAGAGAGCTGCATAGTCATTGGCTGTCAACACTTCTAACCAGGAGGTGTTGGCATCCATCTTGTGCTAGTGTTGACAGACAGTGACAGCCAATCAGCATGCCTTCCCGAGAAAGCTGCATGGTCATTGGCTGTCAACACTTCTAACCAGGAAGTGTTGGCATCCATCTTTGGTCTTAGTAGACTGAGGCACAAGAAAGCAGAAAAACAAACGTGTAGAACACAAAAAGGGGGCAGGGTAGAAACACCCTGACCTCTTAGGGCTGCTCAGGTGGTCCCACTAGGATATTAATATATTTAAACGTTATCCGCTAATAGAATTAGCATTAAAAAAACCTTTGAAATTCACTGAAAAAACCATAGGTTTCAGGCCTTATATAGTTAAGAATTAGCATTTAAAAAACCTTTGAAATTCACTGAAAAAACCATAGGTTTCAGGCCTTATATAGTTAGGAATTAGCATTTAAAAAACCTTGCGAATTCACTGAAAAAACCATAGGTTTCAGGCCTTATATAGTTAGGAATTAGCATTTAAAAAACCTTTGAAATTCACTGAAAAAAACCATAGGTTTCAGGCCTTATATAGTTAGGAATTAGCATTTTAAAAAAAACTTGCAAATTCACTGAAAAAACCATAGGTTTCAGGCCTTATATAATTAGGAATTAGCATTTAAAAAACCTTGCAAATTCACTGAAAAAACCATAGGTTTCAGGCCTTATATAGTTAGGAATTAGCATTTAAAAAACCTTGCAAATTCACAAAAAAAACCATAGGTTTCAGGCCTTATAAAGTTAGGAATTAGCATTTAAAAAACCTTTGAAATTCACTGAAAAACCATAGGTTTCAGGAGTTATATAGTTAGGAATTAGCTTTTACAAAACCTTTGAAATTCACTCAAAAAACTATAAGTTTTAGTGGTGTTATAGTTAGCTGGACATTTTACTCATACAAAACCATTGAAATTGCTCCTATATAGTTAGTTGTACTAACTATATTTCGCGCACCCGCAATCCACTGCTGATGATGTCACATATTAGATCATTCATGACATGGTCAGTGACATCACTGATGACATCTCAAATGACATCACTGATGACATCATCCATGTGACAATCACATACACCTTTTCATACACTATTACAATTTGTCATCACTCTTTGTAAAATACAGAGTATCATATTTAAATCCATTGTCACAGCAATACAAGTATCTAAAAATCCACTCAGTGATTCATAGATGTATACACACATCTAATCACTTACCTATGGATTCACTCATACATGTTGTCAATGAACAATAGAACACTATCAAAAATACTTATACATCTATATCGACATTAAACAACAGCACGCATCCTATTCACATATGAAGTCATCCTACTCACTTATGCAAACAATGGATCATACTTACATATTTACTTAGCAAAACACTTATACAAACACCACTTCTTCTATTCATTTAGATAGTAAGTCATACTTAGTGAATTATAAAATCATTATTACAAGTATACAGTTATCCATACAGTCACTCACACAATCATTGTGTCTTATGTATACGTATTTATATACAACAACTGACACATACACTGTCTTTTATTTTTCTAGTTTGTTAGACCTGTACCTTTGAGAAATATATTAGCTCATCACCACACCCATAAAGAGATTCCCTCACCCAAACTGTTAGAACATGTAGTTTTAACTTCATATATCTACTGAATCAACTATTCACACATCTTTGGACAGTCACACACCCCCCACCGAACCACACACACTTTCACACTCCCATACAAATACTCAGTTAACTAATCAATAACTAATATAGACTTTCACATAGCTAGTAACCACCTGTAGAATCAGTTTACACAACAACTGACAAAGTGATACAGATATTAACACAGTTTAGTCACTATCCACTATATTTAGTGAGACATTATAAATTGGTCAAGTAAACAGTCAATTACACTGCTACTAAATCCTCCATCCAAATATTTATTTATATATATCCACTCATTCTTCAATGCAAATTGCTATATTTATAATGCATATTTAAATAACGAAGCAAACCACATTCACTGGATGATGTCATCAGTGATGTCACTGACCATGTCATGAATGATCTAATATGTGACATCATCAGCAGTGGATTGCGGGTGTGCGAAATATAGTTAGTACAACTAACTATATAGGAGCAATTTCAATGGTTTTGTATGAGTAAAATGTCCAGCTAACTATAACACCACTAAAACTTATAGTTTTTTGAGTGAATTTCAAAGGTTTTGTAAAAGCTAATTCCTAACTATATAACTCCTGAAACCTATGGTTTTTTCAGTGAATATATATATGTATATGTATGTATATATATATATATATATATATATATATATATATATATATATATTACCTACTGGCAGTCGCCAGTAGGTATATATAGTTAGGATTTTTTTTAATAGGGATTTCTGAAAATTCTATGTTGAATAACTTTGGCGTTGATGGACGGAATTGGCTGAAATTTTCAGGAAAATGGCACATTTTGTTTCTGAGCGTCCCCTGAAAGTTTGGGGGGGTTTCGTCAAGCGGGGGCCGAGAAAAAAGGGGGGTCCCAAAACGTGTTTTTAACATTGAGTTTTCCATAGGGCGGTTGGATTCACTTTTAGCTCGAACGGCTGAATGGATTTCCACAAAACTTGGCAAAATTGTATGGACTGGAAGCCCGATGTGCCTTTGCTATGTCTCAAGATATATGCTCCGGTGGTTTTTACGAAAATTAACTTTGAAAAATATATATTGGGCTACATTGGGCTATATATATGTTAGAGCCCAAATGTAGCCCAATGTAGCCAAATGTAGCCCAATGTAGCCCAAAGATGGCCAGCAGAGACAAAAAAAAACAAATGTAGCCCAAATATCAGCCAGATGTAGCCCAACTATAGCCCAATGACAGAATGTCCCAGAGTGTTCTAAAGAACAACTAGAACGCTAACAGTCTTACTTATGACAAAAGTATGGCACACCTGAAGTCATCTTGATTGGAATAAAGTGGTAACACTTAATACATTTAATTTGAAAAGGAACAAAATGAGGGGTTTCATTTTGCCATAGAAATGTTATATATATATATATATATATATATATATATATATATATATATATATTGCCTACTGGCGGTCGCCAGTAGGTATATATAGTTAGGATTTTTTTGAATAGGGATTTCTGAAAATTCTATGTTGAATAACCTTGGCGTTGATGAACGGAATTGGCTGAAATTTTCAGGAAAATGGCACATTACGTTTCTGAGCGTCCCCTGAAAGTTTGGGGGGGTTTCGTCAAGCGGGGGCCGAGAAAAAAGGGGTGTCCCAAAGCGTGTTTTTAACATTGAGTTTTCCATAGGGCGGTTGGACTCACTTTTAGCTCGAACGGCTGAATGGATTTCTATGAAACTTGGCAAAATTGTAGAGACTGTTTGCCCGATGTGCCTTTGCTAGGTCTCAAGATATGTGCTCCAGTGGATTTTGAGAAATTAACGTTCAAAAATATATATATATCTGTGACAGCGTCCCGGTTGTTGTGTTGTGTGGGTGATGTAAGTACCAACATGTAGGTACCAATGAAGAGTCTAAAATTCAATGTACACCGTCTCCTCTGTAGATATTTTGTATGTTCTAATATGGGTTATTTAAATGTAAATGTGTGGAAAAGCACTTCATGCTTTAAAGCAATTGTATTTTTGAACTGATTGTTCTTTCCTCTTAGTCCTCCTCTTTGGTTTTTTTCCCCACACTCTTCTTCAGCATGATAGTTGATAAATTCGTTCCCTCAAAAAATTTATATACATAAAAAAATTATATTAAATACATATAAAATATATTTTTCCTTTAAAAGAAGAATACATTTTACAGCTTTTGATATTTGCTATTAAAAAACCATTGAAATTCACTGAAAAAACCATAGGTTATAGACCATATATAGTTAGGAATTAGCATATACAAAACCTTGAAAATTCACTGAAAAAACCATAGGTTATAGACCATATATAGTTAGGAATTAGCATTTACAAAACCTTATTTTACTCACACAAAACCATTGAAATTCGCATATATAGTTAGTTGCACTAACTATATATCGTGCACCCGCAATCCACTGCTGATCATGTCACATATTACATCATTCATGACATGGTCAGTGACATCACTGATGACATCACTGATGACATCTCAAATGACATCACTGATGACATCACTGATGACAACATCCAGTGACTGTATGTTTCTGTAAAGTTAAAATATGTCTTACATATTGAAGAATGAGTGGATGTATAAGTGTCTGGATGAAGGATTTAGTAGGTGCATGACTGACTGTATGAGTGAGTGATTAAATGTGTCTCACTGAGTGCATGGGTTAGTGACTAAACTGTCTTAATTTGTGCATCATTATGTCTGTTGTTCTGTAAACTGCTGCATGTTTTGATCAGTAGCTATATGAGTAACTATATGGGTTATTGATTGGTTGCCCAAGTATTTGTATGGGAGACTGAGTGTGTGTGTGGGTGGCTGGGAGGTGTATGACTCTGTGCATAGATGTGTGAGCAGTTGATTCACTAGATGTATGGGTTCAAAAGTGCATGTGGAAACAGCTGTATGGGCGGTTGACTGTGTGCATGAGTGTATTGGTGAGTGAATGGATATCTCAGTGCTACATGTCAAAGTAAGTACATATGTAAAACACAGTACATGTGAGAGTTGACATATATAAATAACTGTGCATAAGCGCCAGTGAATGTGTGAGTGGCTGTATGGATCATTGTGAACTTGTATCAGGGATTGTATAAGAGAGTAAATATGTGTTAGTATATGTTTGAATAAGTAAGGTGTGTATAACTGTATAGTTGAGGAAATGGAGGTGTGATTGATTCTTTGCATGACTGACTAGGTGTGTGAGTAACTCCATGGATGAGTGACAGTCTGTGAGTGTCTGTTTACACTGAGTGTATCTAAGGTTATATTAGAGTCTGAAGAGGTTCATCGTATTATCACATGAATTATGTCATCAGTGATGTGATCAGTAATGTCAAATGAGATGTCATCAGTGATGTCATTTGAGATGTCATCAGTGATTTCATCAGTGATGTCATCAGTGATGTCCTTTGAGATGTCATCAGTGATGTCATCAGTGATGTCATTTGAGATGTCATCAGTGATGTCATTTGAGATGTCATTTGAGATGTCATCAGTGATGTCATCAGTGATGTCACTGACCATGTCATGAATGATGTAATATGTGACATGATCAGCAGTGGATTGCGGGTGCGCGATATATAGTTAGTGCAACTAACTATATATGCGAATTTCAATGGTTTTGTGTGAGTAAAATAAGGTTTTGTAAATGCTAATTCCTAACTATATATGGTCTATAACCTATGGTTTTTTCAGTGAATATATATATATATATATATCCAAAAGAAACCACGCTCCAGTGGGAGATTCCTCGCCTTTTGCCGGAGTGGCTCGCAGCCGGCGGAGCAGCCGGTCAATAATATCCATACACAATGCGGCGTTCCTACGAGCACTCGGGTCAATCAATTCACACACAAGGGTCCACGTCTTTAGATCAGGTTTATTAACTTCCATAAACCCGTCGTGACGCGTTTCGCGCTTCACTTAGCGCTTGTTCACACAACTTAAGTTGAATAAAGTTCGTCCATTTAAACAAAACAGTACGTGCAGTAATTCATCAACATGAAAAGAGGACTGGCTCTTTGCAGCACACCGCGCGCCATCTTAGAAAGGTTTTATAAACATTAACAATAGTGATGTTTTATCTATTTGCAATTCTAACATGTTAATCACAGGTCTTTTACTTGACCGGAATTGCACAATGTTATCATCAGCTGTCGCAAAATGATAGCATAACATTCAATTGTTTTAATTTGGTAAACAGTGACTGTTCCTGTTATAGCACTATAGGTGGATGACGGCGTGAGAGTGGTATTGCTGTAATACATGTTAGGATTCTAACCATCTGCACTCTAATATAGATTCCTACAAAGGGTGATGTGAATGCAAATATTAACCTTAAACTGCATCCACATAATAAGAGCCGGCATTTTAACACTTTTTTTCAATTCAATCACATATGCTCTACCAGATTTTAACACCATGGGTCTGACTTAACCTATAGAAAAGGAGTGCAGATGGTTAGAACAGACCTGTGATTAACATGTTAGAATCGCAAATAGATAAAACATCACTATTGTTTATGTTTATAAAACCTTTCTAAGATGGCGCGCGGTGTGCTGCAAAGAGCCAGTCCTCTTTTCATGTTGATGAATTACTGCACGTACTGTTTTGTTTAAATGGACGAACTTTATTCAACTTAAGTTGTGTGATCAAGAGCTCTGTGAAGCGCGAAACGCGTCACGACGGGTTTATGGAAGTTAATAAACCTGGTTTTCTGATCTAAAGATGTTGACCCTTGTGTGTGAATTGATTGACCCGAGTGCTCGTAGGAACGCCGCTTTGTGTATGGATATATATATATATATATATATATATTTCCACAGACGTCTCCCCCACAGGAAGAAGACTTGAGGCAGCACTCGAGGTCCGTTCAATCCTTTATTTCAATTAACACCATGGGCATTAACGCGTTTCGGGGGTTTACTTTCCTTTGTCAAAATGCCCCCCTGGTGAGTAAGTCGCCACTGCTGCTTGCAATCCCTTCATCAAAGAAGTGTGTCCTTCCCACCACTTGAAGTAGCGTGGGTTGCCTCCAAAACACGGTATGGAGTCGCCTCTGTGTTCGCAGGTGAACCACATTTCCCAGCATGCAACATCATTCCCAGGCTGGCGGCGATCCCATCCATCGGTGCGTTTATTTGGTGAGTGACCGATGGGTTGTGTGAGCAGGCAGGGAGTGTAGCTAGTTTTCGGGGCATTTAAAAAGTCAATCACGGTCCTCTCCCCCTCCCATGCACTTCCATCCGTCGTGGCGCCGAGAACACCGTTAAAGTAAGGGTGTAGTCCCATAAAGTATGGACTGCGCATCCGCAGCCGTGTCCACTCCAGATTTCGTGCGGGGCAGTCAGGGGATCTTCCATGTAGCGACCCCCTTAACACTTGCGGGGGGTGCCAGCCTTAGCGCGCAGCAACACTCCAAGTCGCGTCGCTAACCACGCCATATGTTTCCACAGACGTCTCCCCCACAGGAAGAAGACTTGAGGCAGCACTCGAGGTCCGTTCAATCCTTTATTTTCAATTAACACCATGGGCATTAACGCGTTTCGGGGGTTTACTTTCCTTTGTCAAAATGCCCCCCTGGTGAGTAAGTCGCCACTGCTGCTTGCAATCCCTTCATCAAAGAAGTGTGTCCTTCCCACCACTTGAAGTAGCGTGGGTTGCCTCCAAAACACGGTATGGAGTCGCCTCTGTGTTCGCAGGTGAACCACATTTCCCAGCATGCAACATCATTCCCAGGCTGGCGGCGATCCCATCCATCGGTGCGTTTATTTGGTGAGTGACCGATGGGTTGTGTGAGCAGGCAGGGAGTGTAGCTAGTTTTCGGGGCATTTAAAAAGTCAATCACGGTCCTCTCCCCCTCCCATGCACTTCCATCCGTCGTGGCGCCGAGAACACCGTTAAAGTAAGGGTGTAGTCCCATAAAGTATGGACTGCGCATCCGCAGCCGTGTCCACTCCAGATTTCGTGCGGGGCAGTCAGGGGATCTTCCATGTAGCGACCCCCTTAACACTTGCGGGGGGTGCCAGCCTTAGCGCGCAGCAACACTCCAAGTCGCGTCGCTAACCACGCCATATGTTTCCACAGACGTCTCCCCCACAGGAAGAAGACTTGAGGCAGCACTCGAGGTCCGTTCAATCCTTTATTTTCAATTAACACCATGGGCATTAACGCGTTTCGGGGGTTTACTTTCCTTTGTCAAAATGCCCCCCTGGTGAGTAAGTCGCCACTGCTGCTTGCAATCCCTTCATCAAAGAAGTGTGTCCTTCCCACCACTTGAAGTAGCGTGGGTTGCCTCCAAAACACGGTATGGAGTCGCCTCTGTGTTCGCAGGTGAACCACATTTCCCAGCATGCAACATCATTCCCAGGCTGGCGGCGATCCCATCCATCGGTGCGTTTATTTGGTGAGTGACCGATGGGTTGTGTGAGCAGGCAGGGAGTGTAGCTAGTTTTCGGGGCATTTAAAAAGTCAATCACGGTCCTCTCCCCCTCCCATGCACTTCCATCCGTCGTGGCGCCGAGAACACCGTTAAAGTAAGGGTGTAGTCCCATAAAGTATGGACTGCGCATCCGCAGCCGTGTCCACTCCAGATTTCGTGCGGGGCAGTCAGGGGATCTTCCATGTAGCGACCCCCTTAACACTTGCGGGGGGTGCCAGCCTTAGCGCGCAGCAACACTCCAAGTCGCGTCGCTAACCACGCCATATGTTTCCACAGACGTCTCCCCCACAGGAAGAAGACTTGAGGCAGCACTCGAGGTCCGTTCAATCCTTTATTTTCAATTAACACCATGGGCATTAACGCGTTTCGGGGGTTTACTTTCCTTTGTCAAAATGCCCCCCTGGTGAGTAAGTCGCCACTGCTGCTTGCAATCCCTTCATCAAAGAAGTGTGTCCTTCCCACCACTTGAAGTAGCGTGGGTTGCCTCCAAAACACGGTATGGAGTCGCCTCTGTGTTCGCAGGTGAACCACATTTCCCAGCATGCAACATCATTCCCAGGCTGGGAATATACACAACACCTTGAACCCCTTACATTTTTTCCTTTAATCCTAAACTTATCTTTAAATGCTTTACCATACACAAATACTGATATGGATCCACAACCTCTTAATCCCTTACCCATATACCCTTAACCTTAGTCTTCTCATAATCCCTCACTTTTAAACCCTTACCTCCTCATTTTTACAGCCTTAAGCACTTACCCTTACAGATAACCCCATACCATTAACCCTTTTGCTTACTCTTAACTGTTCACCACTTTACATCTGCTTTGAATTCCTTGCCACCTTACTGTTACACCCTTAACTTCTTACAGTCACCGTTAAGCCCTTTATGGTATTACTCTACTGCTGCCCACTTGTTCTTGCCTCCTTCCCCATACTGTACCTTCTTACACTCAAACCTTTACCCTAACTCTTTATCCTTAACGCCTTACCTTTACACCTCTAACCTCTTACGTCATTGCCCCTACCCTAAACCTATAACCCAGTTAAACGTAAACCCTTATCTGTGGCCCTTTTCCCCTTTACTATTGTCCTCTTAATGTTGCAACATGTACACCTTACACTTAACCCCCTTTTCATACTCTTGCCCCATTGCACCATTACACATAACCCGTTATCCTTCTACTTACCTATTAACTTTAATCCATATTGCCTTATCCCTAGCCTCACACCTTTGCTGCCTGACCTTTACACTCTTAATCTGCCTGTTACACGTACCCACAACTCCTTACCTCAACCCTTAACGCCTTAATTTCAGTTGCTTGCCTCTATACCCTTGTAACTATACTCACCTACACCAATTATACCCTAGAAATATTATTCCAAAATCATTTTACTAATAAATTTTTCATTACATTACTTACAACGACAAATCATGAAATAGACTCTGATGAAATTGCAGCCCACAAGGATGAGGCAAAGGCGTGGCAGTGAAACGAATGCAAACAAATGGCACGTTCCTGACCGGTGGTGCTCGCCCACTGGCTGCAGTTCTTCTCTCAAAGCAGGGCAGGCGAATCATTCTTCAACCTTCTGTAAATAAGGGTGATTTGAAACACGGTCAGAGAAGAGTCTGGTGGAGAGCCACCAAAGATTACATTTCTTTTTATTGTGAGTGTAATTCAAAATGACGGGCCAGTTCCTGTAGCAGGATCATGAAGTCTGTAAGCACTGACCAGATGTTGTCTTCAGGCTTGCAAATGCTGGACTGGAAAACTAGGATACAATTGACACGGACTGAAGGTTGAGGAACTGAAGCTTTACATGCTGAGGTCACATGCAACTGGAGGCAGAAAAACTAGGATTGGAACTTGAAGAAAGAGTCAGATGGGTCAGGCGTGTTCGGGCAGGTCATCGAGTGCTGGGGATCCCAGGACAAGAGCTGAAAGCACAGTTTGTAAGAGTTCTAAAGCCTGAGCCAGTGTGCTAGTAGCACAGATGCTCACACCACAATGGCTAGTACACAGTGCAGAAGTAGAGTACATCTAAGTGCAGTGTGGTGCATCAAGTGTTTATACAAATATCTTAAGTAGGGACAGAACTACTAGAAGATCCAAATCAACCATATAATTGAACCCAAATGGTGTTCACGGTGAACCCCAATACTTTAGTGCATGCTGAAGTTGCCATCAGCAGCTGTCCCAATCCAGCCAGCTTCCGTGCTCCTCTAAAAGGCATTGCGAGATGCATTGAGTCTGGTGTCAGGCCTCCAGCGACCTCTCCCTACTGAAGAAAACAATTGCTTAAGTAGCTGACCTCATCTGAGACCTTGCCACATGCAAAGGAAGAGCTTTCCCGTGGATCAGTCTAGTTTAGGAGAGGAGCCATCTGCAGCCCAGCAGTGACATGAGCAGCTTCAGTGAAAAGCAATGGACGAGGGTTTGATTGGGAGGGGGAAAGCAGCCTCCAGTGCCAAAATCTTGTTTAAGAATGTCCTGACACAAATGACTTGTTACACGTACTTTTAGCAGCAGGGATCAAGACTACAGGGCATGCTTTAGCAGCCCGTTTTATTATTTAAACCTAATCTTTATACCCTGCTACAACCTCTCTTCACACAATTGTACACGGGAGGACAGCAGCCATTTCAGGATAGAGCTTTGCAATGCATTGTCCTACATCGGGGTTTAAGGGAATTTAGTAAAAGTGGGAACCTTATGGGTGGTCTCAGAATTACACAGTGGGGCACACCTGATACAAAAACATCCCTGTGGTAAAAAGTCATTTTGAGACACTAATCAGCAGAACTGCAGTGACACAGTTTTTCATTTCTCCAGGCTGAACATCTCTTAGGGGTTCTCAAATGTCTAAGGAAGCAGCTCACATTCCTCAGCCAAGCTAAGAAAGCATGATCTGCCCAGGCATTGCCAGAGCCAAGTTTGCATAAAATGTTTAGGCACTTTCTGTTTAAAGTGGGCAATGGATGCTGAAGGAGACGCCACTGAATTCAATGTCAAGGTCACCATTGCCTATAAAGTGCAAAAAGTAAAATGATAAGATCCTATTGCACTGTGGAACAACAACTTTTACTGTGGGCTAATTTATCATCTATTAGGATGTTTTGTTCTAAAAGAAACAAGGACGGCAGGAATTGGCTAATTGCTCGGGCAACTCAATAATAATTATGGGGCCTTTCACGGCAACAGTTTCAAAGGTGTGCCTCAAGCATCTCAGCCATTCACACACAGTATTACCATTCTGATCCAACGTAATGCAATTGACCTTTTAAGATCAGTGAAGATTAGGGTTTGTGAAGACTGATTATGCCCTAAATTAATTTCCACCAGCCTGTTTAGAAAGAACATGCACCGTAACCACTGGCTAAGCTGTCATGTATATACTTTCTCCTAGTCGTTCCCCAAGAATTATCTGTGCATCATGGTACCCACTTTAAATCTCACTTGATGAATGCTCACTACATGGCACTTCAATCTAGGTGATTCATACATTCATGCATCATACATAAAGTGATTTGCTAGTTGAAAGATGTAATAAGATCCTATAAACATTGTCAGCTAATTATTATTATTATTATTATTATTATTATTATTATTATTATTATTATTATTATTATTAATAATAATAATAATAATAATAATAATAAAATTTGTAAGGCACAACAGCTTCCCAAAAAGGGTTTCCCGGCACTGGCTAGTCCAAGGAATAGATAGCAGCTTAGAGATTATTGGTTGAAAAGCCAGGATTTTAAGGATTTGCGGAATTGGAGAAACGCCGTTTCATTCCGAATTAAGGTGGGAAGTGAGTTCCATAGGGAACTCACTTCCCACCGAGGTGTGCAAACGATCGTCCGCCCATCCGAGATAGTTTGACTCAAGGACAGTAAATTTCCCTTGAGTAGACGAGCAAAGGCAGCAAAAAGGCACATATGGGCAGACCAGAGATGGCAGATACTGAGAGGCCTAACCTGTTTTGATTTTGAACATGTAGCTCAAGGCTTTGAACTTGATACGGTTCTCCACACTGAGCCAATGCAGGTCACGCAGATGACCGGAAACAGAGATATCTCTAGGAACCCGGCAAAGTAGTCTTGCAGCCGAGTTCTGTACCATCTGTTGCCTGCGCGTCACCGCATTATTGGCTCCCAGGTAAAAAATGTTACCGTAGTCCAGTCTAGAGGTGATGAGCGCCTGGACTACAGTTTTCTGGGTAGGCTCCGGCAGCATCCAAATGATCTTTTCTAACCACTTCAAGATGGTGAAGCATATAACAGCTACCTTAACAGCCTGATGTTGCATAGTTAGTGAGCCATCAATGATGACACCCAAGTTGCGGACTTGGCGGGAAGGCTGAAGAAGTGCGCCCATCTCACTAGGCCAATGTTGGGGCCCCCAGAGATTGTTGTTTTTTCCTAAGACCCACCTTAAGCTAACCTCTCTCCGTTGAGCTTAAGGTAGTTGGCCTGCATCTATGAGGCAATTTAACCCAAGCCCAACTGGAGGAGGGAAGTCTCAGCTGCGCTCTCCATTGACAGAGAGAAGATAATCTGGAAGTCGTCCGCGTAAGAGAACAGGGACAACCCAGCATCCTCTGCTACATCAACCACAGATCTGATGTACAGCTTGTATAGTAGAGGGCTAAGGATGGAGCCCTGAGGTACCCCATAAGGTGAGAGAAGGGTAGCAGATCTAGCAGTGGGAGAGAAAACGTGGAATAAGATGATCATAATGATTAAAAAACTGGAGCCAGCTTTATTACACATGCCCAATAGTGTTCACCAAGAAACCTTTACATAGATTTTACCTTTCATGCTGGTAATAGAATAACAACTTCAGATTTTGGTGGATACTTCCAAACAAGTAGGGGAATAGCAAAAACACCAAATAGAGAACCTTTATCAGAATGCTTCCTAAGGCTTCATGAAAGACTGGAGGCATACTGGGATATTGAAAAAGAAAATATAAGTACCCTGAACTCCACCAAATTCTAGGCTCTGCATCAGGGGACCAAGCTTCCAGAGCCAATAAACAACTGGGGTAGGATTTACATCAGACACTGAGGGCCTAATTAGGATGTCGGTCGGTAAGCCTCCCACCCCTCAATGTAGGTGGTTGGAAGTCAAATCGGCCGCTCATTCCGACTGGATTCTAATAGGCTCAAGGAGCCTGTCTGGTAATCAGAATAACCACATAATCCCTTAAAGACAGCCTTTACGCCGTCGAGATTACGATATCGGTTTCCGACAGGCTTTTCATGTCGGGCTTTCTGACATGAAAAGCCTGTCAGAAGGCGACTTAGGGGCCACTGCTAGGGCACCACTGCCTCAGCTGCCTCCAGTTGAGGGCCTGGGAGGCATCAAGGGTGCCTCCCTGTTAATCCCTGCACCACGTGGCAGGCACTGTGAGGTGCCTGCCACACAGTGTAGGGATTAACAAAAACTCCGATAGAGAAATGGGAGCTTGCAACCATATAATGTGCGGTCGCATCATAATTGCAGAGTCGGGACCGCCGACCTATGGTCGGTCGGTTCCACATCCGTGGCGATGTCGACTGAAGGCAACTTTGACCGACATCGTAATCAGGCCCAGAATGTAGTGGCACCTTGGGGGCTGGGAAAAAGATAGGGTAAAAGCAACAAGTATGCCGACAAAGGATGAAAGCACATCTGCATAGGCACCAAACAGTCTGTGATAAACAGGTGACATAAACATGGTATGACTACTGAATATAGACTCAAGAGTCATGTTTGACCATAATATTGAGGTCAAAGTATACGGAGTTCAAAATATCTAGATTTAAAATTTTGATGGCAAGTATAGCATTGTTTTAAAATCATATTCATTAATGTTTACAATCTTGTTTATTAAACTATTGTGGTATGATTGTTTTATTATCCTTTATGTTGTGTTTATTTATGTGGTAATTCATTATTTCTTACCTTTTTTTTATAAATGTTAAAAAACTTTGTATTTGGGAGTTTATTTGGGTATTGAGTGGGTAGTGTTTTAAACAGATATTAATTAATATTAGATTAAATTATGATTACATGTTTTATTGTCTGTATTTGTTGGATCATTTTATTATTGTAAGTCTAAAAACAAGGGGAGGGGTACAGGAGACTACCCCCTACCTTGAATTATAAAATCTATTTCTTAATTGCTTAATGTCCAGTTTTGAAGCAAGTTATTACAGTCCATGCTTAGCATCCAAATGTGTATCAATTCTAAAACTATCAACACAATTTAAAATCATTATTAGTACTATCTTTCATTAGTCATGATTCACATGCCTCATCGAGGACCATATGTGACTCATCAAGACCATATGTGTATAGAAGCTAAATTTCACCACTCTTATATCTTAAGAAATTTCCAGTGACCCTCACGGGTGAGCAATGTACCCGCTTAATTGATTTTTATTTACAAATTGACAGTTGCAATACTCAAGGATCATTACTTACTGATCACTTGTAATTAACTGCTTGAGGTTCTTTACGTAAACCCAAAGTGAGAACAGCATATTAGTAACCTAGATTATGATATCCTTTATACTTTACTGTTTCACATCACTCATTTTTACTACCAGCTAGCTACCCATGATAGCTCATCTTGTTATTATTTAACTTGAATGTTTTTTTCCTTTATGATAAGACCACTAGTCTCTCATTAAAAAACCTTAATTCCATTTTCAATAGTGGCACAGCAATAGCAATCACATTAAGTACTGATATTAACTAAATACAGTTATGGAAACGCTCACTTTAAGTCCTATGACAGAATCTTGAAAATGTGTCTTGAGTGCAAGTAACATATAAATATTTCTTCAATCAATCAATCATTTGTAAAGCGCACTACATACCTGCGAGGGTATTAAGGCGCTGGGGGGGGGGGGCGCTACTGATCGAAGAGCCAGGTCTTGAGTATTCTCCTGAAGGTCAGCAGGTCTTGGGTCTGTCGTAGGCTCAGTGGGAGGGTGTTCCATGTCTTGGCGGCGAGGTGGGAGAACGATCTCCCACCAGTGGTTGTTCTTTGGATGCGCGGGATGGTGGCAAGTGAGAGGTCGGCGGAGCGGAGCTCGCAGTTGGGGATGTAGAAGGAGAGCTGTCTGTTGAGGTAGGCTGGGACGGTCTTGTGGAGTGCCGTGTGTGCGTGGGTGAGGAGCTTGAAGGATATCCTCTTGTTGACGGGGAGCCAGTGCAGGTTTCTCAGGTGAGGGGTGATGTGGCTGGGGCGTGGTACGTCGAGGATCAGTCGTGCAAAGGCGTTTTCGATGCGCTGTAGTCGTTTGATGAGCTCGGTCGGGGCTCCCGCGTAGAGGGCGTTTTTGTAGTCGAGTCTGCTGCTGAAGAGAGCCTGGGTGACTGTCTTTCTTGTATCGTGCATATTTCACCGAACGTATCGAGAGGGCCAAAAATTCATCAAGGGAACTCTTCGATACCGTTGCCAATCTGGCCACTCCCAAGCCAGTGATCGTCCCACCAAGTTTGGAACTCTGTGAGTCCCTAGCTGAGTTCTTTTTTAACAAGGTGCAAGCCATCTTCACCACACTTGAGCCACAGGTAGCTCTGAGCTTACGGGATGGCTTACACAGGACCCCAGCGGTTAACCCACAGGAGGAAAAACTTTCGGCGTTCAAGCCAGTGTGCACTGCAGACATTTTAAGTCTGCTGCACGCGATGAAATCAGGCTCTCCCCACGACCCCTGCCCGGCATCAGTGGCTAAGCTGGCAGCCCTTCCAACAGCAGACAGCCTAGCCAATCTCTTCAATCTGATGTTTGTAGTGGGCGACTTTCCCATTTGTTGGAAACGGGCCTCTATTATCCTCCTGCTTAAGAAGTCCTCACTGGATGTTGCCGATCCTAACAGTTACAGGCCCATCGCCAGGTTGCCGCTCCCTGCCAAACTAATTGAGAAGGCTATGAACATCCAGCTTTGCGCATTTTTGCGTACCTCACAGGGTTTGGATATCGCCCAACACGGGTTCAGGGAAGGTCAAAGTACTGAGACCGCCCTGATCAAATCCACAGAGGAGATCAGGAAGGCTTTGGATGTGGGGGGCCAAGCGGTGCTGGTCCTCCTCGACCTGTCCGCGGCCTTCGATACGGTCCACCACAGTGTTTTGGTGGACCGCTTAGGGGAATGCGGAATTCAGGGGAGAGCGCTGAGTATCCTGAAAGCTTTTCTGAAGAACAGGGTCCAGGTGGTGGCGATGGGAGATTTCGAGTCCAGACCTTTCGAACTTCCAGGGGGGGTCCCTCAGGGATCCTCCCTAAGCCCCACTTTATTCAACATCTATGTTTCCTTTCTTGCCCCGGTGATCCGATCCTATGGATTTGAGTTAACATCTTATGCAGACGACACGCAGATCGTGGTCTCACTGCTCCCGGGTAAAGAACTAGGCGTTGCGGCCCAGTTTCAGGACTGTATGAAGGCAGTCAGCACTTGGATGGAAAGAAGTTGCCTTAAACTGAACTCCTCCAAAACGGAGGTGTTACTTTTTGGCTCCAACACCAACTTCTGGAGCCCTAAGTGGTGGCCGGAAGATATGGGGTCCCCTCCCTCCCCCGCCACGAAGGTGAAGAATTTAGGAGTGCTTATCGACGATCAACTCTCCTTCAAACCCCAAGTGAACGCGCTCCCCTCCTCCATCCACTGGACTCTGAAAATTATCAGGAAGATTTTCCCCTTCCTTCCTGTAGGGAGCAGAAAGACGGTGGTGTCAGCACTAGTGCTCTCCTGCCTCGATTACTGTAACAGTCTTCTCTTAGAGGCCCAACAGGGGCTGCTAAACAAGCTGTAGGTTTTACAAAATGCGGCTGCCCGTCTTATCGTTGGTCTACCTAAATTTTCATTAGTTTCAAGGGAGCTGGAGAAGTTGCACTGGCTCCCGGTGCGGAAACGGATTCTGTTCAAGTCTTTGTGTTTAGTCTCTAAGGCGCTTCAGGGAATAGGCCCATCATTTCTCCAGCAGCACTTCCAATGGTACATGCCAGGTAGACAACTAAGGTCGGCCAATAGGGGGCTGATTAAGACTGCCCGTATCAGGATGGTGCGCTGGGGGGGGGGCTGAAGCTTCGTTAGAGGGGCGGCGAATGCTTGGAATGCTCTACCTCTGGCCCTCAAGCAAAGTCCTAACCTGTTGGCATTTCGGAAAAAGTTGAAAACATGGCTGTTCACGAGCTAAACGAAAGGCTTTAAACTCAGGGAGCTACCACTTCAGCGCCAGGACACCGGTTGGTAACAGTGCGCTTTATAAATGGTATAAATAAAATAAATAAATCTGTCGAGATCCATCTGTAGATCTTGCGGAGCATGCGGAGGATGTTGAAGCAGGAGGAGGAGACAGCGTTGACTTGCTTGGTCATTGAGAGCGCTGAGTCGAGGATGATTCCCAGGTTGCGTGTGTGGTCGGTGGGTGTCGGGGCTGCCCCCAGTGCCGTCGGCCACCAGGAGTCGTCCCAGGATGAAGGGTTGGAGCCGAGGATGAGGACCTCCGTCTTGTCCGAGTTCAGCTTCAGACGGCTGGTCTTCATCCAGTCAATGATGCCTTCATTCCTTCATGGAGGTTGGCTTTGGCGGTGATGGGGTCCTTGGTGAGGGAGAGGATCAGCTGAGTATCGTTGGCGTAGGAGATTATGTTAAGGTCGTGCTGTCAGGCTACGTGTGCGAGCGGGGCCATGTAAATGTTGAACAGCGTCGGGCTGAGGGAGGATCCCTGGGGTACGCCGCAGATGATCTCGGATGCTTTGGAATGGAATTGGCGAGACGGACGCTCTGGGTTCTGCCGGAGAGGAAGGAGGTGGTCCAATCCAGAGCCTTGTCTCGGATCCCTGCGGCGTGGAGGCGTGCGCGTAGTGTGCGGTGGCAGACGGTGTCGAAGGCGGCAGAGAGGTCTAGGAGGATGAGTGCTGTGGTCTCTCCGTTGTCCAGCAGGGTCCTTGTCATAGGTAGGCGTGGATAGGCACATGGGGCACAAAACACAATGCGTGGTATGAATGATAAGGCAAGAACTACATCTCCCAGAATCCTCAGAGGAGATTGGCCATGCACCTGACTAAGGATACTTAAGCCCCGCCATGGAAGTTTCGGGGCTTGTCATTCGAGCAACTGATTTGGAGTGAAACTACGATACACAGCAGCGTTTTGACAAGCTGCTAATCCCTGAGTTCTTGGTTCCTTTGTGGCATCTGACTGTTGACGGATACCAACACCTTTCTTTTTGGAAAGCGCGATACGCTTCTCTGCTTCCAGATATTCGGCAGAGCTGTGCTGGTTGTTTGCATCGTGTAAACTACTTTGAGAGCGCCTCGCGCTCTTTGTTGTTCCTGGCTGAACACCTGGAGCGGTGTTTGTTTAAACTATTGAAAAGCCTCTCTGCTGCCAGTAATGGGCTGAGCTCCGCTCGGTCATTATTGAAATAGACGGAGGAGTCACTACAAGAACTTCCGTGTAGTCACTGGAGCCGCTTTTTGATTAATGTGAGTTCGCGCTGAGGAAGCGCTTCCTTCTTTGTGTGCTCACACTTCAGACTATCAATCAGAGGAGCAGGGCAACGTTGATAGAGTTAATATTCATTTTGTGTGGCTCAAGAGGACGAGCCAGACCGCGCTGTGGAAGCGCTTTATTTTTGGGTGCTTTTTCACAAAGCTTCTTCGCACACAGTGGAGTGTGAGACAGGCTGGGATATTACTGGAGTGATAAACCTGTCATACAGGGAACTCAGAAGCCAGAAAGGATTGCATTGGCACCAGCCTTAAGAGGATTATCTACAGGCAGATAAGTACCTCATCCTGTAACAATTCAGGACTGTTTGTTTTCAATATTTACTTTATTTTTCTCTTTTGTGCCTTTTTTCATTGGGAGAAGTTCAGCTGTATTATAAGGCAGACGGGGTGGATTCCAGGAGAGTGAGGTCTACACCTTTCACAGATATCTCTATTCTGAGCCTAACAGCAGCTACGTTATTGTTTCTTTTGTCCCTTTTTACCCTTTCCCTTATGGTGGCGTTATCTGTGCAGTGTGTATAAATATGCTCATGGATGTCTCCATATAGGGTAAGGGATTAAACCAGTTTCACCATCGTTCCTGCTGTATCCGGCTGTAAGGTTAGTGTGTAACCTTCCTCTGTCTGACAGAGTGACAAGCCGGTTACTTACGGCCTGAGCGATGGACACCAACACTTTCCTTACGTCAGTGTTGGAAACCTTGACCGCCCTAAGGATGGAGGTGGATGCCTTTAGGGGGGAGAACCAAGAGCTACGCAACGAAATGAGCACCATGCGACGTGAGGTTGCAGGGTTGTCGCGCTCTAATCCTACGGGTTCGCGGGGGGCTCAGTACATTAGAAATTGGACACTACCTCTGCCAGCATCTCCTGATGACGGTGCAGGGCAGACAACTCATACTGTGGGTGGGGCTGCTGGTCCTTCCACCATACAGGTCATACAGCCCGCACAATTACCCTTGGTGCCTCCAGAACGGTTCTTTGGGGACCCAAAGAAATTTGGTATATTTTTAGGACAGTGCAGCTTACATTTTATGTGCAAACCTGCTGTGTTTCCCACTGATCAGGCTAAAACGGCTTTTGTAATGTCTTACCTAGGGGGTAATGCAGCTAGTTGGTCTTTCGCCCTTATAGAAAGAGACGACCCTGCATTGCGTAATTTTGACACCTTCTGTGAAGAGATGCGCAAACTGTTCAATACGAAGGCACATTCACTCTCCTTAGACAGTGAATTAATTACACTTAAACAGGGTATTTTTTTTTTTTTTAAATATGTTTTTATTGCAGATTTATGGACAAACATCGGGATAGCACAACCATCATCACCCCCTCGATACAAGGTACCATACAGTCTCAAGGTTGTACACAGCCCATCAGCCCACATCCCGGAGGCCGGGCGGCGTCAGTACAAAGTCCATTAATAGGTCTCTTATCATGTTACAGAGGGGTTTCCGGTCAACAACATAATTATGCATCTGCTTTTTTGTGTCCCCTCAACTACTCCCCCCCTCCCCCCCCAGATCCCCCCTGGAAGAGCCGTGCCAACTATGCGAGCAACTCCTGTACCCACTAATCTGCGGGTCAGGATTCCGCTAAAACACTATGATGTTGATTTGCAATGTACCCTTCCCATCGCTACCCGCGTCCCTAGCCCTACCAGGGTGGTCAAAGAACTCCCCCTTTCCCGCCCTCCCCCGAACTGCTGCCGATGCGGGTTGTGATTATCGGTGACATACATAATGGAGTGCTCTCAATAGCGTTCGGGTGTGCGCGCCTCCGGTCTCATGGAACCGCAGTCTCAGAAAGTCTCTCCTCCTCATCCCCTGTCAAATAATCACACAAAGCCTGCACAATCGTCTCCCAAGCCCTAGCCGTCTCCAGGCTCCTTTCATTCCCCAATCTGGTGGCCTGCCGCATCCTCAGTACACTTTCGCATCTCGACCATTTCATCAACTCATTCGTCCACCTCCTAATCGCCGGGCCTTCCTTGGTTTTCCAGCGCCATGTAACCTCCCTCTGAGCTAGCATGAGCCCCAAATCAATAAATTTGCTTGTGACCTTCGTCTTTGCTGTGTGAGGAAACCAAAGTAACAGACATGCTGCCATATCAAACTCCACCTCCCTATCCGTGATCGCGTTCAGAAGAGCGCCCACCTCAGACCAGTACGTACCCAATTTTGGGCAGTCCCACATCATATGATCCAGTTCAACCCCTGGCGCCGAGCACCTCGGGCATTCCGCGTCCTGCACTTGAAAGTGCCGGCGTAGCTTCCCCGGGGTCAGGTAAGCCCTATGCAAAAGGAAAAAATGAACCTGCTGGAACCTAGCATTCCTACTACCTTTCCATGTTCGCGCCAGGATGTGGCCCCACTCCGCGTCCGGAATAGGCTTGCCTATGCTATCCTCCCATCTGGTCTTCAGTGCCGTGAGCGGTGCTAGCCCTTCGTTCAACATCCGCGATTGGAGGCAGGTTACCGCCTTGACCGTTCCCGCGGCCATCACCACATACTGGCATGCCATGGTCGTATTCGGCTCCGTCAGTCCTACCCTCCAGTGTTTTTGCATCGCTGCAGAGACCGCCGCATGTAGGAGATAACTCCCATCCGGGAGGCCAAACTGCTCCTGCAACACCGCAAAAGGGGCCATCACACCCTTCCACAAACAGATCGCCTATGACGTGTAGGCCCAACTCCTCCCATGCCAACAGCGGCGACCAATCTCCCCCGTGCGGCAGCGCAGTCAGCATCCCAATCGGTATCTCCGGGGCATAGGGTCGCGCCGCCCTTGCACGCTTCAAGCTCCTATTCCAGCACAACCGAAGGGTTTTTTCCTCTAAGGTTAACTCGTGTAGAGCCAGTCTTTGCTGCATAACTATATAGGAGAGGACATGTCTCTGGATACCTGTCCCACGGGTCCGATCCGAGCCCCTGAATTCTCTAGCGACATTCTGTGTCAGAACCTGAAGCTGAGCTGCTAAGTAGTATAGTTCGAAATCCGGCACTGCCATCCCGCCCTCGAGTTTGGGTCTAGTCATGGTATGCAGCGCCACCCTACGTCTGCCATGCCCCCAGATGAACTCAATATTCATCGACCTCAGGTCCCGAAAGACCCTCTGAGGGATCCAGATAGGTAATGTTCTGAAGTAATACAGCAGCCGAGGGAGAGCCACCATTTTTAACAATGCCACTCTACCCTGCACCGACAAAGGGAGAGAGTCCCAGAAGGACATGCAGCCACGGAGTCCCCTGATACACCTCCCTACATTTCCTTCTAAAAGGCTCGTCGCATCGTGATAGATCCGAACTCCCAGGTACGTAAAGCATCTGTCCGCCCAGATCACATCCACTGCAAGAGGAGGGCGCTGGATATCCGTGCGCAGCGGGAAAACACAGGTCTTAGCCCAGTTCACCTTAAGTCCCGACATACCGCCGAAGGAGGAGAGCATCCCCATGGCCCCTTCCAGTGCCTCTTCCGTGTTTTCTAAATACAGCAATAGGTCATCAGCATACAACGAGATGTAATGAGTAGTCCCTCCGTGGTGGATTCCGTTAAAGGAATCTCCCAACCTAGCCTTCGCTGCCAGTGGTTCCATCGCGAGAGCGAACAGAAGGGGAGAGAGTGAGCACCCCTGCCTGGTCCCTCTGCGCACCGGATAGGCGGGTGATATGAGCGGGCCCACTCGCACCCGTGCAGTGGCAGAAGAATAAAGGACTTTCGTCCAACGTCCAAACCCTCCACCCAGTCCGAACTTCTCCAGTGCCCCATCCAGGTAACACCACTTGAGGCTATCAAAAGCCTTCTCAATGTCCACCGATAAGACAGCAGAGGCATAGTCCGAGCTCAAGGCCCCTTGCAGTATCCGGATCAGTCTACGGGTGTTAATGGCCGTGTTTCTAGTAGGGATGAATCCTGCTTGGTCCTCGTGGACCAGCATGGTCATGTGCGGCAGCAGTCTGGTGGCCAATATGCGGCTCAGGATCTTGTAGTCCGCCGTCAGCATAGAGAGGGGTCTATACGATGTCACCTCCAATGCATCCCTACCTGGTTTCAGGAGCGGTACCACCAGCGCCTCCCTCATAGAATCAGGGAGGCATCCCATGGTCGCCGCCTCCGTGTACACTGCTAATAATCTAGGCGCCAATACATCAACATACTTCGCATAAAACTCAATTGGCAGGCCATCTACCCCAGGCGTCTTGTTCCTGGCCATCTGCGTAATAGCCCCTCTGATCTCCATCAAGGAGATCGGGCTGCCCAACTCCTTCGCCGTCTCCTCAGCTAGCACCGGGAGCTGAACCTCGCTTAAGTAGTCGCTTATTTCAGAGGGTCCCACCTCTAACTGAGTATCATAGAGGCCCGTGTAATACGCCTGAAACCGCTGCAATATCGCTGTTGGGGAATGGACCACCTCCCCCGTATCGGTTCGTATGCTCATAATCGTGCTACTTCTTGGGTCCTGCCTAGCAAGTTTCGCCAACACAACAGTGATGGACAGAATGTGGATCAATGTCACACATTCACCCCAGTCCAAAGATCTGGGCCCAAATCCATCGTTTTTCCACTCCACACCACCCTGGGTTAGACAATGGCGATATGCAAATCAGCGCTGACCCTGTGCCCCATGGGAACAGTCCAGTCCGAACTACAAAAGCCATGTCCTTCCCAGAACGGAAACAAGCATCCGAGGACCGGCCCGGTTTCGAAGTAACACCTCTCATCAGCCCGGCTAGCTTGATTCCAGTGGTGTGGAGTGCCTGGGACTCACGTCTGAGCATCCCCAGTACACTTAGAGCGGTAATTGCAAACACAACAGTGATGGACAGAATGTGGATCAATGTCACACATTCACCCCAGTCCAAAGATCTGGGCCCAAATCCATCGTTTTTCCACTCCACACCACCCTGGGTTAGACAATGGCGATATGCAAATCAGCGCTGACCCTGTGCCCCATGGGAACAGTCCAGTCCGAACTACAAAAGCCATGTCCTTCCCAGAACGGAAACAAGCATCCGAGGACCGGCCCGGTTTCGAGGTAACACCTCTCATCAGCCCGGCTAGCTTGATTCCAGTGGTGTGGAGTGCCTGGGACTCACGTCTGAGTATCCCCAGTACACTTAGAGCGGTAATTGCAAACACAACAGTGATGGACAGAATGTGGATCAATGTCACACATTCACCCCAGTCCAAAGATCTGGGCCCAAATCCATCGTTTTTCCACTCCACACCACCCTGGGTTAGACAATGGCGATATGCAAATCAGCGCTGACCCTGTGCCCCATGGGAACAGTCCAGTCCGAACTACAAAAGCCATGTCCTTCCCAGAACGGAAACAAGCATCCGAGGACCGGCCCGGTTTCGAGGTAACACCTCTCATCAGCCCGGCTAGCTTGATTCCAGTGGTGTGGAGTGCCTGGGACTCACGTCTGAGCATCCCCAGTACACTTATGTCACACATTCACCCCAGTCCAAAGATCTGGGCCCAAATCCATCGTTTTTCCACTCCACACCACCCTGGGTTAGACAATGGCGATATGCAAATCAGCGCTGACCCTGTGCCCCATGGGAACAGTCCAGTCTGAACTACAAAAGCCATGTCCTTCCCAGAACGGAAACAAGCATCCGAGGACCGGCCCGGTTTCGAGGTAACACCTCTCATCAGCCCGGCTAGCTTGATTCCAGTGGTGTGGAGTGCCTGGGACTCACGTCTGAGCATCCCCAGTACACTTAGAGCGGTAATTGCAAACACAACAGTGATGGACAGAATGTGGATCAATGTCACACATTCACCCCAGTCCAAAGATCTGGGCCCAAATCCATCGTTTTTCCACTCCACACCACCCTGGGTTAGACAATGGCGATATGCAAATCAGCGCTGACCCTGTGCCCCATGGGAACAGTCCAGTCCAAACTACAAAAGCCATGTCCTTCCCAGAACGGAAACAAGCATCCGAGGACCGGCCCGGTTTCGAGGTAACACCTCTCATCAGCCCGGCTAGCTTGATTCCAGTGGTGTGGAGTGCCTGGGACTCACGTCTGAACATCCCCAGTACACTTAGAGCGGTAATTGCAAACACAACAGTGATGGAGAGAATGTGGATCAATGTCACACATTCACCCCAGTCCAAAGATCTGGGCCCAAATCCATCGTTTTTCCACTCCACACCACCCTGGGTTAGACAATGGCGATATGCAAATCAGCGCTGACCCTGTGCCCCATGGGAACAGTCCAGTCCGAACTACAAAAGCCATGTCCTTCCCAGAACGGAAACAAGCATCCGAGGACCGGCCCGGTTTGCATATCGCCATTGTCTAACCCAGGGTGGCGTGGAGTGGAAAAACGATGGATTTGGGCCCAGATCTTTGGACTGGGGTGAATGTGTAACATTGATCCACATTCTCTCCATCACTGTTGTGTTTGCAATTACCGCTCTAAGTGTACTGGGGATGCTCAGACGTGAGTCCCAGGCACTCCACACCACTGGAATCAAGCTAGCCGGGCTGATGAGAGGTGTTACCTCGAAACCGGGCCGGTCCTCGGATGCTTGTTTCCGTTCTGGGAAGGACATGACTTTTGTAGTTTGGACTGGACTGTTCCCATGGGGCACAGGGTCAGCGCTGATTTGCATATCGCCATTGTCTAACCCAGCGTGGTGTGGAGTGGAAAAACGATGGATTTGGGCCCAGATCTTTGGACTGGGGTGAATGTGTGACATTGATCCACATTCTGTCCATCACTGTTGTGTTTGCAATTACCGCTCTAAGTGTACTGGGGATGCTCAGACGTGAGTCCCAGGCACTCCACACCACTGGAATCAAGCTAGCCGGGCTGATGAGAGGTGTTACCTCGAAACCGGGCCGGTCCTCGGATGCTTGTTTCCGTTCTGGGAAGGACATGGCTTTTGTAGTTCGGACTGGACTGTTCCCATGGGGCACAGGGTCAGCGCTGATTTGCATATCGCCATTGTCTAACCCAGGGTGGTGTGGAGTGGAAAAACGATGGATTTGGGCCCAGATCTTTGGACTGGGGTGAATGTGTGACATTGATCCACATTCTGTCCATCACTGTTGTGTTTGCAATTACCGCTCTAAGTGTACTGGGGATGCTCAGACGTGAGTCCCAGGCACTCCACACCACTGGAATCAAGCTAGCCGGGCTGATGAGAGGTGTTACCTCGAAACCGGGCCGGTCCTCGGATGCTTGTTTCCGTTCTGGGAAGGACATGGCTTTTGTAGTTCGGACTGGACTGTTCCCATGGGGCACAGGGTCAGCGCTGATTTGCATATCGCCATTGTCTAACCCAGGGTGGTGTGGAGTGGAAAAACGATGGATTTGGGCCCAGATCTTTGGACTGGGGTGAATGTGTGACATTGATCCACATTCTGTCCATCACTGTTGTGTTTGCAATTACCGTAGCAAGTTTTGCCAGCAATGTGCCCACCTTATCCCTCTCCGCGTGGACTTTTGTGAGGTATAGCTTATAGTCGTAGCATCGCAATCTCTCCGTTTCTCTCGCCACCACCTCTTTCGCTTCCAACAGTCGATCCTGCAGATCCAGCCGCTCAGGTCTACACCGCTCAATCTCTCTCAGTGCGCATTCCGCCTTCTCCAGATCTGCCAGAACCGTTGTCCGTACATTCGAGAAGCTGCCCATGCAAACACCCCTCACCACCACTTTCATTGCGTCCCATTCTACCGACCTCGTGTCGGCCGAGCCCTCGTTCTCACTGAAATAGCTCTCTATTTCCTGTCTGACCCTGTCACCAAACACCAAATCCTCCAGAGTATCCGGCCGTAGCTTCTATGTCGGGATCGCAGACCTCGCCCGTTGCCATCTCACCGCCATCAGCAAGGGATTGTGATCCGAGATGGTTCTAGCAAGGTATTCAGTGTGTGTCACCATGGTTGCTATGGGGGCGCTACACAGTATGGAATCTAGTCTGACATGCAAAGCGTGCAATGCCGAGTAGAAGGAGTAATCCCTAACAGTAGGATGTTGCGTTCTCCACACATCCAGCAGACTCCACCCATTCTGCCATTCCCGCCTACGCTCTGACAATTTGCGCACCGGGGAGTCGGCCAGTGGCGGATGCGATCTATCCCACTCTACATCAGTGATTGAGTTAAAGTCTCCTCCTAGTATAATGGGGCCCGCCAGAAAGTGGGCCAGCGATCCCGTGAGGACTTCAAAAAATCGGGCCTGATCAACATTGGGGGCATATACACTACACAAGACCACCTCACAGCCATATAGTCTCCCCTCCACTGCTACAAACCTACCCCCAGGGTCCACCAATTGACTCGTGATCTGGAATGGGATCCCCGCCCTAATCCATATCAGTACCCCCCTTGCGAACGCTGAATACGAGGTACCAAACACCTGGCCACGCCACCTTTTTTGCAAGGCTTCACACTCTTGCTTGGTTAAATGAGTCTCCTGCAACATAGCAATTTGAACTCCCCTCCTCACCAGATAGGCGTGCACTTTGTATCTCTTTGACATACTCCTGAGTCCACGAACATTCCATGTGAGACACTTCAAATCAGGTAATGACCCCATCTCCGACATCCCTCCTCCCCCTCAGCAGCGTCAGATTACCCCCCGCATCGTTGCAGCCATACCCTCCCCCCAAAACACCCCAACAAACTTCCCCAACCCCATTCCCCAGGACAGGACCTAATAGCACTGCTTTAGCCCCCATCCAAACCTGTAACATCACACACATTCTACTAACCTGTGGCAATCACCACAGGAGGCCTTAAGGGCAACGGGGGCTGCTCCATCACCGACCCAGGGCAGGCCAACCCTCACCCCTTGTCCGTGATCCCATATGAAAGTGTCAACAGAGTACCTGCCAAGTGCCAGCCATCAGCATAGTTGTGCTCCAGTGGAGGGCCACCACCATGCCCACATTTTATTCATTGAACAGTCCATCCGCCGTCTGAGGTGTGACCGTCGGCCCCGCAGAGCTGTCTGCCTCCGACAGTTCTCCTCCAGACTTCCTTCCCCCGCTCTCCGATTCCGAATCCTCCACCACCTCTCCACGCTGTGACCCCGTGATGGTCGCCGTCGCAGCCAGCGCTCCCTTCCTTTCCGCCGCCATCATGTCTCCTCCCATCGCCCGCTTGAGCCTGTCTCGTTTGCAGATCCGCTGAGACTTTCGGATCTGAACTGGTCCCTTTTTCTCCTTCCCACTTTTGTGCTGACGGTCAGTTCCTGCTCTGTACAGTTCCAGCCACGACCAAGCCTCATCCGGAGTTTGGAAAAATTGGGTCGCACCGTCTATGATCACTCTCAGTCTAGCTGGGAAGAGTAGCGAGTATTGTATTCCCTCCTCTCTCAATTCCTTCTTGACCGCTAGAAACGTAGCTCTGCTCCGTTGAACGTCCTGTGTATAGTCCGGGAAGATTGTGACCGAGCTATTATCCACCTGGAAGGGGCCCTCTGCTCTCGCTCTTTGTATTAACAAGTCTCGGTCTTTGAAATGCAGAAGCCTAGCAATCATCGGTCTGGGGGGCCGACCCTGCATGGATGGGCGAGAAGGGACCCTATGTGCCCTTTCAATCGAAAAGAACGGAGATAAGCCTTCAGGAGCAACGGTGGACCTGAACCAGTGCTCCATATATGCCACTGCGTCGTCCCCCTCGATTTTTTCCGGCAGGCCCACTACCCGTACGTTGTTCCTCCGGTTGCGACTTTCGGAATCCTCCGCTCTTCTCTCCAGCGTCGCCAGTCGGGTCAGGATGTCCGACAGTTTATGCTCCGCAGTGACCACCGCCGGTTTCAGCTCCTGGAGAAGCAGTTCGTTGTCCTGTGGAAAAGTACATTTTGCCATGTTATATGTGCCTACGTTTTCCCCATTCTATGTTATATGTGCATGATCGATATGCATGTATCCCCCTATGATCGATTAAAGATGCAATTACAGTTGTGTCCAACGTTAGTATGTCAGTTTCCAGTTCTCGTGAAGGCAACGAGTATTAGGCCTATGTTGTCACGTTTCACAGTGTGCACGTTAATTCACCGAATTGTCCCCGTTTTTAGGCCTCAAAAGGGCCCGGACACCAGATTCAAGCTCCAGTCTCCTGAACCCTCTCCGAGGAGCGATGCAGCCCCCGCCTGCATCCCTGACCCTTCACTTACTTCCTGCCGCGCGGTGCCCGGCCCGGCCTGGCTCTGCCTGCCTGTCTGCCAAGAGTATGTTATGCTTCTAGTTATCAGTCCAGCTTTCCTCCTTTGCATTCCTAAGCTACTGAACCGCATCAACAGTTTCAGCTATGGTCTAGTCTTTCTGTCTCCATGCAGGAGAAATACTGTATTAATATTCCTAGCTCACGCAATACATGTAGAATAGATGCATGCACCAGTCTTAAGTGTCAAGTAGCCTTTGCCCTGATAACTTTTAGATTCTATCAACATGTACTCCAAACACCAGATACCAGATACGCTATAGGTACATGTCGTCCTGACACCGCAGACTTTAGTCTCCTCTTCTAGTGTAGAAGTCATAGCTCCCAGTTCTCCCTGGTAACACGTCATTGCCCGTTTGCGCGCACCACTAGGTTAAAGGTCCCAGCTGCTCTCAGGTAGCCCCCTCCATGTTTCCGCCCATTCATGACACTTCTATGACGTTTCACATCACATGTCTCAGTGCACGCCCTGTACACGCCTTCTTCTTCCACCCATGTGTTCATATCTTACGTTTGTCATAAGTTACGCCTACTGTATGTAATGTATTTGAAATGTCTTACTATATATATGCTGCACTGTCGATGAAATGGTGCAGCTGCCTTCATTTTCAACCTATTTCAGGCTGTCCCGTTCCAGTCCCTTCCCTTTTGCCTGAATAAATCCTTCTGACTCGGACACATCGGATCCTGCCTCTTATTTATTGAGCTATCTGTTATTGTTAATGTAATTCAAAAATAGTCCCGGTATTATTTATTTATATACCACATAATGGCGCCCGAATAGGGACGAGCCCCTTCCTCACGCGCTGGCGATGCCACGCAGGTCCCCTGACCCTCTGCAGCCGTGACGGAACTCTACTGCGCACCGGCAGATATTTCTGCTTCAAGTCTCCCTCAGGCCCACGGAGGAGACGGAGACTGCGGTCCAACATCCAGACGAAGCGGTGTGGAATGCGGTTCGTCCCGACCAGAGCCCAAGCCGAGAGAACAAGGTCCGAAGTATCCGGAGGCCCACCTGTAACCGAAGTTTCCGAAGTTCGTAGTCCGACGTCGTAGCAGTCCAGTCCAGTCTGAGGCCTTCCAGTTTCTGCTTCCCGGTGAGTACCGTCGCGGGGGAAGTATCTAGACAGGATCATTAGTTTGGTCCTGGTCCGTTGGGTTTGGGTACACAGATCCAGTCCGAAGTATTCACCTAGGTGGATACGGGTCAAGACGTGTCTCTTTATGGGACCGGTATGTTCTGTACTGTTTTAGCAGTGCATCCAGTGATTCTAGTAAGTTTCGTTCTCGAGAAATTCATGTGTTCTGTCTTCAGTGTATCAGGTAGTATTCTGTTCGAACTGTTATTAATGTATTTTTATGTCGTGGTATGAGTGTTTTGTTCGCTATTTTATTACTGTGATTATTGTGTATTGCGTTTCCAAGTATATAACCGAAATGCCTCTGTTCTCGAAATTACGTCAGTTAAAGACCAGAAAAGGGTTACTCGAAGAAGCAGTTCCTGTCCCTCCTAGGGACAGTCCAGGACATTTTATGTATCACAAGCATGGCTTAGATGCCATAATATATCTAGACTTATGGGCGGACTATACCAAGGAACTAGAAGAGAAATATAGATGGCCCGTATCGGGTACATGGGATGCCGAATGCATCATGCGAGTAGAAGAAGCGTTATGGAAAAAGAAAGCCAGACAGTCCCAGAAAGATGCCATCGAGTTATGGCGCAAAGAATCTCATAAAAGAACCGAAAAATAATTCAGAAAAACAGAACTAAGTAGGGAATCCTCAGAAAAAGCCCAAAAAAGGGAATTAATCGAAGAAGGTGAACGAGTTAGAGCAGAACAGTCAGACAGACAGAGAAATGCCTTTATTAAAGGCATGTATCCTCTTCTTGCCGAGGGCTTGCCAAAAGCAACCCCGGAAGCACCCTGTAATTTACCGCCACCAATGGTCCCGATTAAGCTACGTCACAAACCGACCGCAGCTGATATTTTTCTCTCGTCCTATTTGGACGATACAGTCCCAGAATATGCAAATCCTATCCCGCCTGCTCCCGTTAATAATGTAATTCCAGCTCCTCCAACCGCTGGTCCCACGGGTCCAGTCAATGTTACAGTACCTGTTACAGCACCCCCGGCCCAGCCCACAGTACATGCACCCGTTTTGCCAGTCACTCTACCAGCCCGTACAGTATACACCGACGATTCTAGTTTAGGAGGCGCGGGGGGAGGTTCTCCTCGTACCCCGCCTCAGCCAAGACGTCTGACGCTACATGAACTAGCGTTACAGCGTACGCCAAAAGTGACTACATACGTAGATATCAAGCGAGCCCTTACTGAATGTCGTTATGATCCAGTTCCAGGCGATGATCACATGGTCATATATTCATTACGTTTAAGACGGGTTGCCGGCTTTTTGGAAACCCTGCCCGATATGGGAGAACATCTAGACAGAATATATCGTTTTATCCGTACAGGAGTGAATCCAGGAAGTATTCACGAAGCCATGGTTCAAAGAAAAGTCGAGACTCAGCTCATGATTTTAAAATTTTTTGATTAACTGTTTAATAAGAGAGCAAGATTATCCAGAAAAAGATCCAGAAGAAATGAAGGTCCTGACTAGGTGGAGTGACAATATAGCCGAGGAAAAACACAAGACACAAAATTGTATAGAGAGTATGTACAAGAAAATTCGTAAGGAAATAATACGTATACACAAGGAACGAGAAGCAAAAAGAGCAACCGAGAAAGAGAATGACTCTTCTAC
Organism: Lissotriton helveticus; assembly: GCF_964261635.1. Taxonomy (NCBI): domain Eukaryota; kingdom Metazoa; phylum Chordata; class Amphibia; order Caudata; family Salamandridae; genus Lissotriton; species Lissotriton helveticus. The sequence continues at coordinate 1,598,582,930 of NC_136068.1, read as the reverse complement.
TGAAGAGGTAGACAGCGAGAATCCCGACAGAATAGCGTATGTAGGTAGAACTAGACTTTCCGATCGACATTCACGCCTAGATTACAAGAAAACTTTCCCTCCTCCAGCACCAGAACAGTGTTTTCTTGAGCAAGTATTCCAGGCCACCGATCACATCCTGAAATCACGAATAGGTTATAGCGAGCTTAGTACAATGCATGAACAAGAACTAGTCCGATCAGCAGTCCGATGGACTAGTGATTCTACCACATTTCCAGACGAAATAGTGGCCCAAATGTTTCTGAAACTGCCCCCAGCCGAGCAACGTCTGGTGGGTGTGTATATGATCCAGCACCTCATCACATTGTATGAGGATCAGCATTCCGATCCAGGTCCTTTACATGATGAACTGAACGAGTTACTCCAAAACAAATGGAAAGGTCTAGGTACCGATTTAATTAGGGTCATTCTAGAACAGCGCCACAAATATAGAACGTTTCTGAATCCACATTTTGTTCACGTCTCACCCCCAGAAAATAAATCATTCTACATAGACAGACAGAATCCGTTACGAGAAGTACATCCAGTCAAGGGAGAAGATGGTAGTCTAGAACGAGTATTTGTTTACACCCCTATCACGAAAATAGAGCTCTTAGAAATGAAAAAGTTAATTCCCTGTCATGATAAAGACCCAGCAGGGTTTCACCGTGAATTAAAGGACATGCTCCGTATGGGAGAATACACGTATCCTGATATTATTAAAATGTTAAAAGTCCTGTTGCCTGCGGGCATATATGAAAAACTCAAAGAAAAAGAATGGGAGGTGGGAGAGAAAAAGATAGATTGGACAGCATTAGAAGCTGAAGATAATACACGAGTACCAGGTACCGGTCTTGGGGATAAAGCTAAAGCTTTGCCCGAATTGTTAATACAAGTCTTGCCAAGATTACTAGCCACGAGAAAGGAAGATTGGGATGCCATCTCAGCCTGTAAACAAAAACAAGACGAAGATACTAGTGATTTTTATTCTAGATTTGAGAAATGTTTCATTATTAATAGTGGTCTGAAAACAAGTAGTGAGTCGTACCCTCATCTTTTTGTCACTAAACTAGTCGAGAATTCAAGTCCACAAGTTAAAAATCGAGTACTGAAAGTCGAAAGTACCTGGCAAGCTAATACTCCGTCACAGATGCTCCAAATGCTCCAGTACCACCAGAACAGAATCAAGGAAGAGCAGGAACACGAAAGGAGATGTATGAAAGACACGAAAATGAAAGTATTAGTTGCACAATCTGTTCCACAAGACAGTCAGAAGAGGGGTCCGAATCAAGCCAGTCATCCTGCAGCTCCCGTTAAAGGGACATGCAATTACTGTAAACAGCCAGGTCATTTTATAAACGAATGTGCAGTTCTGAAACACAACATAGCTACTGGTAAAACGAAAGAAAGACCACGTCCGTCTAGACAAGAACAAGTTTCACAGACTTCCCAGCCGCCACAGAATGCACAACAGACAGTTACAGTACCGCAGCCTATCGCTGCAACACAACACGTTACACAGCAGATGTACCAGTATGCACAGTCAGAGTATCCAGATTATCAGCCATATTCATGAAACAGCCTAGAGAGGGAGGTAGGCTTGCCTCTCATCGAGATTCCTGTAGATCAAGAGGGTCCCTATGTACACAGTCAAGTATTGGGGAAAGACAGAAAGTTTCTGATCGATACAGGGGCAAGTAGGACTACCATCAGTCATGACGAGGTTCCAGGGGCTCCACTCTCAGGCTCTAGAAATGTTTCCCTTGGATTTTCAGGAAAGCCTATTGTTAATGAAATATCGAAACCAGTTACTCTAGAAGTCGGTCCATTGTCCCGAACTACAGACTTGTTACTCACGAAATCTTGTCCAGAGAATCTGTTAGGCATTAAGACACTGAAAGAACTAGGAGCAGTTATATGCTGCTCCCCAGAAGGGGTCCGTCTGTTTTTACGTGACTTTAAAGGTCATTATGTATTACGTGATTTTGATCCAAGATTATTGAATGTACCACAGCATTTATGGGCGCAAGGTCCAACTGATGTAGGTTGTATGCATATCACACCCCATCGTGTCACTCTGAAGCCAGGTATTGTATTACCACGAATCAGACAGTACAAATTGCCACCTGAGGCTGTAACAGCCTTATCCAAAATTATTGACGAGCTTATTGTTCAAGGAGTGGTTGTAGAAACTGACTCCAATGTATGTAATTCTCCTATCATTCCAGTCCTGAAACGTACTGATCCAAATACACCTCCAGTATATCGATTAGTGATTGACCTTCGAGAACTTAATAAATGTATCATACCCCAGTACCCAGTAGTCCCAGATATTTCTTCCCTCTTGACAGCCATTGATTCTGAAGCCACATTCTTTACAGTTATCGATCTCAAGAACGCATTTTTCAGTGTCCCTATTCATCCAGACAGCCAGTTCCTTTTCGGATTCTGTTTAAATGGAAGAAGCTATAAATTCACACGAGCACCTCAAGGTTTCACAGAAAGCCCTAGCATTTACAGTCAAGCACTTAAGAGACAACTAGACAATATTCGCATGCCAACTGACACTGCCCTGCTCCAGTATGTCGATGATCTACTGATCACAGCCCGTTCTGAACGTGACTGCGAGCGTGCGTCACTTACAGTTCTGTATTTTCTGGCCGAGATGGGGCACAAGGTGTCCCCTTCCAAATTACAATTCTGTGTCCAGCAAGTGGTATACTTAGGACACTTACTGTCCAAGAGGGGTAGGCAGTTGACACCTGACCGTATCCAGTTAATAACACGTCTTCCACAACCCAAGACTCAGAAGGAGGTACGAGCTTTTATCGGCCTCACTTCTTACTGCAGACAATGGATTCCTCAGTATGCATTTCTAGCCAAGCCACTGATACAGTTAACGACACAGGAGGCAGCCGTATCGACTGTCCTCCCTTGGACCCAGGAACATACACTTGTTTTTAATGAGTTAAAGAAAGCTTTATGTAATGCACCTGTTCTAGCAACACCGAACTACAGTAAGCCTTTTACACTTTTTGTTACTGAACGTGATGGTACTGCATTATCTGTTCTTACACAAGATCAAGCAGGACAATACAAGCCCTGTGCTTATTTTTCTAGCACATTAGATCCAGTAGCCCAGGCTCTGCCTGCGTGCCTCAAGTCAGTTGCAGCCACAGCTCTAGCTATCAGACAAAGTGATTCCATAGTGTTAGGACACTCCCTGACAGTACAAGTTCCACACTCCGTGGAAGTTCTTTTAAACCGAACACAGACTCAGCACTTGACAATTGCACGTTTAACAGGTTATGAACTGACACTGTTTCAGCCACATATAGAAATCAGACGCTGCAACATTTTAAATCCCGCTACAGTGTTACCGTCAGTTACTTCAAATCCTGCCACACATGACTGTGTGGAAGTTGTTAACACCATGACAAAGCCAAGACAAGACTTGACAGACATTGCATTACCTGATCCCGACCTGACACTTTATGTGGATGGTTCATGTATGAGGACAAGTACAGGAGAACTAGTAGCCGCGTATGCAGTGACTACTGAAACCGAAGTTATAGAAACACATCGTATTGACACCCTGTCTGCTCAAGCAGCAGAGCTAGTCGCTCTGACCCAAGCCTGCATACGTGCCAAGAACCTGAAAGTTAACATATACACAGATTCACGTTATGCATTCGGAGTCGTACACGACTTTGGAGTGCTCTGGCAAGAAAGAGGTTTTATGACTTCTCATTGCACCAAGATTCAGCATGGTCCCCTCATTCAAGCTCTGTTAGATGCAATACATTTACCGACAGCTATCGCTGTCATGAAGTGCAAGGCACATACGAAAGTCACTGATCTCATTTCCCAGGGTAACGATCTAGCAGATCGAACAGCCAAGCTTACAGCTCAGACTCCAGACATTCCAGTTAACACGACACCGACACACATTCCAGATCAGACTACTTGTATGACAGTTAAGGACCCAACACAAGATGTAATAGATATACAGTTACATGCTACTCCCGATGAAATCAAGAAATGGTCCGAACAAGGAGGGGTCCAGACAGATCAAGGATGGTTGACGAAGGGAAAAGCCACATGGTTTCTCCCCGACTCTATGGTTCAAGTCATTATTAACACCGCACATAGTCCAGCACATCTAGGAGAAAAAGCCATGTTAGACAGTATCCAGAACCTTTGGTTCAACAAGCATTTACGAGCAGCCGCCAAACAGAAAGTACGTACCTGCATATGATGTTGTCAGTTCAATCCAGGTAAAAGTGTTCCGGTGGAACAAGGTGGATTCCATCCTCCTGACCACCCTTTTGAAGTCCTCCAAATGGATTATATTCAGATGGAGCGATGTCGAAGTCTCAAGTATGTCCTCGTAGTTGTATGCGCTTTGTCCAGGTGGACAGAAGCATATCCAGTTCCAGATTACACAGCTGCGACCACTGCCAGGCAGTTGGTTCGTGAGTTCTTTCCCCGCTATGGATTACCTAGGGTCGTGTATTCAGATAACGGCCAGCCATTCTCATCCGAGCTCATGAAACAAGTTTCCCTTCTGTTAGGGTACCAGTGGAAGTTCCATTGTGTACGCCATCCTGAAGCAGCCGGTCTCGTAGAGAGACATAACCAGACCCTAAAAATCCGCATCGCAAAAGTGTGTGCAGAGAAAGGTGTAGATTGGCTAGTAGCACTGCCAGTTGCCCTTTTTTATATGAGAATGGTCGCTCACTCCCGTTCAGGTCTATCTCCCTATGAGATAGTGTTTGGTCGTCCCCCTAACATGTGGGGTACACCTAGACCCCGTACCATAACTGATGTTGACAGTAATATGCTGACAGATTACCTTGCCTCCTTGATGTCTGCACTACAATCTTGTCGTTCACAGGTTGCCGCTGCATTTCCAGACAACACCGAGGTGAAACCACACGAGATCGTCCCGGGGGATCTCGTGCTGATCCGTAATTTTGATCGTTCAAGTCCGCTGGAGCCCCGCTGGAAGCAGCCCCGTCTCGTCCTTCTCACCACCCGGACAGCAGTTAAAATTGAAAACCGGAAAGGGTGGCTACACGTGAGCCACGTCAAGAAATTCCATGGACTCAAACCTAAAACTTTCCTCAAGGACTGCCCCGTTCTCAAGGACTGCCCCGAAAATGAATCTAAAATTCCCCTGTTAGAGAAAACTCCACAGCAGGAGTATAAAGCAAAGTTGCGGTCTAGTAAGTCAGCCAGTTTAATTGTCTAAGTCCCTCTCGGGTGAAACGGTTAGACAGGTTCCTGACATGTATGAGACAGACCCACACAGTGAGAGAGTTAGTCAAAACTCTAAGAGATGTATTATCATTCTATTCTTTTTTTTGTTTCTGAGTCTTATGGTTACATGCATAAGTTATGCTTTACATTTATGTTTTCCTATTTCACATGTACATATGTTTTCTAATGTTACAGTAGAGCACACATTTAGTGACCTGCCTCCTCACGAGTTATCCTATCGTCTTGCTATGCGTAATAATACTTTTATCCGAATGCTGCATTATTCACACCAGACCAGCAATGCCACTAATTGTTGGGTGTGTGGTCGACTCCCCCCTTTCCAGACACCGAAGGGAGTTCTGCCACTTTTTCCTTATCCGTTTTCACATAATGGTTCGTGTGGAGCATGGTCCACGTTAACGTCATCCTCAACTGATATGTCCCTTTTGAATCGAACATATTTCCCAGACAAGCAAGGTCTTTCCCATAGAACAGGGTTAGATCTAGAAAATGAAGTATATGATTTAGGTAATTATTCCTCGAATTTTATGGTTCTGAATGTTCAGTCCGATACTACTCCAGATTTGCCTGCTATTTCAGTACTACCAGTCAAAGGCGAATTATGTGTCAGAAGGAATGGTTCCGCACATGTAGGACATAGTGATTGTACTACTGTGGTCGAGTATAGTGACAGTGGGAAATCTATTTTCAAAGCCTCACGTCATTCTTATTTTGTTTGTGGTCAGACCGCATATGTTCGTCTGCCCCTTGATTGGGACGGAACATGTTACATTGCCTTCCTACTGCCACCAGTTTTCCTAGCCCCATCCGATTATCACAGAAACACACATCTAGTACACGTTAGACATAGAAGGGAGACTGAGTCCCCAATTGTCGATGAAACTGAAACTGCCCTAGAACAATATCAAGACTTCAATAAAGGTTTCTTTTTCTTTATAGGTCCTGTCCAGAATAGTAAGTTAATACGTAGGTTAACCAGAACCCTTGAAGCAGTAGTGAATGAGACTACTTCCGCTCTAGGTAACTTAACAGAAGAGCAATCTGCTATGCGTTTTGTCGTGCTCCAAAATCGTCTCGTTCTTGACGTCATACTGGCCGATAGAGGAGGAGCTTGTAGAGTCATCGGATCTAGTTGCTGCATTTTCATTCCTAATAACGCGCCGTCTGTTTATTCAGCTATAACCAGACTCCATAAAATTGCCCATCAGTTACACCAGAATCCAGGCACCTGGACATGGTCCGGTTGGCTCTGGAGTATCATATCTGCCTGGGGATGGAAAGTATTGTCATTCCTAGGTATAGCAGTAATGATCATATTCAGTTGCTGCCTCTGTTTACAATGTGGCCCTGCGATTTGCGGCATGTGTGCTACCTCTTGTATTCCTAGTCCTAAATCCCGTTCCAAGATAATTCGAGACGAGCAAATGATGCTATATGAACAGATAGATGGTATCATGAATATTGATGTTTCCTGATGGAAACGTAGGGCACAAGGAGGGAATGTGGAAAAGTAAATTTTGCCATGTTATATGTGCCTACGTTTTCCCCATTCTATGTTATATGTGCATGATCGATATGCATGTATCCCCCTATGATCGATTAAAGATGCAATTACAGTTGTGTCCAACGTTAGTATGTCAGTTTCCAGTTCTCGTGAAGGCAACGAGTATTAGGCCTATGTTGTCACGTTTCACAGTGTGCACGTTAATTCACCGAATTGTCCCCGTTTTTAGGCCTCAAAAGGGCCCGGACACCAGATTCAAGCTCCAGTCTCCTGAACCCTCTCCGAGGAGCGATGCAGCCCCCGCCTGCATCCCTGACCCTTCACTTACTTCCTGCCGCGCGGTTCCCGGCCCGGCCTGGCTCTGCCTGCCTGTCTGCCAAGAGTATGTTATGCTTCTAGTTATCAGTCCAGCTTTCCTCCTTTGCATTCCTAAGCTACTGAACCGCATCAACAGTTTCAGCTATGGTCTAGTCTTTCTGTCTCCATGCAGGAGAAATACTGTATTAATATTCCTAGCTCACGCAATACATGTAGAATAGATGCATGCACCAGTCTTAAGTGTCAAGTAGCCTTTGCCCTGATAACTTTTAGATTCTATCAACATGTACTCCAAACACCAGATACCAGATACGCTATAGGTACATGTCGTCCTGACACCGCAGACTTTAGTCTCCTCTTCTAGTGTAGAAGTCATAGCTCCCAGTTCTCCCTGGTAACACGTCATTGCCCGTTTGCGCGCACCACTAGGTTAAAGGTCCCAGCTGCTCTCAGGTAGCCCCCTCCATGTTTCCGCCCATTCATGACACTTCTATGACGTTTCACATCACATGTCTCAGTGCACGCCCTGTACACGCCTCCTTCCACCCATGTGTTCATATCTTACGTTTGTCATAAGTTACGCCTACTGTATGTAATGTATTTGAAATGTCTTACTATATATATGCTGCACTGTCGATGAAATGGTGCAGCTGCCTTCATTTTCAACTTATTTCAGGCTGTCCCGTTCCAGTCCCTTCCCTTTTGCCTGAATAAATCCTTCTGACTCGGACACATCGGATCCTGCCTCTTATTTATTGAGCTATCTGTTATTGTTAATGTAATTCAAAAATAGTCCCGGTATTATTTATTTATATACCACAGTCCTTCACCCTATCCGAGAGTTTGGCGTGATCCGCCCTCAATAGGCCCAGTCCCGTGGCCACCTGCGCAATATCTTGATGCAGCGCCTCCTTGGTCGCTGTAATCGCTTCCAATATGTTGTCGAGACGTGCATTCAGTCTGCGTTCCTGCGCCGTAGCATCCGGGCATTCCTGGAGCGTGCTATCCATGCTCGGCTTTTCCGTGTGACCCTGAGTTAGCCCCGCCGCCGCCGCTCCACCGACATCAGCCATCTTGGATACTACTCGGACTGTCGCGACAGCACCCAGAGGCAGCCTGCGCAGTCCTAGCACCAACTCCCTGGGGACGGGCCCCCGTACATTTCAGCACCGTGCGTGCCCCGGGTATTAACTGTCTCCTTTTGGCCAGAGACCGCCCGGTGTATGGAAGATCCCTCAGGCGATCAAAATGGCCGACGTCCACTCGCTCCTCTCGGGGACAAACCTCCCCTTGGCAGTCGGCGGGCCTCGCCGCAACCAAACCCCCCGACCAGACTCCCTTCGTTCCGGTGCCCGCAGCTGGACCCCTGATACTCAGCGCTCTGTATCACGCGCGGGCGTCAAGCCTGAGGGGGGAAGGAGCTCACCGTCCCTCCATCTCCGCGGAGCTCCCAGCCCCAATCTTCACCTCTGGTCCCGCAGGAGACCCTGCCGCTCAGCACGATGTTCGCCGGCGTCTCCCGCGCCTGTCCACTCTAATTGTGGGTGGCAGCGCAATCGCAATTCAGCTCCACGTCAGCACAAAAGTCTCACATTCAACCCTCCAAGGGCCGGCATCTAGCCTCCCGCCACCAATGCCAGCACTTCCTAGCTGCCGGATACCTCTCAGGGCCACCTCGCCGAGTGGACGACCAGCCGCTGGTCCGGGGATCTGTTCCTCAATGCGTTCGCTCCCCTTCTCCAGGGGCCCCCGTTTCTGCCGTCCCTTACTGCTGACCAGCGCTGGTCCCGCCGTCTCCGTCCCTCTTCACAGGGCGGCCCACTTCATGCAGCAGCCGAGGACAGCGGTTGGGGGAAGGGCCTCCCGGTCGCCCGCCGCCGGGCAGCCGTGCGCACACCTCTTCACGGATTTCCCCAGCCCCCACCGCGTCAACGGGCCGCTGTTTCGCCGCATCTCCAGGGCAGCAGCGCACCCTTCACCTCTGCCGGGAAGCACCGTGGTCCACAGTTCCTCCGCCTCCAGCCAGAGCCGCCACCATCCTGGGGTTTCGGTCGCGATCCCCGACAAGGACCGTTCTGGCTCTCTACCCCGCCCTGGAGCATCCGCCGTCGTTACAAAGTATGCCCCGGTAAAACCCGCTCCTATGGCAAGGTTCCCGGGCTTTCCGCCGGCGTTTTGGCGAGGTACGGCAGGATAAGTACGTGATCCGAGACGGAGCTCCGGGCTCACGCCGCCATCCCAGTCGGCGCCCAAACCACGCCCCCTACACTTAAACAGGGTAGACAGGACTTATTGTCCTACATAACCAACTTCAACAGATAGATTTCTGAAACAGATTGGCCTATGGAGAAAAGGACATCGCTGTATTACCAAGGGTTGCGAAGTGAGTGGAAAGATGTTTTGGCTCAGGTGGTACCCATGCCAGCCACTTATGATGAACTTATAGATCTCACCGTGCAACTAGACCATAGATTACAAGAAAGAAGAGTAGATAAACATCGTACCGATATATGACCCCTCGTCCAAGAGCCATAACAGATGGACCTTTACCTGCTTCGCATGGGACAGAACCCATGCAGATTAGTGGCATCCGCAGACCTCTAAGGCAGGAGGAAAGAGAGCGAAGGAGAATACAAAGACTATGTTTGTATTGTGGGAAACCGGGGCATTTCATAAAGGATTGCAAGGCAAAGACCAGAACAGCCTACAAGGAATTCAAAGGAATTCAGAAACTGCCAGTAGTGGATTATTTGCAAGAGAAGACGGAAAACTAAAATGCCCAAACAAGTCCCAGATCCCTTGTTTGAGGCCACAGGAGGAAGAGGTCTGTCCAGCGGTGATTAATACAGTACAAAATACAGTGGCACACATGAACGTTTATGTTACCCTGGAGATACCTGGGGCAGGACTTGTGCTAGTACATGCCTTATTAGATTCCGGGGCTATGGGCAACTTTATTGAACAGAGGTATGCACAAGAAATCTGAATGCCCTGTATAAAGAAGAAGGTCCAGAACTGGTAAAAGCAGTAGATGGCACTGAATTGACGTCAGGTCCTGTAAGATACCATACCCAGTAGATTCAAATGCAGGTGGGCATGAACCATTACGAGTACATCCAATTTGATTTGATAGACGCCCCCCATTTTACCCTCATATTGGGCATGCCATGGCTTACTTTACATGATCCTTTTGTGCAATGGGCTGCGCCGACAGTTACATTAAACTCCTCTTATTGTAGGGAACATTGTACCCAAGACAGAATACAAGAAGCCCCAACACAGACTAACCCTGTGGAGTTACTAGCCAGCAGATGTCTTACACAAAGAGTGGGATGTGTCACCACCCTACCTCAGGAGTATCAGAAATACCATACCGTGTTCAGTGAACAAGAAGCAAGCAAACTGCCTCCACATAGGGCGTATGACTGTGTGATTGATCTAGAACCAGGAGCCAGCATTCCATGTAGCCACATCTACGCCCTTACCGAAGCTAAAACCACTTATTTGCAACAATACCTGGAAAAACTATTGGCAAATGGCTTCATTCATCCATCGTCTTCACCAGCGTCCTCGCCTCTTTTTTTTATTCCTAAACATGAAGGAGGTCTAAGGGCTTGCATCGACTATAGGGCAATCAATCGCGTAACTAAGAAAAACAGATACCCCCTGCCCTTAATACCCGTTCTATTGGACCAACTGAAGGGGGCTACAGTCTTTACCAAGCTAGACCTCCGTGGAGCGTATCATCTGGTGAGAGTGCAGCGGAGGGATGAATGGAAGACGGCATTTCAGACCAAAGTCGGACTATATGAATATCAGTTGATGCCCTTTGGACTATGCAATGCCCCCGCCGCATTCCAATACTTCATGGATGAGGTGTTGAGAGGATAATGGGATGTGTCATGTATAGTCTACATCTATGACATTCTCGTATACTCTACTTTCCTGGAAGAACACATTCCACATGTGTCGGCAGTTCTGGAATGGCTACAACAGTATTCGCTTTATGCAAAACTAGAGAAGCGCTTCTTTCACACTCCAGAAGTAGAGTTTTTGGGTTATGTCATAGGCCCCAATGGACTCTGTATGGATAGAAAGAAAACACAAGCCATCATGGAATGGAAATCTCCTTCTGGTGTTAAGGCCCTACAGAGTTTCTTGGGGTTTGCGAACTTTTATAGAAGATTTATCAAAGACTTCTCATGTATATTTCAGCCCTTGACACTCCTTCTCCGGAAAGGAGCTACATTCAAATGGACGGCGGCAGCAGAAGCCTTCCAGACATTACAACAGCGTTTTACCGGTGCACCCATACTGAGATATCCTGATGCATCCTAGCTGTTCATACTCAAGACAGATGCCTCTTATTATGCATTAGGGGGAATCCTCTCCCAACGGCACCCTGATACTGGTCAACTGCATCCTGTCGCCTTCTTCTCAAAGAAGCTGTCCAGTTGTGAAGTGAATTACAGCATCACAGATAAAGAGATGTTGGCCATCAAACGCGCCTGTGAGGAATGGAGACATCATCTATTGGGGGCCAGACACACCGTAGAAATATTTACAGATCACCGGAATCTGTTTTTCTTGAAGAGTGCCCGGGCCCTAACACCTCGACAACTACGGTGGTCATTATTTTTCGCGGACTTTGACTTTGTGATCAGATACAGACCAGGGCCACAAAATGGAAAGGCAGATGCTCTTTCTAGACCTTTGCCTACCCCAGATGAAGATATCTATCCTGCAGAAGAGCCTCCCGTTATATTACACAAGGCTACCTTTCCAAATGAGACAGTAGCTCTACTCACCACTCATGACTTCCTGAACGAAGTAAAGGAACAAACCACGGGCCTCGATAAAGACGCTTGGGTTATGGAAAAAGCATTACACCGTTCCATAAAAGATGAACTATTGTTCCATGATGACAGATTATATGTCCCTGAGGGTCCTCTCCAGCAACAAGTCTTACAATGGGTCCATGATACCACCTTGGGAGGACACATGGGTGCTCAAAAGACGTTACAAACATTGACTCAATACTTCTGGTGGGAGTCACTCCGAAGAGACACTGCAAAATACATTTCAGAATGTTCAGTTTGCATACAAGCTAAGGCCCAACACCAATGACCCAGTGGCTTACTCAGACCAATACCCACACCACCGGTGCCTTGGCACACGGTGTCCATGGACTTTATAGTGGAGATGCCTCCTAGTTCCGGATATGAGACAATACTGGTTGTCACAGATCATCTGACCAAAAGTGGTCATTTTGTCGCTCTCTATCTTTTTGCAACATATAGTTAGGCTCCATGGAATCCCTTCGGTTATCATCACAGACAGAGGAACCCAGTTCACCTCCAGTTCACCTCCAGATTCTGGAAATCCTTGTGTGAAATCATGAAGATTGATGCCCGTTTGTCAACAAGTTACCATCCGCAAACAGACGGCAAAACGGAAAGGCTAAATCAGACATTAGAGCAATACTTGAGGTGTTTCACGCTGTTACAAGAAGATGACTGGAGTAGACTCTTGTGGGCAGCTGAGTTCGCCTACAATAACGCTGATCATACATCATTGGGATGTTTTCCATTCTATTGTCTCAACGGCTTCCATCCCAATATGTTGCCCTTTGAACGTCCTGTATCTTCCAACCTTCCTTCTATCCGAGAACACCATGCTCATAAACTACGCTACACAGCAGCGTTTTGACAAGCTGCTAATACCCGAGTTCTTGGTTCCTTTGTGGCATCCGCCTGTTGACGGCTGCCTTCACCTTTGTTTTTGGAAAGCGCAATACGCTTCTCTGCTTCCAGATATTCGGCAGAGTCGCGCTGGTTGTTTGCATCGTGTAAACTACTTTGAGAGCGTCTCGCGCTCTTTGTTGTTCCTGGCTGAACACCTGGAGCGGTGTTTGTTTAAACTATTGAAAAGCCTCTCTGCTGCCTCTCTCATTATTGAAATAGACGGAGGAGTCACAACAAGAACGTCCATGTAGTCACTGGAGCTGCTTTTTGATTAACGATAGTCCGCGCTAAGGAAGCGCTTCCGTCTTTGTGTGCTCACGCTTCAGACTATCAATCAGAGGAGCGGGGCAACGTTGACAGAGTTAATATTCATTTTGTGTGGCTCAAGAGGATGAGCCAGACCGCGCTGTGGAAGCGGTTTATTTTTGGGTGCTTTTTCACAAAGCTTCTTCACACACAGTGGAGTGTGAGACAGGCTGGTATATTAATGGAGTAATAAACCTGTCATCCAGGGAACTCAGAAGCCAGAAAGGATTGCATTGGCACCAGCCTTAAGAGGATTATCTACAGGCAGATAAGTACCTCATCCTGTAACAATTCAGGACTGTTTATTTTCAATATTTACTTTATTTTTCTCTTTTGTGCCTTTTTTCATTGGGAGAAGTTCAGCTGTATTATAAGGCAGACGGGGTGGATTCCAGGAGAGTGAGGTCTACACCATCCACAGACATCTCTATTCTGAGCCTAACAGCAGCTACGTTATTGTTTCTTTTGTCCCTTTTTACCCTTTTCCCTATGGTGGTGTTATCTGTGCAGTGTGCATAAATATGCTCATAGATGTCTCCATATAGGGGAAGGGATTAAACCAGCTTCACCATCGTTCCTGCTGTATCCGGCTGTAAGGTTAGTGTGTAACCTTCCTCTGTCTGACTGTCCTGATGTCATCAGTGGCGGCGGTGAGGGCAGTCTCGGTGCTGTGGTTGCTGCGGAACCCTGACTGGGAAGGGTCCAGGATTCTGTTTTCTTCGAGGTATCGGGTTAGCTGTCTGTTGACGGTTTTCTCGATGACCTTGGCCGGGAAGGGGAGCAGAGAGATGGGCCGGAAGTTCTTGAGGTCTCTTGGGTCTGCCTTAGGTTTTTTGAGTAGGGCGTTGATCTCAGCGTGTTTCCAAATATCTAGGAAGGTCGCGGTCTCGAGGGAGAGATTGATGACGTTGTGTAGGTGGGGTGCGATGGAGCTGTTTGCTCTGTTGAAGACGTGGTGCGGTAATAGGTCTGACGGAGAGCCAGAGTGGATTGTGCGCATGGTCTTGATGGGGTCATCGATGCTCACGATTGCCCAGGCTAGCAGGGGGTCGTGGTCGATGGTATGCGGAGGGTCTGTTGTGTTGCTGTCTGTTGGGGCTGTCTGGGTGTTGAAACTGTCGTGGATGTCTACTATCTTGCGGTGGAAGAAGGTGGCGAGGGAGTCGCACAGGGCTTGTGACGGCAGGATGTTGTTGGTATTGGAGCTGGGGTTGGAGAGTTCCTTTACGATGTTGTCGAGGCGGTCTTTGAATTTCTTATGTATTCTTTGAGTTTCTTATGTAGTTATAATTTCTTATGTATTTAATCTAAATTGTTAGAGTATTTAATATTAAAATTACATGTATAGGATGTTTTTGATTTTGGAATATTTTAATAAATATAAATTTCATGTTAAGAAATTATGTTCAGTGTTAGTATATTTTCTTTGACACTGACAATTGTACGTATTTCCCTCATTCTTTGTTGGGCTGGAATTAGAATAGTAGTTATGACCCTCAAGCTATATGTGTACTGGAGTTAGACTGGTAATTCAGACTTCCCTAGGTATATGCACTTTTACCAATGTTAGGAATGGAGTTTGAATAATAAAATTGACCGCCCTCTCTTCCATTAAATGCACTTTCCCCAATGTTTGTAGGGCTAAAATTAGAATATTAACTTTGACCCCTCCAAATATACATATTTTACTGAATCTTAGGAGGACTGGAGTTAGAACAGTAAGTTTACCTCCACCCCCATGGATATGCACTTTCCTGAATGTGTGCATGACTGAAGTTAGAATAGCAAATCCGATCCCTCTCCCCCCTAATGCTTTTAGGACGAGCGTTTCAATTATAAATCCACACTTTCCCCAATGTTAGTGGAACTGGAGTTAGCATATTAAACCTGACTCCCCAATTATACACACTTTCTGCTGTGTTAGTTGTACAGGAGGTAGAACAGTAATGCAGGTCTCCCTTAGATTTCATACTGTAGTTAGAATAGTTAAACTGCCTCTCCCCAAAAAAATAATATGTGCACTTTCACCCAATGTTTGCAGGACTGAAGATAGAATTGTAAATCTGACTATCCTATCATATAAATAAACTTGTATTGATTTATTTCTTTTTGTAAGAAAATTTAAATTGATGAAGGTTCACAAAATGTCCCCTAAGACATTGGAGGCCCCTGATCTCGAGGTGTGGTACAGCAGTATAGATGTTGGGGATGTAGATTGTCAGTCGGCATTGGAATCGTTATCACACCCAGTAGGCATGGATGTAAGCCCAAGTCTAGGATGATACCTATTATGCCATATGACAATATAGATGTGATTAATGAAATTATGATTAAAGAATTAGTGTCCCAGAGAAATTCAGCATCCAAATTAGTCTGCGCCACAGAGCAAAGTCTTGAAAAATTAAGATCAGAGGGTTTGATAGTCATTAAACATTCGGATAATGCTGGGGATGTTGTGATCATGGATACCTGAATGTATGTAAGAGAGGTTCACAGGCAATTTGGTCAAACTGATTGCTATGAGGCTATCCCCCTTAATATGTTTAAAATATATATCATGAAATATTATGATTCTCTTCTTGAAAGGCTGAACTAGGGCATCCTTAATTTTTAAGAAATGACAATCCTAAAACACCCTGCTTTCATCTCTTGCCTAAGGTTCATAAAAACATGGAAATCCTCTGGGAAGGCCATTGCGTCTTCCAGTGAGGGATTCCTTGAGAGTATGTCAAGTCAAGTCAAAGAATTTATATAGCGCACTACATACCCAGAGGGTCTCAAGGCGCTTAGGGAGGGGAGGGGGATTACTTGTCAAATATCCACGTTTTTAGTTGCTTTCTGAATGCTAGGTGGTTCTGGGTAAGGCGAAGGTAAGTGGGGAGTGAGTTCCATGTTTTAGCTGCCAGGTATGAGAAGGATCTACCTCCCATGGTGGTCTTGTTGATGCGAGGTACAGTGGCGAGGGCTTGGCTGGAAGAACGTAGTTGGCGGGAGGGGGTGTAGAAGGACAGTCGTGAGTTGAGGCATTCTGGTCCGATATCGTAGAGTGATTTGTGTGCGTGGGTTAGAAGTCGGAAAGTGATCCTCTTATTGACGGGTAGCCAGTGGAGGTTTTTCAGGTGATCAGAGATGTGTTCGTTACGCGGGATGTCTAATATGATCCTGGCTGAGGCGTTTTGGATTCGTTGGAGTTTTTTCTGGAGTTTAGCGGTAGTACCTGCGTAGAGGGTGTTTCCGTAGTCCAGTCGGCTCGTGACCAGAGCATGGGTGACTGTTTTTCTTGTTTCGGTGGGGATCCAGCGAAATGTTTTTTTGAGCATGCGAAGAATGTTGAAGCAGGATGAGGAGACGGCGCTGACTTGTCTGTTCATAGAAAGTGAAGAATCCAGGATAACGCCTAGGTTCCGTGCGTGGTCTGTCGGGATGGGTGCTTTTCCAAGGGCTTCCGGCCACCAAGAGTCGTCCCATGCAGAGGGGGATGTACCTAAGAGGAGGACTTCTGTTTTATCTGAGTTCAGTTTCAGACGGCTGTGTTTCATCCATTCGGCAACTTCTTTCATTCCTTCGTGTAGGTTAGTTTTGGCGGTGCTGGGGTCATTGGTGAGAGAAAGGATCAGTTGAGTGTCATCCGCGTAAGAGATGATGTTGAGGTTGTGTTGGCGGGCGATGGCCGCGAGGGGGCTCATGTATACGTTGAAGAGGGTGGGACTGAGTGAGGATCCTTGTGGTACGCCACAGATGACTTCAGTGGCCTCGGACTTGAATGGTGGAAGGCGGACTCTCTGGGTTCTTCCGGTGAGGAACGAGGTGATCCATTCAAGTGCTTTTCCTTGTATTCCGATGTTTCTGAGGCGTTGTAAAAGGGTGCTGTGGCAGACTGTGTCGAAGGCTGCAGAGAGGTCGAGGAGGATGAGGGCGACTGTGTCTCCATTGTCCAGTAGAGTTCGAATGTCGTCTGTTGATGCGATGAGGGCGGTCTCAGTGCTGTGTTTTGCTCGGAAGCCAGATTGTGAGGAGTCGAGGGATTTGTTGGTTTCGAGGAAGGCGGCGAGCTGGTTGTTGACAGCTTTCTCGATGACTTTGGCTGGAAAAGGAAGGAGCGAGATGGGGCGGTAGTTTTTGAGTTCGGTGGGGTCCGCTGTGGGTTTTTTTCAGAAGGGCGGTGAGTTCAGCGTGTTTCCAGCTTTCCGGGAAGGTGGCGGAGTTGAAGGAGCAGTTGATGACGTCTCGGAGGTGCGGTGCTATGACGGAGTCTGCTTTGTTGAAGATGTGGTGAGGACATGGGTCTGTGGGGGATCCTGAGTGGATGGAGTTCATCAGGCGGATGGTGTCCTCAGTGGAGATTGGGTTCCAGTCGTTAAGGGTGTTCAAGGGGGGAGAATGTTCAGCATATGGTTGGGTGGGTTGGTCTCCGGGTTGGTTGTCGAAGCTGTTGTGGATGTCTGCAATTTTGTTGTGGAAGAATAAAGCCAGGGAGTTGCAGAGGGCTTGAGAGGGGGTGATGTCGTTGGAGTTGGCCGAGGGGTTGGTAAATTCCTTGACGATGTTGAAAAGTTCCTTGCTGTTGTGAGCGTTGTTGTCTAGTCGATCCTTGAATGCTGATTTCTTGGCCTTTCGGATTAGTTGGTGGTGTGTGCGGGTGGCGTTTTTGAAGGCGTCCTTGGTGCTAGTGGTTGGGTCTTTTTTCCAGGCCTTTTCAAGGGAGCGGCAGAGTTTCTTGGACTTCTTAAGATCATCGTTGAACCATGAGGCCTTCTTGCTGCCAGGTTTACTTTGACGTTTTTTCAGTGGTGCTAGGATGTCGGCGCTGTTGGATAGCCATAGGGTGAAGTTGGTGGCGGCTTGGTCTGGGTTAGAAGAGTGGGCTGGGGTGTTTAGAAGGAGCGATGAGGAGATCTGGTCAATGGTGGTTTTGTTCCAGTTTCTTTGCAGAGTTGGTTGGGGGTGGTTGATGGGTTTCGGCTTGTTGTAGGTGAAGTGAACGCAGCTGTGGTCAGTCCAGAGGAGATCCGTAGTGTGGCTGAAGGAGACATGGTTGCTGGAGGTGAAGATAGGGTCGAGTGTGTGACCTGCGATGTGGGTGGGGGAAGTGACCAGTTGTTTGAGTCCGAGGTTGGCGAGGTTGTCCAAGAGGGTGGTGGTGTTGCGGTCGTTGTTCTTTTCAAGGTGAAAATTGAGGTCTCCCAGAAGGATGTAATCTTTGGAGGGGAGCGCGTGTGGAGTGATGAAGTCCGTGATGTCTTCACTGAATTTTGCGCGGGGTCCTGGTGGTCTGTAGAGGAGGGTGCCTCTGAGTGTGGTCTTGGGGTCGATGTGGATCTGGAAGTGAAGGTGTTCAGAGTTGGCGAGATTGACGTCAGAGCTGGTTGAGATGTGGATAGATTTTTTATGGACGATAGCGATTCCTCCTCCTGTGTGGCCGGTACGGTCTTTGCGTATGATCTTATAATCTTCAGGGATGGCAATGGTGATGTCTGGGGCGGAGGAAGCGTTCATCCATGTTTCTGTTAGGAAGGCGACGTCTGGAGAGATGGTGTCTAGTAGATTCCATAGGTCAATGGCGTGTCTGTGGACCGATCGGGTGTTGAGAAGGATGCATTGTAGGTGGTTGGTGTCGGGAATCTGAGGTGTGATCGTAGCGGAGTTGGTGACGGTACCGATGAATTTACAGGAGTAGCATGAGAAAGGTCCATGGGTGTGTCCGGGAGCGGCTTGGACGCAGTTGGGGGAACGGCCGGGGTTGAGGGCTAGGAGGGTGGTGGCATCGTAGGTAATGCGGGAGGGCAGGGCAGTGCGAGGGGCAGGGGGTCTGGCGCTGGGCGCGGGCCAGGCGCGGACGGGCGTAGACGGGCTTACCTTTGGCGCACCTTCGGCGCGGATTGGGCGCGATCGCTGCGCGTGAACGCTGCGCGCGGGAACAACTGTCATATATGGGTGGTGGAGGGGGAGGGGCGAGGGCGGCTCAGCTGGGAGGCGGGGCGGGCTCCAGAGGGCGACCACAACAAACAAAATGGAGGCGGAGGGGTCAGCAGAGCGGAGCGCTTGTGGATAAACGCGCAATACCAGTTAAAGTAGCAATAGCGCTTTAAAAATGCTAAAAGAGTAAAGCGGCAAGCAGGGCAGACTG
Source organism: Lissotriton helveticus (assembly GCF_964261635.1). Classification (NCBI taxonomy): domain Eukaryota; kingdom Metazoa; phylum Chordata; class Amphibia; order Caudata; family Salamandridae; genus Lissotriton; species Lissotriton helveticus. The sequence goes on along the minus strand of NC_136068.1, from coordinate 1,598,563,630 downwards.
CAGGCAACAATTAGGAGGCAGTAAATAAAGTAAATGCGGAGCAACGATACCACAGGTCACCAGGGGAGCAGGGGAGCGACCACTCAGCTCGAGAGCGAAGCGAGTCACAGCGCGTTCAGGTAACGGAGCGCTGTTTGTGCTTAGTGGGAGGGCGGCTCAGCTGGGAGGCGGGGCGGGCTCCAGAGGGCGACCACAACAAACAAAATGGAGGCGGAGGGGTCAGCAGAGCGGAGCGCTTGTGGATAAACGCGCAATACCAGTTAAAGTAGCAATAGCGCTTTAAAAATGCTAAAAGAGTAAAGCGGCAAGCAGGGCAGACTGCAGGCAACAATTAGGAGGCAGTAAATAAAGTAAATGCGGAGCAACGATACCACAGGTCACCAGGGGAGCAGGGGAGCGACCACTCAGCTCGAGAGCGAAGCGAGTCACAGCGCGTTCAGGTAACGGAGCGCTGTTTGTGCTTAGTGGGAGGGCGGCTCAGCTGGGAGGCGGGGCGGGCTCCAGAGGGCGACCACAACAAACAAAATGGAGGCGGAGGGGTCAGCAGAGCGGAGCGCTTGTGGATAAACTCACATTCAACCCTCCAAGGGCCGGCATCTAGCCTCCCGCCACCAATGCCAGCACTTCCTAGCTGCCGGATACCTCTCAGGGCCACCTCGCCGAGTGGACGACCAGCCGCTGGTCCGGGGATCTGTTCCTCAATGCGTTTGCTCCCCTTCTCCAGGGGCCCCCGTTTCTGCCGTCCCTTACTGCTGACCAGCGCTGGTCCCGCCGTCTCCGTCCCTCTTCACAGGGCGGCCCACTTCATGCAGCAGCCGAGGACAGCGGTTGGGGGAAGGGCCTCCCGGTCGCCCGCCGCCGGGCAGCCGTGCGCACACCTCTGCACGGATTTCCCCAGCCCCCACCGCGTCAACGGGCCGCTGTTTCGCCGCATCTCCAGGGCAGCAGCGCACCCTTCACCTCTGCCGGGAAGCACCGTGGTCCACAGTTCCTCCGCCTCCAGCCGGAGCCGCCGCCATCCTGGGGTTTCGGTCGCGATCCCCGACAAGGACCGTTCTGGCTCTCTACCCCGCCCTGGAGCATCCGCCGTCGTTACAAAGTATGCCCCGGTAAAACCCGCTCCTATGGCAAGGTTCCCGGGCTTTCCGCCGGCGTTTTGGCGAGGTACGGCAGGATAAGTACGGGATCCGAGACGGAGCTCCGGGCTCACGCCGCCATCCCAGTCGGCGCCCAAACCACGCCCCCTACACTTAAACAGGGTAGACAGGACTTATTGTCCTACATAACCAACTTCAACAGATAGATTTCTGAAACAGATTGGCCTATGGAGAAAAGGACATCGCTGTATTACCAAGGGTTGCGAAGTGAGTGGAAAGATGTTTTGGCTCAGGTGGTACCCATGCCAGCCACTTATGATGAACTTATAGATCTCACCGTGCAACTAGACCATAGATTACAAGAAAGAAGAGTAGATAAACATCGTACCGATATATGACCCCTCGTCCAAGAGCCATAACAGATGGACCTTTACCTGCTTCGCATGGGACAGAACCCATGCAGATTAGTGGCATCCGCAGACCTCTAAGGCAGGAGGAAAGAGAGCGAAGGAGAATACAAAGACTCTGTTTGTATTGTGGGAAACCGGGGCATTTCATAAAGGATTGCAAGGCAAAGACCAGAACAGCCTACAAGGAATTCAAAGGAATTCAGAAAGTGCCAGTAGTGGATTATTTGCAAGAGAAGACGGAAAACTAAAATTCCCAAACAAGTCCCAGATCCCTTGTTTGAGGCCACAGGAGGAAGAGGTCTGTCCAGCGGTGATTAATACAGTACAAAATACAGTGGCACACATGAACGTTTATGTTACCCTGGAGATACCTGGGGCAGGACTTGTGCTAGTACATGCCTTATTAGATTCCGGGGCTATGGGCAACTTTATTGAACAGAGGTATGCACAAGAAATCTGAATGCCCTGTATAAAGAAGAAGGTCCAGAACTGGTAAAAGCAGTAGATGGCACTGAATTGACGTCAGGTCCTGTAAGATACCATACCCAGTAGATTCAAATGCAGGTGGGCATGAACCATTACGAGTACATCCAATTTGATTTGATAGACGCCCCCCATTTTACCCTCATATTGGGCATGCCATGGCTTACTTTACATGATCCTTTTGTGCAATGGGCTGCGCCGACAGTTACATTAAACTCCTCTTATTGTAGGGAACATTGTACCCAAGACAGAATACAAGAAGCCCCAACACAGACTAACCCTGTGGAGTTACTAGCCAGCAGATGTCTTACACAAAGAGTGGGATGTGTCACCACCCTACCTCAGGAGTATCAGAAATACCATACCGTGTTCAGTGAACAAGAAGCAAGCAAACTGCCTCCACATAGGGCGTATGACTGTGTGATTGATCTAGAACCAGGAGCCAGCATTCCATGTAGCCACATCTACGCCCTTACCGAAGCTAAAACCACTTATTTGCAACAATACCTGGAAAAACTATTGGCAAATGGCTTCATTCATCCATCGTCTTCACCAGCGTCCTCGCCTCTTTTTTTTATTCCTAAACATGAAGGAGGTCTAAGGGCTTGCATCGACTATAGGGCAATCAATCGCGTAACTAAGAAAAACAGATACCCCCTGCCCTTAATACCCGTTCTATTGGACCAACTGAAGGGGGCTACAGTCTTTACCAAGCTAGACCTCCGTGGAGCGTATCATCTGGTGAGAGTGCAGCGGAGGGATGAATGGAAGACGGCATTTCAGACCAAAGTCGGACTATATGAATATCAGGTGATGCCCTTTGGACTATGCAATGCCCCCGCCGCATTCCAATACTTCATGGATGAGGTGTTGAGAGGATAATGGGATGTGTCATGTATAGTCTACATCTATGACATTCTCGTATACTCTACTTTCCTGGAAGAACACATTCCACATGTGTCGGCAGTTCTGGAATGGCTACAACAGTATTCGCTTTATGCAAAACTAGAGAAGCGCTTCTTTCACACTCCAGAAGTAGAGTTTTTGGGTTATGTCATAGGCCCCAATGGACTCTGTATGGATAGAAAGAAAACACAAGCCATCATGGAATGGAAATCTCCTTCTGGTGTTAAGGCCCTACAGAGTTTCTTGGGGTTTGCGAACTTTTATAGAAGATTTATCAAAGACTTCTCATGTATATTTCAGCCCTTGACACTCCTTCTCCGGAAAGGAGCTACATTCAAATGGACAGCGGCAGCAGAAGCCTTCCAGACATTACAACAGCGTTTTACCGGTGCACCCATACTGAGATATCCTGATGCATCCTAGCTGTTCATACTCAAGACAGATGCCTCTTATTATGCATTAGGGGGAATCCTCTCCCAACGGCACCCTGATACTGGTCAACTGCATCCTGTCGCCTTCTTCTCAAAGAAGCTGTCCAGTTGTGAAGTGAATTACAGCATCACAGATAAAGAGATGTTGGCCATCAAACGCGCCTGTGAGGAATGGAGACACCATCTATTGGGGGCCAGACACACCGTAGAAATATTTACAGATCACCGGAATCTGTTTTTCTTGAAGAGTGCCCGGGCCCTAACACCTCGACAACTACGGTGGTCATTATTTTTCGCGGACTTTGACTTTGTGATCAGATACAGACCAGGGCCACAAAATGGAAAGGCAGATGCTCTTTCTAGACCTTTGCCTACCCCAGATGAAGATATCTATCCTGCAGAAGAGCCGCCCGTTATATTACACAAGGCTACCTTTCCAAATGAGACAGTAGCTCTACTCACCACTCATGACTTCCTGAACGAAGTAAAGGAACAAACCACGGGCCTCGATAAAGACGCTTGGGTTATGGAAAAAGCATTACACCGTTCCATAAAAGATGAACTATTGTTCCATGATGACAGATTATATGTCCCTGAAGGTCCTCTCCAGCAACAAGTCTTACAATGGGTCCATGATACCACCTTGGGAGGACACATGGGTGCTCAAAAGACGTTACAAACATTGACTCAATACTTCTGGTGGGAGTCACTCCGAAGAGACACTGCAAAATACATTTCAGAATGTTCAGTTTGCATACAAGCTAAGGCCCAACACCAATGACCCAGTGGCTTACTCAGACCAATACCCACACCACCGGTGCCTTGGCACACGGTGTCCATGGACTTTATAGTGGAGATGCCTCCTAGTTCCGGATATGAGACAATACTGGTTGTCACAGATCATCTGACCAAAAGTGGTCATTTTGTCGCTCTCTATCTTTTTGCAACATATAGTTAGGCTCCATGGAATCCCTTCGGTTATCATCACAGACAGAGGAACCCAGTTCACCTCCAGTTCACCTCCAGATTCTGGAAATCCTTGTGTGAAATCATGAAGATTGATGCCCGTTTGTCAACAAGTTACCATCCGCAAACAGACGGCAAAACGGAAAGGCTAAATCAGACATTAGAGCAATACTTGAGGTGTTTCACGCTGTTACAAGAAGATGACTGGAGTAGACTCTTGTGGGCAGCTGAGTTCGCCTACAATAACGCTGATCATACATCATTGGGATGTTTTCCATTCTATTGTCTCAACGGCTTCCATCCCAATATGTTGCCCTTTGAACGTCCTGTATCTTCCAACCTTCCTTCTATCCGAGAACACCATGCTCATCTCAAGTTAGTATTAGAGGAGGCCAAAACACACCTAGAAGAAGCACGAACATGAGATAAACTACAGACAGACAAAAAGAGAACACCAGAACCCTCCTATTGGGTAGGAGATAGATTGTGGCTTAACTCCAAATACCTCAAACTCAAAGGGAACAATATGTTGCAGCCTAAATTCATAGGTCCATATCACATAGAGAAGATTGTAAACCCTGTCGCCATGAAACTTAAACTACCTTCTGTTTGGCGTATCCACCCAGTCTTCCAAGTATCCCTCCTAAAACCCTGTCATCCGAACACTCGTCTACTAATAAGACCACAAGCTGTAGAAATAGACGAGGACGAAGAGTACGAAGTACATAGTATCCTAGATTCCAAATACGTCAGAGGACAAGTGCACTATCTCATTGACTGGAAGGGTTACGGCCCAGAGGACTGCTCCTGGGAACCAGTGGTTAATCTACACTGCACTGGTCTTCTGAGGCATTACCATTCACGTTTCCCCGCCAAACCCGGTGGTCCGCCGAGATGTTGGTCGAGGAGAGGGGGTACTGTCATGGGTAGGCGGAGATAGGCACATGGGGCACAAAACACACTGCATGGTATGAATGATAAGGCAAGAACTACATCTCCCAGAATCCTCAGAGGAGATTGGCCATGCACCTGACTAAGGATACTTAAGCCCCGCCCTGGATGTGCTCGGGGTTTGTCACTCGAGCAACTGATTTGGAGTTAAACTACGCTACACAGCAGCGTTTTGACAAGCTGCTAATACCCGAGTTCTTGGTTCCTTTGTGGCATCCGCCTGTTGACGGCTGCCTTCACCTTTGTTTTTGGAAAGCGCAATACGCTTCTCTGCTTCCAGATATTCGGCAGAGTCGCGCTGGTTGTTTGCATCGTGTAAACTACTTTGAGAGCGTCTCGCGCTCTTTGTTGTTCCTGGCTGAACACCTGGAGCGGTGTTTGTTTAAACTATTGAAAAGCCTCTCTGCTGCCTCTCTCATTATTGAAATAGACGGAGGAGTCACAACAAGAACGTCCATGTAGTCACTGGAGCTGCTTTTTGATTAACGATAGTCCGCGCTAAGGAAGCGCTTCCTTCTTTGTGTGCTCACGCTTCAGACTATCAATCAGAGGAGCGGGGCAACGTTGACAGAGTTAATATTCATTTTGTGTGGCTCAAGAGGATGAGCCAGACCGCGCTGTGGAAGCGGTTTATTTTTGGGTGCTTTTTCACAAAGCTTCTTCACACACAGTGGAGTGTGAGACAGGCTGGTATATTAATGGAGTAATAAACCTGTCATCCAGGGAACTCAGAAGCCAGAAAGGATTGCATTGGCACCAGCCTTAAGAGGATTATCTACAGGCAGATAAGTACCTCATCCTGTAACAATTCAGGACTGTTTATTTTCAATATTTACTTTATTTTTCTCTTTTGTGCCTTTTTTCATTGGGAGAAGTTCAGCTGTATTATAAGGCAGACGGGGTGGATTCCAGGAGAGTGAGGTCTACACCATCCACAGACATCTCTATTCTGAGCCTAACAGCAGCTACGTTATTGTTTCTTTTGTCCCTTTTTACCCTTTTCCCTATGGTGGTGTTATCTGTGCAGTGTGCATAAATATGCTCATAGATGTCTCCATATAGGGGAAGGGATTAAACCAGCTTCACCATCGTTCCTGCTGTATCCGGCTGTAAGGTTAGTGTGTAACCTTCCTCTGTCTGACTGTCCTGATGTCATCAGTGGCGGCGGTGAGGGCAGTCTCGGTGCTGTGGTTGCTGCGGAACCCTGACTGGGAAGGGTCCAGGATTCTGTTTTCTTCGAGGTATCGGGTTAGCTGTCTGTTGACGGTTTTCTCGATGACCTTGGCCGGGAAGGGGAGCAGAGAGATGGGCCGGAAGTTCTTGAGGTCTCTTGGGTCTGCCTTAGGTTTTTTGAGTAGGGCGTTGATCTCAGCGTGTTTCCAAATATCTAGGAAGGTCGCGGTCTCGAGGGAGAGATTGATGACGTTGTGTAGGTGGGGTGCGATGGAGCTGTTTGCTCTGTTGAAGACGTGGTGCGGTAATAGGTCTGACGGAGAGCCAGAGTGGATTGTGCGCATGGTCTTGATGGGGTCATCGATGCTCACGATTGCCCAGGCTAGCAGGGGGTCGTGGTCGATGGTATGCGGAGGGTCTGTTGTGTTGCTGTCTGTTGGGGCTGTCTGGGTGTTGAAACTGTCGTGGATGTCTACTATCTTGCGGTGGAAGAAGGTGGCGAGGGAGTCGCACAGGGCTTGTGACGGCAGGATGTTGTTGGTATTGGAGCTGGGGTTGGAGAGTTCCTTTACGATGTTGTCGAGGCGGTCTTTGAATTTCTTATGTATTCTTTGAGTTTCTTATGTAGTTATAATTTCTTATGTATTTAATCTAAATTGTTAGAGTATTTAATATTAAAATTACACGTATAGGATGTTTTTGATTTTGGAATATTTTAATAAATATAAATTTCATGTTAAGAAATTATGTTCAGTGTTAGTATATTTTCTTTGACACTGACAATTGTACGTATTTCCCTCATTCTTTGTTGGGCTGGAATTAGAATAGTAGTTATGACCCTCAAGCTATATGTGTACTGGAGTTAGACTGGTAATTCAGACTTCCCTAGGTATATGCACTTTTACCAATGTTAGGAATGGAGTTTGAATAATAAAATTGACCGCCCTCTCTTCCATTAAATGCACTTTCCCCAATGTTTGTAGGGCTAAAATTAGAATATTAACTTTGACCCCTCCAAATATACATATTTTACTGAATCTTAGGAGGACTGGAGTTAGAACAGTAAGTTTACCTCCACCCCCATGGATATGCACTTTCCTGAATGTGTGCATGACTGAAGTTAGAATAGCAAATCCGATCCCTCTCCCCCCTAATGCTTTTAGGACGAGCGTTTCAATTATAAATCCACACTTTCCCCAATGTTAGTGGAACTGGAGTTAGCATATTAAACCTGACTCCCCAATTATACACACTTTCTGCTGTGTTAGTTGTACAGGAGGTAGAACAGTAATGCAGGTCTCCCTTAGATTTCATACTGTAGTTAGAATAGTTAAACTGCCTCTCCCCAAAAAAATAATATGTGCACTTTCACCCAATGTTTGCAGGACTGAAGATAGAATTGTAAATCTGACTATCCTATCATATAAATAAACTTGTATTGATTTATTTCTTTTTGTAAGAAAATTTAAATTGATGAAGGTTCACAAAATGTCCCCTAAGACATTGGAGGCCCCTGATCTCGAGGTGTGGTACAGCAGTATAGATGTTGGGGATGTAGATTGTCAGTCGGCATTGGAATCGTTATCACACCCAGTAGGCATGGATGTAAGCCCAAGTCTAGGATGATACCTATTATGCCATATGACAATATAGATGTGATTAATGAAATTATGATTAAAGAATTAGTGTCCCAGAGAAATTCAGCATCCAAATTAGTCTGCGCCACAGAGCAAAGTCTTGAAAAATTAAGATCAGAGGGTTTGATAGTCATTAAACATTCGGATAATGCTGGGGATGTTGTGATCATGGATACCTGAATGTATGTAAGAGAGGTTCACAGGCAATTTGGTCAAACTGATTGCTATGAGGCTATCCCCCTTAATATGTTTAAAATATATATCATGAAATATTATGATTCTCTTCTTGAAAGGCTGAACTAGGGCATCCTTAATTTTTAAGAAATGACAATCCTAAAACACCCTGCTTTCATCTCTTGCCTAAGGTTCATAAAAACATGGAAATCCTCTGGGAAGGCCATTGCGTCTTCCAGTGAGGGATTCCTTGAGAGTATGTCAAGTCAAGTCAAAGAATTTATATAGCGCACTACATACCCAGAGGGTCTCAAGGCGCTTAGGGAGGGGAGGGGGATTACTTGTCAAATATCCACGTTTTTAGTTGCTTTCTGAATGCTAGGTGGTTCTGGGTAAGGCGAAGGTAAGTGGGGAGTGAGTTCCATGTTTTAGCTGCCAGGTATGAGAAGGATCTACCTCCCATGGTGGTCTTGTTGATGCGAGGTACAGTGGCGAGGGCTTGGCTGGAAGAACGTAGTTGGCGGGAGGGGGTGTAGAAGGACAGTCGTGAGTTGAGGCATTCTGGTCCGATATCGTAGAGTGATTTGTGTGCGTGGGTTAGAAGTCGGAAAGTGATCCTCTTATTGACGGGTAGCCAGTGGAGGTTTTTCAGGTGATCAGAGATGTGTTCGTTACGCGGGATGTCTAATATGATCCTGGCTGAGGCGTTTTGGATTCGTTGGAGTTTTTTCTGGAGTTTAGCGGTAGTACCTGCGTAGAGGGTGTTTCCGTAGTCCAGTCGGCTCGTGACCAGAGCATGGGTGACTGTTTTTCTTGTTTCGGTGGGGATCCAGCGAAATGTTTTTTTGAGCATGCGAAGAATGTTGAAGCAGGATGAGGAGACGGCGCTGACTTGTCTGTTCATAGAAAGTGAAGAATCCAGGATAACGCCTAGGTTCCGTGCGTGGTCTGTCGGGATGGGTGCTTTTCCAAGGGCTTCCGGCCACCAAGAGTCGTCCCATGCAGAGGGGGATGTACCTAAGAGGAGGACTTCTGTTTTATCTGAGTTCAGTTTCAGACGGCTGTGTTTCATCCATTCGGCAACTTCTTTCATTCCTTCGTGTAGGTTAGTTTTGGCGGTGCTGGGGTCATTGGTGAGAGAAAGGATCAGTTGAGTGTCATCCGCGTAAGAGATGATGTTGAGGTTGTGTTGGCGGGCGATGGCCGCGAGGGGGCTCATGTATACGTTGAAGAGGGTGGGACTGAGTGAGGATCCTTGTGGTACGCCACAGATGACTTCAGTGGCCTCGGACTTGAATGGTGGAAGGCGGACTCTCTGGGTTCTTCCGGTGAGGAACGAGGTGATCCATTCAAGTGCTTTTCCTTGTATTCCGATGTTTCTGAGGCGTTGTAAAAGGGTGCTGTGGCAGACTGTGTCGAAGGCTGCAGAGAGGTCGAGGAGGATGAGGGCGACTGTGTCTCCATTGTCCAGTAGAGTTCGAATGTCGTCTGTTGATGCGATGAGGGCGGTCTCAGTGCTGTGTTTTGCTCGGAAGCCAGATTGTGAGGAGTCGAGGGATTTGTTGGTTTCGAGGAAGGCGGCGAGCTGGTTGTTGACAGCTTTCTCGATGACTTTGGCCGGAAAAGGAAGGAGCGAGATGGGGCGGTAGTTTTTGAGTTCGGTGGGGTCCGCTGTGGGTTTTTTTCAGAAGGGCGGTGAGTTCAGCGTGTTTCCAGCTTTCCGGGAAGGTGGCGGAGTTGAAGGAGCAGTTGATGACGTCTCGGAGGTGCGGTGCTATGACGGAGTCTGCTTTGTTGAAGATGTGGTGAGGACATGGGTCTGTGGGGGATCCTGAGTGGATGGAGTTCATCAGGCGGATGGTGTCCTCAGTGGAGATTGGGTTCCAGTCGTTAAGGGTGTTCAAGGGGGGAGAATGTTCAGCATATGGTTGGGTGGGTTGGTCTCCGGGTTGGTTGTCGAAGCTGTTGTGGATGTCTGCAATTTTGTTGTGGAAGAATAAAGCCAGGGAGTCGCAGAGGGCTTGAGAGGGGGTGATGTCGTTGGAGTTGGCCGAGGGGTTGGTAAATTCCTTGACGATGTTGAAAAGTTCCTTGCTGTTGTGAGCGTTGTTGTCTAGTCGATCCTTGAATGCTGATTTCTTGGCCTTTCGGATTAGTTGGTGGTGTGTGCGGGTGGCGTTTTTGAAGGCGTCCTTGGTGCTAGTGGTTGGGTCTTTTTTCCAGGCCTTTTCAAGGGAGCGGCAGAGTTTCTTGGACTTCTTAAGATCATCGTTGAACCATGAGGCCTTCTTGCTGCCAGGTTTACTTTGACGTTTTTTCAGTGGTGCTAGGATGTCGGCGCTGTTGGATAGCCATAGGGTGAAGTTGGTGGCGGCTTGGTCTGGGTTAGAAGAGTGGGCTGGGGTGTTTAGAAGGAGCGATGAGGAGATCTGGTCAATGGTGGTTTTGTTCCAGTTTCTTTGCAGAGTTGGTTGGGGGTGGTTGATGGGTTTCGGCTTGTTGTAGGTGAAGTGAACGCAGCTGTGGTCAGTCCAGAGGAGATCCGTAGTGTGGCTGAAGGAGACATGGTTGCTGGAGGTGAAGATAGGGTCGAGTGTGTGACCTGCGATGTGGGTGGGGGAAGTGACCAGTTGTTTGAGTCCGAGGTTGGCGAGGTTGTCCAAAAGGGTGGTGGTGTTGCGGTCGTTGTTCTTTTCAAGGTGAAAATTGAGGTCTCCCAGAAGGATGTAATCTTTGGAGGGGAGCGCGTGTGGAGTGATGAAGTCCGTGATGTCTTCACTGAATTTTGCGCGGGGTCCTGGTGGTCTGTAGAGGAGGGTGCCTCTGAGTGTGGTCTTGGGGTCGATGTGGATCTGGAAGTGAAGGTGTTCAGAGTTGGCGAGATTGACGTCAGAGCTGGTTGAGATGTGGATAGATTTTTTATGGACGATAGCGATTCCTCCTCCTGTGTGGCCGGTACGGTCTTTGCGTATGATCTTATAATCTTCAGGGATGGCAATGGTGATGTCTGGGGCGGAGGAAGCGTTCATCCATGTTTCTGTTAGGAAGGCGACGTCTGGAGAGATGGTGTCTAGTAGATTCCATAGGTCAATGGCGTGTCTGTGGACCGATCGGGTGTTGAGAAGGATGCATTGTAGGTGGTTGGTGTCGGGAATCTGAGGTGTGATCGTAGCGGAGTTGGTGACGGTACCGATGAATTTACAGGAGTAGCATGAGAAAGGTCCATGGGTGTGTCCGGGAGCGGCTTGGACGCAGTTGGGGGAACGGCCGGGGTTGAGGGCTAGGAGGGTGGTGGCATCGTAGGTAATGCGGGAGGGCAGGGCAGTGCGAGGGGCAGGGGGTCTGGCGCTGGGCGCGGGCCAGGCGCGGACGGGCTTACCTTTGGCGCACCTTCGGCGCGGATTGGGCGCGATCGCTGCGCGTGAACGCTGCGCGCGGGAACAACTGTCATATATGGGTGGTGGAGGGGGAGGGGCGAGGGCGGCTCAGCTGGGAGGCGGGGCGGGCTCCAGAGGGCGACCACAACAAACAAAATGGAGGCGGAGGGGTCAGCAGAGCGGAGCGCTTGTGGATAAACGCGCAATACCAGTTAAAGTAGCAATAGCGCTTTAAAAATGCTAAAAGAGTAAAGCGGCAAGCAGGGCAGACTGCAGGCAACAATTAGGAGGCAGTAAATAAAGTAAATGCGGAGCAACGATACCACAGGTCACCAGGGGAGCAGGGGAGCGACCACTCAGCTCGAGAGCGAAGCGAGTCACAGCGCGTTCAGGTAACGGAGCGCTGTTTGTGCTTAGTGGGAGGGCGGCTCAGCTGGGAGGCGGGGCGGGCTCCAGAGGGCGACCACAACAAACAAAATGGAGGCGGAGGGGTCAGCAGAGCGGAGCGCTTGTGGATAAACGCGCAATACCAGTTAAAGTAGCAATAGCGCTTTAAAAATGCTAAAAGAGTAAAGCGGCAAGCAGGGCAGACTGCAGGCAACAATTAGGAGGCAGTAAATAAAGTAAATGCGGAGCAACGATACCACAGGTCACCAGGGGAGCAGGGGAGCGACCACTCAGCTCGAGAGCGAAGCGAGTCACAGCGCGTATGGACATTTACATCAATCATTTCCTATTTCAAACAGTGTTAACATTATCATCTTACTGCAGGTATTGTACTATTTTTCAGACTAAAATACAGGACATTAATTGAGAAGACACATACGTAATGATCACTATGGACGTCCCTTTTTGCCCTATGGACATCACTTTCATGCATTGACCATGATCTGGGAGGGAAAACCTGTGAGCATTTTTTGAGAACCAGGCCGGTTTCTTTTTAAAAACATAACAGAATGCTATTATCCATGATTAGCTACTGTTTAAAAGAGAATATTTTTCAGTTTGATGGTATTTATTACAGACAATAAGGATGGATAATGGGCACCTGCTTCGCAACCAGCTTTGCAAATGTCGTAATGGGCTGGTGGAAGGAGCAGGTGGATTGTATGTTTTCTACTGAGGAGTTTGCGAAACACGTCGTCATATGGACCAGATATATTGATGATTTATTTCGTATGTGAAATGGTCCTCAGGAGAAGCCTGCTGAATTCATCAATATACTCAGTAATAGCCCCCATAACTTAAAATTCACATTTAAGATGAATATGGATGAAAATGAATTTCTTGACGTGAGGGTGGAAGAAGGTGCTATACATACTGGCCTTCATAAGACAGAGACAGCTGGAACTGTCTACCACTATAAAAGTTACCACCCCAGAACCCTCATCAACAGTATTACTTATGCGGGAATGTTAAGAGCCAAACGTGTGTGCAACACTGAGACTAGTTTCAGAGGGAGAAAACACACATTGAATGTAAATTCTGGATGAAGGGCTACTCTAATAAAACTTTGAAAGTAGCCAATAAGAAAGTCTTCCCAGTGAAGAGATATCCACTCAATTTTCCCAACACTATCTAGGCAGGAAAGGAATGCACCAGTTTGATTACCACAGTAGTGAGTCTCATAAAGTTAGATCTATGATAGGCAAACATTGGACTATCTTGAAAAACAATGTTGTGATATGCCCCAATTCGAACACCAAACCTTCTATCATGAATAGAAGAGGAAGATCATTAGGGGATGTCTTCACCCATGGTTATTTTTTAAAGATATCACCAGTTGGAATTGGTTGAGTACAACTATGGGCTTTCACAAATATAATACAAGGCCTGTAAATACACTGCCAGTACCAAAGAATATACATTACCTACAGGCAGAAAGAAATGTATTAGCCAGTTTTAACTTGTACTTCTGATTACACTGTATATGTATTCTCAAGCCCATGCGATCTAAAATATGTTGGGGGTATGATATTTCCCCCTAAGAAATGTATGCTGGAATGCCAGAGAGCTATGAATTATGCTGATGCCACATATCCGATGGCAAGGCATTTTGAGCAGGAGCATGATGCATCAAAATATGTCTCTAAACCACTGTTTTTGGATTGACTGAGTACAAAGGAGCATATGTGGTGGCAATAAGATTAGACGATTATGAAAACTGGAATCGAGATACATTCTGGACCTATAGCCTAAACATCCTACAGGGCTTAATATAGATGTGGTGCTGGCGGTATATGTGAGATTAACATTTTGTCCGGGTGCACTTTAAGCTCCCCTAGCTTGGCTAGCTAGTCTTATGAACTTGATGAATTTTCTTTCTCTTTGTACCCAATTCAAGAGTCCTTTTTTAATGGCCTGTACCGGTAAAATTTCGATTTTTGATTAATTGTGTTATCATAATGTTAACAGATCAGTAACATATTATGAACTGAAGACCTGATATATGACTGGGTATAAATCTGATAGAAAAACAAGAGGGTTTCCCATGGATTGAATTTGCTATGAACTTGGAATATCCAGTACTATTACTTCCATGATGCTTATTTACATTCCTCATTTTGGGATTCCTGATTGCGGCTTGTTTGATTTTTATTTAAGGGATTTTATTTTATTGGTTACTAGAGAATGGTATATAATACATGGTCCGAATGTAGCCCACAGGGGCAGTATTCTTAGCTGCTGATGTTCATAAATATAACAAGCTTGAGATTATAAATAGTTTTTCAACATTTATTGGGCACTGACCCTTGTTGATGATACCATGGAAGCACTTCCAGTGCTTTAATTGTTTTTATTCTTCAATGTTTAGTTTTATTATTATTACTTATTTCCCATGTATTATTATGTTTTGTGTAACAGTGGGAGAGATGCATTTCTGGCCTTGTAAAGAATTAAATAGTATATCTGAGATAGTATTGATGTTTTTGAAATAATTGTTATGAGTTAACTTGTACTATATTTACCTAGTAGTCACAGCCGGCTTCCAATGCATGGACATGGAGTCTAATTCTTCTATTGTTAAGCATGGTGTTTTACTTATTTTCTACAGGTGGTGGTGCTCACTCACCTTGACAAAGGCTTATTGGAGCCGAAATGTGTCGGACCATTGTTGCACATTAAAGAATTGTTGATATATATATATATATATATATATATATATATATATATATATATATAGCAAATCTCACCACTTTCCCCTTTGTTTGTAGGATTGGAGTAAGAATAGTAATTTCTCTCCCACTACCACCAAATGTATACCCTTTCTCCAATGTTAGCCATACTAGAGTTAGAATATTGAATTTGCCGCCCTCCTTCAAATATACATACTTCATTCAATATTAGCAGGACTGGATTTAGAATAGTTAATCTTCTCCTCTCCAAATACATTTACTTTCTCTTACATTTGAGGGACTGGAGTTATAATAGTAATGTTACCCCCGCCCCTCCCCCAAAATATATACCCTTTCCAAAATGTTTGCAGGACTGGATTTAGAAGACTAAATCTCCCCCCTCTCTGGCCCAATTATATGCACTTTCCTTAGTGTTCCTAGGATTGGAGTTAGAAAAGTAAATCTGAGCTAGACTAATCATATGAATTTTCCTCAATGTTTGTGGCACTGGAGTTAGAATAGTAAATCTGATCCTCCAAAACAGCAGCACTTTCTCCATTGATTTTTGGACTAGATGAAGAATACCAAATTCATTCCATTTTAAATTAATAATATATTTCTAATGTGTGTACAATTGTAATTTAAAGTTTATATTTTTTACATGTTTTTATATAGAATTTTTCAATTATTGACTGTTAAGATTAAAAATGTTCATGAATTTTCTTACATAATATAAAATGTTTGACATTTATTTAAAAATGTACAATGGTTAAAGGATTATAGAGAATGTTTTTTAGATATATGTATTTTATGTAAATTATTACATTTATTAACCATTAAATGTTTTCTGAATTATTGGCATTTTTTAAATTGAAATAATTTATTTTCATGTTGTAGTTTTTTAAATAAATTGTTTAATATGTCTAAAAGTATTTAATTGTATTTGTTTAGCATGATCAAAAGAGGGTGTGTTAAATTGAAAAATTGTCTTTAAAATATTACATTTATTTATGTATATTTTAGATAAATGGGAAAATATATTTTATATTGGTATACATTTTAAAAATGTAAGTACCTTTACAGTTAATTTGTTGGTGTTTGTTTAGAAAAATATTTTAAACAGTATAACAATGTTTTAAATAATTAACAGTTTGTATTTCTTTAAGGTCTATTAAATAAAAATATGTTGTTGTTTATGATATTTTGCTACACTATAGTGTAGAAAATATTTTTGTTCATTTTAATTTACTTTAAAAAATGCTTTATTAGAATAGTATATATTTCTTCTAGATCTTTTGTACTTATTTTTTATGTATAGTCAATATTTTGGTAATGGATATTATAGTTATTTTAAATATGCAAAGTCAATATTTTAGTAGCAGATATTTTAAGATCAATATTTAGGTACATAGATGTTTTTGTCATCGTTAATTAGGGTTATAATCAATAAACAAAAAATGCTAAACATAAAATACATTTGTAATGCACATGTTGGTCTGGTGTAGCATCTTGACCCCGTATAACACAACTCAATGGTACTCATTCTGTTACCTTCTTATGGAGTATTGCTGAGTGGACCCAATAACATTAAAACTTTAGACCATATGGTCAAGCACATATTCTTGAGTGGATGAATTTGCTGCTAAGCCACCAAACCAGGACAAAAAACATTTTCTATTTTAAAAGTATGATGTCACAAAGGACCGGCTTTAGGGTGGTGCGACCGGTACAACTGCACTGGGTGCAAAGCTTGGAGTGCTGTATTTAAAAAAACAACCTTTTATTAGCATCTTCCAAACAATTGTTGTTGAACACAGCTTGTCGCCTACTACCCAGACCAGGCCGGCCACGTAAACACATAGGACTTTACAAAGGCAAAGGATAGATAGATACACAGCAAGTAGCAAACAACCTCTTCGGGCCGGCTGCTTTAAATCAACAACTGTGGATACTAAAGAGAGCTACAAGGGTATCAGTAAGCTTGGAGCGAGAAATAGCTTGTCATCTCAAGTAACGTTGAGCGTTAAGCACAACTGCACTAGATAAATCCATGAAACACAGCAGAGATGGAGAGCAGCGCAAATCACTCCATTGCCTCCCTGATCACGCCCCTCTTGGTGGGCTGTATTTTGAACCACCTAATAGGTTTAAAGCGTCTGCTGCAGAGTTCCTTGTGTGTCCAGTAATTTTCAGGCAGCAGTAAAAAATTCACAATAACTGGCGATTAATGAACCTGCTGAATAGAGATCGAGTACTGTCCAATGGCAGTTTTAACTCATCATAAAGTGGTGCAGAAGGCAAATATACCTGCTGCAAAGAATGTGTACCACGCAGATCATAGAAGTGTATTTTATGTGGATATCCCAGCGGCTTACTGCTTTTGTCACAGAGATCCTTTTGTTACTTGCAGTTTAATATTTATAATCCTAATATAGCACAGTGACTGATACACTGTCATCAAAGAGCTGTATGCAAACTGCAAGGCACAGGTTTAAAACCTTACGTTTTTAGGTCACAGTCTACCAGATAGCACAACTATCTAGTTTACTAAAGAGATCTTGGGGACATTCAGAAAGCTGACCTGGGAATGTATTCCACCCGTTGCTTACAATGGGCTTTGAGGGTTATAACTCACATTTTCTGGCTTTATTTGCTTTAAGCTGTCCATCTTGATTTCGTCCCTCCTGTTGTCCAAACCTTGTTGACTGTATTTTTCCACGATCTCCCTTTCTGTAAACAGGGCTTTAAATCTTGTTCTTGTTACATTTGCTGTGCATTCAAAGGTCAAATGACAGGCTTTGTCTTCCTGGGAGCTTGGAGTTTATGTTTCTTTCTCTGACTTCAAAGTGAGAGGGTTTATGTGACAATCATGCCGGAAAGTGGGTGCCTGCTTGAAAAAGGCTGTACAGATGTTTTGTTTTTCTAGCACACAACAGAATGTAAGGAAAACCAACCCCAACCTCTGTGTTACATTTTAAATCCGGAGTTTGTTCTCCAGGCCTAACATTTTTTGTCTTATGCAACATTTCCTATAGGCTTATTTACATACTTATGATTCATTGTCTCTGTATAATGTGATTGTGGTGATGTAAAGCGCTATACTGGTATGAGTGGCGCTATTAAAGAAATGAAATACATGTGAGAGAGGGGCTAGGGAGAAATGAAGGGCACGGTTGGAGGGTGGTAGAGAGGTAATCCAAGGTCGAAGGTCATTCAGGGCGTCCACAAAAACTGTGGCACTGAGCGCCACCAGCATTTTAGGGAGCTTTCACTGTGGTTCACTTATAGATGTCATCTTCTTTGTTTGATGTCACGTTTTTGACACGCTCACCCTGCATTGTTTTTTATTCCTTCCCTGCTCCACAGGTTTCCAATTATGCTAATTAAAAAACAACAACCACACACAGATCTAAAACCTACATCTCTCGAGGTTGCTATAAACTGCTTTTTATGCGCAGTATTGCCTCTTACTGGTAGCACATCCTGTTAAGATGTTATTTTCTCCTCTATCTCCTTATGTTTCTGTGATCTGTGCTCCTACTCCGAGCACTCCCAGGCGTCTGTGTTTGTCTTTCTGATGCTCAGAGATGATGGTTGCCTTCCCGCTGCTGAAAAAAGATGCATTTTCCTCTGGAACCTCTGACACCCCCTCCAACTTTCAAACTTCTGCTCCCTGAATGCAATGGGGAGCCTTTTTTAGGGCATGAGTGTTTCAGGGGTCCTATTCCTGAGCGACTGCAGACCATTCGCTGGACTTGGTTCCCATTTCTGCGCCTGAATCTCCCTCCAGGTAACATGCTTCCCAACCTCTTTTGGAAAGTGTCTGCACAGCTTCTCTCACTGTGCAGGCTGTCAGTGAACCTGCACTGGGAATGAGGAAGGACAGGCCTGCTAATTCCAGAATATGGACTGTGTGCCTCCACATGGGGGGGCTAGTAGGCAGGGGTATGTGCTATACTGCTACCTGGCCCATCCACCGTAGTACTGCCAATCATTGCAGGACAGCTCACCGCTCCTCTCTGCACACCCACAAGCACTATGCTGTGCTTCTGTCTTCGGACTGTCTCACCAGACTTCAGCTTCACACCACTGCTAGTCCTTTTTCCAGGTATGGTAAGATGTCTGTGGTTGATCTGAGGAGCTCATTTGAGTGAGTGAAAATCAGGCTTGATAATTGGCTCTTCCTTAAGGCCATTGACCGAAGAGCATTTTCTCCTTGAGTCATATGAGTAAAAGAACATCTCTTCTCTATTAGGAAGGAAAGACCCAGAAAACAAGTATCCAGACTTTGGGATGAACTCCTCCTTGCGCTAAAGGGTGTATTTATTAGAGAACGGCATGGCGCAGGGAGCAATTTAGCAGCGCTGTGGTCTGTCATTTAAAAAACGTAGCAATGCGCCATATTTACAAGATTATGTTGCACTACTGTGTTTTCCCTTGCATTGGCACTAAATAAAGCTGCCTAGCACCAACACGGACACCCTAGTGACATAGTGCAAGATTGCCTGCATTACAGGGATGATTCCCAGCAACACAGGTACCCTTGCACCATCTTGCAAGGGTGTCTGTGTTGCAGGGATGATTGTTTATGTGCAGGAAGGCAAAACTTCCTACACATAGACAATCTTTAAATGTGATTTGCTCTTTCTATGTGTGCTGCACAATGTGGAATTCAGCACACATAGAAAGAGCAAAAACGAGGAGATATAAAAGTAGTTCTTGTTGCGCCAATATAATGCCTGCTATTCAGTGGTGTTAGGTTTTAGCGCTGCCTCAGAGTTATAGAGCCTTGTAAATCTGGGGCAGCCTCAAAAAGAAATGGGTGTTGCGGAGGAGCACCCACAGCAACATCCATTGCACGCCACTAAAACGCAGATACCTGAGTGAAAGGGGACGATATTTACAAAGCGATGTTAAGTCACGCAAAGTGGTTTAACCCCTTGGGCGCGGCCGCGATTCTGCTCCTGTTTTTAAAAGTGGGCGGGTTCATGACGGCCCCCAGCGTCATCAGCACACGAGAACCATGATGCATGGCGGCTGGAGGCCGTCATCAGCATGAAAAGTGATGTTCTGGTGGCTCAGTGCCCTTACAAGTCTGCCCCAGACTCTCAATGCCTCTCGAGCAAAAAGTTGAGCACAAAATCAAAACCCATCTCTTCCTACAACATCTGCACCAACCAAATTAATTCCCCTGTGCATTGCTGTATGCAAACTATCCCAAATATTATGTATTTTAACGGTGCCCCACATAAAGGACCATTTCCAACATGCATGCCACCCATCAGGAAACATGCTACCACCTCCTCCTCAATGTTGACACTTTGTAGCTACTTTGTAACACTATCTCTTGGCTCACACTTATTTGAATTTCACCCACTTTACCCACTTGAGCCATGTTCTCTGTATACTGCGCTCTGCTGGGCCCAGTGTCTAAGCTTATGTTAGAAAAATATCTTAAATATAATTAACACAAACCAACAAGCAGAGGTAAAATGAATAACTGCCCAGAAATATATGCACCCCACACTAATTACCCGACTGGAGTAACAGTTACAAAAACATAATACAACAAGCATTTACAATGCAATAGGTCTCGCAGTTGTTAGAGTTTGAGCTATTGGCATTGTAAATGGCAATGTCTTTTATTTATGTGTTGGTTTTTAAAACATAAATAAAAGGCATTGTCATTTACAATGCCAATAGGTTAAACTCTCGCAAATGCGAGACCTATTGCATTGATGTAGTTGTCTGTGAAGTTCCACTTGCAAGTCATGGAGCACGCCCAGGTCAAGCAGAATCTGTGGTGTTTCTAGAAAACTGAAACAGCCAATTGTTTTATGGCCATTTCTTGCAGGGGCTTCACAAAAAACAACCACGAGGACTGACAGGGGAGACCCCTCATCAATCCTGCATATTAATGTTTTAGGAGAAAAGATAGTTGCAAAAAAATACTAGGCGTGACCGTCTGGACAAGATTGGACAAAACCAAAGAAAAAAACAGCAGTCTTTTCCACGTTTGGGGTGTCTTTAAAGCCCTAGCCTAGCAACATTTTAACTGCACTCTGCATCTGCACTCTAAATCTGCACTCTGCACTCTGAATCTGCACTCTGAATCTGCACTCTGAATCTGCACTCTGAATCTGCACTCTGCATCTGCACTCTGCATCTGCACTCTGCATCTGCACTCTGCATCTGCACTCTGAATCTGTACTCTGCACTCTGAATCTGCACTCTGAATCTGTACTCTGCACTCTGAATCTGCACTCTGAATCTGTACTCTGCACTCTGAATCTGTACTCTGCACTCTGAATCTGTACTCTGCACTCTGAATCTGCTCTCTGCACTCTCAATCTGAACTCTCAATCTGCACTCTCAATCTGCACTCTCAATCTGCACTCTGCACTCTGAATCTGCACTCTGCACTCTGAATCTGCACTCTGCACTCTGAATCTGCACTCTGCACTCTGAATCTGCACTCTGCACTCTGAATCTGCACTCTGCACTCTGAATCTGCACTCTGCACTCTGAATCTGCACTCTGCACTCTGAATCTGCATTCTGAATCTGCACTCTGAATCTGCACTCTGAATCTGCACTCTGCACTCTGAATCTGCACTCTGCACTCTGAATCTGCACTCTGAATCTGCACCTGCACTCTGAATCTGCACTCTGCATCTGCACTCTGTACTCTGAATCTGCACTCTGTACTCTGAATCTGCACTCTGAATCTGCACTCTGCACTCTGAATCTGCACTCTGCACTCTGCATCTGCACTCTGAATCTGCACTCTGAATCTGCACTCTGAATCTGCACTCTGAATCTGCACTCTGTACTCTGAATCTGCACTCTGTACTCTGAATCTGCACTCTGAATCTGCACTCTGCACGCTGAATTTGCACTCTGAATCTGCACTGTGCACTCTGAATCTGCACTCTGCACTCTGAATCTGCACTCTCAATCTGCACTCTGCACTCTGCACTCTGAATCTACACTCTGCATCTGAATCTGCACTCTGAATCTGAATCTGCACTCTGCACTCTGAATCTGCACTCTGTACTCTGAATCTGCACTCTGTACTCTGAATCTGCACTCTGAATCTGCACTCTGCACTCTGAATCTGCACTCTGCATCTGCACTCTGCATCTGCACTCTGCATCTGCACTCTGAATCTGCACTCTGAATCTGCACTCTGAATCTGCACTCTGAATCTGCACTCTGTACTCTGAATCTGCACTCTGAATCTGCACTCTGCACTCTGAATCTGCACTCTGCACTCTGAATCTGCACTCTGAATCTGCACTCTGCACTCTGAATCTGCACTCTGCACTCTGAATCTGCACTCTGAATCTGCACTCTGCACTCTCAATCTGCACTCTCAATCTGCACTCTGCACTCTGAATCTACACTCTGCACTCTGGATCTACACTCTGAATCTGCACTCTGAATCTGAATCTGCACTCTGCACTCTGAATCTGCACTCTGTACTCTGAATCTGCACTCTGCACTCTGAATCTGCACTCTGAATCTGCACTCTGAATCTGCACTCTGAATCTGCACTCTCAATCTGCTCTCTCAATCTGCACTCTGCACTCAGAATCTGCACTCTGCACTCTGAATCTGCACTCTGCACTCTGAATCTGCACTCTGCACTCTGAATCTGCACTCTGCACTCTGCACTCTGAATCTGCACTCTGCATTCTGCATTCTGCACTCTGAATCTGCACTCTTCACTCTGAATCTGCACTCTCAATCTGCTCTCTGCACTCTCAATCTGCACTCTCAATCTGCACCCTGCACTCTGAATCTGCACTCTCAATCTGCACCCTGCACTCTGAATCTGCACTCTGAATCTGCACTCTGCACTCTGAATCTGCACTCTGCACTCTGAATCTGCACTCTGCACTCTGAATCTGCACTCTCAATCTGCACTCTCAATCTGCACTCTCAATCTGCACTCTGAATCTGCACTCTGCACTCTCAATCTGCACTCTGTACTCTCAATCTGCACTCTCAATCTGCACTATGCACTCTGAATCTGCACTATGCACTCTGAATCTGCACTCTGCACTCTGAATCTGAATCTGCACTCTGAATCTGAATCTGCACTCTGAATCTGCACTCTGAATCTGCACTCTGCACTCTGAATCTGCACTCTGCACTCTGAATCTGCACTCTGCACTCTGAATCTGCACTCTGCACTCTGAATCTGCACTCTCAATCTGCACTCTGAATCTGCACTCTGAATCTGCACTCTGCACTCTCAATCTGCACTCTGTACTCTCAATCTGCACTCTCAATCTGCACTCTGCACTCTGAATCTGCACTCTGCACTCTGAATCTGCACTCTGCACTCACAATCTGCACTCTGCACTCACAATCTGCACTCTGCACTCTGAATCTGCACTCTGAATCTGCACTCTGAATCTGCACTCTGCACTCACAATCTGCACTCTGCACTCACAATCTGCACTCTGCACTCACAATCTGCACTCTGCACTCTGAATCTGCACTCTGCACTCTGAATCTGCACTCTGAATCTGCACTCTGCACTCTGAATCTGCACTCTGCACTCACAATCTGCACTCTGCACTCTCAATCTGCACTCTGCATCTGCACTCACAATCTGCACTCTGCACTCTGAATCTGCACTCTCAATCTGCACTCTGCACTCTGAATCTGCACTCTGCACTCTGTACTCTGAATCTGCACTCTGAATCTGCACTCTGCACTCTGAATCTGCACTCTGAATCTGAACTCTGCACTCTGCACTCTGAATCTGCACTCTGCACTCTGAATCTGCACTCTCAATCTGCACTCTCAATCTGCACTCTGAATCTGCACTCTGCACTCTCAATCTGCACTCTCAATCTGCACTCTGTACTCTCAATCTGCACTCTCAATCTGCACTCTGCACTCACAATCTGCACTCTGAATCTGCACTCTGAATATGCACTCTGAATATGCACTCTGCACTCTGAATCTGCACTCTGAATCTGCACTCTGCACTCACAATCTGCACTCTGCACTCTCAATCTGCACTCTGCATCTGCACTCACAATCTGCACTCTGCACTCACAATCTGCACTCTGAATCTGCACTCTGAACCTGCACTCACAATCTGCACTCTGCACTCACAATCTGCACTCTGCACTCTGAATCTGCACTCTGAATCTGCACTCACAATCTGCACTCTGCACTCACAATCTGCACTCTGCACTCTGAATCTGCACTCTGCACTCTCAATCTGCACTCTCAATCTGCACTCTCAATCTGCACTCTCAATCTGCACTCTGAATCTGCACTATGCACTCTGAATCTGCACTCTGCACTCTGAATCTGCACTCTGCACTCTGAATCTGAATCTGCACTCTGAATCTGAATCTGCACTCTGAATCTGCACTCTGAATCTGCACTCTGCACTCTGAATCTGCACTCTGAATCTGCACTCTGCACTCTGAATCTGCACTCTGTACTCTGAATCTGCACTCTGTACTCTGAATATGCACTCTGCACTCTGCACTCTGAATCTGCACTCTGAATCTGCACTCTGAATCTGCACTCTGAATCTGTACTCTGTACTCTGAATCTGCACTCTGAATCTGCACTCTGTACTCTGAATCTGTACTCTGAATCTGCACTCTGAATCTGCACTCTCAATCTGCACTCTCAATCTGCACTCTCAATATGCACTCTGCACTCTGAATCTGCACTCTGAATCTGCACTCATAATCTGCACTCTGCACTCATAATCTGCACTCTGCACTCATAATCTGCACTCTGAATCTGCACTCTGCATCTGCACTCTGCACTCTCAATCTGCACTCTCAATCTGCACTCTGCACTCTGAATCTGCACTCTGCACTCTGTACTCTGAATCTGCACTCTGAATCTGCACTCTGCACTCTGAATCTGCACTCTGCACTCTGAATCTGCACTCTCAATCTGCACTCTGAATCTGCACTCTCAATCTGCACTCTGAATCTGCACTCTGAATCTGCACTCTGCACTCTCAATCTGCACTCTCAATCTGCACTCTGTACTCTCAATCTGCACTCTCAATCTGCACTCTGCACTCTGAATCTGCACTCTGCACTCTGAATCTGCACTCTGCACTCACAATCTGCACTCTGCACTCACAATCTGCACTCTGCACTCTGAATCTGCACTCTGCACTCTGAATCTGCACTCTGAATCTGCACTCTGAATCTGCACTCTGAATCTGCACTCTGCACTCTGAATCTTCACTCTGAATCTGCACTCTGAATCTGCACTCTGCACTCACAATCTGCACTCTGCACTCTCAATCTGCACTCTGCATCTGCACTCTGAATCTGCACTCTGCACTCTGAATCTGCACTCTGAATCTGCACTCTGAATCTGCACTCTGTACTCTGAATCTGTACTCTGAATCTGCACTCTGTACTCTGAATATGCACTCTGCACTCTGAATCTGCACTCTGAATCTGCACGCTGATTCTGCACTCTGAATCTGCACTCTGAATCTGCACTCTGAATCTGCACTCTGCACTCTCAATCTGCACTCTGCACTCTCAATCTGCACTCTGCATCTGCACTCACAATCTGCACTCTGCACTCACAATCTGCACTCTGCACTCTGAATCTGCACTCTGAACCTGCACTCACAATCTGCACTCTGCACTCACAATCTGCACTCTGCACTCTGAATCTGCACTCTGAATCTGCACTCTGAA
Source organism: Lissotriton helveticus (assembly GCF_964261635.1). Lineage (NCBI taxonomy): Eukaryota > Metazoa > Chordata > Amphibia > Caudata > Salamandridae > Lissotriton > Lissotriton helveticus. The sequence goes on along the minus strand of NC_136068.1, from coordinate 1,598,538,198 downwards.
TCTGCACTCTGCACTCACAATCTGCACTCTGCACTCACAATCTGCACTCTGCACTCTGAATCTGCACTCTGCACTCACAATCTGCACTCTCAATCTGCACTCTCAATCTGCACTCTCAATCTGCACTCTGAATCTGCACTATGCACTCTGAATCTGCACTATGCACTCTGAATCTGCACTCTGCACTCTGAATCTGAATCTGCACTCTGAATCTGAATCTGCACTCTGAATCTGCACTCTGAATCTGCACTCTGAATCTGCACTCTGCACTCTGAATCTGCACTCTGTACTCTGAATCTGCACTCTGTACTCTGAATATGCACTCTGCACTCTGCACTCTGAATCTGCACTCTGAATCTGCACTCTGAATCTGTACTCTGTACTCTGAATCTGCACTCTGAATCTGCACTCTGTACTCTGAATCTGTACTCTGAATCTGCACTCTCAATCTGCACTCTCAATCTGCACTCTCAATCTGCACTCTCAATATGCACTCTGCACTCTGAATCTGCACTCTGAATATGCACTCTGAATCTGCACTCTGCACTCATAATCTGCACTCTGCACTCATAATCTGCACTCTGAATCTGCACTCTGCATCTGCACTCACAATCTGCACTCTGCACTCTGAATCTGCACTCTGCACTCTGTACTCTGAATCTGCACTCTGAATCTGCACTCTGCACTCTGAATCTGCACTCTGCACTCTGAATCTGCACTCTCAATCTGCACTCTCAATCTGCACTCTGAATCTGCACTCTGAATCTGCACTCTGCACTCTCAATCTGCACTCTGTACTCTCAATCTGCACTCTCAATCTGCACTCTGCACTCTGAATCTGCACTCTGCACTCTGAATCTGCACTCTGCACTCACAATCTGCACTCTGCACTCTGAATCTGCACTCTGCACTCTGAATCTGCACTCTGAATCTGCACTCTGCACTCTGAATCTGCACTCTGCATCTGCACTCACAATCTGCACTCTGCACTCTGAATCTGCACTCTGCACTCTGTACTCTGAATCTGCACTCTGAATCTGCACTCTGCACTCTGAATCTGCACTCTGCACTCTGAATCTGCACTCTGCACTCTGAATCTGCACTCTCAATCTGCACTCTCAATCTGCACTCTGAATCTGCACTCTGAATCTGCACTCTGCACTCTCAATCTGCACTCTGTACTCTCAATCTGCACTCTCAATCTGCACTCTGCACTCTGAATCTGCACTCTGCACTCTGAATCTGCACTCTGCACTCACAATCTGCACTCTGCACTCTGAATCTGCACTCTGCACTCTGAATCTGCACTCTGAATCTGCACTCTGCACTCTGAATCTGCACTCTGAATCTGCACTCTGAATCTGCACTCTGCACTCTGAATCTTCACTCTGAATCTGCACTCTGAATCTGCACTCTGCACTCACAATCTGCACTCTGCACTCTCAATCTGCACTCTGCATCTGCACTCACAATCTGCACTCTGAATCTGCACTCTGCACTCTGAATCTGCACTCTGAATCTGCACTCTGAATCTGCACTCTGAATCTGCACTCTGAATCTGCACTCTGAATCTGCACTCTGAATCTGCACTCTGCACTCTCAATCTGCACTCTGCATCTGCACTCACAATCTGCACTCTGCACTCTGAATCTGCACTCTCAATCTGCACTCTGCACTCTGAATCTGCACTCTGCACTCTGAATCTGCACTCTGAATCTGCACTCTGCACTCTGAATCTGCACTCACAATCTGCACTCTGCACTCACAATCTGCACTCTGCACTCTGAATCTGCACTCTGCACTCACAATCTGCACTCTCAATCTGCACTCTCAATCTGCACTCTCAATCTGCACTCTGAATCTGCACTATGCACTCTGAATCTGCACTATGCACTCTGAATCTGCACTCTGCACTCTGAATCTGAATCTGCACTCTGAATCTGAATCTGCACTCTGAATCTGCACTCTGAATCTGAATCTGCACTCTGAATCTGCACTCTGAATCTGCACTCTGCACTCTGCACTCTGAATCTGCACTCTGTACTCTGAATCTGCACTCTGTACTCTGAATATGCACTCTGCACTCTGCACTCTGAATCTGCACTCTGAATCTGCACTCTGAATCTGCACTCTGAATCTGTACTCTGTACTCTGAATCTGCACTCTGAATCTGCACTCTGTACTCTGAATCTGTACTCTGAATCTGCACTCTCAATCTGCACTCTCAATCTGCACTCTCAATCTGCACTCTCAATATGCACTCTGCACTCTGAATCTGCACTCTGCACTCATAATCTGCACTCTGCACTCATAATCTGCACTCTGAATCTGCACTCTGCATCTGCACTCACAATCTGCACTCTGCACTCTGAATCTGCACTCTGAATCTGCACTCTGCACTCTGAATCTGCACTCTGCACTCTGAATCTGCACTCTGCACTCTGAATCTGCACTCTCAATCTGCACTCTCAATCTGCACTCTGAATCTGCACTCTGCACTCTCAATCTGCACTCTGTACTCTCAATCTGCACTCTCAATCTGCACTCTGCACTCTGAATCTGCACTCTGCACTCTGAATCTGCACTCTGCACTCACAATCTGCACTCTGCACTCTGAATCTGCACTCTGCACTCTGAATCTGCACTCTGAATCTGCACTCTGCACTCTGCATCTGCACTCACAATCTGCACTCTGCACTCTGAATCTGCACTCTGCACTCTGTACTCTGAATCTGCACTCTGAATCTGCACTCTGCACTCTGAATCTGCACTCTGCACTCTGAATCTGCACTCTGCACTCTGAATCTGCACTCTGAATCTGCACTCTCAATCTGCACTCTGAATCTGCACTCTGAATCTGCACTCTGCACTCTCAATCTGCACTCTGTACTCTCAATCTGCACTCTCAATCTGCACTCTGCACTCTGAATCTGCACTCTGCACTCTGCACTCTGAATCTGCACTCTGCACTCACAATCTGCACTCTGCACTCTGCACTCTGAATCTGCACTCTGCACTCTGAATCTGCACTCTGAATCTGCACTCTGCACTCTGAATCTGCACTCTGAATCTGCACTCTGAATCTGCACTCTGCACTCTGAATCTTCACTCTGAATCTGCACTCTGAATCTGCACTCTGCACTCACAATCTGCACTCTCAATCTGCACTCTGAATCTGCACTCTGAATCTGCACTCTGAATCTGCACTCTGAATCTGCACTCTGAATCTGCACTCTGAATCTGCACTCTGCACTCTGAATCTGCACTCTGAATCTGCACTCTGCACTCTCAATCTGCACTCTGCATCTGCACTCCCAATCTGCACTCTGCACTCTGAATCTGCACTCTCAATCTGCACTCTGCACTCTGAATCTGCACTCTGCACTCTGAATCTGCACTCTGAATCTGCACTCTGCACTCTGAATCTGCACTCTGAATCTGCACTCTGCACTCTCAATCTGCACTCTGCACTCTGAATCTGCACTCTCAATCTGCACTCTCAATCTGCACTCTGAATCTGCACTCTGAATCTGCACTCTGCACTCTCAATCTGCACTCTCAATCTGCACTCTGTACTCTGAATCTGCACTCTGAATCTGCACTCTGAATCTGCACTCTGCACTCTGAATCTGCACTCTGCACTCTGAATCTGCACTCTGCACTCTGAATCTGCACTCTGAATCTGCACTTTGCACTCACAATCTGCACTCTGCACTCACAATCTGCACTCTGCACTCTGAATCTGCACTCTGAATCTGCACTCTGAATCTGCACTCTGCACTCACAATCTGCACTCTGCACTCACAATCTGCACTCTGCACGCTGAATCTGCACTCCGCACTCACAATCTGCACTCTGCACTCACAATCTGCACTCACCACTCTGAATCTGCACTCTGCACTCTCAATCTGCACTCTCAATCTGCACTCTGCACTCTGAATCTACACTCTGAATCTGCACTCTCAATCTGCACTCTGCACTCTGAATCTACACTCTGCACTCTGAATCTGCACTCTGCACTCTCAATCTGCACTCTCAATCTGCACTCTCAATCTGCACCCTGCACTCTCAATCTGCACTCTGCACTCTGAATCTGCACTATGCACTCTGAATCTGCACTATGCACTCTGAATCTGCACTCTGCACTCTGAATCTGCACTCTGAATCTGCACTCTGCACTCTGAATCTGCACTCTGAATCTGCACTCTGCACTCTGAATCTGCACTCTGTACTCTGAATCTGCACTCTGAATCTGCACTCTGCACTCTGAATCTGCACTCTGAATCTGCACTATGCACTCTGAATCTGCACTCTGCACTCTGAATCTGAATCTGCACTCTGAATCTGAATCTGCACTCTGAATCTGCACTCTGCACTCTGAATCTGCACTCTGCACTCTCAATCTGCACTCTGAATCTGCACTCTGAATCTGCACTCTGTACTCTGAATCTGTACTCTGAATCTGCACTCTCAATCTGCACTCTCAATCTGCACTCTGCACTCTCAACCTGCACTCTCAATCTGCACTCTCAATCTGCACTCTCAATCTGCACTCTGTACTCTGAATCTGTACTCTGAATCTGCACTCTCAATCTGCACTCTCAATCTGCACTCTGCACTCTCAATCTGCACTCTCAATCTGCACTCTCAATCTGCACTCTGCACTCTGAATCTGCACTCTGAATCTGCACTCTGAATCTGCACCCTGAATCTGCACTCTGCACTCTGAATCTGCACTCTGAATCTGCACTCTGAATCTGCACTCTGAATCTGCACTCTGAATCTATACTCTGCACTCACAATCTGCACTCTGCACTCTCAATTTGCACTCTGCACTCTGAATCTGCACTCTCAATCTGCACTCTGCACTCTGAATCTGCACTCTGCACTCTGCACTCTGAATCTGCACTCTGAATCTGCACTCTGAATCTGCACTCTGCACTCTGAATCTGCACTCTGCACTCTGAATCTGCACTCTCAATCTGCACTCTGAATCTGCACTCTGCACTCTCAATCTGCACTCTCAATCTGCACTCTGTACTCTCAATCTGCACTCTCAATCTGCACTCTGCACTCACAATCTGCACTCTGAATCTGCACTCTGAATATGCACTCTGAATATGCACTCTGCACTCTGAATCTGCACTCTGAATCTGCACTCTGCACTCACAATCTGCACTCTGCACTCTCAATCTGCACTCTGCATCTGCACTCACAATCTGCACTCTGCACTCACAATCTGCACTCTGAATCTGCACTCTGAACCTGCACTCACAATCTGCACTCTGCACTCACAATCTGCACTCTGCACTCTGAATCTGCACTCTGAATCTGCACTCACAATCTGCACTCTGCACTCACAATCTGCACTCTGCACTCTGAATCTGCACTCTGCACTCTCAATCTGCACTCTCAATCTGCACTCTCAATCTGCACTCTCAATCTGCACTCTGAATCTGCACTATGCACTCTGAATCTGCACTCTGCACTCTGAATCTGCACTCTGCACTCTGAATCTGAATCTGCACTCTGAATCTGAATCTGCACTCTGAATCTGCACTCTGAATCTGCACTCTGCACTCTGAATCTGCACTCTGAATCTGCACTCTGCACTCTGAATCTGCACTCTGTACTCTGAATCTGCACTCTGTACTCTGAATATGCACTCTGCACTCTGCACTCTGAATCTGCACTCTGAATCTGCACTCTGAATCTGCACTCTGAATCTGTACTCTGTACTCTGAATCTGCACTCTGAATCTGCACTCTGTACTCTGAATCTGTACTCTGAATCTGCACTCTGAATCTGCACTCTCAATCTGCACTCTCAATCTGCACTCTCAATATGCACTCTGCACTCTGAATCTGCACTCTGAATCTGCACTCATAATCTGCACTCTGCACTCATAATCTGCACTCTGCACTCATAATCTGCACTCTGAATCTGCACTCTGCATCTGCACTCTGCACTCTCAATCTGCACTCTCAATCTGCACTCTGCACTCTGAATCTGCACTCTGCACTCTGTACTCTGAATCTGCACTCTGAATCTGCACTCTGCACTCTGAATCTGCACTCTGCACTCTGAATCTGCACTCTCAATCTGCACTCTGAATCTGCACTCTCAATCTGCACTCTGAATCTGCACTCTGAATCTGCACTCTGCACTCTCAATCTGCACTCTCAATCTGCACTCTGTACTCTCAATCTGCACTCTCAATCTGCACTCTGCACTCTGAATCTGCACTCTGCACTCTGAATCTGCACTCTGCACTCACAATCTGCACTCTGCACTCACAATCTGCACTCTGCACTCTGAATCTGCACTCTGCACTCTGAATCTGCACTCTGAATCTGCACTCTGAATCTGCACTCTGAATCTGCACTCTGCACTCTGAATCTTCACTCTGAATCTGCACTCTGAATCTGCACTCTGCACTCACAATCTGCACTCTGCACTCTCAATCTGCACTCTGCATCTGCACTCTGAATCTGCACTCTGCACTCTGAATCTGCACTCTGAATCTGCACTCTGAATCTGCACTCTGTACTCTGAATCTGTACTCTGAATCTGCACTCTGTACTCTGAATATGCACTCTGCACTCTGAATCTGCACTCTGAATCTGCACGCTGATTCTGCACTCTGAATCTGCACTCTGAATCTGCACTCTGAATCTGCACTCTGCACTCTCAATCTGCACTCTGCACTCTCAATCTGCACTCTGCATCTGCACTCACAATCTGCACTCTGCACTCACAATCTGCACTCTGCACTCTGAATCTGCACTCTGAACCTGCACTCACAATCTGCACTCTGCACTCACAATCTGCACTCTGCACTCTGAATCTGCACTCTGAATCTGCACTCTGAATCTGCACTCTGCACTCACAATCTGCACTCTGCACTCACAATCTGCACTCTGCACTCTGAATCTGCACTCTGCACTCACAATCTGCACTCTCAATCTGCACTCTCAATCTGCACTCTCAATCTGCACTCTGAATCTGCACTATGCACTCTGAATCTGCACTATGCACTCTGAATCTGCACTCTGCACTCTGAATCTGAATCTGCACTCTGAATCTGAATCTGCACTCTGAATCTGCACTCTGAATCTGCACTCTGAATCTGCACTCTGCACTCTGAATCTGCACTCTGTACTCTGAATCTGCACTCTGTACTCTGAATATGCACTCTGCACTCTGCACTCTGAATCTGCACTCTGAATCTGCACTCTGAATCTGTACTCTGTACTCTGAATCTGCACTCTGAATCTGCACTCTGTACTCTGAATCTGTACTCTGAATCTGCACTCTCAATCTGCACTCTCAATCTGCACTCTCAATCTGCACTCTCAATATGCACTCTGCACTCTGAATCTGCACTCTGAATATGCACTCTGAATCTGCACTCTGCACTCATAATCTGCACTCTGCACTCATAATCTGCACTCTGAATCTGCACTCTGCATCTGCACTCACAATCTGCACTCTGCACTCTGAATCTGCACTCTGCACTCTGTACTCTGAATCTGCACTCTGAATCTGCACTCTGCACTCTGAATCTGCACTCTGCACTCTGAATCTGCACTCTGCACTCTGAATCTGCACTCTCAATCTGCACTCTCAATCTGCACTCTGAATCTGCACTCTGAATCTGCACTCTGCACTCTCAATCTGCACTCTGTACTCTCAATCTGCACTCTCAATCTGCACTCTGCACTCTGAATCTGCACTCTGCACTCTGAATCTGCACTCTGCACTCACAATCTGCACTCTGCACTCTGAATCTGCACTCTGCACTCTGAATCTGCACTCTGAATCTGCACTCTGCACTCTGAATCTGCACTCTGCATCTGCACTCACAATCTGCACTCTGCACTCTGAATCTGCACTCTGCACTCTGTACTCTGAATCTGCACTCTGAATCTGCACTCTGCACTCTGAATCTGCACTCTGCACTCTGAATCTGCACTCTGCACTCTGAATCTGCACTCTCAATCTGCACTCTCAATCTGCACTCTGAATCTGCACTCTGAATCTGCACTCTGCACTCTCAATCTGCACTCTGTACTCTCAATCTGCACTCTCAATCTGCACTCTGCACTCTGAATCTGCACTCTGCACTCTGAATCTGCACTCTGCACTCACAATCTGCACTCTGCACTCTGAATCTGCACTCTGCACTCTGAATCTGCACTCTGAATCTGCACTCTGCACTCTGAATCTGCACTCTGAATCTGCACTCTGAATCTGCACTCTGCACTCTGAATCTTCACTCTGAATCTGCACTCTGAATCTGCACTCTGCACTCACAATCTGCACTCTGCACTCTCAATCTGCACTCTGCATCTGCACTCACAATCTGCACTCTGAATCTGCACTCTGCACTCTGAATCTGCACTCTGAATCTGCACTCTGAATCTGCACTCTGAATCTGCACTCTGAATCTGCACTCTGAATCTGCACTCTGAATCTGCACTCTGCACTCTCAATCTGCACTCTGCATCTGCACTCACAATCTGCACTCTGCACTCTGAATCTGCACTCTCAATCTGCACTCTGCACTCTGAATCTGCACTCTGCACTCTGAATCTGCACTCTGAATCTGCACTCTGCACTCTGAATCTGCACTCACAATCTGCACTCTGCACTCACAATCTGCACTCTGCACTCTGAATCTGCACTCTGCACTCACAATCTGCACTCTCAATCTGCACTCTCAATCTGCACTCTCAATCTGCACTCTGAATCTGCACTATGCACTCTGAATCTGCACTATGCACTCTGAATCTGCACTCTGCACTCTGAATCTGAATCTGCACTCTGAATCTGAATCTGCACTCTGAATCTGCACTCTGAATCTGAATCTGCACTCTGAATCTGCACTCTGAATCTGCACTCTGCACTCTGCACTCTGAATCTGCACTCTGTACTCTGAATCTGCACTCTGTACTCTGAATATGCACTCTGCACTCTGCACTCTGAATCTGCACTCTGAATCTGCACTCTGAATCTGCACTCTGAATCTGTACTCTGTACTCTGAATCTGCACTCTGAATCTGCACTCTGTACTCTGAATCTGTACTCTGAATCTGCACTCTCAATCTGCACTCTCAATCTGCACTCTCAATCTGCACTCTCAATATGCACTCTGCACTCTGAATCTGCACTCTGCACTCATAATCTGCACTCTGCACTCATAATCTGCACTCTGAATCTGCACTCTGCATCTGCACTCACAATCTGCACTCTGCACTCTGAATCTGCACTCTGAATCTGCACTCTGCACTCTGAATCTGCACTCTGCACTCTGAATCTGCACTCTGCACTCTGAATCTGCACTCTCAATCTGCACTCTCAATCTGCACTCTGAATCTGCACTCTGCACTCTCAATCTGCACTCTGTACTCTCAATCTGCACTCTCAATCTGCACTCTGCACTCTGAATCTGCACTCTGCACTCTGAATCTGCACTCTGCACTCACAATCTGCACTCTGCACTCTGAATCTGCACTCTGCACTCTGAATCTGCACTCTGAATCTGCACTCTGCACTCTGCATCTGCACTCACAATCTGCACTCTGCACTCTGAATCTGCACTCTGCACTCTGTACTCTGAATCTGCACTCTGAATCTGCACTCTGCACTCTGAATCTGCACTCTGCACTCTGAATCTGCACTCTGCACTCTGAATCTGCACTCTGAATCTGCACTCTCAATCTGCACTCTGAATCTGCACTCTGAATCTGCACTCTGCACTCTCAATCTGCACTCTGTACTCTCAATCTGCACTCTCAATCTGCACTCTGCACTCTGAATCTGCACTCTGCACTCTGCACTCTGAATCTGCACTCTGCACTCACAATCTGCACTCTGCACTCTGCACTCTGAATCTGCACTCTGCACTCTGAATCTGCACTCTGAATCTGCACTCTGCACTCTGAATCTGCACTCTGAATCTGCACTCTGAATCTGCACTCTGCACTCTGAATCTTCACTCTGAATCTGCACTCTGAATCTGCACTCTGCACTCACAATCTGCACTCTCAATCTGCACTCTGAATCTGCACTCTGAATCTGCACTCTGAATCTGCACTCTGAATCTGCACTCTGAATCTGCACTCTGAATCTGCACTCTGCACTCTGAATCTGCACTCTGAATCTGCACTCTGCACTCTCAATCTGCACTCTGCATCTGCACTCCCAATCTGCACTCTCAATCTGCACTCTGCACTCTGAATCTGCACTCTGCACTCTGAATCTGCACTCTGAATCTGCACTCTGCACTCTGAATCTGCACTCTGAATCTGCACTCTGCACTCTCAATCTGCACTCTGCACTCTGAATCTGCACTCTCAATCTGCACTCTCAATCTGCACTCTGAATCTGCACTCTGAATCTGCACTCTGCACTCTCAATCTGCACTCTCAATCTGCACTCTGTACTCTGAATCTGCACTCTGAATCTGCACTCTGAATCTGCACTCTGCACTCTGAATCTGCACTCTGCACTCTGAATCTGCACTCTGCACTCTGAATCTGCACTCTGAATCTGCACTTTGCACTCACAATCTGCACTCTGCACTCACAATCTGCACTCTGCACTCTGAATCTGCACTCTGAATCTGCACTCTGAATCTGCACTCTGCACTCACAATCTGCACTCTGCACTCACAATCTGCACTCTGCACGCTGAATCTGCACTCCGCACTCACAATCTGCACTCTGCACTCACAATCTGCACTCACCACTCTGAATCTGCACTCTGCACTCTCAATCTGCACTCTCAATCTGCACTCTGCACTCTGAATCTACACTCTGAATCTGCACTCTCAATCTGCACTCTGCACTCTGAATCTACACTCTGCACTCTGAATCTGCACTCTGCACTCTCAATCTGCACTCTCAATCTGCACTCTCAATCTGCACCCTGCACTCTCAATCTGCACTCTGCACTCTGAATCTGCACTATGCACTCTGAATCTGCACTATGCACTCTGAATCTGCACTCTGCACTCTGAATCTGCACTCTGAATCTGCACTCTGCACTCTGAATCTGCACTCTGAATCTGCACTCTGCACTCTGAATCTGCACTCTGTACTCTGAATCTGCACTCTGAATCTGCACTCTGCACTCTGAATCTGCACTCTGAATCTGCACTATGCACTCTGAATCTGCACTCTGCACTCTGAATCTGAATCTGCACTCTGAATCTGAATCTGCACTCTGAATCTGCACTCTGCACTCTGAATCTGCACTCTGCACTCTCAATCTGCACTCTGAATCTGCACTCTGAATCTGCACTCTGTACTCTGAATCTGTACTCTGAATCTGCACTCTCAATCTGCACTCTCAATCTGCACTCTGCACTCTCAACCTGCACTCTCAATCTGCACTCTCAATCTGCACTCTCAATCTGCACTCTGTACTCTGAATCTGTACTCTGAATCTGCACTCTCAATCTGCACTCTCAATCTGCACTCTGCACTCTCAATCTGCACTCTCAATCTGCACTCTCAATCTGCACTCTGCACTCTGAATCTGCACTCTGAATCTGCACTCTGAATCTGCACCCTGAATCTGCACTCTGCACTCTGAATCTGCACTCTGAATCTGCACTCTGAATCTGCACTCTGAATCTGCACTCTGAATCTATACTCTGCACTCACAATCTGCACTCTGCACTCTCAATTTGCACTCTGCACTCTGAATCTGCACTCTCAATCTGCACTCTGCACTCTGAATCTGCACTCTGCACTCTGCACTCTGAATCTGCACTCTGAATCTGCACTCTGAATCTGCACTCTGCACTCTGAATCTGCACTCTGAATCTGCACTCTGAATCTGCACTCTGAATCTGCACTTTGCACTCTCAATCTGCACTCTCAATCTGCACTCTCAATCTGCACTCTGTACTCTGAATCTGCACTCTGCACTCTGAATCTGCACTCTGAATCTGCACTCTGCACTCACAATCTGCACTCTGCACTCACAATCTGCACTCTGCACTCTGAATCTGCACTCTGCACTCTGAATCTGCACTCTGAATCTGCACTCTCAATCTGCACTCTGCACTCTGAATCTGCACTCTGAATCTGCACTCTGCACTCACAATCTGCACTCTGCACTCTCAATCTGCACTCTGCATCTGCACTCACAATCTGCACTCTGCACTCTGAATCTGCACTCTGAATTTGCACTCTGCACTCTCAATCTGCACTCTGCACTCTGTACTCTGAATCTGCACTCTGAATCTGCACTCTGCACTCTGATTCTGCACTCTGAATCTGCACTCTGCACTCTGAATCTGCACTGTGCACTCTGAATCTGCACTCTGAATCTGCACTCTGAATCTGCACTCTTGTTGGACAGGCCACATGAAGGGCCGCTCTCCTCCGGCCCAACCAGGCCCGAACCAGCCACGCAAGTACCACACACCACCCTTGCACGTCCACCGTCCCCGCAGGGACCCCTACACTCGAACCTGTTGACCGCGTAGGCCGACCCACTACCGGCCTGCGCGCCCATCCTGGGCGCCATCTTGGACACTCCACCACGAGGCCGCCGGGCCCCCGATCGACCTCAACCCTGGGCCTGGCCAGGCCTCAGACATTCCGGCACCAACATCCACCCAGGAGGTGAGCGGGCTACTTGGTCAGTCAATGGGAGCAAGAGGTGTCGATGGCTCTCCCCCGCCAAGTACCGCTCGCCCATCGCCTCCCCGGGCGCTGGCTCCACCCCCCTGCTGGGTGTCTGAACCCCCTCATCCCGGACCTCCCGACCTCCAAGTGCGAGGGTCCGGACATCAAAGCACACCAGCCCTATAACTGGGGCAGCTCCAGAGCAGGACGGCAGTTGTATCTTGGAGTCGAGAGACGCAAAGAAGAACTCATCCTTGACGGACTACTGGCGCTGCCGTAGCTCTGTCTTGTGCACCTTCCTCTTGCCTGCTGGCGCTGCCGCGGCTTTGGGAACCACCCTATCCTTCATCGTCGTCGGGACCTGCTGGCGTGGCCGCGGACCGTTGTAACCACCACCTTCATCGGGACCTGCGCCGCGGACCGTTGTAACCACCACCTTCATCGGGACCTGCTGGCTCTGCCGCGGACCGTCGTCCTCCTTCATCCATCTCGGGACCTGCTGGCTCCGCCGCGGCCCGTTCATCTACACCCCCGAGCTCGAGGATTGAGAGCTATTGCCATCTTTTTAGTAACAAGACTGTCCCGCTACCCTTTTCCCAAACAGAGACCAGAATAGAGGGGACCCCTGAGTCCAGACCTCCTTGTACCATTCTACCGTACTTGAAGAATTCCCTATAAAGTATCGTTGAACTTTATCCTTGTGTGGTGTCCGTCTGTGGGGGGGAAGTTACTTGTCTGTACGATTCGCTGGAGACGGCTCTCCCCGGAGACCTCTCCCCTTATCCTCGGCCGACCCTCCCGGTCCGTCTAACATTGGTGGCCAGCGACGGGATCCGAATCACCGCATAAACCGTACAGAGAGTAGCTCACCCCACGGCGAATCACGATGTCAACTAAAGACAGCGGATCAACGGAGAAATTCCAGATGGAGAAATTGGACGAGTACAGCCATCGTGAACTTAAACAGTTCTGTATCGAATTAGGTATCGCTACCACCGGACTAAATACCAAAGATGACTTTAAGCGGGCCCTGGAATCTTGGGCAGAAACCGGGGCTGCCGGAACCCCCGATCAAGACATCGCAGCACAAACCCCCATGGCCCCTGAAGAACGAAGAACGGGTCTCTCGCCAGACGAGATCCAGGAACGAGAAAGAACCCGACTACACGAGCTGGAAATGGCCCGGCTCAAAATGGACGTTGAACTAAAGTTGGCCGAACAGAAAATCAACTTAGAGCACCTGCGTCTCCGAGAAGAAAGAGAGGAGAAACAGAGACAAAGGGAGCTCGAGGAAAAGAAACTGGCATATGAACATGAGCGGATATTAGCTGAAATCGACCTACGCAAACAGAATAAAGAAGCAGGGGTGCCCGAGCAACCCCACACTCCAGGGGCAACAGAGAAGAAGGTACACATCCCCAAGGATGTCGTTCGAGAATACTTCCGAGAGGACGACATCCAGCAATGGTTTAAGGCCTATGAAATCGCTATGACTGCACACCGGATCGATAGAAGCGATTGGGGGGCCGGTCTGTGGGGGAGATTCCTCAATGAGGGCCGCGACGCCCTGCTGCAACTCCCGGACCACCAGATGACCTCCTATGACCATATGAAAGCTGCACTCCTCACCCGCTATGGCCTCACACCCGAGATGTACCGTCAGAGGTTCCGAGACTGCACCCGCATCCCAGGTACAACTTGGGTGGACTATGTCAATTACTTTAGCCGAGCCTTCGAGGGCTGGATCAAAGGAAGCAAGGTCACAACCTACGAACAACTGTTCAATCTTATGGTATGGGAGCATCTGTCGAACAATTGCTTCATTGAACTTCGCCAGCACCTCCTCGACAGCAAGTTAACGGATCCCCGGCAGCTCGCAGCCGAAGCAGACCGGTGGGAGATCACCAGAGTGAGTCGAAATGGGTCCTCCGAACAGAACCGGAACAACAATGGTCAGCACCGTCCCCGAGGAGGTGGAGGCCAAGGACGCGGAAGAAGCAACGCTCCGGTCACCCCCACTACCAGCCCCACCCCCCCGGCCAACCGGGGCAGCACCCCAGCGCGACCGGGACATCGAGCCAATGTTACCTGCCATCGATGCCAACGAGTCGGACACTATGCAAACGACCCAAACTGCCCCCAGTACCAGAGCCCAAGACCCCGCCAAGTAGCCGCTGCTGCTCTGGGGGAGGAACAGATCTCAGAGGAACAAGAAGAATATGAACAGGAACACCAAGAATGGGAGCCAGCCGCCATGGCTCTCGCCTGCCTAGGGGGGAGAGACATGGTCCCGCGGGTCCCCCTACCCGCTAATACCCAGAAGTACAGCCAATGGGTGGGCATCAATGGACGCCGGGCTGAAGCCCTTCGTGACACTGGGGCCAGTGTAACAGCCGTCCGCTGTCACCTGGTGACCCCCGAACAATACTTACCAAACATTCTCTGCCCTGTACGTTCAGCCGATAACTCAGAAAGTCTGTGTCGGATGGCCTGCGTCCCCTTCGAATGGGGAGGGGTCTCCGGCATGTTGAAGGTGACGGTCCGAGATGATGCCCCCGTAGACTGCCTCCTGGGTAATGACCTGGAAAGCTCTCCTTGGGCAGCAGTCGAACGAAAAGAACACCTGGGGATGCTGGGCGTCCCGGACTGGGCGTGCGTCACCACCCGGTCCATGACCGCCCGTGCCAACACCCGCCCAGAGGAACTCGAATGGCCGGCGCCACCGCCTCCGGTCGCCCCCGCCGAAACCACCGACCGTGACGTCCCCCCCGAACCAGCTCAACCTCCAGACCTCGCTAACCTCGACCAGTGGCCTCAAGAGGGGGGGCCCACGCAAGAACAATTTCGCCAAGAACAAAAGACCTGTCCCTCCCTCGAGGGACTCCGCCAGCAAGCACTGGCCCAAAGCGCAGGGGATACCTCCGGAACTCACTGGGTCTACTGGGACAATGATCTGCTGTACAGTGAGCAAAGAATCGCGGAGCTGGGGGCCAGCCGAGTCCTAGTGGTACCCCTCCGTTTTAGAGACTTTCTGCTAAACCTGGCCCACGATGTCCCCCTGGCAGGACACTTGGGTCAAGACAAAACCTATAGCCGCCTGGTGACCCACTTCTTCTGGCCCAAAATGAGGGACAATGTACACCAGCATTGCCGATCTTGCCCCACGTGCCAAGCCAGTGGGAAGAGCGGCCGCAAACTGAAAGCCCCCCTGCAACCTTTTCCCGTGGTCACCACCCCGTTCGAGAGGGTCGGAATCGATATCGTAGGGCCCCTGGACCCGCGCACAAAACAAGGCCATCGATTCATCCTGGTGCTAGTGGACCACGCCACCCGCTACCCGGAGGCTGTTCCCCTGCGGACTGTGACAGCCCCGGTAGTCGGCCGGGCTCTGATGGGGATCTTCTCCCGGGTAGGCTTCCCCCGGGAGGTCGTCAGTGACAGAGGCACGAACTTTATTTCGAAATATATGAAATCTCTCTGGCAACAGTGCGGGGTTACCTACCGGTTCACGACCCCCTATCACCCTCAAGGAAACGGCCTCGTTGAGCGGTTCAACCGCACGCTCAAAGGGATGATCGGGGGGTTGGAAGAGCCCCTCCGTCGCCAGTGGGATGTGCTGCTGCCGTGCCTCCTCTTCGCATATCGAGAGGTTCCCCAGAAGTCCCTGGGCTTCAGCCCATTTGAACTGCTATATGGACACCCCGTGCGCGGGCCGCTCAGCCTAGTTAAGGAAGGCTGGGAGATGCCCCCTCTAAAGAACCCACCAGATGTTTTCCGCTACCTCCTAACACTCCGCAACCAGACCCGGCGATTCCGAGAACTAGCAAAAGCCAACCTAGAGGCCAGTCAAGAGGACATG
Source organism: Lissotriton helveticus (assembly GCF_964261635.1). NCBI lineage: Eukaryota > Metazoa > Chordata > Amphibia > Caudata > Salamandridae > Lissotriton > Lissotriton helveticus. The sequence continues at coordinate 1,598,521,695 of NC_136068.1, read as the reverse complement.
AAAAGGTGGTATGACCGGAATGCCTCCTCCATCGAATTTGAACCTGGGCAACAGGTATGGGTGATGTCCCCCACCGAACCTTGCGCCCTACAAGACAAGTGGACAGGGCCCTTCAAAGTGGTCGAGCGCAAGGGTCCGGCTACCTATCTCATCGACTTGGAATCTTCCCGGAACCCCCTCCGGGTCCTCCACGCTAACAGACTGAAACCGCACTTTGTACGGACAGAACTCAGCCTCCTGATGGCCACAGACAATGGGGCTGAAGAGGACTCCGAGCCCCTCCCGGACCTCCTACGAACGCGGGAGAAAGACGGTTCCGTAGAGGGGGTCCGACTCTCAGAGGCCCTCACCCGAGAGCAACACCAGGAGTGCCGAGTTCTCCTGTCACAATTCGCCAGCCTGTTCTCCCTCACCCCAGGTGTCACTTCCTGGTGTACGCACGATGTGGACACGGGGGACAGCCCCCCTATCCGCCACCGGGCCTACCGCGTGCCAGATCGGGTACGGGCCTGCATCCAGGAGGAAGTAGCCAAAATGCTCACGCTCGGGGTCATCGAGCCCTCAGACAGCCCCTGGGCCAGCCCGGTAGTACTGGTCCCCAAAGCAGCCGCCCCCGGCACCACACCAGAACTCCGGTTCTGCGTCGACTACCGGGGCTTGAATGCGGTCACCAGGACAGACGCACATCCCATCCCCCGGGCAGATGAACTAATCGACCGCATGGGAGCTGCCCGCTACCTCAGTATCTTCGACCTGACGGCGGGCTACTGGCAAATCGGCCTCACACCCCGGGCACAAGAACGTTCTGCCTTTTCCACTCCCGATGGCCATTACCATTTCACAGTCATGCCCTTCGGCATGAAGAATGCCCCAGCAACCTTCCAACGGCTCGTCAATCAGGTCCTGGCGGGGCTCGAAGGATTCAGCGCCGCCTACCTAGACGACATCGCTGTATACAGCAACCATTGGTCCGAGCACCTCCACCACCTCCGAGCAGTGCTGCACGCCCTTCAGCAAGCTGGCCTCACGATCAAGGCCAGCAAATGTCAAATTGGGCAAGGGTCTGTAACCTACCTCGGGCACCAGGTGGGAAGCGGCCTGGTGGCCCCTCTGCAGCTAAAAATTGCCGCCATCCAGTCCTGGCAGCCCCCCATTACCCAGACCGAGGTACGAGCCTTCCTGGGCCTCACGGGCTATTACCGAAGGTTCGTGAAAGACTATGGTACTATCGTGAGGCCCCTCACAGAGCTCACGTCAAAAAATCAGCCCCAGAAAGTCAACTGGACCCCAGAGTGTCAAGCTGCATTTGAACAATTGAAAGCCGCCATGTGCTCCGCCCCTGTGCTCCAGGCCCCCGACTACAGCCGGGAGTTCATCGTCCAGACGGATGCCTCCGACCATGGCATTGGGGCAGTCCTGTCTCAAGTGAACACCGAAGGCCGTGATCAGCCGGTGGCCTTCATCAGCCGGCGACTCCTACCACGGGAACAACGCTGGAGCACCATAGAGAGGGAGGCCTTCGCGGTGGTATGGGCCCTCAAGAAGCTCCGGCCCTACCTTTTTGGCACACCCTTTCGGGTACAGACCGACCACCGACCCCTGCAGTGGCTGATGCAGATGCGGGGGGAAAACCCGAAGTTACTACGCTGGTCCATCTCCCTACAAGGGATGGACTTCACAGTTGAACATCGGCCTGGGCCAGATCACGCCAACGCAGATGGCCTGTCCCGGTTCTTCCGCCTCGACGAGAAGAGTCCCCAAGAGAATGGGTAACTCTCCCCGCCTTCAGCTGGGGGGGACGCATGTTGGACAGGCCACATGAAGGGCCGCTCTCCCCCGGCCCAACCAGGCCCGAACCAGCCACGCAAGTACCACACACCACCCTTGCACGTCCACCGTCCCCGCAGGGACCCCTACACTCGAACCTGTTGACCGCGTAGGCCGACCCACTACCGGCCTGCGCGCCCATCCTGGGCGCCATCTTGGACACTCCACCACGAGGCCGCCGGGCCCCCGATCGACCTCAACCCTGGGCCTGGCCAGGCCTCAGACATTCCGGCACCAACATCCACCCAGGAGGTGAGCGGGCTACTTGGTCAGTCAATGGGAGCAAGAGGTGTCGATGGCTCTCCCCCGCCAAGTACCGCTCGCCCATCGCCTCCCCGGGCGCTGGCTCCACCCCCCTGCTGGGTGTCTGAACCCCCTCATCCCGGACCTCCCGACCTCCAAGTGCGAGGGTCCGGACATCAAAGCACACCAGCCCTATAACTGGGGCAGCTCCAGAGCAGGACGGCAGTTGTATCTTGGAGTCGAGAGACGCAAAGAAGAACTCATCCTTGACGGACTACTGGCGCTGCCGTAGCTCTGTCTTGTGCACCTTCGTCTTGCCTGCTGGCGCTGCCGCGGCTTTGGGAACCACCCTATCCTTCATCGTCGTCGGGACCTGCTGGCGTGGCCGCGGACCGTTGTAACCACCACCTTCATCGGGACCTGCTGGCTCTGCCGCGGACCGTCGTCCTCCTTCATCCATCTCGGGACCTGCTGGCTCCGCCGCGGCCCGTTCATCTACACCCCCGAGCTCGAGGATTGAGAGCTATTGCCATCTTTTTAGTAACAAGACTGTCCCGCTACCCTTTTCCCAAACAGAGACCAGAATAGAGGGGACCCCTGAGTCCAGACCTCCTTGTACCATTCTACCGTACTTGAAGAATTCCCTATAAAGTATCGTTGAACTTTATCCTTGTGTGGTGTCCGTCTGTGGGGGGGAAGTTACTTGTCTGTACGATTCGCTGGAGACGGCTCTCCCCGGAGACCTCTCCCCTTATCCTCGGCCGACCCTCCCGGTCCGTCTAACAACTCTGTACTCTGAATCTGCACTCTGAATCTGCACTCTGCACTCTGAATCTGCACTCTGCACTCTGCACTCTGCACTCTGAATCTGCACTCTGCACTCACAATCTGCACTCTGCACTCTGAATCTGCACTCTGCACTCACAATCTGCACTCTGCACTCTGAATCTGCACTCTGCACTCTCAATCTGCACTCTCAATCTGCACTCTGCACTCTGAATCTGCACTCTCAATCTGCACTCTGCACTCAGAATCTGCACTCTCAATCTGCACTCTGCACTCTGCACTCTGAATCTGCACTCTGAATCTGCACTCTGCATTCTGCATTCTGCACTCTGTATCTGCACTCTGCACTCTGAATCTGCACTCTGAATCTGCACTCTCAATCTGCTCTCTGCACTCTCAATCTGAACTCTCAATCTGCACTCTCAATCTGCACTCTCAATCTGCACCCTGCACTCTGAATCTGCACTCTGTACTCTGAATCTGCACTCTGAATCTGAACTCTGCACTCTGAATCTGCACTCTGTACTCTGAATCTGCACTCTGAATCTGCACTCTGAATCTGCACTCTGAATCTGCACTCTGCACTCTGAATCTTCACTCTGAATCTGCACTCTGAATCTGCACTCTGCACTCACAATCTGCACTCTGCACTCTCAATCTGCACTCTGCATCTGCACTCACAATCTGCACTCTGAATCTGCACTCTGCACTCTGAATCTGCACTCTGAATCTGCACTCTGAATCTGCACTCTGAATCTGCACTCTGCACTCTGAATCTGCACTCTGAATCTGCACTCTGCACTCTCAATCTGCACTCTGCATCTGCACTCACAATCTGCACTCTGCACTCTGAATCTGCACTCTGCACTCTGAATCTGCACTCTGCACTCTGAATCTGCACTCTGAATCTGCACTCTGCACTCTGAATCTGCACTCTGCACTCTGAATCTGCACTCTGCACTCTGAATCTGCACTCTGCACTCTCAATCTGCACTCTGAATCTGCACTCTGAATCTGCACTCTGCACTCTCAATCTGCACTCTCAATCTGCACTCTGTACTCTGAATCTGCACTCTGAATCTGCACTCTGAATCTGCACTCTGCACTCTGAATCTGCACTCTGCACTCTGAATCTGCACTCTGCACTCTGCACTCTGAATCTGCACTCTGAATCTGCACTTTGCACTCACAATCTGCACTCTGCACTCACAATCTGCACTCTGCACTCTGAATCTGCACTCTGAATCTGCACTCTGCACTCACAATCTGCACTCTGCACTCACAATCTGCACTCTGCACGCTGAATCTGCACTCTGCACTCACAATCTGCACTCTGCACGCTGAATCTGCACTCCGCACTCACAATCTGCACTCTGCACTCACAATCTGCACTCACCACTCTGAATCTGCACTCTGCACTCTCAATCTGCACTCTCAATCTGCACTCTGCACTCTGAATCTGCACTCTGAATCTGCACTCTCAATCTGCACTCTGCACTCTGAATCTACACTCTGCACTCTGAATCTGCACTCTGCACTCTCAATCTGCACTCTCAATCTGCACTCTCAATCTGCACTCTCAATCTGCACCCTGCACTCTCAATCTGCACTCTGCACTCTGAATCTGCACTATGCACTCTGAATCTGCACTATGCACTCTGAATCTGCACTCTGCACTCTGAATCTGAATCTGCACTCTGAATCTGAATCTGCACTCTGAATCTGCACTCTGCACTCTGAATCTGCACTCTGAATCTGCACTCTGCACTCTGAATCTGCACTCTGCACTCTGAATCTGCACTCTGAATCTGCACTCTGCACTCTGAATCTGCACTCTGAATCTGCACTATGCACTCTGAATCTGCACTCTGAATCTGAATCTGCACTCTGAATCTGAATCTGCACTCTGAATCTGCACTCTGCACTCTGAATCTGCACTCTGCACTCTCAATCTGCACTCTGAATCTGCACTCTGAATCTGCACTCTGAATCTGCACTCTGTACTCTGAATCTGTACTCTGAATCTGCACTCTCAATCTGCACTCTCAATCTGCACTCTGCACTCTCAACCTGCACTCTCAATCTGCACTCTCAATCTGCACTCTCAATCTGCACTCTGTACTCTGAATCTGTACTCTCAATCTGCACTCTCAATCTGCACTCTCAATCTGCACTCTGCACTCTCAATCTGCACTCTCAATCTGCACTCTCAATCTGCACTCTGCACTCTGAATCTGCACTCTGAATCTGCACTCTGCACTCTGAATCTGCACTCTGAATCTGCACTCTGAATCTGCACTCTGAATCTGTACTCTGCACTCACAATCTGCACTCTGCACTCTCAATCTGCACTCTGCACTCTGAATCTGCACTCTCAATCTGCACTCTGCACTCTCAATCTGCACTCTGAATCTGCACTCTGAATCTGCACTCTGCACTCTGAATCTGCACTCTGAATCTGCACTCTGAATCTGCACTCTGAATCTGCACTCTGCACTCTCAATCTGCACTCTCAATCTGCACTCTCAATCTGCACTCTGTACTCTGAATCTGCACTCTGCACTCTGAATCTGCACTCTGCACTCTGCACTCTGAATCTGCACTCTGAATCTGCACTCTGCACTCACAATCTGCACTCTGCACTCACAATCTGCACTCTGCACTCTGAATATGCACTCTGCACTCTCAATCTGCACTCTGAATCTGCACTCTCAATCTGCACTCTGCACTCTGAATCTGCACTCTGAATCTGCACTCTGAATCTGCACTCTGAATCTGCACTCTGCACTCACAATCTGCACTCTGCACTCTCAATCTGCACTCTGCATCTGCACTCACAATCTGCACTTTGCACTCTGAATCTGCACTCTGAATCTGCACTCTGCACTCTCAATCTGCACTCTGCACTCTGTACTCTGAATCTGCACTCTGAATCTGCACTCTGCACTCTGAATCTGCACTCTGCACTCTGAATCTGCACTCTGCACTCTGAATCTGCACTCTCAATCTGCACTCTGTACTCTGAATCTGCACTCTGAATCTGCACTCTGCACTCTGAATCTGCACTCTGCACTCTGCACTCTGCACTCTGAATCTGCACTCTGCACTCACAATCTGCACTCTGCACTCACAATCTGCACTCTGCACTCTGAATCTGCACTCTGCACTCACAATCTGCACTCTGCACTCACAATCTGCACTCTGCACTCTGAATCTGCACTCTGCACTCTCAATCTGCACTCTCAATCTGCACTCTGCACTCTGAATCTGCACTCTCAATCTGCACTCCGCACTCAGAATCTGCACTCTCAATCTGCACTCTGCACTCTGCACTCTGAATCTGCACTCTGAATCTGCACTCTGCACTCTGTATCTGCACTCTGCACTCTGAATCTGCACTCTCAATCTGCTCTCTGCACTCTCAATCTGAACTCTCAATCTGCACTCTCAATCTGCACCCTGCACTCTGAATCTGCACTCTGTACTCTGAATCTGCACTCTGAATCTGAACTCTGCACTCTGAATCTGCACTCTGTACTCTGAATCTGCACTCTGAATCTGCACTCTCAATCTGCACTCTGCACTCTGAATCTACACTCTGCACTCTGAATCTGCACTCTGCACTCTGAATCTGCACTCTGAATCTGCACTCTCAATCTGCTCTCTGCACTCTCAATCTGAACTCTCAATCTGCACTCTCAATCTGCACTCTCAATCTGCACCCTGCACTCTGAATCTGCACTCTGTACTCTGAATCTGCACTCTGCACTCTGAATCTGCACTCTGTACTCTGAATCTGTACTCTGAATCTGCACTCTCAATCTGCACTCTGCACTCTCAACCTGCACTCTCAATCTGCACTCTCAATCTGCACTCTCAATCTGCACTCTGTACTCTGAATCTGTACTCTCAATCTGCACTCTCAATCTGCACTCTCAATCTGCACTCTCAATCTGCACTCTCAATCTGCACTCTGAATCTGCACTCTGAATCTGCACTCCGAATCTGCACTCTGTACTCTGAATCTGCACTCTGAATCTGCACTCTGAATCTGCACTCTGCACTCACAATCTGCACTCTGCACTTTCAATCTGCACTCTGCATCTGCACTCACAATCTGCACTCTGCACTCTGAATCTGCACTCTGAATCTGCACTCTGCACTCTGAATCTGCACTCTGCACTCTGAATCTGCACTCTGAATCTGCACTCTGAATCTGCACTCTGAATCTGCACTCTGCACTCTCAATCTGCACTCTCAATCTGCACTCTGTACTCTGCATCTGCACTCTGCACTCTGCACTCTGCACTCTGCACTCTGCACTCTGAATCTGCACTCACAATCTGCACTCTGCACTCACAATCTGCACTCTGAATCTGCACTCTGCACTCTCAATCTGCACTCTGAATCTGCACTCTCAATCTGCACTCTGAATCTGCACTCTGAATCTGCACTCTGCACTCTGAATCTGCACTCTGAATCTGCACTCTGCACTCACAATCTGCACTCTGCACTCTCAATCTGCACTCTGCATCTGCACTCACAATCTGCACTCTGCACTCTGAATCTGCACTCTCAATCTGCACTCTGCACTCTCAATCTGCACTCTGCACTCTGTACTCTGAATCTGCACTCTGAATCTGCACTCTGCACTCTGATTCTGCACTCTGAATCTGCACTCTGCACTCTGAATCTGCACTCTGCACTCTGAATCTGCACTCTCAATCTGCACTCTGTACTCTGAATCTGCACTCTGAATCTGCACTCTGCACTCTGAATCTGCACTCTGCACTCACAATCTGCACTCTGCACTCACAATCTGCACTCTGCACTCTGAATCTGCACTCTGCACTCACAATCTGCACTCTGCACTCACAATCTGCACTCTGCACTCTGAATCTGCACTCTGCACTCTCAATCTGCACTCTCAATCTGCACTCTGCACTCTGAATCTGCACTCTCAATCTGCACTCTGCACTCAGAATCTGCACTCTGCACTCTGAATCTGCACTCTGCACTCTGAATCTGCACTCTGAATCTGCACTCTGCATTCTGCATTCTGCACTCTGAATCTGCACTCTGAATCTGCACTCTCAATCTGCTCTCTGCACTCTCAATCTGAACTCTCAATCTGCACTCTCAATCTGCACTCTCAATCTGCACCCTGCACTCTGAATCTGCACTCTGTACTCTGAATCTGCACTCTGAATCTGCACTCTGCACTCTGAATCTGCACTCTGAATCTGCACTCTGAATCTGCACTCTGAATCTGCACTCTGCACTCTCAATCTGCACTCTCAATCTGCACTCTGTACTCTGAATCTGCACTCTGCACTCTGAATCTGCACTCTGCACTCTGAATCTGCACTCTGAATCTGCACTCACAATCTGCACTCTGCACTCACAATCTGCACTCTGAATCTGCACTCTGCACTCTCAATCTGCACTCTGAATCTGCACTCTCAATCTGCACTCTGAATCTGCACTCTGAATCTGCACTCTGCACTCTGAATCTGCACTCTGAATCTGCACTCTGCACTCACAATCTGCACTCTGCACTCTGCATCTGCACTCACAATCTGCACTCTGCACTCTGAATCTGCACTCTCAATCTGCACTCTGCACTCTCAATCTGCACTCTGCACTCTGTACTCTGAATCTGCACTCTGAATCTGCACTCTCAATCTGCACTCTGTACTCTGAATCTGCACTCTGAATCTGCACTCTGCACTCTGAATCTGCACTCTGCACTCACAATCAGCACTCTGCACTCACAATCTGCACTCTGCACTCTGAATCTGCACTCTGCACTCTGAATCTGCACTCACAATCTGCACTCTGCACTCTCAATCTGCACTCTGCATCTGCACTCACAATCTGCACTCTGCACTCACAATCTGCACTCTGCACTCTGAATCTGCACTCTGAACCTGCACTCACAATCTGCACTCTGCACTCATAATCTGCACTCTGCACTCTGAATCTGCACTCTGAATCTGCACTCTGAATCTGCACTCTGCACTCACAATCTGCACTCTGCACTCACAATCTGCACTCTGCACTCTGAATCTGCACTCTGCACTCACAATCTGCACTCTCAATCTGCACTCTCAATCTGCACTCTCAATCTGCACTCTGAATCTGCACTATGCACTCTGAATCTGCACTATGCACTCTGAATCTGCACTCTGCACTCTGAATCTGAATCTGCACTCTGAATCTGCACTCTGAATCTGCACTCTGCACTCTGAATCTGCACTCTGAATCTGCACTCTGCACTCTGAATCTGCACTCTGTACTCTGAATCTGCACTCTGTACTCTGAATATGCACTCTGCACTCTGCACTCTGAATCTGCACTCTGAATCTGCACTCTGAATCTGCACTCTGAATCTGTACTCTGAATCTGCACTCTGTACTCTGAATCTGTACTCTGAATCTGCACTCTCAATCTGCACTCTCAATCTGCACTCTCAATCTGCACTCTCAATATGCACTCTGCACTCTGAATCTGCACTCTGAATCTGCACTCTGAATCTGCACTCTGCACTCATAATCTGCACTCTGCACTCATAATCTGCACTCTGCATCTGCACTCTCAATCTGCACTCTGCACTCTGAATCTGCACTCTGAATCTGCACTCTGAATCTGCACTCTGCACTCTGAATCTGCACTCTGCACTCTGAATCTGCACTCTGCACTCTGAATCTGCACTCTGAATCTGCACTCTCAATCTGCACTCTGAATCTGCACTCTGCACTCTCAATCTGCACTCTGAATCTGCACTCTGTACTCTCAATCTGCACTCTTAATCTGCACTCTGCACTCTGAATCTGCACTCTGCACTCTGCACTCTGAATCTGCACTCTGCACTCACAATCTGCACTCTGCACTCACAATCTGCACTCTGCACTCTGAATCTGCACTCTGCACTCTGAATCTGCACTCTGCACTCTGAATCTGCACTCTGAATCTGCACTCTGAATCTGCACTCTGCACTCTGAATCTTCACTCTGAATCTGCACTCTGAATCTGCACTCTGCACTCACAATCTGCACTCTGCACTCTCAATCTGCACTCTGCATCTGCACTCTGAATCTGCACTCTGCACTCTGAATCTGCACTCTGAATCTGCACTCTGAATCTGCACTCTGAATCTGCACTCTGAATCTGTACTCTGAATCTGCACTCTGTACTCTGAATATGCACTCTGCACTCTGAATCTGCACTCTGAATCTGCACGCTGATTCTGCACTCTGAATCTGCACTCTGAATCTGCACTCTGAATCTGCACTCTGAATCTGCACTCTGCACTCACAATCTGCACTCTGCACTCTCAATCTGCACTCTGCATCTGCACTCACAATCTGCACTCTGCACTCACAATCTGCACTCTGAATCTGCACTCTGAACCTGCACTCACAATCTGCACTCTGCACTCACAATCTGCACTCTGCACTCTGAATCTGCACTCTGAATCTGCACTCTGAATCTGCACTCTGCACTCACAATCTGCACTCTGCATTCACAATCTGCACTCTGCACTCTGAATCTGCACTCTGCACTCACAATCTGCACTCTCAATCTGCACTCTCAATCTGCACTCTCAATCTGCACTCTCAATCTGCACTATGCACTCTGAATCTGCACTATGCACTCTGAATCTGCACTCTGCACTCTGAATCTGAATCTGCACTCTGAATCTGAATCTGCACTCTGAATCTGCACTCTGAATCTGCACTCTGCACTCTGAATCTGCACTCTGAATCTGCACTCTGTACTCTGAATCTGCACTCTGTACTCTGAATATGCACTCTGCACTCTGCACTCTGAATCTGCACTCTGAATCTGCACTCTGAATCTGTACTCTGTACTCTGAATCTGCACTCTGAATCTGCACTCTGTACTCTGAATCTGTACTCTGAATCTGCACTCTCAATCTGCACTCTCAATATGCACTCTGCACTCTGAATCTGCACTCTGAATCTGCACTCTGCACTCATAATCTGCACTCTGCACTCATAATCTGCACTCTGAATCTGCACTCTGCATCTGCACTCACAATCTGCACTCTGCACTCTCAATCTGCACTCTCAATCTGCACTCTGCACTCTGAATCTGCACTCTGCACTCTGTACTCTGAATCTGCACTCTGAATCTGCACTCTGAATCTGCACTCTGAATCTGCACTCTGAATCTGCACTCTCAATCTGCACTCTGAATCTGCACTCTGAATCTGCACTCTGCACTCTCAATCTGCACTCTGTACTCTCAATCTGCACTCTCAATCTGCACTCTGCACTCTGAATCTGCACTCTGCACTCTGAATCTGCACTCTGCACTCACAATCTGCACTCTGCACTCACAATCTGCACTCTGCACTCTGAATCTGCACTCTGAATCTGCACTCTGAATCTGCACTCTGCACTCTGAATCTGCACTCTGAATCTGCACTCTGAATCTGCACTCTGCACTCTGAATCTGCACTCTGAATCTGCACTCTGCACTCTGAATCTTCACTCTGAATCTGCACTCTGAATCTGCACTCTGCACTCTGCACTCTCAATCTGCACTCTGCATCTGCACTCACAATCTGCACTCTGAATCTGCACTCTGCACTCTGAATCTGCACTCTGAATCTGCACTCTGAATCTGCACTCTGCACTCTGAATCTGCACTCTGCACTCTGAATCTGCACTCTGAATCTGCACTCTGCACTCTGAATCTGCACTCTGAATCTGCACTCTGAATCTGCACTCTGCACTCTCAATCTGCACTCTGCATCTGCACTCACAATCTGCACTCTGCACTCTGAATCTGCACTCTCAATCTGCACTCTGCACTCTGAATCTGCACTCTGCACTCTGAATCTGCACTCTGAATCTGCACTCTGCACTCTGAATCTGCACTCTGAATCTGCACTCTGCACTCTGAATCTGCACTCTGCACTCTGAATCTGCACTCTGAATCTGCACTCTGAATCTGCACTCTCAATCTGCACTCTCAATCTGCACTCTCAATCTGCACTCTGAATCTGCACTCTGCACTCTCAATCTGCACTCTCAATCTGCACTCTGTACTCTGAATCTGCACTCTGAATCTGCACTCTGAATCTGCACTCTGCACTCTGCACTCTGCACTCTGAATCTGCACTCTGAATCTGCACTTTGCACTCACAATCTGCACTCTGCACTCACAATCTGCACTCTGCACTCTGAATCTGCACTCTGAATCTGCACTCTGAATCTGCACTCTGAATCTGCACTCTGCACTCTGAATCTGCACTCTGCACTCTGAATCTGCACTCTGCACTCTGAATCTGCACTCTGAATCTGCACTTTGCACTCACAATCTGCACTCTGCACTCACAATCTGCACTCTGCACTCTGAATCTGCACTCTGAATCTGCACTCTGAATCTGCACTCTGCACTCACAATCTGCACTCTGCACTCACAATCTGCACTCTGCACGCTGAATCTGCACTCCGCACTCACAATCTGCACTCTGCACTCACAATCTGCACTCACCACTCTGAATCTGCACTCTGCACTCTCAATCTGCACTCTCAATCTGCACTCTGCACTCTGAATCTACACTCTGAATCTGCACTCTCAATCTGCACTCTGCACTCTGAATCTACACTCTGCACTCTGAATCTGCACTCTGCACTCTCAATCTGCACTCTCAATCTGCACTCTCAATCTGCACTCTCAATCTGCACCCTGCACTCTCAATCTGCACTCTGCACTCTCAATCTGCACTATGCACTCTGAATCTGCACTATGCACTCTGAATCTGCACTCTGCACTCTGAATCTGCACTCTGAATCTGCACTCTGCACTCTGAATCTGCACTCTGAATCTGCACTCTGCACTCTGAATCTGCACTCTGTACTCTGAATCTGCACTCTGAATCTGCACTCTGCACTCTGAATCTGCACTCTGAATCTGCACTATGCACTCTGAATCTGCACTCTGCACTCTGAATCTGAATCTGCACTCTGAATCTGAATCTGCACTCTGAATCTGCACTCTGCACTCTGAATCTGCACTCTGCACTCTGAATCTGCACTCTGCACTCTCAATCTGCACTCTGAATCTGCACTCTGAATCTGCACTCTGTACTCTGAATCTGTACTCTGAATCTGCACTCTCAATCTGCACTCTCAATCTGCACTCTGCACTCTCAACCTGCACTCTCAATCTGCACTCTCAATCTGCACTCTCAATCTGCACTCTGTACTCTGAATCTGTACTCTGAATCTGTACTCTCAATCTGCACTCTCAATCTGCACTCTGCACTCTCAATCTGCACTCTGAATCTGCACTCTGCACTCTGAATCTGCACTCTGAATCTGCACTCTGAATCTGCACCCTGAATCTGCACTCTGCACTATGAATCTGCACTCTGAATCTGCACTCTGAATCTGCACTCTGAATCTGTACTCTGCACTCACAATCTGCACTCTGCACTCTCAATCTGCACTCTGCACTCTGAATCTGCACTCTCAATCTGCACTCTGCACTCTGAATCTGCACTCTGCACTCTGCACTCTGAATCTGCACTCTGAATCTGCACTCTGAATCTGCACTCTGCACTCTGAATCTGCACTCTGAATCTGCACTCTGAATCTGCACTCTGAATCTGCACTCTGCACTCTCAATCTGCACTCTCAATCTGCACTCTCAATCTGCACTCTGTACTCTGAATCTGCACTCTGCACTCTGAATCTGCACTCTGAATCTGCACTCTGCACTCACAATCTGCACTCTGCACTCACAATCTGCACTCTGAATCTGCACTCTGCACTCTCAATCTGCACTCTGAATCTGCACTCTCAATCTGCACTCTGCACTCTGAATCTGCACTCTGAATCTGCACTCTGAATCTGCACTCTGAATCTGCACTCTCAATCTGCACTCTGAATCTGCACTCTGCACTCACAATCTGCACTCTGCACTCTCAATCTGCACTCTGCATCTGCACTCACAATCTGCACTCTGCACTCTGAATCTGCACTCTGAATCTGCACTCTGCACTCTCAATCTGCACTCTGCACTCTGTACTCTGAATCTGCACTCTGAATCTGCATTCTGCACTCTGATTCTGCACTCTGAATCTGCACTCTGCACTCTGAATCTGCACTGTGCACTCTGAATCTGCACTCTGAATCTGCACTCTCAATCTGCACTCTGTACTCTGAATCTGCACTCTGAATCTGCACTCTGTACTCTGAATCTGCACTCTGAATCTGCACTCTGCATTCTGAATCTGCACTCTGCACTCTGCACTCTGAATCTGCACTCTGCACTCACAATCTGCACTCTGCACTCTGAATCTGCACTCTGCACTCACAATCTGCACTCTGCACTCTGAATCTGCACTCTGCACTCTGCACTCACAATCTGCACTCTGCACTCACAATCTGCACTCTGCACTCACAATCTGCACTCTGCACTCACAATCTGCACTCTGCACTCTGAATCTGCACTCTGCACTCACAATCTGCACTCTGCACTCTGAATCTGCACTCTCAATCTGCACTCTGCACTCAGAATCTGCACTCTCAATCTGCACTCTGCACTCTGCACTCTGCACTCTGAATCTGCACTCTGAATCTGCACTCTGCATTCTGCATTCTGCACTCTGTATCTGCACTCTGCACTCTGAATCTGCACTCTGAATCTGCACTCTCAATCTGCTCTCTGCACTCTCAATCTGAACTCTCAATCTGCACTCTCAATCTGCACTCTCAATCTGCACCCTGCACTCTGAATCTGCACTCTGTACTCTGAATCTGCACTCTGAATCTGAACTCTGCACTCTGAATCTGCACTCTGTACTCTGAATCTGCACTCTGAATCTGCACTCTGAATCTGCACTCTGCACTCTGAATCTTCACTCTGAATCTGCACTCTGAATCTGCACTCTGCACTCACAATCTGCACTCTGCACTCTCAATCTGCACTCTGCATCTGCACTCACAATCTGCACTCTGAATCTGCACTCTGCACTCTGAATCTGCACTCTGAATCTGCACTCTGAATCTGCACTCTGAATCTGCACTCTGCACTCTGAATCTGCACTCTGAATCTGCACTCTGCACTCTCAATCTGCACTCTGCATCTGCACTCACAATCTGCACTCTGCACTCTGAATCTGCACTCTCACTCTGCACTCTGCACTCTGAATCTGCACTCTGCACTCTGAATCTGCACTCTGAATCTGCACTCTGCACTCTGCACTCTGAATCTGCACTCTGAATCTGCACTCTGCACTCTGAATCTGCACTCTGCACTCTGAATCTGCACTCTCAATCTGCACTCTGAATCTGCACTCTGAATCTGCACTCTGCACTCTCAATCTGCACTCTCAATCTGCACTCTGTACTCTGAATCTGCACTCTGAATCTGCACTCTGAATCTGCACTCTGCACTCTGAATCTGCACTCTGCACTCTGCACTCTGAATCTGCACTCTGAATCTGCACTTTGCACTCACAATCTGCACTCTGCACTCACAATCTGCACTCTGCACTCTGAATCTGCACTCTGAATCTGCACTCTGCACTCACAATCTGCACTCTGCACTCACAATCTGCACTCTGCACGCTGAATCTGCACTCTGCACTCACAATCTGCACTCACCACTCTGAATCTGCACTCTGCACTCTCAATCTGCACTCTCAATCTGCACTCTGCACTCTGAATCTGCACTCTGAATCTGCACTCTGAATCTGCACTCTGCACTCTGAATCTACACTCTGCACTCTGAATCTGCACTCTGCACTCTCAATCTGCACTCTCAATCTGCACTCTCAATCTGCACCCTGCACTCTCAATCTGCACTCTGCACTCTGAATCTGCACTATGCACTCTGAATCTGCACTCTGCACTCTGAATCTGCACTCTGCACTCTCAATCTGCACTCTCAATCTGCACTCTCAATCTGCACTCTCAATCTGCACCCTGCACTCTCAATCTGCACTCTGCACTCTGAATCTGCACTATGCACTCTGAATCTGCACTATGCACTCTGAATCTGCACTCTGCACTCTGAATCTGAATCTGCACTCTGAATCTGAATCTGCACTCTGAATCTGCACTCTGCACTCTGAATCTGCACTCTGCACTCTGAATCTGCACTCTGCACTCTGAATCTGCACTCTGAATCTGCACTCTGAATCTGCACTATGCACTCTGAATCTGCACTCTGCACTCTGAATCTGAATCTGCACTCTGAATCTGAATCTGCACTCTGAATCTGCACTCTGCACTCTGAATCTGCACTCTGCACTCTCAATCTGCACTCTGAATCTGGTCTCTGAATCTGCACTCTGAATCTGCACTCTGTACTCTGAATCTGTACTCTGAATCTGCACTCTCAATCTGCACTCTCAATCTGCACTCTGCACTCTCAACCTGCACTCTCAATCTGCACTCTCAATCTGCACTCTCAATCTGCACTCTGTACTCTGAATCTGTACTCTTAATCTGCACTCTCAATCTGCACTCTGCACTCTCAATCTGCACTCTCAATCTGCACTCTCAATCTGCACTCTGCACTCTGAATCTGCACTCTGAATCTGCACTCTGAATCTGCACTCTGAATCTGCACTCTGCACTCTGAATCTGCACTCTGAATCTGCACTCTGAATCTGCACTCTGAATCTGTACTCTGCACTCACAATCTGCACTCTGCACTCTCAATCTGCACTCTGCACTCTGAATCTGCACTCTCAATCTGCACTCTGCACTCTCAATCTGCACTCTGAATCTGCACTCTGCACTCTGAATCTGCACTCTGAATCTGCACTCTGAATCTGCACTCTGAATCTGCACTCTGCACTCTCAATCTGCACTCTCAATCTGCACTCTCAATCTGCACTCTCAATCTGCACTCTGTACTCTGAATCTGCACTCTGCACTCTGAATCTGCACTCTGCACTCTGCACTCTGAATCTGCACTCTGAATCTGCACTCTGCACTCACAATCTGCACTCTGCACTCACAATCTGCACTCTGCACTCTGAATATGCACTCTGCACTCTCAATCTGCACTCTGAATCTGCACTCTCAATCTGCACTCTGCACTCTGAATCTGCACTCTGAATCTGCACTCTGAATCTGCACTCTGAATCTGCACTCTGCACTCACAATCTGCACTCTCAATCTGCACTCTGCATCTGCACTCACAATCTGCACTCTGCACTCTGAATCTGCACTCTGAATCTGCACTCTGCACTCTGTACTCTGAATCTGCACTCTGAATCTGCACTCTGCACTCTGATTCTGCACTCTGAATCTGCACTCTGCACTCTGAATCTGCACTCTGCACTCTGAATCTGCACTCTGCACTCTGAATCTGCACTCTCAATCTGCACTCTGTACTCTGAATCTGCACTCTGAATCTGCACTCTGCACTCTGAATCTGCACTCTGCACTCTGCACTCTGCACTCTGAATCTGCACTCTGCACTCACAATCTGCACTCTGCACTCACAATCTGCACTCTGCACTCTGAATCTGCACTCTGCACTCACAATCTGCACTCTGCACTCACAATCTGCACTCTGCACTCTGAATCTGCACTCTGCACTCTCAATCTGGACTCTCAATCTGCACTCTGCACTCTGAATCTGCACTCTCAATCTGCACTCTGCACTCAGAATCTGCACTCTCAATCTGCACTCTGCACTCTGCACTCTGAATCTGCACTCTGAATCTGCACTCTGCACTCTGTATCTGCACTCTGCACTCTGAATCTGCACTCTCAATCTGCTCTCTGCACTCTCAATCTGAACTCTCAATCTGCACTCTCAATCTGCACCCTGCACTCTGAATCTGCACTCTGTACTCTGAATCTGCACTCTGAATCTGAACTCTGCACTCTGAATCTGCACTCTGTACTCTGAATCTGCACTCTGAATCTGCACTCTCAATCTGCACTCTGCACTCTGAATCTACACTCTGCACTCTGAATCTGCACTCTGCACTCTGAATCTGCACTCTCAATCTGCACTCTCAATCTGCTCTCTGCACTCTCAATCTGAACTCTCAATCTGCACTCTCAATCTGCACTCTCAATCTGCACCCTGCACTCTGAATCTGCACTCTGTACTCTGAATCTGCACTCTGCACTCTGAATCTGCACTCTGTACTCTGAATCTGTACTCTGAATCTGCACTCTCAATCTGCACTCTGCACTCTCAACCTGCACTCTCAATCTGCACTCTCAATCTGCACTCTCAATCTGCACTCTGTACTCTGAATCTGTACTCTCAATCTGCACTCTCAATCTGCACTCTCAATCTGCACTCTCAATCTGCACTCTCAATCTGCACTCTGCACTCTCAATCTGCACTCTGAATCTGCACTCTGAATCTGCACTCCGAATCTGCACTCTGTACTCTGAATCTGCACTCTGAATCTGCACTCGGAATCTGCACTCTGAATCTGCACTCTGCACTCACAATCTGCACTCTGCACTTTCAATCTGCACTCTGCATCTGCACTCACAATCTGCACTCTGAATCTGCACTCTGAATCTGCACTCTGCACTCTGAACCTGCACTCTGCACTCTGAATCTGCACTCTGAATCTGCACTCTGCACTCTGAATCTGCACTCTGAATCTGCACTCTGAATCTGCACTCTGAATCTGCACTCTGCACTCTCAATCTGCACTCTCAATCTGCACTCTGTACTCTGAATCTGCACTCTGCACTCTGCACTCTGCACTCTCAATCTGCACTATGAATCTGCACTCACAATCTGCACTCTGCACTCACAATCTGCACTCTGAATCTGCACTCTGCACTCTGAATCTGCACTCTGAATCTGCACTCTCAATCTGCACTCTGAATCTGCACTCTGAATCTGCACTCTGCACTCTGAATCTGCACTCTGAATCTGCACTCTGCACTCACAATCTGCACTCTGCACTCTCAATCTGCACTCTGCATCTGCACTCACAATCTGCACTCTGCACTCTGAATCTGCACTCTCAATCTGCACTCTGCACTCTCAATCTGCACTCTGCACTCTGTACTCTGAATCTGCACTCTGAATCTGCACTCTGCACTCTGATTCTGCACTCTGAATCTGCACTCTGCACTCTGAATCTGCACTCTGCACTCTGAATCTGCACTCTGCACTCTGAATCTGCACTCTCAATCTGCACTCTGTACTCTGAATCTGCACTCTGAATCTGCACTCTGCACTCTGAATCTGCACTCTGCACTCACAATCTGCACTCTGCACTCACAATCTGCACTCTGCACTCTGAATCTGCACTCTGCACTCACAATCTGCACTCTCCACTCACAATCTGCACTCTGCACTCTGAATCTGCACTCTGCACTCTCAATCTGCACTCTCAATCTGCACTCTGCACTCTGAATCTGCACTCTCAATCTGCACTCTGCACTCAGAATCTGCACTCTGCACTCTGAATCTGCACTCTGCACTCTGAATCTGCACTCTGAATCTGCACTCTGCATTCTGCATTCTGCACTCTGAATCTGCACTCTGAATCTGCACTCTCAATCTGCACTCTCAATCTGCTCTCTGCACTCTCAATCTGAACTCTCAATCTGCACTCTCAATCTGCACTCTCAATCTGCACCCTGCACTCTGAATCTGCACTCTGTACTCTGAATCTGCACTCTGAATCTGCACTCTGCACTCTGAATCTGCACTCTGAATCTGCACTCTGAATCTGCACTCTGAATCTGCACTCTGCACTCTCAATCTGCACTCTCAATCTGCACTCTGTACTCTGAATCTGCACTCTGCACTCTGAATCTGCACTCTGCACTCTGAATCTGCACTCTGAATCTGCACTCACAATCTGCACTCTGCACTCACAATCTGCACTCTGAATCTGCACTCTGCACTCTCAATCTGCACTCTGAATCTGCACTCTCAATCTGCACTCTGAATCTGCACTCTGAATCTGCACTCTGCACTCTGAATCTGCACTCTGAATCTGCACTCTGCACTCACAATCTGCACTCTGCACTCTGCATCTGCACTCACAATCTGCACTCTGCACTCTGAATCTGCACTCTCAATCTGCACTCTGCACTCTGAATCTGCACTCTGCACTCTGTACTCTGAATCTGCACTCTGAATCTGCACTCTCAATCTGCACTCTGTACTCTGAATCTGCACTCTGAATCTGCACTCTGCACTCTGAATCTGCACTCTGCACTCTGAATCTGCACTCTGCACTCACAATCTGCACTCTGAATCTGCACTCTGCACTCTGAATCTGCACTCACAATCTGCACTCTGCACTCTCAATCTGCACTCTGCATCTGCACTCACAATCTGCACTCTGCACTCACAATCTGCACTCTGCACTCTGAATCTGCACTCTGAACCTGCACTCACAATCTGCACTCATAATCTGCACTCTGCACTCTGAATCTGCACTCTGAATCTGCACTCTGAATCTGCACTCTGCACTCACAATCTGCACTCTGCACTCACAATCTGCACTCTGCACTCTGAATCTGCACTCTGCACTCACAATCTGCACTCTCAATCTGCACTCTGAATCTGCACTATGCACTCTGAATCTGCACTATGCACTCTGAATCTGCACTCTGCACTCCGAATCTGAATCTGCACTCTGAATCTGCACTCTGAATCTGCACTCTGCACTCTGAATCTGCACTCTGAATCTGCACTCTGCACTCTGAATCTGCACTCTGTACTCTGAATCTGCACTCTGTACTCTGAATATGCACTCTGCACTCTGCACTCTGAATCTGCACTCTGAATCTGCACTCTGAATCTGCACTCTGAATCTGCACTCTGAATCTGTACTCTGTACTCTGAATCTGCACTCTGAATCTGCACTCTGTACTCTGAATCTGTACTCTGAATCTGCACTCTCAATCTGCACTCTCAATCTGCACTCTCAATCTGCACTCTCAATATGCACTCTGCACTCTGAATCTGCACTCTGAATCTGCACTCTGAATCTGCACTCTGCACTCATAATCTGCACTCTGCACTCATAATCTGCACTCTGAATCTGCACTCTGCATCTGCACTCTGCACTCTCAATCTGCACTCTCAATCTGCACTCTGCACTCTGAATCTGCACTCTGCACTCTGTACTCTGAATCTGCACTCTGAATCTGCACTCTGCACTCTGAATCTGCACTCTGCACTCTGAATCTGCACTCTGCACTCTGAATCTGCACTCTCAATCTGCACTCTCAATCTGCACTCTCAATCTGCACTCTGAATCTGCACTCTGCACTCTCAATCTGCACTCTCAATCTGCACTCTGTACTCTCAATCTGCACTCTCAATCTGCACTCTGCACTCTGAATCTGCACTCTGCACTCTGCACTCTGAATCTGCACTCTGCACTCACAATCTGCACTCTGCACTCACAATCTGCACTCTGCACTCTGAATCTGCACTCTGAATCTGCACTCTGAATCTGCACTCTGCACTCTGAATCTGCACTCTGAATCTGCACTCTGAATCTGCACTCTGCACTCTGAATCTTCACTCTGAATCTGCACTCTGAATCTGCACTCTGCACTCACAATCTGCACTCTCAATCTGCACTCTGCATCTGCACTCTGAATCTGCACTCTGCACTCTGAATCTGCACTCTGAATCTGCACTCTGAATCTGCACTCTGAATCTGCACTCTGAATCTGCACTCTGAATCTGTACTCTGAATCTGCACTCTGTACTCTGAATATGCACTCTGCACTCTGAATCTGCACTCTGAATCTGCACGCTGATTCTGCACTCTGAATCTGCACTCTGAATCTGCACTCTGAATCTGCACTCTGAATCTGCACTCTGCACTCACAATCTGCACTCTGCATCTGCACTCACAATCTGCACTCTGCACTCACAATCTGCACTCTGCACTCTGAATCTGCACTCTGAACCTGCACTCACAATCTGCACTCTGCACTCACAATCTGCACTCTGCACTCTGAATCTGCACTCTGAATCTGCACTCTGAATCTGCACTCTGCACTCACAATCTGCACTCTGCATTCACAATCTGCACTCTGCACTCTGAATCTGCACTCTGCACTCACAATCTGCACTCTCAATCTGCACTCTCAATCTGCACTCTCAATCTGCACTCTCAATCTGCACTATGCACTCTGAATCTGCACTATGCACTCTGAATCTGCACTCTGCACTCTGAATCTGAATCTGCACTCTGAATCTGAATCTGCACTCTGAATCTGCACTCTGAATCTGCACTCTGCACTCTGAATCTGCACTCTGAATCTGCACTCTGCACTCTGAATCTGCACTCTGCACTCTGAATCTGCACTCTGTACTCTGAATATGCACTCTGCACTCTGAATCTGCACTCTGAATCTGCACTCTGAATCTGTACTCTGTACTCTGAATCTGCACTCTGAATCTGCACTCTGTACTCTGAATCTGTACTCTGAATCTGCACTCTCAATCTGCACTCTCAATCTGCACTCTCAATATGCACTCTGCACTCTGAATCTGCACTCTGAATCTGCACTCTGCACTCATAATCTGCACTCTGCACTCATAATCTGCACTCTGAATCTGCACTCTGCATCTGCACTCACAATCTGCACTCTGCACTCTCAATCTGCACTCTCAATCTGCACTCTGCACTCTGAATCTGCACTCTGCACTCTGTACTCTGAATCTGCACTCTGAATCTGCACTCTGAATCTGCACTCTGAATCTGCACTCTGAATCTGCACTCTCAATCTGCACTCTGAATCTGCACTCTGAATCTGCACTCTGCACTCTCAATCTGCACTCTGTACTCTCAATCTGCACTCTCAATCTGCACTCTGCACTCTGAATCTGCACTCTGCACTCTGAATCTGCACTCTGCACTCACAATCTGCACTCTGCACTCACAATCTGCACTCTGCACTCTGCACTCTGAATCTGCACTCTGCACTCTGAATCTGCACTCTGCACTCTCAATCTGCACTCTCAATCTGCACTCTGTACTCTGAATCTGCACTCTGAATCTGCACTCTGAATCTGCACTCTGCACTCTGAATCTGCACTCTGCACTCTGAATCTGCACTCTGCACTCTGCACTCTGAATCTGCACTCTGAATCTGCACTTTGCACTCACAATCTGCACTCTGCACTCACAATCTGCACTCTGCACTCTGAATCTGCACTCTGAATCTGCACTCTGAATCTGCACTCTGCACTCACAATCTGCACTCTGCACTCACAATCTGCACTCTGCACGCTGAATCTGCACTCCGCACTCACAATCTGCACTCTGCACTCACAATCTGCACTCACCACTCTGAATCTGCACTCTGCACTCTCAATCTGCACTCTCAATCTGCACTCTGCACTCTGAATCTGCACTCTGAATCTGCACTCTCAATCTGCACTCTGCACTCTGAATCTACACTCTGCACTCTGAATCTGCACTCTGCACTCTCAATCTGCACTCTCAATCTGCACTCTCAATCTGCACCCTACACTCTCAATCTGCACTCTGCACTCTGAATCTGCACTATGCACTCTGAATCTGCACTATGCACTCTGAATCTGCACTCTGCACTCTGAATCTGAATCTGCACTCTGAATCTGAATCTGCACTCTGAATCTGCACTCTGCACTCTGAATCTGCACTCTGAATCTGCACTCTGCACTCTGAATCTGCACTCTGCACTCTGAATCTGCACTCTGAATCTGCACTCTGCACTCTGAATCTGCACTCTGAATCTGCACTCTGCACTCACAATCTGCACTCTGCACTCTCAATCTGCACTCTGCATCTGCACTCACAATCTGCACTCTGCACTCTGAATCTGCACTCTGAATCTGCACTCTGCACTCTCAATCTGCACTCTGCACTCTGTACTCTGAATCTGCACTCTGAATCTGCACTCTGCACTCTGAATCTGCACTCTGCACTCTGAATCTGCACTGTGCACTCTGAATCTGCACTCTGCACTCTGAATCTGCACTCTCAATCTGCACTCTGTACTCTGAATCTGCACTCTGAATCTGCACTCTGCACTCTGAATCTGCACTCTGCACTCTGCACTCTGAATCTGCACTCTGCACTCACAATCTGCACTCTGCACTCACAATCTGCACTCTGCACTCACAATCTGCACTCTGCACTCTCAATCTGCACTCTGCACTCTCAATCTGCACTCTGCACTCTGAATCTGCACTCTCAATCTGCACTCTGCACTCAGAATCTGCACTCTCAATCTGCACTCTGCACTCTGAATCTGCACTCTGAATCTGCACTCTGCATTCTGCATTCTTCACTCTGTATCTGCACTCTGCACTCTGAATCTGCACTCTGAATCTGCACTCTCAATCTGCTCTCTGCACTCTCAATCTGAACTCTCAATCTGCACTCTCAATCTGCACTCTCAATCTGCACCCTGCACTCTGAATCTGCACTCTGTACTCTGAATCTGCACTCTGAATCTGAACTCTGCACTCTGAATCTGCACTCTGTACTCTGAATCTGCACTCTGAATCTGCACTCTGAATCTGCACTGTTAGACGGGGACCCTGAGGGTCGGCCGGGTACTGAGGGAGAGATCCCCGAGGGGGACCGTCTCCGGTGATCGTACAGACAAGTTACCTCCCTCCCCACAAACAGGCACCACACCAAGTCGAGTTCAATGCTTTATATAAGGTTCTTAAGGCAAGGATATCAGCGATACAGGATATCTCGGACCCGGGGGTCCTCTCACTTCTAGTCTCTGTAGGGGAAAGGGGGTAGCGGGACAGTCTTGGTACCGGATCGGTACAGGTAGTGGTAAGGGCGAGCTCACAATCCTCGAGCTGGAGGGTCTGTGGATCGGGCCGCGGCAGCGCCAGCAGGCCAAGATGGTAGTCTCACAAGGCAGAGGGCCGCGGCAGCGCCAGCAGGCCAAGTCGATGGTTTCACGAGGCAGAGGGCCGCGGCAGCGCCAGCAGGCCAAGATGGTAGTCTCACAAGGCAGAGGGCCGCGGCAGCGCCAGCAGGCCAAGTCGATGGTTTCACGAGGCAGAGGGCCGCGGCAGCGCCAGCAGGCCAAGATGGTTTCACTAGGCAGAGGGCCGCGGCAGCGCCAGCAGGCCAGTCACGGATGAGTTCTTCTCGGGTCTCTCGACTCCAGGATACAACTGCCTTCCTGGTCTGGCACTGCCCCAGTTATAGGTCTGGTCCCCTTTGATGTCCGGACCCTCGCGCCTGGGGGCCGGGAGGTCCGGGATGAGGGAGTCCAGACACCCAGCAGGGGGGTGGAGCCAGCGCCCAGGGCGGCCGGGGGTGATCGACACCTGGCGGAGGGGAGCCGTTGATGATTCCTTCTCCCATTGATTTGCCAAGTGGTCACTCTGCCTCCTGGGGGGAGGTTGGTGCCCCGATGTCGGGGCCGGCCGGGCCCAGGGTTAGGGTCGAGTTGAGGCCACGCGGCCTCGTGCTGCAGTGCCCCAAGATGGCGGCCGGTTCGATGTCGTGGTGTGGATGGTGACCCGGGCCAGCTGGGTCCGGGGCTGGTGTCTTGTAGTGGAGGGATTGCAGGGTACTTCGGGTGGTCGTTTAGGGACTCTGGCTGGGGATGCAGGGAGAGCCAGGGTCCAGGTCCTACTGCGGGGAGGGGGGGCAGCCCGACCATGCGGCCTGTCCAACATGCGTCCCCCCCAGCTGAAGGCGGGGAGAGTCAGCCATCTTCCTGGGGACTCTCCTCGCTGAGGCGGAAAAAGCGTGACAGGCCGTCGGCGTTGGCGTGGTCCTGGCCTGGACGATGTTCCACCGTGAAGTCCATCCCCTGCAGGGAGATGGACCAGCGCAACAGCTTCGGGTTTTCCCCCCGCATTTGCATCAGCCATTGCAGGGGTCGGTGGTCTGTTTGCACCCGGAAGTGGGTGCCGAAGAGGTATGGCCGGAGCTTCTTGAGTGCCCAGACTACGGCGAAGGCCTCTCTCTCAATGGTGCTCCAGCGCTGTTCTCGGGGCAAGAGGCGTCTGCTGATGAAGACCACCGGATGGTCGACCCCTTCGGCGTTGAGTTGGGAGAGGACGGCCCCCACACCATGATCGGAGGCGTCCGTCTGCACAATGAATTCCCGGCTGTAGTCGGGAGCCTGGAGCACGGGGGCCGTGCACATGGCGGTCTTTAGTTTCTCGAAGGCCGATTGGCAGTCCAGGGTCCAGTTGACGGTTTTGGGGCCCTTTTTGGAGGTGAGCTCTGTGAGGGGCCCCACGATGCTGCCATAGTCCTTCACGAACCGCCGGTAGTATCCGGTGAGCCCCAGGAAGGCCCGGACCTCCGTTTGGGTCGTAGGGGGTTGCCAGGCCTGGATGGCAGCAATCTTGAGTTGGAGAGGAGCCACTAGCCCGCTTCCCACTTGGTGTCCCAGGTAGGTCACGGACCCTTGGCCAACCTGGCACTTGCTGGCCTTGATGGTGAGCCCGGCTTGCCGGAGGGCGTGTAGAACCTCCCGCAGGTGGCGGAGGTGGTCGGTCCACTGGTGGCTGTACACAGCAATGTCGTCCAGGTAGGCGGCGCTGAAGTCTTCCAGGCCCGCCAGTACCTGGTTTACCAGCCGTTGGAACGTGGCCGGGGCGTTTTTCATGCCGAAGGGCATGACTTTAAAGTGGTAGTGCCCGTCTGGGGTAGAGAAGGCGGATCGTTCTTGGGCCCGAGGGGTGAGGCCGATCTGCCAGTAGCCCGCTGTTAGGTCGAAGATGCTCAGGTAGCGGGCGGCCCCCATCCGGTCAATTAGCTCGTCGGCCCGGGGGATGGGATGAGCGTCGGTCCTGGTAACTGCATTCAGCCCCCGATAGTCCACGCAGAACCGGAGCTCCGGGGCAACGCCCGGGGCGGCCGCCTTGGGAACCAGAACGACTGGGCTTGCCCAGGGGCTGTCTGAGGGTTCGATCACTCCCAGGGTCAGCATTTTGGACACCTCGGTCTGGATGCAGGCTCGTACCCGGTCTGGTACGCGGTATGCCCGGTGTCGGATAGGAGGGCTGTCCCCGGTGTCCACATCGTGGAGGCACCAGGGGGTGACTCCGGGGGTGAGGGAGAACAGGGAGGCGAACCGCCTCAGGAGCGTTTGGCAGTCTTGGCGTTGCTCCGGGGACAGGGCCTCGGAGAGCTGGACCCCTTCCACTGAGCCATCCTGCTCGAAGGCCCTCAGTAAGTCCGGAAGGGGTTCGGAGTCTTCTTCTGTCCCATTATCGGTAGCCATCAGGAGGCTGAGCTCGGATCGCACAAAATGGGGTTTTAGCCTGTTGGCATGGAGGACCCGTAGGGGGTTCCGGGCAGTCTCCATGTCGATTAAATAGGTGACGGGCCCTTTGCGTTCGATTACCTTGAAGGGCCCGGACCATCGGTCTTGGAGTGCACAGGGTTCAACCGGGGACATCACCCAGACCTGTTGTCCCGGTTCGAACTCAATGGAGGACGCGTGCTGATCGTACCACCTCTTCATGTCCTCCTGACTGGCCTCGAGATTGGCTTTGGCGGTGTCTCGGAACTGCCGGGTCTGGTTGCGGAGAGCCAGGAGGTACCTGTAGATGTCCGGGGGAGTTTTCTGGGGAGGCTGCTCCCAACCTTCCTTGACTAGGCTGAGGGGGCCCCGGACGGGGTGCCCGTACAGGAGTTCAAATGGGCTGAAGCCGAGGGACTTCTGCGGGACCTCCCGATAGGCAAACAGGAGGCAGGGAAGTAGCACGTCCCACTGGCGTCGAAGGGGTTCTTCTAGGCCCATAATCATCCCCTTGAGGGTGCGGTTGAACCTCTCGACCAGTCCGTTTCCTTGCGGGTGATAGGGGGTCGTGAATTTGTAGGTGACCCCGCATTGTTGCCAAAGAGACTTCATATATCTGGAGATAAAGTTCGTGCCCCTGTCACTGACGACCTCCCGGGGGAACCCCACCCGGGAGAAGATCCCCATCAGGGCCCGGCCCACCACGGGGGCCGTCACCGTCCGAAGAGGGATGGCCTCGGGATAGCGAGTGGCGTGGTCTACGAGGACCAGGATGAACCGGTGTCCTTGGGCTGTTCGAGGGTCGAGGGGCCCCACAATGTCTATTCCCACTCGTTCAAACGGGGTGGTGACGACAGGAAAGGGTTGCAATGGTGCTTTGATTTTTCGGCCACTTTTTCCGCTGGCCTGGCAGGTGGGGCAGGCCTTGCAGTGGTTGGTGACATCCTTTCGCATGTGGGGCCAGAAAAAATGGGTCACCAGGCGGTCGTAGGTTTTATCCTGCCCCAGGTGTCCGGCAAGGGGGACATCGTGGGCTAAGTTCAGGAGGAAGTCTCGGAAGCGAAGGGGCACCACCAGCACCCGACTGGCCCCTAGTTCCGCCACTTTCTGCTCGCTGTAGAGCAGGTCTTGGTCCCAGTAGATCCAGTGGGCCCCCGAGGTATCCCCGGTGCTCTGGGCCAGGGCTTGCTGCCGGAGTCCTTCGAGAGAGGGACAGGTTTTCTGTTCGGCCCGGAATTGTTCCTGCGTGGGGCCTCCCTCCTGCCGCCATTGTGCCAGGTCAGGGACGTCCCGAAGCTGGTCGGATCCTTCTTCGGTTTGGGTCAATGGACTGGCTCCTGGGGCGGCCTCCTCTGGGATGAGCGCGGGAGGAGGTTCTGGCCACTCGGGCTCTTCTGGGCTGGGGACCGCGCGGGCGGTCATGGACCGGGTCGTGACGCAGACCCATTCGGGGAGGCCAAGCATCCCCAGGTGCTCCCTCCGTTCGACAGCTGCCCATGGAGAGCTTTCAAGGTCGTTTCCTAGGAGGCAGTCCACGGGGGCATCATCGCGGACAGTTACTTTTAACATCCCTGTTACTCCTCCCCACTCGAAGGGGACGCAGGCCATGTGGCATAGGCTTTCGGAGTTGTCGGCTGATCGGACAGGGCAAAGAATGTTCGGCAAGATTTGGTCGGGAGTGACGAGGTGGCGTCGGACCGCCGTTACACTGGCCCCGGTGTCGCGGAGGGCTTCCGCCCGGCGGCCATTAATGTTGACCCATTGACCGTACTTCTGGGTGTTGGCGGGAAGGGGGGCCCGCGGAATCATGTCTCTCTCCCCTAAGCAGACCAGTGCCATGGCGGCGGGCGCCCATTCAGAGGGATCGGTCTCGAACTCTTCTTGGTCTTCCGGGATTAGTTCTTCCCCTAGGGCCGCCGCTGCAACTTGGCGGGGGGTAGTGTTCGGATTCTTTGGGCAGTTGGGATCACTGGCGTAGTGGCCGGGTCGCTGGCACCTGTGGCACGTAATGTTGGCCCGGAAACCGGCCCGGACGGCAGGGCTTCCTCGGCCAACCGGGGTCGAGGGGTTTCTGGGGGGTGACGAGGGGCCGGGGTCTCTCCCCCGACCCTGACTCCCTCCTCCCCCTCGGGGGCGATACGGTCTGGATAATTCGCTGGGTGCGTTCCGGCCAACTCGGGTGCTTTCCCACCGGTCGGCTTCGACGGCGAGTTGTCGAGGGTCGGTTAGCTTACTGTCCAGGAGGTGTTGCCGGAGCTCCACGAAGCAGTTGTTCGACAGGTGTTCCCATACGATAAGGTCAAAGAGTTGTTCGTAGGTGGTTACTTTGTTGCCCTTGATCCACCCCTCGAAGGCTCGGCTAAAAAAGTTCACGTACTCCACCCAAGTTGTACCCGGAATCCGTTTGCAGTCGCGGAACCGTTGGCGGTACATCTCAGGTGTGAGCCCGTATTGAGTGAGGAGGGCGGCCTTCATGTGGTCGTAGGAGGTCATCAGCTGGTCCGGGAGTTGCAGCAGGGCGTCCCGCCCTTCGTTGACAAACCTCCCCCATAATCCGGCTCCCCAATCGCTTCGGGGAATCCGGTGGGAGGTCATTGCCACCTCATAGGCTTTAAACCACTGCTGTATATCATCGTTCTTGTGGTATTCCCGGATGACATCTTTGGGGATGTGAACCTTGGGTTCGGTCGAGGCAGACGGGGTCGGTCGTTCGGGGGGCCCGAGGTCTTTATTCTGTTTCTGGATCTCCAGTGCTTTGAGATCGCGCTCATGTTCGTACTCTAGTTTCTTTTCCTCTAGCTCTCTCTGTCTTTGCTTGTCTTCTCGCTCTTCCTTGAGCCGTAAGTGTTCCAGGGTTATTTTTTGTTCGGCCAGCTTGAGTTCTCCATCCAAGCGAAGTCGGGCTAGTTCTAATTCGTGGAGTCTGTTTTTTTCTCTTTCTCGGATCTCTTCCAGGGAGAGACCCGCTCTTTCTTTAGTTGGTGCGGGGCTCGTTTCGGTCGTTTGTGTTCGGGGTACGGCCGTACCCGTTTCCGCCCAGGCTTCTAGGGCTCGTTTGAAGTCTTCCTTCGTACTCAGACCCGTGGTTGGGAGACCAAGTTCCATGCAATATTGCTTCAGTTCTCGGTGGTTGTAGTCTTCCAATTTTTCCATCTGGAATTTCTCCGTTGTTCCGCTCTCTGTTGTCATGGTGGTCGTGTGTCGTGGGTCGGGTGACTTTCTGTACGATTATACGTAGGTTCGGATCCCGTCGCTGGCCACCAATGTTAGACGGGGACCCTGAGGGTCGGCCGGGTACTGAGGGAGAGATCCCCGAGGGGGACCGTCTCCGGTGATCGTACAGACAAGTTACCTCCCTCCCCACAAACAGGCACCACACCAAGTCGAGTTCAATGCTTTATATAAGGTTCTTAAGGCAAGGATATCAGCGATACAGGATATCTCGGACCCGGGGGTCCTCTCACTTCTAGTCTCTGTAGGGGAAAGGGGGTAGCGGGACAGTCTTGGTACCGGATCGGTACAGGTAGTGGTAAGGGCGAGCTCACAATCCTCGAGCTGGAGGGTCTGTGGATCGGGCCGCGGCAGCGCCAGCAGGCCAAGATGGTAGTCTCACAAGGCAGAGGGCCGCGGCAGCGCCAGCAGGCCAAGTCGATGGTTTCACGAGGCAGAGGGCCGCGGCAGCGCCAGCAGGCCAAGATGGTAGTCTCACAAGGCAGAGGGCCGCGGCAGCGCCAGCAGGCCAAGTCGATGGTTTCACGAGGCAGAGGGCCGCGGCAGCGCCAGCAGGCCAAGATGGTTTCACTAGGCAGAGGGCCGCGGCAGCGCCAGCAGGCCAGTCACGGATGAGTTCTTCTCGGGTCTCTCGACTCCAGGATACAACTGCCTTCCTGGTCTGGCACTGCCCCAGTTATAGGTCTGGTCCCCTTTGATGTCCGGACCCTCGCGCCTGGGGGCCGGGAGGTCCGGGATGAGGGAGTCCAGACACCCAGCAGGGGGGTGGAGCCAGCGCCCAGGGCGGCCGGGGGTGATCGACACCTGGCGGAGGGGAGCCGTTGACGATTCCTTCTCCCATTGATTTGCCAAGTGGTCACTCTGCCTCCTGGGGGGAGGTTGGTGCCCCGATGTCGGGGCCGGCCGGGCCCAGGGTTAGGGTCGAGTTGAGGCCACGCGGCCTCGTGCTGCAGTGCCCCAAGATGGCGGCCGGTTCGATGTCGTGGTGTGGATGGTGACCCGGGCCAGCTGGGTCCGGGGCTGGTGTCTTGTAGTGGAGGGATTGCAGGGTACTTCGGGTGGTCGTTTAGGGACTCTGGCTGGGGATGCAGGGAGAGCCAGGGTCCAGGTCCTACTGCGGGGAGGGGGGGCAGCCCGACCATGCGGCCTGTCCAACATGCACTCTGCACTCTGAATCTTCACTCTGAATCTGCACTCTGAATCTGCACTCTGCACTCACAATCTGCACTCTGCACTCTGCATCTGCACTCACAATCTGCACTCTGAATCTGCACTCTGCACTCTGAATCTGCACTCTGAATCTGCACTCTGAATCTGCACTCTGCACTCTGAATCTGCACTCTGAATCTGCACTCTGCACTCTCAATCTGCACTCTGCATCTGCACTCACAATCTGCACTCTGCACTCTGAATCTGCACTCTCAATCTGCACTCTGCACTCTGAATCTGCACTCTCAATCTGCACTCTGCACTCTGAATCTGCACTCTGCACTCTGAATCTGCACTCTGAATCTGCACTCTGCACTCTGCACTCTGAATCTGCACTCTGAATCTGCACTCTGCACTCTGAATCTGCACTCTGCACTCTGAATCTGCACTCTCAATCTGCACTCTCAATCTGCACTCTGAATCTGCACTCTGAATCTGCACTCTGCACTCTCAATCTGCACTCTCAATCTGCACTCTGTACTCTGAATCTGCACTCTGAATCTGCACTCTGAATCTGCACTCTGCACTCTGCACTCTGAATCTGCACTCTGCACTCTGCACTCTGAATCTGCACTTTGCACTCACAATCTGCACTCTGCACTCACAATCTGCACTCTGCACTCTGAATCTGCACTCTGAATCTGCACTCTGCACTCACAATCTGCACTCTGCACTCACAATCTGCACTCTGCACGCTGAATCTGCACTCCGCACTCACAATCTGCACTCTGCACTCACAATCTGCACTCACCACTCTGAATCTGCACTCTGCACTCTCAATCTGCACTCTCAATCTGCACTCTGCACTCTGAATCTGCACTCTCAATCTGCACTCTCAATCTGCACTCTGCACTCTGAATCTACACTCTGCACTCTGAATCTGCACTCTGCACTCTCAATCTGCACTCTCAATCTGCACTCTCAATCTGCACTCTCAATCTGCACCCTGCACTCTCAATCTGCACTCTGCACTCTGAATCTGCACTATGCACTCTGAATCTGCACTATGCACTCTGAATCTGCACTCTGCACTCTGAATCTGAATCTGCACTCTGAATCTGAATCTGCACTCTGAATCTGCACTCTGCACTCTGAATCTGCACTCTGAATCTGCACTCTGCACTCTGAATCTGCACTCTGCACTCTGAATCTGCACTCTGAATCTGCACTCTGCACTCTGAATCTGCACTCTGAATCTGCACTATGCACTCTGAATCTGCACTCTGCACTCTGAATCTGAATCTGCACTCTGAATCTGAATCTGCACTCTGAATCTGCACTCTGCACTCTCAATCTGCACTCTGAATCTGCACTCTGAATCTGCACTCTGAATCTGCACTCAGTACTCTGAATCTGTACTCTGAATCTGCACTCTCAATCTGCACTCTCAATCTGCACTCTGCACTCTCAACCTGCACTCTCAATCTGCACTCTCAATCTGCACTCTCAATCTGCACTCTGTACTCTGAATCTGTACTCTTAATCTGCACTCTCAATCTGCACTCTCAATCTGCACTCTGCACTCTCAATCTGCACTCTCAATCTGCACTCTCAATCTGCACTCTGCACTCTGAATCTGCACTCTGAATCTGCACTCTGAATCTGCACTCTGAATCTGCACTCTGCACTCTGAATCTGCACTCTGAATCTGCACTCTGAATCGGCACTCTGAATCTGTACTCTGCACTCACAATCTGCACTCTGCACTCTCAATCTGCACTCTGAATCTGCACTCTCAATCTGCACTCTGCACTCTGAATCTGCACTCTGAATCTGCACTCTGCACTCTGAATCTGCACTCTGAATCTGCACTCTGAATCTGCACTCTGAATCTGCACTCTGAATCTGCACTCTGCACTCTCAATCTGCACTCTCAATCTGCACTCTCAATCTGCACTCTCAATCTGCACTCTGTACTCTGAATCTGCACTCTGCACTCTGAATCTGCACTCTGCACTCTGCACTCTGAATCTGCACTCTGAATCTGCACTCTGCACTCACAATCTGCACTCTGCACTCACAATCTGCACTCTGCACTCTGAATATGCACTCTGCACTCTCAATCTGCACTCTGAATCTGCACTCTCAATCTGCACTCTGAATCTGCACTCTGAATCTGCACTCTGAATCTGCACTCTGAATCTGCACTCTGCACTCACAATCTGCACTCTGCACTCTCAATCTGCACTCTGCATCTGCACTCACAATCTGCACTCTGCACTCTGAATCTGCACTCTGAATCTGCACTCTGCACTCTCAATCTGCACTCTGCACTCTGTACTCTGAATCTGCACTCTGAATCTGCACTCTGCACTCTGATTCTGCACTCTGAATCTGCACTCTGCACTCTGAATCTGCACTCTGCACTCTGAATCTGCACTCTGAATCTGCACTCTCAATCTGCACTCTGTACTCTGAATCTGCACTCTGAATCTGCACTCTGCACTCTGAATCTGCACTCTGCACTCTGCACTCTGCACTCTGAATCTGCACTCTGCACTCACAATCTGCACTCTGCACTCACAATCTGCACTCTGCACTCTGAATCTGCACTCTGCACTCACAATCTGCACTCTGCACTCACAATCTGCACTCTGCACTCTGCACTCTCAATCTGCACTCTCAATCTGCACTCTGCACTCTGAATCTGCACTCTCAATCTGCACTCTGCACTCAGAATCTGCACTCTCAATCTGCACTCTGAATCTGCACTCTGAATCTGCACTCTGCACTCTGTATCTGCACTCTGCACTCTGAATCTGCACTCTCAATCTGCACTCTCAATCTGCTCTCTGCACTCTCAATCTGAACTCTCAATCTGCACTCTCAATCTGCACCCTGCACTCTGAATCTGCACTCTGTACTCTGAATCTGCACTCTGAATCTGAACTCTGCACTCTGAATCTGCACTCTGTACTCTGAATCTGCACTCTGAATCTGCACTCTCAATCTGCACTCTGCACTCTGAATCTACACTCTGCACTCTGAATCTGCACTCTGCACTCTGAATCTACACTCTGAATCTGCACTCTCAATCTGCTCTCTGCACTCTCAATCTGAACTCTCAATCTGCACTCTCAATCTGCACTCTCAATCTGCACCCTGCACTCTGAATCTGCACTCTGTACTCTGAATCTGCACTCTGCACTCTGAATCTGCACTCTGTACTCTGAATCTGTACTCTGAATCTGCACTCTCAATCTGCACTCTGCACTCTCAACCTGCACTCTCAATCTGCACTCTCAATCTGCACTCTCAATCTGCACTCTGTACTCTGAATCTGTACTCTCAATCTGCACTCTCAATCTGCACTCTCAATCTGCACTCTGCACTCTCAATCTGCACTCTGAATCTGCACTCTGAATCTGCACTCCGAATCTGCACTCTGTACTCTGAATCTGCACTCTGAATCTGCACTCTGAATCTGCACTCTGAATCTGCACTCTGCACTCACAATCTGCACTCTGCACTTTCAATCTGCACTCTGCATCTGCACTCACAATCTGCACTCTGCACTCTGAATCTGCACTCTGAATCTGCACTCTGCACTCTGAATCTGCACTCTGCACTCTGAATCTGCACTCTGAATCTGCACTCTGCACTCTGAATCTGCACTCTGAATCTGCACTCTGAATCTGCACTCTGAATCTGCACTCTGCACTCTCAATCTGCACTCTCAATCTGCACTCTGTACTCTGAATCTGCACTCTGCACTCTGCACTTTGCACTCTGAATCTGCACTATGAATCTGCACTCACAATCTGCACTCTGCACTCACAATCTGCACTCTGAATCTGCACTCTGCACTCTCAATCTGCACTCTGAATCTGCACTCTCAATCTGCACTCTGAATCTGCACTCTGAATCTGCACTCTGCACTCTGAATCTGCACTCTGAATCTGCACTCTGCACTCACAATCTGCACTCTGCACTCTCAATCTGCACTCTGCATCTGCACTCACAATCTGCACTCTGCACTCTGAATCTGCACTCTCAATCTGCACTCTGCACTCTCAATCTGCACTCTGCACTCTGTACTCTGAATCTGCACTCTGAATCTGCACTCTGCACTCTGATTCTGCACTCTGAATCTGCACTCTGCACTCTGAATCTGCACTCTGCACTCTGAATCTGCACTCTGCACTCTGAATCTGCACTCTCAATCTGCACTCTGTACTCTGAATCTGCACTCTGAATCTGCACTCTGAATCTGCACTGTGCACTCTGAATCTGCACTCTGCACTCACAATCTGCACTCTGCACTCACAATCTGCACTCTGCACTCTGAATCTGCACTCTGCACTCACAATCTGCACTCTGCACTCACAATCTGCACTCTGCACTCTGAATCTGCACTCTGCACTCTCAATCTGCACTCTCAATCTGCACTCTGCACTCTGAATCTGCACTCTCAATCTGCACTCTGCACTCAGAATCTGCACTCTGCACTCTGAATCTGCACTCTGCACTCTGAATCTGCACTCTGAATCTGCACTCTGCATTCAGCATTCTGCACTCTGAATCTGCACTCTGAATCTGCACTCTGAATCTGCACTCTCAATCTGCTCTCTGCACTCTCAATCTGAACTCTCAATCTGCACTCTCAATCTGCACTCTCAATCTGCACCCTGCACTCTGAATCTGCACTCTGTACTCTGAATCTGCACTCTGAATCTGCACTCTGCACTCTGAATCTGCACTCTGAATCTGCACTCTGAATCTGCACTCTGAATCTGCACTCTGCACTCTCAATCTGCACTCTCAATCTGCACTCTGTACTCTGAATCTGCACTCTGCACTCTGAATCTGCACTCTGCACTCTGAATCTGCACTCTGAATCTGCACTCACAATCTGCACTCTGCACTCACAATCTGCACTCTGAATCTGCACTCTGCACTCTCAATCTGCACTCTGAATCTGCACTCTCAATCTGCACTCTGAATCTGCACTCTGAATCTGCACTCTGCACTCTGAATCTGCACTCTGAATCTGCACTCTGCACTCACAATCTGCACTCTGCACTCTGCATCTGCACTCACAATCTGCACTCTGCACTCTGAATCTGCACTCTCAATCTGCACTCTGCACTCTCAATCTGCACTCTGCACTCTGTACTCTGAATCTGCACTCTGAATCTGCACTCTCAATCTGCACTCTGTACTCTGAATCTGCACTCTGAATCTGCACTCTGCACTCTGAATCTGCACTCTGCACTCTGAATCTGCACTCTGCACTCACAATCTGCACTCTGCACTCTGAATCTGCACTCTGCACTCTGAATCTGCACTCACAATCTGCACTCTGCACTCTCAATCTGCACTCTGCATCTGCACTCACAATCTGCACTCTGCACTCACAATCTGCACTCTGCACTCTGAATCTGCACTCTGAACCTGCACTCACAATCTGCACTCTGCACTCATAATCTGCACTCTGCACTCTGAATCTGCACTCTGAATCTGCACTCTGAATCTGCACTCTGCACTCACAATCTGCACTCTGCACTCACAATCTGCACTCTGCACTCTGAATCTGCACTCTGCACTCACAATCTGCACTCTCAATCTGCACTCTCAATCTGCACTCTCAATCTGCACTCGGAATCTGCACTATGCACTCTGAATCTGCACTATGCACTCTGAATCTGCACTCTGCACTCTGAATCTGAATCTGCACTCTGAATCTGCACTCTGAATCTGCACTCTGCACTCTGAATCTGCACTCTGAATCTGCACTCTGCACTCTGAATCTGCACTCTGTACTCTGAATCTGCACTCTGTACTCTGAATATGCACTCTGCACTCTGCACTCTGAATCTGCACTCTGAATCTGCACTCTGAATCTGTACTCTGTACTCTGAATCTGCACTCTGAATCTGCACTCTGTACTCTGAATCTGTACTCTGAATCTGCACTCTCAATCTGCACTCTCAATCTGCACTCTCAATCTGCACTCTCAATATGCACTCTGCACTCTGAATCTGCACTCTGAATCTGCACTCTGAATCTGCACTCTGCACTCATAATCTGCACTCTGCACTCATAATCTGCACCCTGAATCTGCACTCTGCATCTGCACTCTGCACTCTCAATCTGCACTCTCAATCTGCACTCTGCACTCTGAATCTGCACTCTGCACTCTGTACTCTGAATCTGCACTCTGAATCTGCACTCTGCACTCTGAATCTGCACTCTGCACTCTGCACTCTGAATCTGCACTCTCAATCTGCACTCTCAATCTGCACTCTCAATCTGCACTCTGAATCTGCACTCTGCACTCTCAATCTGCACTCTCAATCTGCACTCTGTACTCTCAATCTGCACTCTCAATCTGCACTCTGCACTCTGAATCTGCACTCTGCACTCTGCACTCTGAATCTGCACTCTGCACTCACAATCTGCACTCTGCACTCACAATCTGCACTCTGCACTCTGAATCTGCACTCTGCACTCTGAATCTGCACTCTGAATCTGCACTCTGCATCTGCACTCTGAATCTGCACTCTGAATCTGCACTCTGCACTCTGAATCTTCACTCTGAATCTGCACTCTGAATCTGCACTCTGCACTCACAATCTGCACTCTGCACTCTCAATCTGCACTCTGCATCTGCACTCTGAATCTGCACTCTGCACTCTGAATCTGCACTCTGAATCTGCACTCTGAATCTGCACTCTGAATCTGCACTCTGAATCTGTACTCTGAATCTGCACTCTGTACTCTGAATATGCACTCTGCACTCTGAATCTGCACTCTGAATCTGCACGCTGATTCTGCACTCTGAATCTGCACTCTGAATCTGCACTCTGAATCTGCACTCTGAATCTGCACTCTGCACTCACAATCTGCACTCTGCACTCTCAATCTGCACTCTGCATCTGCACTCACAATCTGCACTCTGCACTCACAATCTGCACTCTGCACTCTGAATCTGCACTCTGAACCTGCACTCACAATCTGCACTCTGCACTCACAATCTGCACTCTGCACTCTGAATCTGCACTCTGAATCTGCACTCTGAATCTGCACTCTGCACTCACAATCTGCACTCTGCATTCACAATCTGCACTCTGCACTCTGAATCTGCACTCTGCACTCACAATCTGCACTCTCAATCTGCACTCTCAATCTGCACTCTCAATCTGCACTCTGAATCTGCACTATGCACTCTGAATCTGCACTCTGCACTCTGAATCTGAATCTGCACTCTGAATCTGAATCTGCACTCTGAATCTGCACTCTGAATCTGCACTCTGCACTCTGAATCTGCACTCTGAATCTGCACTCTGCACTCTGAATCTGCACTCTGTACTCTGAATCTGCACTCTGTACTCTGAATATGCACTCTGCACTCTGCACTCTGAATCTGCACTCTGAATCTGCACTCTGAATCTGTACTCTGTACTCTGAATCTGCACTCTGAATCTGCACTCTGTACTCTGAATCTGTACTCTGAATCTGCACTCTCAATCTGCACTCTCAATCTGCACTCTCAATCTGCACTCTCAATATGCACTCTGCACTCTGAATCTGCACTCTGAATCTGCACTCTGCACTCATAATCTGCACTCTGCACTCATAATCTGCACTCTGAATCTGCACTCTGCATCTGCACTCACAATCTGCACTCTGCACTCTCAATCTGCACTCTCAATCTGCACTCTGCACTCTGAATCTGCACTCTGCACTCTGTACTCTGAATCTGCACTCTGAATCTGCACTCTGAATCTGCACTCTGAATCTGCACTCTCAATCTGCACTCTGAATCTGCACTCTGAATCTGCACTCTGCACTCTCAATCTGCACTCTGTACTCTGAATCTGCACTCTGTACTCTGAATATGCACTCTGCACTCTGAATCTGCACTCTGAATCTGCACGCTGATTCTGCACTCTGAATCTGCACTCTGAATCTGCACTCTGAATCTGCACTCTGCACTCACAATCTGCACTCTGCACTCTCAATCTGCACTCTGCATCTGCACTCACAATCTGCACTCTGCACTCACAATCTGCACTCTGCACTCTGAATCTGCACTCTGAACCTGCACTCACAATCTGCACTCTGCACTCACAATCTGCACTCTGCACTCTGAATCTGCACTCTGAATCTGCACTCTGAATCTGCACTCTGCACTCACAATCTGCACTCTGCATTCACAATCTGCACTCTGCACTCTGAATCTGCACTCTGCACTCACAATCTGCACTCTCAATCTGCACTCTCAATCTGCACTCTCAATCTGCACTCTGAATCTGCACTATGCACTCTGAATCTGCACTATGCACTCTGAATCTGCACTCTGCACTCTGAATCTGAATCTGCACTCTGAATCTGAATCTGCACTCTGAATCTGCACTCTGAATCTGCACTCTGCACTCTGAATCTGCACTCTGAATCTGCACTCTGCACTCTGAATCTGCACTCTGTACTCTGAATCTGCACTCTGTACTCTGAATATGCACTCTGCACTCTGCACTCTGAATCTGCACTCTGAATCTGCACTCTGAATCTGTACTCTGAATCTGTACTCTGTACTCTGAATCTGCACTCTGAATCTGCACTCTGTACTCTGAATCTGTACTCTGAATCTGCACTCTCAATCTGCACTCTCAATCTGCACTCTCAATATGCACTCTGCACTCTGAATCTGCACTCTGAATCTGCACTCTGCACTCATAATCTGCACTCTGCACTCATAATCTGCACTCTGAATCTGCACTCTGCATCTGCACTCACAATCTGCACTCTGCACTCTCAATCTGCACTCTCAATCTGCACTCTGCACTCTGAATCTGCACTCTGCACTCTGTACTCTGAATCTGCACTCTGAATCTGCACTCTGAATCTGCACTCTGAATCTGCACTCTGAATCTGCACTCTCAATCTGCACTCTGAATCTGCACTCTGAATCTGCACTCTGCACTCTCAATCTGCACTCTGTACTCTCAATCTGCACTCTCAATCTGCACTCTGCACTCTGAATCTGCACTCTGCACTCTGAATCTGCACTCTGCACTCACAATCTGCACTCTGCACTCACAATCTGCACTCTGCACTCTGAATCTGCACTCTGCACTCTGAATCTGCACTCTGAATCTGCACTCTGCACTCTGAATCTGCACTCTGAATCTGCACTCTGAATCTGCACTCTGAATCTGCACTCTGCACTCTGAATCTGCACTCTGAATCTGCACTCTGCACTCTGAATCTTCACTCTGAATCTGCACTCTGAATCTGCACTCTGCACTCACAATCTGCACTCTGCACTCTCAATCTGCACTCTGCATCTGCACTCACAATCTGCACTCTGAATCTGCACTCTGCACTCTGAATCTGCACTCTGAATCTGCACTCTGAATCTGCACTCTGAATCTGCACTCTGCACTCTGAATCTGCACTCTGAATCTGCACTCTGAATCTGCACTCTGCACTCTGAATCTGCACTCTGAATCTGCACTCTCAATCTGCACTCTGCATCTGCACTCACAATCTGCACTCTGCACTCTGAATCTGCACTCTGAATCTGCACTCTGCACTCTGAATCTGCACTCTGCACTCTGAATCTGCACTCTGAATCTGCACTCTGCACTCTGAATCTGCACTCTGAATCTGCACTCTGCACTCTGAATCTGCACTCTGCACTCTGAATCTGCACTCTGCACTCTGAATCTGCACTCTCAATCTGCACTCTGAATCTGCACTCTGAATCTGCACTCTGCACTCTCAATCTGCACTCTCAATCTGCACTCTGTACTCTGAATCTGCACTCTGAATCTGCACTCTGCACTCTGAATCTGCACTCTGCACTCTGCACTCTGAATCTGCACTCTGAATCTGCACTTTGCACTCACAATCTGCACTCTGCACTCACAATCTGCACTCTGCACTCTGAATCTGCACTCTGAATCTGCACTCTGCACTCACAATCTGCACTCTGCACTCAAAATCTGCACTCTGCACGCTGAATCTGCACTCCGCACCTACAATCTGCACTCTACACTCACAATCTGCACTCACCACTCTGAATCTGCACTCTGCACTCTCAATCTGCACTCTCAATCTGCACTCTGCACTCTGAATCTGCACTCTGAATCTGCACTCTCAATCTGCACTCTGCACTCTGAATCTACACTCTGCACTCTGAATCTGCACTCTGCACTCTCAATCTGCACTCTCAATCTGCACTCTCAATCTGCACCCTGCACTCTCAATCTGCACTCTGCACTCTGAATCTGCACTATGCACTCTGAATCTGCACTATGCACTCTGAATCTGCACTCTGCACTCTGAATCTGAATCTGCACTCTGAATCTGAATCTGCACTCTGAATCTGCACTCTGCACTCTGAATCTGCACTCTGAATCTGCACTCTGCACTCTGAATCTGCACTCTGTACTCTGAATCTGCACTCTGAATCTGCACTCTGCACTCTGAATCTGCACTCTGAATCTGCACTGTTGGACAGGCCACATGCAGGGCTCGCTCCCTCCCCGCAGGACAGGGCCTGGGCCACCGTCAGCACCATTGCCCGGCCCAGCCGCCATCTTGGACACGGCACCACGTGGCCGTGCGGCCTCAGCCTGACCCCAACCCTGGGCCTGGCCAGGCCCCGACATCCCGGCACCACCCTCCACCCAGGAGGTGAACGGCCCACTTGGCGGGTCAATGGGAGTACGAAGTGTCGATGGCTCTCCCCCGCCAGGTGCCGAGCACCCCCAGCCTCCTCGGGCGCTGGCTCCACCCCCCTGCTGGGTGTCTGGACTCCCTCATCCCGGACCTCCCGACCTCCAAGAGCGAGGGTCCGGACATCAAAGGGCGCCAGACCTATAACTGAGGCGGCCCCAGGACAGGAAGGCAGTTGTATCCTGGAGTCGAGAGACACCGCGACGAACTCATCCTTGACGGACTGTTGGCGCTGCCACAGCCCTGCCTTGTGAACTATTGTCCTGCCTGCTGGCGCTGCCGCGGCCCTCTGCAACCTTCATCCTCGTGGGACCTGCTGGCGCTGCCGCGGCCCTCTGCAACCATCATCCTCGTGGGACCTGCTGGCGCTGCCGCGGCCCTCTGCAACCTGCGTTCTCGTGGGACCTGCTGGCGCTGCCGCGGCCCGTTGTAACCTTCATCCTCGTGGGACCTGCTGGCGCTGCCGCGGCCCGTTGTAACCTGCCTTCTCGTGGGACCTGCTGGCGCTGCCGCGGCCCGTTGAAACCTTCATCCTCGTTGGGACCTGCTGGCGCTGCCGCGGCCCGTGCCACCTACTACCTCTTCGGGACCTGCTGGCGCTGCCACAGTCTGACCCATCCGAACACCGAGCTCGAGGATTGTGAGCTATCACCGTTACACACCCGTACCCGTGGGTACCAAGACTGTCCCGCTACCCCCTTCCCTTACTAGAGACTAGAATTGAGAGGATCATCGTGTCCTGATCGCCCTGTATCGTACCACTCTACTACCCGAAGTGCCTATAAAAGGTGTTACCATAAGCTTTGTGTGGTGTCCATCTGTGGGGGGGAAGTTACCTGTCTGTGCGATCACTCTGCTCGGCCGACCCTCCAGGTCCCCGTCTAACATTGGTGGCTAGCGGCGCGATCCGAACCAACGCGTACCGTACAGACAGTAACTCACCCTACGACTAAAACCACAATGACGACCAAAGAGAGCGGATCGGCGGAGAAGTTCCAGATGGAAAAGCTGGAAGAATACAACCACCGAGAGCTCAAACAATTTTGCATGGACTTAGGCATTGCTACCACCGGGCTAAGCACAAAAGAAGACTTCAAAAACGCCCTAGAGGCCTGGACAGAGACAAATACCGCAACCCCCCGGGACCCCGCAGCCCCGGAAGTCAACACCACCCGGACGGAGGGACGGAGACCAGGCCCCTCCCATGAAGAGATCCAGGAGCGGGAAAAAAATAGATTACACGAGTTAGACTTGGCACGACTCAGATTAGACGGAGAGTTGAAACTGGCGGAACAAAAAATAAACTTAGAACACTTACGGCTCAGAGAAGAGCGAGAGGAAAAACAGAGACAGAGAGACCTCGAAGAAAAAAGACTGGCATACGAGCACGAGTGCAAACTAGCGGAGATAGAAATACGCAAACTGAACAAAAACCTAGGGGTGCCCGAGCAACCGCACTCCCCGGGTCCTACCGAGCAGAAGGTCCACATCCCCAAGGATGTGGTCCGAGAATATCACCGGAACGACGACATACAGCAGTGGTTCAAAGCCTATGAGATTGCCATGACCGCCCACCGGGTCGCTCGAAGTGACTGGGGGGCCGGTCTATGGGGGAGATTCATCAACGAGGGTCGTGATGCCCTGCTGCAGCTTCCGGACCATCAAATGACGTCCTATGACCATATGAAGGCCGCCCTCCTCAGTCGATATGGACTTACACCCGAAATGTACCGCCAGAGGTTCCGCAACTGCACCCGGATCCCAGGTACGACGTGGTTGGAATACGTGAACTATTTCAGCCGAGCCTTCGAGGGGTGGATCAAGGGTAACAACGTAACCACCTACGAACAACTCTTCAATCTCATTGTGTGGGAGCACCTCTCCAACAACTGTTTCGTCGAGCTCAGGCAGCACCTCCTCGACAGTAAATTGACTGAACCCCGGCAGCTCGCCACCGAGGCTGACCGGTGGGAGAGCACCCGAGTGGCCCGGAGTGGGCCGAATGAGCAGAACAGAACCAACCAAGGTCACCATCGTCCCCGAGGAGGAGGAGGAGGCCCGGGCCGGGGCAGAGACGCCGCCCCGGCCGCACCCCCGAACGCCACCCCGGCTCCAGCAGGCCGGGGAAACCCCCCGATGCGCCCGGGGTTCCGAGCTAACGTGACGTGTCATCGATGCCAGCGAGTCGGCCACTATGCCAGTGACCCGACCTGCCCGAAGAACCAGGTCCCCGGGCCCCGCCAGATGGCGGCCGCCGCCCTGGGAGAAGAACAAATCTCCGAAGACACGGAGACCTATGAGTCGGAGCAGTTCGAGTGGGAACCCGCCGCCATGACCCTGGCATGCCTGGGAGGAAGAGACATGGTCCCGCGGACTCCCCTGCCCGCCAACACTCGGAAGTACAGCCAATGGGTGAGCATCAATGGGCGCAAGGCCGAGGCCCTGCGTGACACCGGGGCCAGTGTGACGGCCGTCCGCTGTCACCTGGTGACCCCAGAACAAATCCTACCAAACGTACTTTGCCCCGTCCGATCGGCAGACAACTCGGAGAGCCTGTGTCGGATGGCCTGCGTCCCCTTCGAATGGGGAGGAGTGTCCGGCATGCTGAAAGTAACTGTCCGTGACGATGCCCCCGTAGACTGCCTCCTGGGGAACGATCTCGAGAGCTCCCCGTGGGCCGCCGTGGAAAGAAGAGAGCATCT
The DNA here is from genome assembly GCF_964261635.1 of Lissotriton helveticus. Taxonomy (NCBI): domain Eukaryota; kingdom Metazoa; phylum Chordata; class Amphibia; order Caudata; family Salamandridae; genus Lissotriton; species Lissotriton helveticus. The sequence continues at coordinate 1,598,476,766 of NC_136068.1, read as the reverse complement.
GGGGATGTTGGGTCTCCCGGACTGGGCCTGCGTAACCACCCGGTCCATGGCCACCCGCACCATCCCTAGACCAGAAGAACCAGAATGGGCAGCGCCTCCGCCCTCGATCACTCCAGAAGAAGACTTCCCCCAGACCGACCACCCGGACCCCACCCCAGAGGGGTCCACACAGCCCCCCGAGCTTCCCGACCTGGCTCAGTGGCGTCAAGAAGGGGGGCCCACCCAGGAACAATTCCGGCAGGAGCAAAAGACCTGCCCCTCCCTCGAGGGATTGCGACAGCAAGCGCTCGCCCAGAGCCAAGGAGACACCACCGGGGCCCACTGGGTTTATTGGGACAATGATCTCTTGTACAGCGAACAGAAAATCGCAGAACTGGGGGCCGGGCGAGTGCTGGTGGTGCCCCTCCACTTCAGAGACTTCCTGTTGACCCTAGCCCACGATGTCCCCCTGGCCAGGCACCTGGGCCAAGACAAGACCTACCACCGCCTGGTGACTCACTTTTTTTGGCCCAAAATGAGGAACGATGTATCCAACCATTGCCGGTCCTGCCCGACCTGCCAGGCCAGTGGGAAGAGCAGCCGCAAACTCAAGGCACCCCTACAACCATTCCCCGTGGTGACCACCCCGTTCGAAAGGGTGGGAATAGACATTGTGGGGCCCCTGGACCCCCGAACAGCACAGGGACATCGCTTCATCCTGGTCCTGGTGGATCACGCTACCCGCTATCCTGAGGCAGTCCCCCTTCGTACGATAACAGCCCCAGTAGTGGGTCGAGCCTTGATGGGGATCTTCTCTCGAGTGGGCTTCCCCCGAGAAGTCGTCAGCGACAGGGGTACGAACTTTATCTCAAAATACATGAAGTCCCTCTGGCAACAGTGTGGGGTCACCTACCGATTCACGACCCCCTATCACCCTCAAGGGAACGGACTGGTTGAGCGGTTCAACCGCACGCTCAAAGGGATGATTGGGGGGTTGGAAGAGCCCCTCCGTCGCCAGTGGGATGTGCTACTACCGTGCCTTCTCTTTGCCTACCGAGAAGTCCCCCAGAAGTCCCTCGGCTTCAGCCCTTTCGAACTCTTGTATGGACACCCGGTGCGAGGCCCGCTCAGCCTAGTCAAAGAAGGCTGGGAAATGCCCCCTCTAAAGAACCCTCCAGATGTTTTCAAGTACCTCCTAACCCTCCGCAACCAGACCAGAAGGTTCAGAGAGATGGCAAAAGCAAACCTGGAGGCCAGTCAGGAGGACATGAAAAGGTGGTACGATAGAAATGCATCCTCCATCGAATTTGAACCTGGTCAACAAGTGTGGGTAATGTCTCCCACCGAACCATGCGCCCTGCAAGACAAATGGACGGGGCCCTTCAAAGTAATCGAGCGCAAGAGCCCTGTCACCTATCTCATCGATATGGAATCTTCCCGAAACCCTCTCCGGGTCCTCCACGCTAATAGACTGAAACCCCACTTTGTACGCTCCGAACTCAGCCTCCTGATGGCAACCGACAATGGAACCGAGGAGGACTCCGAACCCCTCCCTGACCTCCTACGGTCACGGGAGAAGGACGGCTCCGTGGACGGGGTCCGACTCTCGGAGGCCCTCACCCTGGAACAGCGCCAAGGCTGCCGAGTCCTCCTGCTACAGTTCTCCACCCTGTTCTCCCTCACCCCGGGGGTCACCCCCTGGTGCTTACACGACGTGGACACGGGAGACAGTCCCCCTATCCGCCATCGGGCCTACCGCGTACCAGATCGGGTACGGGCCTGCATCCAAGAGGAGGTGGCCAAGATGCTCACCCTCGGGATCATCGAGCCCTCAGACAGCCCCTGGGCCAGCCCAGTGGTACTGGTCCCCAAAGCGGCCGCCCCCGGCACCACGCCGGAGCTCCGGTTCTGCGTCGACTACCGGGGCTTGAATGCGGTCACCAGAACAGACGCACACCCCATCCCCCGAGCAGATGAACTAATCGACCGCATGGGAGCTGCCCGCTACCTCAGCATCTTCGACCTGACAGCGGGCTACTGGCAGATCGGTCTCACACCCCGGGCCCAAGAACGATCGGCATTCTCTACCCCGGATGGCCACTATCACTTCAAGGTCATGCCATTCGGCATGAAGAATGCCCCAGCAACCTTTCAGCGGCTAGTAAACCAGGTCCTGGCAGGACTCGAAGGATTCAGCGCCGCCTACCTGGACGATATCGCTGTGTACAGCCACCACTGGTCCGACCACCTCCACCACCTCCGAGAGGTGCTACAGGCCCTCCAACGAGCTGGCCTCACGATCAAGGCCAGCAAATGCCAAATTGGCCAGGGGTCCGTGACCTACCTCGGGCACCAGGTGGGAAGCGGTCTGGTGGCCCCTCTGCAACTCAAGATCGCTGCCATCCAGTCGTGGCAGTCCCCCATCACCCAGACCGAGGTCCGCGCCTTCTTGGGACTCACCGGCTACTACCGACGGTTCGTGAGGGACTATGGCAGCATCGTAGGGCCCCTCACGGAACTCACCTCTAAAAACCAACCCAAGGAGGTCAACTGGACCCCAGACTGTCAAGCGGCCTTCGAGAAGCTGAAGGCCGCCATGTGCTCCGCCCCGGTGCTCCAGGCCCCCGACTACAGCCGGGAATTTATCGTCCAAACAGATGCCTCCGACCACGGCGTTGGGGCAGTCCTTTCCCAGCTGAACCCCGAAGGACTTGACCAGCCAGTGGCTTTCATCAGCAGACGGCTCCTGGCCCGAGAACGACGCTGGAGCACCATCGAGAGGGAGGCCTTCGCCGTGGTGTGGGCCCTCAAAAAGCTCCGGCCTTATCTCTTCGGCACCCACTTCCGGGTCCAGACCGATCATCGACCCCTGCAATGGCTCATGCAGATGCGGGGGGAAAACCCGAAACTACTACGTTGGTCCATCTCCCTGCAGGGGATGGACTTCACTGTGGAACATCGACCCGGCCAAGACCACGCCAACGCGGATGGCCTGTCCCGCTTTTTCCGCCTCGACGAGGAAAGTCCCCAAGAAGATGGGTGACTCTCCCCGCCTTCAGCTGGGGGGGACGCATGTTGGACAGGCCACATGCAGGGCTCGCTCCCTCCCCGCAGGACAGGGCCCGGGCCACCGTCAGCACCATTGCCCGGCCCAGCCGCCATCTTGGACACGGCACCACGCGGCCGTGCGGCCTCAGCCCGACCCCAACCCTGGGCCTGGCCAGGCCCCGACATCCCGGCACCACCCTCCACCCAGGAGGTGAACGGCCCACTTGGCGGGTCAATGGGAGTACGAAGTGTCGATGGCTCTCCCCCGCCAGGTGCCGAGCACCCCCAGCCTCCTCGGGCGCTGGCTCCACCCCCCTGCTGGGTGTCTGGACTCCCTCATCCCGGACCTCCCGACCTCCAAGAGCGAGGGTCCGGACATCAAAGGGCGCCAGACCTATAACTGAGGCGGCCCCAGGACAGGAAGGCAGTTGTATCCTGGAGTCGAGAGACACCGCGACGAACTCATCCTTGACGGACTGTTGGCGCTGCCACAGCCCTGCCTTGTGAACTATTGTCCTGCCTGCTGGCGCTGCCGCGGCCCTCTGCAACCTTCATCCTCGTGGGACCTGCTGGCGCTGCCGCGGCCCTCTGCAACCGTCATCCTCGTGGGACCTGCTGGCGCTGCCGCGGCCCTCTGCAACCTGCGTTCTCGTGGGACCTGCTGGCGCTGCCGCGGCCCGTTGTAACCTTCATCCTCGTGGGACCTGCTGGCGCTGCCGCGGCCCGTTGTAACCTGCCTTCTCGTGGGACCTGCTGGCGCTGCCGCGGCCCGTTGAAACCTTCATCCTCGTTGGGACCTGCTGGCGCTGCCGCAGCCCGTGCCACCTACTACCTCTTCGGGACCTGCTGGCGCTGCCACAGTCTGACCCATCCGAACACCGAGCTCGAGGATTGTGAGCTATCACCGTTACACACCCGTACCCGTGGGTACCAAGACTGTCCCGCTACCCCCTTCCCTTACTAGAGACTAGAATTGAGAGGATCATCGTGTCCTGATCGCCCTGTATCGTACCACTCTACTACCCGAAGTGCCTATAAAAGGTGTTACCATAAGCTTTGTGTGGTGTCCATCTGTGGGGGGGAAGTTACCTGTCTGTGCGATCACTCTGCTCGGCCGACCCTCCAGGTCCCCGTCTAACATGCACTATGCACTCTGAATCTGCACTCTGCACTCTGAATCTGAATCTGCACTCTGAATCTGAATTTGCACTCTGAATCTGCACTCTGCACTCTGAATCTGCACTCTGCACTCTGAATCTGCACTCTGCACTCTCAATCTGCACTCTGAATCTGCACTCTGAATCTGCACTCTGTACTCTGAATCTGCACTCTGCACTCTCAATCTGCACTCTCAATCTGCACTCTGCACTCTCAACCTGCACTCTCAATCTGCACTCTCAATCTGCACTCTCAATCTGCACTCTCAATCTGCACTCTCAATCTGCACTCTGTACTCTGAATCTGTACTCTCAATCTGCACTCTCAATCTGCACTCTCAATCTGCACTCTGCACTCTCAATCTGCACTCTCAATCTGCACTCTCAATCTGCACTCTGCACTCTGAATCTGCACTCTGAATCTGCACTCTGAATCTGCACTCTGCACTCTGAATCTGCATTCTGAATCTGCACTCTGAATCTGCACTCTGAATCTGTACTCTGCACTCACAATCTGCACTCTCAATCTGCACTCCGCACTCTGAATCTGCACTCTCAATCTGCACTCTGCACTCTGAATCTGCACTCTGCACTCTGAATCTGCACTCTGAATCTGCACTCTGAATCTGCACTCTGCACTCTGAATCTGCACTCTGAATCTGCACTCTGCACTCTCAATCTGCACTCTCAATCTGCACTCTGTACTCTGAATCTGCACTCTGCACTCTGAATCTGCACTCTGCACTCTGAATCTGCACTCTGAATCTGCACTCTGCACTCACAATCTGCACTCTGCACTCACAATCTGCACTCTGCACTCTGAATCTGCACTCTGCACTCTGAATCTGCACTCTGAATCTGCACTCTGAATCTGCACTCTGAATCTGCACTCTGAATCTGCACTCTGAATCTGCACTCTGCACTCTGAATCTGCACTCTGAATCTGCACTCTGCACTCACAATCTGCACTCTGCACTCTCAATCTGCACTCTGCATCTGCACTCACAATCTGCACTCTGCACTCTGAATCTGCACTCTGAATCTGCACTCTGCACTCTCAATCTGCACTCTGCACTCTGTACTCTGAATCTGCACTCTGAATCTGCACTCTGAATCTGCACTCTGCACTCTGAATCTGCACTCTGCACTCTGAATCTGCACTCTCAATCTGCACTCTGTACTCTGAATCTGCACTCTGAATCTGCACTCTGCACTCTGAATCTGCACTCTGCACTCTGCACTCTGCACTCTGAATCTGCACTCTGCACTCACAATCTGCACTCTGCACTCACAATCTGCACTCTGCACTCTGAATCTGCACTCTGCACTCACAATCTGCACTCTGCACTCACAATCTGCACTCTGCACTCTGAATCTGCACTCTCAATCTGCACTCTGCACTCTGAATCTGCACTCTGAATCTGCACTCTGCACTCAGAATCTGCACTCTCAATCTGCACTCTGCACTCTGCACTCTGAATCTGCACTCTGAATCTGCACTCTGCATTCTGCATTCTGCACTCTGTATCTGCACTCTGCACTCTGAATCTGCACTCTCAATCTGCACTCTCAATCTGCTCTCTGCACTCTCAATCTGAACTCTCAATCTGCACTCTCAATCTGCACTCTCAATCTGCACCCTGCACTCTGAATCTGCACTCTGTACTCTGAATCTGCACTCTGAATCTGAACTCTGCACTCTGAATCTGCACTCTGTACTCTGAATCTGCACTCTGAATCTGCACTCTCAATCTGCACTCTGCACTCTGAATCTACACTCTGCACTCTGAATCTGCACTCTGCACTCTCAATCTGCACTCTCAATCTGCACTCTCAATCTGCTCTCTGCACTCTCAATCTGAACTCTCAATCTGCACTCTCAATCAGCACTCTCAATCTGCACCCTGCACTCTGAATCTGCACTCTGTACTCTGAATCTGCACTCTGCACTCTGAATCTGCACTCTGTACTCTGAATCTGTACTCTGAATCTGCACTCTCAATCTGCACTCTGCACTCTCAACCTGCACTCTCAATCTGCACTCTCAATCTGCACTCTGTACTCTGAATCTGTACTCTCAATCTGCACTCTCAATCTGCACTCTGCACTCTCAATCTGCACTCTCAATCTGCACTCTCAATCTGCACTCTGCACTCTCAATCTGCACTCTGAATCTGCACTCTGAATCTGCACTCTGAATCTGCACTCTGAATCTGCACTCTGTACTCTGAATCTGCACTCTGAATCTGCACTCTGAATCTGCACTCTGAATCTGCACTCTGCACTCACAATCTGCACTCTGCACTCTCAATCTGCACTCTGCATCTGCACTCACAATCTGCACTCTGCACTCTGAATCTGCACTCTGAATCTGCACTCTGCACTCTGAATCTGCACTCTGAATCTGCACTCTGCACTCTGAATCTGCACTCTGAATCTGCACTCTGCACTCTGAATCTGCACTCTGAATCTGCACTCTGAATCTGCACTCTGAATCTGCACTCTGCACTCTCAATCTGCACTCTGAATCTGCACTCTGCACTCTCAATCTGCACTCTCAATCTGCACTCTGTACTCTGAATCTGCACTCTGCACTCTGAATCTGCACTCTGCACTCTGCACTCTGAATCTGCACTCTGAATCTGCACTCACAATCTGCACTCTGCACTCACAATCTGCACTCTGAATCTGCACTCTGCACTCTCAATCTGCACTCTGAATCTGCACTCTCAATCTGCACTCTGAATCTGCACTCTGCACTCTGAATCTGCACTCTGAATCTGCACTCTGCACTCACAATCTGCACTCTGCACTCTCAATCTGCACTCTGCATCTGCACTCACAATCTGCACTCTGCACTCTCAATCTGCACTCTGCACTCTCAATCTGCACTCTGCACTCTGTACTCTGAATCTGCACTCTGAATCTGCACTCTGCACTCTGATTCTGCACTCTGAATCTGCACTCTGCACTCTGAATCTGCACTCTGCACTCTGAATCTGCACTCTGCACTCTGAATCTGCACTCTCAATCTGCACTCTGTACTCTGAATCTGCACTCTGAATCTGCACTCTGCACTCTGAATCTGCACTCTGCACTCACAATCTGCACTCTGCACTCACAATCTGCACTCTGCACTCTGAATCTGCACTCTGCACTCACAATCTGCACTCTGCACTCACAATCTGCACTCTGCACTCTGAATCTGCACTCTGCACTCTCAATCTGCACTCTCAATCTGCACTCTGCACTCTGAATCTGCACTCTGCACTCAGAATCTGCACTCTGCACTCTGAATCTGCACTCTGCACTCTGAATCTGCACTCTGAATCTGCACTCTGCATTCTGCATTCTGCACTCTGAATCTGCACTCTGCACTCTGAATCTGCACTCTGAATCTGCACTCTCAATCTGCTCTCTGCACTCTCAATCTGAACTCTCAATCTGCACTCTCAATCTGCACTCTCAATCTGCACCCTGCACTCTGAATCTGCACTCTGTACTCTGAATCTGCACTCTGAATCTGCACTCTGAATCTGCACTCTGAATCTGCACTCTGAATCTGCACTCTGCACTCTCAATCTGCACTCTGTACTCTGAATCTGCACTCTGAATCTGCACTCTGCACTCTGCACTCTGAATCTGCACTCTGAATCTGCACTCACAATCTGCACTCTGCACTCACAATCTGCACTCTGAATCTGCACTCTCAATCTGCACTCTGAATCTGCACTCTGAATCTGCACTCTGAATCTGCACTCTGAATCTGCACTCTGCACTCTGAATCTGCACTCTGTACTCTGAATCTGCACTCTGCACTCTGAATCTGCACTCTGTACTCTGAATCTGTACTCTGAATCTGCACTCTCAATCTGCACTCTCAATCTGCACTCTCAATCTGCACTCTCAATCTGCACTCTGTACTCTGAATCTGTACTCTCAATCTGCACTCTCAATCTGCACTCTGCACTCTCAATCTGCACTCTCAATCTGCACTCTCAATCTGCACTCTGCACTCTCAATCTGCACTCTGAATCTGCACTCTGAATCTGCACTCCGAATCTGCACTCTGTACTCTGAATCTGCACTCTGAATCTGCACTCTGAATCTGCACTCTGAATCTGCACTCTGCACTCACAATCTGCACTCTGCACTCTCAATCTGCACTCTGCATCTGCACTCTGCACTCTGAATCTGCACTCTGAATCTGCACTCTGCACTCTGAATCTGCACTCTGAATCTGCACTCTGAATCTGCACTCTGAATCTGCACTCTGCACTCTCAATCTGCACTCTGAATCTGCACTCTGCACTCTCAATCTGCACTCTCAATCTGCACTCTGTACTCTGAATCTGCACTCTGCACTCTGAATCTGCACTCTGCACTCTGCACTCTGAATCTGCACTCTGAATCTGCACTCACAATCTGCACTCTGCACTCACAATCTGCACTCTGAATCTGCACTCTGCACTCTCAATCTGCACTCTGAATCTGCACTCTCAATCTGCACTCTGAATCTGCACTCTGCACTCTGAATCTGCACTCTGAATCTGCACTCTGCACTCACAATCTGCACTCTGCACTCTCAATCTGCACTCTGCATCTGCACTCTGCATCTGCACTCTGCACTCTCAATCTGCACTCTCAATCTGCACTCTGCACTCTCAATCTGCACTCTGCACTCTGTACTCCGAATCTGCACTCTGAATCTGCACTCTGCACTCTGATTCTGCACTCTGAATCTGCACTCTGCACTCTGAATCTGCACTCTGCACTCTGAATCTGCACTCTCAATCTGCACTCTGTACTCTGAATCTGCACTCTGAATCTGCACTCTGCACTCTGAATCTGCACTCTGCACTCACAATCTGCACTCTGCACTCACAATCTGCACTCTGCACTCTGAATCTGCACTCTGCACTCACAATCTGCACTCTGCACTCTGAATCTGCACTCTGCACTCTGAATCTGCACTCTGCACTCTCAATCTGCACTCTCAATCTGCACTCTGCACTCTGAATCTGCACTCTGCACTCAGAATCTGCACTCTGCACTCTGAATCTGCACTCTGCACTCTGAATCTGCACTCTGAATCTGCACTCTGCATTCTGCATTCTGCACTCTGAATCTGCACTCTGCACTCTGAATCTGCACTCTGAATCTGCACTCTCAATCTGCTCTCTGCACTCTCAATCTGAACTCTCAATCTGCACTCTCAATCTGCACCCTGCACTCTGAATCTGCACTCTGTACTCTGAATCTGCACTCTGAATCTGCACTCTGCACTCTGAATCTGCACTCTGAATCTGCACTCTGAATCTGCACTCTGAATCTGCACTCTGCACTCTCAATCTGCACTCTCAATCTGCACTCTGTACTCTGAATCTGCACTCTGCACTCTGAATCTGCACTCTGCACTCTGCACTCTGAATCTGCACTATGAATCTGCACTCACAATCTGCACTCTGCACTCACAATCTGCACTCTGAATCTGCACTCTGCACTCTCAATCTGCACTCTCAATCTGCACTCTCAATCTGCACTCTGAATCTGCACTCTGCACTCTGAATCTGCACTCTGAATCTGCACTCTGCACTCACAATCTGCACTCTGCACACTCAATCTGCACTCTGCATCTGCACTCACAATCTGCACTCTGCACTCTGAATCTGCACTCTCAATCTGCACTCTGCACTCTCAATCTGTACTCTGCACTCTGTACTCTGAATCTGCACTCTGCACTCTGAATCTGCACTCTCAATCTGCACTCTGTATCTGCACTCTGAATCTGCACTCTGCACTCTGAATCTGCACTCTGCACTCACAATCTGCACTCTGCACTCACAATCTGCACTCTGCACTCTGAATCTGCACTCTGCACTCACAATCTGCACTCTGCACTCACAATCTGCACTCTGCACTCTGATTCTGCACTCTGAATCTGCACTCTGCACTCTGAATCTGCACTCTGCACTCTGAATCTGCACTCTGCACTCTGAATCTGCACTCTCAATCTGCACTCTGTACTCTGAATCTGCACTCTGAATCTGCACTCTGAATCTGCACTCTGCACTCACAATCTGCACTCTGCACTCACAATCTGCACTCTGCACTCTGAATCTGCACTCTGCACTCACAATCTGCACTCTGCACTCACAATCTGCACTCTGCACTCTGAATCTGCACTCTGCACTCTCAATCTGCACTCTGAATCTGCACTCTGCACTCTGAATCTGCACTCTCAATCTGCACTCTGCACTCAGAATCTGCACTCTGCACTCTGAATCTGCACTCTGCACTCTGAATCTGCACTCTGAATCTGCACTCTGCATTCTGCATTCTGCACTCTGAATCTGCACTCTGCACTCTGAATCTGCACTCTCAATCTGCACTCTCAATCTGCTCTCTGCACTCTCAATCTGAACTCTCAATCTGCACTCTCAATCTGCACTCTCAATCTGCACCCTGCACTCTGAATCTGCACTCTGCACTCTGTACTCTGAATCTGCACTCTGAATCTGCACTCTGCACTCTGATTCTGCACTCTGAATCTGCACTCTGCACTCTGAATCTGCACTCTGCACTCTGAATCTGCACTCTGCACTCTGAATCTGCACTCTCAATCTGCACTCTGTACTCTGAATCTGCACTCTGAATCTGCACTCTGCACTCTGAATCTGCACTCTGCACTCACAATCTGCACTCTGCACTCACAATCTGCACTCTGCACTCTGAATCTGCACTCTGCACTCACAATCTGCACTCTGCACTCACAATCTGCACTCTGCACTCTGAATCTGCACTCTGCACTCTCAATCTGCACTCTCAATCTGCACTCTGCACTCTGAATCTGCACTCTCAATCTGCACTCTGCACTCTGCACTCTGAATCTGCACTCTGAATCTGCACTCTGCATTCTGCATTCTGCACTCTGAATCTGCACTCTGCACTCTGAATCTGCACTCTGAATCTGCACTCTCAATCTGCTCTCTGCACTCTCAATCTGAACTCTCAATCTGCACTCTCAATCTGCACCCTGCACTCTGAATCTGCACTCTGTACTCTGAATCTGCACTCTGAATCTGCACTCTGCACTCTGAATCTGCACTCTGAATCTGCACTCCGAATCTGCACTCTGAATCTGCACTCTGCACTCTCAATCTGCACTCTCAATCTGCACTCTGTACTCTGAATCTGCACTCTGCACTCTGCACTCTGCACTCTGAATCTGCACTCTGAATCTGCACTCACAATCTGCACTCTGCACTCACAATCTGCACTCTGAATCTGCACTCTGCACTCTCAATCTGCACTCTGAATCTGCACTCTCAATCTGCACTCTGAATCTGCACTCTGAATCTACACTCTGCACTCTGAATCTGCACTCTGAATCTGCACTCTGCACTCACAATCTGCACTCTGCACTCTCAATCTGCACTCTGCATCTGCACTCACAATCTGCACTCTGCACTCTGAATCTGCACTCTCAATCTGCACTCTGCACTCTCAATCTGCACTCTGCACTCTGTACTCTGAATCTGCACTCTGCACTCTGAATCTGCACTCTCAATCTGCACTCTGTACTCTGAATCTGCACTCTGAATCTGCACTCTGCACTCTGAATCTGCACTCTGCACTCACAATCTGCACTCTGCACTCACAATCTGCACTCTGCACTCTGAATCTGCACTCTGCACTCACAATCTGCACTCTGCACTCTGAATCTGCACTCTGCACTCACAATCTGCACTCTGCACTCACAATCTGCACTCTGCACTCTGATTCTGCACTCTGAATCTGCACTCTGAATCTGCACTCTGCACTCTGAATCTGCACTCTGCACTCTGAATCTGCACTCTGAATCTGCACTCTGTACTCTGAATCTGCACTCTGCACTCTGAATCTGCACTCTGCACTCACAATCTGCACTCTGCACTCACAATCTGCACTCTGAATCTGCACTCTGCACTCACAATCTGCACTCTGCACTCACAATCTGCACTCTGCACTCTGAATCTGCACTCTGCACTCTCAATCTGCACTCTGAATCTGCACTCTGCACTCTGAATCTGCACTCTCAATCTGCACTCTGCACTCAGAATCTGCACTCTGCACTCTGAATCTGCACTCTGCACTCTGAATCTGCACTCTGCATTCTGCATTCTGCACTCTGAATCTGCACTCTGCACTCTGAATCTGCACTCTGAATCTGCACTCTCAATCTGCTCTCTGCACTCTCAATCTGAACTCTCAATCTGCACTCTCAATCTGCACCCTGCACTCTGAATCTGCACTCTGTACTCTGAATCTGCACTCTGAATCTGCACTCTGAATCTGCACTCTGTACTCTGAATCTGCACTCTGAATCTGCACTCTGCACTCTGAATCTGCACTCTGTACTCTGAATATGCACTCTGCACTCTGCACTCTCAATCTGCACTCTGAATCTGCACTCTGAATCTGCACTCTGAATCTGCACTCTGCACTCTGAATCTGCACTCTGAATCTGCACTCTGCACTCTGAATCTGCACTCTGTACTCTGAATCTGCACTCTGCACTCTGAATCTGCACTCTGAATCTGCACTCTGAATCTGCACTATGCACTCTGAATCTGCACTCTGCACTCTGAATCTGAATCTGCACTCTGAATCTGAATCTGCACTCTGAATCTGCACTCTGCACTCTGAATCTGCACTCTGCTGTTAGACGGGGACCTGGAGGGTCGGCCGAGCACAGTGATCGCACAGACAGGTAACTTCCCCCCCACAGATCGACACCACACAAAGTTCAGGGTAACACCTTTTATAGGCACTTCTGGGAGTAGAGTGGTACGATACAAGGCAATCAGGACACGATGATCCTCTCAATTCTAGTCTCTAGTAGGGGAAGGGGGTAGCGGGACAGTCTGGGTACCCACGGGTACGGGGGTGTAACGGTGATGGCTCACAATCCTCGAGCTCGGTGTTCGGAGGGGTCAGACCGCGGCAGCGCCGGCAGGTCCCGGAGAGGTCGTAGGTGGCAACGGGCCGCGGCAGCGCCAGCAGGTCCCAACGAGGATGAAGGTTACAACGGGCCGCGGCAGCGCCAGCAGGTCCCACGAGAATGCAGGTTGCAACGGGCCGCGGCAGCGCCAGCAGGTCCCAACGAGGATGAAGGTTGCAGAGGGCCGCGGCAGCGCCAGCAGGTCCCAACGAGGATGAAGGTTGCAGAGGGCCGCGGCAGCGCCAGCAGGTCCCAACGAGGATGAAGGTTGCAGAGGGCCGCGGCAGCGCCAGCAGGTCCCAACGAGGAGGAAGGTTGCAGAGGGCCGCGGCAGCGCCAGCAGGCAGGACAATAGTTCACAAGGCAGGGCTGTGGCAGCGCCAGCAGTCCGTCAAGGATGAGTTCGTCGCGGTGTCTCTCGACTCCAGGATACAACTGCCTTCCTGTCCTGGGGCTGCCTCAGTTATAGGTCTGGCGCCCTTTGATGTCCGGACCCTCGCTCTTGGAGGTCGGGAGGTCTGGGATGAGGGAGTCCAGACACCCAGCAGGGGGGTGGAGCCAGCGCCCGAGGAGGCTGGGGGTGCTCGGCACCTGGCGGGGGAGAGCCATCGACACTTCGTACTCCCATTGACCTGCCAAGTGGGCCGTTCACCTCCTGGGTGGAGGGTGGTGCCGGGATGTCGGGGCCTGGCCAGGCCCAGGGTTGGGGTCGGGCTGAGGCCGCACGGCCGCGTGGTGCCGTGTCCAAGATGGCGGCTGGGCCGGGCAATGGTGCTGACGGTGGCCCGGGCCCTGTCCTGCGGGGAGGGAGCGAGCCCTTCATGTGGCCTGTCCAACATGCGTCCCCCCCAGCTGAAGGCGGGGAGAGTCACCCATCTTCTTGGGGACTTTCCTCGTCGAGGCGGAAAAAGCGGGACAGGCCATCCGCGTTGGCGTGGTCTTGGCCGGGTCGATGTTCCACAGTGAAGTCCATCCCCTGCAGGGAGATGGACCAACGTAGTAGTTTCGGGTTTTCCCCCCGCATCTGCATGAGCCATTGCAGGGGTCGATGATCGGTCTGGACCCGGAAGTGGGTGCCGAAGAGATAAGGCCGGAGCTTTTTGAGGGCCCACACCACGGCGAAGGCCTCCCTCTCGATGGTGCTCCAGCGTCGTTCTCGGGCCAGGAGCCGTCTGCTGATGAAAGCCACTGGCTGGTCAAGCCCTTCGGGGTTCAGCTGGGAAAGGACTGCCCCAACGCCATGGTCGGAGGCATCTGTTTGGACGATAAATTCCCGGCTGTAGTCGGGGGCCTGGAGCACCGGGGCGGAGCACATGGCGGCCTTCAGCTTCTCGAAGGCCGCTTGACAGTCTGGGGTCCAGTTGACCTTCTTTGGTTGGTTTTTGGAGGTAAGTTCCGTGAGGGGCCCTACGATGCTGCCATAGTCCCTCACGAACCGTCGGTAGTAGCCTGTGAGTCCCAAGAAGGCGCGGACCTCGGTCTGGGTGATGGGGGACTGCCACGACTGGATGGCAGCGATCTTGAGTTGCAGAGGGGCCACCAGACCGCTTCCCACCTGGTGCCCGAGATAGGTCACGGACCCCTGGCCAATTTGGCATTTGCTGGCCTTGATCGTGAGGCCAGCTCGTTGGAGGGCCTGTAGCACCTCTCGGAGGTGGTGGCGGTGGTCGGACCAGTGGTGGCTGTACACAGCGATATCGTCCAGGTAGGCGGCGCTGAATCCTTCGAGTCCTGCCAGGACCTGGTTTACTAGCCGCTGAAATGTTGCTGGCGCATTCTTCATGCCGAATGGCATGACCTTGAAGTGATAGTGGCCATCAGGGGTAGAGAATGCCGATCGTTCTTGGGCCCGGGGTGTGAGACCGATCTGCCAGTAGCCCGCTGTCAGGTCGAAGATGCTGAGGTAGCGGGCAGCTCCCATGCGGTCGATTAGTTCATCTGCTCGGGGGATGGGGTGTGCGTCTGTTCTGGTGACCGCATTCAAGCCCCGGTAGTCGACGCAGAACCGGAGCTCCGGCGTGGCGCCGGGGGCGGCCGCTTTGGGGACCAGTACCACTGGGCTGGCCCAGGGGCTGTCTGAGGGCTCGATGATCCCGAGTGTGAGCATCTTGGCCACCTCCTCTTGGATGCAGGCCCGTACCCGATCTGGTACGCGGTAGGCCCGATGGCGGATAGGGGGACTGTCTCCAGTGTCCACGTCGTGTAAGCACCAGGGGGTGACCCCTGGGGTGAGGGAGAACAGGGTGGAGAACTGGAGCAGGAGGACTCGGCAGTCTTGGCGCTGTTCCAGGGTGAGGGCCTCCGAGAGTCGGACCCCGTCCACGGAGCCGTCCTCCTCCCGTGACCGTAGGAGGTCAGGAAGGGGTTCGGAGTCCTCCTCGGTTCCATTGTCGGTTGCCATCAGGAGACTGAGTTCGGAGCGTACAAAGTGGGGTTTCAGTCTATTAGCGTGGAGGACCCGGAGAGGGTTTCGGGAAGATTCCATATCGATGAGATAGGTGACAGGGCTCTTGCGCTCGATTACTTTGAAGGGCCCCGTCCATTTGTCTTGCAGGGCGCATGGTTCGGTGGGAGACATTACCCACACTTGTTGGCCGGGTTCAAATTCGATGGAGGATGCATTTTGATCGTACCACCTTTTCATGTCCTCCTGACTGGCCTCCAGGTTTGTTTTTGCCATCTCTCTGAACCTTCTGGTCTGGTTGCGGAGGGTTAGGAGGTACTTGAAAACATCTGGAGGGTTCTTTAGAGGGGGCATTTCCCAGCCTTCTTTGACTAGGCTGAGCGGGCCTCGCACCGGGTGTCCATACAAGAGTTCGAAAGGGCTGAAGCCGAGGGACTTCTGGGGGACTTCTCGGTAGGCAAAGAGAAGGCACGGTAGTAGCACATCCCACTGGCGACGGAGGGGCTCTTCCAACCCCCCAATCATCCCTTTGAGCGTGCGGTTGAACCGCTCAACCAGTCCGTTCCCTTGAGGGTGATAGGGGGTCGTGAATCGGTAGGTGACCCCACACTGTTGCCAGAGGGACTTCATGTATTTTGAGATAAAGTTCGTACCCCTGTCGCTGACGACTTCCCGGGGAAGCCCACTCGAGAGAAGATCCCCATCAAGGCTCGACCCACTACTGGGGCTGTTATCGTACGAAGGGGGACCGCCTCAGGATAGCGGGTAGCGTGATCCACCAGGACCAGGATGAAGCGATGTCCCTGTGCTGTTCGGGGGTCCAGGGGCCCCACAATGTCTATTCCCACCCTTTCGAACGGGGTGGTCACCACGGGGAATGGTTGTAGGGGTGCCTTGAGTTTGCGGCCGCTCTTCCCACTGGCCTGGCAGGTCGGGCAGGACCGGCAATGGTTGGATACGTCATTTCTCATTTTGGGCCAAAAAAAGTGAGTCACCAGGCGGTGGTAGGTCTTGTCTTGGCCCAGGTGCCCGGCCAGGGGGGCATCATGGGCTAGGTTCAACAGGAAGTCTCTGAAGTGGAGGGGCACCACCAGCACTCGCCCGGCCCCCAGTTCTGCGATTTTCTGTTCGCTGTACAATAGATCATTGTCCCAATAAACCCAGTGGGCCCCGGTGGTGTCTCCTTGGCTCTGGGCGAGCGCTTGCTGTCGCAATCCCTCGAGGGAGGGGCAGGTCTTTTGCTCCTGCCGGAATTGTTCCTGGGTGGGCCCCCCTTCTTGACGCCACTGAGCCAGGTCGGGAATCTCGGGGGGCTGTGTGGACCCCTCTGGGGTGGGGTCCGGGTGGTCGGTCTGGAGGAAGTCTTCTTCTGGAGTGATCGAGGGCGGAGGTGCTGCCCATTCTGGTTCTTCTGGTCTAGGGATGGTGCGGGTGGCCATGGACCGGGTGGTTACGCACGCCCAGTCCGGGAGACCCAACATCCCCAGATGCTCTCTTCTTTCCACAGCGGCCCACGGGGAGCTCTCGAGATCGTTCCCCAGGAGGCAGTCTACGGGGGCATCGTCACGGACAGTTACTTTCAGCATGCCGGACACTCCTCCCCATTCGAAGGGGACGCAGGCCATCCGACACAGGCTCTCCGAGTTATCTGCCGATCGGACGGGGCAAAGTACGTTTGGTAGGATTTGTTCTGGGGTCACCAGGTGACAGCGGACAGCCGTCACACTGGCCCCGGTGTCACGCAGGGCCTCGGCCTTGCGCCCATTGATGCTCACCCATTGGCTGTACTTCCGAGTGTTGGCGGGCAGGGGAGTCCGCGGGACCATGTCTCTTCCTCCTAGGTATGCCAGGGTCATGGCGGCGGGTTCCCACTCGAACTGCTCCGACTCATAGGTCTCCGTGTCTTCGGAGACTTGTTCTTCTCCCAGGGCGGCAGCCGCCATCTGGCGGGGCCCGGGGGCCTGGTTCTTCGGGCAGGTCGGGTCACTGGCATAGTGGCCGACTCGCTGGCATCGATGACACGTCACGTTAGCTCGGAACCCCGGGCGCATCGGGGGGTTTCCCCGGCCTGCTGGGGCCGGGGTGGCGTTAGTGGGTGCGGCCGGGGCGGCGTCTCTGCCCCGGCCCGGGCCTCCTCCTCCTCCTCGGGGACGATGGTGACCTTGGTTGGTTCTGTTCTGCTCATTCGGCCCACTCCGGGCCACTCGGGTGCTCTCCCACCGGTCAGCCTCGGTGGCGAGCTGCCGGGGTTCAGTCAATTTACTGTCGAGGAGGTGCTGCCTGAGCTCGACAAAGCAGTTGTTGGAGAGGTGCTCCCACACAATGAGATTGAAGAGTTGTTCGTAAGTGGTTACGTTGTTACCCTTGATCCACCCCTCGAAGGCTCGGCTGAAATAGTTCACGTATTCCAACCACGTTGTACCTGGGATCCTGGTGCAGTGGCGGAACCTCTGGCGGTACATTTCGGGTGTAAGTCCATATCGACTGAGGAGGGCGGCCTTCATGTGGTCATAGGACGTCATTTGATGGTCCGGAAGCTGCAGCAGGGCATCACGACCCTCGTTGACGAATCTCCCCCATAGACCGGCTCCCCAGTCACTTCGAGCGACCCGGTGGGCGGTCATGGCAATCTCATAGGCCTTGAACCACTGCTGTATGTCGTCGTTCCGGTGATATTCTCGGACCACATCCTTGGGGATGTGGACCTTCTGCTCGGTAGGACCCGGGGAGTGCGGTTGCTCGGGCACCCCTAGGTTTTTGTTCAGTTTGCGCATTTCTATCTCCGCTAGTTTGCACTCGTGCTCGTATGCCAGTCTTTTTTCTTCGAGGTCTCTCTGTCTCTGTTTTTCCTCTCGCTCTTCTCTGAGCCGTAAGTGTTCTAAGTTTATTTTTTGTTCCGCCAGTTTCAATTCTCCGTCTAATCTGAGTCGTGCCAAGTCTAACTCGTGTAATCTATTTTTTTCCCGCTCTTGGATCTCTTCATGGGAGGGGCCTGTTCTCCGTTCCTCCGTCCGGGTGGTGTTGACTTCCGGGGCTGCGGGGTCCCGGGGGGTTGCGGTATTTGTCTCTGTCCAGGCCTCTAGGGCGTTTTTGAAGTCTTCTTTTGTGCTTAACCCGGTGGTAGCAATGCCTAAGTCCATTCAAAATTGTTTGAGCTCTCGGTGGTTGTATTCTTCCAGCTTTTCCATCTGGAACTTCTCCGCCGATCCGCTCTCTTTGGTCGTCATTGTGGTTTTAGTCGTAGGGTGAGTTACTGTCTGTACGGTACGCGTTGGTTCGGATCGCGCCGCTAGCCACCAATGTTAGACGGGGACCTGGAGGGTCGGCCGAGCACAGTGATCGCACAGACAGGTAACTTCCCCCCCACCGATGGACACCACACAAAGTTCAGGGTAACACCTTTTATAGGCACTTCTGGGAGTAGAGTGGTACGATACAAGGCAATCAGGACACGATGATCCTCTCAATTCTAGTCTCTAGTAGGGGAAGGGGGTAGCGGGACAGTCTGGGTACCCACGGGTACGGGGGTGTAACGGTGATGGCTCACAATCCTCGAGCTCGGTGTTCGGAGGGGTCAGACCGCGGCAGCGCCGGCAGGTCCCGGAGAGGTCGTAGGTGGCAACGGGCCGCGGCAGCGCCAGCAGGTCCCAACGAGGATGAAGGTTACAACGGGCCGCGGCAGCGCCAGCAGGTCCCACGAGAATGCAGGTTGCAACGGGCCGCGGCAGCGCCAGCAGGTCCCAACGAGGATGAAGGTTGCAGAGGGCCGCGGCAGCGCCAGCAGGTCCCAACGAGGATGAAGGTTGCAGAGGGCCGCGGCCGCGCCAGCAGGTCCCAACGAGGATGAAGGTTGCAGAGGGCCGCGGCAGCGCCAGCAGGTCCCAACGAGGAGGAAGGTTGCAGAGGGCCGCGGCAGCGCCAGCAGGCAGGACAATAGTTCACAAGGCAGGGCTGTGGCAGCGCCAGCAGTCCGTCAAGGATGAGTTCGTCGCGGTGTCTCTCGACTCCAGGATACAACTGCCTTCCTGTCCTGGGGCTGCCTCAGTTATAGGTCTGGCGCCCTTTGATGTCCGGACCCTCGCTCTTGGAGGTCGGGAGGTCTGGGATGAGGGAGTCCAGACACCCAGCAGGGGGGTGGAGCCAGCGCCCGAGGAGGCTGGGGGTGCTCGGCACCTGGCGGGGGAGAGCCATCGACACTTCGTACTCCCATTGACCTGCCAAGTGGGCCGTTCACCTCCTGGGTGGAGGGTGGTGCCGGGATGTCGGGGCCTGGCCAGGCCCAGGGTTGGGGTCGGGCTGAGGCCGCACGGCCGCGTGGTGCCGTGTCCAAGATGGCGGCTGGGCCGGGCAATGGTGCTGACGGTGGCCCGGGCCCTGTCCTGCGGGGAGGGAGCGAGCCCTTCATGTGGCCTGTCCAACATGTGCACTCTCAATCTGCACTCTGAATCTGCACTCTGAATCTGCACTCTGAATCTGCACTCTGAATCTGCACTCTGTACTCTGAATCTGTACTCTGAATCTGCACTCTCAATCTGCACTCTCAATCTGCACTCTGCACTCTCAACCTGCACTCTCAATCTGCACTCTCAATCTGCACTCTCAATCTGCACTCTGTACTCTGAATCTGTACTCTCAATCTGCACTCTCAATCTGCACTCTCAATCTGCACTCTCAATCTGCACTCTGCACTCTGAATCTGCACTCTGAATCTGCACTCTGAATCTGCACTCTGAATCTGTACTCTGCACTCACAATCTGCACTCTGCACTCTCAATCTGCACTCTGCACTCTGAATCTGCACTCTCAATCTGCACTCTGCACTCTGAATCTGCACTCTGCACTCTGCACTCTGAATCTGCACTCTGAATCTGCACTCTGAATCTGCACTCTGAATCTGCACTCTGAATCTGCACTCTGCACTCTCAATCTGCACTCTCAATCTGCACTCTCAATCTGCACTCTGTACTCTGAATCTGCACTCTGCACTCTGAATCTGCACTCTGCACTCTGCACTCTGAATCTGCACTCTGAATCTGCACTCTGCACTCACAATCTGCACTCTGCACTCACAATCTGCACTCTGCACTCTGAATCTGCACTCTGCACTCTGAATCTGCACTCTGAATCTGCACTCTCAATCTGCACTCTGCACTCTGAATCTGCACTCTGAATCTGCACTCTGAATCTGCACTCTGCACTCTGAATCTGCACTCTGCACTCTGCACATTCTGCACTCTCAATCTGCACTCTGCATCTGCACTCACAATCTGCACTCTGCACTCTGAATCTGCACTCTGAATCTGCACTCTGCACTCTCAATCTGCACTCTGCACTCTGTACTCTGAATCTGCACTCTGAATCTGCACTCTGCACTCTGATTCTGCACTCTGAATCTGCACTCTGCACTCTGAATCTGCACTCTGCACTCTGAATCTGCACTCTCAATCTGCACTCTGTACTCTGAATCTGCACTCTGCACTCTGAATCTGCACTCTGCACTCTGCACTCTGAATCTGCACTCTGCACTCACAATCTGCACTCTGCACTCACAATCTGCACTCTGCACTCTGAATCTGCACTCTGCACTCACAATCTGCACTCTGCACTCACAATCTGCACTCTGCACTCTGAATCTGCACTCTGCACTCTGAATCTGCACTCTGCACTCTCAATCTGCACTCTCAATCTGCACTCTGCACTCTGAATCTGCACTCTCAATCTGCACTCTGCACTCAGAATCTGCACTCTCAATCTGCACTCTGCACTCTGCACTCTGAATCTGCACTCTGAATCTGCACTCTGCATTCTGCATTCTGCACTCTGTATCTGCACTCTGCACTCTGAATCTGCACTCTGAATCTGCACTCTCAATCTGCTCTCTGCACTCTCAATCTGAACTCTCAATCTGCACTCTCAATCTGCACTCTCAATCTGCACCCTGCACTCTGAATCTGCACTCTGTACTCTGAATCTGCACTCTGAATCTGAACTCTGCACTCTGAATCTGCACTCTGTACTCTGAATCTGCACTCTGAATCTGCACTCTCAATCTGCACTCTGCACTCTGAATCTACACTCTGCACTCTGAATCTGCACTCTGCACTCTCAATCTGCACTCTGAATCTGCACTCTCAATCTGCTCTCTGCACTCTCAATCTGAACTCTCAATCTGCACTCTCAATCTGCACTCTCAATCTGCACCCTGCACTCTGAATCTGCACTCTGTACTCTGAATCTGCACTCTGCACTCTGAATCTGCACTCTGTACTCTGAATCTGTACTCTGAATCTGCACTCTCAATCTGCACTCTCAATCTGCACTCTGCACTCTCAACCTGCACTCTCAATCTGCACTCTCAATCTGCACTCTCAATCTGCACTCTGTACTCTGAATCTGTACTCTCAATCTGCACTCTCAATCTGCACTCTGCACTCTCAATCTGCACTCTCAATCTGCACTCTCAATCTGCACTCTGCACTCTCAATCTGCACTCTGAATCTGCACTCTGAATCTGCACTCCGAATCTGCACTCTGTACTCTGAATCTGCACTCTGAATCTGCACTCTGAATCTGCACTCTGAATCTGCACTCTGCACTCACAATCTGCACTCTGCACTCTCAATCTGCACTCTGCATCTGCACTCACAATCTGCACTCTGCACTCTGAATCTGCGCTCTGAATCTGCACTCTGCACTCTGAATCTGCACTCTGCACTCTGAATCTGCACTCTGAATCTGCACTCTGAATCTGCACTCTGCACTCTGAATCTGCACTCTGAATCTGCACTCTGAATCTGCACTCTGCACTCTCAATCTGCACTCTGAATCTGCACTCTGCACTCTCAATCTGCACTCTCAATCTGCACTCTGTACTCTGAATCTGCACTCTGCACTCTGAATCTGCACTCTGCACTCTGAATCTGCACTCTGAATCTGCACTCTCAATCTGCACTCTGCAGTCACAATCTGCACTCTCAATCTGCACTCTGCACTCTCAATCTGCACTCTGAATCTGCACTCTGAATCTGCACTCTGAATCTGCACTCTGCACTCTGAATCTGCACTCTGAATCTGCACTCTGCACTCACAATCTGCACTCTGCACTCTCAATCTGCACTCTGCATCTGCACTCACAATCTGCACTCTGAATCTGCACTCTCAATCTGCACTCTGCACTCTCAATCTGCACTCTGCACTCTGTACTCTGAATCTGCACTCTGAATCTGCACTCTGCACTCTGATTCTGCACTCTGAATCTGCACTCTGCACTCTGAATCTGCACTCTGAATCTGCACTCTGCACTCTGAATCTGCACTCTCAATCTGCACTCTGTACTCTGAATCTGCACTCTGAATCTGCACTCTGCACTCTGAATCTGCACTCTGCACTCACAATCTGCACTCTGCACTCACAATCTGCACTCTGCACTCTGAATCTGCACTCTGCACTCACAATCTGCACTCTGCACTCACAATCTGCACTCTGCACTCTGAATCTGCACTCTGCACTCTCAATCTGCACTCTCAATCTGCACTCTCAATCTGCACTCTGCACTCTGAATCTGCACTCTCAATCTGCACTCTGCACTCAGAATCTGCACTCTGCACTCTGAATCTGCACTCTGCACTCTGAATCTGCACTCTGAATCTGCACTCTGCATTCTGCATTCTGCACTCTGAATCTGCACTCTGCACTCTGAATCTGCACTCTCAATCTGCTCTCTGCACTCTCAATCTGAACTCTCAATCTGCACTCTCAATCTGCACTCTCAATCTGCACCCTGCACTCTGAATCTGCACCCTGCACTCTGAATCTGCACTCTGAATCTGCACTCTGCACTCTGAATCTGCACTCTGAATCTGCACTCTGAATCTGCACTCTCAATCTGCACTCTCAATCTGCACTCTGTACTCTGAATCTGCACTCTGCACTCTGAATCTGCACTCTGCACTCTGAATCTGCACTCTGCACTCTGCACTCTGAATCTGCACTCTGAATCTGCACTCACAATCTGCACTCTGCACTCACAATCTGCACTCTGAATCTGCACTCTGCACTCTCAATCTGCACTCTGAATCTGCACTCTGAATCTGCACTCTGCACTCTGAATCTGCACTCTGAATCTGCACTCTGCACTCACAATCTGCACTCTGCACTCTCAATCTGCACTCTGCATCTGCACTCACAATCTGCACTCTGCACTCTGAATCTGCACTCTCAATCTGCACTCTGCACTCTCAATCTGCACTCTGCACTCTGTACTCTGAATCTGCACTCTGCACTCTGAATCTGCACTCTCAATCTGCACTCTGTACTCTGAATCTGCACTCTGAATCTGCACTCTGCACTCTGAATCTGCACTCTGCACTCACAATCTGCACTCTGCACTCACAATCTGCACTCTGCACTCTGAATCTGCACTCTGCACTCACAATCTGCACTCTGCACTCTGATTCTGCACTCTGAATCTGCACTCTGCACTCTGAATCTGCACTCTGCACTCTGAATCTGCACTCTGCACTCTGAATCTGCACTCTCAATCTTCACTCTGTACTCTGAATCTGCACTCTGAATCTGCACTCTGCACTCTGAATCTGCACTCTGCACTCACAATCTGCACTCTGCACTCACAATCTGCACTCTGCACTCTGAATCTGCACTCTGCACTCACAATCTGCACTCTGCACTCACAATCTGCACTCTGAATCTGCACTCTGCACTCTCAATCTGCACTCTCAATCTGCACTCTGCACTCTGAATCTGCACTCTCAATCTGCACTCTGCACTCTGAATCTGCACTCTGCACTCTGAATCTGCACTCTGAATCTGCACTCTGAATCTGCACTCTGCATTCTGCACTCTGAATCTGCACTCTGCACTCTGAATCTGCACTCTGAATCTGCACTCTCAATCTGCTCTCTGCACTCTCAATCTGAACTCTCAATCTGCACTCTCAATCTGCACTCTCAATCTGCACCCTGCACTCTGAATCTGCACTCTGTACTCTGAATCTGCACTCTGAATCTGCACTCTGAATCTGCACTCTGAATCTGCACTCTGCACTCTGAATCTGCACTCTGTACTCTGAATATGCACTCTGCACTCTGCACTCTGAATCTGCACTCTGAATCTGCACTCTGAATCTGCACTCTGAATCTGAATCTGCACTCTGAATCTGCACTCTGCACTCTGAATCTGCACTCTGTACTCTGAATCTGCACTCTGCACTCTGAATCTGCACTCTGTACTCTGAATCTGCACTCTGAATCTGCACTCTGCACTCTGAATCTGCACTCTGTACTCTGAATATGCACTCTGCACTCTGCACTCTGAATCTGCACTCTGAATCTGCACTCTGTACTCTGAATCTGCACTCTCAATCTGCACTCTCAATCTGCACTCTCAATCTGCACTCTGCACTCTCAACCTGCACTCTCAATCTGCACTCTCAATCTGCACTCTCAATCTGCACTCTCAATCTGCACTCTGTACTCTGAACCTGTACTCTCAATCTGCACTCTCAATCTGCACTCTCAATCTGCACTCTGCACTCTCAATCTGCACTCTGCACTCTCAATCTGCACTCTCAATCTGCACTCTGAATCTGCACTCTGCACTTTGAATCTGCACTCTGAATCTGCACTCTGAATCTGCACTCTGAATCTGCACTCTGCACTCACAATCTGCACTCTGCACTCTCAATCTGCACTCTGCATCTGCACTCACAATCTGCACTCTGCACTCTCAATCTGCACTCTCAATCTGCACTCTGCACTCTGAATCTGCACTCTGCACTCTGAATCTGCACTCTGAATCTGCACTCTGAATCTGCACTCTGCACTCTGAATCTGCACTCTGAATCTGCACTCTGAATCTGCACTCTGAATCTGCACTCTGAATCTGCACTCTGCACTCTCAATCTGCACTCTCAATCTGCATTCTCAATCTGCACTCTGAATCTGCACTCTGCACTCTGAATCTGCACTCTGAATCTGCACTCTGCACTCACAATCTGCACTCTGCACTCACAATCTGCACTCTGCACTCTCAATCTGCACTCTGCACTCTCAATCTGCACTCTCAATCTGCACTCTCAATCTGCACTCTGCACTCTGAATCTGCACTCTCAATCTGCACTCTGCACTCTGAATCTGCACTCTGCACTCACAATCTGCACTCTGCACTCTCAATCTGCACTCTGCATCTGCACTCACAATCTGCACTCTGCACTCTGAATCTGCACTCTCAATCTGCACTCTGCACTCTCAATCTGCACTCTGCACTCTGTACTCTGAATCTGCACTCTGAATCTGCACTCTGCACTCTGATTCTGCACTCCGAATCTGCACTCTGCACTCTGCACTCTGAATCTGCACTCTGCACTCTGAATCTGCACTCTGCACTCTGCACTCTGCACTCTGCACTCTGCACTCTGAATCTGCACTCTGCACTCACAATCTGCACTCTGCACTCTGAATCTGCACTCTGCACTCACAATCTGCACTCTGCACTCACAATCTGCACTCTGCACTCTGAATCTGCACTCTGCACTCTCAATCTGCACTCTCAATCTGCACTCTGCACTCTGAATCTGCACTCTCAATCTGCACTCTGCACTCAGAATCTGCACTCTGCACTCAGAATCTGCACTCTGCACTCAGAATCTGCACTCTGCACTCTGAATCTGCACTCTGAATCTGCACTCTGCATTCTGCATTCTGCATTCTGCACTCTGAATCTGCACTCTGAATCTGCACTCTGAATCTGCACTCTGCACTCTGAATCTGCACTCTGAATCTGAATCTGCACTCTGCACTCTGAATCTGCACTCTGTACTCTGAATCTGCACTCTGAATCTGCACTCTGAATCTAAATTCTCAATCTGAACTCTGAATCTGAACTCTGAATCTGAACTCTGAATCTGAGCTCTGAATCTGAACTCTGAATCTGCACTCTGAATCTGCACTCTGAATCTGAATCTGCACTCTGAATCTGAATCTGCACTCTGCACTCTGAATCTGCACTCTGCACTCTGAATCTGAATCTGCACTCTGAATCTGAATCTGCACTCTGAATCTGCACTCTGCACTCTGAATCTGCACTCTGAATCTGCACCCTGAATCTGCCCTCTGAATCTGCACTCTGAATCTGCACTCTGAATCTGCATTCTGAATCTGCATTCTGAATCTGCATTCTGAATCTGAATCTGCACTCTGCATCTGCACTCTGCATCTGCACTCTGCATCTGCACTCTGCACTCACAATCTGCACTCTGCACTCTGAATCTGCACTCTGAATCTGCACTCTGCACTCTGAATCTGCACTCTGCACTCTGAATCTGCACTCTGCACTCTGCACTCTGAATCTGCACTCTGAATCTGCACTCTGAATCTGCACTCTGCACTCTGAATCTGCACTCTGAATCTGCACTCTCAATCTGCTCTCTGCACTCTCAATCTGAACTCTCAATCTGCACCCTGCACTCTGAATCTGCACTCTGAATCTGCACTCTGCACTCTGAATCTGCACTCTGTACTCTGAATCTGCACTCTGAATCTGCACTCTGAATCTGCACTCTGATCTCAATTCTGAATCTGAACTCTGAATCTGAACTCTGAATCTGAACTCTGAATCTGCACTCTGAATCTGCACTCTGAATCTGCACTCTGAATCTGCACTCTGAATCTGCACTCTGAATCTGAATCTGCACTCTGAATCTGCACTCTGAATCTGAATCTGCACTCTGCACTCTGAATCTGCACTCTGCACTCTGAATCTGAATCTGCACTCTGAATCTGAATCTGCACTCTGAATCTGCACTCTGAATCTGCACTCTGAATCTGCACTCTGCACTCTGAATCTGCACTCTGAATCTGCACTCTGAATCTGCATTCTGAATCTGCATTCTGAATCTGCATTCTGAATCTGCATTCTGAATCTGCATTCTGAATCTGAATCTGCACTCTGAATCTGCACTCTGCGTCTGCACTCTGCATCTGCACTCTGCACTCACAATCTGCACTCTGCACTCTGAATCTGCACTCTGAATCTGCACTCTGAATCTGCACTCTGAATCTGAATCTGCACTCTGAATCTGAATCTGCACTCTGCACTCTGAATCTGCACTCTGCACTCTGAATCTGCACTCTGAATCTGCACTCTGAATCTGCACTCTGAATCTGCACTCTGAATCTGCACTCTGCACTCACAATCTGCACTCTGCACTCTGAATCTGCACTCTGAATCTGCACTCTCAATCTGCACTCTGCACTCTGAATCTACACTCTGCACTCTGAATCTGCACTCTGCACTCTCAATCTGCACTCTGAATCTGCACTCTCAATCTGCTCTCTGCACTCTCAATCTGAACTCTCAATCTGCACTCTCAATCTGCACTCTCAATCTGCACCCTGCACTCTGAATCTGCACTCTGTACTCTGAATCTGCACTCTGCACTCTGAATCTGCACTCTGTACTCTGAATCTGTACTCTGAATCTGCACTCTCAATCTGCACTCTCAATCTGCACTCTGCACTCTCAACCTGCACTCTCAATCTGCACTCTCAATCTGCACTCTGTACTCTGAATCTGTACTCTCAATCTGCACTCTCAATCTGCACTCTGCACTCTCAATCTGCACTCTCAATCTGCACTCTCAATCTGCACTCTGCACTCTCAATCTGCACTCTGAATCTGCACTCTGAATCTGCACTCCGAATCTGCACTCTGTACTCTGAATCTGCACTCTGAATCTGCACTCTGAATCTGCACTCTGAATCTGCACTCTGCACTCACAATCTGCACTCTGCACTCTCAATCTGCACTCTGCATCTGCACTCACAATCTGCACTCTGCACTCTGAATCTGCGCTCTGAATCTGCACTCTGCACTCTGAATCTGCACTCTGCACTCTGAATCTGCACTCTGCACTCTGAATCTGCACTCTGAATCTGCACTCTGCACTCTGAATCTGCACTCTGAATCTGCACTCTGAATCTGCACTCTGCACTCTCAATCTGCACTCTGAATCTGCACTCTGCACTCTCAATCTGCACTCTCAATCTGCACTCTGTACTCTGAATCTGCACTCTGCACTCTGAATCTGCACTCTGCACTCTGCACTCTGAATCTGCACTCTGAATCTGCACTCTCAATCTGCACTCTGCACTCACAATCTGCACTCTGAATCTGCACTCTGCACTCTCAATCTGCACTCTGAATCTGCACTCTGAATCTGCACTCTGAATCTGCACTCTGCACTCTGAATCTGCACTCTGAATCTGCACTCTGCACTCACAATCTGCACTCTGCACTCTCAATCTGCACTCTGCATCTGCACTCACAATCTGCACTCTGAATCTGCACTCTCAATCTGCACTCTGCACTCTCAATCTGCACTCTGCACTCTGTACTCTGAATCTGCACTCTGCACTCTGATTCTGCACTCTGAATCTGCACTCTGCACTCTGAATCTGCACTCTGAATCTGCACTCTGCACTCTGAATCTGCACTCTCAATCTGCACTCTGTACTCTGAATCTGCACTCTGAATCTGCACTCTGCACTCTGAATCTGCACTCTGCACTCACAATCTGTACTCTGCACTCACAATCTGCACTCTGCACTCTGAATCTGCACTCTGCACTCACAATCTGCACTCTGCACTCACAATCTGCACTCTGAATCTGCACTCTGCACTCTCAATCTGCACTCTCAATCTGCACTCTCAATCTGCACTCTGCACTCTGAATCTGCACTCTCAATCTGCACTCTGCACTCAGAATCTGCACTCTGCACTCTGAATCTGCACTCTGCACTCTGAATCTGCACTCTGAATCTGCACTCTGCATTCTGCATTCTGCACTCTGAATCTGCACTCTGCACTCTGAATCTGCACTCTGAATCTGCACTCTCAATCTGCTCTCTGCACTCTCAATCTGAACTCTCAATCTGCACTCTCAATCTGCACTCTCAATCTGCACCCTGCACTCTGAATCTGCACCCTGCACTCTGAATCTGCACTCTGAATCTGCACTCTGCACTCTGAATCTGCACTCTGAATCTGCACTCTGAATCTGCACTCTGAATCTGCACTCTCAATCTGCACTCTGTACTCTGAATCTGCACTCTGCACTCTGAATCTGCACTCTGCACTCTGAATCTGCACTCTGCACTCTGCACTCTGAATCTGCACTCTGAATCTGCACTCACAATCTGCACTCTGCACTCACAATCTGCACTCTGAATCTGCACTCTGCACTCTCAATCTGCACTCTCAATCTGCACTCTGAATCTGCACTCTGAATCTGCACTCTGCACTCTGAATCTGCACTCTGAATCTGCACTCTGCACTCACAATCTGCACTCTGCACTCTCAATCTGCACTCTGCATCTGCACTCACAATCTGCACTCTGCACTCTGAATCTGCACTCTCAATCTGCACTCTGCACTCTCAATCTGCACTCTGCACTCTGTACTCTGAATCTGCACTCTGCACTCTGAATCTGCACTCTCAATCTGCACTCTGTACTCTGAATCTGCACTCTGAATCTGCACTCTGCACTCTGAATCTGCACTCTGCACTCACAATCTGCACTCTGCACTCACAATCTGCACTCTGCACTCTGAATCTGCACTCTGCACTCACAATCTGCACTCTGCACTCTGATTCTGCACTCTGAATCTGCACTCTGCACTCTGAATCTGCACTCTGCACTCTGAATCTGCACTCTGCACTCTGAATCTGCACTCTCAATCTTCACTCTGTACTCTGAATCTGCACTCTGAATCTGCACTCTGCACTCTGAATCTGCACTCTGCACTCACAATCTGCACTCTGCACTCACAATCTGCACTCTGCACTCTGAATCTGCACTCTGCACTCACAATCTGCACTCTGCACTCACAATCTGCACTCTGAATCTGCACTCTGCACTCTCAATCTGCACTCTCAATCTGCACTCTGCACTCTGAATCTGCACTCTCAATCTGCACTCTGCACTCTGAATCTGCACTCTGCACTCTGAATCTGCACTCTGAATCTGCACTCTGAATCTGCACTCTGCATTCTGCACTCTGAATCTGCACTCTGCACTCTGAATCTGCACTCTGAATCTGCACTCTCAATCTGCTCTCTGCACTCTCAATCTGAACTCTCAATCTGCACTCTCAATCTGCACTCTCAATCTGCACCCTGCACTCTGAATCTGCACTCTGTACTCTGAATCTGCACTCTGAATCTGCACTCTGAATCTGCACTCTGAATCTGCACTCTGAATCTGCACTCTGAATCTGCACTCTGTACTCTGAATATGCACTCTGCACTCTGCACTCTGCACTCTGCACTCTGAATCTGCACTCTGAATCTGCACTCTGAATCTGCACTCTGAATCTGAATCTGCACTCTGAATCTGCACTCTGCACTCTGAATCTGCACTCTGTACTCTGAATCTGCACTCTGCACTCTGAATCTGCACTCTGTACTCTGAATCTGCACTCTGAATCTGCACTCTGCACTCTGAATCTGCACTCTGTACTCTGAATATGCACTCTGCACTCTGCACTCTGAATCTGCACTCTGAATCTGCACTCTGTACTCTGAATCTGCACTCTCAATCTGCACTCTCAATCTGCACTCTCAATCTGCACTCTGCACTCTCAACCTGCACTCTCAATCTGCACTCTCAATCTGCACTCTCAATCTGCACTCTGTACTCTGAATCTGTACTCTCAATCTGCACTCTCAATCTGCACTCTCAATCTGCACTCTGCACTCTCAATCTGCACTCTGCACTCTCAATCTGCACTCTCAATCTGCACTCTCAATCTGCACTCTGCACTTTGAATCTGCACTCTGAATCTGCACTCTGAATCTGCACTCTGAATCTGCACTCTGCACTCACAATCTGCACTCTGCACTCTCAATCTGCACTCTGCATCTGCACTCACAATCTGCACTCTGCACTCTGAATCTGCACTCTCAATCTGCACTCTGCACTCTGAATCTGCACTCTGCACTCTGAATCTGCACTCTGAATCTGCACTCTGAATCTGCACTCTGCACTCTGAATCTGCACTCTGAATCTGCACTCTGAATCTGCACTCTGAATCTGCACTCTGAATCTGCACTCTGCACTCTCAATCTGCACTCTCAATCTGCATTCTCAATCTGCACTCTGCACTCTGAATCTGCACTCTGCACTCTGAATCTGCACTCTGAATCTGCACTCTGCACTCACAATCTGCACTCTGCACTCACAATCTGCACTCTGCACTCTCAATCTGCACTCTGCACTCTCAATCTGCACTCTCAATCTGCACTCTCAATCTGCACTCTGCACTCTGAATCTGCACTCTGAATCTGCACTCTGCACTCTGAATCTGCACTCTGCACTCACAATCTGCACTCTGCACTCTCAATCTGCACTCTGCATCTGCACTCACAATCTGCACTCTGCACTCTGAATCTGCACTCTCAATCTGCACTCTGCACTCTCAATCTGCACTCTGCACTCTGTACTCTGAATCTGCACTCTGAATCTGCACTCTGCACTCTGATTCTGCACTCCGAATCTGCACTCTGCACTCTGAATCTGCACTCTGCACTCTGAATCTGCACTCTGAATCTGCACTCTCAATCTGCACTCTCAATCTGCACTCTCAATCTGCACTCTCAATCTGCACTCTGTACTCTGAATCTGCACTCTGAATCTGCACTCTGCACTCTGAATCTGCACTCTGCACTCTGCACTCTGCACTCTGAATCTGCACTCTGCACTCACAATCTGCACTCTGCACTCTGAATCTGCACTCTGCACTCACAATCTGCACTCTGCACTCACAATCTGCACTCTGCACTCTGAATCTGCACTCTGCACTCTCAATCTGCACTCTCAATCTGCACTCTGCACTCTGAATCTGCACTCTCAATCTGCACTCTGCACTCAGAATCTGCACTCTGCACTCAGAATCTGCACTCTGCACTCAGAATCTGCACTCTGCACTCTGAATCTGCACTCTGAATCTGCACTCTGCATTCTGCATTCTGCATTCTGCACTCTGAATCTGCACTCTGAATCTGCACTCTGAATCTGCACTCTGCACTCTGAATCTGCACTCTGAATCTGAATCTGCACTCTGCACTCTGAATCTGCACTCTGTACTCTGAATCTGCACTCTGAATCTGCACTCTGAATCTGCACTCTGAATCTGCACTCTGAATCTAAATTCTCAATCTGAACTCTGAATCTGAACTCTGAATCTGAACTCTGAATCTGAGCTCTGAATCTGAACTCTGAATCTGCACTCTGAATCTGCACTCTGAATCTGAATCTGCACTCTGAATCTGAATCTGCACTCTGCACTCTGAATCTGCACTCTGCACTCTGAATCTGAATCTGCACTCTGAATCTGAATCTGCACTCTGAATCTGCACTCTGCACTCTGAATCTGCACTCTGAATCTGCACCCTGAATCTGCCCTCTGAATCTGCACTCTGAATCTGCACTCTGAATCTGCATTCTGAATCTGCATTCTGAATCTGCATTCTGAATCTGAATCTGCACTCTGCATCTGCACTCTGCATCTGCACTCTGCACTCACAATCTGCACTCTGCACTCTGAATCTGCACTCTGAATCTGCACTCTGCACTCTGAATCTGCACTCTGCACTCTGAATCTGCACTCTGCACTCTGCACTCTGAATCTGCACTCTGAATCTGCACTCTGCACTCTGAATCTGCACTCTCAATCTGCACTCTGCACTCTGAATCTGCACTCTCAATCTGCTCTCTGCACTCTCAATCTGAACTCTCAATCTGCACCCTGCACTCTGAATCTGCACTCTGAATCTGCACTCTG
Source organism: Lissotriton helveticus (assembly GCF_964261635.1). Lineage (NCBI taxonomy): Eukaryota > Metazoa > Chordata > Amphibia > Caudata > Salamandridae > Lissotriton > Lissotriton helveticus. The sequence goes on along the minus strand of NC_136068.1, from coordinate 1,598,443,336 downwards.
CACTCTGAATCTGCACTCTGTACTCTGAATCTGCACTCTGAATCTGCACTCTGAATCTGCACTCTGATCTCAATTCTGAATCTGAACTCTGAATCTGAACTCTGAATCTGAACTCTGAATCTGCACTCTGAATCTGCACTCTGAATCTGCACTCTGAATCTGCACTCTGAATCTGCACTCTGAATCTGAATCTGCACTCTGAATCTGCACTCTGAATCTGAATCTGCACTCTGCACTCTGAATCTGCACTCTGCACTCTGAATCTGAATCTGCACTCTGAATCTGAATCTGCACTCTTAATCTGCACTCTGAATCTGCACTCTGAATCTGCACTCTGCACTCTGAATCTGCACTCTGAATCTGCACTCTGAATCTGCATTCTGAATCTGCATTCTGAATCTGCATTCTGAATCTGCATTCTGAATCTGCATTCTGAATCTGAATCTGCACTCTGAATCTGCACTCTGCATCTGCACTCTGCATCTGCACTCTGCACTCACAATCTGCACTCTGCACTCTGAATCTGCACTCTGAATCTGCACTCTGAATCTGCACTCTGAATCTGAATCTGCACTCTGAATCTGAATCTGCACTCTGCACTCTGAATCTGCACTCTGAATCTGCACTTTGCACTCTGAATCTGCACTCTGAATCTGCACTCTGCACTCTGCACTCTGAATCTGCACTCTGAATCTGCACTCTGAATCTGCACTCTGAATCTGAATCTGCACCTGCACTCTGCACTCACAATCTGCACTCTGCACTCTGAATCTGCACTCTGAATCTGCACTCTGAATCTGCACTCTGAATCTGCACTCTGCACTCTGAATCTGCACTCTGAATCTGCACTCTGCACTCTGAATCTGCACTCTGAATCTGAATCTGCACTCTGCACTCTGAATCTGCACTCTGCACTCTGAATCTGCACTCTGAATCTGCACTCTGCATTCTGCATTCTGCACTCTGAATCTGCACTCTGCACTCTGAATCTGCACTCTGAATCTGCACTCTCAATCTGCTCTCTGCACTCTCAATCTGAACTCTCAATCTGCACTCTCAATCTGCACTCTCAATCTGCACCCTGCACTCTGAATCTGCACTCTGTACTCTGAATCTGCACTCTGAATCTGCACTCTGAATCTGCACTCTGTACTCTGAATCTGCACTCTGCACTCTGAATCTGCACTCTGTACTCTGAATATGCACTCTGCACTCTGCACTCTCAATCTGCACTCTGAATCTGCACTCTGAATCTGCACTCTGAATCTGCACTCTGCACTCTGAATCTGCACTCTGAATCTGCACTCTGCACTCTGAATCTGCACTCTGTACTCTGAATCTGCACTCTGAATCTGCACTCTGCACTCTGAATCTGCACTCTGAATCTGCACTATGCACTCTGAATCTGCACTCTGCACTCTGAATCTGAATCTGCACTCTGAATCTGCACTCTGAATCTGCACTCTGCACTCTGCACTCTGAATCTGCACTCTCAATCTGCACTCTGAATCTGCACTCTGAATCTGCACTCTGAATCTGCACTCTGTACTCTGAATCTGTACTCTGAATCTGCACTCTCAATCTGCACTCTCAATCTGCACTCTGCACTCTCAACCTGCACTCTCAATCTGCACTCTCAATCTGCACTCTCAATCTGCACTCTGTACTCTGAATCTGTACTCTCAATCTGCACTCTCAATCTGCACTCTCAATCTGCACTCTCAATCTGCACTCTGCACTCTCAATCTGCACTCTCAATCTGCACTCTCAATCTGCACTCTGCACTCTGAATCTGCACTCTGAATCTGCACTCTGCACTCTGAATCTGCACTCTGAATCTGCACTCTGAATCTGCACTCTGAATCTGTACTCTGCACTCACAATCTGCACTCTGCACTCTCAATCTGCACTCTGCACTCTGCACTCTGAATCTGCACTCTCAATCTGCACTCTGCACTCTGAATCTGCACTCTGCACTCTGAATCTGCACTCTGCACTCACAATCTGCACTCTGCACTCACAATCTGCACTCTGCACTCTCAATCTGCACTCTGCACTCTCAATCTGCACTCTGAATCTGCACTCTCAATCTGCACTCTGCACTCTGAATCTGCACTCTGAATCTGCCCTCTGAATCTGCACTCTGCACTCTGAATCTGCACTCTGAATCTGTACTCTGCACTCACAATCTGCACTCTGCACTCTCAATCTGCACTCTGCATCTGCACTCACAATCTGCACTCTGCACTCTGAATCTGCACTCTGAATCTGCACTCTGCACTCTGAATCTGCACTCTGCACTCTGTACTCTGAATCTGCACTCTGAATCTGCACTCTGCACTCTGATTCTGCACTCTGAATCTGCACTCTGCACTCTGAATCTGCACTCTGCACTCTGAATCTGCACTCTCAATCTGCACTCTGTACTCTGAATCTGCACTCTGCACTCTGAATCTGCACTCTGCACTCTGAATCTGCACTCTGCACTCACAATCTGCACTCTGCACTCACAATCTGCACTCTGCACTCTGAATCTGCACTCTGCACTCACAATCTGCACTCACAATCTGCACTCTGCACTCTGAATCTGCACTCTGCACTCTGAATCTGCACTCTGCACTCTCAATCTGCACTCTCAATCTGCACTCTGCACTCTGAATCTGCACTCTCAATCTGCACTCTGCACTCAGAATCTGCACTCTCAATCTGCACTCTGCACTCTGCACTCTGAATCTGCACTCTGAATCTGCACTCTGCATTCTGCATTCTGCACTCTGTATCTGCACTCTGCACTCTGAATCTGCACTCTGAATCTGCACTCTCAATCTGCTCTCTGCACTCTCAATCTGAACTCTCAATCTGCACTCTCAATCTGCACTCTCAATCTGCACCCTGCACTCTGAATCTGCACTCTGTACTCTGAATCTGCACTCTGAATCTGAACTCTGCACTCTGAATCTGCACTCTGTACTCTGAATCTGCACTCTGAATCTGCACTCTCAATCTGCACTCTGCACTCTGAATCTACACTCTGCACTCTGAATCTGCACTCTGCACTCTCAATCTGCACTCTCAATCTGCACTCTCAATCTGCACTCTGCACTCTGTACTCTGAATCTGCACTCTGCACTCTCAATCTGCACTCTGTACTCTGAATCTGCACTCTGAATCTGCACTCTGCACTCTGAATCTGCACTCTGCACTCACAATCTGCACTCTGCACTCACAATCTGCACTCTGTACTCTGAATCTGCACTCTGCACTCTCAATCTGCACTCTGTACTCTGAATCTGCACTCTGAATCTGCACTCTGAATCTGCACTCTGCACTCACAATCTGCACTCTGCACTCACAATCTGCACTCTGCACTCTGAATCTGCACTCTGCACTCACAATCTGCACTCTGCACTCACAATCTGCACTCTGCACTCTGATTCTGCACTCTGAATCTGCACTCTGCACTCTGAATCTGCACTCTGCACTCTGAATCTGCACTCTCACTCTGCACTCTGTACTCTGAATCTGCACTCTGAATCTGCACTCTGCACTCTGAATCTGCACTCTGCACTCACAATCTGCACTCTGCACTCACAATTTGCACTCTGCACTCTGAATCTGCACTCTGCACTCACAATCTGCACTCTGCACTCACAATCTGCACTCTGCACTCTGAATCTGCACTCTGCACTCTCAATCTGCACTCTCAATCTGCACTCTGCACTCTGAATCTGCACTCTCAATCTGCACTCTGCACTCACAATCTGCACTCTGCACTCTGAATCTGCACTCTCAATCTGCACTCTGCACTCAGAATCTGCACTCTGCACTCTGAATCTGCACTCTGCACTCTGAATCTGCACTCTGAATCTGCACTCTGCATTCTGCATTCTGCACTCTGAATCTGCACTCTGCACTCTGAATCTGCACTCTGAATCTGCACTCTCAATCTGCTCTCTGCACTCTCAATCTGAACTCTCAATCTGCACTCTCAATCTGCACTCTCAATCTGCACCCTGCACTCTGAATCTGCACTCTGTACTCTGAATCTGCACTCTGAATCTGCACTCTGCACTCTGAATCTGCACTCTGTACTCTGAATATGCACTCTGCACTCTGCACTCTGCACTCTGAATCTGCACTCTGAATCTGCACTCTGAATCTGCACTCTGAATCTGAATCTGCACTCTGAATCTGCACTCTGCACTCTGAATCTGCACTCTGTACTCTGAATCTGCACTCTGCACTCTGAATCTGCACTCTGTACTCTGAATCTGCACTCTGAATCTGCACTCTGCACTCTGAATCTGCACTCTGTACTCTGAATATGCACTCTGCACTCTGCACTCTGAATCTGCACTCTGAATCTGCACTCTGAATCTGTACTCTGAATCTGCACTCTCAATCTGCACTCTCAATCTGCACTCTGCACTCTCAACCTGCACTCTCAATCTGCACTCTCAATCTGCACTCTCAATCTGCACTCTCAATCTGCACTCTGTACTCTGAATCTGTACTCTCAATCTGCACTCTCAATCTGCACTCTCAATCTGCACTCTGCACTCTCAATCTGCACTCTCAATCTGCACTCTTAATCTGCACTCTGCACTTTGAATCTGCACTCTGAATCTGCACTCTGAATCTGCACTCTGAATCTGCACTCTGCACTCACAATCTGCACTCTGCACTCTCAATCTGCACTCTGCATCTGCACTCACAATCTGCACTCTGCACTCTGAATCTGCACTCTCAATCTGCACTCTGCACTCTGAATCTGCACTCTGCACTCTGAATCTGCACTCTGAATCTGCACTCTGAATCTGCACTCTGCACTCTGAATCTGCACTCTGAATCTGCACTCTGAATCTGCACTCTGAATCTGCACTCTGAATCTGCACTCTGCACTCTCAATCTGCACTCTCAATCTGCATTCTCAATCTGCACTCTGCACTCTGAATCTGCACTCTGCACTCTGAATCTGCACTCTGAATCTGCACTCTGCACTCACAATCTGCACTCTGCACTCACAATCTGCACTCTGCACTCTCAATCTGCACTCTGCACTCTCAATCTGCACTCTCAATCTGCACTCTCAATCTGCACTCTGCACTCTGAATCTGCACTCTGCACTCTGAATCTGCACTCTGAATCTGCACTCTGCACTCACAATCTGCACTCTCAATCTGCACTCTGCATCTGCACTCACAATCTGCACTCTGCACTCTGAATCTGCACTCTGCACTCTGAATCTGCACTCTCAATCTGCACTCTGCACTCTCAATCTGCACTCTGCACTCTGTACTCTGAATCTGCACTCTGAATCTGCACTCTGCACTCTGATTCTGCACTCCGAATCTGCACTCTGCACTCTGCACTCTGAATCTGCACTCTGCACTCTGAATCTGCACTCTCAATCTGCACTCTCAATCTGCACTCTCAATCTGCACTCTCAATCTGCACTCTGTACTCTGAATCTGCACTCTGAATCTGCACTCTGCACTCTGAATCTGCACTCTGCACTCTGCACTCTGAATCTGCACTCTGCACTCACAATCTGCACTCTGCACTCTGAATCTGCACTCTGCACTCACAATCTGCACTCTGCACTCACAATCTGCACTCTGCACTCTGAATCTGCACTCTGCACTCTCAATCTGCACTCTGAATCTGCACTCTGCACTCTGAATCTGCACTCTCAATCTGCACTCTGCACTCAGAATCTGCACTCTGCACTCAGAATCTGCACTCTGCACTCTGAATCTGCACTCTGCACTCTCAATCTGCACTCTGAATCTGCACTCTGCATTCTGCATTCTGCATTCTGCACTCTGAATCTGCACTCTGCACTCTGAATCTGCACTCTGAATCTGCACTCTGCACTCTGAATCTGCACTCTGAATCTGAATCTGCACTCTGCACTCTGAATCTGCACTCTGTACTCTGAATCTGCACTCTGAATCTGAACTCTGAATCTGCACTCTGAATCTGCACTCTGAATCTAAATTCTCAATCTGAACTCTGAATCTGAACTCTGAATCTGAACTCTGAATCTGAGCTCTGAATCTGAACTCTGAATCTGCACTCTGAATCTGCACTCTGAATCTGAATCTGCACTCTGAATCTGCACTCTGAATCTGAATCTGCACTCTGCACTCTGCACTCTGAATCTGAATCTGCACTCTGAATCTGAATCTGCACTCTGAATCTGCACTCTGCACTCTGAATCTGCACTCTGAATCTGCACCCTGAATCTGCCCTCTGAATCTGCACTCTGAATCTGCACTCTGAATCTGCATTCTGAATCTGCATTCTGAATCTGCATTCTGAATCTGAATCTGCACTCTGCATCTGCACTCTGCACTCTGCATCTGCACTCTGCACTCACAATCTGCACTCTGCACTCTGAATCTGCACTCTGAATCTGCACTCTGCACTCTGAATCTGCACTCTGCACTCTGAATCTGCACTCTGCACTCTGAATCTGCACTCTGCATTCTGCACTCTGAATCTGCACTCTGAATCTGCACTCTGCACTCTGAATCTGCACTCTGCACTCTGAATCTGCACTCTGCACTCTGAATCTGCACTCTGCATTCTGCACTCTCAATCTGCTCTCTGCACTCTCAATCTGAACTCTCAATCTGCACCCTGCACTCTGAATCTGCACTCTGAATCTGCACTCTGCACTCTGAATCTGCACTCTGTACTCTGAATCTGCACTCTGAATCTGCACTCTGAATCTGCACTCTGATCTCAATTCTGAATCTGAACTCTGAATCTGAACTCTGAATCTGAACTCTGAATCTGAACTCTGAATCTGCACTCTGAATCTGCACTCTGAATCTGCACTCTGAATCTGCACTCTGAATCTGAATCTGCACTCTGAATCTGCACTCTGAATCTGAATCTGCACTCTGCACTCTGAATCTGCACTCTGCACTCTGAATCTGAATCTGCACTCTGAATCTGAATCTGCACTCTGAATCTGCACTCTGAATCTGCACTCTGAATCTGCACTCTGCACTCTGAATCTGCACTCTGAATCTGCACTCTGAATCTGCACTCTGAATCTGCATTCTGAATCTGCATTCTGAATCTGCATTCTGAATCTGCATTCTGAATCTGCATTCTGAATCTGAATCTGCACTCTGAATCTGCACTCTGCATCTGCACTCTGCATCTGCACTCTGCACTCACAATCTGCACTCTGCACTCTGAATCTGCACTCTGAATCTGCACTCTGAATCTGCACTCTGCCCTCTGAATCTGCACTCTGAATCTGAATCTGCACTCTGAATCTGAATCTGCACTCTGCACTCTGAATCTGCACTCTGAATCTGCACTCTGCACTCTGAATCTGCACTCTGAATCTGCACTCTGCACTCTGAATCTGCACTCTGAATCTGCACTCTGAATCTGCACTCTGAATCTGAATCTGCACTCTGAATCTGCACTCTGCACTCTGAATCTGCACTCTGAATCTGCACTCTGAATCTGCACTCTGAATCTGCACTTTGAATCTGCACTCTGCACTCTGAATCTGCACTCTGAATCTGCACTCTGCACTCTGCACTCTGAATCTGCACTCTGAATCTGAATCTGCACTCTGCACTCTGAATCTGAATCTGCACTCTGCACTCTGAATCTGCACTCTGAATCTGCACTCTGCACTCTGAATCTGCACTCTGAATCTGCACTCTGCACTCTGAATCTGCACTCTGAATCTGCACTCTGAATCTGAATCTGCAATCTGAATCTGAATCTGCACTCTGCACTCTGCACTCTGAATCTGAATCTGCACTCTGAATCTGAATCTGCACTCTGAATCTGCACTCTGCACTCTGAATCTGCACTCTGCACTCTGAATCTGCACTCTGAATCTGCACTCTGCACTCTGAATCTGCACCCTGAATCTGCACTCTGAATCTGCACTCTGAATCTGCACTCTGAATCTGCATTCTGAATCTGCATTCTGAATCTGCATTCTGAATCGGAATCTGCACTCTGCATCTGCACTCTGCATCTGCACTCTGCATCTGCACTCTGCATCTGCACTCTGCACTCACAATCTGCACTCTGCACTCTGAATCTGCACTCTGAATCTGCACTCTGCACTCTGCATTCTGCATTCTGCACTCTGAATCTGCACTCTGCACTCTGAATCTGCACTCTCAATCTGCACTCTGCACTCTCAATCTGCACTCTCAATCTGCACTCTCAATCTGCTCTCTGCACTCTCAATCTGAACTCTCAATCTGCACTCTCAATCTGCACCCTGCACTCTGAATCTGCACTCTGAATCTGCACTCTGCACTCTGAATCTGCACTCTGCACTCTGAATCTGCACTCTGAATCTAAATTCTGAATCTGAACTCTGAATCTGAACTCTGAATCTGAACTCTGAATCTGAACTCTGAATCTGAACTCTGAATCTGAACTCTGAATCTGCTCTCTGAATCTGCACTCTGAATCTGCACTCTGAATCTGAATCTGCACTCTGAATCTGCACTCTGAATCTGAATCTGCACTCTGAATCTGAATCTGCACTCTGAATCTGCACTCTGAATCTGAATCTGCACTCTGCACTCTGAATCTGCACTCTGCACTCTGAATCTGAATCTGCACTCTGAATCTGAATCTGCACTCTGCATTCTGAATCTGCACTCTGAATCTGCACTCTGAATCTGCACTCTGAATCTTCACCCTGAATCTGCACTCTGAATCTGCACTCTGAATCTGCACTCTGAATCTGCACTCTGAATCTGCACTCTGAATCTGCATTCTGAATCTGCATTCTGAATCTGCATTCTGAATCTGCATTCTGAATCTGCATTCTGAATCTGAACTCTGAATCTGCACTCCGCATCTGCATCTGCACTCTGCACTCACAATCTGCACTCTGCACTCTGAATCTGCACTCTGAATCTGCACTCTGAATCTGCACTCTGAATCTGCACTCTGCACTCTGAATTTGCACTCTGAATCTGCACTCTGCACTCACAATCTGCACTCTCAATCTGCACTCTCAATCTGCACTCTCAATCTGCACTCTGCACTCTCAATATGCACTCTGCACTCTGAATCTGAATCTGCACTCTGAATCTGAATCTGCACTCTGCACTCTGAATCTGCACTCTGAATCTGCACTCTGCACTCACAATCTGCACTCTCAATCTGCACTCTCAATCTGCACTCTCAATCTGCACTCTGCACTCTCAATATGCACTCTGCACCCTGAATCTGCACTCTGAATCTGCACTCTGAATCTGCACTCTGCACTCTGAATCTGCACTCTGAATCTGCACTCTGAATCTGCACTCAGCACTCTCAATCTGCACTCTCAATCTGCACTCACAATCTGCACTCTGAAACTGCACTCTTCCCATGATACACTCCCTGCGGTGAAGTGTGCTTACCCCTCTTCTAGTGCACTTCCTCAGAGGTAAGAAGCACTATATACATTCAGCTACAATACAATACACGCCTTTCGCGAAATTATTTTCTTCCTTTGGTTGTCTGCCCTGGACGACAATACAAACTCAGCCATAGGCAGGGCAGAGCCGAATATATATTCCTGCCCACCTCGACCTCCGCCTTTGACCCACATTTACCTTCTGAACATGGTACATTTAGCTGCTGACGGGGTAGAAAACGGGTCCCATCCTATTCCTGACGCTGCCTTCATGATCCCTGAGACCAGGGGTAGCAGGAATATTGCTAGGGGTACAAAAGAGCATGCAAAGGGCCTCTCAGAGTCTGGCAGCTCTTAATACAACATTAGGCTTTTAACTCCGGCCCCTAATGCAATGGCGCCTTGTCAGCCTGCATCGGAAGTTCAAGGGTTGCAAGGAAGTAGAAGCATGCGATTTCCTGGGTTATTACCGTGCCCGAAAGCAAAGACCCATCCCACTTAGTACTCACTTAGGGCTGGCACACTGCGTAACTCAACAAGCCTCTCCAATGAACTGAACTTCTACAAAAGCAAGATGGAGGGCGAGGGAGATGAAAGCGTGCAATCTTTCCTTAAAGAAATAATCATTTAAACAGAGATTGAAGACAGTGCGAAGCAGGCTCTGCCACTCAAATGAAGGTGTAGGGCATGATTTCAGACTATTTTTGTGCAACATACAGTACTCACAACTCTTACCTCCTCTGGGAAAAATAAGTTTGCACAAGCACATATAAAATAAGACGTCACGGTTGTTTTGATTTAGTTGCTCACCATGAAATGGATCCAAAAAAACACAAGACGGCCTGGAGCGCAGAACAGCCTTCTAAGAGATGCGGGAGAGCAGGAGCGTGACGCCGTGAGCGTGCACGTCGGCGTTCCGTGCGGCTCGTGCCTGTGGCGGCCCTGCAAAGCCTGAAGCGCGTTCAGGGAGGCAGACCTGGAGACAGACCTGAGCTCGTGCCCATACTAGAATCGGCTCGTGCACAGGTCTGTCTCCAGGTCTGCCTCCCTTGGAGGCAAACACGGTGACTATAAGTCTCGTTGGCGGCAGGGCTTCGCCCTGCAACGCCAGCGAGACCTAAAAATGGAGGCACTTTTAATATTTATAATGAGCAAAACAATCCATAGATATTTACCAATTCTTGATTTATAGTTGTAAAGAAAGCAGTGTTTTCTTTCCTGTACTGTTTGATTAAAAACTTCGACGAGCCCTTGTACCCTTTGTATGGGTACATAGGATACATTGTCCTGGTTGTCTGCTCTTAAAACCTCTGTGTTTATTTTATCTAAAAAATTTTTTAAATAAAATTGTACCTGGTATGGCATTGGTACTGCTTTACAATAGTCTATATAATTTCCTATCAGTATTAAGGCCACACGTAACAGTATCCAATATATTGGTCTACAACTTTCCATTTTTTAAATATTTGCTTACAATCCCTTTCGCATCTATCAAATCTGATTTATTTGATTGCCATACATTTAATATCCTTAAAGGAGCCATCCAGTGACCGATGCCACCATAATAAATCTCAGAACCCATGCAGATATCAAATGAAGCAATATAATCGAATGTCTGTGCTGATGATTGATAGTGATGCAGAATTAGTGAAAGAGAAGTATTTTTCTATACACTGGATGCCCCCTTTACTATTACCTGCAGGATGGTTTTCTAACAACTGTACATCCAAGGAATATTGTTAAGAGTAGAAGAAACAGACAAGTAGTGGAAGTGCCGAACCGTTTTATGGCACAAACCGCACCTAAATGTATTTCTGATGATGATCATGTTAGACAGAAGTTTCAGGTGTGTTATCATGCACCAAATAGTAGAACTCATTTTTGACATTTCAAAATGCTTACTAAAAGCAGGCTTAAAATGATTTAAAAGAAACACAAGTCTGCAGGGAAACTTTGGACAAGAATAAAAGCAACAAACAAAATGAGTCATTGCAATATTTGTTAACAATTTGAACTTCCATTTATAAATTAACCTACAATTAAATTAAATGTATACTATTTTAATGAATCATTTAACCAATTATGTAACTTTTTAAATATATTGTAACTGTTAAAAATCATATACAACTATTAATTAATTTAGATACATTTTCACAAACCATTCCAAAAATTAAAAACGTGTTCTTATGTTTTTTTTTAAATTAATCACTAAAAAAACAATACACACAAAAGACGCCCCTCAACCCAGTAATAAAACTGGAAACAAAAGTTTGAATAAACTAATAAATAATTCAAAAAAATTGTTTTGGGGAAAATATAAAAAGCATTACCCACCTATATAACCATTAAACCCACAATTCCTCTAAACATGTAATAAGGTAAAAATGAACATATAATTAAACAATTACCAATACAATAATTAGTATATGTATTTAATACAAATTAATTGAAGTTGGGAATAAAACATTATCCATCCAATACCCTAAATAATTCTCGAATTAGAAATGAAAATGACTTAAATAATTTAGAAGTAAATATACATATAAACAAATAATTATGCTTTAAAGAATGCATAATAAACATAATAATCAATTAACATTACGTAACATACACTTAAAAAGCACAACCAACCTGATCCCCAAATAAAACCATCAACCCGAAAAATATATAGTATAATTTTATTAAAAATAATTTAAAATATTTCACTAAAAAATAAGTAAAGAAATTAAAACATATAGAAGTACATTAAAACGATACAATAAAAACAATATACTAAACAATATTTTAAACTTCGATATTACTGTAACAAATTAAAAAATTTATACAGCCACCTTCAATTGTTTTAACACTATATTTGTCATCACAATATTGTTATGATATTTTTGTTGTCAGAATATTTTGACTACAATATTAGAATCAGACAATATTCTTAAGTCAGTATTTCTGGTAGAATATCAGTACAGAGAGGCCAAAGCGGGACCTGACTGCAAATTACTTCAAGCCTTTTTAAAGGGTACGTCTTATGTTGATCAGTTTTAGTCTCAATAGGTTGTAATGGAAACTTGGAGGCCTTCTGACAGATGGTTTGGGTTAATGAGTGTTCACTTATTATCCTGGTTAGAATTGGGTGAGTTCCCTTTGAGTCACTTTGTTTTTCTTCTGGGCTCCACACTACAGAATGAGAGGGCTTAGGAGGAGTTACGTGTACCCAAGAGGAGAGACCTGGACTTTAGGTATTTTGCCCTAGGGTATTGGGGCCATTGCTCACTCTGGATGTGGGTTCATACCTGGGCCAAATCACATGTGTGGATCTACCCTATAATTCTAGTCCTTCTCCCATCTCTTCTTGCTTAATTGTCTCACCTCTAGTTTTCTCCCCTCTGGATGGCCTGGTCCTTTTGTGGCATTCACACTGGATGCAAGTAGCATCATTCTTAGTAGTTGCGATGGTACACTTTGGAAACTTTATCTCGCATCTTTTGTCTTCCAACATTGGTATATATTCTTCTAAGTATTTCTTTTCTTGATGCACCAAAAGAATATATACATTATTGGATTCGGCCAAGAAGTTCTTACTGTTTTTCAAGTAGTTTTAGGTAGGTAAACATTTTAATGCGTGAAATTTCTAAAAATCATTACAAAAGACAAACCATCTCGAAAATGGAGAAATGTCATACATGTAAATATCGACTGTTATGTGTGGTAACACCAATACAAACAGCCAGAACAGTGGACATTGCCCCACATTTCATTATCACCTGGTATGGCAATAGAACTAGTACATCTGCAGATAAATAGATTATAAAGGAATACAATGCATTGACTCATCCAAAAATTGGTAGTATCTAGAGAGCTTGTTTAACAGACTAAACTACTGATTTAAAACGGACATTAGTTATGACTAATCCCAGTGTGTGAGTTCTCCTGTAAGAGGAAGCAAGCCCTTCTAGCTTCTTTCATGGTAAGCAACGATAGTAAGCTACCAATTGGTAACAGATATTTTTTTCATACAAACATAGATATAGGCACAGGATGTGGTCCAGGGATTCAATAGTCTGATTACAAAGTCGGTAGGAAGACCCTGCATGAGAAATGTTCCAAGAGCCTTCAGACTGTTTTAATGGAATAAATTTGAGCTTGTTTGCAGCTGCCACGTTTGAATAACTATAGGGCTGCCTGAGTGAAAACAACAACCCAGAAGATATGCCACAGGCTTTAATTGTATCTTGACGTATTAAGTCTCTTAAGAAAAATGACTCTTGTAAACCTTTCCTGATGGCTAGCTTACGATGTGATTTTGGGATTTTCAGTAAGATCTCAATAGAAGCTAAATTATGCTCTTTTATTCAAGCATCTATGGCTTTCTCTGAAAATAATCCGTCCAGAGGACCCTGCTGACATATCTCTTTAAAAATCAGCCCCTCATGGATTTGTTTCTTGAGGTAGCACATTCACAAACATAGGTAATGTGATGTGATGAATAAACAGAGTTCCAACAGGAGACTGGGCTGTTGCTGGATAGTGTGCGTATGGATCAGTCACAGGGGTGTGATCTGGAGGTAGATGAAGACCTACCAGAGGGTATCCATTTTGTTGGATATAGAGGCCTCACACACCTTTGCAGGTGTCATGCTTCATCATAGGCAATGATCCTCGTTGGGTAGGCGGTGCAATCCCCAACGGGCAACACCTCAAAGAGGGGCTCTTTAGCGGAGATCTTTTTATCCAACTGCCTATTGGTGAAGTGTGGGTGAGGGGCCAGGGAGTTGTAGACACGATAGTGCGTTAAAATGAGGCAAAGGGTACCGGAGAGCAATTTTATTCTGGTGGTCCCTTGCTCCAATTAAAACCAGACAACCAGTCTGTATTAGCTGGGTAATTAGGTTTCCCAGCTCGAGACTAGACTAGAAAGTGAAAGATGTGGTCGACATGTTTCTCGCTATTGGTCCATTGATCCGCGATTCATCAGGACCTATGGTAGTAGTAAAAAACTGTCTACAACACTTGATCTGCCACAGTATCAGTGATTCATTACAATTTGTGTAGGAAAATAACTGTCTTCTAATGTTCCCTGCCTAGATTGGGAGACAAAGGACACAAATCAATGACAGCTTAGGTACATAGAGCACACTCTCAGTGAACCAGCACACACTGTGACATTCTAGTTAAGGTGCCGCTAGCATGTGATTAAAATCAAACGTGAGTACTCAACTCAAAGAGCACAATGTGGAGCATGCCCCTGTGAGTGAGTAAATTTTAAAATAAAGTTAAAAACAAAGCAGCAGCCATAAATAGGTCAGTCCCAACTCACCTATTGGTCAGGATTTATATGCATCGACAGTAACCAGCGGGCCGTCCGCCGGGAGGGAAGTCTCTGTATCTAAGGCTATGTTTGGAGAAAAGAGAGAGGGCAGAGATGCAGTACAACAGGTAGTTAATGCAGGAAATAATCTCCACTGTTCCTAGTCCATGTGGCCTGATGGTAAGGAAGACATGGTCTATGTATCAGGGCCCAGTGGTTCGAAGGACTGGAGCTAGTAGTTGTAAAAGTCATAGGTAGACTGGGAGAATATCATTCAAAAGTTTTTTTTTTTTAAATAGAAGATTATGGTTGGCGCAGAGGTGCTGGAACAACTGCGCAATATCCGTGGTACTAATATCGATAAAAACGACAGAAATAGCCTCTTCAATGCCTCTGATACACTTAGAGTCATATTCAATTTACTGCCGTGTATTGATATAGGACACGGTACCGTATATGTATTGTGGGCAGCACGTAACTCCCGAGCCCAGCAAGTATAACCCCCGTATCCCAGGGTCACTCCCACGGAAGTTTAAAACCAAAGTTTAGGCGTGAAGAACTGGGTATAAGCGGTGTTGTGCGCGGCCCAGACCACAATGACTATCGGCAAGCATAATTACTGGTTACGAGTCACTAGCCCGTAGTCACGCCTGTTGAGTCTACCACGCGGTCGCAATATCAGTGGCTTCGCGTAGCAGGATAACAGATCCTCAAGCATTCACACACACTTACTTCTCTGCCCCCGTGGTCGGTCGTCTTTGCCTACCTCTCTCCGCTGGTACCGGGTAGTAATGATCCGGCCGGCGGTCAGGGCTTTTAACCCGGAAGGGCGGGAACGAGGCCCTCATTGGGTGCGGGTCACGTGAGCCGGGTGGTTAAAGCGGCGGCCATCTTAGAGTGGGGCTGAGGAGTAAAGTCTCATATTGAAGAATGAACCAAGCTTTGAAATGCACCGCCAAAGAAGTTTTTTTCTCAATCTCCACCGTATGTGTGGTTGACAAAGTTCTATATGTGAGAATTATTTTTCAAAATAAGAGACGCTGAATCCGTAAATGCCAAAAAAGTTCAATGTTTCTTTAATAATCCTTTAAGGTACCAGCCAACGCGTTTCGTTCCGTCAAGCGGAACTTCTTCAGGGCTGTGAGACAAAAAAATAAAACATACAAAAACCCTTGTGAATACTTCTAGATAACCCACACGTGAAATAATAAACAGACAACATTAAATATCTAGAAAGACATTAAAAACCTCATTTACACTTAAAATTGCAGCATTCTTAGCATATACTGATTCAACAATTTCTTGGATCATTTGTATGTGCTGCAAACTCAACTTGGATAAAAGTCCTCACTGTATAATCACCAATATTACACAGTGAAACTAAGACTGAAGACAAAAGATTCCTTCACTAGGTCATGTATTAAAAAGTAAATCCACACGGATTCCTCCATTTCATTTTCAAATATTGGCAACAGCGTCATCATTGTTATGATCATTCACAAATAACTGTAATCAATACTTTGCACCATTCAATTACATTGTCAGCCAAAACTCATTGGTTATCAAACTGAAAATGTTATATTGTTATTATTACAACCATATAGTTTCTCCATCAGATTTTTTTTGAGATATGCGGTCACATTGTACCCTTCTCATATTTCTCCCCACCCTATCAGCGGGGCAGTATCCCGGGTACAAACTCTCTTAGTGAGTAACCCTTGATCCCAACCACCATTGAAGCCAGCCATGGCCATATGAAAAAGTCAGCAGCAAATCCCTACGAGTTCAGATCTTAATGCCACACAACAGGACACACAGAAAAGTCATGTAACAAGGCATATAGTCTTCCTACCGCAATAAATGTTGAGATGGGATGTTATTATATTCTCCCAATATCGATCAATAATAAACGGAGTGTGTCCAAGAACAACTATACGCTTAGTCCGTTTCCTCCGTATATGTCCTTCTTCCTTTCAAATAGGCTATTTTGCGCCAGTTCTTTCAAAGTAATTGGTAGCGATGTAGTATATACCTAGAAATCATGTAAGAATGTTGTAAGACATAGTCCATGAAATGCATCCTTCGGATCTCACCTCCTCCTTCAATAGCACATTTTAAATAAGAAAACGGTTTTGCATCCCCATCGCAATTTCAGGTATGTACCGAAAATAAATTCCATTCCATACCTTATATTTTAAGCTGATGTGTTTTTCTATTTCTCCATCATGATTTCCGATGTAATTAATTCTTCTTATTCCTCATCTGGCACTAGCCTACAGAAAATGTATAGATATTGCACAATATAACCTGATTCTATTACGATCTCTGATTAGTCTCAAAACTGTCATGCATTACTTCCCAAGAGCGAAATAATAACATTCGCTTTTGGGTATTGTTATTATAGGTCACATACCTTGAAAATCATAGCGTGCACGTCCTGCACCGTTATGATAGTCTGACTTCAGAATCCTCAGTCGACTTTTAATATCCAGTTATTTAAAGGCAGTCACCTAGGAAAAACACGATATGGGTATAGATGGTCATATATTATGATTGACTGGTTACTCACAAGGGAAACGTCTAATGTTGCATTTACTTTCTAAAATTCCCCATTCTTTCGAGTTTTAGTGATTAAGCCAAAAATATTAAGCCAAAAGTAATAACCGCCAATTCCGACCCTGTCGACCTCAATGGTTCAGCGGGACGTACATGAACCCCACTTCCTCCATGGCGCCAGAGCACGGCACGATTATGTGAAGTACCCACAGCGCGGTATTCTATACCGCAAGGGACCCCCAGCCAAAGTGCATGCTTTTATCAAAACGGTCCGCTATGTTTTTCAGATAGTTAACATGCCGAAAATCATTTTATTCGCATGTCCCAGACGAAATGGGGGAGTGTGAGTCTTACCTATCAGGGTCGGAGTAGAGGACCCCTAGTTGGCGTCTCCTGCATTCGCGCGCCAATTCCTTTCAGGTAAAGTTTTCTCAGGCCCCGTCCTGTTGGTAGATTTAAAGAGATCCAATCCCAGGTCACGTTTGGGAAGCCCTGAATCTCGCCATCACTTACCACTAACGTTTGTGATGAAAAGGGCGCCATTTTAACCTAGTCAAAAATCCGCACGCATACTCTTGATTTTTCGTTTTTTGGGTGAGTGATTTGTCAGAAATTATTTAAACCCTAATATAAATGTTCACACAGAAGTCTAACGTTTTCGCCGGTCAAACGTGTGCGTTTTGACACAAAAAGATAAACTTTGTAAATTATTGCTAATTATTACAAAATCAAAGAACCCTAATTATAGGGTAGAGAAACCTTCAGACAAATATTCCATTGTATACAAACGTATACTATTTGCCATGGAAAGAAGAAAATTATAAATTATTGCCGATTCTACTGAATCAAAAGGCACTGATTATAATGTGGAGAAGGTTACAGATGAGTATTCTATTAAATTCATGGTGCACTTGCTTATAGTAAACCCACTCCATGGCTTATTGGGAAGAAAGTGATAAAGATCTATGCAACAAAACACCAAATGTGCCTTCCAGTGACAAGAGATTATCGCTGCTAATCCATATAGAAACCAGGCTGACAACATGGTGGCCATGGATAAACCATCCTCATATATTTATAAGAAAGTGTGCAATTTTCACTAGTAATGAGACCCCAATATTTGTGATGGATCTTACCTTACATCATAATTCATCAATCATGCTTCCAAGGTTTACATTTATCTTATTGTTATTGCGGATAATATATACATTTGCAAAAAACCCCAAATGCAGGCATTTAGAAAACAGGCACAAAGGATATCAAAGAAATCACATTGGTCCAGACAAGAATGGACTTGATTCTATTGTTTCTGAAGTTGCTAATGTCACATTAGCCAATTTCTCACGGGCATCCCATTTTATTCCAGATAATGGTGCATCTCCCCTTCCGTATTGTGTCCCATTTCTACACATCTCAAGCGACATATCCATGCTGCTTCTCTTTTTCTCAGGGTGAGTTCGCGATTGCCTCCCCTTGGATGTGGTGGTATGTGGTCAATGCCCAGGAACCATATTATCTTATTGTCTTTGTGATGTTCCTGCATATGATAGGACATAGGGTACTTTAAATCATAATTTGTTTTTTTTTTACGGCTCGGGTGTGTTCTTGTATCCTGAGTTTTAATGGTCGCACCGTGCTGCCAACATATATTTTTTCGCATGCGCACCCTATGACATAAATCACATGACTCGTGTTGCAATTGATATAGTGCCTTATTTCATATTCTTTGCCAATGTTGTATTTAAACTTCCTTGTTTTGTTTCTGCCAAGGGGACAGATATTACAACCCCCACAGGTATAGAACCCTTTTGGTTTCGAATTCATCCATGTGCCTGGTTTGTTCCTAATGGGGTAACTGGGACACAGTATATTCCGCAAAGTCCTACCTCTCCTGAAGGTGACTTTTGGTATATTGCTAATATCTTCTTTCAGGTTAGGCACCTCACTCAGTAATTTCCAGTGTTTTCTCAAAACTTTGAACACCTCCGTACTGTTTTGGGTGT
Source organism: Lissotriton helveticus (assembly GCF_964261635.1). Classification (NCBI taxonomy): domain Eukaryota; kingdom Metazoa; phylum Chordata; class Amphibia; order Caudata; family Salamandridae; genus Lissotriton; species Lissotriton helveticus. The sequence goes on along the minus strand of NC_136068.1, from coordinate 1,598,424,066 downwards.
ATTGCGTGATAAAAGCTATACTGCATTTATTCACTTTGTCATTTTTCTTGGCTTTCTTGATAAGGGTGTTACTACGGGTTACAGACAAAATTCTCTTTTCTGCTTTGTCTAAGATCTTTTTATTGTACCCTCTGTTGGCAAATCTACTCTTACTATCTTGTATAGCATTCTGAAAATTATTTTCTCTACTGCAATTACGCCTAATGCGCACCATCTCTCCATAGGGGATATTCTGTATGGTGGAGCTAGGGTGTGCACTTGACGCATGCAGTATGCTATTGCATGACGTACTTTTCCGATATAAATTGCTTTGGATCGTGTTGTCCTCTATATAGAACAATATGTCCAGAAATTCTATTCGGTTGTGGTCTGATTTGATTGTCAACTGTATGTTATAAGGATTATCATTCAAGTAATTGAAGTAATCCAATAGTTGTAATTCAGTGCCTTTCCATAACATTATAATGTCGTCGTTTTATCCAAGTTGAGTTTGCAGCACATACAAATGATCCAAGAAATTGTTGAATCAGTATATGCTAAGAATGCTGCAATTTTAAGTGTAAATGAGGTTTTTAATGTCTTTCTAGATATTTAATGTTGTCTGTTTATTATTTCACGTGTGGGTTATCTAGAAGTATTCACAAGGGTTTTTGTATGTTTTATTTTTTTGTCTCACAGCCCTGAAGAAGTTCCGCTTGACGGAACGAAACGCGTTGGCTGGTACCTTAAAGGATTATTAAAGGAACATTGAACTTTTTTGGCATTTACGGATTCAGCGTCTCTTATTTTGAAAAATAATTCTCACATATAGAACTTTGTCAACCACACATACGGTGGAGATTGAGAAAAAAACTTCTTTGGCGGTGCATTTCAAAGCTTGGTTCATTATTGATTTTTCCCAAGGATTTGCGATATACTCTCAGGGCAGGGAGTATTTGAAGATTGCACGCTTTTTGAAAGATTGAGTTTATACTAACTTTGGTGATATATTGGGTTGGTGCTTTCAAAGGTTTAAAGTGGTCCACTGCCCACATAATCTCATATTGAAGAGTATAGTAATGCTGTGGTATAGTATAGGGTGGCGGACAGCCGGTGTGAACTACGGGATAGTTTACAGTGTGCTCCAGGGAATGTCCTCGTTAAGACCCCTCCTGTCTGTGGACAACCGATGTATCCATCTTTGTTCATTGTAGAACAAGCTATGTTTGGATGCATGTGGGCTGGCTTCTAGTATCAGTCACTTGAGGCAGTCAGCTGTGTGGTTCAGGTCAATGAAGTGTTTACACATCTTAGTGTGTGTCCTCTTGCAACGAAAGTTGCTTCGGTGTTCTGAGATGCGTAATTTAATTGGGCGGGTGGTCATCCCCACATATTGTAGTCCACATGGGCCAGTCAGTAGGTAAACACAGTTGGGTGTGTTGCAGTTGGTATGGCCCCTTAATTCCCATGTGAATGTCTCGGTGAAGGACACAGTCTTATGTATAGAAGTGAAGGGGCAAGCACTGCACATACCACAGGGGTAGTGCCCTTTCACAGGTGGTAGTTGCCACAGTGTTGTTTGTTTCGCTGTTCCCTGTCTCTTGGGCCTGGTCTGAATCAGCATGTCTTTTATATTCCTTGACCTCTTGAATGCGAAACGAGGCAGTTCCAAGGTGAGATTGCCCGTGTTAAGGATCTGCCAATGTCGCTTGATAATTTTCTTGATTTCATTGGAAGCGGGAGTGAATGTAGTGACGCATGTCATAGGGTCATTCGTTTGGGGACCTGGGTTTGGAATCCTGCATTCAAGAAGTGCTCCCCTGTGGTTGTTAAGAGCTCTTTTCTGTGACCTAGCCACTTCCCTACTCGGGTAACCCCTATCAGTAAGATTCCTGGACAGGATGGCGGATTGGGTCTTGTACTCAGGGAGGTTGCTACAAATGCGCCTAACCCTCAAGAACTGTCCAAATGGTAGGTTGACCCGCAGGGCTTTGAGATGGTGACTGGTGAAATGGAGTAGACTATTGCAGTCTGTTGGTTTCCTGAACATGGTTGTGTTCAGGTGACCTTCCGTTAGGCTGATTGTTAAATCCAGAAAAGAAATCTGTGAAGCAGATGCTGTCATGGTGAAGTTTAAATATGGATTGAGGGAGTTGATCCATTCAAAGAATTAATTATATGAATCAGCATTGCCAACCCAAAAGATCAGGATGTTGTCAATAAACCTCTTCCACAACTTGATGTTACCGTAGAAGGGGTTTGTTTGTTGATGTATTTGTTTGCCCTCAAAATCAGCCATATACAGACAGGCCACTGATGAGGCAAATGTACTGCCCATAGACGTGCCCTGGGTTTGGTGATAGTATTGCCCTTTGAACTAAAAGTAGTTCTCAGTAAGCGCTAGGGTTGCGCATTCCATCACAAATGCTGGTGGTGTAGGGGAGCTCCATGTCTCGGTATTCAGGCAATCTTCAATCACCTCCAGTGTGGCCCTCTGAGGAATGTTAGTGTAGAGGTCTTCCACGTCTAGGGTGATTAAGAAGTCAATCCGAAAACCCTCCTGAAAGTCGTCAGTCAGACGTAGAACATCCGTGGTGTCCTGAATGTAGGACGGAATTTGCTTGACCAGGGGCTGTAGGAAGTGGTCGCAGAATTGGGAGAGGGGTTCTAGTACGGAGTCTATCCCTGAGACGATAGGGCGTCCGGGTACCGGGGTAATTCCTTTGTGGATTTTGGGGAGGATATAGAAATAGGGAACCCTTGGTTCTCTTTTCGTCAGGAATTCCGCCTCCCTTTTGCTGATCCATCCCTGGCATTCAGCTGACTCCACTAAGCCCGAGATGGTACGTTTCAGGTGCTCTGTAGGGTTGGAGGGGATTGGTGTGTACTACCGTCTATCCCCCAATTGTCTCAGACACTCAGTGTCGTAGTCGCCCGTGTCCATGAGGACTGTGGCATCCTCTTTGTCTGCCTGTTTGATGGTTATCGACTGGTCATTGGCAAGTGAGTCTATTAACTTTAGCTCTGCCTTAGAAATGTTGTGATGGTGCTTATGGCTATCCAGTGCCATGATTACCTTAAGTACTGCCTGTTCATACGTCAAAATTTCATTGGGGACCATCCCACTATGGGGTGTGAAAGTAGATGGGTTGTGAAGCCTAGAGTCCTCAAGGGTTTCGTAAGGTCTCCCATCGAAGAAAGCCCTCAGTCTAATCTTGCGGAAGAACTTTTGTACTTCGCATATTTGTTGAAAGTGGTCGATCCTGGGGGTCGGCAAAAACCCGAGACCCTTTTATAAACAGAGGTCATAGGAGGCAGATTGAACTCTAGTCGACTCATGGAATGAGGGGTCGCTCTCCGAAGATTGAAGTGTTCTGACATTCTGAATAAAGATTGTGTCAAGTTTACCTACAGCCTTCGGAGTTAAAGCTAATGCGCCATAAGACAAAACTGGAATTAATATGGTGTTTAACACCCTAACAGTGGGGTTGAGAGCTTGAACGCTATACAAATGGAAGAATTGTTTTAGAGCTTGTCAACAAAGTCACAAAAATGAGCCATGCTCACGCATACTGCTTCTGAAAATTAGATGCTTAAACCAAAATACACTTAAAAATTCCTACTACAAACCGTTTCACAGTGATAATATTAAAGTGAATAAAGTACTTATCTGAACAGGAGCAGCATTTAAAAGAGGATGTGCGTTCTGTGCGGGAGTCTTTTCTTGACTATTAAAATTCCAGTCCTGGATTATTATTTATTTAAGTTCTTTAAAGGGGCTGCTGTTCAGGAGTGGCAAATAAAAGGTTATGCATAATGTTAGGCTCCGGTCTTGTAATGAAATCTTTTTAGAGCTTGTTATCAGGGATTTAGATTTGAGCTTTTCGAGTTGATTGAATGCGGACAACTTGTTATCTAATGTGAAAACCAGGTACACATATGTGCCTTCAATTTCAACCGACTGAGGCCCCAATGTCCAGTTACATTTCATCTTCTGTTTCTCAAAAACAAGAATATTAGTGTTTGACATGTTGACGGCAAGCCCGTTTGGCAGACTGGATTCATTAAGAGCAGTCAGTTGACGCTGGAGTCCTGACAGAGCTTGTGAACATATTGGCAGGTCGTTGGCGTAAGCTAGGTGACTAATCGGAGAATCCCCATTTTAGGAGCAAAGAAATCGGGATTATTACTAATATACTGCCCTACAGCTGAAATAAAAAACATAACGAGAAGTGGACACAGTCGTGTTTAAGACCATTGTCAATTGACATTTCATGTGGTTGTAACTGTTTGCTATGTTTTTCGTTTTTGGAACAAGAGCCGCAGGCTTCATACCTGGGGACCATTGCTATGCTATGGAATGTCCGAGCATTTGCAATTTGTGACATCTGTGTGAATCTTTTCAATAAACAAAGTTTTAAAATGGTGATTGTCAAAAAGCACGTTATACAGAATCTTTTCACTTTCATATGCTTAACAAGGCACCTGCCAAAGCACTGCCAAACCAACAACTGTTTGATGTACCACACCAAGATACACGAGGACCAATCAGAGAAAAGAAGCATAAACGAAACACGCTCAAGCGCACTATATTGTACAATAAGTTACCTACCTGGTGTTGATGCTTCCAGAGAAAGCACTCTACACTCGCCGAGCTATGCACAACTGAGCGTCCAATCTAAATAAAACATTTCAAAACCCATCAGCACCAATGCATACACATAAGAAACTACAAGACTTGTCACCAATGAAAATGGCTTTACGGTTCACACTAACGAACACAAACTTCTTATAAACTAAACTTTAAGCAAACTATCTACTGCCCAAACACAAACAAACAACTCCAAACACCCAAGATCAAATGATGGCACGCCTATATTCATAACAAGGGTACCCTAAGCAGTGCAGGGATAGAGAGGGGTTCAGTCGGATTCCAGATCCAGCAGCGAACATTCAGCCTGATCCGTCCCAATTAAATGTGTAGATTGTGTCCTGGTGCAGTTTGTCGACACCAGGACACATTCAGCGGCGCCTACATTGTGTGCGCTTTGTTTTCAGGGGGCAAGGGAGGCCTCTTATGTTCAGCTTCAGCAGGGCTCACTATGAAGGCCTGACTTAAAGGGCCATCAGCTGTCCTTTTGTGCAAGTCTCATCCTGGCTGTGAGCTTGCTGGAACCCACAGTTCAGCGCTCCTTCCATTATTTCCTTGTGTTTGCTTTGTTCGCATAAGTTGGCAAGGTATGCCCAGACGTGGGTCCTTTGCTCACTTTGCCACCGGATTCAAGCTAGCCTGGCTGATGAAGGGTGTTACGACGAAACCGGTCCCAGGATGCTTGTTTCCGGTCCAGGGAAGACCTGGCTTGGCAGTTTGTGCTGAACTGTTCCCATGAGGCACAGGGTCAAGACTGATTTGCATATGGCTGGGTCTGAACTGGGGTGGTGAAGTGAGCTTAGGAACGATGATGGATTTAACCCAGATCTGGGACTATGGTGAGTATCTGAAAAGTTTCAGAGCTCCTTGTATTTCATTTGTTGGCCAACATATTCATGCCACAGCCAACCCTCAGCTTATCACTTCACAAGTGTTTGAACAAAACTGTGTACGCAAGAGATAGGCATGCACTGTAAGAATGTCAGATGTATCTGTCAATGCAAGTATGTATTTACCATTTATGTAGCACCTAATAAGTTGTTAATAAGACCCAACTTCAAAACAAGCATTTACAATGCAGTAGGTCCCGTATTAGGAAAGTGTGAGCTATTGGTATCGTAAATGACTATGTTTTTAAACTGTGTTGGCTTTGAAAATATATAAATTAATAGCATTGTTATTCACAAAGCCAATAGCTTACACTTTCCTAATGCGAGTCCTATTGGCTATGGCAATGCTTGTTGGTAGCAAGCAAGGACAGTGCTGTTGTGGTGCTGAGTGATGATGTGGCTGGGTTGAGTGATGTGGTGGTGTATTAGAGTAATGTGGTGGTGTATCAGAGTGATGTGGTGGTATCCCAGAGTGATGTGGTGGTGTCCCAGAGTGATGGGGTGGTGCCCCAGAGTGATGGGGTGGTGCCCCTTAGTGGTGCCCCTGAGTGATGTGGTGGTGTCCCCGAGTGATGTGGTGGTGTCCCCGAGTGATGTGGTGGTGTCCCCGAGTGATGTGGTGGTGCTGAGTGATGTGGTTGTGTCCCTGAGTGATGTGGTGGTGCCCCTGAGTGATGTGGTGGTGTCCCTGAGTGATGTGGTGGTGTCCCTGAGTGATGTGGTGGTGCCCCTGAGTGATGTGGTGGTGTCCCTGAGTGATGTGGTGGTGTCCCTGAGTGATGTGTTGGTGCCCCTGAGTGATGTGGTGGTGTTCCTGAGTGATGTGGTGGTGTCCCAGAGTGATGTGGTGGTGTCCCCGAGTGATGTGGTGGTGTCTCTAAGTGATGTGGTGGTGTCCCTGAGTGATGTGGTGGTGTCCCTGAGTGATGTGGTGGTGTCCCTGAGTGATGTGGTGGTGCCCCTGAGTGGTGCCTCTGAGTGATGTGGTGGTGTCCCTGAGTGATGTGGTGGTGCCCCTCAATGGTGCCCCAGAGTAATGTGGTGGTGTCCCTGAGTTATGTGGTGGTGTTCCTGAGTGATGTGGTTTGTGAGGGTGAGGGTGTGTGGGGGTGTGAGGGGGTGAGGGTGAGTGAGGGGGTGAGGGTGAGTGAGGGTGAGAGGGTTGTGAGGGTAAGGGGTGTGAGGGTGAGTGGTGAGGGCGTGGGAGGGTAGGTGAGGGTGAGTGAGGGTGTGTGAGGGTGAGGGGGTGTGAGGGTGAGGGGGTGTGAGGTTGAGAGGGTTGTGAGGATGAGGGGTGTGATGGGGGAGTGAGGGTGTGGGAGGGTAGATGAGGGTGAGTGAGGGTGTTTGAGGGTGTGGGGATGTCTGAGGGTGAGGGTGTGTGAGGGTGAGGGGGTGTGAGGGTGAGGAGGTGTGAGGTTGAGAGGGTTGTGAGGGTGAGGGGTGTGAGGGGGAGTGAGGGTGTGATCGGGTAGGTGAAGGTGAGTGAGGGTGTGTGAGGGTGTGGGGGTGTGGGTAAGGGGTGTGAGGGTATGGGAGGGTGAGGGTGACGGGGGTGAGGGTGGTGAGGAGGTGTGAGGGTGAAGGTCCAAAGTAAATGGTGGCAGGGCAGACATCATAAGACAGAGAGAAGAGACTGCGTGATGACTGCGTTGGTCAGTTTCAGAATCAGGAGGGGCAGAGTCAGCACAGTCTGCGAGGGATCAACGTGTCTAGAGGCAAAGCATAGCAGATGTAGCATTGCAGCTAGCAAGTCGAGTGTTTTCAAGCTGAGTGTCCCTAGAGAGATGGCAACACACCAACAGCATTTTAGGAGCAAGGCTACTGTAAACAAGCATGGTAGGCTTTCACTTTCGTCCAGAAACAAGCTCTCGGCATTGTTGTGGCAGGGGGGGGGGGGGGGGAGGGGGGGAGCGGAGGCTTTGAAGTCTGATGCCGAGGCACAGACAAATGGTGGTGCGCGATGTGCACGTGGGTGGGGAGGGGCGGGGGAGCGGCAGCCTTTGAAGTCTGATGCCAGGGCACAGACAAAATGGTGGTGTGTTATGTGGCTGGTGATGGTGTGCACGCGCATAGATCACATGAACTGTATGCGATCCTCAGCCGTTTTGGTAGACTTTTCTTTTCCGCTTACTATAATCTCGCCGGAGCAATGCGCAAGCGCATTGGCTCAGGCGAGACCTAAAGAACAGTAAGGTTCTAAATGTGTATGCTGCAGTTTGCAAGCAGCTCCGGCCGCTGGTTCAGACCTCACACCTCACTAAGCTGTATTACAAGGATTGTCGCTTGTGACCTGCAGGTAACACAGGTTCTCAGCAACAAAAGCAGTAACTCTACATAAAATACAAACCTGTGGCCTTCATTTTACACATGCCTTGCAGGAGGCACATTAACCATCTATGCTACTTTTTGATGAGCGAAACCCTTGACTCCACTCCACTCAGATCTCCAGCAAGAGCGAACACTACCAGATTATCTCACCGTCGTTATGCCCTGGAACTTGCTGGGTATGCAAAGATCTCTGTAGCAGGAGCATTAACCCTAATTTAGACAATAAAAAACATAAAGTGTGTGTGCAAAACAGAACAGATGTACTATTGCATTTATCCGTATTGCCAATTTCTTTGGGAGCAGATTTGATAAAAATATATGTAAATACACACGTTCACCATCAGACTCTACCCCTTCTTTCTCTTCCCAGTTTATGAATGCCGGGTAATTTCGAACATCGGCCCGGAGTTAAGAATGCATTACAGATGCTGATAGTCCGACATGCTTTGTCATCCTAAATGCCGCAGATCAGCGACGTTTCCAAATACTTTGCTTATTATGCTGCATATGGACCGGTGTTCTCGTCCTAAGACCCCTTGCTTTGGGGCTCCGGTCCGTTATTGTTTTGCCTCTGTCCTCAGTACAACTTGGCTTCATTTATCCACGGAGCATTTGAGGCAGCCTTTTGCTCATGAATTCTCATGCTGCAGCGCCCTCTGCTGGAAATATGAGGAAGGAGTGGCAGGACAGCGGCTAACGGGGGAATTCCAGCCTTGCCCATCGCCGTACGTTGTTGTCCAGAACACCTACACATGTTGTGGGCGAGGAGGCATGGTGCCAGCAATTGCCAACATCATGGACTGGCAGGTGTTTGGATGCTGCGAGGCTGGGAATTTACCTTCGGCCTGGCAGGGTGTGGGAAGCGGGGAATGCCTGCATATTAGCCAGTGGCGGCTGGTGACATTTGAAAGAGGTGAGGCGTAAACGTTCTGTCTGACTGCACCGTAGCGAACAAGCGCAGCTAGCGTGCCCAAACATCATACGGGCGGTTCGGGGGTTCTCCCCCGTGAAAACTTTTAAAAAAAAGTGGGTAAATGGTGCATTTTCAAGCAAATTTGAGAAGCACAGAGAGTAGAGCTGCAATCACACATAGAGCCTGCTGCTGCACTGTGACTAGAGCAGTAGATAAGTGGAAGAACTAGAAACAAATAGAAGTGCCATACATACACTAAACAGAACACACTTTCAAATAACAGACATCCCAAACAAACTATGCTATATACCCAGATGAGTGCAATTGAAAATCATAAATTAAAGGGCACACAGAGTATACACATGGAAACCGAAATACCCGAAATACCACACACACACTCAGCAGCAAACAGAACGTGGACATCAAATACGAACAATAGGCAGGCCCAAATACAGAAATCGTCACAGACACTCCGAAACGCTAAATGTCACATACATATTAAATGGCATAAAGGACAACTGGCACAAACATACACACACGTACCATCTGGAATATAAAGGTAAGCAGCAAGCACAATAAATGCTATATGTACAAACAAAATGGAACACATCCACCCAAATGACAACAACACCCACGCACTACAAACTCAAACGTACATAATACCAAAGAGGAGACACAAACTAGTTAACAGATATACAAGTAAATTAAATAAACTCCAAATAGCACAAAACAAGTGAAATACACACAAACCAAAAGGCACACAAGTTTAATCTAAACCCACATGTGCAAAATCTGCACGAGACACTGTCAGAAGATTTGGGCTGAGTGAGGAGGCTGTGGACATTCAGTCACTCTGACACTGCGACAGCCTATACCCAACACAGACCCGCAAGCATGAACGACGAGAATTATACATCGCTATTAGCTTTAAAAAGAAAGTCACAACGCTAAAACCTAATACAGGAACTGGCAACACACAAGCTGAGTGCCATTCTCCATGAAAATAAGTTTAGAAACAAAGTGTTGCAGCATGAAAGTGATTTCTTTTCTGTAGCCCTGTTACTAAGTTTAATTAAAGTAACTATTCAGAAAGAAGTCTGAGTTGAGATAGGTGAATTTTTTTTAACTCTTTATACGCCATTACTTTGCCTTTTTGCACACCAAAATACAGTGCTTAAGTTTACTCGATCTACAGAGCTGGATTCAAAGCACAGACAAAGCATATAGCATAAATAATGCATCCGCACAGCGTAGAAGTGTAAACGTACGAGTTTAAAAAACACATAAGCAAACTCTGGTCTGAAGATGAAAGTGGTGCGTGCCAGGCAGGCAGTCACAAAGCAAACCTTCTGATTTACAAGACATGTTTACACCACACATCACCTGACTGAGGGTGGGACTGGGGGAGTCTGGGAGTAAAATAATATGAATACCATTTCCAGGGCATAGGCCTGTTTTGTAAAAGCCCAGCACTGTTCAAACGGCACAGCTGCTCTCCAGTCCCACGCATATCACTTTAATCAGGAAAGTAAATACGCCTGCCTATGTACATTTCTGGTCACCAGCTAATAACTTTCAGAAGCACAAACCTTTTGTGAAATAATTTCCAGAAGTTGTTGGAGTAGTTTAGCGCTGCATAACAGTCACTCAGTAAAACTCAGTCAGATCGTCTCATAATCTACATTAATTACCTTCATTACTGCTAAACTGCCATATCTGCATGCACATATATACATATATTTATAGTTCTAGACTGCGCATTCATGATCTGGAGGTTTTGGAGCACTTTAAAAGAACACTAACTGTACCTCTCATTAGTTTCCCTTTGTCTGTTTTATTACTCTTAAACGCAGCCTTGACACATAACTGTGGGAGTAGACACCAAAGTGAGTGTGTTGTGTGGCAGCGGAGGGAAAACCGTGTGTCTGCTCTCTTGTTACCTCGTATTACTTTAGTGGCTGGGAGCTACCGCCATGTGGTTCACCCCACTGAGGTCACAAGAGTGCTAACCATAACAATGAATAAAAAAATCCCACCCCCACCATAGCACATCAGAGAGAACTAACACACACTCATCTGACAGAGCTCGGGCACAGTGGGCTGGACCTCACAGCAGCACTCCACCCTACATAAAACAATATACCCTCAAGGGCAATGGGCAAAACATAAAATACCACAGTAAAAACCACCCTAAATCCATCAGCTGGCCTGCACAAAGGGGCACAGCACCCCCCACGCTTAACCTTAAGTACTTCAGGATTGGTGCTGTGCACACAAGCGCTGTGCTCCCAGAAGACGCCCAGCCACAGTGGTAAAGCGTATAGCTATTCACATCAAACACCACAATCCACCATTACAGATACAACCAAGCATAAGCATTTACACACCAGTAGCTACTAACCACACTAACGCTACTGATGAGCCAACTTCAACATCCAGACGGCTGCCACGGTCTCTGATTAAATACGCACGGCGAGGGAGTGACGGTGCCCAGCAAAATGTATCGTTTGTGTGTCCCACTCGCTCACGCCCGTTTTACATTCAGTCGAGGCTTGCAGTAATACTCGAGTCTCGAGGGGGGAGGGGGTTCTCACAGGGGAGAGGGGCCCGGGGGAGTTGTAATAAAAACAAAAAAAACGTACCTGCCAGTGACCCGATCGGCGGCCTCTGGTCTATATAACACATCCTAGATCGGGTGCTGAAAAAAATCATCAAATTGTGATACAATTAATGGTATTTAGCCTCGTACCTGTCCACCCGATTCCCATTTTACACGGATGAAGAGGCTACTAGGAGGGATTTAAGTTATAACTGAAGAGGTGACCCTATCTGCGTCCAGCAGATCCTGTGGATGAGATGCGGCCGTCAGGCACGGCCGGCATTCCTCGAGAGGGGGGAGGGGGAGTAAGCACCGGGAGGTGGGGTGGGGGTTAATTTAATTAATAAAACTTACCGGGCATCTCCTCGCATCACATCACGTCTCCGAGTCCTCTGCAATGTGGTGGTGAAAGTAACTTCATCTCCCCGCTCTTTTCTTTTGCCCCAGCAGGAAATATTAACTTCCAATTAGGAGACTGGATGCGACGGGGGCCGGGCAGCTGATCCTTCTTTACTCTGTCCTGGCATTTAATAGGGCATGGGGCGACTTTGCGCAAAACGCATCACCGCCCGAGCAGAGGCCTATCTACAGACGCCTGAACTACACTGGGCATGCGCAGCATGCCTAATGGTTTGTGAATGTGAGTGAGGGGCAACGGTCCTCTCTCACATGCGCAGACCATCTTCTAGACTCCTGCTCGCCTCTCGCCTGCGTGCGCTGTGCACATGCACTTTCACCCCGCGAAGCACAGGCAGGCCCGGAATGTAAACAGACGAATTGTAAGCTGTTAATTTGTCTGTCTGCTTACATTCCTGTTCACCTGTTGCCCGATTCTTTTGTGGGGCGCTGCCCCGACGCCCCTAATGGACCAGCCGCCACTGATTGCCAACGCAGCCCATTAGCAAAATATCTGCACTTTTCAGCAGGCCTGTTATACCACTAATGGACAGTACCAGCACTTCTACACAGGGCCGGCTTTGGCGCTGGTGGTGCCCAGTGCGACAATGTCTGTTGGCGCCCCCCAATGACCACCTCTGCCACGGTTTCCCTCACTAATACCATTTAACAGTGCCCCTCAAGTCTCCATAACTACTGTCTCTCAGATTCATTTAGTTTTATAGCACCTCTCATACTAGTGTAACGTGTCAGAGCACTTCACACCACACACACATGATTGCACAGGGACAATCATATGTGTGTAAATCAGTGTATAGGAAATGTTACATCAGACAGGACTACAAAGTGTAGTGTAGGAGTGACATCATCAATACTGGTAGGCAATATAGTTTGAGTCCTTATTCTGGAAAAGCACACATTCAGAATTTAAAACGTAACATCATTGTTAGGGGTTCTCTTTAATAATAAGAATTGTTTTCTACCCAAATGATCCTTTTCACAAGATTAGGATGATAAAAGACTGGGCAAAAAAATATATAGCGCTAACATATACCTTGCAGTTTGCATGCAGCTCTTTGATGACAGTTAATAGCTCAATGTTCTGTATTAGGATTTTGACTTGTAAAGGACAAGTAACAAAAGGAGCTCTCTTTACAGAAGCAGTAACCCACTGACCTATTAACATTATATGCACTTTGCTATCTGCATAGTTCACCATCTTAGAGGCAGGCATTTTAACCCTCTGCACTACCTTAGGATTAGTCAAAACTTCCACTAGACAAACCTCCGGTCTCTTTCTAGGAAGATGATAAATTACTGGAGTGATCTTGATATTTTAATTGATGTCTGAAAATTGCTCGAGGCCAGGAATGGGCAGCAGGTGCTTCTAAAGTGATAAGATACTTGTAAGAATTATTCCCCCACCCCGGACGCACCACCCTAGAGCCGGCCCTGATTCTACCCAAAGCTGCTGTAGCTTTAGCAAGGAGGTATAGGCCCTCCCAGCAGGGCTGTCATATTGCGGAATGGAACAGGACCAGTTTTTCTGCTCTAGGCACACTATTCAGCATTTGGGACGTTTAAACACATGCAAATACCCCGAACGTAAACACCAGAAATCTTCAAACATTATATGTTGCTCATCAAGTTATGGCAGCCCCTCCTTTTATAATGAAACGAAGACCAGACAGGTGCGATTGAGTAAACGCAGCTAGTGATGTCTCTGCCACCTCATATTATTTTCCATCTTCTCGCTACAGTTGTTATGCAATCTGTATTTGTAAAGAACCTTCAAACATTAAGACGCCATAACAGTTTCTACAACCGGGAGCCCTTACTGAACAGGCTGATATACAAATGTGTCTTCATTAATGCCAAAGTTAGAGGAGATTGATCGAACCATGATCTTTATATGGTGTTGTGTATGGGTGAGCGCGCGCTGAACGATTTTGCCTTTTTAGAGGGAAAGGGGTATCCATTACCTATCAAGTGCAGACTGTTTTTATGATCATAATGCAATGTGTTCATGACAGACAAGTTACTAACCTTTGTTAATGTTCTTTCTGGTGGATAATTAATCAAGCCGCAGATTTCATACCTTAGAATACTCCCCAGGCACCAGACTGGCTCAGGAAGGCCCAGGTCGCAGCCTTGCAGATCTCAAGGACAGGAATGCCAACACAGTGCTAGCAGGTGAAGTGCTCTCAGACCTTTCAGCAGTTGCTTCTTGGCCAGTGTTCATCAGATATTAATGCAGAGGGCAATCTACCATGGCAAGGTCCCTTTCTTGACCGCGGATATCCCTACAAACAGCTGATCATCCAAATGGTCTTCCTAGGTACGTTCATTGTAAAAGCTGAAAGCTCTTTTCAGGTCCATATGATAGAGCCTCTCCTCTTTCAAGGGGTACGGGGGAGCAAAGAACGCAGGTGGGGGTGATGGATCACCCAATGTGAAAGGGAGTCACAACTTGGCAAGAAAGCTGCCAGAGTCATTAGCAGGAACTTGTCCAGGAAAAAAGAGCTATGTAGTGGTGTCAGAAAAGTGCCTGGAGTTCACTCATGATGAGGAAGGCAGGAGACGCATCATGCAACTATGTATCGACTCAAAGGGCATGCACATGAGAAACATTTAGAAAATATTGAATTGTGGCCTTATAAATTGTTTGGGAGGGAAATTGTGAGTCAAACCTTTAATAAATCTCATCACAACATCTGATATAAACAAGAACTCTTGGCCCGGAAAACAGAAAAAGGCTGACAAATAACATTTAATAGTGCCATTGCAAAGCCGTGGTGGGCCGAAGACAAAATGAACAAAAGAACATATGACAGCTTAGCTTGTAAAGTGTGAGTCTTGCTCCTGTTTTTATCTCATAAATCCTCATAGATACAATTTTGTACCACTAGATGGCGTGTTGGGCTCCCCTCTCATCTTCATCCATTCTGTTTCCTGGTTCGAGTGCACACCATCTAGTGGTACACAATTGTAACTATGAGGATTTATGAGATAACTACAGGAGCCAACACTGGGTGGATGACAACATTGGGATATTGATCAAGCCCTGACAAAGTCCCACAGGGACGAAACACATTGGCTGGGCCGAATGGATTGCTTCTGTCAAATCGGCATTTCTAAAAAAAATCAAATTAGATTCAAAGCGATTTGCAAGACTCCTGAATAACTTTTACTTGATCTATTGCTGGAGAACAGTTTAAACATCTGTTGATTTTGGAACAGATAATCCTGTATAGAATAGAACGCTCCTTTTCATTGGTTATTTCTTGACCTTGTGTTGAGGTGGCCTCTTGGCAATGGGTTCACAAAAGGAGCATGTTGGAGGCAACAGAATTCGTATTAATTACATACTAGTGTGCCGTTTGGAGCCCACATTGCCAGTGTGTTATTTACTAGTCTTGCAGATACCAAACCATCTGACAAATTGGTCAACGATCCTGGTGTAAATAGACTTTGTGAAGAGTTCTCTAGAAGTAAGGAAGACATCTACCACATCCAGTGACAGATCAAATGCAGTTAACTAATGTAGCCACTCAATCTCCAAGCATGGAGGTGTAGACTGCATAGATTTGAGTGGAGAACCTTTCCCTGTTACTGAGGCAGGAGATCCTCCTGAAGTTGCAGCCAAATCAGAGGACAGGTTCTCATGCCTCAAAGTTCAGTGAACGACACTCTCCTTGACCAATCCAAAGCCACCTGAAATACATGGGCCCTGCTGTTCATGATCTTTTTCAGAACTGGAGCAGGAGAGGCAGAGCATGTCCCTCAAATCACCTCCCCATCCCCAGCAGTGGCACGTCACTACTGTCAACTCCGCAAGGGGAAGAAGGAGAAGGGCATGTTACTGGTCCAGTTGAGATACAAAGAGGGAGACCATCTAAATATAGGTTACGGGTTTCATTATCACAATAAAAGATCTTCTCTCTGGATTGCTTTTGTTTTTAGGGAGTGACTATAGGGCGATGTTTCCACTCTGGCTCGGGTTTGGAGCAGTAATCAACCACCAGTGCAACTGTAAGGTCAAGAATCAGGTTTCTGTATGAGGTCAATAGCGTATTAACCAGGTACTAGAGCGGGGTGTGGCGGAGCCAGTCAAGATGGCGGATGTGTCAGCCTAGAGCTCGGCAAGCTGGCCCGACAATCGGCACACATCAGGCTGTCGGGGCAGTGTAAAGACATGAAAAGCGGCATAAGGACCTGCTGACCTGAACCCCATGCTGGCTGGGACCCGAAAGTCAAAAGCTTCACGGACGCAGAGACCGCCAATTAGAGCACACTGGGCCGTCTCCAAAATGGTGGCACCTGGCCCCTGCTGGAACATGTAGTGGAGAGGGTGACGGGGCATTGGCTTTCTGGATGCTGGTCTGGATTCCTTTGGTGGGGTGCCTGAACCAATGGGCCACCCTTACCTTATTGCGGCCTCTTGGCCCTCGAGACTGCCTGCTGTGGCGCTTCGTTATTTGGGAGTGGGACCCAAACTCTTAGCCTACACCAAGCTACTCTACCCAAACCCCACGTCGTGAGTACACCCAGGTCGTCACATCTCAGCCCCCTTCCCTGTGACTCGGGGCACTCCTAAGGGGTACCCGCTCTCCCCCCTGCTCTTTGCACTGGTGATAGAACCCCTGGAGGTGCGTCTACAGGGTGAGGGAAGAGAATGGGGCATTCCCCTGATGGGAGAAGCTCACAGGGTGTACTTGTATGCACTAGAACTCCTTCTTTATCTGCGGGACTTGCGGTCGACTTCGGAGCTCTTTGGACCATGTTGTCGAACTTTACAGACGCAGCCGAGCTGAAAGTTAATTGGGAGAAATCGTCTGTCTACCCTCTGACCTCCCCCTGCGGGAGGTTCGCATTGGCAACTCCAGTCTCACCTGGCACGAGCGGGCGCAGCGCTATCTTGGAGTCTCTCTGTACCATATCCCCCAGGATCTCTATGAGGGTAACCACAGCAGAACGCTGGCGGGCATACGCTCGTTGTTAGGCTTCTGGAGAACTCTTCCCCTGGCTCCTGTAGGAAAAACTGCATTGATGAAAGTGGTCATCCTTCCTCACCTCCTCTACTATTTCGCCAATCTTATGGTCATCCCTCCTCGCTCCTTCTTCAGGGAGCTAGACACACTGCTTTGCTTCCTTACCAGGGGCAATGGGAGACGGCAAGTCGCTTTGGTCAAGCTGCTGCTGACGGTGAACCATGGGGGCGTGGGAGCCTCATTGTTTGAGATATAATTCCTGGCAGCGCAGCTCAAGTGGCTATCTCGCTGGACAGCGGGCGGTACCTGGGGAGGTCTGCTCTGGCGGCAATTTGCCATTTGCTCCTACCAGGAGCCCGGCCTGCCTCGACCTATTCCATACAACTAACTATCACAAAGGCCTGTATGCTCCCCATTCATCGTCTGTCTCGAGGAGCCCCACTGTACACCCCGCTGCTGCCACTAGCCGGCATGCCCCGGGGTGGGGGTTATTACACTGACCTGGAGTTACAGATCTGGACAGACCGTTCGCCCTAACAACGCTAGGATGCCTTGGTTCACCTTGAGGTTGCCCAGGAGTGGGCATTTCACAGGGAAAAGCCAGGAAGGGTTCCATAGCGGTATGCGTACAAGCGCCGAGATACCCTCGTGGGTGATTCGTGCGCTATACAAGTACTACTACATTTACATTTACATTCTAGAGATGGCTTTCTTTTTCTACGAGGGACAGCTATTTCCATTTGACCAGCTCGCTGTGGAGAGAGGGCTCACGCCGGGGCAGTTCCGGCGCCATAGGCGAATCATACTTGACTGTCAATGCCTCTGGGAGCAGGCTGGGGGGAAGCCCGCGACCTGTTCAGTGCTCCACACCGTATTAACCATGGGCCCTAGCTGACACCTTATCACCTGGATATACAAGGCCATCCGGGAACTGGCCCCCGCCCTGCTTGCTCAGCTGCGTCATAAATGGGAAGAGGAATTTGAGTGGCACTACATGATAAGGATTGGGAGCGCGCCGTGCAATTCCCCTAGAGGGTGTCCCGGAACTCCTGCTTTAAAAATATACAACTCCTTATATTGCACCGGGCATACCCGACGCTGGTGCAGCTCCAGCACCAGTTTCCAGAGTCACAGTTTGCTTGCCCCGGTTGCCAGAACCCTAGTGCAACCTTCCTTCACATGTTCTGGGCTTACCCTGTCCTGCAGCACTATTGGAACACTATTCACACCACACTGCACGAGGTCACAGAGATCCCCGCTATTTCTACCTGGGAAGCCTGCTCGTTGGAAATATTCAAACGACAAAAACACTACAAGGTCAAACTGCGTTTCATAGGGCTAGCCCTTCTACTTACAATGCACTGGCATGCACCTGAGGGACCCCCCCCCCCCCTGGTGGCCTGGATTGGGGTGGTACATAAGTGGGGCATTGCAGAAGAACACGTGCTTCGATATGGGGAGGTGCGCAGAGTCCGTCGCCGCCCCATCTCCCCTGAACGGGCCATGCTACTCCTGCGTTTCTGCCAAACTGTTGAGCATTACACTGCACCCCCACAGTCACAAGGTCCCTCTGCGGCGTCTCTCTGAATGGTCCCCCCAAAGGCTGCAGGCATCCTGCCATCCAGAGACCTCCCCTCCTCACTGCGTGCGAATGCCCCATGCTGAACACCCTTGCGAACTGACCAGGTGCTCCTCCCTGCCTAGGCCTGCAGCACCGGCCACTCACTGCACACAAATACACACCATCCTAGCCGCCTCCTCCTTCCCCAGCTTCGAACTGGTGTCTCTAGTTCTTCCTCTAACATTATTCCTTTGGGTGCACACACACCAGTAGATGCAACTATTCTGGGAACAGTACATCCCCCCTACGGCGCGCCACAGACATTTGTGAACTCGATCCTCACTCATTGCATTCAATGTTGTCTCAACATTAGATATGTAATCAGCATGTAATGTCTACACTTCTGATTTGTGTGCATATGTAATGCTTCTCTCATTACTTGTAACCCCCCATAAAATGGTTTAACAAAGAAAACAGGTGCTATTGTATTAGGTTGAACTGTGGATTCGAACAATGTCTTGCACCCTATTATGCTTTTTTCGATCGCAAGACATAAGACTGGAATGGATTTTTTGTATAACTAATAATAATCCCTCCCCATCGCCAATTTAATCTGTTTTGGTTAAGTATGAAGTGACTAGGAGGAACTACATTTGAGATAGCAATCCACTCTCTGTGGTAAACAGGATTCCACAAAACCTCAAAACAGCAAATAATTAGTTTGGCCACGTGAATTAGGTCCCTCAGTTCATGCTGATGTTTACCTGTTGACCCCAGGTTCAATAATAGACTTTTCAAATTACTAATCCCCTGTATTTAGTTTGTTGGAATCTAGAGACAGAAGACTAGAAAATAGGAAGAACTCCTCCTGGTAGTAAAGGAAATGCTACTTACTTTAAATCATAGTTCTGCATCTTGGGAATCTTCCATTAAGTAATACATGAAGAATATTACGACCTGCTCGCGAGGAACCTTGAACACTTTTAAGAAAAAATAATCATCCATTTACTGAATTAAAGGTAAAAGCTGTAATTTTCCCAAAATGTACGTTCAGTCACAAGAGATCAAAAAGCCAGCTCTTTTCGAAATTTCTCTCTGATAATGTTCATAGAAAAAGTACAAGTAAAAAGACTGCAGCATCCACCAAATACAGATTTAGCATTAAAATCCTACACAGGACAGAGAGAAACACAATGAAAAGGGCATGTTAGTTTAAAAGTGCACACACTTGAAAAAGAGTGCTCCTTTAAGAAGCCAACATTTATTTTTGCAGGAGGTATGCAGGATTTGAATTGATAGACGTATCATTTACTGTTGAAATGATTTACAACCGGGGGGAAGGGGACTGCAGGGTCGTATATGACTTCAGTGATGGTATCCACAATGCAGAATCAGGATTACAGGTAAGTAACATTTCCTTCTGCATCTTAGGATCTTCACTGATAGTCGTAAATGTAAATTAGAACCGCAAGCCTTTCCCAGTACCCACCGCTGTCAATAATCAATCAGCAAAAGAGGTACAACCTAACAGGTTTCATTGAGAAACAGAATCTCAACTTAAAAGATTCTTCAGAGAAGCTTGGCCAAATAAAGTGTCAGCTTTTGAACCCTCACAGTAACAGTTAGTTATGTGAACTATGGGCAGATGACCCTGTGGCTGCTTTACAAATCACTGCTACAGGGACTTTCCATAACCAAGCACTTGTAGGCCCCTTTCCTCATATTGAATGATCTTGAGGTTTACTGAGAAGGCGTTTGTTAACTAACTGATAACAAAAAGGCAATAAACAAGACTATCCATCAGGCAATGGTCAGTTTGAGGGAAGCCATTCCATGCCACGGAGCGGGCAATAATTAACAAAGAGTTTGTTAAAAAGAACTATGTTGTAATGAGATATCATATAAGTCTCTTTCGCTGAAAGAGCTTGAAGCTTGCTTACTCTTCGAGCCAACGTAATAGCCACTAAGAAAGCTACCTTCCAAGAAAGGTGCTGAAATGACATCTTCTATATGGGTTCAAACAGGTGAACCACCAATTTAGAAATTACTAATTTAAGCCCCCATGGGAGAAGAAGGCTGACATCTTGGCAGAAAGGTCTTTTATAGACCCTCCAAAAAGTATTTTAGCACAGGAATTGTGAAGAAGTATCTTTATGTGGGTCTTTTACTTTATACTATGACAGCAGCCAAGACAACTTTTATAGAAGCAAATTCAAGGTTCGACTTTACCAAGTGAAGGAATGATTACAGCTTCTTGACAGTATATTGGATGATAAATATTCTGAAGGCACCAAATCACAAATCTTTTTAATTTGACAGCATGTGATTTTCCTAGTATGTGTTCTTATTGACTAGTGAAGTCTAGCAAATGTAAGGAAGGTAAAAAAAAAAAAGCCTTTACAGATGGGTTTACTTCCTAAAATTTCAGAACACTGGTTTGATAAACCCCTGCACTATGGGGTTCTGAAGATGGGCTTCCCAACCCATCAGAGACCCAACTATGACAATAGTTTGTGATGGAAGTTTTTTGTTGGAAACGAATGAGTTACTAATCTTCGGTAACAATGTATCTGGTAGGGACACAGTCTATCTGCAGATTCCTTAACTTAGAATATCCCCAGGAGTCAGACTCGATCTGGAAAACATTTTCCCCAGCAGAACCTCTGCACGCCAGGGGCGACGACGCCTGTCTCCGTTCGGACGTCCTCCAAGGAAGTGACGTCAATGGAGTCATGTAAGGACCCCTCTGCGTGCTGACGTTAGTTTTTTACTGTGAAACTTTCCGGCGCCATAACGCAGAGCCACTACAAAAACTGAGAGAGTATAGGAACAGTGTGACAAAAAAGGAGATACAGATATGTGGATGATAGGATACACACAAGGAGACAGAGTGTACCATGAGAACCACACCACACCTATGCAAAAGCCCAAGGAATTGAAGCACCAACAGCATGCATGTGGCAGCAAAGAAAGGCGGGCGCGTCACAAGGTAGTCAACCAGCCAACCGAACCCAGAGATACAAACGGAGAAGGGAAACCGGCAAACGCTGGGGACACACAGCGTGCTCTTTCCCATATATATGAGAGAGAGAGAGAGAGAGAGAGAGAGAGAGAGAGAGAGAGAGAGAAAGAGAGAGAGAGAGAGAGAGAGAGAGAGAATGAATGAATCTGGGGCTAAAACCCCCGATGATAGGGCAAGGAAAATCTAGTATGCATACTCTCTCACTGTGTGTATAACTCATGACATATACATAAGACAAAGATGTATATATGAACAAATGGAGGAAAAAGGAAAAACAAGGGGGAACTCGAAGAGCACGCCCTAGATAAAAGGAAGTAGCACAGTAGGTACCAACGGCACTGGTGTGAAGTATAGAAGGACACAACAATGCCAAGACTCCTAAAAGCGACAGCATCCCCCCGACGGGGTAGGAACCCTGGTCTCCTGCGAGATAGGCAGGGACACTGACCACTACACTCATGAGGCAGGAGTGAGAAATACACAGAAAGAAGCTTGTCAGAACAATACAGACACTGTATAATGACAATGAGTATCCTGAAGAAGAATACTTGCACCGTTAACATACAAAAAAGAAAGCAACAGTGCCTTTAGTTATGATTGTTAAATGACAACCAGTGAAACACCTGGAGTGGAACACATAACCTTGAAATAAGAGTGACAGACCTTAACCACTAGGCCACAGTGAGTCAGAAACGATCAGTAGAGGCCAAAAGCGAAAGGACCTGAACTCCTGCGCGCATTAAGCAAAGGGACCAGAGTCCCTGACAGGGAAGTGCACACTGAAAGAGGGTATAAGGTAACGCACAGCAGAGACGTAGCTGGTGGAAATTCCACTGCCCATAGGCAAAAAACCCTCATGGCTTGTGCCATGAAAGAAGACGAAAGCACTTCCCCGCACCAGGAATTGAGAGTAGACAATACCACCAGAATAGAACGCAGCCAAGACAGGGACGGAAGGTACACCACCGGCACCCTGTGACAGCAAACATATCCTGTGTGTACACACATGTCAAATCCACACAGACCAAGGAAGGAACTGTTCCGAAATGGAACAGAGCAACAAGCCCCAAGGGACATGTGCCTACATCCAAAGCAGGCAGAAAGGCACAGCGAAAGCTGAAAGAACACGCCGGGGTGAGCCAGGCGTAGCAGAAACCAAACAACACTTTGGGGAGGTGTGCCTCCACAGAGGCAGAAGAGAGCTATGGGTTAACAGTAGACTACAACGCAGAAACCCCAGGAGAGAGCGTCACCAACCCCATGGGTCTCACCAGAGGGGATGTCATACAACAGTAGGAAGAGCGTTGACAGAAGAGAAGTATCCTAAGAAGACTCCATGGGAGCCGTCGAAACTTCCAGTGCAAGGAAGAATACCTATACAATAGCCAACGAGTACCCCACATAGGTAAGGGCACATCCTTATAAAAGCAAGGGACACCTCTTGAGTCGAGCTCGTAGGCAGAGGACTCAAAAAGAAATGCAGAAACAGCTGGCCAGCTGCAGCAAAAGAAGGACAAAAACCGGCAAAATAGCCGTATAGGCTGTCTGGGAAATAACATCTTGAACCCAGAGACGAATATCAGAAAAAGCAGTAACAATACTGCAACTAAAAGTAAAAGTCCGCAACAAGGTCTAGAAACCAAGGGAGTCATGGAAACCCAGACATGAGATGTTGAACCGTTGAGTCAGCATGTCTGTTGAACAGGGCGACCCCATCAAAGGGAAAATCCCAATGACGCTCCTGAGATTTGCAGGTAAACCGCTATCACGCAGCCAGGCATGGCGATGCAGAGCAACTGATCTGGCAGAGCTCGATCCACAGAATCAGTGGTATCCATGGCCAACCGAATGGAAAATTGGGCCATGTCCCGGGAATCACGTACCAACCGTTCCAGGTCAGTCCGAGGACCTTCTGGAAGAGAGGGAAGTAGGCGCTTGACCGAGTCCCAAAGGGCCGAAGTAGCCTGTTCAAACACACACAACATGTTCAGGGATCTAAGGCCTGCACTTGTGGACACAAAAATATGGTGGCCACACGACTCCAACCATCGAGACTCCCAAGTGGGAGGGAGTAACGGAGGAGGGGCAGAAGGCAGTGAAACTGAGGCCACCTGGACTACCAGCCCTTGAGCCCGAGGATGGAGGACAAACAGACAGCGTCATCCGGAGCCGGGCGATGGCGTTGTGCAATAGCACGATCCACCGGGTCCCCCGAAGAGGGTCTCGCCCAAGTCCCAAGCAGAGTGTCGTATAATTCGCCAAAAGGCAACAAAGGCTCCACTTCCACAGCGCCCTGGTGGAGTAGATCCAACAAGGGATCAGAGGGCAGAGAGGCTGAGGGTGGCTGCATCTGTAAAATATCCGTAGCCTTGCGAATCGCCCTCCCAAACACCGCACTAGCCACCGCTGCCATCCTGGGAGGCCCCAACAAGTCATCCGTAGGGGACGGCAGGAGGCAAATTCGTCCACCAAACCGTGGGTATTCTACAGCCCGAGGACAACCAAGGCCCTGCCAGGTCATGGGTTCTGGCCCTGAGGGACAGCAAACCAACCCTTGGGGTGGTGACCCAACAGGGACCTCCTCATTTTTCAGACTCCCCCCAGATTATTGGGGCATAGATTTGGAAATTTAGCTGCATAAAAATGGGAATTTAGCGGCACAAAAATGGAAATTTAGCGGCATTATTGCTGCACTTTATTTTACTTGTAATCATTCTTTTTCAGCCTTAAATCAATGGAAACTAATGTAACAGAGTATTCCACTTTGAAATTGGCATGTTTAAAGTGCCTGCAACTTTATGGAAGCAGAACTCTAAATCTAACCTCGTGAGCGGGGGCCCTATTTCTCCATGGAATGTTTTAGCGTCATTCCCCCATGTGCATAATGGAAATAAATAGCATAGGCGGGAGACAAGCTTAGGGTGGCACATTATGCTAGCACACAATATTCACCTTGGTGGTTTGGGGAGCTGGAAATCAGCCAAATTCACATTAAATTTGGTAGCAGACCAGTGAAGCAGCCAGATCTTTAAATTCTTCTGCACGATTAGACTTTTTTGGGCTGCTGCTTGCATGTGAACACACACCCTGAAGCATGTGAAACATATCTGGTTTGGAGGAATCTGGTACTAGTTTGTCCAGGCTGATAGCCACTGAAGGCCCTGTACAGAATGTGCAGGCCCTGTGAAGAAATTATTTATTTTATTTTTGGCATATAGAAAAAGAAATACCATCACAATCAATTAAAATTCACTCAGCTAATATACAAATATTTAAAAAATAACTACGTTTAAACCACATGGGCAGTCTCTATATTGTACAAAATCCAAATTGATTGGGCCGCAAAACTACAGTTCCTCAATAACAAAAGAGGATGTGGCAATCACATTCTACTTTCTCTAATTGCAAAACATTCTCAATTCAGTTTCTGGATCGAAGCTAATCAATACACCAAAAGCCCTCTGCTCTTTTGAAATGTTCTGTCTGTTCAGATGCTCAGATCTGGCTGTGAAGTTTCTCTAATGTAAGGTAGAGGGGGTGTGATAGCCAGCGTTCCACCCGCCTGCCCCTCATCTGCCAGCACCCTGCCACTAGTGTCCTCTCTGCCCACACCTCACAATGTCACTTTTATTTAGTGCTTTAAAAAGGCGCTTTTATGTCAAAATTAGTAGAGATGAGTTGGCATCTCTCAAATGGGAATCAAAGCACGAGATGTGAAAATAAGTTTGGCAAAGGAGCGTGCAGCCAGAACAGCAGCCGGGGGTCAAAAAGTAAGAGCAGAGTTATCATGACCCCACAGAAAGAACGGTATACATATTCCCATCTATTATTTCCATATCGCGCTATTTATGGCACCACTGCTGTTTCTAAGCACTGTAAATAACAGGATTTACTCTTACCTAAACTCATGGTACTCAGCTTTACCAAACCCAGTTGGATGGAAACTCGTTACTTACAGATCACAGCAGATACCACTCAGAAGCATTCATTCATTCAACCAGCCTGGGGGGACGAGGTTAATGAATTCCAGCGGAAGTATCACTCTGGTGCCAGTTGAGTAATGTATGGGAATTATTCTTTAAAAAAGTGTTCATGCATGGAACTGACTCTAGAAGCAGGGGTTGCTGGGCCCAAATTCGCAATATAACGTGCACACAATTCAGATGCTAGACGGGGTCCGTTCCTCTGTCATGACTCAGGATAAATTTATGCAGGTTTTTAGACACAGTCTTCAAAAGGAATGTAACGTTGCCATATGCAAGAATCGCAGGACTAAAACAAAAACCTGTCCCAAGAAAGGAAGGAAATGGATACAGGACCGTTACGCAGAAGTGATACGTGCATGTGCATCGTTAAAAGAAAAAAAGAAAGCCTATTGAAATCTAACACAGGACGAGAAAGATATCTCATTGCACTTATCAATGGGAAATTCGGCTTGGCAGCAAAAGCTCTAAGCAAACACGCCTAAAGGTATGAATAAAGGCTCCTAAGAAGCATAGGGATAATCATCACCAGCAAGCTAACAAAGCATGTAGAGCCGGCTGGAGACAACGAGTCAGCAGTTCTACCTAGTGCCTTGAGGCAGAGAATACACCAAGCTATATTACGGCTGCATGGCGGCACGTAGTGACGTGTGCGCGTGCAACCAATAAGAAGCCATATGTTTTTCCTCTCTCCTGAGAGACCTTTTTTAGCGGACAAAATAGCAAATTTCGCGGCCATTGCGCTAATCAGCCGATTTTGCGATTTTTTCATGAATCGTGAAATCGCGAAATGCTGGAGGGTCTGATTTTTAGCCTCCTCATCCTCCAGCAACCGAGGAACAGCCGGGGATGACACCGGCGGCGATCGACGTGGAGACGGCATCGACTCGACGTCGATTACCTCTGAAGGAGCCTCGTCCGCCCGACCGAGGTCGGCTCGACATACACGGTGATGGGAACCTGCGGAAAGTAATGGAGTCAACTCGGAGTCGAGAATGGCGCTGCAGCCTCAGCTGGTGTCAGCGCAGGGAGCCTCACAGGGCTGTGCGGAGACGGCACAGCAAGCTTGGACGTGCAAATAGGAAGACCCTCTGGGCCGTGTCCCGTCGTCGCAGCGACTCCGGAGCCAGAGTCAGGGTGCTCGACTGGCACCGAGGGCAAACCCGCCGGCGAAGTCCCGATCTGAGTACCTACCCCCTCTGTGGGGCCCGAAAGCACGCCAGGGAGAGGGGGTGAGCCAAAGATGGCCACTAAGGCCAGAGAATAGGCCTTCATCTGGGTCCTAGTTGCCCCTGCTCCAGGAGTTGATTCAGGGCCCAGTAAAGACCGGGAGCAGCGGGCAATGTCACATTTATGTGAGGTCGACGACCTCCGTGACTTCTTCCTGTGCTTACCTGCACCAGGTGAATGACATTGCGGGAACGACTCCGTGACCTATCCTGACCCGACACCCCAGCATGAAAGGGAGAACTGCGGCGCGAGGACTCCGAAAGGGACATCCAGGCAGATAACAACTTCATACAATGTTCCCGCAGGGCTTTCATCTTCAGCAGCCAGCAGGCGTTGCACTCCTCTGAGTGATGGTGCTCTCCAAAGCAGATCGTGTGTGGATCCATCGCCGACATCTGCCGCGTACAGGTTGCACACACCTTGAGGCCCGAAGGCATCGCACACCTTTCCTGGATGCCAAAATGCATCGGGAAGGCCTGAAAGCCAAAACAGGCCAGAGGTAACCACTTCTCCGGATCCGTGTTGAGACGCGGAAAAGAAGAAAACTGACGTCAGCACACCGAGGGGGACTTATATGGCTCCATTGACGTCACTTCCACGGACGACATCAGGACGGAGCCGGGCGACGTCACCCCCAGGTATACAAAGGTACTGCTGGGGAAAAAATCTTCCGGATCCAGTCTGACACCTGGGGTCCTTCTAAGTTAAGGAATCTACGGCTAGACGTCTCTATCAGATAAATCTCTTATAGAAGATCGGTCATCTTGCACCACCACTTGA
Organism: Lissotriton helveticus; assembly: GCF_964261635.1. Lineage (NCBI taxonomy): Eukaryota > Metazoa > Chordata > Amphibia > Caudata > Salamandridae > Lissotriton > Lissotriton helveticus. The sequence continues at coordinate 1,598,396,740 of NC_136068.1, read as the reverse complement.
GATTGTTTTGCTGGGAGAGATATTCTCAACTTGTCCTCGCAGTTGTCTGACCACTGATCTTCTATCATTGTTGCAGAGGTCTCATATGAAGGCTTGCATTGAGAATGAGGTAGATGCAATATGCAAGAGACCATCACCACTAGAAAGGATGAAATCCGATGAGCTGTAGTAAAAATGATCGTTCTGTAGGTGTTGACAGTTTTGAAAAACAGTAGATACTCTCTCATCTAACTGATACACTGCTCTGCATTCTACCCTTAACATTGCTCATAGTCAAGTATTTGTACAGGAGGTCGGTGTTAATTTTTAGGGGCAGACTTGAAGAGCCAACAAATTCAACAATGCAGTAGTGGTTTTAAATTCGGACGCATCTACTCTGCAGTGTGAGCCTTTATCAACCAAACGTCTAGGAAGTGGACGATGCATATCTTTACTGTTTGCGGAGATAGGCCACTACCACAGACATGCACTTTCCAAAAGTTACAAGGTGAAGACTTCAGACGAAGGTAAGGACTGTGCACTAGCAATGGGAGTTTCCTACTGTTAACCTCAGGAACCTTCTGTGCTTCCTTGCAATCGGAATGCGGTAGTAAGCATCTTGTAAGCTCACAGTGCACATCCAGTCTCCTTTCATGAGCTGAAGATATAACTGGTGCAGAGCTAACATTTTGAACTCTTGTTTCTTGATCCATTTGAGACTTGTCTCAGGTCCAAAATAAGTTTAAATTCTTGCTTGTGACATTTTTTTTAGAGAACCAAAACTATCTCAAATGCATGCCTTTTCCTCTTTGGAAAGGAGGAATTGATGTGGAGAAGTAGCTTCCATTTGTGGTAAGTGCACCTGATAGTTTAGAGCAGGCATCGGAGAGATTGACGGATGAGTTGAATAAACGAGTTTAAACCATTTGTAATATTTACTTGATTATCTGTCAGTTATTAAGTTCGCCGCTCACCGAAATGATTGGAAACACCCACTCCATTCAGATGGTGAACAATGTAGAGGAACTGGGAGTCACTGTCTCGCGTGACAGAGAGACTTCCCCGAGTGGGAGGATCACTGGTGTTGTTGCTGACCTATGCCAGATCTTCTGTGGTATGATGGCTGTTGCCTGTCGCTGAGGCTAACATAATGAGAGGATTGAACCCTCTGCCTCAGGTGCGAACGGCAGTTCCTACGCCTATATTAAGACTTGAATATTTTAGTTATTTTGTGCCTTAAGGGTTTCAACCACATTTCTCGTACTCTGTATCTCATCATGAAAAAAAGAACAGATTCCATGAAGAGCATGATTATCATTTTCAAGGATGTTTATCGCAGCCATTAGGCACGTCGAAGAGATATTATGTGGCACACGTTGGTGATCAATAAGTCTGCAGTGCCTATGAAAGCACTGGCCACTTGACTGGACATTAGTAACCCATCTTGAATGACTTCTATGAAGTCTTATCTCTCGTGAGCTCCTCTACACAAGTGGTTAGGAATTCCTATAGGGCTCTATCCTATCGCCCTTACATGGCTGTGGTGCTAGCTATTTTGAATGCTGTTGCTGCAGATCCATAAACTTTGCCTCTTGCTGCATCAGTACAGTTGCATGCCTTATCGAGGGGAACTGAGGTCTCTGGGGTGGATGCATGTTTCTTGTGCACGTTTTGCTTTCTGTTCCTTCGTTGCCCCTGTGGTTCTGTGCCCTTTTTACTTTCTGCTACCTCGTTGCCCTGTATTCTGTGCCCGTTCTTTGCTTCTGTTCCTTCGTTGCCCCTGTAGTTCTGTGCCCTTTTTGCTTTCTGCTCCTTCGTTGCCCTGTATTCTGTGCCCTTCTTCTACTGTTCCTTTCACTGTCCCTCACCGCTCCCGCTCCAGCCGCTGTGTCCCCTGCGGCCCGCCCCCCTGACTGCTCATTCGCTGCCCCTGCCTCCCGCCTTCCAGCTGCTCCTCCCTCACTCCTCCCCATATATGCCAGCCGCTGCACAGCCGTGAATCGGACGTGCGCAGCAGGCGCCCCTAAGGCAAGCCCATCTGCGCCTGGACCGCGCCCAGCGCCAGAACCCTTGGTCCTCGTATCCGCCACGACAACCGCCGCCACTATGATGCCAGCACACTGCACGCTCTCAACTCCGGATGGATCCACACCTGCTTGAAGGCCACCCCGAAACGCACACAGGGTGCCTTCACCTGACGGAACTGCAGCTTCACCAGTCTCAGAGCCGATGAACCACCTGCCAAGAAAGACCGCACCACATCCGTTGCATCCTACTGCACACCCGCTCCGCACGCAAACACACCGTCGAGCTATGGGACCTGCTCGACACAACATCCCCGGACATCACCTTCCGGACAGAGACTTGAATGAACGACTCCTCCGCACCCGACATCGCCATAGCCATCTCTAACGGTTACAAGATCGCCTGCAGAGACCGCAGCAACGGAGTCGGAGGAGGAATTGCCATCGTCCACAAGAATAGCATCAGGGTCTCGACCAGCACAGACGACAATCTCAGCACCGCCGAACACATGCATTTACAGATCCACACAGACCTCCAACTCCACCCTCAGAGGCACCCTAGTCTACAGACCACCCGGACCCCGCCCCCAGTTCAGCGACTCCATCGCCGACCTCATCAGCACGCACGCCCTGACATCCACCGACTACATCCTCCTTGGAGACCTGAACTTTCACCTTGAGAACAACCACCACAGCAACTCCACAACTCTAATTGATAACCTCGCCAACCTCGGACTGAGGCAACTCATCACAACGCCCACCCACTCCGCCGGCCCCATGCTCGACAGCGTCTTCTCCTCAAGCCCGCACGTCTCCTTCAACCACACCACCGAACTCCCCAGGACCGACCACCGCTGCATCCACTTCACCTTCCAGAAACCCAGCACACACCACCGTACCCAACAGATCCCCAGACGTTGCTGGAGCAAAATCACTAAAGACCAACTATATGCAAACCTCGCACTCAGCCCACCCACCGAACCCTCCAACACCGACGACGCTGCCCTCAGCCTCAGACGCTGGATCTACCACTGCGCCAACACCCTCGCCCCGCTGAAGAAACCCCCCCGCAGAGACACCAGCAAGAGAGCCAGCTGGTTCACCCCAGAACTCCTAGCCTCCAAGCAAGCCTGCCGGAAACTAAAGAAGAAGTGACACAGCGAACAGACCCCAGACAGCCACGCAGCCCACAAGGACGCCATCCGCAACCATCATCACCTCATCAGGACTGCCAAGAAGACCACCTTCAAAACCCGCCTCGACAACAACGCACACAACAGCAAGGAGCTCTTCAACATTGTGAAGGAACTCTCCAACCCCAGCTCCAACACCAACGACATCCCGCAGTCGCAAGCCCTGTGCGACTCCCTCGCTACTTTCTTCCACCACAAGATAGACATCTACGACCGCTTCAACACCCAGACAGCCCCAACAGACAGCAACACAACAGACTCTCCGCACACCATTGACCACGACCCCCTGCTAGCCTGGGACAGCGTGAGCACCGATGACACCATCAAGACCATGAGCACAATCCACTCCGGCTCCCCGTCAGACTCCTTCCCGCACCACATCTTCAACAAAGCAAGCAGCTCCATCGCACCCCACCTGCGCAACGTCATCAATCTTTCCTTCGAAATCACTGGAAACACACGGAGATCAACGCCCTACTAAAAAAAACCAAGGCAGACCCAAGAGACCTCAAGAACTTTCGGCCCATCTCTCTGCTCCCGTTCTCGGCCAAGGTCATCGAGAAGATCGTCAACAGACAGCTATCCAGATACCTCAAAGAAAACTGAATCCTGGACCCTTCCCAGTCAGGGTTCCATAGCAACCAGAGCACCTAGACCGCCCTCATTGCCGCCATCAGGACCCTGCTGGACAATGGTGAGACTGAAGCCCTCATCCTCCTGGACCTCTCCGCCGCCTTCGACACTGTCTGCTACCAAACACACTACAGGCATGCCTCCACGTCGCAGGAATCCGAGATAGGCCTCTGGAATGGACCTCTTCCTTCCTCTCCGGCAGAACCCAGAGCGTCCGCCTCCCCCCGTTCCGATCCGAAGCCTCCAAGATCATCTGCGGCGTACCCCAGGGATCCTCCCTCAGCCCAACACTGTTCAACATTTACATGGCCCCGCTCGCACACGTCGCCCGACCTCAACATAATTTCCTACGCCGATGACACTCAACCGATCCTCTCGCTCACCAAGAACCCCATCACCACCAAAGCCAACCTCCACGAAGGAATGAAGGCCGTCGCCGACTGGATGAAGATCAGCCGCCTGAAGCTGAACTCGGACAAGACGGAGGTCCTCATCCTCGGGTCCAACCCTTCAGCCTGGGACGACTCCTGGTGGCCAATGGCCCTGGGGGCAGCCCCGACACCCACCGACCACGCACGCAACCTGGGAATCATCCTCGACACAACGCTCTCATTGACCAAGCAAGTCAACTCATTCTCCTCCTCCTGCTTCAACACCCTCCGCATGCTTCGTAAGATCTACAGATGGATCCCGACTGATACAAGAAGGACAGTCACCCAGGCCCTCGTCAGCAGCAGACTTGACTATGGAAATGCCCTCTACCCAGGAGCCCCGACCAAGCTCATCAAACGACTGGAACGCATCCAAAACGCCTTGGCACGACTGATCCTCGACGTACCAAGCCACAGCCACATCACCCCCACCTAAGAACCCTGCACTGGCTCCCCGTCAACAAGAGGATATCCTTCAAGCTCCTCATCCACGCACACAAGGTACTCCATAAGACTAGCCCAGCCTACCTCAACAGACAACTCTCCTTCTACATCCCCAACTGCCAGCTCCGCTCACCGACCTCACACTCGCCACCGTCCCTCGCATCCGAAGAACAACCACCGGCGGAATATCCTCCCCCCACCTCGCTGCCAAGACATGGAACACCCTCCCACTGAACCTACGACAGCCCCAATACCTGCTGACCTTCACAAGGCTACTCAGGACCTAGCTGTTCGCATCCCCCCAAGCCCCCAATCCCAGCGCCTTGAGACCCTCACGGGTATGTAGTGTGCTTTACAAGTGATTGATTGATTGACACTGTGGACGGCTGTAATATCACTGAGAAGTGACTATATTGACTGTAAGCAGGGCGGTGTTGATGGAGTGTAGAAAGTATCAGACTAATCAGATGAATACTATTGAGAAGGAAAATTGATGGTGACCTGCTTTTATTATGTCATCTAGGCGAAAAATGGAATGCTTCAGTGCGCCAGACAGAGATGCTCTAAGTGCTAGAACCAAAGGCATCTTCCTTTGTCTATGGGTGACCCTGAAGTGCCTCTAGGAGTCATCACTGGCCTAGGAGGAAGATACAAAGGCAAGTGGACCTAGAAGTAGATCTTCTGCATGAATACCATTACCTGATGGTAACAGTGATATTGATGATGAAGCAGAGAAGAAATGGCACCCAGACGAAGAGGTAGAAAATCCAGGCTCCATCAATCTTCTTAATGGAGAGTGTCATGTCAATCTTCTCGATGGGTGTCAGAAATTTCGACATCAAGTGATTTGACGTCCCATGTCTCAAAGTTGAGTGGGTAAATGGCAATTGTTTTTTCATGTGCAAGTGTTTGGATCTCAGTCGACTTGAAACAGTGGAAAACTGTTTTGGTGGATGGGGTTCTCACTGCATCGACATCATACCTGCTGCAGAGCTCCAGGCTTTGGACACTGAACTTGTCAATACACAAGCCATGCTTAGATGTGGAGACTTGTGACATTAACAGTTATTTTAGGAGTGGCAGGAGTTTACATATGGATGCATCTACCTAGATATCCCCTTTCGGGAGTCCTAGTCTGGAGAGCGCATGGGCGCAGTAGAAGAGGCCTACCTTATCTGGCCAGACTGCGGTGTTTCTTTCTCTCTTCCTCTGCCCGATATATTAGAGCTTCCCACACAGGTAATTTCTTTTGTGGTTCTTTAACGCCCTTTGTCATTTGCTGCTACGATTTGCATTCTTTGACAAAGAGTGGGGTAAGCAGACCACACTCACAGAATGGTGACAGATGCAGCAATTTTCCTACCACAGGAGGGATAATTCAGACAAAAATTAAGGCATTTCTGAAGAAAGACGCCAGAAAAGAAAGGAAAAAGTTCAAACAGGTTTTAGATGCCAAATGAAGTATTTTTAAACACAATCTGGTGGAGAAAACCTCTAAACAAACACTGGCAAAGCCAATAATTTTCATCTTTGGAATCAAATGCTGTTGCCAATGGTTTTTAGACATGTGGGCATCATCCCCAATGCTGTGCAGCATGGCTAAAAGGTAAAAAGCCTATGACGCGGACACCCTTATTATTTTGTAGGAGTGTGCACCAAGCATTTGTAACTAACAGAAAGAAAGAGTCGCGGGATAGAAAAAACAATGGGGCAGAAGCAACACGGGGAGGTTCATGAAATCACAAACAGCGGGAAGGGAAGCAGCAGGAGGGTTGGGAATGCCACACAGAGAGTAGGGTGGGGGCGGAGGGGAGTAACACAAAAGCATGAGGGGGGCAGCAAATGGGGGAGAGAGAGACATTGAGCAAGGGAGAAAAGCAAATGGGGGGAAAGAGAGAGAGTCCAGTATGGAGCTGGGTGGTGAGAAGCACATGGCGAGCCAGCAATGCAGGGGGGAAGAAGAACACAAGAGGAAGCGCATCATGGATGGAGGCGGGGGAGGAGCACAAAGGTGAGTGAGAGAAACACAAGCACGATGTAGAAGTACACGAAGCAGACAGATGGAAAATACATTCCCTCTTGTGAATTGTTTAAACAAAAAGAAAAAAGTAGTGACTGAAAAATTAACAGTGGAAGGACACAAACTATGCGTCCATGTTCACGGAAAGAGACAAACGCAAGAGGAAGTAAAGCCCACATAAGGTAATAAATATAAAGCATGTAAATAAGAGTAACAAAGCCAACCAAGGGCAGGCTGTTAGCCCAGTGTAAGCTGACAACTGGTCTTTTCACCTACAGACGGCTTCTGCTGTCTGTAGGCGAGACCTAAACACAGGGTGAATACTCACTGAAGTTCCCTCAGATGCACTTAACATGAGTCAGAAAAAAAATACATAGGCTACAAGGTATAAGGTTGGTACTCATGCTGAGAGATTGAACCTGCTGGCAATGTATGTTTTTTAGGCTTCTGTACTTTTGATCTAACAGGTTTCTTTTTCTTCATGTTTTTCTCCACCTGTAGAGGTTTGTTTTAATGATTAATGTTTTAGTATAGTATTTGTAGAATGCAGAAATTGTGCCTTTTTTATTGTTTAAATGAAAATGATCAAAAAGAGAAGCTTTGGAAAGAAATAGTCTGTTAATCTATGGAGGTTGAACCTACAGTTTCAAAAAATGAAAGCTGTTGCTTCCAATTCCAGACATGGCTGAGGATTTTTTATTTATTTAAAATAAAAAAAATGTTCTGTGGTCCCAGCATTCAGGGAGGAATATTTTACGTTTATTGGGGAAGAGTGGGATAGTTCAGACGCATATGTGTCTGAATGCTGTTGTAGAATTATAGTGAGGTAATAGAATTGGAATGTTGGGGTGTTAGAAGGTAAGTAGGTAGGATGTTGTGTCACATTTGATTAAAGTTGCAAGTAGATAGTTGCACGGTCACAACATGTTTATGGTGGCACCTGTGCTGAATAAATCTTACCACCATTAATAAAGCTTCGATCTTGCACATCTTCCTTGGAAAAGCACATCTTCCGTGGAATAGCGACGCACTTCAGAACCCTCCTCGACTCAGCCAAAAATAGACCCAAAAAACTATTCGATCTCATCAAGAATCCAACCTGCAAGTTGGAGGATTCTACAAAGAAAGCAGCGGAATCCGCTATATTCTTTGACGAAAAAGTGAAATCACTTGTGGATCAGGTCAGTCATCCTACCCCTCTAGAGGAGTGCAAATCCTTAGCCATTTGGCAGAACCTTGACCCCATCTTCGAAGATGCCCTCCTTAAATGCATCCTTGAAACAAAGCCCTCCAACCATTCTCTTGACCCCATCCCTAGTGCCATTGCCATTGACTTCTATACCCATTCTCTGTCCTATTGGACCACTTTGGTTAGCCTCTCCCTCTGTCAAGGCTCCCTTCCTGTTTCCTTAAAAACTGGGCAGGTCACCCCTCTGCTTAAAAAACCCACTGCTGATGCGAACGACCTCAACAACTTCCGTCCCATAACTAACCTACCTTTTCTTGCAAAAATCACAGAAATATGTGTAGCGAAACAACTTTCTCGTCATATCAAGTACAATGATCTTCTTGACAATTTCCAGTCCGGCTTCATTCAAAACTGCAGCACTGAAACAGCACTGCTGCAAGTGATTGATGACGCGCTGCGGATACTCGATTCTGAGGAGTCTTGTCTTCTTATTCTCCTTGACCTTTCTGCAGCCTTTGACAATGTCAATCACAACACTCTCCTTAACACTCTTCAACAGAGAATGGGCACGGAGGGCACTGTGCTTAAATGGTTTGCTTCCTTCCTCTCTGATAGATCCCAAATGATCAAAATAGCGAATAGTCTTTCATCTCCTTTGGCGGTAGGTCAAGGTGTTCCCCAAGGCTCTGTACTTGCACCCACATTGTTCAATCTCTATTCAGAACCATGGGAAATCTCCTAAGTAAATCCGGGATCCACTACCATCTCTATGCGGACGACACTCAAATCTACCTAAAGGTTGCCTCCACTCACGATCTCTCCATCCTAAGCTCTACTTGCGACTCCATTCAAAACTGGATATTCACTCATCAACTGAATCCCTCTAAAACTGAATTCCTCCTCCTCTCCTCCTCACTTTCTCCTCTCCCGGTTCAATCAGATGAATCTACTTAACAATAAACCCATCATTGTCGACAGCACAAAATCCCTTGGTGTCATACTTGAAATAAATCTCAATCTACTCTCCCACATAAATTCCATTGCAAAGTCTGCTCGATACCAACTGCACCTTCTTTGGGGGATTCGTCGCTTCTTCCCGGAGCATGACCTTAAAACCCTGGTCCAATCGCTGGTTCTCTCCAGACTGGACTACTGTAACTCTCTTCTTACTGGCCTCCCCAAATCCCACCTGTCCCCCCTTAAATCTGTTCTCCATTCAGCAGCTCGTTTCATATATGGGGTCAAAAGAAGCGACCACATCACACCGATTTTATTCACCCTCCGTTGGCTTCCCATCGAGGCAAGATCGATCTACAAGACTGCCTGTATCACCCACAAAGCCATACACACCTCCTCTCCTCGCTACCTGGTGAATAAACTGAAACTCTCTGGAGGCTCTAGACCATCACATAAAGCGGAAAACCTATTGCTTGAACCTCCCACTTTCAAGAAGGAAAGGTTGATGGCCCAATCCTTTTCAGGCAACGCGGTGAGAATCTGGAACTCACTTCCGCCTCAGCTCCGGACCACCACCTCCTCCCAGGCCTTCAAAAATGACCTCAAAGCTCTCCTCCTTCAAAGACACTTCCAAATTTAATTCAAGCCCTCTCTATTATCTGAAGGAAGTCCTTCCATTATAGGAAACTCTGTTCTACATGACTATAGAAGTGTCTTCCCTTACCTCTTTTTGTACTTTGTATGCTTTTGTAACATACACACGTCACTGTTTTCCCCTCTTGTAACGTGTCGTTTGCTACCTCTTGTATTTTGATTGCTCTTGATACATGCACAATTGTCCCTATTGCCTTATGTAACGTAACGTTTGCTTTTGTAACTTGCCGACTTGCAATTTTTCCTCATGTTTCACTACTGTTCCTTTTGTGAAGCGCTCTGACACCTTCGGGTAAAGTCCAGGCTATATAAAAACGCTTAAAATAAATAAATACTGCAGCTCTCTTTGGTGACGATCGGGACCTGCCAGGACCAAGAAGATCCCACGCAGGCTGACTGGCATCCCAACCACAAGTTTGGTATTTTTTAGCACCTTTGTAATATTGCATGACCTGGCTATTCGTTAGCTTTAGTGAAGTTCAGCATTCTCTTTCAGCCCAAGGACGTTTGCTTTCCCCACTGTACGTTCCAAAAACATCAGCGTGTAACTGTAATTTTTGATGTCAGATCGCATTCAGAGATTTTCAGTGCCACGTCCTTACAGCACTAGACCATATACTCACTAATTACACACAGTGGCATCAGTGTTTTGTCAGCCATCTTACTAGCACAATTTTCTGCATTATACAGGTGCAGAACGTATTCAACCATTTTCAGTGCCACGTCCGCATCAGCACTAGACCGCAGACTTGTTTGCACGCAGTGACGGCAGCACACATTGTCAGCTATTCTACTAGCACAATTTTCAGCAGTATACCAGCACACAGGAAAATACAGTGTGTATTTCTGCGAGTTGTTTTTTTTGTATTCAAACGCCATGACTAATATTACATTTGGAGTACCAAGCAAATACACTGTTATATGTGTTGCATTGATGACGCAAGGCAGTTGTGGGTTTGAAGAAGAAGCTTTAATTATACAGCCCCAGCACATATGAACAGCTCCGCAGCTCTGAGGCAACTCCGGTGTCAGTATCAAACAGCGGTTAACACAGTAAATAACGACATTAACGGTAAGTGGAATGTTGGGGGACCAATGGTTATGTTAGATTGGCAGCGTGAGGCAACGCGTGGAGGTGGACGTCATTCACTGTCGCGTGCCATAACCATGGCAGGCGGCAGTGATAGTTACAACACATCTTCCCCTCTTTTGAATAATGCAGAAAAGATGCGTTAGTCAGAAATAAAGTTGTCATATCTTTTTGGTTTGCCGATGGGTCTACCAAATCTCCCTGAGACACCATGACTGTCAACCCCTATATCTGAGTCTGTGTGTGAATTAATTTCATCACTCCGATCAGGCGGGTGGTGATCAGTAGGTGCCAAGGAAGTGGGGAATGCACCATCATCAGAACCACTGTTTATTGAAAGCAATTCATCAAGCATATTAGTTGGCCTGTCAACCACTACATCTGGGTCTGAGTGTGGCTCTGTTTCATCGCTCCGATCAGATGGGTGGTGATCTGAGGGTGCAGATGAAGTGGGGACGACAACATCATCAGAACCATTGTATCTTGCAAGAAATTCGTCATGCATGTTTGAAGACCTGTTCACATTACCTGGTTCATCATAATCAACCCATAAATCATTTTTGACATGTCTAGCACTAGGCTGAATCCGCTGTTTGCAGTCATAGCTACATCTGGCTAGCCTGTTCCTGTGCCACACTTTGCCATCACTAAGTCTGACAGAACATTTATACACTTCACTTATGCGAAGGGGTGATGAGTATCTACTTTCCCCCTTCTTCAATTTCCTTTCAAGGCGAACTTTGACCAGATCACCCACATTGAATGAGTGATCCTTGACACCATGTCGATTGTCATGCCATTCTTTGTAACATTGTTGTTTCTAACTATTTCAGGTGACCATTCAATCCGTTTTGACGACTCCATCCAACCCAAGTCCTTGCTGATGGGTTTCCTGCTCCTCATGAGAGCAAAAGGAGATTCCTTGGTACTGATATTGGGTGTAATACTGTAAGCCCAAATGACCTTAAAGATTTCCTTTTCCCAGTTAAGATTACTATTTCTGGAAAGTTGTATGTTCCCTTTCAAAACTCTGTTGAAGCGTTCCACAAGGCCATTCCATTCGGGATGATATAATGAAGTAGTGTTGTGAGTTATGCAATTTCTTTTGAGGAAAGATAGGAATGCTTCAGATGAGAATTGAGGTCCATTGTCTGTAAGAATGCATTTGGGTAATCCTTCACACACGAACAATTTGTCCAGAAATTAAATGATACTTGTACTGTCAGCATGGGGACAAAAAACAAGAGTATGGAAGGGTCTGAGGGGAATTAATTTAAAGACCTCCAAAGTATCCTATCCCCCAATCAAACTATAACAAACACACAAGGGATACTAGAGGTCTACCAAAAGCTCAATATTGTGTCAAATTCAAAAAGTAACGCATGTATGAACCCGTGTCTGATCACAAAAGAGAGGTAAGGTGTGAGAACAAGACAGAGAATACTCCCATCAGCCCACCATTTGGTGGAATATCGTCATCTGGGATTTTTTGTACAAGGACTGGTATCTGTTAGGTCTCTCACCTGATGATATTGTGAGGAGACCTATAAACAGATCCTCCAGTGACGAAAAGAATGTATGTATAACATGGCTGAATGGGAGAGGTTGCAGTGAAACAGAAGTGAAAAAAGAAAAAGTGAGTTAAAATTACCTAGTGTGATGCCAAGGCAAAGTACTTTATTAGGGGGGTCATCACAGAAGTAATGTTAAAAGCAACAGTATGTGGATAGTATTGAAACAAATATTACTATCAATCAGATGGATTTGGTCGACATGTTTCAGCCTATAAAGGCTTTCTTCAGGACCTATGATATTAATACTACTGCAACAATTGCTATACAAGTTGACAATCACTTGATAGAAAAACCACCCTGTGGGTGCCTACCGTATCTCACCTGTATTCAAATAAAAGAGACAGACATGGGACATACATACAAAAATATTGAAAAGGCAGCTTTGTATATACTGTACAATGCATATATTGGCCTTACATCCCATGTGGGGCAAATATAGTGAAAGAAAAAACTCACCCAAAAAGTTTATGGGGAAAGGCCTCGCCTCGCCTGGCACTCGCTCAGGACAATAAGAGGCCCCGCTCTGAGGAAATAGAAAGGTAACAACATTTCCATTTTAAACTGTCGTTCCATATTCATACTAAGAATTCCTCAAACTACCTATTTTAGAATATAAAGCAGTGGATAAAAGGATGTAGTCTAGAGTCCAGTCCAGGCTGGCCAATGACACTTGACAAGCATTCTGAAAAGTATGTGTTGGTAGAACAAAGAGTAAAACCAACAGAAATTAATCAAAAAAATGAGGTCAGCAAAGTACCCCAAAGTCAGCATTCAAATGGAGTCACTGTGGTGGACTCAAGCTTCTCCTGGAAGGGAAAGGTTAAACCCATCTGTCCGTCGGTACCTCGGGCTTCGACTGAGCCGAGGGGGAGGTACCGAAGTCAAGGTAGACTATGCTTTTAAAACCCTCCGGCTGACCAGAGTGGAAACCGCCAGCCGTGGCCCGTGATTGGTCAGGAAATGGTGATTACTGTCAAAGCTGTAATCATAATGTGCATTGACTGTAATTATTTTCATATTGGTTAATGCTGCCCAACTCGAGAAATTGGCAAAAAGCGGTTAAATTAATTCCGAGATAGCAGAACTTCAAAGTTCGGTTGACATAACCTGTCTTTTGGGCCCATAGGCTGATATGGCAATATAGATGATACGATTGGCCCGCACATGGACCATTCAGATACCGCCATAATCGGCAAAGAGACGCCGTAATCACCGTCTGTGTTCAGAAAGCAAGGTGGAACGAATCGCCCTCTGTCCGGTACCTGTAAGCCATGGACCATACGGCTATGAGAACGAAATCACTGGTGCCGTCGTGCACAATGGTTGAAACTGGCTGCGATAAAAAAATCTGAAAGAAACATCCCCATTGGTGGAGCTGTTAAAAGCAGGCAGCTGATTGGTCCCGGCGTTCTCACGTAGCCGCGAATCGATGCAAAAATGGTATAAATGTTACAGTGCCAGTATTAAGCCCCATGTCAGCATGGGGAACAATTTTGATCTCCGGCCATTTTGAAAAGTGATCCATGACCACCAGAATGTACTTCAGTTCACCATCATAGCCTTCTATAGGTCCTGCAATATCTAAACCTAATTTTTCCCAAGGCATACTGGGGGATGCTAAGGGATGTAGAGGAAATTTGGTTATCTTGAGACTTTTTTCGGAGTCATTGCTATCTCGGCAGTCTCTGACCATGACTTCAATTTGCTTATCTACCCCTGGCCACCAATAGCTGTTTTTAATTCCGAGTTTAGATTTTGAGATGCCTATATGACCAATGTGGCAGAGTTTGAGGATTCTTTTCCTTAGCGAGTTGGGGGAATGGCTTTTCCCATTCTGAATAGGATGTTATTTTCAAAACCCAATGAATTCCTTAGTTCCCAGAAAATTCTTGTTTCTTCCTTGAGAAGTTTTTTGTCAGGCCATTGAGTGTTGATGTACTTGCACACTTTTTGTAGAGTGGTGGCTTTCAACATGTGATCTTTTCACTCAGATTTAGTGATACCCACAAAATCCACATCGAACAACAAGGCTACTTTCTCAATGTCATCTTGTTCATCTTCAATACCTTCATTAGGTAGGGGTAGTCTACTTTATAAGTCTACTATCTTGTTTTTGACACCCGGCCAGTATTCAACAGTGTAACAATAATCAAGTAATTTAATGGACATCTTGCTAAGCCTGGGGGAGGCATTTTGTAACCCCTCAGCTGAAAGCATTTTGATGAGGGGTTTGTGATCTGTGCACAAGCTTACATTGTAACCCCAGACATACACTCTGAAGTAGCTGAGTGCCCATGAGCAAGCAAGTATTTTGCGTACAATCACTGAATATTTTTCTTCAGCTGGGGTTAGAGAATGAGACGCAAAGGCACCAACCCATTCATTGTTTTCAGGGTCTTTCTGGGATAGGACAGCACCCAGCACTTTGTTGCTGGCATCAGTGTTTACAACAATTTGAGCCATAGGATCAAAACCTTGTAAGAAAAGGTGCACTACTAATTTCTTTTTTGATGTTGTCAAAAGCAATCTGGCATGAATGGGACCAAATGAATTTCATCTTATTCTTAAGAAGTTGTCGAATGTAGTTAAGCTTTGTCAGAAAAATGTTGTATACATTTTGAATAGTATTCAGTTCACCCCAGGAAAGCTCTCACATCATCTTTGCTGGTGGGGCAGGGTGACTGGAAAATGGCTTCCACCAGACTTTTTTTTTTTGGTTTGATACCTTCTTGACTTATACAATGACCCAAATAGTTGACACTGGATTGAGAAAACGTACATTTATCTAATTCAACAGTTAATCCATTACATTTTAAAATCTCGCATACATGTTTTAAACGTGTGCCATGCCCCGTTTGGTTACTGCCCATGACCAGGATATCGTCTTGAAAAAACTTAATGCCAGCAGCATCTTCAAAAATGGTTGACATTACTCTGTGAAAGAGTGCTGCGGCCAAAGCCAAGCTGAAAGGTACCCGAGTGAAGCGATAACAACCAAACGGAGTGATAAAGGTAGTGAATTTCCTACTATCAACATGTAAAGGTATCTGGTGATAAGCCGATTTAAATCAATAATCTAAAACAATTTCATGTCTTTGGATGCAGTGAATATTTCAATGATTCGTGGAAGTGGAAATTTGTCGAAAATAATGTTCTTGTTGAGATCTCTTAGCTAGATCTAGAGTCTGATCTTACCATTGGGGCGTTTAATCACAACTAACGGAGAAATCCATTCTGCAGATTCCACTTTCTCTATGACCCCAATGGTAACCAATTCATTAAGTTCAGTTTGTAAATCATCTCTGGTGGATAACGGTAGGTGTCTTACCTTATGAATGCATGGTGAAAAGTTGTCTTTTAATTCAATTTTATGTTCAAACAACTGAGTAACCCCACTTTCCAGAGAAAACGTCAGGGTATTGCATGAGTAATTTATCACCAATTTCACCACTGTCACTAATTGAAAAGACAGGGTTAGCACTGGTGTGATTGAGAACGATTCCCAATTCAGCCTGGTCATCCCAACCCAGGACAGATGGTCCTTTTTTCGCCACAAAGAGTTTGCAAATGGCTTTCCTACCTTTGAATTCAAATTCCAGTTCATGAGTGCCAATGAATTCTATGTTTTCTCCAGTGTAACTTTTAGCAATGACATTAGATTTTTCGAGGGAAGGTCCAATTTTATTTACAAAAAATTGCTTTCATGTGTTGTCATTGACAATTGTAAACAGGGATACAGAGTTGGCAACAACATTCATCGACACCCCACCCATATTTATTTCGCAAATGGGCTTCTTAACTTTTGTGGGACTGATACCTCGGATGTCATATTCAATAGAAAATATGTAGTTGATTTCATAAGACTGAGATTCTTGCGAGTCCGCTGAAGTCGCATTATTTTCATCTAGAACATGTTGAACGGGCTTCCCATTACAACATTTAGAGAAGTGACCAACCAACCCACAATAGGTACATTTCTGGAATCTAGCCGGACACTTTTTGAAATCAGCAAGGTGGAGAGAACCACAACGATAACATTTTCAATTCAATAAATCATTTGCATTTTTAGAGTAAGATTTTTCAGGAGTGCATACACCTTTGGAATCTGCATTCACATTTGACTTATTCGTGTTACCTTTACTTTTGTATTTGTTAACCTTTGATGGATTAACGATTGTAACTTCATTAGGTTCCTCAATTATAGCTTTTGCACATCTTCCGGTGAATTCAGCTTTTTTTACTAAAGCTACAACTTCTTTTAACGGACACTCACCGTTAACCCAAAGTTTGTCCTGAATGTTGGGGTTACTGGCATGCATTATAATTTGATCCCTTACAAATTCTTCTTGTAATTGCCCAAACCTACAAGTCAAGGCTAAAATATTCAAGGCTGCCACATACTCATCAATACTTAAATTTTTACCTTGCTTTCTTCTAGAAAATGTATAGCGATCCACAGCTTCACAGACAATGGGTGAAACATGAGCATCAAGATCCTCCAAAGAGTGCTGAAAAACAACATCACCCTCCTTGACTTTTTTCTCTATTCGAGTACAAGTTTTAAGTCCACCCGGACCAAGACAATACAATAAAACTTTTTTTTTTTTTTTAAATCGGAGGTGAAATCTTCATCTTCAACCGTTTCAATATAATTGCAAAAGTACTCCTTCCACGGCATATATGGTTCACCCTTAAGTGGAAGAAACGGTTGTGGCTGTGAAAGATTCAGAGAGCTTAAATCACACATGCTGAGAACAGTTTATTGGAGTTGAGTGGAACAATAACAATTGTAATGTTGTATTGGAGGTAATGGATGGCAGAGTGCTTTTATACAGCTGGCCTGAATTTAACTTAAACAGGTGTGCGTATCACCGGAAGATGCACGCAATAGATATCATTGAATGAAGAGAAAGAATCACTTACACGGTGCTGGGTTCGCAGATGAGAAGTATTCACTTTAAATAATGAGGGATTTGATAAACTCTGAAGATGCACAGTGTTGTATGCTTCGCAGTTTTTTTTGAGATTATGACATTTAAAATGGCCGAACTACATGAGTTTACGTCGATTTAGAAAGGAAGTTGGATGCGTTATTTGAAAATGAGAGGAGCATGTCACTGATGACGTATATTGCAATACGTCATCATACCGCTGTGAGCTTCCAAAGGCTCAACATCGCTCCGTACAAACCGCCAAAGAAACACTCTCACCGTATTGAAGACTGTAGAATGCCGTCCAGAGACATGAGGGCACAAGGAAGATAGGATACAGCAATAAGCTCCTTTCTGGCAAGGCGCAGAATCACTAGAGTTGCTGTGCCTCAGCAAAGTCTGAACTTCCGAATTTCCTTATGATGGTTCACGAACAATGCTGAATGTAAGGGACTGTTGGTAATTCGCCACAGCTCATCGCCACTTGTTGTATTGATGATGCAAGGCAGTTGTGGGTTCAAAGAAGAAGCTTTAATTATACAGCCCCAACACATGTGAACAGCTCCACAGCTCTGAGACAACTCCGGTGCCAGTGTCGAACAACGGTTAACACAGTAAATAACAACATTAACAGTAAGTGGTATGTTGGGGGACCAATATTTATGTTAGATTGGTAGCGCATGCGATTGCGTCGAGGTGGACAACGTCATTCACTATCGCGTGCCATAACCATGGCACGCGGCAGTGATACTGTTACAACAATGTGCTTTACTGCTTCAAGGAATTTATGTGTATCATCTGGTTCTATTCAAAGTGCTACACAAAATTCCCACGAAGCTGAAGGTGTGTGTATTATTTTAATCATTCACCAGTGATACACACACACTTGTTATTTGAACTTGAATACGTTTTTAACACGGTGGTACCTATACTATATTAAACATGAAACATGTGGAGAGGTGTGGCGCAGCGGCCAGGACAGCTGACTTAGGAGCACAGGGTTCACGGTTCGATCCCCGGGCTCAGCACCATGTGACTCTGGGCAATAGCTCACTTAATTTCCACAATGGCCACCAGCGCCTTGAGACCCGTAAGGGTGAGTAGTTTGCGCTTTACATATACGGATTTACATTTAATGTGGAACAATGTGGAAAGTAACAGAATTTTTATTAGGCATATGCAACAAATTTGTGCTGTTCACTCATGGTTGTGGTTTACCAATGCATTCTGTTAACTCATCTCCTCTATTTTTAGAGTGTCCGGGCAGCCCACATGTATGTTGGAGGAACTGGTTTGATGCATTTTAAAATTATCTGCGGGCGATTGGTGCTTCAAGGTTCCATACAGAGAGAAATAAATGTCTCTTTTACACTCTCTAGGGTTTGAGGGCTGTGCAATATTCAAACATATTCCAGCAACTGAAGGTACACAAGATGAACTCAACCTGTAGATGAATATACTGAAACCATAAAAAATTGGAAAGGCAGTTTCATGTTCAGCCAAGCGTTGTTGTGTTACGACACAAATTCCTGAGGAGGAAACAGTTGAGTGGAGTTTCAATGCAATTTTGAGAATTTCTACTGAGCCAAGGTACGTGATCAGTACATTTGCCATTGCTCTAACAAAGCTATTCAACAGAAACTTACCACTGACATTCAACAGAAACTCGCATCACTGAACAATCCATCCCCCAATTTCACTTTGTGGATTGCAAAAAGTATTGAGACAGCACAAATATCAGTAAAAAAAAACTTAAGGGAAAACAAAAAGTTGTGATGAATGTGCGAAAGAAAAGCAAAAGAACCACAAAAGACAAGGCAATGAGTAAAGACATCACAAGGACAGCTAAGGGTTGTTTAAACATACAATTATCTGTTTTAGATGTGGGAATTTACAGCATTTTAGGTAGGTGACACAATGACCAGCCAAAAATGTGTGTTGAAGAAAATGCAATAAGATTGACACACTTTTGCAAAGTGTCCTAAGTCAATCAAACCAAGTGGAAAAGCTGCCAATGTAGTGGCTAATTTAGTTGAAGATGATTAGTGTTCTCATTTAGAAAAGGTACAGGATGATCTCCAAGATATGGCGTTGTTTGCTGGAAACAAATTCTGCACAGGGAAACCTGCAGACTGCATAGACCAGTATGCCAATGTCCGAGTAGGTACTAAGTCGGTCAGACTGTTGGTTGAATATGGAGCCAGAATTACGAAAGTAACCCAGGAAGTGTTCAATGAACTGTGACCTGGGAACATTTGGAACAACCAGATCATGCACCATTCTCATATGAAGGGAGTCGTATTGAATTAGCCGGTTATTTTGAGGAGGTTTTGGTCTTCAAGGGAAGGAAGATTTTTGGGAGGGTTTATGTGTCAATAAAAAGGATGGTGTATCCAGGGTTGGTTCCATCAAGGCTTTTTAAAGATTGTCCTGAGACCTAGCACAAAAGACCAAGTGTTGGAAGTTGCTGAAATGTTCACTACCAACAACCTGAGTACAATAAAAGGGTTTCAGCATAAAATAGTAGTCTGCTATTTCCACTAAGCACAAGATGCGGAGTGTCCAGTTTTTAATAAGGAGGGCCTGGAAAGAGAACTGGGAAAATTTGTCAGTGGTATAATTTAACCCATAGAGTCATCTTTGTGGTCATCTCCCCTTGTTGTGGTTCGAAGTGGTGAATTAAGAGTATGTTGATTTGCGAAGCCTCCACAATGCCATTGGGTTGATACCCACCCCTTTCTAGGATTTCTGATCTGTTGGCTATGGTTGTGAGTGCAAGTTGGTTTCCTGAACTTGACTTAGTGCCCACATATCACTAGTTGGTGTTGGAACCCGAGTCAAGGCATTTCACAACCTTAGTATCACCTATTGGAACTTTTCAGTTTTGCAATATGCCATACGGGTTGGCCTTCGCGGCATCAGTTTTTCAGAGAATCATGTATCAACTTCTCAAGAATATAAAAGGGGTTGTCGTCTTTCAGCATGACATGTTCATTTTTGCACCCTCAAGGGAGGAGCATGATGTTATTTTTAATCAAGTATTGTCAATTCCCCAAGAAAGGTATTTTGTTAAAATAGGGGAACATTTGAGATCAGCAAAACCAGGGTTCTGTATCTTGGACATGTGGTTTCAGGTGATGGCATTGAGCTTCGACCAGGGCTGGTGAATGCCTTCATCAATGCTAACCCACCAATTGGTAAGTCTGGCTAGAAGTCATTCATGGGCAAGTGCGAGTTTAATTCTCGTTTTATCCCGGATTACGTTCACCACATTAAACCCCTGACCACTCTGCATGCCATGAGTCATTTGAGTGGGTTAAAAATCAGTTAGCAAACCCAAGGGTTTAGAAACCATTTGACCCAAGTCTACAATGTGTTAGAATGGTTGATGCATCCAATGTAGGGTTGGGGTCAATTCTTACACAATTTGAGCGGAAAATTGAAAGCACTATCTGTAGGAGAGTGGGGTCTGCAATCCTATGGTCACCCCAGATTTTTACTTTTTGCTTCAATGGTTTACGACTTTCCCTGGCTGTGGGCCTGCTAATCAGACCCACAGCCTAGCTGTTCTCTCTCTAAATTGACAACCATGTACTTTAGGTGCATTTACCAATTGGTACTGGGCCACCTTATAAGTCCCTGTACAGTATACCTTAGGTATCAAGGGCATAGGTGTACCCAGGGGCTGAAGCATGTATTATGCCACCCCTGGCTGGCCATCTAAAACTGACACAACTGGCTGCACGACAGCTGGGGCAAGGTGGTGTAATCACCCTTTGCTGTAGATATAGTATACCTATATCTAACCCCAAAATGGACACATATATTCCTATCAGTCACTCCTATGGAAGGCCTTATCAATCCTGAAGGCAGAGTGCTTGGAATTATGTGAGATGGTGCTCTGGCATGAGCTGAGCCCGTTTGCAGCTTGCGGAACCAAGTCCTAATAGCTGTTCCATGATAACGCTATACCATATACTCTTAAGTGCATTATCAACCTCGCGGTTAAATGCTAACTCTGGTATAACATTATCAAAACACGTCGAGTAAGGTGTCATACGATTTGGAATACTACCCCCTCGCCAATTCTGGCGACGGGGGTAGCATTCCACCCTTCTAGAGGGACACGACATGTATGTAACTGTGAACCCCGGTTAAAGTTAACTCGAGCCTCAGCATCACAAAATGGATGCTGCCACCACAGACACAAGTCTGACCTCCTGCTGCTGGGAGTCCTTCCAGCGAGGACGGCTTGGACAAAGGGTTTCCTGCCTTGGGAGGTGCTAGCACCACCCCAGACAGGATTTTGTGTATTGGGTAGGATAGGCCTGAAAGGAATGAGACATGCCTGGGGCACACAAGGTGCCCTGTGCATACACCGGTTCAAACCAGTTGCTGGGGCATCCCTGCCCCAGCTCTGGCGGGAAACCAGACAAAGGATAGGGGGTGTAACCACCCCCCCTTCCTGGTCCCACCCAGGGGAGGGACCTAGTCAGTAGTGCAGCCCCCTTTAGCAGGATAAAGGTAGGAGCTGGTCCCATTCCAAATTAGATTATCCTGAACTATTCAACAAGAAGAAACTCTGGCCTTCGACGTTCTGCTCCACAGAAGACTGAAGAATCTCCCTTGTGGGCAAGGAGTGTCCACCCTGCAACTGCAGGCACCATCAAGCGTCCAGCGGCTTCACTTTGTCGTCTTCCCTCGAGGATCCAGACTTCAGAGCCCGACGAGACCCGGATTCCCAGACCTCTCCGACCTCTACCTACATCTACAGCAAAGCTGAGACCCGTGGGTGCGACGAGACACGTGGGACCGGCCATCTTGAACGAACCTGCACTTCGCTTCCAGCACGACTCCCGAGGTAAACTCGACCAAGTGCTTTGGGGACTGAGAAGCCCCAGCCCCGAGCAGCCCCTGCACCGAAGATCAGCCCTCCAGCATCCACGAGATCTGCGTGGGGCCCTTCTGCTTGTTTGCTGCTCGACGCGTTGTCTGGTCACTTGCCGGCTGGCTAGTGGCCTCCTAGATGACGAACCTTGGAATCTTTGCTGCTGGTCTGGTTGCTCCAGACTGGCCCTTGCTCCCTTCCAAAAGAGGGGCACCCCGGACTCTCCTAGTCCGCACCAGACGCTTTCTCCACTCACCGCGTGGGTTGCCTTTGCCAAGGCCTGTTGACGCCGATTCCGGATCCAACACCGCCGACAGCGAGAGCCTGCGTGGGACAGCTCGTGCCTCCATCCTGGTAGTCGAAGACACCTCCTGGTCCACGTGGCTGCAGAGTCAAGCGTCCACTCTTCACCTGATCGCGACGACAGCACCTGGTTCCTTCCTGGTTCCACACCGGTCACTGGCTAGTGACTTTGAACACTGTCCCCTCTGCTTTCAGGTCCTCTTCTTCACCGATCCACCCTTGGATCGCACCGGACATCTTCCTCCTGGTCGCCTGCAGCATCATTTCTTTCAGGCTCCATTGACTTCAACGCGAGAACCCGAAACACTTTGGCACCTATGCACCCGCAGCCAGTGGGTGAGGTAACGAGAGCATTTCGGTGCTCAAGGGTAGTCTAACTGTCCTAGTGTCCAGTTCCACAGTCGTTGTTGTCCTAACTACTCAGGATTGTCCGTACTTACCTTTAACTTGAACTGTACTGTCCATAGACGTTGTTACGCATCTCGCGTGTGAGTTCACACTCTGCACACGCGTTCCGTGGGCCTCCTATTACTTACCTGAAGTTAGTGTAGCATGGTCCCATCGATCCTACAGCCTCTGGACAGCTCCATTCCTTTTATCGACTCTCATATTCCACTTACTTAGTATACGGTTTGTCGTGCCCCTAGGGCACCATTCTAATTTTGTGCAACTTGTCGTATTTTTCTTAAGAGATTGTCATGTGCTTAGCCCTCTGACCTCATAAAGAGTTCAGAGGTGTTGTTATTAATAAATATACTGTTTATTTTCATAACAACCTGTGTGGTGTCCTTTCATCTGGTATTCAAGGGGTTATTTTGTGGTAAACCAGCTGGCTTCACATGCCAAAAGAGTTTAGCCTAAGACTGCTTTGTCCATGCTACCATTAGGATTGCTGGTCTATAAGGTTGACTTACAACCAATCACCATAAGGGTTGTTTGGACTGATACAAGGTGATCACTAGAACTAGTGAGCATCATATATCAGGCCAACTTCTCACACTATCTGTTATGCTTCGTCAGTTTTGAGAGAGTCAGAGATGCATTACTCCACAATAGAAAAGGAACTTTTGGCAAGTTGGTGGATAATGTACAAGTTACTTACCTTCAGTAACAATGTATCTGGTAGAGACGTTGTCTAGCCGCAGGTTCCTTTACTTAGAATATCCCCAGGTGTCAGACTGGATCCAGAATTTTTTTTGCACCAGCAACTCTGCGCGCTGGGGGAAGGCGCCACACAACCCTGTCCTGACGTCGTCCACGTACGTGACGTCAGCAAGGTCCTATAAGTCTCTCCAGGCATGCTGACGTCAGTTTCCTTCTTTTCCGCGTGCAACGCGGATCCGGAGTAAGCGGTTCCTCTGTCCTGTTTTCATGCCCCATTTGACGCTTCGCGTCGGGAATAGTGTATGATGCCTTCGGGCTTTAAAACGTGTACTTCCTGTTCGCGGCAAATGTCTGCAACGGACCCACATCTTATCTGTATGTGGTGTCTGGGCGAACACTAAGACTCAACGGACTGCGACGCCTGCCAACACATCAAGCCGAAGTCCCGGCGGGAACGCCAGAAGAAGCTTCTTTCGGCTCGCCTGTCCCGGTCGGAGTCATCTCGTCCCCCGGTCTCTTCATCGACGGCAGACCCCTCTGGTTTCCAGTTGCACCGTCGTTCGCCCCTTATTGGTAAGTCGCGGCACATATCGCCGAGGCCCTTGAGCTCACTTTCATCGGTTGTCGGGGGCACTGGTTCCCGAAACACTCCGGACATGATTTTTTAAAGAATTTGTTCCAGGAAGGGTTTTCCCAGATTCCTTATATCAGACAATAGGGTTCAGTTTTAGAGTGGATAGATGGAGATGTTAAAGAAGGTGCTTTTAGGCATCTCAAGTTTTCACTTTACCACCCCCAAAAGGGCAAGATGAGCGCATGAACAATGTGTTGACTCAGTGTTTGCAATAGGCAATAGCTAACAGATGTGCCGCTTTGAATGTGGTTCGTTCAGTGTTATGGTTTTATAGATCATGTCCCCAATCAACTACACAAGTGTCCCTGTTCGAGTTGTTAAGGGGTAGGAAGCCACCACAAACGTTTGTCCGAGTTGGGTGAACAGATGGATAAAAGTTGGTGGTAAACTGGATGAGTATGATGTCATAGTCAAGAAAAACGTGGGTGAGGCCAAAGTTAGACAAAAAGAAATATTTTATGAGCATAACCGGGTTAAGAACAAAATTGAAGTTGGAGATACGGTATGCATTAGAAAAGGGGCGTATGACAAAACAAATTAGCGATCCTGTTGTGGTAGATAAAATATACGGGAATGCAATCAGAGTCAATGGTGCCGACTGCTGGAAATTAAAAAAGTTTGTCAAATGTGATGGTAAGACTGTACAGGTCCCTGCACTGTCTAACCAAGTCCACGCACTGACCGCAGCTCCTGAATTAAATGCCAAACTCACTGTCCGCAAGAGCACCCGCGCCAGGCAGATTCCGCTCAGATTCAGGGAAGTAACCAGTGGTTTATAATTGGAAGTTGCAACTAAAGTTTGCTGGTGTTTAGTTATGTTTTGGAGAAAATTCTGAAATGTTTATTATATTATGTACAAGGGTATTATGTTTTGCGTATAGTGATTTCGTTTTTGTAATTTTTTTGTTTTGCTTTTTTTTGTTGTTTTTTTTTTTGTCCTCATCTCCACCATGGCCGTGATCCGTCAAATTTCTGGATTGGGAGGAAAGAAAGACAGGCAGCAGATATGACACGCAAACTCAGTATGAACTGGTGGGGTTACGACCGATTAGTGGAGTTGCCAAAACCCAGATGCTGTGTCAATCACACTGCACATTCTACCCCCAGCAACTTATTGGACGGATGCTCAACCATCAGCCATTTTCCTTATTGGTTAAATTAACCTTTATACCCAACAAAGAAGGCGAGGTTGCACAGCAGAGAAAGTATATCATGGCTTCGTAATCATCGGATGTGGGGGAAAAAAAAAAACCCACTCCTCTAACGAGATTAATCGAGTAAGTGCCAAAAAGCTCTTTTTTCTGGTTTCTCAGCTCTGGCGAGATCTAATTTAGATATTTGTAGCATTGAAGTGCGCCAGTCGTGTATGGAAGGGGGAGATACCTCTTTCCATCGCTTGCAAATTTTTCTGCGGGCCACCAGGATGGAGAAGAATAAGAGATTTTTGGTTGCACTTCGTTTCTGGTCAGCTACTCCGAAGATTACTAACGGAAGATCGATGGATACCGTGGAACCCGTGGAAGATGTACGTTTGTTGCTGATTTGATCCCAAAAAGACCTGAGTTGGGGGCAATCAAAAACATATGTGCATCAGAGGCTGCCATTAGGCCGCACCGCACACATGCAACCGAACCCCCCGAGGAACATTTGGAAAGCCTCTGAGGCGAATAGTAGGCCCTGTGGATAGTGAAAAGATGGTTTCTACGGAGCCAAGCTGGTTTGACCAGGTCCCACAGAACGTTACATGATATTGACCATAAATCGTTCAAGTTCGAGGATGGCATCAGGGACCCCCATAATTTTACGGGGAGATAGAAATCTCCGTCAATCTCCTCCAAGATTAAATTATACCATAGGGAGACTTCCTTTGCTGCTGTTGGTTTGTCTAGCATAAGGTCTTCCAGATGGTTACCTTCACCTAAAGGTCCATTGTGAAGCAGAGCGGGTCTATCTGGCTGTGCTTGGGCTTGGGCCCAACTTGAGATTTTCAGACATTTTAATCTAGACAGCCCTGGACCTGTCTTTCTTGCTAGATGTTCCCATGGCAGCAAGACTCCATCCATGAATAAGTCACCCCAAGTTAGAATTCCAGCATCTTTTAGTGGGATTACCAATGCATCAGTTGTCCAGCCAGGAGGTACGGGAAGATCCCATATTGGAGATCTATTTGAATAGTATCCTAATTTAGTTACAGATCTTATATTGTACCAAGTTCTTGCAAGACCCTGCAGCACCTTTAGTTTGATCTTCTTAAAAAATTTGGGGTCGCCGAACTTAAATAGGAAGCCTGACTGCCTGACTTCTTCCCCCTGCAACAATGCCTTAAACATCAACCCTATACCTTGGTCTGATGGAGTTTTTAACAGCATTCGTGCATGTGTCATCTGAAAGGCCCAGGCATATATCTGAAGGTCGGGACCAGCTAAGCCACCTTTCTCCCTACGTCGCCTTAATTTCTTCCACGCGATTCTTACAGTTTTATTTTTCCATATAAATGAAGGATATACTGCTTTGCATCTTCGCCACTAATGATGTGTCAAAAAATAATGGTATAGTGTTAATAATAAAAGTTAACTGAGGTAAGATTGACATTTTCACCAAGTTTGCACGTCCCAGAACCGTCAAAGGTAGGTGCATCCAAGACTCCATTAGTTTCCTGCATTTTTTCGCAACTATTGTAAAATTTGTAGATGCAATCAAATTGATGTCTTTAATTATTCTTAAACCTAGATAATTGAGATTACTACTAAGTTGGCCATTGAAACCTGTTAGATCACTGTTCCAAGCCATTGTTTCCGTCTTAGATGCGTTAACCTCATACCCTGAGATTGCCCCGAACTCGAGTGCTAAGTTTATAGCTGCTGGAAATGCAGTGCTGATATCCGACGTCATAATCATGACATCGTCGGCGTACAGTGACACCTTTTTTTCCCAATCTCTATACTTAAAAGGCTTGATGTTATTAGCCTGGCGGATTTTCTGCGCAAAGGGCTCAATATAGAGATCGAAAAGCAGAGGGGATAAGGGGCACCCCTGACGTGTGCCCCTTGTGATGGTAAATGACTCAGATAGTCCACCGTTAACCAAAACGGAGGCAGTTGGATTATGGTATATAAGATCCACTGCTCTACGAAAAGAGCATCCCATGCCGAACTTTTCCAAGACCCCCGACAGGTACAACCAATTGACCCTGTCAAAGGCCTTGGTGGCGTCCAGCGTGAGAATTGCCAATGGCGCAGAAGAAGTTGTCGCCATATCGATTGCTCCTATAAGGTCATACGTCAGCTCAAACAGCTGGCGACCCTTCACGAAGCCCTTCTGATTGGAGTGTAGGACTTCTGGAGCCACCTGGCTCAATCTCTTGGCTAAAAGGGATGTAAAGATTTTATAATCCGCGTTAAGTATTGAGATGGGACGGTATGAACCGCAGTCTGAAGCGACCTTGCCTGGTTTCAGGATAAGTGTAATGGAAGCATTATTCCAGGAGGTAGGAGGTAACATTCCTTCTTGCAAAATTTGATTAAATATATCTACGAGAAGAGGAGAAATGTCAGTTATTAGGTGTTTATATATTTCAGACGGCAAGCCGTCGGGCCCCGCCGCTTTACCTCCCTTGCTGTTTTTTATTACATTTATCACTTCTTCTTCCGTGATCCTCTTATCCAAAGATAAACTTTGTTCTACGGTTAGAGATGGTAAAGAAATGCCTTCTAGCCATTCCTTTATTCCATCAGATGAGGTATTCATGTCCTCCTGATATATATTCTGGAAAAAATCCTTGAAGGCAGATCTTATTTCAGGATCTGAAGATACGGTCCCAGTCCTGGTTTTAATACAATCTACGTTGTTCCGACTCCGATCAGTTCTGGACTTCCAGGCTAGTAATTTACCAGCCCCTTCTCCGAATTCAAAATTGGCTAGCTTACTGGCTTCCCATTTCTGGAGAATACGCTGATTAAGAATAGAAGCCAACTGCCCCTTAAGCTCTAGTAGTTTTTCCTGCTTATCCGATGTAATTGAGTCGGAAACATTATTACAGGCCTCTAGCTCAGATTGGATCAGTGACAAGTTGGTTTCTATAGATTCAATTTCTTGGGTGTATTGCTTTCTCCGGAATGTAGTTTTGCTCTTAATAGCACCCCGCAGGAAGCACTTAAATGCGTCCCAGATAATACTGGGAGTAGCAGAGCCAGTATTGAGACAAAAGAATTCCTGTACTTCTGCCTGAATACATGCGAGATCGTCTGGAGATGAAAAAAGTGAGCGATCGCACGTCCATGTCCTGTTCGGAGATCTGATCAAGCCGACAAGTTCCAGGGAGACAGCACTATGATCTGACAAATGTGAAGGTAGATGAGCAATATTTTTTACCGAATCCAGCAAAGTTTTGCTGATTAGGATCAAATCAATCCTAGACTGATGGTGATATTTAAAATTGTGAAATGAGTAGACTGGTTTTTGACCTGCTCTTACTCTCCAGATATCTAGAATTCCATATTGATTCATAGATTTAAGTAAAAAAGCTCTGGATTTAGAGAATGTTTGTTGCCGGCTAGACGGAGTCTTGTCAATCAGAGGATTAAGCACGATATTAAAATCCCCTGCCATTATGACAGGTTCTGGGAAATGCAATAATTAAGAGAATAATGTCTCTAGGACTGATGGGTCGTCCCGATTAGGACCATAGTACCCTACGATGGTGAATTGTGATCCATTTATGACTATTGCAGCAATGACCCATCTGCCAGCGGAGTCAACCTTCTGCTTTACGATTTTTGTGGTGATTGATTTTTTTAAAGAGAATCGAGACCCCTATAGTAGTACTTGTTTGCGAAGTTGAAACAGACAGATCTATCCACTTGTTCTTTTTTATTACTTCTAACAGGTCGACTTCAACCAGGTGTGTCTCCTGGAGTATTATGACATGCGCATCCGAGTCCTGTAAATATTGAATGATCCTGTTAGACCTAGGTTTGGTGCGCAGGCCATTAATATTCCAGGAGAGAATCCTAAGCATACTCATGACAAGTAAGATTAATTCGACCCATCATGCGGTCATTGGCTGACAGTTGAAATACTATGCCTAAGAGTATTAAACCTGTCCATACTGAAAAGCAAGAAAAGAGACAGTCCGCAACTAAATTGGAAATGAGGAATTTTTTCTTTTTTACTCCCACCCCCCCACCACCCAAGTGAACCCCCCCAACCTCTCTTGAGGAACCCTTGTTCTATCTAACCGGAACGTGTCCGTTTTTTCGGTAGCCCTGACTCTTTACTGAGCCCCTGCAAGAGCGTGTCTTATAGTGTAGAGGGCTATATAGTGCTCCATCATATTAATAGCTTGACATTTTTTTTTCCAATCACCCCATTGTGCAAATTGTGCAAATGAACTTAGTATGAATGTTTAAACTTTCGAGTCCCCTTTTTTTTTCCACATACTTTCTTCTCCTTTTCTCCTGTCTTTACATTATCTTTCCATTATCTTTTTCACTTGCTTCTATACTTCTCCCATTTTCCTTATTTCTCGAATAGTTTCCTCCCCTTTTTTCCTCCTTTTTTCCTTATTGTCTTCCCCCTCCTCCATTGATTTACTGAGGGAAGAGACATGGGATAAATGAAAGGACAAGCGACAACAAAAAAAGTATATTGTCTGGCTCTCGTTATTTTATCCCGAGCCGCCTTCAGCCCCCTTTGCGGCTTCAAAGGTCATCAGTAGGTCATCTGCAGCCTGAACCGTGTGGATAGTAAACATCTTATTATTCATCATTATCTTCAGGGCAGCAGGAAATCTCAGCTGTACTGTAGCACCTAGATTTCTAAATGCCTCCATCCTCCTGCCCAATTCCCATTGTCTATTTAAGGTGGCCCTTGATAGATCCGATCTTATTTGAAAGTTAAAGCCATCTCCTGACAGGGATTTTTGCTTAAGTGCTAGGTTGAGAATCTGGTCCTTTAAAGAATAGGTGTGGAAGGTTACCAATACCTTGCGTGGTTTAGACCTCTGTGTACTCAATCTAAAGGGATCCCTGTGTATACGCTGTATATCTAGAGCTAGTTCCTCTTCTGAGTGATCCAAATTGAGAGATTTTTTTTAGGAGTCGGATTGATGTTTGAGCCTTCACTACCTTCCGGCACATTTAAGATACGGATATTAGAGCGCCTAGAGTTATTCTCCAAAATCTCCAGCCTATCAGCTAGGGCAGTATCCTCCCCTTTTAGTTTCGTGATCTCTTCTTTGGCATTATCCAGTTCTAGAGAGATCACAGCAACCGTCTCCTCAAGCGCTCCAGTTCTCGAAAGTAGTCCATCTATCTTGCTGTCCATGGACTCACAATAAGATCTAATTTCTTTCTGGATTTTCGTTGACTCGTCGAAGTCCCGTTTTATATCTGCTGACAAGTTTGAGAGCATGGGCAATAGAGATGAGACCGTGAGATCTGGGAAAGCGTCCATTCCAGAAACAAGAGGTCTAGGTGGTATAGCACTAGCGGAAGGTAGATTGGGAATTATCTGTGAGGAAATATTCAAGTTCGAATATAGATTTCATTTGGGACCCTCCTCTAGGCACTGGGGTTAGTTTTGGATTACTAATGGGACTTCAAGCTCAACAAAATTGCTTGGTACAGATGGAGTTTCAGGTAACAAAAGAGAATCTGTTGAGGGCCCTCCAATGCAAATGCCTTTGCCGGCAGACACCTCTGCGTTCACCTCTGCCTCTGCCTCAGATGCCATATACGTGGGTGTGCTGGGCGCACTATTGGCGTCTGCCAAAAGAAGGCTCTTTGTGGAGTTAATACCAGACATCTTATCGTTGTTAATCACAGAAGTGTTTTCATCCAAACAACCTGATTGTTCCGTCTCCATTTGCTGATCAAAGGGTATGCTTGCAAGGGGAGAGATATTTTGTGCTAGGTCCAATACTTGAGGAATCGCCTTAAAATAGGAGCGGAGCGACGGTGTCATCTTAGAACTAGAGTCTAGGACAGTTTTTGCAGCCTTAGTTTTTTTTGCTCTCTTGGCTTTCACTTCATTGGAAAGGTAAGAAGATATTTTAGAGGGCATTTTTGAGTTACTCGCTGTCTTAAACCATTCCTTACCCCCTTCAGCAATTTCTGCGAGCGGGCTCTTGATCTCTGGGCTGATTTTCGATTGTTATTTTGGGAAAAAGAAAAGGTAATGTGATAGGTTAGGCGCATATATGTCTGAACACAGTTGTAGAGTCTGAACACAGTTGTAGAACTATAGCAAGGTAACAGAATTGGATTGTTGGGGTGTTAGAATGTAAGTAGGCAGGGTGTTGTGTTGCATTCAATGACAGTTGGAAGTAAGCAGTGGCGCTGTCATAAATATTACCACCATGAATTAAGCTCAAATCTGGTGGCATCATTTCTTTTCGCCATGTTGCCTACCACAAAGATCCTAACGCACAAGTTACTTACCTTCGGTAACAATATATCTGGAAGAAATAGTCGTTAGTATTAGATTCTTTACCTTAGAATATCCCCAGGCGTCAGACTGGATCCGGAAATTTTTGCATAGCAGTACCCATGCGCGTCGGTAGTCGTCGTCCACGGCTCCGCGTCCGTCCTCGGCGTCGTAGACGCCGTGATAACGTTGTCGGAGTACTTAGACGCCGCCCTCGCGCACTGACATCAGATCTTATACATAGCTTTTCCGAGCCAGAAAACGCTGGTGCCATGAAACTAGGGCCCTGAAAGGGATGACCTTAACCCTAGATACTGGTTCCCAGAACGGGGAGGATGGGTGGGTCGGTAAGGAATCTAATACTAACTACTGTTTCTTCCAGATATATCGTTACCGAAGGTAAGTAACTTGTGCATCTGAAAGAAACAGGTTAGTATTAGATTCCTTACGTAGGAATAGATACCCCAGCAATACCAACCCCGGAAGTGGGTCTGCGAACTAATAATTACACCAGAAAGTCCTGGATAACGGAACGGCCAAAGAAGCCATCTCTCCGAACTTGGCTGTCCAGGCAGTAGTGTCTTGCAAACGTGTGCAGCGAGGCCCACGTAGCTGCCTGACAAATGTCCTGCAAGGGGACTCCCCGGCCCAGGGCAGTAGTAGCCACCGTGGCCCGAGTGGAATGGGCCCTCAGCCCAACAGGAGGCTCCTTTTTAGCCAAGGAGTAGCATGCCTTGATGCACAACACGACCCACCGAGAGATGGTCCGTTTGTGCACCGCCCGTCCCTTCTTCGCACCTACGTAACCAACGAAGAGTTGGTCATCACCCGGAACTGGCGTGTGCGATCAAGGAAGAAGGAGAGCGCACGTTTTGAGTCCAGACGGTAGAGCCTCTCCTCCTCTTTCGAGGGATGCGGAGGCGGATAGAAGGTGGGCAAGGTGATAGACTGCCTGATGTGGAAGGGTGTGACTACCTTGGGCAGGAAAGAAGGAGGGGTACGCAACACAACCATGTCCGAAAGGACAGAAAGGAAGGGAGGTTTGCAAGAAAGAGCCTGGAGCTCACTCACTCTCCTGGCAGAGGTGATGGCAACCAGGAAAGCAGTCTTTAGAGTAAGAAGACGAAGAGGACAGTTATGAAGTGGCTCGAAAGGAGCACACATCAAAAAGGTAAGAACAAGGTTCAAGTCCCACTGAGGCATTACGAAAGGAACAGGAGGGACATATGAGTGATGCCCAAAAACCTATTCACAACTGGGGACTTGAACAAAGAGTGCTGATCAGGGAGCCTTAAGAAGGCGGAAATGGCAGAAAGATAGCCCTTGATAGTGCCCAGAGCAGAGCCCTGCTGGGCAAGAGAGAGAAGAAAGAGGAGAACCTTAGAAAGAGGGGCAGAGAGTGGATCCACAGCCTTTGCTGTGCACCATGCCACAAATTTGTTCCACCTGCAGGCGTATACCGTCTTTGTGGAGGGACGCCTGTCTGCCAGAATGACATCACAGACTTCGGGAGGCAAGTCAAATGGCCTCAACTGTCGCCGCTCAATCTCCACGCGTGTAGGTGGAGGCTGGACAGGTTCGGGTGGAGGACCGTCCCCTGCTGCTGCGACAGAAGGTCCTCCTGAAGAGGCAGACGAACCGGGGGATCGACTGACATGCTGAGTAGCTCTGGATACCAGTACCTTCGTGCCCAGTCCGGAGCCACAAGGATGACTTGGGCCCGGTTGCGCTTGATCTTCTTCAGCACTCTGGGCAGAAGTGATATAGGCGGAGGCGTACAACAGACAGCAACTCCACTCGCGTCGAAAAGCGTCTCCGAGCGAGTGCCGCCTTGGAAATTCCAACGCGCAGAACTGATGACATTGCGCGTTCTCTTCTGTGGTGAATAGATCTAACCAAGGCTCCCCCCACTGCTGAAAGAGGCCTTGCACCACGTTCAGACGCCATTTGTGATCCATCATGCACCGACGGCTGAGTTCGTCCGCCCTGGCGTTCAAAGAACCTGCCAGGTGTTGAACCACCAGGGTCACGCCCTGATGTTCCAGCCACTGCCAGAGGCGCAGAGCCTCCAGGCAGAGGGTCCACGACCCCACACCGCCTTGCTTGTTGCAGTACCACATGGCGGTGTTGTCCGTGCACTACACTCCCCCGGACAGAGGGGAGGAATGCCTTCAGTGCAAGACGGATCGCCCGCAGCTCCAGAAGGTTGATATGGAGCTGGGACTCCGCCGGAGACCAGAGGCCTCTGATCTCCGCCTCTCCCATGTGACCTCCCCAGCCCTGGAGAGACGCGTCTGTCACAACTACGTGGTCCGGTTGGGGAAGGGAGAGGGATCTGCCGCTGACTCAATCGCGGTCCTGGAGCCACCACTGCAACTGTCTTGCAGTGCCCTCCGAGATCAAGACATGGTCGGACAAGTTGCCCTGATGCTGGGACCACTGAAACTTCAGGTCCCACTGCAGAGCCCGCCACCGGGCATGATGCACCAGAAGGATGCAGGAGGCCATCAGCCCCAGAAGCCGCAGCGTCAACCTGACCGAAATCTGGGATAAAGGCTGAAAGATCGGAATCCGAGCCTGAATATCCCGAACCCAAAACTGCGCCGAGTCTAGAACCGCTCCGATGAAGAGGAGCTTCCGAGAGGGACACAGGTGTGATTTCGGCACATTGATGGAGAACCCCAGCTGGTGCAGGAGGTCGGCCGTAGTCTGGAGGTGGCTGACGACTGTCTGGGGCGAGCCCGCCTTCAACAACCAGTTGTCGAGGCAGGGGAAGACTGAAACCCCTAACCGGCGCAGATGAGCTGCGACCACCGCCATCACTTTCGTGAACACCCGTGGGGCGCTGGTAAGGCCGAAGGGGAGCACGGTATACTGAAAGTGCTCGTGGCCCACCGTGAACCGCAGGTAGATCCTGTGGGCCGGCAGGATGGGGATGTGGAAGTACGCATCCTGCAAGTCCAACGCTACCATCCAGTCTCCTGGGTCCAGGGCAGCTAATACCTGAGCCAAAGTCAGCATCTTTAACTTCTCCTTCCGGAGGAAGCCGTTGACATTCCTGAGGTCCAAGACAGGGCGTAGGTCCCCTTTGCCCTTCTTGGGAACCAGAAAGTAGTGGGAATAGCAACCACACCCTACTTCTGGCCCAGGAACGCGCTCGATGTCCCCCTTGGCCAAGAGGGCCGTAACTTCCTCCTGCAGAAGTCGCAAGTGATCCCCCGACATGCGGTGGCATGGCTGGAGGGGTCGCCTCGAATGGGAGGGAGTAGCCCCTTCGGACGATTTGCAGCACCCACCTGTCCGAAGTGACTACGCGCCAGTGGAGGAGGTGATGGCGAACCCTGCCGCCCACTGGCGTCGAATGGGCCTGAAAGCTCGGAAGGCTTTGAGGCAGATGCTGCGGGGGTGGATGTGGACTGGCCTCGCCGTTGTCCCCTGGCACCGCCACGGCAGTTACCACGTCCGCCACCGCGCTGGATGCTAGTCTGCGGGCCGTGGCTGGCAGGACGTGTGGGGGCGCCCCTTCTGTGGCCACGAAAGGAGCGAAAAGCAGCAGTTTGCTGGCGCGGGGCCGACAGGCGCAAGGACTTGGTCGTAGCCCTGGAGTCCTTAAAGCACTCAAGCGAACTGTCTTCTTTGTCGCCAAAAAGGCGACGGCCATCAAACGGCATGTCCATAAGGGTGTTTTGGACATCAGCCGAAAAGTTGGCGGACCTCAACCAGGCGTGGCGACGAATCGCCACCGTCGTTGCCATCGCTCTGCCCAGTGAGTCCGTGGTATCCAGCCCACATCGGATGGAGTACCATGCCGCATCTCGACCCTCCGCAAGGGCGTGGGCGAGTTTAGCCCGGGCCTCCTCCGGGCATTGTGGCAGCACGTCCGCGACCGTGTCTCACAGAGAGTGGGTATAACGGCCCAAAAGGCACGCAGTGTTGACAGACCGCAACCCCAAACTCAGGGAGGAGAACATCCTTTTTCCATACTGTTCGTACCTCTTGGATTCCCGATCGGGGGGAGCCGTCGGGAATGGGGTCTGGGAGTTAGAGGCCTGGATGACCAGACTCTCGGGGGTGGGGTGGGTGGACAGGAAGCAAGGGTTGCCTGAGGCCGGGTGGTGGCGTCTGGCCACGTTCCTATCTACAGGAGGACCTGTAGCGGACCTGGACCAGGTGCCCAGAAGATCATCAGTCAAGGCCTCATTAAATGGCAACAGAGGCTCCGCCGAGCTTGTTTGCGGTTTAAGGACCTCTGTGAGGAGGTTAGTCCTCACGGCCGTGACGGGGAGCTCAAGGCGTAAGGCCTTGGCCGCCCTCATCAACACCACACTATAAGCAGCCCCCTCCTCCGAAGCCACGGTAGGAGGGGAGACAAAGCCAGTGTCGGGCGAAGTGTCCAGACCACTGGCATCCCCAAACTTCTCTGTCCAGTCCTGATAAGACTGGCACTCGCGTGCCAGAGGGTCCTCAGACCCCTCCCAGTCTGCTTCGCCACCCATCTCAGGCTCAAAGGACGGGGTCGGCTCGTAGAAGTAAAAATCTCCCATCGGCGTCGACAGCGGCTTCGACCGACGCCGCTACGGCACCGGAGCTGAATCGAGAGCAGAACTGGAGACGGCGTCGACCGAGGTCGGTGCCGGGGGCGACACCCTAAGGGCTGGCGCCGGCGAGGTTGTGAGGTCGACCGGCGACGACCGGATCTGGGCCCGGATCCAGTAGAGACCTGCGGCGGCGGGACCGAAGTCGCAGATGGCGACGGGGCCGAAGCACCCGATAGCGCCGGGGCCGAAGCACCCGGCCCGCTTGGATTCCCAGTCGGGCCGCAGTGCCCGAAGGCGCCGCAGAACCAGACGGAGAAGAGAGCGACCTCATGGCCATGAGGAACGCTTCGATCTCCTCCGGCGTCGCGTGCTGCCCAGGGACCGACGGGTATGGAGCAGGCCGCGACGCCAGCGGCTCCGGCGGAGCCGCGTGGGCGGTGTCGCCCGAACCCCCGGCCGCATGGTGTGAGCGTCAGGGGTAGTCAGAAGAGCGGTGTCGCGTCTTTGACTTCTTGTGCCTCTTACCTGAAGACTTGGAGCACGACGAGTGGTGACGACTCGACGATCTGTGACGACTTCGGCTCCGCGACCGGTCCCTTGACCTCCTCCTGGACCGGGACCTCGAGCGGCGCGGGGCCGACTGCCGGAGCTCGAGGCGCTTGCAGGACCGCTCCCGCCTAGCCTTTGACGTCAAGGCCCGACAGTCGGGGCATGACTTGTCTTCGTTCTCGAGCCCCAGGCAATGTAGACACCGGCGATGGGGGTCGGTGACCGACATCAGTCGGTCGCAGTCGGAGCAGGGTTTGAACCCGGGCATCCCTACCAGCACCTACGGAGTCAAACGACTTCGAAAAAATGATCAAAAATGATCGAAAAAGTTTAGTCAAAAAGTGACTAAGGATACCACTTTTTCCGGATCGGCGCTTGCTGGCGCGGAAAAAATAGGAACTGACGTAAGCACGCGAGGGCGGCGTCGAAGTACTCCGACGACATCATCACGGCGCCTACGATGCCGAGGACGGACGCGGAGCCGCGGACGACGCCTACCGATGCACATGGGTACTGCTACACAAAAATTTCCGGATCCAGTCTGACGCCTGGGGATATTCTAAGGTAAGGAATCTAATACTCACCTGTTTCTTTCAGATTTGTAGAATAACTGGGTGCTAGTAGACCCAAATCAATAGTCCTTTTTTGGAGTATTTTGCTGTACAGCTGGAGCATTTTATAATGTACTTTGAGGAATAAAGACGGCAATGCCACAGTAGCTGGCCGATGATCTCCCCCAATCAAGCAGAGCAGGGGAAACTGCAAGTCGGCCCTGTGGTGCCAGGGATGCTAGAGCTAAAAGTCCTCGAGGACCTGCCCACACAGCGGAGTGCAGGCAAATGGTCAGCAGAAGGAGAAGGGCAGAAGCTCTGGAGGAGCCCTAGTAGTCCTGAAGGTGGTCCCTGGAGGCAGCTGATTTCCTCAGCAGGAGACGTTCTGATAAGGTTTGAACAGAGACTCGTTAGTTTGCAGGGCAGTCAGAGCCATGTTGTGAAGTAAACAAACCAGGAAATGCTTTCCCACGGACCAACTGCCCACAAAGCTACTTCAAAACTCTGCAAAAGGAGTGGTAAAGTGTAACACCCTAGAAAAAGGCGAACAAGTGGCAAGATTTACTCGTATTATGCTGCAGGCAAGATGATGTTTCTGTAGCAGGAATGTTCATCCAAATTTTGGAGTATGAAAAAAGCAGATCGCTGTTAGAACTCCCTTTACTTCCGGATAGCAGAGCACAGAGCTATGGTGTTTTTACAGTGGGTAAGAGATCAGAGCATCTCACCTCATTTTCAGCTTAGCAGCACAGATAATAATGTGGATAGGCTATCTTCCAACACTTACGATGATGATGGAGAATAATTCAAGCATGTCAATCTATGAAAGATGCAAAGCTGGGGAAGGAAAGGTCACTTTCTTTTTAGAACAGTTTTACAACATGGGTCTCCTTCTTGGATTATTACACTTAAATACTTCAGCATTGCGGGGACGGTTCACAGTACACCGATCTTTCGGCCAACACACATGAAAAATATCATAAGCTACACAAGCAAACATTTCCAACTGACCAATTTACTTTTTAACAGTCGTTTTGAATAGTGGTAGTTTGCCACCGTACAGCTACTTCAAAAGGCCCCAAAACGAGATTTCTTCGTGAAGTGAAAGATAAACCAACCGTAGATATTAGAAAAGAGACATCTGGCAGTGTTAAACAGGCCCTTTTTATTTCACAAGACTTTTCCAAATATGGCAGTGCAGCATCGGCCCCTTTTGGCCCTTTGCATGTCAATACAGGCTGAACACAGGGCACCAGTCAGCATTTCCTCAGGAAGTCTCTCCCCCTCCAAAAGGCTTCTATGCCTAACGTTTAGCACAGTGAGGTTAGATTGTAGTGCCAGGGCCTGCAGACCTAATGGCAGTCTTGAGGAAGGATTCAGGAGACAGGATGAAGTGAAAAATAGCACTGAAGGTTAACAGTGCCTAAAGTGGGGAAGAAGTGAAAGAAAACAAAGAAAACGAAGGATCTGTTTTGCAGACTGATCTCAAAGGGCTTCTGAAACTGGCTAGCAAAGGTTGGACCCAAGTAAACATTGTCATCACATTCATTCACATATCAGAGCATCCTGAGGGAGAGAGGACGTAGTGCAGGACTACGGAGGCATGAACAGTAGCTCTCCAATTAAGGCAAAGCAAATGCTTAAAGCTTCTCACATTAGGGAGCTGTGGCTTGGGCTGGAGTCTGGGAAAAGATATATAGAACATCTATGCCCCAGACAGAAGTTAAAAACAATGTGTCACATTGCACATCAGCACAGTTTTGGGCGAAACAATGGACCCCAACGCGATTTTGAGGAAAATAAACTGGTTTTTAGTTGACCTGCAATGCAAAAATGTATTTAAAAACCACTCTGTAGGCAATCTTAAAAACAATGGGACAATTTCTATTCCAAACTTGTCAAACTACACGAACTGTGAACCACCACAAACTGATCATTTAAAAAACTCTGAGGAATTACTACCAGCAGTTCACCTTTTTGTTGCCCACGTGTCCCAGACGTGGAGCTGGCAAAAAAGCAAGCCCCACTCTCCAATTTGCTAAGGTATACCGTGAACAACAAAAAAAGAACATCTGTCCTGTCCTACTATTGAACGCAGGGATGTCAAACTAGAGTCCTGAGGGCTGCAATCATAACAGGTTTTTGCAATATTAGCATGAAATAAATTTATATACAAGGAATTAAGACTATAATTATTTACATGATGCATGGTAACCCTGAAAATCTGGTATAACCGTGGCCTCTGGGAACTGCGTTTCAACACCTCTCATCTAGTGCATGGTTGTAAAATATATTTTTTTTAAAAGAAGCACAGATTTCTGGCTATGTCCATGACATCACTCCATTCTTACACTCAAAAGGTCGTGGTAAATTTCTGCAAGTTTGAGAAACAGTAGACTATTAACAGCCAGACAGCAACCCTAGTGGAGATCATGCTTTGGTTATTTTAGATATATATATATATAGATAGATATATTTGTTTTTCACTTTTGAGGTCTCTGGGTGAAGGAAAACCTTTCATACACCAAATGGGCGATAAAGACTTGCAACAATTCAAGACCCACTGCAGTGCATTGATACTACAGTTCATTCTAAATCACTAATATATACAAATATAAACAGTGTTATCATTTAAACGATTTTTCTAACAATCATCTACTCTTTCACAGAGGGGCTTTGATTCTCTGTAACAGTGAAGTGGAAAAGGGTCTAATTAAAATAATATAAATTAAAAGTGCTTCTCTTCCACTTTGAAAAACAAGGAAATGCTAAACCTACAACAAAATGCCAACGCTCATCATAATACCCCCTTAAGTTTCTCTCCCTAATACATAA
Organism: Lissotriton helveticus; assembly: GCF_964261635.1. Taxonomy (NCBI): domain Eukaryota; kingdom Metazoa; phylum Chordata; class Amphibia; order Caudata; family Salamandridae; genus Lissotriton; species Lissotriton helveticus. Next base: position 1,598,356,794 of record NC_136068.1, on the reverse strand, counting down.
ACTAAACGCAATGCTTTTCATGCTGCTCTGCAGAAAGGAGTAGAGGTTTACATGAATGCAGTAAAGTTTGAATTCTTGACTCTCCCTGTCACTTCCAACCCAGTTCCTGGAACTCTCAGTCTAGGATGTTAAATGATGGCTGGTGTACCTTGGTCAAGTTATACATAGGAGCAGGGCGCTCAAGTTTACCCATAATTAGGTCATCTAGTCGAGGTTTCAAATTTGCATTCTAGGACTTGCAGCCCTGTTTTATCACACTATATACTCAGGACTAGAAGCCCCCAAACGCAAAACGACAAAATTGGCTCACAAGGACCTAGAAAACTTAAGAGCTCTGCAACATTAGGTAACAAGTCCTGGAAGTCTTGAACAAGGATCCAAGAGCAGCTTCAGCGCCCCATCTGCTCATAAAAAGATTTTCTCCACAAATGTATCCCCACAACTTGTTTAATGCCTCCTGTGCGCAAAAGCCATTTAGTGTACTGCTTCTCTACCCCCAACTGCAAATTCTGGGCTTTAGTTCCCCTGGAGATGAGATTAGTGGGAGCCAACATATAGGGGAAGGGGCAGGATAACAAACTGGGCCCTCCCTAGCCTGCTAACTCCAGTGCTTACATTTTAATGAGCAAACCAATGTCGAGAAAATATGTGAGGAAAAAATGTCGAGGAAATGTGTGCAAGCAGGTTCTCCTTCAAGCCTGTGCAAGAGCCACCATTCAAAGGTCAGCTGTCCCAGGTCGTAAGGCAGGGAGATCAAGAGGGTCAAATGGTTAAACAAATAAACATTTGTGGTTGAAAACAACAAGTCATATTGTGGCCACTAAACTCTGCCAACCTATTACTGTAGGAGCAGAATATTCAAATTTCACCTCGCCTAGAGATAAAACATGCTAGTGCAGCTTTGTGTCAGTGTGCCTCAGGCAAAGCACTGGTACATGGTGCAGGAAGGAGGCTATAAAACTAGCCACCCTTCTTGACACCATTCAGAAGGACAAGGAAAAGGGGGCAGCAGAACACACACCATGCGTGCATTCATACAAACATGAATGAAGAGGGTCAGTATTACAGACACTCCAAAGGACCTGATCCCCAAGCAGCGCCAACGTCTCTACACTTTATATAAAAGAGGTCAGCATTATTTTCCATGGTCTTTCTCTTGATATCACCATTCTTCTTGTCCATACGATCAGGATGCTTATGGAAACAAGCAACTCCAAACTGCTATTTGTGTTTTTAAAGGGACATGAGAGTTGGCATCATTTAACTGGAGCCAGTGTTAAGCCATGGGTTCATTTGTTTTATATAACTTTGATTTTTTGTGAAGTGCTGCACATCACAGACCGTCAGTTTGTGATAGTACTTCATGGCTGTCACCTTTTGAGACTCATTGCTGCAGGTTCTCAAACCAGAGTGCAACTTCATCTCATTCAGTCCAGCCGGAGTACCACCAAGCAAATAAATTACTTAAACAGAGGCTGGAAGGAGTGAGGTACAATAATGCCCAAAAGATGAAGACCTGTCTGCTTTTCTCCATTGCGTCTTTAACGCCTCCTCTCATTCTGCAAGCACAATGTCGTAGGAAGGAGGAAGTCTGCCAGGGACAGACTAGCAGAGTTTAACATTCAGCCACACCAGAGGCAAAGAGCGGAGAAAGAGTCTGAAAGACATCTTGTCCTGGTGTAAGAAAGCATGTAAGGCTAAGAGCAGAAGAGCGCATTCCCAAGCCCTCCCGGCAGCAGTATCCACATGTTCTCTCTCTTGTCTCCAACTTTCCACAGATTCAACATTCAAGGAAACTACAGAACTTTCCTTATAAATGAGCACTTTAATCATTTACGCAACGTCCTCACGCCAGACACATTCGGCCCTGACCGCCTTCACACAGATCTAAGACGACCTGGAAGCCAATTAAAATATACTCCTGCATTCTCCATGGCCCAAGTGACCTCTAGTAACTTGTCCTTCATATGCAGGGAATGTCTGTCCACACACCAGAGACTCGTTCTAAGAACTGATAGCTGCAATTTCGGACCCTAACCTTTAGGATGTAAACTCTAGAAGCCTTCCTAAGTAGTCCCATGCTTCTAGGATCCCTGTTATGGAGGATATGTGGAAGACAAGGCCATAGTCCACGTACCTGTATTAAATGCTATTTGGTGCTCATCACTCACCCCATTGGTAGGCCGTGCTTACCTGGGTTATAGAGCTCTTTTACATCATTTTTCACTCAGGACAGTTCTGTTTAGGAAATAGTAGCATCACTTACATTTCAAAGAAGGCTCTGTCATACTCAGAACAAAAAGAAACAGTGTTTATCCACCTAAATGCTACGTAGGCCTCTATAACATTAGTGAGGGGCTTTGCAGTGGACAACATGTCTACTCCAAGATTAGAATTAGAGTTACCCTCTACTGAACAATCAAAGCCAAAATGAGGTCCAACATATATGGCTTTGAAAGACAGCTCTGGCTTTCAAGTGGTTGATATAGCCTAGTTCCTTACAACTAGTATTAAAGGTAACAGTGCCTCTCAATACTGCTTAATGCCACTAACAGTGGAACTTGTGTCTCCATGCCACATGTTGGGGTACTAGTGTCTCTACGGCCTACTTATCAGGGGTAGTGAGTATATGCCCTGCTTTATACTAGTACACAGGGTAATGATACATTGTTTTGCTATCAGGAGAATGGTCCTCTTTTATTTGCCCCCTTATATGTCTCCACCCTGCCTTAAGTGTTTCACAGCACAGAAACTATGGGGTACTTATAATACCATACCTTCCCATATGAACCTTTCCATGCACATTGCCACAGAATCTCCTGATGAGCAAACAAAGATAAGCAACTCACCTTACATCCTATAATCCTGCCTCATCATCTACAGATATTCAGAAAATCTCTCATGGTGTACAGCCAAATAACTAAAATCTCCCTCCCTGCTGCTCGTCTCATTTTAGGTATTCCTACACCACTGACCACCCTGGTCCTTCAGTCTTACTCAAGTTCTCTAACCCCATATCACTAACTTCGCCACACATGGCGATAACATGAAATGCTTTAGTGCCACATAACTAACTATTCCAGATCTGCAGACCACTTCAAGTGCTCTAATCTCACACCATTAACTCTTCAGAGCTGAAGACCACATAAAGTGCTTTCTACCTACACCACTAATGGCTCCACAGAGGGTCACTCACAGCAGCATATGAAAGAGCAATGGAAAGATGTCCTGTGGCAGTCAAGGGTAGGCCCTCGAACGGAAGAACTCAAATCTGGAAGATCCGAAATGGACTGTCCTATAGTCACACAATCTCTTCGCTGAGAGAAGGAAGATCATGCTCGGTCATGACTGGATACTGCTTAGGACTAAAAGTCTCTTTAATAGGCAGTTCTTTCCATTAAGTTAGGTTTAATACTCGTCGTGCTGCAGCTGGACATCAGGCCAAGGTGGCAATTCCTGAAGTGCCTATTGTCAATGTCACTACCAAGTGCTTGCTTGTTAGCAAGTGCTATCAAATCTTGGCCCATCCCATTAAGGAGGGTGGTAAAGCTCTCTACGCCCCCTTCGTGGGAGAGAGCGGAGGCGGAACGGAGAATGCACAAGATCTGGCCTGTATCCAGGTCTCACCTGCGACTGCTTGTCAAGCAATTGACCCTAAACAGTTCATGTGCAGAAAGCATGTGGAGAGCAGGTTATGCTGTGCGTGTTGCATTGTCCTCCCAGCAGCCATTACTCGTGCACATCCCAGATCTCAGAGAGCAAGGGGGGAAGCTTCTTGTCCTGGAGGCGCAATGCGAACACCTGCTCAGAGTGCACGCTGCTGAGAGTTCGTAGGCTGACCAGCTTCATAAGCATGCGTGGGAACATCAGGTGATCCTGAGGAGAGGAGAGATGACAAAGGTACAAATGTATTATGAATGCGCTTAAATGCTAGCAGAAAGGACAGCTTACACCACAGCTTCACAGCAGTCGAAGAAGCTAAACTGCACATATTCCCTGTTCAGGACCTTTCACCTTTCACACGATCAACCACTCATAGCAATATCACGCATCGTAGCAGGTTAGCATGTTTGTGCATTTCTCAGTGCTGAGAGAAGATGTTGCACCTCAGCTACAAAGTGGGGTGCATTGGCAGTGTTTTTTAGGGGCCACAGAGCATCAATAAAAGGAGGTGGCATGTGGCAAGCAAAAACATTCAGGTGTTTGGGCAAAACTTTACATATAGAAATAGCAAAAGAGGAAGGCTTTGCTAGCTTCGGGAGCACTAGCTGTGGTGTTTGATGTCTCAGTGCTGAAGGAAAATCTAGTTTTCGGTTTTCAAGCGTTTGGCATCATTCAGAATTAATTCCCTAGAATACAAAATGATGAAAAGCACTCACAGCCATACCAAAATATACTACAACCATGGTGTTAATCGAATTTCTAGCCCTGGTTTCCGAACATGCGTGAATTTGAATCTCCTCGAGTTAACAGACACAATGACAACAAAAACATGTCCTGCTCAAACCCATATATTCGTGTAACATAGGTACAGTCACCGCATTAATATTTATGTTGAATGCCCTAAAATCTGAACTTGAAGACAACATTTCGAAAGCCCTGATAAAGGGAAACATTTTTCGGCATTTGGTCTATTGAGAGGAATCCTCAAGTGCCTTTTTCACTTCGTTTGAAAGGAGAGATTTTGTCCCACTTTTTCATTCTCACAACAGCACTTTGTGCTCTGTTTCTTGTCACAAAGTGTGGCTTCAGTACTGGGAATCTGTTCAGTCTTTTCTCAAAACTAAATTCCGCAGGCAGGCCTGTTGTGTTAGGTGTTCTCAACCTCATGCACGTACATCTATCTGCCCTTGAATGCCAGGGGGGAATGGTCCAAATGAATCAGTGAAACAATTTCCTTTGCAACACTGTTTGCAAGGAGTTGTAGGACTTGGCCCATGAGGCAGAAGGTAGTAAAGCTTTAATATGAAGGCTCATGCTTCCAGGGTCTCTTCGTCCAAAATACATTGACAGGAGTTAAAATAGATCTTCCTCTAGGTATAAAGCTCATTGGCCCTCCAGGGACTATTCTAGTCCAAGATGCAGAGCATAGTATCAGAGGAGACTGTCCTGACGAGCCTACCCTGCTTAACACAAGGGAAATCCCAGAGGGGCTTTCACCATCCAGTTCTCTCAGGCGATTTCAGAGATAACCTCTTGAAATACACAGAAAAGGCTCAGACATCAGGATATCCTATTCATTTGTATCTTTATAGCAGCTGAAAGAGAAGTGCAAAGTTGATACGATTCCCCCTCCTACCAGGAGCTTATTCATGTATATAAGTAAACATGAATCTACTTCCTGTTTTCATAGAGGTGTGGTGCAGCGGCCAGACGGCTGTCTCCACAGCACAGGGCTAACTGTTCGATCCCCTACGCCGGCAGCAGTTCAGTTCAACATCATGTGACTCTGGGCAATAGCTCACAAAATCTCCGACAGCTCTCGGTGCCTGGATACCCTTAGGAGTGATACATTTGCGCTTTACAAATTTGGAATTATTATTATATATAACCCTTCGCTTTTTCAAAAATATTCCTTTCCGATTTGATTAGTAAAATTCAGGATCCATTTTCCAAAACCTTTTGAATTCATGGTATAGTAATAATGGCTACAAAGTATTCTTTTACAACAATTCACCTTCACAGTTCGAGACCAAGATTCATACAGTATAGCTTTTCACATACTCCATGTATTGTATTAAAATGGTTTACTTGTTTCATGATATCAAACAGTAGCTTGTAAATACAACAGATAAACCACAAAACACTGAGCATACATTCGATCACCAACCTAAAGGAAAGATGACTGCCATAAGGCAGCTGCTTTACTATCACATTATTAGTTTAATAAATACAATAGATAATAATAATGAGGGGAGGCAAGATGGCCGCTAGAGAGTTGTACTGAGCAGTCGCACATTTTCCCTCCCCTGCTCAATACTGAATTTGGGCTATAGGATGCTGTGTTAACCCCAATGGCCCTTGTGAGCTTGTGGCAAGGAGGACTCATAGGATATTGCCGGTTCAAGAGCCGACTACAGGAATCCAGGCAGACTTGGCTCTGGATAAGGAATAAACTACTCGGACTGCTGAGAGCGCTAAACCCAGAGGAGCCAGCAGCAATCAAGATGCCCCCACGCCCGTATCGGCAGGATAAGCCGAAAGAAGTGGTGGAAGTGGTGGGTAAAGGAATGGCTACGGGGGAGGCAAGTGCCGGTAAACCGCCTGGCGCAATTCGTAAGGTCCCTGCATTGCTGGTAAAAAGAAAGACAGAGCCCTGAGGAAAAGCAATCGTGCCTCACAAAACGGACACCGAAGACTATACAAAGCCGAGGAGTTCTAATGCAGCTGCTCTAACGCCGAAGGGAGGCGATCCGATTAAACCTAAAGACACAGGGAAAGATACCGCGATGCGGCAGCCTACCTTATCGGAGGTTTTTGCAGCGAAAGGTATGGGACAGCCTGATGATACACCGCAAACGCCAGATCCAGGAAAGAGCGTCCTCGAGGACGCTGGGGGAGTAGCAGACGCCGCGGTGAAGCCAGTTCCTAAGCAACAGTCTGAATGCAGCCTAGAGACAGAAGCAGCAGAGGCGAGCGCAGTAGCGGTGGCGGCGGTAGGAGCAGGCCTCTTGCCGGTGCAACTGACGCTAAGAACCGGCAAGGAGGGGCAGCCAGATACCGCTCTGAAAGACACCGATATGCTGGGGGCTCTGTTATTAATGCAGGCTGAAATAAATGCAGAAAGTGCCCAAAGACAGCCAATTAGTACCTGGGGCAGCAGAGAAAGCATGGCAGACAAGGGTATTAAGGAAAAGAGCAAGACTAAGCACTGCACGGAAAAGGGAGAGGGAGGCTCAATTGAAGGAGAGAGTTTTTTTTCACTGAATGAGGATTCAGAGTCAGTATTATCCTCGGCAGGCAGTCTAGAAGAAGAGGATGGTGAGGAGGTTACAAGCTCGGCCTCTGGGTCCAGCACCTCTGGTAAAGAGTCCACGCAAAGGAAAAGAACGTCAAAGACAAGGAGATGTATGCTCGGGTCTTCCTCTCAGCATGATAGGCGTCTACTATGGGATTACTCGGCTACCTCTCAGGTTTACCAGGATAATGGCAGTAATGAGGGCCCAGACTCTGTGCCTCTACCCCGACGTGATTCATTTGAAATACTTTACAGCACCCTCAAACAAATGCAAGCAGAGGCGAGAACTGAGAGTCGTAGAGCTAGGCAGGCCTCAAAATAGATCCAGGCCTCGCTGAGAAAAGTAAATAAACTATTCAAAGAAGTTGAGTGCAGAGTAACAGAAGTAGAGGAACGCACCGGCAAACTAGAGGACGACGTTGGAAAATGGCAGGAGTTCAAGACAGAGCATCAGAAATTGGCGGAGGATTTCAGCTGGAAGATGGAGGACTACGAAAACAGGCAGAGAAGGAACAATGTCAGACTTTTGGGTGTGGCAGAAGGGACAGAGGGGCAAGATACCAGACAGTTCGTAGTAAATCTGCTTAAGGGGGCCTTTCCAGAATCTCGGTGGCAGTGGGATAGAGAGGTACAGAGGGCGCACCGGTTCCCCTTCACTCTGAAGAAAGGTCGTGGTCAGGGTACGCTACCCAGGGCAATCCTTATCAAAGTAGGGAATTTTTTGCTAAGAGAGGAAATTATTGCCAATGCAAGGCCTGATAGGAGATGCACATTTGAAGGTACCACGTTTTTTGCTAGGCCTGACTTCTGTCACGTCACCATCGAGCGTAGATGGAAACTCAGACAGTTGATAGCATCTTTTCAGGCTTTAGGCTGTGAGACTTATCTCCTCTTTCCGACTAGGGTTAAAGCAGTAGTGAAAGGAAAAGTGTGGATGTTTTCCTCAGAAATCAAAGCCCAGCAATTTTTGGAAGATTTGAAGAAACAGAGGGGCGGATAAGGAGCTGAGGCTCAAGGGTGTGGACGACCTGTTGATTCAAAGAGCGTTATTTACCAGGGTATGAGAAATGGTGGACACACAGGGGGCACACACAACAATATGGGGGACAGCGGGGGGAGGGGGGGGGGGGGTAAGCGATGTGCACAACTCAAGGCGACCACACATAGGTAATGGAAATTACACATTGGAAATTACTTGTTTCACCCCTGAGGCGGAAGCCTGGGGCCCTCCATTCTATCCCTGTTGCCCACGGGCGCTTTACTAATTTGACTGCTGAATTTATTTTAAAACTGTGTATATATTTTAAATAGCTCATTTTTATGCGCTACCTTCACTGTTCCCTCTGTGCGAGATTCGCGTCGTTCCGAGGTCCCTCGCAGCCATTCTTCGACCGGTTCAGCTGATTAGGTGCTGGCGCCGGTAGGCTAGGAGGGGGGACGTCATCTTGGGGGGAGGAATAGGGTAGCGGTCCAGTAGTCGGACGCTTCCCGCCCGCCCAGATTACTTAAGAAGCACTTTGTCTTGCCGGCTCCAAGAAATTACTTGTTTCACCCCTGAGGTGGAAGCCGGGGGCCCTCCATTCTATCCCTGTTGCCCACGGGCGCTTTATTAATTTGACTGCTGAATTTATTTTAAAACTGTGTATATATTTTAAATAGCTCATTTTTAGGCGCTACCTTCACTGTTCCCTCGGTGTGAGATTCGCGTCGTTCCGAGGTCCCTCGCAGCCATTCTTCGACCGGTTCAGCTGATTAGGTGCTGACGCCGGTAGGCTAGGAGGGGGGACACCATCTTGGGGGGAGGAATAGGGTAGCGGTCCAGTAGTCGGACGCTTCACGCCCTCCTCAACACTGGATAAAAAGATGATATCCTCTCGTCCGCGCAGCGGGCGGGCGCGCCGGCGGCGCACCAAAGGCAAGCCCGTCTGCACCCGTCCGCGACGGGCCGGGACCAGGGGCCATGACCCCTGTCCAAACAAACATCATCTCCTATAGCTCCAGCACTTTACTACAAATGCGTGGCTCCATTAACGCACAATGTGTTACATCCTGGGACCCGATTGCAAAGCACTTTATTTGCCAATACTGTACTTATCAAAGCCGCCCCTCTAAACCTCCTCCATCATATCACATGCTCCTTGTGAACTGCAGATCGCTTCCGAAGCATGCATTGGAGATTTCTCTGCTGCTTTGCGATAATGGCCCTGACGCCCTTTTTCTTACAGAAACCTGGTTACACACTGACTCCGATCCTGATATCATTCAGGCACTTCCTGTAGGATACCAAATCCTTCGGGCCGACCGCACGTCTGGAAAGGGCGGCGGTATAGCTATCATTTATAAAAAACAATATTCCTGCCGCAGATTTCCCACTAATTTGTTTGACTGCGAATGCCTCACATTTGCGCTGGACTTCTCCCCCACATGTACCTTTTCAGGGACTCTCGTTTACCGGCCCCCTGGTACCTCTAGCAACTTCATTAACAACGTGGCACCTGCAATAGCCAGCGGAGTCTGCAACCTGCCGAACTATACCTTGTTAGGTGATCTTAATGTCCATCTAGATGACCCTCAGGACTTAGCAGCTACTGAACTATCCCACAGTCTTGAGGCATTAGAACTCACCCAGCGAGTGTTGGGATCTACTCACCTCAAGGGACACCTCTTGGACCCAATTTTTAGCAACTGTACTCACTTCACAGTCAGTCCTCCTATTCCCCACTCCCTGATCCCTTTTTCCTGGTCACCATCAGGGTCACGCCCCATATTACCCCTTGTACCTAGGAGAGATCGCAACTGGGCAAAACTTAGTACTAATCAGTGGGTATCCACTTTGGAAGCCTCTATACCTGAAAGCAACCCTGACCCGGTTGCCAGTAATGACAACTTTAATAAGTGGATCACTAACTTCCTAGATCACATCATTCCAATTAAAGACATTAAATCTAAACAGAGGCCAAAAAGTGCACCATGGTACTCTCAGGATCTACGTGATCTAAAGAAACAATGTAAACAACTGGAAAGGAAATGGCGCATTGATTATTCTCAAACTAGTAAAGATGAATACCGAATGACCATAAGACACTACAAAAACAGCATTAAAAACGGGCAAGCCATTTTTAAAAAAAACAAAATAAATGAGGCAGCATCCAAACCGAGGGAGATATACCAAATAGCCAAAAGCCTGCTCAAACTTCCAGACAATCTGCCAGACCCTAGGAATGCACAGACCCGCTGCAACGTACAGGCGGAATATTTTTATAACAAAATTGCCATGATCTACTCCTCTTTTCTGCAAACCCCTTATCTCCAATCAGATAAAAAGGAATTAAGTCTATCTTCTACTACCACATTGGACAGCTTCCCTCCACTGGAACCAACCACCCTGGAAACATTTATGATCCAGGTCAAATCTCGATCTCCTAGTGATCCAGCTCCAGCACACTCACTCAGAACAATTACCCCCGTCATTTTGCCCCCTATCCTAAACTTGATTAACAACTCTTTATCCTTAGGCATTGTACCACCTAAATGGAAGCAGGCGACAGTTAGGGCCCTTCTTAAAAAAGCTAATCTCGATCAAGAAAATCCAGCGAACTATCGTCCGATTTCCCTATTGCCATGGATAAGCAAAATTGCGGAAAAATGCGTAAACCACTCCCTCACAAATTTCCTGGAAACGAACAATTTACTGGATGCATCACAGACTGGATTCCGTCCCATGCACGGAACAGAATCTGCGCTCCTTGCTGTGATGGAGAGAGCCAGAATGATTATGGATCAGGGTGGCACTGCGGCCATTATTTTATTGGACCTCAGTGCCGCTTTTGACACCGTAAACCACAACATTTTATTGCACAGAATCCTAGAACTAGGAATCACCTCCAAAGCAGCAGCCTGGCTCCAGTCATTTCTCTTAGATCGCTCGTTCCGAGTCTGTGAGGGAACTGTCACCTCATCCAGCAAACCACTCAGCTGTGGGGTTCCTCAGGGCCCCTCCCTGAGCCCCACACTGTTCAATATATATATGCGCCCCCTTGCTGAGATAGTTCGCTCTTTTGGCGTACAAATTGTGTCCTACGCTGATGATACTCAGCTGGTGGTAACTCTGAATCATCCCTCCTCTCAACCAAGTGATTTAAGGGGATGTATGAAGGCAATATGTGTTTGGATGACCCAGTCTTATCTCAAATTAAACGGAGATAAGACAGAGCTAATGGTACTGGGTAACCCCCTATAGAAACCCATTGACTCCATGTGGCCACCAGCTCTAGGCCCTGCACCTCCAGCTAAAAATACCATCAAGAGCCTAGGAATCTGGCTGGATAGTACACTGACTTTCGGCTACCAGGCAACAAAATTATCTGCCACCTGCATGGGCATCCTGAGACTTATTCGGAAGATCCTTCTGCACTTACCGTTCAAAGCCAGACAGATCATGGTGCAGGGCCTAATCCTTTCCCGGCTTGATTTCGGGAACGCCCTCTACCTAGGAGCCCCTTAACTAACCCTAAAAAAGCTCCAGTTAATTCAAAATTGTGCGGCCCGAACTCTGCTGCGCATCCCCCGCCGCCAATCTGTGAAATTTGAACTTAAACATCTCCACTGGTTACCAGTGAGGGAAAGAATCAACTTCAAAAGCATGTGTATTGCCCACCGTGCCTACTGGAAGAAAGGAGCAAGTTTGAACCACACTCTGATCACCCCCATCTTCCTAACAGACAGCTTAGATCAGCCCATACTTTCCAAGCCACCATTCCCAGGATCAGAAGAGAGAGGAGCGGAGGCAGGATGTTTTCAGTAAATGCGGCAAAATTCTGGAACTCTCTCCCAATCTCCCTCCGATCAGAACCCAGCCATCTGCTGTTCCGGAAAAAATTAAAAACCCTTCTTTTTAGCAGATAACCCAGACCCCGCCACAGACACCTATGAAACAGTATTTTTTTTTTTTTTAAGCGCTAGGACGCCTGCGGGTAGCTATCGCGCTATACAAATACTAATCCAATCCAATCCAATCCAATAGGTCTCACAACCTATTTGCCTGTAAGAGGGTGTGGGGGGGAGGAGGAGGGGAGCTAGGAGGGGGGAGGGGGAGGTTTAGGAGGGGGAGAGGGAGGAAACGGTACACAAGGATATGGTGTTTGGGTGAAGGAACAGCACACTAGGGTAAAGGGTAAGACACAAGGTTCAATCAAATTGGCAGTATTATTAGTGGTCGGATGCAATATGTATTTACATGACATGTAGAATAGCCTCGATAAATGTTTGTGGGCTCAATGAGATAAATAAAAGACTCAAGAGTGGCGGCACTTCTTAAAACATTACATCTGGATTTGGTTTGCTTACAGGAAACACACATAGAAGGTAACAAATCATACTTGATGGAGCAGATGGGGTTTGAAGTGCTAGCAAAATCTAACCTGGGAACTAAAACCAGAGGGGCGGCAGTACTCGGGAGGCAGAGGGATGCACTGGTAAGAAGGAAAAAAGAAGCTCAATGGGGGAGATGGGTCTTGTTGGAAATAATGTTTAAAGGGGAGATTATTATTCTAGCCTCAATTTATGGTTCCACAGACGACGACCCGGATGTTTTTCAGTATTTAGATGCAGAATTAGCACAATGGCCGGAACCAATCATTTGTTGCGGTGATTTTAACTTGCACGATCCCGATAGCTCTTTCTTGTACTCAGGGAGATTGTATATAGGGAGGAAAAAAAACTTATAAAGCCCTTTTAAATATGGCAACACATAATTCTCTGGAAGATCCTTGGGTTAAGTGGCATCCGAACTTAGATGGAAGCACCTTCTTTTCAGCCCCCCACATCAGGTGCTGGTTAGACTCGATTATTTTTTAATCTCAAGAAGTTTGCTTAATAGGTCAAGAATCGAAAAGCAGCCACGCATTATTTCGGACCACAGTCCATTAATATTGACCTTAAAAATGGGACAGGCTCAGAGGGGAGGTGAGGCCCCCAGAACTCTTAGTGGAGGACAAGTCAGGGTTGGAAGCGGTATTTCAGTTAGAAGAACTGGTCACGGCTCTGGGCAGCCTACTGTCAGGGAAGGCAGCTGGGCCGGATCAGATCCCAGTGGAGTTCTTCAAGGTATTTCAATCAGTACTGATAGAGGATATGTTCAATATTATGTTGCTGGCACAAAAGGGGGATTCAATTCCGGAGTCCTGGGGAGGGGCAGATATAATTGTAATACCAAAGAAAGGCAAACCTTTAACGGTCCCGGGCTCATACCGTCTAATCACGCTGATGAATGCTGATGTAAAGGTATACTCGAAAATGCTGGCTAAAAGATTATCACGGGTGATTGAGTCCCTGGTCAGCCCCTCCCAACATGGATTTATTCCAGGCAAAGGGATGACACAGCATATCAGGCAAGTGATTACGATGTTTGACGCAGCAGGTACCCTGGGAGACCCTATGGCAGCACTGTTTCTTGATGCAGAGAAAGCATTTGATAGGGTCTCCTGGGGTTACCTATGGTCGGTTATGAGATGGAATGGCATAGGAGAGGGCTTTATAAAGGCCATACAGACCCTATATAAAAACCCGACAGCTAAGCTCAGGGTAAACAGGGGATTCTCGGCAGTGGTTAACATCTACAGAGGGACCAGGCAGAGGTGTCCATCATCTCCCCTGCTATTTGCGTTATATCTTGACCCGTATCTACACCGACTAGAAGGAAATCCGGAGATTCCAGCTATGAATATAAACGGCTGTATGATAAAAACACTAGCATACGCTGACGATGTGGCCATTTTGACACCTAACCCCACTGTCGCGATCAGGGCGGTGGAAGCAGAGGCTGAATCTTTTGGACAGATTGCAGGGTATAGTCTGAATAAGTCGAAGACGCAAATAGTGGAAAATGCCTACTCCATCTGTAACGACCCTAGAGTTGTGGAGTCGGCAATATACTTGGGAATTGAGGTATCAGCAAGGTTAGACATGGTGGTAGAAAACAACATGAGCCCTTTGATATCACGGGTAAAGGCAGATTTGGAGAGGATGAGTAAGTTACATTTGTCACTGGTGGGTTCCACTAATGTTATTAAAATGGTCATCCTCCCCAAGTTTCTCTATTTATTTAGGGCCATTCCCCTGTTTTTTGAAGCCAGCTGGTTTAATGCATTAGAGGCAATGTGCAATAGATTTATCTGGGCACAGGGTAAGACTCGCAGGGCTTACAGGTTTATCTCGCTTCCACGAGAGAGGGGTGGATGGGGAGCCCCAGATTTTAGACTCCAGTACAAGGCAGCTGCTCTGCAATATATGCAGGGGCTGATAGGAGGGGCCAACCTTGATCAAAGGGTTAGCAATTTTTCTACAGAGATCTATGTGGGGTGGAGGTCGGCAACTGCTTTTTAAACTGCATTGATTTTGGGTACTTCAAGAGAACAAGGTTTAAGACAATTGAGGCTGCTGTAAAAGTTTGGAAGGCTTTCTTAAAAAAGTCTAGAATGGGGAGATATAACAGATATGTTGGGCTGTATAATAATAGATCATTTCCTGTTGCAATATTTGCAGATCAAACAATGTCTGAATGGGCTGCAAGGGGATTCAACAAATTGGCGACCTGCTCAACCTTGAGGGAATTCTACAGTTTGAAGACATAAGACAGGCATATGGTATTGATAACAGAGGTTTCTTTAAGTATCTCCAGATTAGGAGTTTTTTTTAAATAATAGAGTGGGGGGGACCAGTGGGTTTTGGTAAGAATGAGATTTTGGAGAAAATAAGGCTTGTGGGGGACCGCACAATCCGATCTTTTTAGGCTAGTCTGGTAAAGGAAAAAAACTGATGACTTGGAAAAACCCAGTAACAAATGGGTAGAGAAATTGGGTGGGGAAAGTGCGAGGTTTCAAGAATCACTGGATTTAGGGCGTACAATACTGTGTTCATCCCCCTTGCAATCCCAGCATTATAAAACATTATATTCGCTGTATTTCACCCCTGCCAGGATAGCAAAGTGGGGTGGCACTGAATGGATTAACTGTCCCCGCTGTAACTTTTTTGAGGCTGACAATGTCCATATATTTGCTACCTGCCCTCAACTGCACACACTGGTTAGAGACATAGAGGTTTTTTTTATGAGGTCACTTGGGTTCCAAATAACACTCACTCCATCTTGCATTCTGCTAGGGGTAGGCCTGGACGAGACTGGGGCGCACCGGGAATTTTTGTTTGTTGCCATGGCAGTGTACAGATTAACCATAGCTAGGGCGTGGTTAGATAAGAACCCACCGGTAATGCAAGTTTGGTTGGCTAACCTGCTGGCTGCATATAATATGGAGAAGAATATTTATGCTAGAAAAGGTAGGAGAGGAAGGATCTTAGGTCTGAGAATCTGGGAGCCCATAAAGAGATGGAAGGAGGGTCTTGGGATACATCATAATTGAGGAAAGGAACTGATGAATTCAGGTCTTCAATGGAATGATAATTGAGGATGCGGGATTATTTATAAATATGTATTGCATATGTATGTATAAAGTGATATTAAGCAAAGTAATGTGAAAATGAAAATGTAAATTGTATAATGTACATAGTGTGCGAATAATGGGAAAAAAAAGATAATAATAAAAAAAAAAGATAATAATAATGAGTGCCCCCAGTATTTTATTTCAAACAATATTATTTCATTCAATATAACACATTCAAGACGAAATCCTAATACTTGTGAAAACTGAGTGAAATAAAAAGTTAAACATGGACTAGACTAGAAGTACAGTATTTAGTATTACTTTCATCAAATTAAGAGTATACCCCAAGACTCTGTTGCCTTTGTGTTGCTTGAGGTCTTTTCTTGATGTTCCAGGGTAGTAAGAGATTACTTGGCATTAACTGCAACAATTAATAGAATTCATTGGTGTCCTGGTTCCATAATAAACTCCAAATGGACGTCCCTTTTCCTGCTTGATTCAGGCAGCAGGTTCAATCAGACACATGCTCACTCCTAAAGGCAATGTGAGGCTAGAGACATAGCTCACAAACCGATAACACTAAATAAATCGAAGGTCAGGGCGGCTTTTAACTTTATAAAAAAAGGATTATCTCTTGTAATGTACAGAATACTTTACCTACTGTTATACTTGGCATCTTTTGGTGTGTTTCCCCTGAGTTTTTGCTTTCTGACCTCTCGGTTTTGACTCTGTTTTTGCTGGCGTACTGCTGACAAGTGGTAAAGTGCAAGTGCTCCTGTGGTAAAATGTGTTATGGGTTGGTGTTTTCATAATTGGCCTGTTTGATTTATGTGTCAGTCCCTAGTAAAGTGCACTGCGTGTGCCAGAGCCTGTAAATCAAACACTGTTAGTGGGCTGCAGCACTGGATTGTGCCACCCACACAAACAGCCCGTAAAATGTAACTCTGGCCTACCATTGCAGAGCCTGTGTGCAGTCTGGGACTGCCATGTCGACTTGGCAAGTGCACACACTTGCCAGTCCCTAACCTTCCCTTTTCTTACATGTCAGTCACCCCTAAGGTAGGCCCAAGGTACCCCTGTGGACAGGGTGCAGTGTATGTGAAAGGTAGGACATGCCCTGGTGTGTGTGGCATGTCCTGGTAGTGAATTACAGCCCATTTTGTTTTTCAATATTGCAAGGCTACCTGTTACCCATATGACAGAATGGGAAGTTTATTTATAACATCTTATAAACATAACGGGCCCTGGGAACTAGGTAGGAAAACCATGTTTAGTACGCCTGGACTCCGAATCTAAAGATGCATTTTTTAGTAAAGGTGATTTTTACATTCTGTGTTTGAAAACGAATAGTTTCTTACCTGTCGTGTAGTTTTGCAGCTTGAAGATCTTTCTGGATTCACTATGCTGTGCATATTCCGCAATCTGGTGGTTGGGTCCGGAATCGTAGTCTTTTTTTCTCTCTTTTTTTTTTTTTCGTAGCCCAGGTGGGCGTCGACGTCCCACCATTTGGTGTACCTTCGGTGACGTCGGCATGCTTCCGGCGGAAGCTCCCACCCTTGGGCGCCATCTTCGGATTCCTTTTTTCTGTCTTCTTCTCTTGTGTTTTTGGTGAAACCATGGCTATGTTTGTTAATCCTCTTTTTTTTTTTTTACGTAATTCTTAACGTATCCTGTAAGCTTCCTTAATCTCTATGTGCTTCCACCTCCTTCTCCAGCCTCATCTTTCTGGCGGAAGCGGGTGGGGTCGCTAGTGAATCCAGAAAGATCTTCAAGCTGCAAAACTACACCGACAGCTAAGAAACTATTCGTTTTGCAGCGTGAATCTTTCTGGATTCACTATGCTGTGCATAGATTTTGTAGCGGTTTTCGTTACTTTTGTGGCGGTTGGGTGGAAGATGAGCGTTGGTTGTTGAATATATGTTGAAGCACCTTTTGTCCTACTTGTGCTTCTTTGTTCATTTGTACATCCACGCAATAGTGCTTAGTGAACGTGTGCACTGAAGCCCATGTTGCCGCCAGGCATATGTCTTGAATTGGTGTGTTGGCCAGAAAGGCAATTGTTGCTCCTTTCTTCCTGGTCGAGTGGGCCTGTGCCCCTCCAGTTAGCTCCTGGCCCGCTTGCTTGTGGCAGAATTGTATGGTCTGTGCGATCCATCGAGCTATGGTGTTTTTAGTCACTGGTTTACCCATGTAACTGTTTGCGAAGGATACGAAGAACTGTTTTGTCTTCCTGTGTCCCTTCGTCCTTTCAATGTAGTGCATCACCGCCCTTCTTGCGTCTAGAGTGTGGAGCGCCCTCTCAGCGCTTGTCGTGGGGTTTTGGAAGAAGCTAGGAATCTGAATACTCTGATTCATGTGGAACCTTGACACCACCTTCGGCATGAAGTGCGGGTCTGTTCTCATCACAACCCTGTCACTGTATCTGGATGTAGGGTTCCTGTAGTGTTAGTGCCTGCAGTTCGCTCACCCTTCGTAGCGAGGTGATTGCTACCAGAAAGGCCGCTTTCATTGTCAGCATTTGCAGTGATGCTTTGTGGATGGGTTCGAAAGGTGCTTTCATGAGCTCTGTCAGTACCACGTTCAGGTTCCAAGCCGGTGGCGGCATTCTTTTTGGTGGCGCTCTTCTTTTAGCCCCTTCCAGGAACCTTTTTACGACTTGAGATGTAAAGAAGCTTCTCCCTGTTTCTCCTCTTGTGTATGCCACAATCGCTGCCAGGTGTACCCTCAGTGAGGATGAGCTTAGCTTAGCTTTTATTAGGTGCGTGAGGTACCTTAGCACCGTAGATTCCCTGGTCAATTGTCTATGGAGTTTCTTCTTGCAGCACCATTGAGTGAATCTTTTCCATTTTTCCCCATAGCACTTGCGTGTGCTGGGCCTTCTTGCCTCTCGCAGCACCCGCAGGGTGCTCTCTGGAAGTTTTAGATGTGCGAACTCTAAGTCCTCAGGAGCCAGGCTGAGAGGTTGAGGCTCTCCGGCTCTGGGTGTAGAACTTCTCCGTTTTCCATGGAGAGCAGGTCTCTTCTTTTCGAGAACTTGTGGGGGGGCCCCTGTGCCATCTCTATTATCTGTGAGTACCAGGTCTGCCTGGCCCATTCCGGTGCCACCAGGATGAGCGTCATGTTGCTCGTCCTGCATTTGTTGAGAACCCTGGGGATCATTGGTATCGGGGGGGAAAGCGTAGGCAAATGTTTTTGACCAGCTTATCCATAGGGCATTCCCCTGTGATAGTGCCTCTGGTTGCCTGGATGCAAAGTATTGGCATTTTGCATTCCGGCGTGTTGCAAACAGATCTATTGTTGGAGTGCCCCACCTCCTGAATAGTCTCTCTGTTTCCTGTATATTGAGTTCCCACTCGTGGGATGCTGAAGTTTGCCTGCTGAGCCAATCCACTTCTACATTGTCCTTCCCTGGCAGGTGTAAGGCTAGCAGGTCTATTTTGAGTGGTATTGCCCATCTCCAGATTTCCTGTGCCAGGCTTGACAGAGGGAATGATTGAGTTCCCCCCTGTTTGTTGATGTAAAACATCGTTGTGGTGTTGTCTGTCTGTATCAGCACCTTCTGGTTGTACAGGTGTTTCTGAAAGGCCTTGAGGGCAAACAACACGGTTTTCAGTTCCAGGTAATTGATGTGTCTGACCGCATCTGTAGGGCTCCACAGACCCCTCACTCTGAGCCTGTTCATGTGTGCGCCCCATCCCTTCTGGGATGCGTCTGTGTCTGTGATGGTCACTGTTGGGTCCGGTGGTGTTGGAGGTTTCCCTACTGTTATCCTTTCTCTGGTCCACCACTTTATTTCTTCCTGCACCCTGTGCGTTACAACCACTAGATCCTCCCAACTTCCTGTAGCTTGTGACCATTGCTGTTGCAGCCACTCTTGGAGTGGTCTCATCTGTAGGCGTACATTGGGAACAAGGTGTATGCATGACGCCATCATTCCCAAGATCTTGCTCACTGTCCTCACTGTCAGAGCTCGCCCCTTCTGGTAGTGACGTTTCTCCCTCAGTAGGCTGAGTGTTCTCTTTTCGCTGGGTAACACCCTGCATTGGACGGTGTCGATTTGAGCTCCCAGGAAGATCTTCACCTGCTCCGGTTCCATTGAGCATTTTCCCCAGTGTATGGAGAATCCCAGGCCTGCTAGCGTTCTTGTGACCTGCTCTGCGTGATCCTTGCATGTCCTGTAGCTTGCCTTTATGAGCCAGTCGTCGAGCTTGCCTTTATGAGCCAGTCGTCGAGGTAGGGGTACACGTGTATCCCCTTCCTTCGCAGATGTGCGGCCACTGCTGCGAGGCATTTGGTGAACACCCTTGGTGCGGACTTTAGACCGAATGCCAGGGTTGTGAATTGGTAGTGATCCTTGTTTACTGTGAATCTTAGCATGTGCTTGTGCTGCCTGTTCATGGGGATGTGCAGGTACGCATCTTTGAGGTCTATGGTGGACAAGAAGTCCCTGGCATTTATCTGTGGGATGACCTCTTGTAGGGCAGTCATCTTGAATTTTTGAGTCTTTACATATTTGTTTAGGAACCGTAGATCCAGGATGGGTCTTAGGCTTTCGTCCACTTTTGGCACCAGGAAGTAGCTTGAGTACACTCCCCTGTTCCGTTCTTTGAATGGGACCGGTTCGATGGCCTCTTTGAGGAGGAGTTCTTGAGCTTCCTCTTGGAGCAACTGTAGCTCTCTTCCCGAGTGCTCTCTTATCTTTGGCTTTCTGTTTGGTGGTCTCTTTTCCAACTCTATGCAGTATCCGAACTGCATGATGTTGAGTATCCACTTGTCTGTGGTTATTTTTCTCCACTCCTGGAGAAACAATCTTAGCCTGCCTCCTACTGGTGTTGCATGTTCCTTTGTGTCTTGTCCGTGTAGCCCTCTCCTCTTTGTTTTTCCGTGCTCCTCCCCCGGAGGGTTCGAGTGGGTGTGCACCTTTTCCCGTGTGCAGTCACTTAGAGGGGGGTTGTTCACCGCCTCTCCTTCTCTGGCCCGTCCGTTTCCTCTTGATCGAAAGGACTGGCCCCTGTTCTGATAGTTCCAGTTTTGCCTCTGCTGGCCAAGGTGACTTTGGTTGTCACTCTGTTGCCCCTGTTGGAACGCCTGGTGTGATTGTCCATGTTGGTTTCCACTCCTGCCGTTCGGCCTCGGTGTAGGAGTGCCCCTTCTCATCCCCCTGAATTGCAGGGCCCCCATGGACCTTGCCCTCTCGTTGTCCTTCTTCAGTTGGGTGAGCTTCTCATCAACTGAGGCTCCGGACAGTGTTTCACCATTGAAGGGTGTGTCCAGGATGTTGTTCTGAACCTCAGTTTTGAAGCCTGAGATCCTGAGCCAGGCTTGCCTTCTCTCTGTGATGCCTATAGCCATCAGTCTGCTGGATGTTTCAGCCCCATCCACAGCTGTCTTCAGGTATGAGTTAGCAATGCTTTTCCCCTCTTCCACAAGGCACGATGCCCTCTCATGGTATTGCCCCGGGAGGTGCTTGAGCAATTGGCCCATCTCATCCCAATGCTGGTATTGATGTGTATTCAGGAGGGTGTTGGAGTTAGCCATCCGCCAGTGCGTTGCGGCGTTTCGCTCTATTTTCCTGCCCGTTAGGTCCATCCTCCTGCTTTCCTTGTCAGGTGGAGGCTCAGATGTTGTTGGGACGTTGGCCCTTCTTCTGGCCGTTGCAGCGATTATTGAATCTGCTGTGACGGACCCCTTGATGTAAGCCGGGTCCTGGGAGGAGAATTTGTATTTCTTCTCAGTCCTCTGCGTTACTGATCTGCATGTAGCCGGCTCCCTGAAAGCTTCCTTCCCCTGGTCTGTGACACTTTTGAGCATGAGCAAGAATTGGCTTCTTGTCTGCGTGGGGAGCAATGTTTCCAGCAGGAAATCTGCTTTTGGCTTCTCCTCTTCCAGCTTAACCCCATAAGCTGCTGCTGCCTTCCTGACGACCTCATTGTATGCCCCAATGTCATCCGGCGGCGAAGGCCTCGAGGGGTATGTCTCCACAGCCTCTCCCGGTTTTCTGCATCGATGTCCTGCCATTCCTGGTCTTGGGCCATCGAGGATCCTGAGCCGTAGTTCGACTGCTGCTCCCCATAATCCCCTTCTGTGTAATAGAGGTCCTCTTCCTCTTCGTGCTCCGAGGGCTCCGGAGTTTTCGGCGGTTCTTCGACGTCGAACTCCTCGTGCTCCTGCACCTCAGCGACGGCCGTTGCTGGCTTCGAGGGGATCCTGTAACTTCTCATCTTTTCATCGAAGTCTTTCTTTCTCTGAAGGATGTTCTCCATTTCGGCCTCGAGCCTTCTTTTCTTTCTTTGCATCTCTGCGGCCTGCTCGTCGTCGAGCGTTTCGGCTGCTCTCTTCGACAGAGTCATGGACGTCGAAGCTTTCTTCGTCTCCTTTTCCTTCGAAGTCGAAGACCCTTTTTCGGGGGCTTGCTTCGACGACCTTTGCTTTTCGCTGGTCTTCGGCCTCCGGGAGTCCTTCTCGAAGGATCCGCTGGGCTCTTTTTCGGAGGATGCAGCTTCGGTCGTCGAAGTTTTCGGCGCCGGTGCTCCTTTCGAGGCTCTGGGCTCTGACTTTCGAGAGTCTGCCTCTGGCTTTCGAGGCCCTGTGGGCGTTTTCGGGGTTGTAGACTCTCCTACCTTGTCAGGTGTGTTCTTATCGGTCTCTGCGACCGTGAAGTCATCTGGACCCTCTGCGATGTTGTCCTCGTCGTCGGTGGAGAGGCCCAGTTCGTAAAGCGTCGGGGCCTGGCCCTTGCCCTGCATCGTGTGGTGAGCTGCCCTCTGTCTCTCTCGAACTGTCTTCGGCTTGAAGACGGAGCAGGCGTTGCAGTCTCTGCTTTCGTGGTCAATTGGCAGGCAGAGGTTGCAGACTGGGTGCTGGTCCTTCTGCGCGAACTTGTGGTGGCCGTTTTTGCAGAATTTAAAGGGTGTCTTGTACATCCCTGTGCTCAGGGGGTCCCCTGTGTGTGCATTCCTCCAAGGACGTCGAAGATCTCGATGTTCTTCCCTTTCTTCGTCGTCTCTTCTCTGATGGTCTTCTTCTCCCAATCTTCTCAGGTCTTTACCGTCGATGAGCTGTTATATTTCCTCCTTTTCTCCTCCAAAACTTCTGGAGCTTCACGCGACGATCCAGACCCAACGGCGGAAAAAAGAATCTGAAGATGGCGCCCAAGGGTGGGAGCTTCCGCCGGAAGCATGCCGACGTCACCGAAGGTAGGTATTTTCTTGCCTAACCATCCAGTGCCCCTCTGCTGGGTTTGTGGATTGACTGTCTGAGTTTTGGATGACAAGGGCTGGGGAGCAGGAGTGGCTCTGGATAGTCTAGGTTGGTCAGCAAAGGGCTGAATAGACGTTGGCTGCATTTAGAGTAGGGAAGAGTAGGGAAGAGATTTCTTTGCACCTGAATGGGCCTAGTCTGCCACTGACAATGCAGTCTCCACCTCCTGCCAGGAAGCCACACCAGGGAGGGCGAACTGGCTCTGGCCAGGTACAGACACTTGGAGAGTTGGAGAAGCTGTGAGGAGGAACTACCGTATAGCTGGGTGCGTTGCTGTGTTGGCCTGCAGTGGCTGCTTCTGTCTTGGGCAGTGAAAGGACTGGACTGAACTTTCTGCAATATACTTTTGTGAGTTTCTCCAAGGGCTTGAGGTAGAGCTTGCCCCTGTTTTAGAAGTTTCATGAACAGCAAAGACTACAAGCTCTTCTGCCCTCAGCACTGGAAACTGTGTGTTTTGTGCTGCAACAGAAGAAAAAGCAACCAGACGATGTCAACGACGCCCCTGCCGACTCCGTGTACTCGGGGCACCGCAGAAGCCACTGCTGCAATGCCGCACCGCGACCATGATCTCACCGACGCCGCCTGCAGATGCCACCACCGAGCTGCTACTCGCACCGCGACTTGTGGGCACCGCACCGCTTCGTGACGATGCCTTGGTATCCCCCAACAATGACGCTCCAAGCCGAAATCTATGCCGCTGCTTACTCCGTGGTTTGAGGGCACCGCTCGTAAAGTAACACGACGCGCCGCCCTCATCCCGCACCACGGCCTTGGCCTACAGACTCCAGTTCGTCAGCTGACAACAGCGCTTCAGCAACGATGACGCCGCTGCTTGCACAGTGACCTGCCAGCACCACGATGAGCACCGCAACCCTGGTCTCACAGATATCGCCATCTGACGCCGCCACGAGCCGCTGCTCGCACTGCGACCTGAAGGCACTGCCGATGCCAGCGCTCCTGACTTCAACAGAGAGGAGTTCGAACTGCAACACGTGTGGCTTCGCGGGCCTCACGACTCCTGCACTGACCTCTGGACCCGATGCCTGCGGAAGCCGTGCTTTCGGAAGTTCAACGAGAGGTTGCCGACGCCCTGCATCTCTAAAGGTACTGTTTGCGGGTCTTTCCAGCACCTTAACTGACCTGCAACACCACAGTCAGCCAGAACTGTTTAGATTTGTTTGTTCACGACGCCGTGATAGCCCCAGAGGGAGCTATCGACTTCAAGGATCTGTTTTTCAAGGTAATTGAAGATTTCTAAGTATTGTACTGTGGATTTTTATCATTTTTGGTCTTGTCTTGAGTATATAAAAATATTGGATATTTTTCTATACTGGCGTGGTGTCCTTTTGTAGTGCTTACACTGTATTACTGTTGGTTATGTGCAAATGCTTTACACACTGCCTCCAAGATCAGCCTGACTGCTCGTGCCAAGCAACCAAGGGATCAAGCAGGGGTTATTTCGGGAGTGTAACTCCCTTATCCTGACTAGGAAGAAGGGTCCCAACTTGGACACATGTGCAAGCCCTTGCAAACTAGAGACCCCCATTTCTAACTCCAACCCGGAAGAACCACCACTGAAGCCCAGATGTGCTATTGACTTCAGGACCAGAAAAAAAGTCCCAGACGACCTTTGTGCTAGGTTATAGATTTTAGTTTAAGATTGAACCTCATGGCCATTGTTAGCCTAAGGTGAAAAGTTTGGCTGCATGTGGGCATATCTAGACATAGTCTGGTCTCAAAACACTTCAAATTATTTTTAGAGCTTAGTTCGAAGCCAAAACCACAGTTCTGTTAGTTTCAGTAAGCACGGATTGCACTTTGGTTTCAAGTCCTGCAATGAGACCTATGCCCTCACCGATTTTTCAACCTCGTAAGAGAAACGATCTGTCACAAACTCCCATCCTCCACACCTCCATCACCACATCCACCCACCCAGGCGCCTAGAAACACACAGAAGTCAGAACCGTCCTCAAGAAAACCTCTACAGACTCCAACGAGCTCCAGAATTACCGCTCCACCTCACTGCTCTCGCTTCCTGCCAAAGTCCTGGAAGAAACCATCAACCTCCCGCTCACTGAACAACCGGAGAGAAACAACTTGTTTCCTTCCCAGTTAGGTTTCAGGGTCAAGCACAGCCCTGAGACAGCCCTGATCACTGCAACAGACAACATCCGCTCACTTCTCAACAGAGAAGCCGCCCTGACCTTGCTCAACCTCTCTGCAGTCTACAACACAGTCTCCTACCACACTCTCATTGATCGACTGCGTCAGATCAGAATCACAGACGACGCACTCAGATGGATCACATCCTTTCTCACAGGGCACACCCAATGAATCCATCTCCTTCCCACCATCTGCAGCGCCCCCTAATGCTCATCCCTCAGTCCAACCCTCTTTAACATCTACATGACACCACTTGCAGATATCGTCAGTACCCACGACATCAACATCTCCTAAGCAACAGACACTCCCAATGCGGATTGTTCTTAGCCGCACCTTTCTTAAGCGCCAGGATGCCCGCAGGGTTACAGTGCGCTCTACAAATGGCATACATAAATAAATAAATAAATAAATAAATATGAAGGCATCCCTATCAGTCCTTTACTGGACACGCTCACGGTCAAGCTCACTGTGGTTGAAATGGACAATAACATCTCTTTAGTGATTTGGCATAGCTTTCTTCTTTAGTGAGTTGAGGCTAGTTTCGATTAAAATGTTGAGGTGTGGATTCTCCTATTCAATTTTTCTTTGCCTGCCTGTTTTCGGCAGTCTCATATACTGTTATGATCATGATCTGGAGTAAGGTGGATTTCAAAATGGCGTCATCCACTTGTTGTGGCAAGTATGGCCATGCTCTAGAAAGTTAGATCATTCACGCAGCTTCAGTGGGGTTAAATTAGTTTCATCACCCGAGTCCATTAAGGTGCAGTATCTGCTGATGTCCTTAAGAACAGCTCTTCCAGGGAACTGCTGATATGGTTTTCCCTTTCCAGTTGCACATTCAATCTTTGAACATGTACCAATGCATGTGACTCTTCAATTTTATGTGGCATCTTAGTCCGTTTTCTTTAAGCTACTATTTGGCATCTGATTTTCAAGTATATAGGATGAACAAATTGCTTACCTTCAGTAATGCTCTTTCTGGTAGAGAGTCTATCAAGCTGCTGATTCCTCAGCTTTTGAATATTCCTCTATCTAGCTGTAGGTTCCTCAGCTTTTGACTATTCCCCAGGCGTCAGACTGGATCCGGGAAACTTTTTTTCATAGTACACTTGTGCGCCAGAAGATGGCATTGAGTGGCTCTGCCCGGATACTGTTCCACTCCGAAAATGAAGAGCGTGACCCATAAATGCACCACTCACGCATCTGTTGCTTTAGAGACTGTCTGAGCCGCCAGACGTAACGCATCAAAAACAAATTGTTAGACCTGTGTCCATATTCCTAGACTTGGGATCGATTAAAGGGTAGAGTCCAATCACAGAACATGGCTGATGGAAATCTCACTGAGGTGCCTGTGGTTAGAGTGTCTAGTAGAACAAGTTACTTACCTTTGATAATGCTTTTTCTGGTAGACTTCTAGCCGCAGGAGCCTCAACTTTTGAATAGATACCAAAGCAGCACCTATGGAGGCGGGTCTTGAATCAATGTGACTCAAACTAGGAACTCTTACATGACCGAGCAGGCAAAGTACCCCCTCAGCGAACCTGGCTATCCAGACAATATTGCTTTTCTGAACATATGGAGAGACACCCAAGCAGCTGCCTGGCATATTTCTAGGACAAGGACTCCACATTTTAAAACAGTGGTAGCAGCTTTGGCCCCAGAAGAATGAGCCCACAGGTCTTCTAAAGGCTGCTTCTTAGTCAGTGCAAGGTAAATCTTAATATTGAGCACAATCCTGCAGGAGAGGGTATGCTTCTTCACAACTTTGCCTTTTTTCACTCCAGCGAACCCCACATGGAGCGGATTGCTGACCCAGTGTTCTTTGGTATGATCCATGTAGAAACTCAGAGCTCTCGTTGGGACCAAGCGGTGGAGTCTCTCCTCCTCCTCAGAGTGGTGAGGCAGAGCATAGAACGCTAGCAGGGTAATGGCTTGACCGACGTGGAACAGCCTCACAGCCTTCGGTAAAAGGAATGCCCCAGTCTGCAGAACCAGCTAGTCGAGGAAGAAGGTAGTGTACAGTGGATTAACATATAGAGCCTGAAGCTCACTCACATGCTGTGCTAAAGTAACGGCAATGAGGAACACTTGATATCAAGGAGCTGTAAGGAACAGCTATGGAGTTGCTCAAATGAAGTGCACATCAGTATAGCAAGGACGCAGTTGAGGTCCCACTGTGGCATCACAAAAAGAGAAGGAGAAACATATGCTGAATCACTTCCAAAAATTGCATCACAACGGGTGGCTAAAAAAATTAGGGCAGATCAGGCAACTGTAAGAATGCCGAAAGATGACCCTTAACCATGTATGAAGAAAGACCTTACCGGGCACGAGATAAAAAAACAACAAGATGTCAGACAGCTTGGCATGGAGGGGATCAATATAGCGTTTGCCGCCCGAAACCACAAACTTGTCCCAACAGCAAGTGTATACAGTCTTCGTCGAGGGATGCCTGGCTGCCAAGATTATATCAACGACCTTCGGAAGAAGGTCGAAGATGTTCCGCTGTCGCTGCTCAACCTCCATGCATAAAGGTGGAGAGTATGAAGGCCTGAGTGGAGACCCTGACCCTACTGCTGCAACAGCAGATCCTCTGGATGGGGCTGGGGGGAGGTGGGATAGCCTGATAGGAGGGCAGATACTCAAGTCCAGGAATTCTGGAAACCATACACTCTGTGCCCATTCCAGAGCCAATACGATGACTTGATCCCAGCCATTCCTGATCTTCTTGAGTACTCGGGGAAAAGTGGTATCAACAGATAGGCATACAGGGGTCAAGAGTTCCACTGAAGGCGGAACGAGCAGGACACGCCTTGGAAAGCATATCCTTTGCAAACAATTTGTAGGACCCACTTGTCCAATATGATCTCTTGCAAACCCAGATAGAAACAGTGGATTCTGCCTCCCCCACGGTGGCTGTGGTCATGTGAGAGCACACTAAAGAGGTTTGGCTGGTGCACTAAGCAGCAAGCCGACCTTGGCCGTGGGGGCAGAGCGGTGTTAACTTCAGTTGCAAAACTGCTTGTTTCCTTGCTGAAGCGGGACGGACTGGCAGTAAGGGATGCTGGGCAAAGAGGCCCAGAAAATAAGAAGCCCTTCTCCCGATTTTAGGTAACAAGGGTTCTGTGCAAGTCAGGCCAGCATTACTATATTTGCAGATGCTTACAAATGTATGGGAAATCTTTAACATTGCTAACCTCCTATCTGCAGCTGTTAGAATCATAAGAAGAATAAGTTAAGCTCAGGTTATGTATGTTTTAGCTCATTGTTGTGTCCAGATGTAATTTACCCTAACTGCATTTTCCTGTTATTTTTTTGCATGTAAATATCCGTATAATTTTGAACAAATTTCTTTTTTTAATATGTAAAATTGTGGTTTTATATTTCTTTTTGACATTATATGTCTTTTTAGTATGCTTTTATGGTTTGCACATAAACCGAATAAAGTAAATTTGACTGACTGACTGACTGACTGAAGAAGCCCTACTCTTTTTCAAGCGTTCAAGGGCAGTCGTCTTGGTCCCTAAACATGTGTCCCATCGAATGGCCTATCCATCAGGGAAGTCTGGACATCACCAGAGAACCCAGTTCATCACAGTCACCCATGGCGACAAATGGCAACGCTTGTGCCTATAGCTCGCTTAACGTAATCAGTGGGATCAAAGCAACAACAAATTGTGTCAGCATCAGAGGAGACGGTCCTGACGAGCCTACTCTGCTTAATACAAGGGAAATCAGAGAGGTGCTTAAGACATCCAGTTCTCCCTAGCGATTTCAGAGATAACCTTCTGAAATATTGAGAAGAGGCTCAGACATCACAACATCCTATCAATTTGTACCTTTAAAGCAGCTGAAAGAAAATTACAAAGTTGACACGATTCCCCCTCCTGCCGGAGCTTATACATGTACATAAGTAAACATGAATCTACTTCAAGACAATCTTAAATTGAATGCGAAAGTGAAGGGCAAAGGTTTTCAGGTGCACTATTGAGGACTTGTGCCACCGAGTCGCAAAGTTAATGAGTGTAACAGCCCAGCAAACAGGTGGTGTGGACTGATTACATGGGCTAACTGGCTGATGAGAACAGGCATTTTCCTAATGTCTCCACTCACTTTGATTCCCTTTCAGGGGTAGTGGTAGGAACATTTTGGGGGTAGGTTTAGCTGGTGGAAGCTTGCACCATGAGGCTCTCTGGAAAAGGGTGCTGTAAAAAGAAAAAAGAAAAAAAAAAAGTCAGGTTGCCTGGAGCAGGGCGATGGCACCTAACGATTTGTCTGTTAACTGGAGGTCCAGTAAAAGGCTAGACTCAGACCCCTAGGTGGGTATCTGTAAGGACCTCATTGAAAGAGAGGAGGGGCTCCGAAGTAGCAAGGGCTAGTTTTAAGACCTCAGTCAATATGTTTGTTCTCATCTCCACAGCGTATTGTAATTGCATTTATATAGCGCTTACTACTATCTGAGAAGGCGTCGAATCGCTTTTTCGGCGAGTAGCACGCTACTTTGGGACCCATAAAGGATTAGTGTTGATATAGTATAGTGAAATATGAAAGTAATTAAGGTGGTGGATAGGTTATTCAGTTATTTGGATTTGGAAGGATAGCGGAAGAATAGAAGAGGAAAAAAGGTTTGCATTTATATAGCGCTTGTTATCCTGATGGGGTGTTGAAGCGCCTTTTTTTTATGGGCATTAGCACGCTACTCCGGAAACCCATAAAGGATTAGTGGTGAATTAGTATGGTAAATTATTAAAGTAATCGTAGTGGTGAGTATTAGTCAGTTATTTGGAGTGAGTAGGATAGCGGAGGGATAGAAGGGGGAGAAAGGTTTGCATTCATATAGTGCTTGTTACCCCTGAAGGGGCATCTAAGCGCTTTTCTGGCGAGTAGCACCCTACTCCGGAACCCATAAAAGGATTAGTGTTGAACATTTGTATAGTGAAATATTAAGTCATTTTAGTGGTGGATGTTATTCACTTACTTGGATAGAGAAGGGTAGGGGCAGGATAGAAGAGGAAAAGAAGTTTGTATTTATATAGCGCTTGCTACACCTGATGGGGTTTGAAGCACTTTTTTGGGTGACTAGCACGCTACACTGGAACCCATAGGAATTAGTGTTAAATTAGTATAGTGAAATATTAAAATAATTTGAGTGGTGGATATGTTAGTCTGTTATTTGGATTGAGCAGGGTTGGGGAGGGGTAGAAAAGGGAAAAGGTCTGCATTTATATAGCGCTTGTAACCCTGATGGGGTGTTGAAGCGCTTTATTGGCGAGTAGCATGCTACTCCGGAACCCATAAAGGATTAGTGTTGAAAATTAGTATAGTGCAGTAGCGGCCCGTGGTGGGAGTGCTGCCGGGCACGGACGTAAGGTGGGGGAGGGGCAGGGTGGGGTGTTGTAAACCATGGATTACAGCAGATTAGAGGTAAGTAAACATACAAATAAATAAAACGAATTTCGTTGTGCGCGCTGCCTCGCCCACTGCGATGCAGCGCGCGCTACGAAATTCTATTTATTTATTTATTTATATGTTTACTTGCCTCTAATCGGCCGTAATCTGTAGTTTACTACCCCTCCTCCTCCCACCCCCCCAACTCTGCCCCTCCCCTGTCCCACGTCAGCACCCGGCAGCACTCCCACCACAGGCCGCTACTGGTATAGTGAAATATGAAAGTAGTTGAGTGGTGGATGTGTTATTCAGTTGGATAGAGAAAGGTATCGGAGGGATAGAAGAGGGCAAAAGGTTTGCATTTATATAATGCTTGCTTACCTCTGGTGAGGTGTTGGAGCACTTTTTTGGCTAGTAGCACGCTACTCTGGGACCCTAAAGGATTAGTGGTGAATTAGTATAGTGGATTTTGAAATTTGAGAAGTGAACATGTTAGTCTGTCATTTTCATTGAAAATGATATTGGAGGGATAGGAGAGTGAAGGATTTTGATTTTATATTTTTCGGAAGTCCTAGCAGTAGGAGGAGGCTTTTTGATGAGTAAAAAGGGGTTGTGTAGGGGAAGAGTTTAGAAATGTTTGTTTTTGAGGATCGGTATAGTAAAAAAGGTGTCAGATGATGCAAGGAGGGGTAGAATTTGGGGAGAGTCTAGAAAGGGTTACTTTGGGAGTCATAGTAGTGGTATGGGGTTTGGGATAAATGAGAGTGGGTGTAGAGGATATACTGATAGATGTATAGGGTGGGAAATAGGGTAGAGCATTGGAAAGAGTAGAAGAAAGAAGTTACAGAGGAGTCAGAAAGTTGGATTAGAAGATATATTGAGAGAAGTATAGGGTGAGAAATAGGGTAGTGCATTGGGTATGCTGAATTAGAAGAAAGAGATGCATATATAGATCCATAATCACATTGAAAGTATATAGTTGCATAAAGGAGGTAGGTATATGTAGATTAAAGATATTGATAAAGGTACAGGATGAGAAATAGGGTAGTGCATTGGATATGCTTTTCAGGGTAGTGCATTGGATATGCTTTTTCAGGAGAAAAGTAACAGACACACAGATCCAAGTACATGGAAGGTACAAAGATGTACAATGGAAGAAGTACATGTAGACCAAAGATGCACCAGATAAACTCCGGTTTTCTAGTGTTTTTGTACTTTAATATATATATATTTCTTTTTTTAACAATTATTGTACATGTTTATACAAAGCGATACACAAAGATAGGTACATATCTATAGTAAAAATAAATGATTATATACAGAGGGATATGCTGTAAATTTCTGTTTGCGTATGGTGCTTATGTGGGGAAGAGCCTATTCTTAAGCAGTTTCCTGAAGATAAGGTGGCTGGGGTGTAAAGAGTTCCATAGTTTGGCTGCTTGAACAGAGAAGGATGTGCCACCCATGTTTTTTCTTGTATCTTGGGATTTTGAAGCGAGGTGCCATTTTAGAGCGGAAATTCCTTTGTTGAATGTGTTTGGTGATTTTATTCCTGTTGAAGAGCGGTCCCATTCCATGCATTGCTTCGTGGGTGATACAAAGCAGCTTGAACGTGGATCTTCTGGCAACCGGTAACCAATGCAGGGCTTTCAAGGCAGGTGAGATGTGGTTTCACAGTTTGTTATGCAAGAGTAGTCTGGCAGCTGTTTTCTGAATCCATTGTAGTCTTTCCATTGTCGTTAAAGGTGATCCATGGTAGGGGCTATTGGCGTAATCGAGTTTGGACAGAACATGGGAGATGGTAGCTTGGACCTTGTGTGAAAATCCCAAATGAGGGAAAATTTGTCGCAGCATTTTTATAGTGACAAAGCTTGATCTTGCTAGTTTGTCCACTTGGGCATTCATCGACAGCGTGAAGTCCATGGTCGTTCCGAGGTTTCTTACTTTCTCCGATACTTTAGGTGGTGATCACAGTTCATCAGGCCAGGCAACAAGCAGGTCGTAATATTTCCAATCAGCACACGTCAGTATTTCCATTTTGGAAGCATTCAATTTGAGGTGGCTACAAGTCATCCACTGATCTACGGCTCTGAGACAACTGAAAATTGGGGAGTATCCAAGGTCTTTGGGGCATTCCAGTTGAAGGAGTATTTGTGTGTTATCTGCATAGTTATAGCACGTGAGGTGAAATTGATTATTCAGTACCGGTAATGACTTCATGTAGATGTTAAAAAGCATGGGCGAGATGATAGAGCCTTGAGGGAACCCTGCTTTCGAAGGTAGGACGCAATCCAGTCTAGAGCAGTCCCCTCTATGCCGGCTTCATAGAGTCTTTGTTTCAGAGTGTCATGGTCAACTGTGTCAAAGGCAGCCGAGAGGAGCTTGAGTCTTCAGATGCCCTACACATAACCGTAGAGTATGAGGCAGATTATTCCATGGCTGGGCTGGGAGGAAAGAAAAAAGCTGTCCCTGGGGAGGTATCTAGCCCATTAGCCTTCTGCTAAGTCCTCATACCAAGAGTCCTCGACACAGGGCTGAGCGAATTCATCACCTTGTCATAGTAGGTGCAGAAGAGTGTATACAGTCAATGTTGCCTGCCATGTGGAGGTTCAAGCGCAGGAACTGATGGCTTGTTTGGAGTTGGGTGTGTGACCGGTTTGAACCGCCTCTTTCGGATGTGAGGTCGGAATCAGCATTCATATTCTTGAACCGGACGTTGGTTTGGATGTAGGCGGTGGCGTCAGAACTAGAGCTAAGGGAAAAAGTGGCTCTGTGGGTCCAGCTGGCAACGACAGAGAACCCAGCGGCGGTAGTCCACATGCAAGGCTTCTTAGTCTGCGGGGCCTGAAGGCACGCCAGAGGGAATTGGTAC
Organism: Lissotriton helveticus; assembly: GCF_964261635.1. NCBI lineage: Eukaryota > Metazoa > Chordata > Amphibia > Caudata > Salamandridae > Lissotriton > Lissotriton helveticus. The sequence continues at coordinate 1,598,323,718 of NC_136068.1, read as the reverse complement.
ATATCATATGAGCCAGAGCATAGCTGCGCAGAACACTTTGATGAGGTACGGCTTGGCTAAAGTCCCCAGGAACCAGTTGCGGAATTGACCCTGAAGTCGGTTGACTTTGAGAGCAGCAGTGACGGTTGGGTATTGCCCACGAGCTTCATTGGGGGAGGAGGAATGGCACGAAGGAGCACAACTTCACTTCAACTTCTTGTGCTAACTGGAGGATTTAGAGCATGATGAAGTCTGGCCTCTAGAGTGGGCCTGTCAACTTTGAGAACGGGATCTGTATTGAGCCTAGGATTTGGAGTTGTCCCCAAACTGTGTCTTTTTGCACTTGGCAACAAAGTTTCACCTAGTGCTCCCTGGCGGCCTACCGGTTTGTAGGTATCCACCTTGGCAGATCTTGGAGTCGTGGCCCGACCCCAGGCATCACAGGCATACCTGGTGGGGATCTTTAACAGACACCTGCTTGCAACAATCCTTACAGGGTTTAAAACCAGTTGTCCTGGGGAGGGGAAGGGGGGAGGGGGGAACTTCCCTTGGACAATAAAGTTTTTGCAGAAAAATCGAGGTAAGTGTCTCTGAGAGATGAGATGAGAAGAAGCTCTGGATCCATGTCTGGTGGCCTGTAGGAAAGGAACCAGCGTCAGCATGGAGGAGTGACACCTTCATGGGCCCACATTTCATTTCTAGAGTGCAATGGCGTCAGTGCAGAGTTACATGGTTTCACCTTTTGGCAAGCAGAAGTACTATGAGTTTCCGGATCCAGGCTGACTCCTGGGGCATATTCAAATGGTGAGGAATCTGCAGCAAGCGTACTATCAGAAGTTCTTTAATATCCATTCTGGTGCTTGTGTGTTGTTTCACAGGCTGGTATAATGCGTTCTGTAGAGGTTAGGAACCTCCTGCTATGTTCTGGTAACATTGTGTTCTTTATAATTCTTTGGTGTGAAGATTTCAGGGACAGTCAGGCAATGCTTATAATGATTCTCAGTTACAGACCCTTCCCAATTTCCACATTAATGGTACCTTTTTGGCACACCTCTGCAGCCACTAGGTGAATGATTTCACAGTCCGTGCAAACTTTTGTGGAAACAGCAGTTGGATCTAATAATTTCGGATTACTATATAATTTGTTTTATGCAAGGGATACAAGTATATAGGCCCAAGGCTTGAAACTGTTTATTTGTTCATATTTCTATCTTTTCCTTCTTAAAAGTCAACACGTTAGGACAGCTTTGAACATTTTCCTGGATTAAGGAAAATTGCAAAAATAGGCAGTACAGCTTGTCATAAGGGTAAAGTAACTGCATTGTACCTCTAAGGCTACAGGTTGACCTTCCTATTCCAAAAGGCACAACCTGGGCATCCAAATCTTAGTCATCACTCCGCTCTCCAGAGACAGGGTCCTTGGCTACGTGGCTGAGTACAATTCAATATTTGGATTAGATTTTCCAACATCACAGTAACCCTGCCCTGTCTCGGATTGGGGGATTCATAATGCTTTTCCCTCTGTGATGAGGCCCTCTGTTTCTTTGTCAAGCTCCCTAGTTCTGTTCTGAAAGCGGCCTGGACAACAGCAAAGACAGTGGACTGAGGAGGAAATCTCTCTGCCTGCACATCCACCGTCATCAGCTAGAATAACAAGGAGGAACAAAAACACAGGCATCAGATACTTAGGAGGCTAAACCTACTGTGTAGAGCGGAGATCCATTATAGGGACTGTCTGAACGTCGCGCTCAGCTAACAGGGTAGCATTTGCAGATGCTGAAGGCAATGGTGCAGGCTGCCTTATCCTGTTCCAAGCATGTGACAGTACATATGAACTAGCTCTTCTCATGGAAGGAGACAGTCCGAAAGACGATGAGCTCCTTCCCCCACTACCAAAATGTATCTTTAGGTTGAGTGGTGTCTCAATGTCGACACGTTTTGATGTTGAGCTATGGTAATGCTTTGATGTGGAAGCAGGAGTGCAGTTGACCACAAGAGGTTGATGCTCATCTCTTGAAGTGGCAGAAAGCCTGTTATAGGAGGGGAAAAGGGTGGAAACAAAACCCCTTCCCTTACAAGCCGATGTTCTGGCAGTCAGTGGTGATTCTGTACCAATCTCCACTTCTTATCCCTGCGGTGGACACATTCCTTGTCCCTCAACCTCCTGTAAGACATCTTCGCAATGTCACACTACTTAATGAAATGAGAGTCCAGAAGACAGACCAGACAGACAATATGCTTGTTATTTATAGTAATCTTTCCAGGACTAGTGAAAGTCAGCATTACGGCTTTCGGCAGTAGGGAGATGAATGCCCATGAGGAAAAAAAGGGTTTAGAAAAAGTTATAAATAACGACAATGCTGAAAGGCGTGAAGTGAAAAATCGATTCCTCCTCCTTACAAAAGGACCCCTGTAATCAACTGTTTGTACCGTGTAGTATTGCAGATTCATACGCTCTGCATATGCCTGCCGTCCAGTGCTTAATTTGTAAAAAAAGAAGTGCAGGTGCTGAAAATGTTGTCAAGGAAGCCACAGCTCACTTCTTCCTCCGGTGAGCCCCACTTTGAACACGGTCACTGCCTCATTCTCTATCTTCTAACCTTGATCTGTTGTATTTCCCCTAAGACTTTGCTCTAAGAGTCTATCCTCTCACCTCTCTAATTGTTTTCTATTATCTTGTCACACCTGGTGTGTTACCTTATTCCCTGTATTTCTGATTTGCCCTCTATTCATTCTAGCCCTGCCCTTTTTCCTCTTCACTTTTATCCATGCTCTGCTCTCTCTCCCCTCGATCTTGGCTCTTTACTATCACTCTTCTAGCAGTGATTAGCTGTGTCTCTGTTTTATCATTTGTCTGCTTTTTTTCCTCTGTCCTGTCCTCTACATCCTTTCATTCTATGTCCTCTCTTCTTAATGCTCTCTTCTTCACATCATAGCTGCTTTCTCTTTGTATCTGATTTGCCCGCTTTTTCTTCTACTTAGCTCTGTCGTATCTCTCTCCCCTCTCCTGTTGTTTCTTTCTCCTCTTTACTCCTGCTCTCTCTCTCATCTATAACACTGCTGCTGCCTGTGACCCCTATCGTCAGCCTGTACATGTCCCTGCTATTTTGAACTCTGCATTTCCCTGGTGTCATTCCTAAAGAAGTGGAAGATGGCGTGTTTTACTTTCCTACCTACACTGGTGTAAAAACAAAATGTACACCAAATGAAAATGCTTTTTTTGCATATATTAATCAGTGCGGTATGACTGGGTTTATTGCGGAACAGACGGCTGCTCGAGCACAGCAGGTGATGTCACTGCTGGTGCTGCCTGTAATTAGTAGGTCCAGGGATGGTGACGGCATCAGCATCCACTACTCAGCTTGCTGTGACCCCGTCTGCTATAGCACAGGAATTGTCCACAGCCATAATGCTGCCAATGCCGGTAAGTACTGCTGTGGTGCCTACTGGACACACGCACGCTCAGCAATTACCATGCTGCGGTGCAGCGCACAGATTCTACAGGTGATGCCATGGCGCACAAAAGTTGTGTTGGTCCACAGCCGCATCGAGCACGTTGAGGATAGCAGCAATGCAGGGCTGCAGGATATGATACGCAGCAAGTGGAAAGTCCACATTTTCTTTTGTTTATTCTTCCTCAAGAGCCCTCACTCTCAAGTTCCAAATGCGCTCTCGCACCGTCCTTGCCTCAACTCCGTCATGAGCCAGCACCCAGCTACAATTATCCAATGGGAGGCTTAGGCTCAGGCAGTGGCAGGGTGAGCAGACTCTGGGAATAGAAAGCAAGCCATAGTTTGTCGATGACTTCTCGGATTTGTGATCAGCGTGATGACATCATCGCTAACGTGGTGATACACAATCATGCCTGCCTGGACAGGCATATGCTGGCCTGTCTATGAACATGTACCAGCCAGTCATCATGCAATGTATGTTATTCTTTTTATTTTGAATTTGAACAATTAACATTGAGACCACCACCTGCAGGGTCAGAAATTGTAGCCCAGGCCCTGTGAAAGAAGGGCCGGTGCTGAGCACCTGAAAGCACTTGCTCAAATAACGCACTGCTGCCATCTAGTGTTAGCTGTGGATGTTTGCAACTTGTTTTTCTTCGAAGTAGTCTTTCAAGTCACGAGGGAAGTCTCCTATCCTACCTTAGTTGCCAATGCACATGGGCACCGGATTCACTGTTCGATTGTTTTTGCACAGTGAGTGGAGCTGGAGCAGGAGATAGGACACTTTGGTGAACATGCAAGAAGTCATATACAAAGAACTAACATGTAAATAAAGGAGTGTATATCTGCAGCAACCACTGGCTTCCAGGGAGGTAGGTGTGCGCGTATTAATCTATAAGCACTGCACACTACTAACAGATGCTTACAGGGTAAATAACGTTCATGCTCAGCATTAACTGTGAAGCAGTACACCCCAAAGCGGTGGCTAACCTGTGGATGGTGCAGATGAATGAAACAAAATTCTTAAAACAGTCTGGCTAACTTTACCTTGTTGGCACGCTAAGACATTAACACAGTAATGCTTGATAAATATGTGTGAAGTAGGTCATTTGGTTGTCGTACAAATGTCAGCTATGCAAATACTCCCAATAGTGGCTGGCTCCTTTTTTTTACGTGTGGAATGAGGCCTATGCTGAGCAGATTAAGTTATTCCATCCTTGATGTTGCAGGTCTGGGTTCATTTGACAATCCATCTGACTATTTATTTATTTATTTAAGGGTTTATATAGCGCCGCAATCGACTCCAAGGAGTATCTCTGCACTTTTGTGGAGACATATCAACTATGCAGCGGAGGCTGTGTTTGTTTTAAATTAAAAGCAGAACAAAGTGGTTTTAAGTAATTTCCTAAAAACTAGATGATTTGAGCATTCTCTTAGAAAAAGGGGAAGTTCGTTCCAGTATTTTGGTCCGAGGTATGATAGAGATTTCCCTCCTAATCTCGCCCTCCTGATTCTAGGGACCATCAGTAGATGTTTAGTGCTGGAACGCAAAGACCTCGGCGGGTGATAGAGAATGAATTTTTCTGACAGATAGCTGGGACCAAGATTGAATAGTGCTTTGTGGATGGTACAGCAAATCTTAAATTGTATCCGTTGGCGTACTGGCAGCCAATGGAGTTTTAAGAGAAGAGGACAGGAGGCAGATCTTGGCGGCATATTCAAAACCAGTCGCGCAGCTGTATTCTGAACCACCTGTAGTTTAATAATTGACGCTTCATTAGCAGAAAGCAACAAACCATTACAATAGTCTAGGCGACTCAGTATAAGAGCCTGAGTCAGAGTCTTTCTTACAGAGTCTGGAAGTAAAGGGAAGACTCGCCGAAGTAGGTCCAAAGTATGGAAGCATGTACTAACTGTCTGGCCAACATGTTCTTTGAAAGTAAGTGCATGGTCTAACCAGACTCCCAAGTTTTTGACAGACATTTTGGTAATAGGAGGCTTTCCAAGATTAATGGGTCACCAATTGGGGGACCATAATATGGGGGCTTCCCCAAAAAGTAGGAGCTCTGTCTTCCCGACATTTCCCTGAAGAAAGTTATTCCTCATCCATTGTGAAATGGCATTCATGCCCAAAGAGAAGGTCTCCTGAATGGTAGGAGTTAGTTCATCGAAGCGAAAGAGTAGCTACGTATCGTCGGCATATGATATCGGAATAAATCCACACTGCATGTCCTTTGTGAGGCTGAGCAAAAGTGACAAAAAGTTGTTGAGTTTTGCAAAAGGGTTTGGTCCCATCCCAGCATGGCAAATAGTGTGAAGGTTCCTTTCTGCTACCAAGTCAGGAAAATGATAGGGAGCTCTATGTTCTGGTTGTGAGGAAAAGGGACACCACTTTTGGAAGAAACCTAGGGTTGAACCTAAGGACAACCCGTTTGTTATGAACCTGGAAGAAAGACTCCTCCAAAGTGAGGGCCTGCCGTTCACAAAAGAATCTCAAGGACGTAATAGCAACAAGGAAGGCGACCTTCTAGGAGAGGAACTGTAAAGAGCATCAGTGAAGTGGTTCAAAAGGAGGGCCGACGAGTCTCGTAAGAACAACATTAAGGTTCCAGGCCAGGGAGAGGGGAACAGCTCAGAGTCCTCCTTCCATGAAAGCTTTGATAACAGGTATTTTGAATAAAGAGGAGCTTTTCCTGTTCTACATGTAGGCTGTACTGGCGGCTAGGTTAAGATGTATGGCATGGAAATGTAGGCTAGGCACGAATTTTGCAAGTGAAGGAAGTAACAGATATTATCCTGAACTGCAGATTTGAGTTCCAGATGCTTGGAGATGCAGTAATGGACAAACCTTTTCCACTTGGCAGAGTAACAGTCTCGCATAGTGTGACTGCATTTTTCTTTCAGTGCGACTATGCATTCTTGCGGCAGATTGAGATAACCAAACTCTAGGACATCAGGAGCCAAGTTGCTAGATTGAGCTGGCTGGGGTTTGGGTGCCTTAATCTGCCTTGCTTCTTATTGAGAGCATCCGGCCTGTTTGGGAGCTTCTCGTGAGGAAGAACAGACATCTCGAAGAAAGCTGAGAATCAATGTGGTCTGACTCACTTTGAAAGCCAACAGGATGAAAGTGAGGGATGTTTGCCAAACCCATGCACATTGACAACTAAGGGCAGAGGCAGAGTTATTGTACCTCATGACTTGAAAGACTTCTTTGAAGAAAAACAATTTTCAAATCTCAGAGTCACATTACATGGCAGGAGTTTGCAGTCTCACTAAATAGGTAATTATTGATGGCTGAAAGAACTTTCTAGATCCAGACCTACCTTAGCAACGCCTACTAGCAGATTACCTATCATCTCACCATTCAGTATTTAGCACCAGAACAGCAATACCCAAGATCCTGAACAATGTTCACCATATGCCGAAGCCGCGCCTAAGCCAAGCCCGTCTGCGCCCGTCCGCGCCAGGATCGCGCCGAGCGCGGGTCATGCTGCTCCTGCACTCCCTGTCCTCAGGTACGACTCGCCTGCATTGCTTTCCTTGCGTTTTACTTCATTACGTCCTTCTTGCCATGTCTTTGCCTTCTCAGACGATCTCAGGGGCCCCTTCTCCTGTCAATCATGTGGTTGGTCATCCTCGTGTTCCGTCAGCCCTAATGTTACCCTTCCTTCTCAAACCCGTCATAATACTACCTTTTTCAGTAGTGGCCTTGTTAACGCTAGATCCCTAGCATGTCACGCACAAGACATCCACGACCTTATCGTATCAGCTGATCTTGATGCCCTATACATTACTGAATCATGGCTGCATGATGCCTCCAACCCTGATCTTGCAACTGCCCTTCCTCCTGATTTCACCATCATCAGGCAGGACAGACCTATTGGTCGGGGAGGCGGGCTGGCCATTATAATAAAGAATACTTTCAAGTGCCACACTTTCGATCTGGCCACCCTTAAGGACTGCGAGTCCCTCGGATTTGTTATTCAAATTAGTTCTTCCTCTGCTTTCTCCGGAGGACTTGTTTACCGCCCCCCCGGAAACGCCACTTCATTCTTGGATTCCCTGGATGAAACCCTGGCAGCCCTTCTTACTCATTACCCCTCCTTCACTCTCCTAGGGGATTTCAATCTTCATCTGGAATCCTGTACCGAGTCACACTCCCTCAATTTCCACCACTCCCTCGAGATTTTTGGTCTCTCCCAATTAGTCTCCCTTCCTACTCATCGAGCCGGGCACACCTTGGACGGCATTTGTACAAACTTGGCCTCTTTAGAAGTCTCTCCCCCTCTACCACAAATATGGTCAGATCACTGTCTTATCCCTTTCTCTGTCCAATTCAAAACTCTGCCTCTTCCCCCCATTAAACATTCCCATATCCCCTTCTCAGTTAACTGGAAAAAGGTAGCTGAGTGCATCAAACTCAACCCCCTACCGACTGTCCCTCCCCCTCCCATAACGGGTGATGTAGCAGTAGACTCCACAAATTTTCATCAGTGGATTGACAGAATGGTCGCTGCCAATTCTGTACCTTCCACTCAAAAACTAGCTCGCGGTAAGAAGAAGCCTAGTGCCCCCTGGTATACTCCAGCCCTCACTGACTGTCATCTTAAATGTAGACGTATGGAGAGAAATTGGAGAAAGACCTATGACCCTACTGCCAGAACCCTATACATTCTGCAGAGAAAACAATACCTTACTGGTATAAAAAGGGCAAAAACTGCCTTTTTTACTCATGAAATAGATTCAGCCAACCAGAAACAGCAAACGATCTTCAACATCGTAAAATCCTTCACTCATCCTAAGGCTTTGGCACGTGAAATTCCCTCCTCACAAATTCTCTGCGATCAAATCGCAGATTTCTTCGAGGAGAAAATTCAGAATATCCATAAGGACTTCCCCCCCCCACCCACTCCAACCTTAGAACTCGATTCATTCATGCCCCTACTTAACCAATTCACACCAGTCTCCCCACAGCAAACGCATAAAGCCATCTTGGCGTGTAAATCAGGCGCCCCCACGGACTCGTGCCCTCCAGTCATCCTTCATCATCTCGTCGAAGTTGTCAATCCTCTAATTAATGCTATTGTGAATCAATCTCTCCACTCCGGTACTGTACCCTCTGACTGGAAGAAGGCCATAGTCAAGCCCCTTATGAAAAAGCAAAATAAATCCCCCATCGACTTGACTAATATGCGCCCAATTTCCCTTCTTCCAGTACTAGGTAAAATCACCGAGCAATTGGTCCATGAGGAACTAAAACACTTTGTGGAAAATCGACATATTTTGCACCCACAGCAATCTGGCTTCCGCCCCGGCCACTCCACAGAAACCTCTCTGATTGAGTTATCTGACACCATCAAGTTCTTGCAAGATGAGGGCAGGCAGGCCGTCCTCATCTTGCTCGACCTTACCGCGGCCTTCGACACCATCTCTCATGCGATCCTTATCAGCAGGATGCGTGGGATTGGTGTCTCGGGTTCCGCGCTTGATTGGATAATTTCATTTCTGTCCAATCGCTCTCAAACGGTTTCCTTAGGCCCTTACTTCTCTGGTGAACGCCCCATCATCTCAGGTGTCCCTCAGGGCTCCATCTTAAGCCCTCTCTTTTTTAATGTATACATGGCCCCCCTCCTTACGTTGATTGAGTCACATGGGATTCTAGTGACATCCTATGCTGACGACACTCAACTCGTCGTCACTATTGACAAAAGAATCCCTGACGCTACCATCAGACTCCAAAATTGCCTCTCAGAAGTCTTTTCCTGGCTCAACTTGAATCACCTGAAATGCAACAGCGCCAAAACCGAAATAATACCTCTCGGTAAAGGCACACTCTTTTCCCCTAAAGAGTGGTGGCCCCAAAATTCAGAAGCACCACCTAGTGCGGTTGTGTCAGCCCGCAACCTGGGAGTTCAATTCGATGCTTCCCTCAGCTTCGATGAACATGTGCGCATCACCGCAGGACGCTGTTTCAGTTTAATCAGGCAATTAAAGAAATTCTTTAATTTCTTGCCCATCTCAGCCAGGAAATCAGTCGCGGTTGCACTTATCCTATCCCGGTTGGATTATTGCAACGGTCTCCTCGCAGGCATCAAGAAGTCCTCACTAAAAAAACTACAGACCGTTCAACATGCAGCCGCCAGACTCGTCCTGAAACTCCCCCGTAGGTCCTCGGCCACTGCAGCCCTCAACGCACTCCATTGGCTGCCCCTCCATAAGAGAATCTTGTTTAAGCTTTTAATTACTGTTTTTAAAGCTAACAAGTGCATGGGCCCAGCTTACCTGACTAAGCGCTTTCAGCATTATACTCCAACGCGCTGCTTGAGGTCATCAGGCGCTAATTTCATCTCTGAACCTCGTTTCAAATTAAAAACAAAAGGTGGAAAGACCTTTTCATTCCTTGCTGTTAGGGCATGGAATCGCCTTCCCCCTCATCTTAGGCATGCCCCCTCAGAAGGCCTTTTCAGGAAAGCCCTGAAGACGTGGATCTACTCTCAATCTGACTCCTCAGTTCTCGCAGCCATCTGATCCATGTTACCCTAGTAGATCTGCTGTGGGCGCAGCGCCAAGATGCTCCTCCCGGAGCGATAGTAGCGCTTTACAAAAAAACCATAAATATCAAATATCAAATATGCTAGTCAATGGCGACACCTACCTCTTCATTCTACTAGATTGGTCTATAACTTTATTTAGAATCATCAGTCCCCGAATCATATGTTTTGGAGGCCAGGTGAGTCCATCCATCAGTATACATGCAGATGATGCACAACTTTACATCACACCCTCTGCCACACCATTCCAGACTCACAAAACTTCCTGCAACTAAACCCCATTCAAAAAAAGAATTTGTTTTCTCCTACAAACACAGAAACAAACTCAACTTAAAATGTATTGAATATGCTAGAATATCCAGTTGTATATCAATGACATCACCGGGCTCTACACTTGAACCTTCACTAATGCTCACCACACACAAACAGCATTGCCAAATCGGTAAAATTTCAACTACTTCACCTCAAAACACGAATCCCTCCCAAGTCCTACTAAAAACCGTGCCATACACTCTAGTTCTTTCTCCCCTTAATACTAGTAAAGCTACAATGACTGTTCCTTATGAAAATGTGATCATATCATGCATATTCTGAAAGAACTACATTGAATTACCACCCCCACAAGAATCAAATACAAAAGAGAATGACAATTACAAAACCATACAACTAAATCACCATCTCCTGTAAGTAGCTAAACACCTCAGTATCTCAGAAGATCAAAGAGGTATGAGGAGCAGATCCTCATTATGCCTTGAAACACCTAGCGTAAAATCTTCTTTAGTGCAAACTAAAATCTTTACCTGCGAAGTAAGATCTTTTTGGAGTTCCCTCGCTATTCATCTATGAACTGCACCAACATTGTTGATATTAAGGAAACTATTGAAAACACTTTTTACATTGGAACAAACCACTTCACTAATTTAAACCCCTCATTTGTAACTGTTGAAATTTTCAAACGACAGCTGTTCCTGCTGATTTCGGTTACAGATTATAATTAACTGGGTGTTCAACCAACCTCAAATTCTCATAGAGGACTTTTATGACTTGCTGACTCATTAATGCTCTAATGCTTTATTATTACTTGTTCTGAATAGTTGATGTTCTCTGTACAACACACTAATGGGTCACAGTCAAGGCAGGTTATAAATTAAAAAGAAACAATAGTAAAATGAATAAAACTAATATATTCTCCATAATGTAAACACTTTAATGAGCCTGATGTTTAACTTGGACTGCACCAGCTTTTTTAATTGTTCAGATACTCTTTCATTTACTGTAGCTCCCCTCTGGAAAAGATGTGTCCGTTGCCAGGTAAACCATATCCTGCAGCTTCAGTGGAAGCCCATTAAAGATCATTTTCAAGCCTTATAAATATACAATTGAGTAGTCTGGGCAATGCAACAGCTTTACAGAGACAGTCCAGAAGAAGAAGTTTTACCTTTAATATATTCTGTAAACTGTAAGCTTCAGACATTTGACCCAAAGTCAGTGATCAGTTTGCCTCTGCCATATTTCCAAACATCTCCTGGTTGATGTCAAGCTGGTTAGCACGGCTGACACTTCCACATCAGTGTCCACCCCACTTGGTTAGAGATCCACTCACCATAGACCCAATATGTTCTTTGGTAATCTATCAACATACTAGACAAGAAAGGGGACTGGGTGATAGAATAAATGTAGTCACACTTGGTAAATTTGTGGGATTATTCCTAAACCTCTTGCATTAGACTTTGCTAAAACCTACATATATTTATACCTGCTTCCATGTGGGAAAAACATGTGGGGGTGGGAAACTGTGTGGGTGAGGGGAATTTAGTCAATACTTGCAGGTGCCATTTTTGAGCAAAGGTCTGTTCTTCAGTCTAATCAATCAGCGAGAACGGATAGCTATAAAAAGTGGTGTGCAGAGAGAGGAACTTTGCACTAAGATTACAAGAGTTGCAGGTATATTGTTCTGTTTCACTGTACCTGTGATCTCGATGTGTAATTTGCATCACTTTTCGCTTTACCAGACTTCTCTGGAAGGGATGTTATGTCATGAAGGTTTTTTAAAGCAAAGGTTTAATATTGTTAAATTATTGATAGAAAAAGTAAGATCTCAATGGATAGCAAAGTAGTTCTCAATATTGATAAAAAAAGTAAGATCTCAATGGATAGCAAAGTAGTTCTCAATGGAGAAGTACTGATGGCTGTTTCACCATTCTGGAGGTCTATTGATGCAGAGTTATTTTAGATGCACTTCTGAACATCTACTGTCTCTAGACACCAGTGGATGTGTGCCTGTATTTCTAAGTTTTTGTGGGGTCTCTTGAGAACGGTATGTTTATGGTTAGAGTTGCTTTTATGTCTTTCTTGGTTCTTTACAAAAAGGTGTATGTATGGTATTTCTCTGCATCTAGAGTCTGACCGGTGTGGTTTGTATTTTTCGGTTAGTAAGGTTATCCTGATGAAAGCATATATGTTAAGTTTCGTATGTCTATGATCTTTCTTTGTGTTTGTGATGTGTTTCAATACAGTTTTGTTGGAGGTTTCTGAAATTTGTTCTCATACCTGTGGCCTCTTGATGCGCGTATAAGAGTGTAGGGCCTCCACATATGGCTGCTGAAGGTTCTCCACCAATTGGTGATTCTGGACATTAGGTCTATCCGCTGAGAAGATATTAATTGCGATAAGAAGTGCATACTCTGCATCATCCAGCTGCATTTGCCGCATGCCTTTGGAGAATTCAAAAATGGGGTTTATAAACTCCACCTGCAGGCCTAGAGAGGAAGACAACCGGAGGAGAGTGAGAAGGAGGTATAAAGCAGCCAACAGAAAGTTGGTCAATCAACTATGAGAGTTAGAGTACCAGTTTGCAGCAGAACGATAAGTGGTAAGAGAGAAAGATCCAAATAGCGAGAATGCAAAGCCAGTCATGGGCATACAGAGGAAAAGGGGATAAGTGCAAGAGAGGAAAGGGAGAGGAACAGTGAGATTGAATACAAGCAATGAAAGAAATAGATGGTACAGCAAGTTTAGAATAGGAATGAACAGCAGGGAGGGACACAGATGTAGCCTAAAGCATGTAACACAAAAAGGATAATGAAAGGGAAAATCGGAGGAGGAATGACTCCCTTTGTTAAGAGTCCCCTCGCACTCAATAGCAGTCATCTATCTGCCTGGGGGATGGGTTCCTTGGTCAGGATGTTGCCTTGGAGGGATGGTGTGTCACCCAAAAGGTTCCAAACTGATGCCTCAGATCAGCCTGTAGCCAAAAGGAACTGCAGTTAACAAATCTTCCTAGAGGCCTATACTGAACTTATGTGGGTGCCAAAAAATCAATTTAATGCAATCAGTAAGCAAATTTCGGTGATGAAAATGCCTTCTTTATTAACCGATGCAGGCCAATATGTAAAGAAGTGCAAACGGTGGAGCTATTCAAACACTACACCCAGTTGTGATAAACGGCTATTTAAAATGATGTGGTTATGCGGCCTAGAAATAGACAGAATATACTTATTTTTGGTGATTTATAAGACAGTAGTATGTTACTGTTCAGCCACGTTAGAGCACTTTAAGACATTACAGAAAGTAAGAGAATAGGGTAAGAAAAGGCAGAGACAGCAGGAAAAGGAAAAGCAAGTGTTGACTGAATCAAAAGTAAATATTTTAGTGGATGATTCAAGCATGAAATATAAGCCCGTTAAAACGTTGGCATTCTCACAAAACAGCTGTCTCAATAACCTTTCTGAGCAAGCCCTTGTCATCATTTCTTCATTATGGATAACTGGGGATTTGAAATAAGAATAAGAGAGTGCGGTGATGGTAGGGAGGGAATTCTAAGTACACATTCTTATTTCTGTACATTTTCTGGCCTTAGGAGAAATAATTTAACGTATCCCCTCATTGTCCTAATGACAACAACCAACCAGAAAACTGCAGAAGTGGGAAACTGCAGTGGCTTGCCTGTGTCTGGTAATTTTAATCACACAGTCTTACATAAGAGCCCTCGAGAACTTCTAATGGGAATGAGCCTAACATAAGACTGACCACTATTCTTGCTAGGCAAAGGATGAGGGAGCAAGCATCATGGCCCCATATTATTACACAGCCTCTTGAGCTGAATACTCTGCCACAGATAGTGTAAACAAAAGGCTACACAGTCAGAGGTAATCACTTCACAGAATGAAATTTCACTTGAATTGCCTTAAGTAAGAGCTTCCTTTGGAATTGGAAGGGACCCGTTGCCTCGGGTTTAGCATCAAAGTATATTGAAATAAGGATGGAAAAACCACGGAAGTGGTGTAAGCAATCCAGGGTAATATGTTGGTACTCATCATAAGAATGTTCCCTGCAATGTATCTTACCCTTAGCTTTAAGCAAAAGAACGGACAGAGTAAAAAAACATTTGCAGTTGCATAAGAAACAATCAAAATATGTCAGTTTTCACTCTTCACATAACCCTCTTACATTACTAAATTGTGTACTCAAGCAATAGTTGGTCTGTGGAGATTTGGGAGAATATGATGAAGTAAAACATAAAACAAATAAAAGGTGATGGGAGGAATGCTTACAATTTGTCTAACACAGGAATCGCTCCGACTAGTAACCAGCCCATCTCTTTTGCCCACCAAGTTTGGACCCTGCTCTTCATGGGAATAGTCCAGTCCAAACTGCCAAGCAAGATCCTCCCTGAACCGGTACACAAGCAAACCAGAACTTAGCCTAGTTAAGGGCTCATCAGCCAGGTGCAGCTTTGTTCCAATGACACAGTGAGAAAGGGGCCCACGTCTGGGTATACCCATGCCACTTAGGGCGGTACTAAAATCACACAAAAAGTGATGGGAAGAACGCTTGCAATTTGACTAACCACCGGCAATCGCTTAGGGTAGCATCCTAACCCATCATTCTTTTGCTCACCATGCCGCCTCAGTTTGGACCCAGGTATATGCAAATCAGTCTTCATCCTGTTCCTCGTGGGAACTGACTAGTGCAAACTGCCATACCAGGCCCTCCCTGAACTGTAACACAAAAACCGATGACCTTGTTCGTGCAGTCAGAGCTGTGTATTTGTAGACACGTGTTTCAGGATCGTTGTCCTTCTTCAGCAGAGAGCAACATATTGTTTTGGGGGTGCTGGAAATGTTGCCCAAAGTCACATCTCTGTACCACTCACTGGGCACAGATGGAGCTAGACAGCTCATTAGCTCTAAGGAAGGATATGAGAGAGAGAAAGAGAGAGAAAGAGAGAGAGAGAAAGAGAGAGAGAGAAAGAGAGAGAGAGGGTTTGAGAGAGAGAGAGGGGGAGAGTGAGAGTGAGAGGGAGAGGGAGAGGGAGAGGGAGAGGGAGAGGGAGAGGGAGAGAGGGAGAGGGAGAGGGAGAGAGAATATATATATAGCTATATTCTCCAACTTTATTACAGCAGTTTCGGCAGTCTCAGCTGCCTTGCTCATATATATATATCCCCATTATTGTTTCATAGCATTTTTAATCATATATATTTTTTACAAATACATATATGCAGCTTATAGTAGGGGCTAAAAATGCCCACATTACATTGAGTTTTCATTTAAAAAACATCTCACAAATATCAAACTTTTCTGTAAAGAAAGAGACTATAAAATATAATCACTGCCTTTATTTGAAAGGAAACTGCAAGGGAGACTGGTTCTCACTGACTCTATGTGCTGAAGTAATAGCCACTTGAAAAGCTGCTTTTCACAAGACGTTTTGTAACGAAGCGATGTGTATAAGCTCAAAAGGAGGGCCCATGAGTTTTGAGAGAACAATATTTAGTTACCTAGGGGGAGAATGTGATCTTACAGGAGGGAATACTTCCTTTAGCCCTTCTAAAAATCTCTGACCACAGGCATTTGAAAGAAAGAAATCTGTGTGGGAGACTTCCTGCAAGCAGTAATGGCTGCAAGATATACCTTTATAGCGGAAAACCGCAGGCCAGACTTCGCTAAATGTAGGAGATGAGGTAAAAATCACATTCTCTTGACCCAAAATTGGATGATTATTTTGGGCACACTACAAGTAAAAATGCTTCCACTTGAAGGAATAAGACTTTCTGGTATGTCTTTTAGATTCTCTGTGAATGTCCATACAATCCTGTGAGAGGTCTAAATGTCCATACTAGAGGAATTCAGAAGCCATGCTGTCGAGTTCAGTGAGGGTAGGCTGGGATGGTACATCTGCCCTTCGAGCCTGTACAGGCGATCCTGTCTGCATGGCAACCTCTTGCATGGTATTTCTGATAGGTATAGCAGGACCGTGAGCCATCACTGAAGCAGCCATTCTGGAGCTCTCAGGTTCACCCTGGTCCTGGACTTGTACACTTTGTTGATCACTGTAGGAATCATCAGAGTTGGGGCAAACGCATAAAGAAATTTCCCTGACGAGTCTATCAAAAGGGCATTCCCCTCCCACCCTGAACGGAAGAACCTGGATGCATAATCTAGGCATTTTTGTTGTTTTGGTCTGCAAACAAGTTTATTTGCAGCTGTCCCCATTCTCGAAATATATACACAATGTTGTCTTGCAGAATCTGTGCGACAGAGAGTCCACTTGAGTGTTTTGGACTGCAGGCAGGCAGGTGGATGGCTGATATTGATAAGTTCCCTGCTATTAGCCACTTCCAAATGGCCTGCACTTCCAGAGAAGGTTGTGGTGCCTGTTTGACCCAGGAAAGAGCTTGTTGTTATGGATGGACAGAAGTACTTAAGGGCTAGATGGACAGCTCTCAGCTCCAACTTTTTGATATGATGCTGCAGTACCTTGTCCGACCACAATCCTCGAGTTTGCAGGGGGCCCATGTAAGCACCCCATCCTTGGAGGGAGGCATCTATGATGAGTCTGTGTGGAAGGGTCCTGGTGGAAAGGTACTCCTACCAGTAGGTTCTGACATTGAGACCACCATGGTAGGGATTGTATTGCACCTGGTGAGAATGTCAGCCTGTAATCCCAGCGGTCTGAGAACGGAGTTCATTGATCTTGTAGAGCCTGTTGTAGAGGTGTCATGTGCAACCTGGCATTAGAGACAATGAAAATGCAAGAGCCTAAATGAGACACCACCTGTCTGGTCGATGGATGTTGTGTGTGCAGGAGATTGTAACACTATAGACTGAGGATAATCTCTCCTCAAAAGGATACACTCTTGCACCCCATGTGTACAGGGTTGCGCCCAGGTAGGGTAGCCTTTGGGCTGGTATTTGTATAGATTTCTTGAAACTGATCTGGAGACCTAGACTTTGCAGGGTCTTCATGCAAACATGATAATGGCTTTCATTTGTGATGGGGAGTGGTTTTTATAACCCAGTCGTCTAAATAGGCGTAGATAAATATTCTCTTCCTCCTTAAGGATACTGCCACTACGGCCATGCATTTCGAGACTGTGCGAGGTGCTGATCTCAGGCCGAATGGTACTACTTTGTCCTGGTAGTGTTTGGATGCCACTTTGAAGTGTAGAAACCTCTGGTGTGCTGTGTAGATCAGAATGTGGAAGTAGGCATCCTGTAAATTGATGGAACACGTCCAGTCTCCTTGAGGGAGTTGGGGGTAGATCTGGTGAATGGCAAGCCTCCTGAATTTTTTTTGCGTATGAACTTGTTCAGTAGTTTCACGTCCAGGATGAACATGACTTCTCAATTCGGGCCTTTTTTCCTCACCAGGAAATAGCGAGAGTAAATTCCATGTCCCCTTTGGGAGAGTGGGACCTCCTCTATGGCCTCCTTTTGGAGCAGACTGGCGGCTTCGTTTTGCAGATGACAAGATATTTTTGTAGGTGGGACAGCGGTAGGAGGGGACAAGAATTGAAGTGAATTATCAATTTGAATAACATCCAAGAGCCACTTGTTGCTGTTATGGAGCGCCACTCGTCCAGATGTTTGATGATCTCCCCCCCCACCGGAACGGTTAACGGAGAAGTGGGAAGCGAAGGCTCATTGCTTGGCTGGTGTTTCGGAAGAGAATGCAGGTTGACGCTGTGCTCCTCTTCCCTGAGCTGGTCTGCAGGGATCATAAGGTGAACAGGTCTGGTGTTGTTGTTGTGGGACCCAGTGAGGGGCTTGAACCCTCTGTGGATAGGCATGCCTATCATAGGGCCTGTATCTTTGTAGGAATTACTTCCGTTGTTCGAGGCCCACAACTTTGAGCGTATCTAGCTCCGCTTTCATCTTGGCCATTTCATCACCCGCATGTGAACCAAACAGCAAGTTGCCAGTAAACGGAAAGATTGAGAATCCTATGTTGGGCCTCAGGTTTCAGAGCAGTGAGAAGAAGCCAGGAGGACCTTCTGGCACATATGACATGGGAGTATCAATGTGCAGCTACATCTGATGCATTCGCAGCTGCACCAATGACGTGGTTGGAGACTAAGCCGCCCTCTTGGAGGATTTCTTTGGAAGTCCCGTCTATCTTCCTATGGTAGCTTTTCCGTGAATCTGGTAATAGAGACCCAAAGTGCCCTATCGTACCTCCCTAGCAAAGCAGAGGCTCTGGCTCCCATCATGAAAGTAGCAGACATGCACCACATCTTTTTATCAATAGCGTCCATCTGCTTACTGTCTTTGTCTGGGGGGTATGGATGACGAGGTAGCGACAGTGTATGTTTTTCGATCTGCCGTTATGATGACGGAATCTGGTGGTGGATAATGCTTTAGGATTAGCAGGTCCAGGTACGGAGACATGTTTTTTAAGGATCAGTGATGGCGTAGTTCGAAAAGAAGCTGGCGTCAGAAAGAGTTGCATCGCCAGTTCGAACAGACCAGGGACCAGAGATGGAGTGGTCTTGATGCCGCTCTGTGATGTAGAGTCTCAAAGATGAGAGAGGACGATGAAGTAGGTGCTGGAATGTCGATGTTCAGTTTTGATGTGCCTCTAATTAACACATCATTGAATATGATCAAGTAATCCACTAAAGAAACCCTTGCAGGTGGCGTGTCTGATAATGTTGGCAAGTAATCCCTCACTGAGGTTCGAGAAGTGGTGGACCAGGATGGTGTTCTCGCCTACCATAGCACGATCTGGACCGATGAACTTGTTGACATCTGGAAGCAGACCTGCTCCTTGTTGACTCAGACCTTGATCACCACCTCTGAGGAGTTCTGGACCTTTCTTTACGACCCTGAGGGGTCTTGGACATTGATCTATGCCTCTGTGAGACCTTGGACCATCGTTTAGACTGCGGTGAAAGTACACGTCTCTTTGGAGTAGATGACGAATCCGGGTAGAAGGGCAGATGTGGAGTGCCTTTTGGTGATGGCGTACGTAGAGTGACCCTGGAAGGGGAGTAGGTCTGCAAATAATTGGAGCCGGGACTTTGAAGAGGCTCACACCACTTGGACACACTTTCCAGCCAACGTAGAGAGAGATTCACAGGTGGGTCATCAGGAGGCAAAACTGGTGGTGGAGACCCTGCTCCCACTGATCCAGGAGGCAAAATCTGCTCTTCCGATGAGTAGGAATGGCTTCTTGATGTCAATTTCCTCTTATACGTGGTCTTAGACATCGATCAGAACCCTTCTTGCTGCTTCAACGTTGACTGTACCACTTTGGGGGCCTCCTTCGCTGCCGAAGAGTGTCTTGAAGTCGATGATCACCTCAAACTCTTCAATAGCGTATCTTCAAACGTGGCCGGGTGCTTAGACGTCGACGTCTGGTATTCTTTCGAAGTCGACGGAGCTGCTGGCGAATGTCTTGACGCCGAACTCGATTCCCTCGCCGGTTGCTCCGTTGCTGAATACCAATGTCACTTCGGCGTTGACGGAGATGCTGATAAATGTCTTGAAGCCTACCTTGTTGATGACGCCTGCTTTGACGACACTGAAGTCTTCGACAGCGAGTGTTGACCGGTCTCCGAGGCTACTATCTACATTAATCTTGAAAGTGATCAAACACAGGAATTTCCCCCCATTTTGAACCCCTACCTGTCAACGTCGATAGGGGATGTCCTTACTCATGTGCTTTGTGAGATCTTTCTCTGTGTGCTACTTCTTATGAGAGGAGAGCTATGTGAAGGAGGAATGAGACTCCCAAAGGCCTCTTGTAGATCAGCCCAATTTTCTGCCAGACCTTCAGAGTACTTCAGAAAACATCTGACAATGGTAGCATGTTTCTGGATGATGAGAAGCAGGAAGATAAAATACAGACTGAGTGGGGATCAGTCTGTGCCTTCTTTTTACCACAAGAATGGCACTTAATGAATAATGAAGGTATGATGTGAGAATAAATATATATTTTCCAGTCAGAAAAATAGTCTTAAGTACTCTAGGTACATAAAACCGTCAAATGACAGCAAAAACTTGTGTTTTCAAAGAAAATCTCTTGACAAAATATGAAAAAACTGCAGAGCTCAGTGCTCCAGGATCCTAACTAAAGAGCCAGAAAAAAGAATGACCTAACTGTCACCTGTGGGGCATAATGGAAGACTGGGTGTCCCGTGAGGTCTTAATGGCACGATGCCAGTGTTTCCTGTTCTGCTTTAAAATGCAGCCTATTGGTGAATGATGACTCTCATTCACTTGTAGTTTCCTTTAAAATAAAGGCTGCGATGACAATGTATTGTCTCTTTTTCTGCTTTAATGAAATGTGTGATATTTAAACAAAAACTCAATATAATTTGGACATTTTTAGCCCCTACTATGGACTGTAAGTGTGTGTGTTTGTATGTATGTATGCAGGGACTCATTTTCATCTATGAATTCATTCAGCATAAGAATTGATGTTTACTTTGATTGTCTATTTGGCTACACTGTACCCATTATGATAGAGCGAGAAAAATGGAGTTTAAATATCTCTCTATGGACGTTTGCTCACTTTATAGTATGTTGTTTATGTTTATATGTCACATGGTGTGCACAACAGCATATAAAAATAAGGCATTTCTAATTGCATTTTACTGTGATCAAGGGCATCCGCCCGAAACGCGTCAGTCCGCTGCGTTTTTGAACTTGGTGCAATAAAACCACTTTGCCTTATTTTTGGGATTCGTCTGGTCTCTGTTCGCCGGAGTCGGAGGTTCGGGACTATTCGTTTGAAAAAAATATAAAAAAATAAATATATATATATATATATATATATATATATATATATATATATATATATATATATATATATATATATATATGATTAAAAGTACTATGTACATTAAAGATATTATACATATATATTATATTTAATATGTGCTCCAGGGTCCCTTACATGAACAGGATGATTCAGTGCTTCTGACTATTGATGAGGTTGCTACGAGGAGAACGAGGGCTGGGAGGTCATGCCAAACGATTGCCAGTGGTTAACCAAGTTGCAAGCATTCCTCCCATCACCTTTTGTTGATTTCATGAAATAAAACATCCCATCTCCTATATTAAAGTAAAAGTGCCTTGGGTGGGCTTAATATATCTCCTTCCACATGAGAGAGATAACTAGGCTCTTCTAAGAAACCTATCCACTGACACACTTCAGTTTATGTGGGCCCTTTGGATATCTTCAAGAGACTCCCACAAGTCATCTTCCATACTCCACCACTCCTAGTTAAATACAACGAAATGTGGAAGCTGCTGTTCCTGAACCACCTAGAGGAGTTCCCTCTCTTCAGGCCAATGTCCTGCACATGCCTGGGAGAGTTGAGAGGCATGTCCTAGAACTCCAGAGGTTAGCTGCATTTTCTAAGCAGGCACAATGGTGTGTACTGTCATATTCCACTAGTAGTGCGGTTGATGATTTTGTAGTCCAAGTAGACAAACAAATTATTCCCTTTGCACTCCATATGTCCCTAAATTATTTATTTTTATTTTTTATTTATTTTGTCAATTTGTAGGGCGCAACAGCTACCCAAGAAGGGTTTCCCGGCGCCTAGACACAGCTAGAAGCGAAGAGACAGAAACGGAGGGAACATTGAGGGATTATTGTTCGAACAACCAGGTCTTTACAAGCTTTCTGAAGCTATGGTAGTTATCTTCCTTCCGAATGCTTGGAGGAAGCGTGTTCCACAGGGAGGGTCCAAGATAGGCAAAAGATCTGCCCCCTGATCTTACACGTTTGAACCTTGGTATGCAGAACCGTGCTGCTGTCTGGGACCGGAGGTTTCTCTTAGGTGTGTAAAGGCAAGCAAGGGATTGGAGGTATTTTGGGGCTCCTCCTGTTTTTATTTTGAATTAGCGATGTCAAGTAGCCAGAGCTTACTCCAGGAAGTTTTAGTAGGTTAGGAACTCCGAATGTACATCAGAGTAAACTCAAGGCCCAGTCGGATCTATTACTTTTAGAACAAAACGTTTTTTAGATAAGGGGAAGGGTTAGTAAAATGGAGAACCGTCTGAAGCCAACATGTGATCCCAAAAAAGGTTTCCATCATGTAGGAGGTATAATGGTAGGCACTAGAAGAAAGTAAATTACATGGAGTCCTATGCTTGAATCATTACTTGTTGTCGAAGTAGGAGTCCCACGGTACATTCTAAAGCAGTATAATAAAGAACACATAGCCTATAATGGCTAAAAACAAACATTTATCTGATTAGCTTATTCAAATTATTTATAAGCAACTGAACTTCGCCAATCAGGCGACAGCACTTTTTAGACCAATCCTCATAGAGGAATCTTCCTGCAAATTGTATGCACTAGTCGGAATTAAACCCAAAAAACTGAGGGAAGCCTCCACGGGAAGGAGGGTGGGCCACATGATTGTTGGCGATTTCAATTATTGGCCTAACAACGTGCGGGAAAGTCCTCATTCGGCTGAATTTACTGACTGGCTGACAGGCATGAATTACACCCAGCACATTAATGTAGCCACTCACACTAAGGGACACACCCTAAATCAGGTCTGGACCTCTAATCTAGAGATAGCCAACCTATGCATTTCCCCCTGTTCATGGTCAGACCATCTTTTTATCACCTTTACCATCCCGAGTATCCTTATTCCCAAATCCTTGCCCTCAGCGACCATTATGGCCAGGAAGTGGAGTCGGGTAGACACTAAAGAATTTAGCACTTTATTAGCTGCATCTAAACCCTCTGGTCCGATTGTTTCCCTTCACACCCAGGCAGAAAACATTAACACTTGGTTGGAATCTGCCAGAGACAGTTTTGCTCCTTTGAAGACAATCAAAATTAAAAGGCCCCCACGAAGCACAGCATTGGTTTTCTGACAATTTGAAGGCAATGAAATTGGCATTGAGACCAACCGAACGGAAGTGGAGACAGGACTACTGCCCCCATAAAAAGACCATCTTTATGGCAGCACTTAAAGATTACTAAAGCCCCATTATCAGGACTAAATCTGAATATTTTTCTTCAAAAATCCTGGTATCCACTAACAAGGCCAAGGACATTGTTTCAATAGTGGATGAACTTGTCAAACCTGACCATGCTATTGCAAAACCCACTCCTTCACAATCCTTATGTGACTCTCTCAATAGGGAATATGCTACTTACTTCTATGCATCAGTTCTTGGCATGTAGGGCTGCTGACATTCATATCTGTGCATAGATCGCCGCCTAGTGTTGGGTCCGGATGATTGCACCTTGTTGTCCTGGAAGAGTCTTCGAAGTATCACGAGATAGGGGACTCCTCCCCTGGACTACAGTGCGCATGGGAATCTTCTCCATTCTCAGATTGTTTTTCGCCATTGTGGCAAAGACGGAGTATAGAAAAGTAAGAGATGGCCATGTAAATGTATGTAGAAAAGTACCGCAGCTGTGACAGGCACCGGGGAGGAGGGTGGGCGATATGAATGTCAGCAGCCCTACATGCCAAGAACAGATGCATACTGGTAAGTAGCATATTCCGTTCGAGGCATGTGGGCTGCTGAATTCATATCTGTGCATAGACTGTATAGCAGTATCTCCTCTAGCGGTGGTCACCTGTACCAGCTGCAGCAGTTTGAAAAAGAGATTTAAGGACAGCCTGGCCGTGCTTGCACATCTACACAGTAGTGTTTAGTGAAAGTGTGTATTGTAGACCATGTAACTTCCTTACATATGTCTTCTAGTGGAATGTTTCCTAGGAATGCCATGGATGCCCCCATTTTACGCGTTGAGTGTGCTTTTGGAGAAATTGTTAGAGTGCGTTTAGCTTTTTGATAGCATATTTGAATGCATTTAACTATCCATCTGGCTATTCCTGCTTTTGAAATGGGATTTCCCTTATGTTGTGGAGCGAAAGCAACAAATAGTTGCTTTGTTTTTCTGAATGATTTGGTTCTGTCAACGTAATATAGCAGAGCCCTTCTTACATCTAATGTGTGTAGGGCTCTCTCAGCCACTGACTGCGGGTTTTGGAAGAAAACTGGCAATTCTATTGACTGATTGATATGGACAGTGGATATAACTTTTGGCATAAACTTAGGGTTAGTACGGAGCACTACCTTATTGTTATGTATTTGCATGAAAGGTTCTTGAATGGTTAATGCCTGTAGCTCACACACTCTCCTGAGAGAGGTAATGGCAATCAGAAATGCCACCTTCCATGTTAAGAATTGTAATTCACACGAATGGAGTGGTTCGAAAGGTGGCCCCATAAGTCTGGTAAGTACAACATTTAAGTTCCAGACTGGCGAAGGTGGATGTTTTGGAGGGTGATTCTTTTCAGACCTTCCATAAAAGCTTTGATAGGTGGTATCCTGAACAGGGACACGTGTTGTCTGTTCTGTAGATATGCTGCTATAGCAGCAAGGTGTAGCCTTATGGAAGAGTATGCAAGATTGCATCTTTGAAGATGTAATCAGTAACAGATTATGTCTTGGATAGAGGCATCTAACGGATTGATTTGGTTGTTATTGCAATAAATTACAAATCTTTTCCATTTAGCTGCATAGCAGGCTCTAGTAGTTTGGCGCCTTGCTTCATTGATAATGTTCATGCAGTCTGGAGGCAAGTTAAGATATCCGAATTCTAAGACCTCAGGAGCCAGATCGCTAGGTTCATCTGATTGGGATCTGGGTGCCTGATTTCGCCATGGTTCTGAGTTAATAGCTCTGGCGATAGGCGCAGTCTTTGATGGGGAACTACTGAGAGTTCTAGGAGTGTTGTGTACCATGGCTGTCTTGCCCATGTGGGAGCAACCAGGATCATTGTGAGAAATTGTTGCCTTAGTTTGCGGGCCACTAATGGTATCAGTGGGGTTGGCGGAAAAGCGTAAGCAAATCTGCCTGACCAATTCATCCATATCGCATTGCCTTGTGACAACGGGTGTGGGAACCTGGCGGCAAAGGACTGGCATTTTGAGTTTTCTTTTGTGGCGAACAGATCTATCTCTGGATGTCCCCACTTTTGGAAGAATGGTTGGAGGACTTGAGGGTGAATCTCCCATTTGTGTATCTATTGGCTGTGTCTGCTTAGTAGATCTGCAATTTGATTGTCTTTCCCTGGTAGGTGTTCTGCTAGGAGAAAGATGTTTTTTGGGATTGCCCACCTCCATATGATCTGTGATGGTGAGACAGCCGTGGGGAGTGTGTCCCTCCTTGTTTCTGGATGTAGTGCATGGCTGTCATGTTGTCCGTCTGGATCAACACAGCCTTGTTGTTCAAGTATTTTTGGAAAGCTTTCATTTCTAGAAATACTGCTAGATATTCTAAGTGGTTTATATGCAGTGTCTTTTGCTTGAGTGTCCAGAGCCCTTGGACTGTGTATTGAAGTAGGGGTGCTCCCCAACCTGTCAGTGATGCGTCCGCTGTCAATACTACTTGTGGAACTGGCTCTTGGAACAGTCGCCCCTTGGAACGGTTTTGTGGGTTCCACCACTGCAGAGAGTTGTAAGTGCGACTGTCGACCAACACTAGGCCTTTCAGTTGTCCTTGAGCTTGGTTCCACTGTTGCGCTAAGCATTCTTGTAATGGACGCATTTGAAAGCGGGTATGAGGGACAATGAATATGCAGGAGGCCATCATGCCTATAAGCTGCATGAACACTCGAGCTGGCAAGGAGTGTTGTGGTTGAAATTGTTGAATGAGTGTCTGCATGCTGGCTATCCTGGCTGGATTTGGATATGCCTTTGCCACACGGGTATTTAATGTTGCTCCCAGATATTGTTGTATGTGGGAGGGTCGCAGATATGATTTTGAGTAATTGATAGAGAATCCTAGACTGTGCAGTAACTGGATTGTCTGAGAGGTGTGGTTTGCACACTGTGTGTATGATTTGGCTTTTATGAGCCACTCGTCCAGGTATGGAAACACGTGTATGTGTTGCCTTCTGAGGTGTGCCGCTACTACTGCTAGGCATTTTGTAAAAACCCTTGGTGCTGTAGTTTCCCCGAAGGGGAGAACTTTGAATTGGTAGTGTTGACCTTCTATTGTGAACCTCAGATATTTTCTGTGAGCTGGGTGTATAGGTATGTGAAAGTATGCATCTTTTAGGTCTAATGTAGCAAGGTAGTCGCCTTGCTGGAGTAGAGTGTAGAGTGACCATATGGAAATGCTTTGAGAGTATGTATTGGTTTAGAGGTCTGAGATCCAGTATCGGTCTGAGGGATCCGTCTTTTTTGGGGATTAGGAAGTAAAGAGAGTATACTCCTGTCCCCTGGTGTTGAAAAGGGACTGGTTCTATGGCTCCTTTTTCTAGCATGGATGTGACCTCCTGTTGTAACAACGTGATGTGCTCCTTGGACATTGGACGGTGTCTGGGTGGTATGTTGGGTGGAGTAGAAGTGAGTTCCAGGCAGTAACCATACTGGATAATTTGTCTCACCCACCTGTCTGTGGTAATGTTGTTCCAGACTGGTAGGAATTGTGTTAGTCTGCCTCCGACCGGTGTTAAGTGGTCTGGAGGGAGTGTCAACAAGTCACTGTTTGTTGGCGGCGGAGGCTCTGGTGTTGTTGCCGCCCCGTCGTCTGCCCTTGTTATTATTTCCTCTATAACCTCCTCTGTTAGAGCCTTTATTAAAAGTGCTATGGGTGTTACTTTTGAATGTAGAGGACGTTTGGGAAGTGCTGCCTCTCCCTGAGCCCCTGAAGGAGGAGCGACGAAAGGAACTTCTGGATTGCTGAAACTGAAGTGCGCCCATAGACTTAGCAGTGTCAGTGTCTTTTTTAATTTTTTCCAAGATTGTATCTACTGCAGGGCCAAACAAGAAATCTTGGTTAACTGGTTGGTTTAGGATGGTTGATTGCACTTCATTTTTGAAGCCGGAAATGTGCAGCCACGCATGCCGGCGTATTAAGACGCTTGTGTTGATGGAACTAGCTGCTGTGTCAGCTGCGTCAAGTGCACATATAATGGTAGCATTTGTGATAAATTTGCCTTCCTGTATGAGGTCATTAGCTTTAGCTTTGAACGGTTCTGGTAGGTGTTGTAGAAAACCCTCCAGTTGGTCGTAATGTGCTCTATCATAGCGTGCTAATAGGGCTTGTGTGTTTGCAATTCTCCAGGAGTTTGCTTCCTGGGAGGCTACTCTTTTGCCTGAAGCTTCTAATATCTTCGACTCCTTGTCAGGAGGGGGAGCATCTCCTGTTGTTTGTGAATTAGCTCGCTATCGAGCATTTGATACTACTAGTGAGTCCAGTGGCAAGTGTGACCTAATATAAGTAGGGTCTGCAGGGGCAGATTTATACCTTTTCTCTATCCTAGGGTTGAGGATACGCGCTCTGGCCGGATCTTTACATATTTCAGGCGCGTGTTTTAGTACCCCTTTCAACATAGGAAGTGTACGTGCACTTTTTTCTGATGTAGGAAAAGTGTCATAAAGGAAGTCCTCTTCTATTGGATCGGTGTGTATGTCTACGCCGTGAAATTTAGCTACCCTATCCACTAATTGGTTAAAGACAATGGTGTAGTTTGTAGGCGACGGCTTTGTAGGATATGTAGAGGTGTCGGGGATGGGTTGTGGGTCATAGTTATCATAAGGATCATTTTGGTCCTCCCATGTGCCATCCTCTACATCCTGATCCACAGGTTCGACAAAGTCATCCTGAGGATCTCCCCCTATGTTTTCAGTGTCATCATAACCTGAAGGTGTAGGAGAGTAAGGCACAAAAGGCATGTTAGGAAAGAAAGGAGGTGGAGTAAAAGGCCTTGAAGGAGACGTGCCAAAGTATTTTTTCTTTGTAGGAACAGGTGGAAAAGTATCAGTGTATAACGGTCTTTTCTTCCTCTTGTAAACTGTTACGTGTCCAGTTTCAGGGTCGATATACAGTTTAGATTGTTCAGCGCTTAATGGATCAGGATGGAAAAGTTCTTCCTCAACTGTCCGCGGTTTCGGCGCCAAAGCTTTCGGCTTAGTCACTTCTTTGGGGTGAGTCTTTGGCTCGAGGGCCTTCGGCTGTGGAGCTGTTTTCGGCTCGGCCGCTGCTTTCGGCTCGGTGACCTTTTTTGGTTGGACGACTTTCTTTAGTTCGACGTCCTTTGTTGGTTGTTTTGCCTTTTTTGGTTTGGCGACCTTGTTTAGTTAGACGACCTTTTTCGGTTCGACCTGTTTTTTCGATCGACCTTTTCCGGATCTACCAGTTTTTTCGGAGCGACCTTCTTCGGATCGACCGGTGTTTTCGGGTCGACCTTTTTCGGATCGACTGTTTTTTTCGGATCAACCTTTTTCGGGTCGACCGTTTTTTCGGGGTCGATGACTCTTTTCGGTTCCCCGTGTTTTTTAGGCTGAACGACCTCCTTCGGCTCGAGGTTTTTTGCAGGCTCGATGACCTTCTTCGGGCCGAGTCTTTTTAGTGCGATGCGTTTTTGGTGGTTCAACTCTCTTTTTAGGCTGGACGACCTCTTTCGGGTAGACTGTCTTGGGCTTGACAACTGATTTAGGTTGTACGGCCTTTTTGGGAATAGTTTTACTGGTTCCCGGGGTATCGGAAGGCTTGGGTTCTGTCTTCGGGGCAGAGCCGGAAGGCGGGGCCTCTGAAGGAGTTTGTTGATCTCGACTAAGGCCTTTAGGCGATGCTTCGACCGGAGCCTTGTCTTGGGGTGGAAGCAGGGTTGGGGGCTCGGTACTCACAGTTTGCCCCAGTGGGATCTGGTCATCGGAGTCAGACTGGTCCTCTACGGTGACAATTTCTAGATTGGAGTCGGCCGCTTCTGGGAGGTCATGTTCGTCTTCGAAGATGTTCTCCGGTTCCGGTGCTTGACGCTGCATTTCTTGTCTCGCGGCTCTTCGGTTCCGGATAGTTTTATTCAACCGGAACTGAGCACAGGCTGTACAGTTTTCCTCGTTGTGCTCGGGTGATAGGCACTTGTTGCATACTGTATGTTTATCAGTATGTGGGAACTTGGAGTGACATTGTGGGCACTTTTTAAAGGGGGTCCTTTCCATCGGCAGCAGGCCCACGTGGCGTTGAAAAGGCCCAACGGCCCGCGTCGACGACCGGATCGAGATGGAAAGTAAGTTCTAGTGGAGGGGTACCAAGCGAGAACAATACCTTCGAGGTAAAAGGCCTTTTGGCCTTAGAAAGCTGAAAAGTTTTGGTTCCTAAGTTGGAGTTGAGGAATAGCATCCAAACCCAATGGCGGAAAAACACAATCTGAGGATGGAGAAGATGCCCATGCGCACCGAAGTTCTGGGAAGGAGTCACCTATCTCGTGATACTTCGAAGACTCTTCCAGGACAACAAGTTGCAATCATCCGGACCCAACACTAGGCGGCGATCTATGCACAGATATGAATTCAGCAGCCCACATGCCTCGAACATATTTTATTGAGAAAATTGTTAATATCAAATCCGGTATTCCTCAGAGCTCTGCTTTTTCAGACCCCTGTGGCTCATATACCAATCCTCCCCGCCTGGATCAATTCCCTCTCATCACCCAAGAGTACTTTGTCTCCTTACTTAAGAAGGTTAGCTCTGACCCACTGACAGCTGTCCTCCTATCCTCCGGGAAGTCTTCCTCCATTGCCCTGAGCTCCCTATGTCCCTCCTCAACAATTCCCTCACTATGGGCATTGTCCCCAACCTTTTTAAGTGCGCAGAAGTGATACCTATTTTTAAAAAAACAGGTACTGACCCTTCTAGTCCCAGCAATTTTTATCCTATCTCACTGCTGTCCTTTTTGGGAAAAATCTTGGAAGCCCATGTGGCCAACTGTCTCAGCACTTTTGTTGAGAAGTCACACTATCTGGACCCTCACCAAGCTGGTTTTAGATACGAGCATTCCACCGAGTCTGTTATTTTAGCAGTCCTCGATGAATTACGAAGGGGGGCTGACCAAAGCTCCACAAAAGCTCTGGTGCTCCTGGATCTCTCGTCTGCTTTTGATACGGTCGACCATCTGTTGGTCGACCGGGTCGAGAGTGCAGGGATCCGGGGTCCTCCTTTGAAATGGATATTGTCATTTCTCGGTGACCGCTTTCAAGCAGTCCGTCTCGCTAGCTTTTTGGCTGAGAAAAGGAAACTGACGTGTGGGGTCCCACAGGGCTCATCATTTTTTCCCCTCCATTTTAACTTATGTTAATTATGGCCTTAGTTTTTTGTTTTTCAAACCCCCGCCATTTTGTGCAATGTAGATTTAGGGCTGAGAACCGGGAAAATGTACAAAAATACCTTCTTTTGATATTAGAGCCTGTGACCGCTGCACGCTAATGTGCCTCCCCAGTGTCTGCATCCGCTTACCAAGCCGGCATCCCCCGCTCCTCTCAGTCCTCCAGTCCGCTGGGGTTCCTTCACTGCGGAGCGGGCGGGAGGGGTCGGGGAGGGGTGTTGTCGTGGCCTCGTCCCTGTGTGCGACCGGCGTCTTCTGGGTGGGGGGGGGGGGTCGCTGCTTCACCTCGTGTGTGGAGGCGGGGTCCGGTGTTCGTCCTGGTGCCAGCTATCCCGCGGTGCTCCGAGTGTTGACCGTTGTTCCCTTGTTCCCGAGTAGCGGCCAGCATCTGACTTTGATCGGGAGGGGTCCGGTGCTCGATCCGCTTTGGCCCCGGTGCTGCTGGGGTGATCTGTTGTTTACTAGTTTGGAGTCCTCTGCTGCGGTGGTGCGAGCGCAGGACAGACCTCAGAGCCGACTCAGTAGGCTCCTCGGGGCTTCAGCTGCGCCACGATGGGGTGTCCGGAGGCACGGGTCCCTCGGCAGGTCGCGGGGGCTCCTCAGTCGTCAATCCCCAATGAAAAATGCCGGCTCAACAGGCTCCCAGCTCCTCAGGGTCTGGCCTCCTTCATCAGTTCAGACTCTGTCTCGGTGGGTGCGCGAGGGCTTCAATCCAGTGGCGGCTCGGCCGGCGCAGCTTCAGACTCCAACCTCCGTGAGAGGACCCCTCGGGCAATCCAGTTACTTGCCAATCCAATTACTTTTACTCCAGTTCCTTTTCAGCTTCACGTTCCGGCGAGCTGGAGTGTGCTAACAGGGATAAAGCCCAATATGGGATCCCCAGCACCAGGAGCTCTTCACGGGAGCTCCTGCCAGGCGGCCATCTTTCGCCTAAAAACAAAAAACTAAGGCCATAAATCACCTACTGTGCCCATGAGGTTCCCTCGGGATGGGAGTCTTCCTCACAGGGTGAAAACGAAACTGCTCTCCCTGCTCACAAAGCATGAAAATAAAAAGAGGACTAATGTCTCTTTTCCCCCTTTGTGGCGGCCATTTTGGTAAAGTCTCTCTCTCGGATCACCATCTTGGACTAGTCATTGTTGCTGGGCTATCAATTTATCTCACTATCTGGGGTGCATCAAGAACTCACCTTTTTAGGCTAAGCCCAACTACTACCACTACTGTACTCTGAACTACGGATCTGTGATCTATTGCACTCTGATGCACACCTATCTGTGTCATGTAATAGACTGCCTGCAGCTGCATTCGGCTCTACAAGTATTATACTCACTATATATTATTTATAGGTTTACCTGTAAACATAACTACTCCCCAATTGGACACTGCACTACTCTGCACAATCTCCCCTGTTACGCTACCGCATGTATTTTAGGTCTATTTTAGGTCTATAGTTTTTCAGAACTATTCCTCCAATTGTACTCTGCACTACCACTTTACACAATTCTGCAACCGCACTGCATTACCTGTATTCACCTGTATTCACCTGTATTCACTTTACCTATCCTTCATGTAATGCATCGACTGCACATATGCCTGTCGTCTCACTAGTGTATTTTCTGCCTGCTAGTGCCATCTTTGATCCTGATAACCTGTTGTGTTTGCATGTGCATCTTGCTCCGGCATATCAATAGTGTTCACCAACCCCTGCGCTATACTGCCACCATACCAACATGGAGCTCAGCGGCAAACACACATATAAAATAAACTACCCTCCCGTGCTCACCAAAAAAGCTACTAAACGTTTTAAACACGACTTCCTTAGGTCCCACCCAGAAACACCCTTTGCCGACACCTACTTCTCATCGGTCAATGGACCCTTGAACACCGACATCATTTTCCACACCACACGCAGAGCGCAATGGAAAAAAGTGTTCCTCACACTATTCACCGTCTCCACCTCCAGGAAATCCGCACATGGCCTAACACTCTCCATTACATCGTCCCAACTCCTCCCAGGCAGAACCACCATCACTATATACAACAACGGGATTGTCTTAATTCAAGCGACAGACAGGAACCTGGAACTACTTGACAACATGTTCCCCTCTCTCAAAGAGCACCTTTCCAATCCTCGGACTTACACGCATATCACCCCCTGTCCTACCTCTCCTAACGTCACAGCTCCCACCCTGAACTCTCCTAACCCAGTTCAGCAGCAAGAAGACACGCACCTCACCTTCACACCCTGCTCCACTATCAATCACCTGCCCGTCTCAGCTACCCCTCCCCGCCCCTCATACACAGACATAGACCTGGTCCCTCCACACACCACTCGCTTTCCCAGCCCCCCTACTAACCTTCGTACCTCCGCTCATCCTCCTGTCTCCCCCCCCACACTTTGCACTCCCGTACCTTCCCCCGCACATTTTTTCTCAGAGCACCCCTCCTCCCCCAATGGCACCCCACACAACATGACTCTCTCTCCGACTTCCGCCCCCCCCACACTTAGCACTCCCGCCACGCCTAGCCTGCATCCCTCCTTCAACCTCCCACCCCCCTCGCTCACTCCTCAATATTCCACCTCCTCCCCCACAACAGCCAGCCATCACATCGCCCCCTTATTCCCTTCCCCCCCTAGCACGGATGCCCTTCCCAATAACACCTATCCTCTCGCTAACGCCCCCAACACCCACATCAGCTCCGCCTCTCCACCCGGACTGCCCCCTGTCAACGTAATCGCCGGTTCAGCGCCAGTACCCCCCCCCCAACACCGCGCCCATCATCACCTTAGACATTATGTCCACCCTCCTCCAATTGAAAGAAGAATTTCACTCCATTAAAGAGTTGCTCTTCACACACCCCATCAGACACCCCCCCCCCATCACCACCCTTACCACACCTAACACCACGTCCCCCTCACCTCCTACTCGCCCTACCACACAACACCCCACACACCGGACCTCTATCCCCCCTCGCTATACCAACAATCGCAATAACAATTGCAATACCAACAATCGCAATAACAATTGCAATCTCATTACTACCAAGCGCAATACTCCTCCTTCCTCTACACCTAACAACACCTCCTCCACACCTCCTACTCGCCTCATCACACATCTTTCCCCACATTGGACGTCTACCCCCTCTTGCAATACCACCAATCGCCCCAGACGCACCACCAACACGATCTCTGACCTTGACGTACACACCCTTCTCCACTCTTACGACCCGGCTCCCCAAAAGCCACTAGCTACCAACAACATGTCCATCCCAACGATTATTTCAAACCACCTCAGGCACCAAAAGGATAACAATAGAGGCGCTGTCCCCAACAACCTCACTAATGTACCCCTCGTTTTGGAATCATCCTCCACCCTTTGCACCCTTATCCTTAAATGCATACTTCTCAACTGCAGATCAGCCCAAAGACATTCCACGGAGGTCGCCGATCTCATCATGTCCCTGGAACTGGACCTAGCCATTCTGACTGAAACATGGCTGTCTGATTCCTCTACACCTATACTGGATATCCTAGTCCCTCCCAACTACTGTATCAAAAAAAAGATAGGCGGTGGAATTGCCTGCACCTACAGAAGCAACCTCTCAGTCTCAAAAGTGGCCGTCTCCTCTCTTACTTCCTGTGAATACCTCTGCCTTGATATCATCAGCGAAAGCAAACCGGTATGCTCACTACACATTATATACCACCCACCTGGGGACAATCTCTCCTTCGTCCAACAACTCATGGATACAATTACAGCCAACTCAGGACGGCAGCACACCCAAATTTTCCTTGGCGACTACAATCTCCACTGGAATGACAGCAGTGACACAGTGGTAAACAGCCTCAAAAGCTTTCTCAACGCACTTGATCTCAACCAAATATGCAACGGCCCGACCCATAAGAGAGGCTCTACCCTTGACCTTATCATCTCCAAAGAGGGCGCTATTCAACTGGAGTCAATCCAACCTTGTGACTGGTCAGATCACCATATTGTCTCCTTCCTCATCAAGGAAAAAACCAGACTTAACTCAGTTCAACCCCCTAAGCACAAAGTGTGGAAAAGAGACTTGAAGAAACTCAACCCAAACGCCCTACCACCCAACAGCTGCAATCGGCTACTTCCCCCTCCCGGCGATACAGACGTTCAAATTCTGACTGACCACTATCTCAATACTATGTCCACAATAATCGATGAGGTGGCGCCCATGCAACTAAAAAGAGTCTCGTCCAAGAAGACTTCCAACCCATGGTATGACGGAAGCCTCAATGAGGATAGACGGGCGATGCGAATGGCAGAGCGCACCTGGAGGTCAGCCCCCTCTGCAGTGCACCTAAAAAGTCTAAAGAAACAGAGAGACGCCTACTTCAGGAAAATAAAACGCTCAAAAAGAGACTTCTTCAGCCTCCAGCTCGCCCAAGCTAAAAACCGTCCAAGAAAACTGTTTGAGTTAGTCAGAACACAATCTAAAGAGCAACCCCAGACAATCAGCTCCATGGACGTTACTCCTTCCTGCGAAGACTTCTCTGCCTTCTTTATCCAAAAAACTGAGAGAATAAGAAGCGATCTCCTCAATGACGCTATCCTGTACTCCAACCCCCGACACACAGCAGTGCCTCAACCAAAGAACAATGCTACTTGGTCATCCTTTGACACTTACTCCGTAGAAGAAATTGGCAGACTGCTCAGCGCCTTGAAACCTTCCAATCACCTCTCTGACCCCCTTCCTGCTAACGCTGTAAAAGACTTTTCCCCCTGGCTTCTCCCACTCTGGTCTAAGATTATCAATAGCTCTCTTCAACAAGGATCCATCCCCAATGCCCTCAAAGTAGGGCAAGTCACACCGCTACTAAAAAAACCAACAGCAGACCCCACTGATCTAAACAATTACCGCCCTATTACAAACATTCCCACTCTCGCTAAACTGTTGGAAAAATGCGTACAACTACAATTGACTAAACACATAGATAAGTTTGATCTCCTAAACGCTCATCAGTCAGGCTTCCGAGCAGGGCACAGTACCGAAACTGCCATGACTCACATAGTGGACGATGCCCTCCAAATCCTAGACCAAAACGATACCTGTCTCCTCATCCTTCTGGACCTCTCCTCAGCATTCGATACAGTTAAACACGAGAACTTACTCGAACTGTTAAACACAAGAATGGGCATATCTGGGACTGTTCTAAAGTGGTTCACCTAATTTCTACACAACCGGACACAAAGAATCAAAAGCAACAACCTGCTGTCCTCTCCGGTACCTGTATCGCTAGGCGTCCCTCAAGGATCCTCCCTCTCCCCAACACTGTTCAACCTAGTTATGGAACCTCTCACTACGTTGTTACAGGCTTCTAATGTGCACTTTCACATGTATGCCGACGACACCCAACTTTATCTCAAAATACAATCTCCCAAGGACATCATGCTGCTGAACACCACGATCAGAAACACCCAATCCTGGCTTGCTGAGAATCACCTCAAACTCAATGCTCTGAAGACCGAGTTCCTCCTGATCACACCTCCCGCTAAAATATCCACGGCTCAAACATGGCTTAAGCAATTAACGGCTCTAAATGTACAGCCCATCGTAGTAGACTCAGCAAAATCTTTAGGCATTACACTTGACACCAATCTCAACATGCAGCAGCACATCAGCAAGGCAACCAAAGGAGCGAACTTCCAAATCAATACCCTGAGAAAACTTAAACCCTTCCTTCCTGCCAAAGACTTCCAAACTGCAGTACAATCTATAGTCATCCCGCACATAGAATACGGTAGCACCGCCCTCTGCGGGCTCCCCCTAATTACAACGGCACCCCTAAGAGCGTCCATTAACGCCGCAGCGAGACTCGTCACAGGCTCAAAAAAACACTCGCATATCTCCCCGGACTTTAAATCACTGAACTGGCTACCTTTTGAAGCCAGAATTCAACTGAAAATCGCATGCATGACACACAAGGCTGTGCATCTGAATTCACCCGCCTACCTCACTCAAAAGTTGACAATTTCGGGTGGCTCCCGAACTACTAGAAGCACAAACAACCTTTTGCTGAAACCTCGAAGATTTCGGAAGGAAAAAACGTATAAACGCTCCTTTTCAGGAATGGCACCCAGGATCTGGAACTCACTTCCTCCTGAAACAAGGCTCATCTCCTCCAACACAATCTTTAAGAAAGAAGTTAAAGCGATCCTCATGGCAAAATACACATGACCTATTACTCCGTATCACTCATGAATCTGCCCTGTAAGCCCTGCCCGACCTTGGCCTATTGTACCACCCGTATTATCGAATTACGTAATTGTATACGCTCACTCTTTGTATTTTGTTATAATGTTTGATGCACCTGGTTGATTATGTATATTGTTATATTGTTGACGCACCTGGTTGACTTTGCACACTTTACCCTCTCCACCTCAACGATCCTTACTTCCCTTCTACTGTTGCACCTGTGGGACTATACATCCTGCACACACCCACCTCAACTTGGCCCACCTTTAAACTCTAAATACTCTAAACACGCTTAAGCAAGTATATGCTCCTTGGTATTGCACTTTATGCTATTGACGCAATTGTTTGTCTATTCTCAGTGTACCTACACTACCACACCTGTGACCTACCTCATGTCCTTTGACCTACCTATGTAACTAGCACCTTGTACCTAACTACCTCATATATCACTTTGCATATACGCTTTATTACTTTGTATTTTTACTTTGTATTTTTACTTGTAAAGCGCTCTGATATCTGCAAAGATCTTGTTCGCGCTGTATAAAACTCTCAAAATAAAAAAATAAATAAATAAATAAACTTGTATATTCTTCCTTTGATCTTGGCCCTTCAAAAGAGAGAGGTGGTTATATTTAACTACGCCGACGATCTCCAGTTAGTATTTAACATTGACTCTTCCCCTTCATCTACGGAAAGCTTCCAGTCTACTATGATATTCATTAGCAAATGGATGAATGCTAACCACCTTAAGTTAAATCCAGATAAAACCGAGCTGATTCTCACTGGCAGCTCAGGGAATCCCCGGAACTCCAATTTTTGGCCACATTCTCTGGGGTGCCCTCCATTTCCTGTCAACTCGGTCAAAAGCCTGGGAATCGTGATTAGCAATGACCTCACGATGAACGCACAGATTAATGCTGTGGTATCTGCTGGTTTCTTCCACCTTTGGAGAATTCGCAAAATAAGCAGATATTTAACCACTGAGGCCCGGATTAAAGTTATACTTGCTTTGGTTATGTCGTGTATTGACTACGCTAATTCCTTGTATACCTGCATTCCAGCTTACAAACTACGTCGGCTTCAACTGGGGCACAACCACGACGCTAGGCTTGTGTATGGCCAACCGAAATCTCGCCATGTGAAACCTTTGTTGAAAAACGTACATTGGCTTCCAGTGACCCAACGCTGTCTTTTTAAGTTAGGTTGCACTATCTACAAAGCCCTTTCGGATTGTGGCCGGGCCTTCATTGCGTCTAGAGAACAGCACTATATCCCCTCTCGAGCCTTGCGCTCTGCGAACATGAATCTGCTGACCCCTTGTCGTTTTAAAGCAAATAACATGGGGGTCTTAGATTCTCAACTCTGTCACCACAATTCTGGAATTCTCTTCACCTCGCACTGCGCAGGTCTCCTTCCTATACTCAGTTTAGAACCTCTCTTAAAACCTGGTTATTTGTCCAGGCCTACAATTGAACTCTTCTCTTATTGCTCCAGCAATCGACCGACTCCGCGTAGTGCCAAGAAACCGTTGGTGAACAAGCGCTTTATAAATTGTTTTTTTCTTTAAAAATAAAAACAGATAAGTAACTTATTTTCTTCTCCAGTACTGGATCTTTCATAGAGTCACATACTTTAATCAGAATAGAGAGAACTTGAGTATTTCTAAGCCCATCATGAACATAAGACAATAGCGGACGGTGGGTATACATCTAATCAAAAGGCTCACCTTATTGAAATAAATGGTGTAACACTGCTTGTCCCACAGCCGCATCACTGTGCTGCGCCGATTCCAGGCAATAATGTAGTGTGTCCGTATTCCTGTTCTTCCATGTCGCTGCTCGACATATACTTTCAAGAGGCACCCCAGGCAACAAAGCTGTTGAGGTACAGACTGCTCTAGTAGAGTGTGCCTTAATCTTATTTATCAAAGGTCTTCTGGCCTTAGAATGGCAGAACTGGTTAGCAGCTGAAATCCATAAAGTTATGCTCGCTTTGGAAACTGGGCCAACTCTATTCTTCTAACAGTTGGTCTGTTTTTCTGAACTGTTTGTTGCTATGTAAATAACATTTCAGGCATCTTTTTACATTCAATGTATGCAGCAATTACTCCGCTGCCGTCTGTGGATTTATAAAGAAAGTCTTTAGTACAATTGGTTAATTAAGATGAAAATCCGCTGGGATTTTGTGGATGACTTTGGGATTGGTTCTGAGAATCACAATATAATTTTTAAACTCCAAGAAAAGTTCTTTAATCGTAAAGCCTTTTATTTCACTAATCCTTCTGGCTGATGTAAGAGCCAATAGTAATGCAAGTTTGCACATCAGAAATTTGACCCCTGAATTTTGTATAGATTCAAATGGGCTCTATATTAGCTGTGATAGAACTGCATTGAGCTGCCAAGTTGGAGGAGGAGACTTTTTGGAGGGAAAACTCTGCAAAGACCTTTAGGGAACTGCTCAATGACTGTTAGAACATAATGATGGTGATCCAGATGAAAGTCTGTAACGTGTTGCTAGATGCACTTTAATTGAAGCGTGAACTAAACCCAATTTTGCTAATAATAAACGGTAAGGTAATAGTTGCTCTGGTGGACCCAAGATATGGTGAATATTTGTTTTCTGGCATCATAAACAGAAACGCTTCAATCTTAATGTTATGTTTTATTATTGGTGTCAGCTCTAGCTTTTGCAAGACTGTCTCTGCAGTCGTGAGGGATGTTTTATACGTGCAAACTCATGGTATTCAGGAGCCAGGTCGATAAGTGCAGGGAAATCGGGTTTGGATTCAGTACCTGGTTGTAGTTCATTATCAATAGTGTCCACAGAGGTTTCAGCCGAATGTAATTTGTCTCGGATAGTAGTAACAGTTCTGTGAACCAGTGCTGTCTGGGCTATCTTGGAGCAATCAAAATTATTCAGCGTGGTTCCCTCGTCAATTTGCTGAGAAATCTGGGTATGAGAGTGATCTGGGTAAAAGCGTATGCAAAGATCCCCGACCATCTGATTGAAAACCCTTTCCACCTTTGTTGTGGGTGCCAGCTTGCATAAAATTGGCATTTAAGGTTCTCTAGCATTGTAAAGAGATCCAGTGTCAGCTTGCCCCATTGGTGGAAGATCGTATTTAAAGTTGACTGAGTAAGCTTCCATTTGTGGCAGTTGTTCTTGGTTCTGCTCAATGTGTCCGCCAAGATGTTTTCGTACCTGGAACATGCTCTGCTTCCTTGGATAGCGCCAGAGATCTTGTGCCCCATTGTTTGTTTACATAATGCATACTGGTAGTGTTGTCTGTGCGGATTAACGCGGACGAAACTGTTGTCCTTGGTAGGAATGCTTGGAGACTTAATTAAATTGCTTTGAGTTCTAACAAATGTATATGCATTTTCATCTGACACAGAAACCATTTTCCACTTATGTGTAGGCCTTGCAAATGGGCATCCTAACTATCCAAGAAGCCTTAGTGGTTATCACGTAGTCTGGTAAGAATGTTAGTCCTGATGATAGATTGCCCGCTTCTGTCCACCAAGGCAGAGCCCTTGTCATGCTTGAAGTGGTCTTGATCAGGTCGGCAAATTATCCTTCTGTTTGAACCCATTGATTGTCCAATTCTTCCTGTAAAGGCCTCATCCTTAGATAGGAAAAATGTACTAGTGAGATGGCAGAGGACATCATCCTTAGTAGCAATTTGAATAGGTGTACTGAAATAAACTTTCTTTTCAATAGCCTGTGCGCTAATGATATGAGACTTGTTTTTGCCCTTCCTGTGAAAAGAATGCTTTGTCTTTGATTGTATTCAAAACTTCTCCCAGGAACATTATCTTCGTTGATGGATGAACTGATGACTTCAGATGATTGATGGTCAGATTTAAGTTTCAGAATAATGACCGACAAGCCCTTGTACCACACAACGCTTGATGGACAGTCGGTGCTTTTATCAGCCAATTATGTCCGTATGGGAATACCTCTAAACCTTTCTGCCTAAGTTGGGTTGTCAATGGGGCCAGACATTTTGCAAAGATGCAAGGGGCTGATTTGAGCCCAAAAGGAAGGACTTTGAATTGATAGTGAGTGCTGGCTAACCTGAATCTCAGGAATATTGCGACGTTTCGGATGAATGGGGAGCTC
Source organism: Lissotriton helveticus (assembly GCF_964261635.1). Taxonomy (NCBI): domain Eukaryota; kingdom Metazoa; phylum Chordata; class Amphibia; order Caudata; family Salamandridae; genus Lissotriton; species Lissotriton helveticus. Next base: position 1,598,282,997 of record NC_136068.1, on the reverse strand, counting down.
CTGTGGGAGCTACAGGTTTCTGGGATCACCATTTGGTGGATGTCCCTGCATAAACCTAACAAACACCGACCTGCCTCCTGCCTGCACATCGGGCATCTACCGGGCAACACCAAGGATGCCTAGTAAAGGACGACAACTCACCTGAAAAGTTACTGAAGACTCTGATGACCGAGGCCAGGTCAGCCCGATGCCAGCGCTGCTTGGAGACGGCTCACCTTGGTGCGCTTGGGTCCTGCGAGCCGGTCCCTTCTTTGCGGGTGTGACGCTGGGTCTCCTCGCTTGTTTTCCCGCGGGGAGATAAACGGCTGGTCGGTCCCGTGTGGTGATCGGATTGCTGCCGGATGCTGTGATCAGCATCGAAGATTGCCTCGGAGCCGTGCAGGAGACGAGAGCAGTAGTTAGAAGTCCACGTGCATCGCCCTGAATACAAGGGTCATCGGACTTCAGCGTTCTGCCGCAGCTCTGTACTGAATGCCTTACAGATGACGGATACAGCTGGTGGTCGGATGCAACTGGTGGTTGGATAGCGCTCCTCTGTACTGCCAGCATCGATTTTCAGAGCACCGGGCACTGCCGAGTATCCGCTGTGGAGCAGTTCAGAAGGAGAGAACAGCCTCCAATCTTCGGTCGTTCGGACCCTGGAACAGCGGATCCTGTGCGTTTCAGTGACTTTTTTTCCGCTGGGGCACTCATGCGATGGGAGCCATTTTCTCTCTCTGCTAGACCATCTCTCCTTCTTCCCTGCCCCTCATGTTATGTTATGTTATGTTAAAGGATTACTTTTATAGCGCATGGCTACTCCGAAGAGTGTCCCGGCGCTGCAAGACCCTCACGGACCCAGAGAAGAGGAGGGAACGAGAGAGAAAACATAGCTCAGAGAAGAACGAGTTATTGCGTGAAAAGCAGGGTCTTCAGATCCTTCCTGAATGCCAGCAGATTGGTGTTAGATCTGAGGGAGAGAGGAAGAGTGTTCCATAGCCGAGGGGCAAGATGTTTGAAGGAACGCCCCCCACAACGAGCACGGCAGATCACTGGGGTGACTGCCCTGGCCTGGGTGGAGGAGCGCAGGGCTCTGGAAGGCAGATAGAAGCTGATCCATTTCTGAAGATAACGGGCTCCTGTACCATGAAGGGCTTTAAAGGCAAGGGCCATGGCCTTGAAAGTGATCCGCTTCTTAATGGGCAGCCAGTGAAGAGTTCGAAGAAGTTCACTGGCCCTGGCTCTCCTAGTGAGGCCAAAGATGGCCCGGGCCGCAGAGTTTTGCACAACCTGAAGACGCGCAAGGAGGAAGTCCGGGAGGCCTAGGTACAGTACGTTGGAGTAGTCCAGGCGAGAGCCTATCAAGGCCTGTACCGTGATCTTTCTATGCTCGAAGGATAAGAGCGGCAAGAACTTCCTCAACATCTTCAGGATCGCAAAACACCTGCCGGCCAGACCAGACACCTGGGCCCTGAAGGAGAGGCTGTTGTCAATCTGGATACCCAGATTTTTAACAGCCCCTGAATCGCTGGCAAGAGGGAACATGGCAGCAGGCCACCATTCTTTCCATCTGGGGTCCGCGGGGCAGCCGGAAAAAGCACTTCGGACTTATCGGAGTTGCACTTGAGGCTGTTACGACTAAACCAGTCAAACACAGCCCCAAGGCAGCCCCGAATAGATGCCCCATCAAAATCGCCGCCCCTGTCGCAGGTGAACAGGAGTTGTGTGTCGTCAGCGTACGACACGATCTGGGCCCCAAAATCCTCCGCCAGTGCCGCCAGAGGGGTTATATAGATGTTGAAGAGCGAAGGGCTCAAAATTGAGCCCTGCGGAACTCCGACCTCCAAAGGCGGCATCGCGGCAGAAAAAGGTGGGGCCCAGATTGTTTGCTGGCGATTCGAGAGGAAAGACCTAAACCATCGGAACACCGTCCCCCTGAGACCAACCTCCCAGAGTCTAGAAAGGAGGCGGTCATGGGGCACGGTGTCGAAGGCCGCGGAGAGGTCAAGCATCACCAGCATGGCTTTGCCTCCCCTGTCCATGGTTTCCTTAATAGCCTCGGTGACCTCGAGCAAAGCTGTTTCAGTGCTCAGATTGGAGCGGAAACCGGACTGTGATTTATGGAGTATGTCATTCGTCTCAAGAAAGTGGGACAGGGTAGTATGGACATGTTTCTCGACCACTTTTGCCAGTGCCGGCAAGAGGGAGATCGGTCTGTAGTTGGCATGGGATTCGGGATTCAGGTTAGTTTTCTTAAGCAGTGGCAGAATGAGTGCCTGTTTCCAAGGCTGGGGGACTTCACCCGTACTAAGCGAGAGATTGAGTATCGGGTTAATAAGATGATTGAGAGTGGGGGCCATTTGCGCGAGGAATTTAGAAGGACACGGGTCGAGCGGGGAACCAGATTTCAGTTTAGAAAGGAGATTTAAGGAGGTCTGTAAGGTCAGAGAAGGAAAGTTCCAGAGGGCAGGGCCCGCCGAGGTCGGGCAAGGATCAAGAGACCGTGAAATGAGAGTGTTGCCCGTGTTGGTAGTCCCAAAGGAGGTCTGGATAGTCCGAATTTTGCTGGCAAAAAAGTCAGCAAGTTCAGAGATCCAGGACTCCGAATGCAAGGTTTTAGGAGTGCACCACGAAGGGGAGATAAAATCCTTGACTATCGTGAAAATTTCTTTACAGGAACTGGAAGCGTCCTCGATCCTACTAGTCAGATAGGACTTTTTGCCAGCGGTGATATCGTGGTGATAGTCTCTAACCATAGCCCTATAGGTTTCCTTTGAGCTGGCGTCATAATGCTTACGCCATTCCCTTTTGGCTTTTTTACATTGCCGTCGCTTGTCGGCAAGTGCCGGGGAAAACCAAGGGGCCGATGATTTCACAGATAGAGACCTAGGGGGCAGGGGAGGGGCTAGGTCGGCAAGCCGTTGAGTCAACCATCCCTGTAAAAGCTCAAGATCCGTTTCCAGAGTGCCTGTTAGCTGGCATGGGTAGGTGTCTAAAGCCTGCATCAGCATAGTCGAGGAGACCCGATGGAAAGCTCTTTCCACTATCTACGCTCTTCTCTTTAAGAGGTATCTCAAAATCCACTAAAAAGTGGTCGGACCACAGGACAGGAGCGAGAGAGGCCAGAACTACAGGGACAGTGGAGAAGATTTGGTCCAGTGTATGACCTTTACAGTGGGTAGGGGACCGGAGGTAGGGGATAAGCCCTAAAGATGAAATGATGTCATTGAGCTTTATGCTGTCGGGGTCATTCACCTTGTCCATATGAATATTAAAGTCACCTAGGAGCAGACAGTGGTTGGACCTGAGGCATACACTGCTGTTCTCTCTAGCTCATGGAACGAGGTGAGGAGGTTTATTCGGGGAAGCGGTTGACATTCACTTCATAATGGTCCTGTGAATAAGTACGAGCCTCGAGCGGGACGTCTGACTTTAAAATGGCACTTGCTCGAGACACATCTCACTGGTAGTAAACATAGAAACAGGACTGCTTTCCAATCTCATCCTGACTGACTATCCTTAAAATGGCAACTGTTCGAGACATAATTTAAATTAAATTGGGCCTCTCTCTGGTTTCTAACAATGATTCAGGTCAGACTATCTGGACTAGGACCTTGATATACTAGGGATAGGAAATAAGGGGGGGATTTCAATGCAGATGGTCATGATGTAAGCCCCTCTTGCTGGTTACACTGGGCATAAGGTAAGTCCATGAATCCGTGCGCCTGCTCCCACTGATCTGGGTCCCCGTCCCGACGCCCTAATCACCTGGTGCTCGAGATCGTGAGCTATGGTGCTATGGGCGATGCCAAGGTTTGAGGGTTAGCAGTACTGAACGTTGGCGCTGGGTGTCGCTCTTCGTCCGTCCTCCCTAACTTCAATCTGACCAGGTACGCGGTTGGATGCCTAGTCCTGTCTCAACGACGGCCTGACTACTGTCCTCCCCTGGTCCCCCATGGCGACCGCTGCAGCTGAAATTCATTTACTAGGCTGCTGTACGTGACGGAGCAGGAGGGTTGCGCCACTCCTCCCCTGCATTCTGACCAATTTCTCACACCGCCGGTGGTCCGGACACAAAATTGGAGACTACCTGATTTACATTCTCCTCCTGTCTCCCCTAACTACCTACACTCACTAGCTCCTCCAATCGCCCATGACCTACTGAGGTCCCTTGATTAATATTGGGGAGTTATGCCTCTCCTGGACCTCCTTTAATTAACCCTTACAGTTATAGACGGCGACCTCGACCCATAATGGCGACGCCGTATCTAGGACAAAAGACCTGGGCTCTACCCTCATGTAATCTTCCAAACGTCATCATAGGAGACTACCTGATGGTACACTAACTCATCTCCAGCTCACAGCTACTAAGCAGGGATTACACCGTTTCATTCCTCCTGCAAGACATCCTCAATCAACCCCCCTCCATTAGGGGTGATACTAAACCTCGTTTCAGACAATCCCTCTCATCATGCTATTTGTATCCCGGGATTGTTAATGCCGCCCGAAACGTAATGTGAACTATGTTAACTATCTTTTTATTATAGTTATTTTTTAGTCGAGGTGAAATCGAAATGGTACACCTCATTACGGTTTTTGTACTTAAGTACTAGTCTTGCTATCTACCTCTGCTCTACGTGCACTCATTTTAGTCTCTCCCTCCTTATTTATCTCCACTGCTCACAATTTAAAAATGTTTATTTTAATTTTCCCAGACTGTTTATGCTACCCGAAATGCAATGTGAATTATGTTATCTACTTTTATCATTTTTAGTTTTGGAACAATTCATAATGATTTACCTAATTTCTGTTTTTGTATTTTGACATTTAACCTTGTTATTTACCTATGCTCTACATGTACTCTTTTTGACTCCCCCACTCCATTTTTCTCGACTGGTTAAAATTTCAATTTTAATTTTACTTTGTAATCTTTCTCAACGTTTCCTAGCTCATCTTTTGATTTACGCGCACTGATACACCTTTGTCTTCATCCCCCTGCTCCTCTTTGATTTGCTTACCTCACTGATCTTTTTCTAGCATTGCTACCCCCCTCTATCTCGTTCTCCCACCACACCACTTCCCCCTACTACTTTCCATTAATTTCTCTCCTGAATAGCACCTCTCATAACACTTAACCAGCCCACAATCCTCCACCCTAAAATCCCCCCTTTCCCCTCCTCGCCTCCCTCTCGACCCTTTACTCTCTACGGTTCACAACACACCCCTGATAATACTACCTCTACACCGTCGTTCCCCCCCGAATCCCCCATCTCTCATATTCCCTGCCCACATCGTGCTCTACCCCCATCCACCCCCTCAGTCCTCCCCTCTCACCCTGGCCACTAACACCGACCCATCATGCCATCCCTCAACATTACCCACTTGTTACAGGACTCACAAGTCACGAAACATGGACCCAACTCTTGGTCTATCCTTTATCCCTCTGACCCTACCAAAAATGGCGAGAAAAACTTCAAACACAAACTTCTTATTCGCCATCAACAAATCTTATTTATGGACAACTATCTTAGCCTTACTTCCATCATTAAAACTAACTACATCTTCTTCAATAAACGCCCCTCTAAATGGAAAAGTATCTTTCTCCGCCACCTTCCTATCACAAACTCCCGTAAAATCCTTTACGGTCTGAAACTTTCCACCACTCCTTCCCCCACATTCCCTGCTGAAATTGACATCTCTATTTTCAAATCTGGAAACATCCTCATTCAAGCTTCCGAAAACCACCTCACCATTTTTGAACACCACTTCAGCTCATTATTCCATATCCTACCACCTACTTCGTCCACTAACCTTTCTCCCCCCTAACGCTAGTAACCCACTTACCCGCTCGCTTCCTGACCCCAACCCAGCTGGTCCTGGACTCACCTATTGACATTGAAACTCCAGTATCACAAACATCTTCCCACGACCGCATCAACAACCTCCCCCCTCCTGTTCTTCCTACAACCCCCTCGGCCTCCCAAACCCTCTCTCGTCCGGCTCCCTTGCCCCCGACACCCCAACAGCTGCACAAATTACCCCTTTTACCTTCTCTCCTAGCAGCCTTACTACTTCTCCCACTAGCACCTTAATACAAACATATCGGCATACAACTCTCACCTTTGACTACCCAACAGCTCCATTAATAACTCCAATCCTGTCTGCCACCACACATCCCACCCGTTACCCAGCTAACAGCCCCCAGCACCCCCCTCTTGCCTCCCTCTCCTCTCATTTATGCCAATTAACTCCTGGGATCACCATCTCACACCCTCCCACTCCACTGCCTCCTTGCAACCTTAACTCCCCTCTCTCCTGGTTTCCCTCCGATCTCTCACCCCAGTCTAACGTTTCTGACCAATTGGGACCATTCTCTCCCCCCACTAGAACTCCCATCCTCCCTCCCCATCACCCTTATTACTCAGTCTCTCCTTAATATGGAACTCCACCTCTCAACCATCGTTTTAGAACTCTCCGCCCTCAAAGAACAAGTTACTTACCTTCGGTAACGCTTTTTCTGGTAGATACTATATCTGCCTGTGGATTCCTCACCTTGTGAATATCCCCCTTGCGCCAGCAACGTTCGGAAATTTTCTTCGTAGTACGCCGACGTGGGCGACGTCACAGGAGCACGGCATCGCGCGCGACTCCGTCTGACGTCACCGACCCCATATCAGGCCCACGCCGGCGTGATGACGTCAGTTCCGCCCTTTTTTCCGTGCCTTCGAGGCACACGGACGGACCAACGACAGCAAATATGCAAATATACAATGTACACAGTACATATAGAACTAAATCAATAGTATAAACATATATACAGAAAGACCAGGTATAGCAGAGTGGACAACGGGGAGGCGGGTGGGTCAGTGAGGAATCCACAGGCAGATATAGTATCTACCAGAAAAAGCGTTACCGAAGGTAAGTAACTTGTTCTTCTGATAGATACATCTGCCGTGTGGATTCCTCACCTTGTGAATAGATTCCCACAGCAGTCCCCACTCCCGGAGGAGGGTGCCCACTCTGCTACACCAGGAAGTCTTGGAGGACAGAACGCGCGAAGTGGCCATCCCTCCTCACCTCGGTATCCAAGCAGTAATGCTTCGCGAAAGTGTGGAGGGAGGCCCAAGTCGCGGCCCTGCAAATATCCTCAACAGGTACACCCCTAGACAAAGCAGATGTTGCAGACTTTGCTCTAGTAGAATGTGCTCTAATACCCTCAGGAGGGTCCTTACCAGCAAGAGAGTAGCAGATCTTGATGCACAGGATTATCCACCTGGAAAGTGTGCGCTTGTGCACCGCTCTGCCCTTCTTGCAGCCAGCAAAACCAACAAACAGCTGGTCATCCATCCGGAAGTCTTTAGCCCTGTCCAGATAGAACGACACCGCCCTCTTAGGGTCCAGACGGTGCAGTCTCTCTTCCTCCTTGGACGGGTGAGGGGGAGGATAGAAGGTAGGAAGGGTAATGGACTGCCCAAGATGGAAAGGAGTCACCACCTTAGGCAGAAAAGCAGCCCTGGTCCTGAGAACCATCCTTTCAGCATGAATGGTCAGGAATGGGGGTTTGGAACTTAGAGCTTGAAGCTCACTTACCCTCCTTGCCGAGGTGATTGCAACGAGGAAGATCGTTTTAAAAGAGAGAAGCCTCAATGGACACTTATGCAAGGGCTCGAAGGGAGAACCCATTAAGAAGGTCAGCACAAGATTCAAATCCCAATGAGGAACAACAAAAGGAGTAGGAGGGAACATATTTATGAGACCCCTCAAGAATCTCAAAACCACCGGAGATTTAAAGAGAGATGGCTGATCCGGCAAACATAGAAATGCCGATAAGGCAGAAAGATACCCCTTGACCGTGGCCACAGCCAAACCTTGCTGCGCCAGATAAAGGGCAAATTGTAAAATATTAGACAAATGAGCCTTCAAAGGGTCAACATCTCTCTCCCTGCACCAAGAAACAAATTTTGACCACCTATAGGAGTAAATGGACTTAGTGGTGTCACGCCTGGCAGAAAGAATGACATCCACCACCTCGTGAGGGAGAGAAAAAGAACTCGAGTTGCCCCGTTCAATCTCCAGGCATGAAGGTGTAATGTCTGGAGGTGGGGGTGTAAAACCTGCCCCTCCATCTGAGAGAGGAGGTCTGCCCTGTGAGGGAGACGGAGCGGCGGGTGAGAGGAGAGGTGGAGAAGGTCTGAGTACCACACCCTTCTTGGCCAATCCGGGGCGACCAATATGACTTGGGCCCGGTCTTGACGAATCTTCCTCAGAACCCGAGGAATCAAAGGTATGGGAGGAAACGCGTAAAGGAGTTGATCTCCCCAACTCAGCTGAAACGCGTCCCCCAATGCTCCTTGCATCGGATACTGGAGACTGCAGAACGAAAGGCAGTGAGCATTCTCGCGAGTGGCGAATAGATCCACCCGAGGAGTCCCCCACATCCGAAAGATGTCGTGAACAACCTCTGGGTGAAGCCTCCACTCGTGGTCGGCAGAGAACTGCCGACTGAGACTGTCTGCACAAACGTTCAGAACTCCGGCCAGATGATTTGCCACCAGACAAATCTGATGGTCCTGAACCCAGGACCAGAGACGCAGAGCCTTCTCTGCAGAGACACTGCGACCCTACTCCTCCCTGCTTGTTGATGTACCACATCGCAGTCGTGTTGTCCGTTAGGACTTGAACCGAACGACCGCGAAGGGAAGGGAGGAAGGCCTTGAGTGCCAAACGTATCGCCCTTAATTCCAGAAGGTTGATGTGAGATAACCTTTCTTCCGGAGACCAAAGACCTTTGACCTCCAGGTCTCCCAGATGAGCACCCCACCCGAGAGTGGATGCATCCGTTATCACTGTGGCCACTGATGGAGGCAGTTGAAAAGGCTTTCCTTGCGACAGATTGCCTTCCACGCCCCACCAAGACAGATCCGCTGCAGCTTCTCTGGAGATCTTCACTGACTCCCTGAGATCTCCGTTGTGCTGATACCACTGCCTGCGGAGGCACCACTGGAGTGCCCTCATGTGCCAGCGTGCATGACTGACCAACAGAATGCAAGAAGCCATCAGACCGAGCAGACGAAGGACCTTCAGGACCGGAACAACCGCTCCATTGTAGAATAAAGGAATCATCTCCTGAATGTCGTGAATTCTTTGAGGTGGAGGGAATGCACGACATACAGAAGTGTCCAGTACCGCACCTATGAACAGGTTGCGCTGGGAGGGCACCAGGTGAGACTTGGGTACATTTATCGAAAAACCCAAACTGTGTAACAACTGAGTTGTCTCCTGCAGATGATGGAGCACCATCTCCGGGGACTCTGCTTTGATCAGCCAGTCGTCTAGATAAGGGAATACAGGAATCCCCGACCTTCTGAGATGCGCAGCCACCACTGCCATCACCTTGGTGAAGACTCGAGGCGCAGTAGTAAGTCCAAAGGGAAGAACCGCAAACTGGTAGTGTTGCGATCCCACCGTAAAACGGAGATACTTCCTGTGCGACTTCAGGATTGGGATGTGAAAATACGCATCCTGCAAGTCGATCGATACCATCCAGTCTTCTTCCATCAGCGCTAGAAGAACCTGAGCAAGGGTGAGCATTTTGAACTTCTCCTGTTTGAGATAGAGGTTCAAAATCCTGAGATCCAGGATCGGCCGAAGCCTGCCATCCTTCTTGGGGATCAAGAAATACCGGGAGTAGCACCCTTGACCCCTCTCCTGCTCTGGAACCACCTCTATCGCACCCTTTCGAAACAGTGCCAGGACTTCCTTCTGCAGGAGAAGCAGGTGGTCCTCCGAACAATAACCTTGGCAAGGAGGGTAATTGGGAGGGAATTCCTGAAAAGGAAGTGCATACCCATTCTCTACGAGATTGAGAACCCAAAGATCTGATGTAACCGATTCCCAATCTCGTAGAAAATGAGTAAGCCGACCCCCTACTGGCCCTACATGATCCAGAATGGTGGATCTAGGGCTGCTTTGCTGATGCGGGTGGGGGTTGGGCATTATTGGAGGAAGTGGAGGAAGAGGAGACTTGACGTCCACGTCCACGACCCCTCTGTTTACCTCTATAGGATCTATATAGAGGGTTTTGCTGCTGTTGCTGTTGTTGTTGTTGGCCCTGCCTGAAGGGACGAAAAGAAGATCTGCCAAATCCTTTGAACTTTTTAGTCGTCGACCCTCTCATCTGCAGACCCAACGATCTCGCGGTGGCACGGCTGTCCTTAAACCTTTCCAAGGCTACATCAGCCTTCTTACCGAAAAGGCCAGTTCCATCAAAGGGTAAGTCCAGCAATGTAGATTGCACATCCGCAGAGAAATCTGAAGACTTTAGCCATGCGGCTCTCCTGGTCGCAATGGATGAACCCATAATTCTAGCAACAGAATCCACAGTGTCCATACCGCTTTGAATGACCATGCGGGCAGCAGCCTGAGTGTCAGAGACAACTTCATTAAAGTTCTTCTTATCATCCTCAGGAAGTTTTGATGATAATTGCTTCACTGAGTCCATTAGTGCATGCACGTATCTACCTAAAAGGCAAGTAGCATTTGATGATTTAAGAGCCATGCTCCCAGAAGAGAAAGTCTTCTTCGCAGACGGATCTAATTTTTTAGACTCTTTGTCAGCTGGCACTTGAGGGAAGGAGCCAGCAGCCCTATTAGAGCAAGCCGCCTGAACCACAAGACTTTCCGGAGATGGATGCGTAGAAAGAAATGCAGGGTCATCAGGAGCCACCCTATAGCGTCTTGCAATAACTCTTGAAACTGCAGGAGCAGATAAAGGCTTCTTCCAAATCTCCTTTATTGGATCCGTCAAGGCATCAGTAAATGGCAGTGTAGGTTCCACAATTGAAGAAGGAGAATGTAAGACTTCAGTGAGGATGTTGGGTTTGTACTCCACTGTGGGCAGCTTTAAATTAAGAAGGTCAGCAGCCTTCCTAATGACCACGTGATAGGGTGCCACGTCCCTAGATGGAGCATCAGAAGCTGAAGGCAGAACCCACTCGGGAGAGAGTTCTAGACCACTAGCATCCCGAAGCTCATCGAAATCATCGTCATGATCAGGAAGCTCGCCTTCTTCCACATCAGAACTTTCATCATCTTTTTGTTCTAGAAGACGCTGAGCTCTTCGTCTCGACCACTCCAATCGAATCGAAGTCGACGGATCCGGTAACGACTCCGACGGAGCCGGTTCCGACGTCGATCGAGGAGCCGGAGCAACAGGACGAGAGTCATGAACAGGTGTGGTACCTCGATCTCGACTGCGAGGTCGATCCGGAGTCGGCGAAGCCGCATGCGGAGTCGAAGACCTCGGTGGAGCCGTACCGAGCCATGGTGGAAGAGGCGCCGGCATGAACGGCATAAATGGAGCTGGGGCGTACGACTGAGGAATACCCAGATTGTATGATAATGGACCCATGGGACCAACAGGTGCTCCAGTGGGGTACATTGCCCTGGAATATACTCCGAACATTGCATTTAAAAAATGCGAGGGATCCTGTCCAGGACCAGGAAAGGGAGGGTACGGACCTACCGGATCCAATGGAGGTCGCCCCGACACACTCTCACTCTGACCTTCCGGATCCGCAGGAGTCTCCGCTGGAGCCGGTTCTTGAGGAATCACTTCTTCTTCCTCTTCATGTTCCGAGGACATCGGATCCGGATCCGGCTCCGGTTCTGGCTCCGGAGAACCTTCTTTCGATAAAGCAGGCGAAGGAGAGACAAAGTCTTTACGATGTTTATGAGACCTTCTCTTCGAATCAGAGGATTCCTTCTCCGAATGATGTTTCGAACTGTGCTTCCTACTCTTATGCTTTCTCCTCGAGGAGCTCGAAGCGTGACCGGAAGCCGATTTAGATCTAGACCTAGATCTTTCCCTGGATTTTGATTTCTCTTTAGATCTCGTTTCCTCACCAGATCTCGAACCCGCTCTGGATCTCGACGCCGATCCCGACTTCGATCGAGACCTTTGCTTCGACTTCGATCTCCGTGACGTCGATCTTGAATAACGTCCAGAATCCTGTTTTACCTTCGCTAAAAGTAATTTAGCTTCACGCTCTCGAAGCGCTTTCGGATTCATCTTAAAACAGGAATTGCAGTTCTTGACGTCGTGACTCGAACCAAGACACCACAAACAATCCTTATGTGGGTCAGTGATGGACATCGTGCGGGCACAAGACCTACATGGCTTAAAGCCTGTTTTCCTCGACGACATCTTCGGAGAAGAATCAAGTCGTAAGAGAGAAACAGTGGCAATTAATTAACAGAAAGATACTAAGTATCGCAGAAGATCCCGAAAACCGTTAGCGTCGAAGACGCGGAAAAAAGGGAACTGACGTCATCACGCCGGCGTGGGCCTGATATGGGGTCGGTGACGTCAGACGGAGTCGCGCGCGATGCCGTGCTCCTGTGACGTCGCCCACGTCGGCGTACTACGAAGAAAATTTCCGACCGTTGCTGGCGCAAGGGGGATATTCACAAGGTGAGGAATTCACACGGCAGATGTATCTATCAGAAAACGGTTTACACTCCCTCGCCACAAAGAATCGTTCCAGTCATACCTTCCCCCAGGACCTCCTACCGACAAACCCTTCACCCGACAGCCAAGGGTCTACTCCCCCTATCGAAATCACCTCACCTGATCCGCCCAGCAGTAAATGCTCTAACTTACCACCCCTCGTTTCGATCCATCCCACCCCCCAGCTCTCCCTAGCCAAAATGTAAAACACCTCGCCGACCATAAAGTCTCTCCCACCTTACTCATCTATCCCTGTGATCCTTGGTACAAGTAGGAACCCATCCTCCCCTGCTTCGCCCAGACCACAACAACAACTCACCACTACCCTCTCCTGTTCACCCACAAAAATGACAGACCCCAAACCCCTTAACTGCATGCTGCCATGCAACTGACTTCGCCTCTAAGAATCCTTCCAATCACACCTATCCCCTGGACAGCTTACCTACATACCCTGCACCCCGCATCCGAGGGGCTACTCCCCCTTTCGATAACTCCTCGCCCGAGTCGCCCTGCAGTAAATGCCCTAGCATACCACCCCATTTCTCGAACCATATCCCCCCCACTGTTCCTCCTAACTTTAATCTAAACAACCTCACCCCCTCACCAACTACAAATTCTCCCCCACCTCATTCTTCTATCCCTGTGATCCTAGGAACAAGTAGGACCCTGTCCCCCCCTACATCGCCCAGACCTCCGCAACAACTCACCCCCATCCACTCCTGCTCCCCCACTAAAAGGACCGACCCCAAACCCCTCAACTGCATGCTGGTCAACTGCAGTTCAGCTTCCTGCCATGCTACAGAAATCGCAAAAAACATTCTCAGTGAAAGCACTGACATCGCATTTCTGACGGAAACTTGGATCAATGACCACTCAGCATCAATTCTTGGCCTGCTCGCACCCCCAGGTTTCACCATCCTCAGAAAAGACAGGCTTATTGACATTGGTTGGGGCCTCCAATAATCTATAAAGATTAACTTCTACTCACTCCTGTCTCACACCCTGACCTGACTACTTTTGTATATATGCGTGCTGAACTCACTATTCAGGGCTCCCCCCGATTTGTTTACATAATATTTACCAACCTCCTGGCGACACTATCTCCTTTGTTGAAGAATTATCCGATCTTCTTATTCAATCAGCGGTTATCAACTCTAGTAACCTCTACCTTGGGGATTTCAACCTCCACTGGAATAAAACAGACGACCCCTCGATCAACCTTATTAATGACCTACTTGATATCAGTAACTTGAAGCAACTTTGCAATTCTCCAACACACAACAAAGGTGCCACCCTTGATGCGGTCATCACCAGCCAAGTCCTGGCTATTCTCTCCAACATTATACCCATTGACTGGTCTGATCACCACCTCATCCTCTTCACGATCAACTGCTCCATGCCCCCCCCTCCTCTAATACAACAAAACAAATGAAACTAACCAAAAATCTTCACCCTATCCCCCCTGGACGAGCTGGCGACTAAAATAAGAGCTCTCCTACGACTTACTCCTCTGCCCCACAACACTAATGACCTTAAGGATCATTACAACAGATCCATCGTGGAGGTCCTTGACCAAATTGCCCCAGCCAAGCTCAAACTACAAAAAAGCAAACCATCTAAATCCTGGTTCAATGCTGACCTTAACAATGAGAGACGAGCACTCAGACAAACCAAACGCACTTGGAGACAACAGCCCTCCTCCTCTAATCTTACCCTCCTAAGAGCCGCTAGGGCCAGCTATAAAAAACATATTTTTAACGAAAAAGCATCCTTCTTCCGTTCTCAACTTGACCGGGCAAAAATCGACTGAGAGAACTATTTAACATTATTAAAAACCAAGCTACTTATGCCCCCCCCCCTAATCTTCCAGCTTCAGTTGAAAGATGTGAGGCAATCGCTAGCTTCATCTTAGACAAAATCACAAAGATTGACCACTCCTTTGCCGTTCCACCCTCCCCCCCCCCCACAGAACTGACCTCCCCTCCCTAACTTTTTCCCCGTTTCTCCTGCCATTCCTTCCCCCCCCCCCCACGGACTCTGCTCAACTCTCCAACACTATCACCCACGCGGGACCCATCCCTGCTGTTCCCCAGCGAAAGAACAATGCTTCCTGGACTAACTTTAGTCCTGTCTCAGAAAGGGATATCCGTGGCAACATCTCCATGTTGAAACCATCCTCACATACCAGAGATCCCATCCCGGCCCATCTAGTTCAAGATCTAAAACACATGATCTCCCCATTTTGGACCTCCATCATCAACTCCTCCCTCTCCTCCATCCCTCCAATTAGGCCAAATCACCCCCATCATTAAAATCACTACAGCCGACCCAACTGACTTAAATAACCTACGCCCTATCTCAAACCTTCCGTTCTTATCCAAGGCCCTAGAAAAATGCGCCGAGCCAGCTGGACAATCACATCAACTCATTCAACCTCCTTGACGCCTCCCAATCAGGTTTTCGAAAGGGCTGTAGCACTGAAACAGCCATGCTCAACATCACTGACGACATCCATTGCTCCCTAGTTAAAGGCGAAGCCTCCCTTCTCATTCTTCTTGACCTCTCCGCTGCCTTTGATACTGTTAACCATGCTGCCCTATTCAGCATACTCAAAAAACGTTTTGGCTTAGACAGACCGTTCTTAAGTGGTTCACTTCCTTTTTCCTACACAGAACCCAACAAATTAAAACCAACAATTGCCTTTCTAAACCTCTACCTGTCACCATGGGCGTCCCCTGGGGCTCCATTCTCTCTCCCACCCTATTCAACCTCTTCATGGAACCCCTCATCCTCATACAAGGTAAAATTGGTTACCACTTCTATGCCGACGACACCCAACTTTACTATAGGATCAAATCCCATGCTGACATCCTACATCTCAATGATGCCTTGACTAAGATCCAACTATGGTTCCATCAAAACCACCTCCAACTTAACCCTAAAAAAACAGAAATCATTCTATTCCCTCCCAAAAACAACCCTCTGCCCATTCGTCTCTGGATCTCTGACATCAAAGCCCTCCCCTGCTCTCTCTCCATCTCTGACTGTCAAATCCCTCGGCAGCAGCATCGATCAGAACCTCAGCCTCACCCCCCGCATAAAACAATCAGCCAAATGTGCTCTCTTAGTACTCCAGCACCTCAAGAAAATCAAACCCTTCATTCCAACCGATGACTTTAAATCGGTTGTGCAATCGTTGGTTCTATCAAGAATTGACTACGGTAATGCCACCCTCACAGGTACTCCTAAAGTCCACCTTGCCCCAGTCAAATCCATACTTACCCTTGCAGCCAGGCTGATCACTGGCTGCAAACGATTCAACCGCATCTCCCCCGCTCTCAAGGACCTAAAATGGCTCCTGACTGAAGGCAAATCCACCTATAAAACTGCCTGCATCACCTACAAAGCCCTACATCAAAATACACCATCGTACCTCACCGAAAAACTCCACAAAGCGGGCTGCACCAGAGCATTGAGGAGCACCAACGCTCTTACCCTTGTCCCTCCTCTACTAAAAAAGAAAACTACACAATCTCACTCTGGAAATGCACCCTCTCTCTGGAACGCTCTCCCTAAAGAGCTATGCTGTAATCCCTCCTACCCCCGCTTCAAAAAAGAGCTCAAGCTGCTCCTTCTTAACAAATACTGGAGCTCTTAATTACTCGGTTACTGGCCCTCAACTCCCACTCTGCCTTACGCTGCTCTATACCATCCTATCACTCCGACTCTATCTTCTTTGATCTGTTGTTTAATCCTTGATCTTACATGTTCTGCTCCATTTAAATTATGCGCCACATGTGCAAATCGTTTATCTTATTGTCTCATAAGTACCAATGCGGAATTATCAATCTTTGATACAACTGGTAAAGCGCTCTAATACTCCTGGGTCCAGCCAGCGCTATATAAAACCTTTAAAATAAATAAATAAAATAAATAAATAAATTATGATTGTAGGATGTCCTTTATTTGCTCCCACAGATTGGTTGTACGTAAAGGGTATAAACAGCACTTTTATAGTGTCACTGCTTTCGGTCAGTATCTCTTGCCTGTGAGGTTTATTTTCTTCAAGGCACTTTCTTTGTGTAAGCTGCTGCTGGTGGTGGTGATCTAAATGGCTGTTGTTGGTAGGAAGGCCGATATTGCTGCTGAAGGGGCAGATACTGTTGCTATTTCTGGTAACTCCCTCTATATGAAAACAAACCTCTTGCTTGTGCCCCTTGAAGAGGCGCCTTCCTTATTTGCAAGCTGCCCAAGGATTTTGAAGTATCAGTATCCGCCTTAATTGTCTGCTAGACGTTGTCGACATGCTTTCCGAATAATGCCTCCCCATCGTGCGGCATATCTAAAATTCTACTCTGGTCTTCAGGCCTGAATAAACAGGACTGTTAGCCATCCTTGTCGTCTCAGAACCGCAGCTCCTGCCAATTTTCTGAATCCTGTTGATGCTATAGTCATAGCACAGTCTATTATTTCTGATGAGCCTCCCGAAGAATATTCTTTGCTTCCACTTGCTTTCTCCAGCTCGACAACTAATGTTGCCCGCCATCTGAGACAGGGGTCGGGCACGCGCGGCGATTGGTGTCTGTGGACGCGCACGTCTAGGCCAGCGCCGTGCACATCTCCTGCCTCAGATTCCCTAAAGTGCGCCAACACAGACACAAACATACACATACACACATACGCAGGCAGGCACGCACATGCACACACACACACACACACAACAGCCACACTCACGCATGCACACACACACTCAAGCATGCACACACACACACACGCTCTTGCACACACACACACACACACACACGCACACAGAGGGAGGGTGGAGTCTGGATCTATGGGAGTCCGCTCCTGCACAGGCCCCCGCGGGGCCTCCCTCTTACCTGCTTCCAATAGCCGCTCCTCACTGCTGTTGGGCACAATCATTACTGGAGTGCCAGTGGCGGCTGCACGACTCTCGCAGCATTCCCTTAATTACGGCGGCAGATCCAGGGACAGCGCATGCGCCAGCAG
The DNA here is from genome assembly GCF_964261635.1 of Lissotriton helveticus. Classification (NCBI taxonomy): domain Eukaryota; kingdom Metazoa; phylum Chordata; class Amphibia; order Caudata; family Salamandridae; genus Lissotriton; species Lissotriton helveticus. Next base: position 1,598,265,500 of record NC_136068.1, on the reverse strand, counting down.
CCCTCGCGCCCCCACCCCCGTCTCCTCCCCGGCCCGGATGTGGGCACTAGCCGCAGATCCAGGGACAGCGCATGCGCTAGAAAACAAGCAGCTACCGTAGATAGTAGTTTGTTGGTGCATTGGGACACTTAAGGGCAGGAAAGAGTCACGCGAACACCAAAACAGTTCTGTATAATGCAAGGCATCCAACCAGTTACGTAATATGCCCGCAGTGGGTATGCTGCATGTTGATTGAATGTCATAAGGCAGATTACTCCATCGTTATAGACAATGGTACCATTGTCTCATCAATAGTGCTGCTTAGAAGGGATACATCAATACCTCCGAAGACTGCAGAGGGAGCACAAAAAATGAAAAAGCCCTCCAGAAGGCTCGATATCCCGCTAAAGCTTTTCGTTTTTGGGGGATGCGAAGACATTTCATGCCCAAGTGACCCGGGGTTTTAATTGGACGGAATCAATGTTTATTTCATGAGGCTGGTGGCGTTTGCCAAATTGCCATTACCTCTTTGGCGGATAACCTGTCACGTGAAACAGGCTTCCGCCCAATCTTTGTTCACTTCTTCACTTTAAATGTGCTTTTTTTCAAACTTGTACAATAATGTATAAATCTGGGTTAGGTCCACCACTCAATGCCAAAGACCCGTCCCGGGGCTCAGGCCCTCTTTAAAAGGTTTATAACAGATCATGGGATCGGCCTTTGCCACAAGTCCTGTGATGTACGTCTTACAGGCAGTTGTCTTGACACTCATAAAGAGGTGCTGGAGCACAAATTTAGGGACAGAGGACAAAAAAAGTCACCCACCAGCGGTTTGTGGCAAAGATAGCGATTGATGGTCATTTTAAAGGCAAAGCCAATTGTTGTTTGTTCTGTCCTTGGCTTAATATCTCCTGTGCGGCGTTGAGCATGCCCTGGCCACATGGACCAGTCCTGAAATGAGGCAAACCTTGGTGGCTACTCAGGGCAACACATATGAGAGAGCGCAACAGAGACACAATCAACACAAAGGGATTGACAGCAAGCAGCCTGCAAGTTCCATCCACTCCTACAGGACTACCGACTTTGTGCGCTTTCGGTGAGCGTCCCAGATGCAACGACTCCTCTTGGTGCGGAGCCCTCTTTACAGTAAAGTACGTGTGTCCAGCGTTGGTCTACGAAGTGTCCCCTCTGACTGAGTATCTGACTCCTATCTCAATTAATTCTTTAATATCCATTCATTGTGTTGCTATCCTCTTCCTTACATGTAATCTGCTAGTACGGGACATCCGTTTCTGCCCTCTTTCTGCCCACTTTCTGCCCTCTGTTAGACTCGTTTTTTGTGCCTTTCTGCCCCCGTCAGACTCGTTTTTTGTGCCCTTCTGCCCTCTGTTAGACTCGTTTTTCCCTTGTTTTTCTGCCCTCTGTTAGACTCGTTTTTTTTGTGCCTTTCTGCCCTCTGCATCACCACATCACTCAGCGCTACCGTAGCATCACTCAGCACCACCACATGATGACTCAGCACCACCATATTATCACTCAGCACGACCACAGCACCACCACATTATCAATCAGCACCACCACAGCACCACTCAGCACCACCACAGCACCACTCAGCACCACCACAGCACCACTCAGCACCACCACAGCACCACTCAGCACCACCACAACATCACTCAGCACCACCACAGCACCCCTCAGCACCACCACATTATCACTCAGCACCACCACCACAGCACCACTCTGCACCACCACAGCATCATTCAGCACCACCACAGCACCACCACAGCACCACCACAGCACCACTCAGCAGCACCACTCAGCACCACCACATTATCATTCAGCACCACCACATTATCACTCGGCACCATCACAGCACCACTCGGCACCACCACAGCATCACCCCAGCATCGCTCAGCACCACCACTCAGCACCACCACAGCACCACTCTGCACCACCACAGCACTACTCAGCACCACCACAGCACCACCACAGCACCACTCAGCACAACCACAGCACCACTCAGCACCACCACAGCACCACTCAGCGGAACCACAGCATCACTCAGCGAAGCCACAGCATCACTCAGCGCAGCCACAGCATCACTCAGCGCAGCCACAGCATCACTCAGCGCAGCCACAGCATCACTCAGCGCAGCCACAGCATCACTCAGCGCAGCCACAGCATCACTCAGCGCAGCCACAGCATCACTCAGCGCAGCCACAGCATCACTCAGCGTAGCCACAGCATCACTCAGCGCAGCCACAGCATCACTCAGCTCAGCCACAGCATCACTCAGCGCAGCCACAGCATCACTCAGCGCAGCCACAGCATCACTCAGTGCAGCCACAGCATCACTCAGCGCAGCCACAGCATCACTCAGCGCATCCACAGCATCACTCAGCGCATCCACAGCATCACTCAGCGCAGCCACAGCATCACTCAGCGCAGCCACAGCAACACTCAGCGCAGCCACAGCATCACTCAGCGAAACCACAGCATCACTCAGCGCAACCACAGCATCACTCAGCGCAACCACAGCACCACTCAGCACCACCACAGCATCACTCAGCGCAACCACAGCATCACTCAGCGCAACCACAGCATCACTCAGCGCAACCACAGCATCACTCAGCGCAACCACAGCATCACTCAGCGCCACCACAGCACCACTCAGCACCACCACAGCACCACTCAGCACCACCACAACATCACTCAGCACCACCACAACATCACTCAGCACCACCACAGCACCCCTCAGCACCACCACATTATCACTCAGCACCACCACCACAGCACCACTCTGCACCACCACAGCATCATTCAGCACCACCACAGCACCACCACAGCACCACTCAGCAGCACCACTCAGCAGCACCACTCAGCAGCACCACATTATCATTCAGCACCACCACATTATCACTCGGCACCATCACAGCACCACTCGGCACCACCACAGCACCATCCCAGCATCGCTCAGCACCACCACTCAGCACCACCACAGCACCACTCTGCACCACCACAGCACGACTCAGCACCACCACTGCACCACTCAGCACCACCACAGCACCACCACAGCACCACTCAGCACCACCACCGCACCACTCAGCACCACCACAGCACCACTCAGCACCACCACAGCACCACTCAGCGGAGCCACAGCACCACTCAGCGCAGCCACAGCATCACTCAGCGCAGCCACAGCATCACTCAGCGCAGCCACAGCATCACTCAGCGCAGCCACAGCATCACTCAGCGCAACCACAGCATCACTCAGCGCAACCACAGCATCACTCAGCGCAACCACAGCATCACTCAGCGCAACCACAGCATCACTCAGCGCAACCACAGCATCACTCAGCGCAACCACAGCATCACTCAGCGCAACCACAGCATCACTCAGCGCAACCACAGCATCACTCAGCGCAACCACAGCATCACTCAGCGCAACCACAGCATCACTCAGCGCAACCACAGCATCACTCAGCGCAACCACAGCATCACTCAGCGCAACCACAGCATCACTCAGCGCAACCACAGCAGCGCAACCACAGCATCACTCAGCGCAACCACAGCATCACTCAGCGCAACCACAGCATCACTCAGCGCAACCACAGCATCACTCAGCGCAACCACAGCATCACTCAGCGCAACCACAGCATCACTCAGCGCAACCACAGCATCACTCAGCGCAACCACAGCATCACTCAGCGCAACCACAGCATCACTGGTTCAAATATGTTCTCTTAATGTTTCAAGCTTTATTACAAATGTCACAAAAAGATTTTAATATTTCACTTCTGTTCTTGGATTTTCGCCACAATAAAATACACTGAACATAGTGTTCACAAAAGTTATTTACAAAAGTTTAAGCTATTGCCATTATGAATTACAATCACTTTTATTTAAGTATTAATTATTAAAAAAAATTAAAAGCCATTGTTATTTGTAATATCAATACATCCAAGTATTGTAATCTTCATAATACTCTTCCTCATCCTCCCCTTACTTCAAATTCAGGGATGTGGGCTGCTCCAACGGACACTCATTGTGCGAACCATCCTCATCAAGTAGGTAACTTGGTGGGAGAGGAGAGACTTTACTTGGTGATGCATGCTCTGGATGCAAAACTTCTTGAGATCGTGTATACCTTGTTGATGACACCGTCAACAAAGTTGTTGTCGCCTCTGAGGTTATGTTTAACGACAGCGGAAGAGTCTTTGCCAGTGATTTTTCTGTTGAAGACGGTGTTTTCGTAGACAACGCGCTTGTCAACGGTGTCCTCTTAGACTACATCTTTGCCGACGGGATCATTGTCAACAGTGTCATCGTTGTGATTGTCGTCGGTGGCATGTCAAAGTTATAGTCGTCGTCGCTGGTATTTTCAATGGCAATGAGTTTGTCTGCGACATTTTTTAAAGCCAGTTTAGATTTTATCGTCAACGGTTCTGAGGAGGATTTTCCTGAGCATAAAGCAAAGTTTGAGGAAGGAGTGGTAGGCTCTGACCTCGTAGTTTCTGAGGAGGTCTCTTCTTTTTTCTCCCTGTGAGAACTGTCTTTGAAGACTCATGATGAGCCTTTTTTAAGGCTTTCCTAGATCACTTGGATAACTCTTGGTCACGCGACCTCTTGCTTTTCTGTGAGCTTTCTCGAAAGCAAGTTGAATGCTCACTATCCACTACCTCAGAAAGAACAATCTTTCTTGTTTTAGATTTCTGCAGCCATAAGAGAAACCTCCCTTCCATATCCTAAAGCGTTTTGGAGGAAAAGGTGCATCACATTTTACAAAGTTTTACCTTGTGGGCAGTAAATACAATCCTTATTTGGGTCTTCAGCATAAAGTCTCTTTTTCCCACAAGTTTCACAGGGTCTGAACAGTCCCTTCTTTAATGGCTCCAACATATTAATATTCAGTATCTGGTAGAGGTAGGTTAAAGCTGCTTCAGAGGAGTAATATTGTTGAAGAATTTAGCAGAGCTCAGGGAGACACACTGCACACGACGTGCTGTAGAAAATCTGAGGGAAGAGGCCCCTGTGGTGAGTGTTCTAGAGGTTGCTGTCACCTGATTAGTTGAAGTTCCATTTCTTTTAACTGATGTGGATGAGCTAATCAAATGAATGTTTTTTTTAGCTATTTTAGCCTATGTGTTCTTTATTGTACTGCTTTGAAGGTGTTGTGGGACTCCCACTTCGAAGACGGGTAACAATTCAATCATGTGAATCTATTAAAGATCCAATACCAGAGAAATTAAGTTAAAAAATAATGCAATATAAGGAGTAGTTTCTTACCTGTAACTCCAGTTCTGTAGTAGGGGTATCTCTGTTATAGTCATAATCTAGTGAATAGTCCCGCCCATGTGCAAGGGACCCGGAGCAATCAAAAATAATCTGTCTTCTTTGCAGTCCTGCATAGACACTTAAGAGAAAATCAAAGATAAATAATGCAGCCTATAATTACAAGGCTACACTGGCCAGTACTTCAACTTAATGTGAAAAGGATAGCCAAATAAAATAACATTTTACACATATTGCCAAGTTTTACCCATAGAGAAACTTCCCTTCACCAAAATCCTTGAAATGATAGAGAGAAAGGGTTGGACAGACAAGCCCCCATAGGCTGCCATTATGTGTCTGAAAAAGGGGTACCGTGCTTTTAAGGAACTCTCCAGAGACCCTCGGTATCCCAGGATGCACAGCCAAAGTCCTTTTACTTTCAGTTCTTTTTGAAGGTGTATAAAGCAAGGCCTGTAGCATACAGTACATTATAATGTTCTCCTCCGGGGAGGAGGGCGGGCGCTTATGACTATAACAGAGATACCCCTACTACAGAAGGCATACTTACCAGTATGCATCTGTTCTAGGCATGTAGGGCTGCTGACATTCATATCTTAGCATAGATCGCCGCCTAGTGTTGGGTCCGGATGTTTGCACCTTGTTGTCTTGGAAGAGTCTTCGAAGTATCACGAGATAGGTGACTCCTCCCCTGGACTACAGTGCGCATGGGAATCTTCTCCATCTTCCGATTGTTTTTTGCCATTGTGGCAAAGATGGAGTATAGTAAAGTAAGAGATGACCATGTAAATGTATGTAAAGAAGATAACCATGCAGCTGTGACAGGCACCAGGGAGGAGGGTGGGCGAAATGAATGTCAGCAGCCCTACATGCCAAGAACAGATGCATATTGGTAAGTAGCATTTGCCGTTCGAGGCATGTGGGCTGCTGAATTCATATCTTAGCATAGACTGTATAGCAGTTTCTCCTCTAGTGGTGGTCGCCTGTATCAGCTGCAGTGGTTTGAAATAGAGTTTTAAGGACAGCCTGGCCTACAGCAGCTTGTTGTTTGGCTTGCACGTCAACACAGTAGTGTTTAGTGAAAGTGTGTATGGTGGACCATGTAGCTGCCCTACATATGTCTTCTAAGGGAATATTTCCTAGGAAAGCCATGGATGCCCCCATTTTACGCGTTGAGTCTGCTTTAGGGGGAACTGTTAAAGTGCGCTTTGCTTTTTGATAGCATATTTGAGTGCATTTAACTATCCATCTGGCTACTCCGGCTTTGGAAATGGGATTACCCTTATGTTGTGGTGAAAAAGCGATAAATAGTTGCTTTGTTTTCCTGAATGATTTTGTTCTGTCAACGTAATATAAGAGAGCTATTCTAACGTCTAGTGCGTGTAGGACTCTTTCAGCTACAGATTGCAGGTTTTGAAAGAAAACTGGCAATTCTGTGGACTGATTGATATGGAAAGTGGATATAACTTTTGGCATACATGTAGGGTTTGTACACAGCACTACTTTATTGTGGTGAATTTGCATGAAAGGTTCCTGAATGGTTAGTGCCTGTAGCTCACTCACTCGTCTGAGGGAGGTAATAGCGATTAAAAATGCCACCTTCCATGTTAAGAATTGTAGTTCACATGAATGAAGTGGTTCGAAGGGAGGTCCCATGAGTCTGGTAAGTACTATGTTTAAGTTCCAGACTGGAGATGGTGGATGCTTTGGAGGGATAATTCTTTTAAGTCCTTCCTTAAAAGCTTTGATAGGTGGGATTCTGAATAGGGACACGTGTTGTCTGTTTTGAAGATATGCTGCTATAGCAGCGAGGTGTAGCCTTATGGATGAGTATGCTAGGTTACATTTTTGAAGGTGTAGCAAGTAACAGATTAAATTTTGGATGGAGGCATCCAATGGATTGATTTGATTATTATTACAATAAATAACAAATCTTTTCAATTTAGCTGCGTAACATGATCTGGTGGTGGGACGCCTTGCTTCGTTGATAATGATCATACAATCTGGAGGCAAGTTAAGATATCCAAATTCTAAGACTTCAGGAGCCAGATCGCTAGGTTCATCTAATTGGGATCTGGGTGCCTGATTTCTCCATGGTTCTGCGCTAGCAGTTGTGGCGAGAGGCGCAGTCTTTGGTGAGGAACTACTGAGAGTTCTAGGAGCGTTGTGTACCATGGCTGTCTTGCCCATGTGGGAGCAACCAGGATCATTGTGAGTGACTGTTGCCTTAGTTTGTGTACCACTAATGGAATCATTGGGGTTGGTGGAAAAGCGTACGCAAATCTGCCTGACCAGTTCATCCATATCGCATTGCCTTGAGACAATGGGTGTGGGAACCTGGCGGCGAAGAACGGGCATTTTGAGTTTTCGTTTGTGGCAAACAGATCTATGTCTGGATGTCCCCACTTTTGGCAGAATGGTTGGAGAACTTGAGGATAAATCTCCCATTCGTGTATTTGATGACTGTGTCAGCCTTAGTAGGTCTGCTATCTGGTTGTCTGTCCTTGGGAGGTGTTCTGCCAGGAGATAAATATTCTGAGGAATCGCCCACTTCCATATGCTCTGTGCTAGGTTAGATAGTTGCAAAGAGTGGGTGCCCCCCTGTTTCTGGATGTAGTACATGGCTGTCATGTTGTCCGTCCGAGTCAACACAGTCTTGTTGCACAAGTATTTCAGAAAGGCTCTCATTGCTAGGAATGCTGCCAGTAACTCTAAGTGGTTTATATGTAGAGTCTTTTGTTTGACTGTCCAGAGACCTTGGACTGTATATTGAAGGAGATGGGCTCCCCAACCTGTCAGTGATGCGCCCGCTGTTAATACTACCTGTGGAACCGGCTCTTGGAACAGTCGCCCTTTGGAAAGGTTTTGTGGGTTTCACCGCTGCAGAGAGCGATAAGTGCGACTGTCTACCAACACTAGGTCTTTTAGTTTTCATTGAGCTTGGTTCCACTGGCGTGCTAGGCATTCTTGTAAGGGGCACATTTAAAGCCGAGTACGAGGGATGATGAATATGTAGGAGGCCATCATGCCTATAAGCTGCATGAACACTCAAGCTGGCAGGGAGTGTTGTGGCTGAAATTTTTGAATGAGAGATTTTATGTTGGCTATCCTGGCTGGATTTGGATATGCCTTTGCTATGGAGGTGTCTATTGCTGCTCCCAGATATTGCTGTATGTGGGGGGATTGCAGATGGGATTTTGGGTAATTTATTGAAAATCCTAGACTGTGCAGTAGCTGGATTGTCTGTGAGGTATGGCTGGCACACTGTACGTACGAATTGGCTTTTATGAGCCAATCGTCGAGGTAGGGGAATACATGGATGTGTTGCCTTCTGAGGTGTGCTGCCACTACTGCTAGGCATTTTGTAAACACCCTTGGTGCTGTGTGGTTACCCCGAAGGGGAGGACTTTGAATTGATAGTGCTGACCTTCTATTGTGAACCTGAGGCATTTCATGTGAGCTGGATGTATGGGTATGTGAAGTATGCATTCTTGAGGTCTAATGTTGCTAGGAAGTCGCCTTGCTGGAGTAGTGGAAGTGCTTGTTATAGAGTGATCATATGGAAATGATCTGAGTGAATGTATCCGATCAAAGGTCTGAGGTCCAATATTGGTCTGAGGGAGTCGTCTTTTTTGGGATTGAGGAAGTATAGAGAGTATACCCCTGTCCCTTGATGTTGTAATGGGACTGGCTCTATGGCACCTTTTTCTAGCATGCATTTCACCTCCTGTTGTAACAGCGTGATGTGTTCTTTGGACATTGGACGGTGTTTGGGTGGCATGTTGGGTGGAGTAGATTTGAGTTCCAGGCAGTAACCATACTGGATAATTTGTCTCACCCACCTGTCTGTAGTAATGGCATTCCAGACTGGTAGGAATTGTGTTAATCTTCCTCCGACTGGTGTTAAGTGGTCTGGAGGGAGTGTGAGAAAGTCACTGTTTGGTGGCGGTGGAGGCTCGGGTGTTATTATTACCACGCCCTCTGCCCTTGTTATTGTTTCCTCTATAACCTCCTCTATTGGAGCCTTTATTAAAGGTGCCTTGTGTAGTGCTTTTAAATGATGAAGATGTTTGTGATGTGTTGCCTCTGCCTGAGCCTCGAAAGGAGGTGCGACGTAAAGAGCTCCTAGACTGTTGCAATTGAAGTGCACCCATGGACTTAGCAGTGTCAGTGTCTTTTTTCATCTTTTCTAAGATGGTATCCACCGCAGGTCCAAATAGGAAATCCTGGTTAATAGGTTGATTGAGTATGGTAGATTGCACTTCATTTTTAAAACCTGAAATGCAAAGCCAGGCATGCCGGCGTAGCAATACACTAGGGTTGACAGACCTAGTGGCTGTATCAGCTACATCAAGGGCGCATTTTATGGATGAGTTACTAATGAATTTCCCTTCCTGTATTAGGTCATTAGCTTTTGCCTTATAGGGTTCTGGTAGGTGTTGTAGTAATCCCTCCAGTTTGTCATAGTGTGCTCTGTCATAGCATGCTAGGAGAGCTTGTGTATTGGCAATCCTCCAGGTATTTGCTGCCTGAGAGGCCACTCTTTTCCCTGATGCTGCTAGAATTTTTGACTCCTTGTCAGGAGGGGGAGCATCACCCGTTGTTTGTGAGTTTGCTCTTTTCCTAGCGTTAGACACAACTAGGGAGTCTAGTGGTATTTGAGACCTGATATAAGAGGGTCTGTAGGGGTCAGTTTATATTTCTTTCAATTCTTGGATTGAGGACACGTGCCCTGGCTGGGTCTTTAAATATGTCTGGTGCGTGCTTTAGTACCCCTTTTAGCATAGGGAGTACACGTACACTCTTCTCTGATGTTGGGAAGGTGTTAAATCGGAAATCCTCCACTATAGGGTCAGTGTGCATGTGTACACCATGATACTGAGCTGCTCTGTCCACTAATTGGTTAAAAGCGACAGTGTCGTCAGTAGGAGACGGCTTTGTGGGGTATGGAGTGGGATCGGGTATGGGCTGTGTGTAATCTGTGTCATCAGGGTCATTATGGTAACTCCGTGTGTCATCTGGGTTCCCTGGATCATCAGGTGGTATAAAATCATCTTGAGGATCTTCCCCCATGTCTTCTTCCTGATCATAATCTACAAGTGAAGGAGAATATGGAACATAAGGCATGTTGGGAATGAAAGGAGGTGTGTAAGGTCTTGAAGGGGGTGTGCCAAAATCCTTTTTCTTAGGAGGAACAGGAGAAGGAGATTCAGTGTCCAGTCTTCTTTGTTTGTATTGTAGACTATATGTCCTGTTTCAGGGTCTATATACAGTCTTTGTTGTGGATCTGGGTGAAAGAGTTCTTCCTCCCCTGTCCGTGGCGCCGAAGATGTTGCCTTTTCCGGCTGTATGGCTTTTTTCGGGTCGAGTGTCTCTTTAGGCTGGACGTTTTTATGATGTAAAGCCTTCTTAGGGTCGACGGGCTTTTTCGGCTCAACGCCTTTTTTCAGTTCGACGGCCTTTTCCGGGTCGACGACCTGTTTCGGCTCGACAAACTTTTTCGGCTCGACAGCTTGGTCTTGCATGACGGCTTTTTTCGGCTCGGCAACCTTTTTCGGTTTTACAGCCTTTTTTGGCTCGACGACCTTCTTCGGTTCGACGACCTTCTTCGGTTCGATGACCTTTTTCGGGTCAACGGCTTTTTTCGGCTCGACGACCTTCTTCTGTTCAATGGGCCTTTTCGGCTCGAAGGCTTTCTTTGGCTCGTAGGCCTTTTTTGGTTCGATTGCCTTTTTCGGATTGACGACTTTACTGGGGTCGACGACCTTTTGGGGTTGGGTGGCTTTACTCAGTCCAGGGGTACCGGAAGACTTGGGTGTAGTCTTCGGAGCCGAGCCGGAAGGCGGGGCTTCCGATGCGGTGTTTCGGTCGCGGCTAAAGCTTTTGGGCGATGCTTTGACCGGAGCCTTATGTGGAGGTGGAGGCGGGGTAGGGGCTTTGGTATTCACAGTTTGCCCTGGTGTGATCTGGTCATCAGAGTCCTCGAAAATGTTTTCCGGCTCTGGTGCCTGCCGCGGTATTTCTAGTCGAGCAGCTTTTTGGTTCCGGATAGTCTTTTTGGACCGGAACAGAGCACAAGTTGGACAGTTTTCTTCGTTGTGCTCCGGAGAGAGGCACCTGTTGTCGCTGTGTGGAAATTAGGCTCCACACTCTGGGCATTTTTTGAAAGGGGTCCTTTCCATCAGCAGAAGGTCCACGTGGCGTTGAAAAGGCCCAACGCCCCGCGTCAACGACCGGAGAGAAAAGGAAGTTTTGTCGAGTCGAGGGATACAGAGCGGAAACAATACCATCGAAAGTATAAAGTTTTAGCGTTCGAAAGTTGAAAAACTTCGGTCCCGAAGTTGGAGTTGCCAAAGTGCATCCGAACCCAATGGTGGAAAAAAACAATCTGAAGATGGAGAAAATGCCCATGCGCACTGTAGTCCAGGGGAGGAGTCACCTACCTCTTGATACTTCGAAGACTCTTCCAAGACAACAAGGTGCAAACATCCGGACCCAACACTAGGCGGCGATCTATGCTAAGATATGAATTCAGCAGTCCACATGCCTCGATACCCCTACTACACAACTGGAGTTACAGGACAGAAACTACTCCTTCTGTAGTAGGGTATCTCTTTGTATAGTCATAATCTAGTGAATAGAATGGCAAGCCCATCCCAACAAACCAATCAGGCGGTGGAGGAAAAAGACAACACCACTACTGTGCAAACAGATTTCTCAACGAAGCGTGCCCAACCTGAGCATCTGCCCTGGCATCAGAGTCCAGACAGTAGTGTTTAGCAAAGGTATGGACCGACTTCCAAGTGGCAGCCCTCCAGATATCTACAATGGGAACATTACGTAGCAAAGCCGTTGTAGCTGCTTTGCCCCTGGTAGAATGAGCCTTAGGCTTACCCCCTAAGGTCTTGTTAGCTTTCTGATAACATAACTATACAGGACACAATCCACCTCGAGATGGACTGTTTTGAGGTGGCAAGACCAGCCCTGACCGACCCATAGTTGACAAACAATTGGTCTGACCTACGAATGTCCTTGGTTTTATCCAAGTAGAATTTCAACACCCTTCTGACATCCAGGGAATGAAGAGACCTTTCCGCTGGAGTGGAAGGATTTTGGAAAAACGTAGGTAAAGTTATAGTCTGATTGACATGGAAATCAGAAATCACCTTAGGAAGGAACTTAGGATGAGTACGCATCACAACCTTAGCAGCATGAAATACAGTATAAGGTTCTTGGCAACACAATGCCTGAATCTCACTCACCCTGCGGGCCGATGTAATAGCCACGACGAAAGCCGCCTTCCATGATAAGTGCTGTAGTGTAGCCTTATGAATAGGTTCTAAACGTTCCTTCATCAACCTGGACAGCACCATTTTCAGCTCCCATGAAGGCGAAGGATGCCGAACAGGAGGAAACACTTTCTTCAATCCTTCCAAAAAATCTTTAATCACAGGAATCTGGAAGAGGGATGTCTGTGAAGGGCATTTCCTATACTCAGTTAATGCTGCGAGCAGAACCTTAATAGAATGAAAATTAAGGCCAGATTGAGCCAAATGCAAAAGGTATGGAAGTATGACATCTTCCTTGCAGGTCGTTGGATCATAGTTCTTGAAAGTGCACCAGATGCAGAACCTCTTCTACTTGTAGGCATAGGAAGTCCTAGTGGAAGGTCGCTTAGCCTCCTTGAGTATATCCATGCAATCGTCAGGCAGATTCAGGTGCCCATATTGCACTATCTCAGGAGCCATGCTGCCAAGCTCAACGAGGAGAGGTTGGGGTGTACCATCTGCCCCCCGAACTTTGTGAGAAGGTCCGGCCGACACGGTAGCCGCATGTGGGGAAGAAGAGACCTGTGAAGCAGGTCCGTGAAGCACCACTGTCAGGGCCACTCCGGAGCAATGAGGATCATCCGTGCTCTGGACTGGGGCAGCTTGATGAGTACCGCCGGAATCAGGGGAATGGGCGGAAAAGCGTACAGAAAGCCGTTTGACCAGCTGATCCATAGCACGTTCCCCAGAGTCCCCGGTTGGTAGTACTGGAGGCGAAGTCTTGGCATTTTCTGTTTTCGGCAGTGGCGAACAGATCTACGTCTGGAGTGCCCCACCTGTCGAAGATGTTTCCTAGCACCTCGTCGTTTAGGACCCACTCGTGGTTTTCTTGCACCAATCTGCTCAGTGCATCCGCTTGAGCATTCTACACACCTGGCAGATGGGTAGCCGTTATCGTCAGTCCTCTGGCTAGCAGCCAGTGCCAGATCGCCTGCGCTTCTTGTGACCGTGTGCGCGATCTCGAGCCCCCTGCTTGTTGAGGTAATACATTGTGGTCGTATTGTCCGTCTGTACAAGCAAGGAGTTGGTCTCGAAGGATGGATGAAAGGCCTTCAGTGCCAAGTGAACAGCTCGGAGTTCTAGGAAATTGATGTGATACGTGGATTCCACCGGGGACCATGTTCCCTGGATCTGTAGATGGTCTGAATGCGCTCCCCAGCCGTGGAGAGAAGCATCCGTGACGATAGTCTGAATGGGAATGTCCTTGTGGAATGGAACCCCCTTGAGGAGATTCTCGGCGGAGCACCACCATCTCAGGGACTGTTGAGCGTTAAGGGACATCCGGATCCTGTCGTCCCAGCTCCCCCGCTTCTGGTCCCACTGATCCTCCAGACATTCCTGCAGCGGCCTCATATGAAGGCGTGCGTGAGGCGTGAGGAAGATGCAAGAGGCCATCGACCCCAGTAGAGAAGACACCGTCCTCACTGTCGTAGATGGAACAGCTAGGAGAACCTGAGCCTTCCGAAGAATCGATAAGCGTCGCTCCTCCGAAGGAGACACGCTTGCTGAAAGAGTATCAATGGAGGCTCCCAAGCACTGTAGGCACTGGACAGGTGTCGGAACAGACTTGGACATGTTTATGTGCAACCCCAGTTGGTTCAACAGAACGGCCATCCTGTTGAAGAGCAATTGCGCTTCCTGGAAGGTGGAGGCTTTGATCAACCAGGCGTCCAGGTACGGGTAGACAAACACATTGTTCTTTCTCAGGTGCGCTGCCACCACTGCCATGCATTTTGAGAAAGTCCTGGGTGCAGACATCAGTCCAAACGGTAGTACGGTGTACTGATAGTGATTGGTGCCGACTAGAAAGCGCAGGAACTTCCGGTGTTTCCGTGCAATGGGCACATGGAAGTACGCATCCTGTAGATCTATTGCGCAAAGCCAGTCTCCTCTTTGCAGCTGAGAATAAATCTTGTGCAAAGACAGCATGCAAAATTTCTCTCTGCGAACCCATTTGTTTGCTTGTCGCAAATCCAGAATGGGCCTGAACTCGTTCTTGTCCTTCTTGCGCACCAGGAAGAACCATGAGTAAAGACCCTTTCCCCTTTGAGACAAAGGGACGTCTTCTATCGCCCTTTTTCTTAACAGGGTATCGGCCTCCGCTTGGAGCTCGCGCAGCTGGAACTGCGAGCGAACCGGTGGAATTGCTGGAGGAAGGCTGACAAAACGAAGTCTGTATCCATTGCAAACAATATTCAGCACCCACTTGTCCTGAGTAATTTTTCTCCACTCTGCCAGGTAATTTTGTATGCTTCCCTCCACCGGAGCGGGTAACGGACGAAGGGGAAGTAGCACCTCAGGGCTTAGACCCAGCCAGGCCCTTGTTCGCCGAGGAGGACTGCTGGCCGCCTCTGCCCCTCTGACGCTTCTGGAAAGGCTGCCACTGGTACTGCTGCTGCTGTTGTTGCTGCTGGCCAGCTTGACGACCTTGTCCTCGCTTCTGGGAACCATACCTCCTCTGGAACGGACGGAAGGACTTCCGTTGTTCCTTTGGTTTCTCCAAACCAACGGCCTTCAATATATCTACTTCTGCCTTCATGGGGGCCACCTCCTCATCCGCATGCGTCCCGAAGTGCGTTGATCCAGAGAACGGCAAATTTGCGACTTTCTGCTGCGCCTCCTGTTTGAGAGAGGTAAGGCGCAACCAGGAATGGCGTCTTAAATTAATGCCATGGCAATAAACATGAGCCGCCAGGAGACAGGCGTCCGCCGCAGAGCTGATGACTTGATTGGAGACCATCATGCCCTCGTTCAATATCTCCTGGAAGTCTTCCCTCCTATTCCTCGGGAGGAGCTCAATAAACTGTTGCAGAGACTCCCACAAAGCACGGTCATAGCGACCCAAGAGCGCTGAGGCACTCGCCGTTTTCATTGATGTGGCAGCCGTATTGCAAACCTTCCGTCCGGCTGAGTCCATCTGACGGCTCTCCTTGTCCGGAGGCTCCGTAGAAGACGGAGCAGTAGCATGCTGTTTCTTGGCTGCTGTCACCATGACAGAATCCGGTACAGGATCTGACCTCAAGAACGCCGGATCAGAATCCGGGTTGCCTGTACTTCTTTTGCAGCCGAGATGGAGCAGACTTCACAGAAGCTGGGGTCAGAAACAGCTCCATGGCCGGTTCCTCCAGTCCTGGCACCAAGGGCAACAACGGTCGAGAGAGATGGCGTTTGTGCAAAGTCTCAAAGATCACAGAGGTAGATGGTGTGGGTACCGTCAAGGTGATCCCTAACTTCGCTGCCCCCCTCAGCACGACCTCCTGAAATGTCAAATGTCGTCCACAGGTGACACTCTCGTAGGAGGGGAATCCGATAATGTTGGAGAATATCTCCTGTCACTCGAGGAGCCCGTGTAACGGGACCGCGACCTGTCCCTCCGATGGAGATGACGGGACCCTGTGGAGGAGCGGTGTCTACTGAGACTGTGATCCCTTCCTCTAGTCCTTGATCTAGATCTCCTGGGCTTCG
The DNA here is from genome assembly GCF_964261635.1 of Lissotriton helveticus. Taxonomy (NCBI): domain Eukaryota; kingdom Metazoa; phylum Chordata; class Amphibia; order Caudata; family Salamandridae; genus Lissotriton; species Lissotriton helveticus. The sequence continues at coordinate 1,598,249,439 of NC_136068.1, read as the reverse complement.
CCGGAGCCGCCGGTCTTGGAGGAGGCAGAAGCGGAGGAGTCGGAGCCGGAACTTTAGGCCGAGGTTGTGGAGGTCGGGGAGGCAGTGGAAGAGGAGGCAGGAGCGGTGTAGGAGGCGGTGGAAGTGGAGGAGTAGGAGGAGGAAGCTGCGGAGGCATCCTCGGAGGCAGTGGAGGAGGCGTAGGCGTCCTGGGCCTAGAAGGTGAGTAGGTCCGTGAATACTCCGATTCCGATGACCTCACCACTGTCCTCTTCTTCTGAGCAGGCCTCGAAGAAGATGTTCTGGAGGCAGACCACTTTTCGGCCGAGCGCCGGCGGTGCCGCGACCGGGAGCTCGCCGGTGAAGACGACAGACTGACCAATGAGGCAGGGGACACTGTCCTGGTCCTTGAACGTCTTCTCCACGTCGATTTTTCCTTCCTAGACGTCGACCTCTACAACTTTCTACTTCTCGACGTCGATGCACTCCTCGACGTCGACTCCTGGACTCATCTAGACTTCGATGGTGTGTCGACGCCGGTGAAGTCCTCAACGTCGACCTCGTCCGAGGTCTCGACGTCCTGCCCCTCGACGTCGAACGGCGACGCCGCTTGGACCCAGAGCTCTGGGTCGACGGGGAGCAGATGGTGGTCATACCTCTCGACGCCGATGTCGAAGCTATCGACGTTGACTGGGATCTGTGCCTTTTCTTGACTGGGGAGCCCACCAGAGGCTGAAGCACGGGCAGAGGACGGTGACTGAGTCCCTCCATAGTCCCACCTGGTTCTTTATGTCTCCTCTGCTCCAGGCCTTGGAGACGAATCTTCTACCTGTCACGCAGGGTCCTCCTGGAGAAAGAGTGACAGATATCACAGGAGTCAGGGAGACAGAGTATGCATACTCTGTGGGGTTCAGATTTAGCCTTCTTCCTACCACACTCAAGGCACCTGTTGAATAAAGCTGGCATTTTCGTCAGAAAGAGGTGGTAAAACTGGTTAAAAAACACAGCAAATGGAAGAGGAAGACCCCAGATGTCGAGTGAAACACTCAAAACACTGGAAAAGTGCCAAAAATTGAAGAAATACCCAAAAAGGGAGAGCTCAATGCTCCAGGGTCCTGCTAGCAGGAGCCGGAATAAAGAACTGAAAGTAAAAGGATTTGGGCTATGCATCCTGGGATACCGAGGGTCTCTGGAGAGTTCCTTAAAGGCACAATATCCCTTTTTTCAGAAACATAATGGCAGCCTATGGGGGCTTGTCTGTCCAACCCTTCCTCTCGATCATTTCAAGGATTTTGGTGAAGGGAAGTTTCTCTATGGGTGAAACTTGGCAATATGTGTAAAATTTGATTTTATTTGGCTATCCTTTTCACTTTATTTTCTCTTAAGTTTCTACGCAGGACTGCAAAGAAGACAGCTTAAGAGATTATTTTTGATTGCTCCGGGGTCCCCGCACATGGGCGGGACTATTCACTAGATTATGACTATACACAGAGATCGCCTACTACAGAAACTGATCACCATCGACTATGACCTTCGGTAGATCAATTTAATTATCCCCAAGTAACTCCCAAGATACATTTTACACAAATCCATTTTGAGAAGTGCTTTAAACCTAAGGTGTTTGCTACTAAATAATAATGATTTTCTGAACAAATTTAAAGTAAGCCATTCTTTTATTTGTATGACCCTAGTCTCATTTCTGGCTCGGCTTTGGCTGCCAAGAGAACCAAACAGGGGGTTTAAGCCTCAGGTGCATTAAATCTGCCAAATGCCCCAAAACTTAGCATTCCATTTAAAGTTGGATTGCTTCTGACAAAAGGTGGTGTTCAATAAAGAAAAGGGGAAATCATTCCAATTAAAGTTCTAGTGCCTGTGAATTGACCAGTGGGGATTCAGTTCATGGAGGGCAGTTACTATTAGTCAAACTGTCAGTGACTCCTGCGGCTGCTGTTCCTCGCCAAGCAGAGTCTCCTTGGACTTTAATACATTAGCTGCTTTGCGCTATCTCTATAGGTTGGAGTCTCTGCACCTGACCAAATTTCCTCAAGCAGCAGGCCACCTATCCAAAAGAGACTCCCCTCCTCAAGCTCAAGGCCATCACCGTTATGAATAAATCATCTTTTGTTGCAATCCCTGAACTCTCTGAGAAATATTACTTAGACTACTGTGCAGTGCCTCTATAAAATAGTCCTTGGGCTATAGTCTTTCTTCAGCTTTCAGGAGCAGATTATACCAACCTATTGTCATGATGAAACCTCTTTAGTATGCATTTGCTTACCTGCCCTATGAAAATCATCTTTGCTGTAGGTGAAGTCCTTGAGGAATGTGATGCATTCTGTCTCATGGTTATAACGTCTGGCAGTTTCCAGCAGCATGATCTGTCAAAATAAAAAAATATGTATGCAAATGGAGATGTAAGCAGGCTTCCAACTATGGTAAACCGAGTGGCTTCTGACCATCAGCGATTCCATCAAACATAATTTTCTTACAGAGGAACCCTAACCAAGATCTGACCCTAAGCAGCCAAAACAGTTTCTGATCTCATACAACACAAGTCACATCCAATCTCAGGCACTACGAGTCGATTTTTCTCCTGTTCCATTTCTGTAACAGCATGTGACATTTGTTACACCGAGAATGAGGGGACAGAAGAGGCAGTGTACATCAAGAGGCCAAAAATTGACCGCTGTTGCTAGACACAAGCAAATGACAATGGGAAAGCACACACAATGCAGCACTTCTTAAAGAGACCATACCTCTATGAGAATATTAGGAGACCTTCCTGCAAGCCTCCCAAAGATCAAACTGCAACAGGAAACATACAAATGCGGGGGCAGCTGCTCCGCAATGGCTGAGGAGCGTTGCCCCACTGGCTCAGAGCCAGCAGCTGAAAAATAAAACAATATGTTATTATTGTTTTATTTATTTTTCAGCTGCTGGGAGAGCCAGTGTGTGTAGGGAGCGGCGGGCCGGGCCATGGGAGAGGCGCATGTGTGTTTGGCCGGCCATCTTAAGCCGGCCAAACACACATGCGCAGTTAGGTTTCTCCAAGCCAGCTGCATTGCACAGCTGGGTTGGAGAAACAGCGAGCATTAAACCAGCCCGCTCAGGCTAATCCCCCTGCTGCTCTCAAAGAAAGAGAGCAGAGCAGGGATTGCACAGGGAGTCTCTGCTGCTGTCCCAGTGTCTGCTGGAACCAGGAAGCAGGGGAAGACCGAGGCGCTAAGCAGCTTAAGGTAAGCCCTTTTCATTTTAGGTCTCTCCTAGGCAGCGCTTGTGCTGTCTCTTTGAGACATGCTGTATTCAGGTATGGACTTGAAACTCTGCCCACTTTTCAACCATATTTTTCATTGGCATGCATCATTGCCCTTTGTAAATGTTGGCTTCTGATTTGTTATTAGGCTTTTTAGTCCCCCCTAGCACCTCCCTATCTTCTTTTGCCTCCAATGAGGACTGGCCCTCTTACATGTGTATTTACTCCGTACCTTTCATTAACAGTTCGGAGAACTACTTACTTAATGTACACAGCACTCAGGGAAGCCAGCTGTTTCCTGCCTATCACGCTTGGCATTTACGTTTCTTGCTTTCCTACTCATCAGGATGCTCCCAAGGGCATCTGTTCCTGCACTTCCCCCTCCCCTGTTATGTTTACTTAGAATTGCTCCGGCACCCTTTGTTTCAGATGGTTTGCTGCTTGCCCGCCCCAACCGTGTTTTTTTCTCTCCTCACCCACCCACCAACACTACTTGATGCTGTTTATTTTTTTTAAAATTGTTTAGATCCCGGCAGGAGATGAAGGGAGCCGACGCCGAGGCTCGTACACTGGTCCCCAGCTCCCAAGTCGGCAGCTCTAACAGCTGAACCATATCATGTGAATGTCATTTCTCAAAATACATGACTATGTACATTTCTACGCTATTTTTCCTGAAAAACGACTGTTCAATAAGGTCTTTGGTATTCATTTACCATCGCCGATACAGCCTGGAAGTGCAAGGAAGAGGTGGGGAAACAGAGCAGCGGCGCTGGAAAAAGGCTCAGCCCCTACCCCACCCCTCCCCCTAAGCTCTGAAACCTAAAGAGTAGCTTAGGTATAGGGGATGTGGTGTCGATGGTAGGGCCTAATGCAGAGCGCAACAAAAAACACTCGTAGCCACTAGTACCATAGTGGCCAGATCACTGAACCACGCCCGGAACACCGGGATTTTTTATTAACTCCTTCACGTTCAACTGGTGCACGCCAGTTCTAACCATCTGCACCACGTATATAGGGGTCGTGGTCGCTTCCCCCTGTGCATTTATAATTAGTGGACTCGTCCTAAACTTTGGCAACACTACATTCCTCCTTTACCAAGAAAAGTCAAGAATAAAAGGAACCCAACAGGGGAAACCGAAAACTCAACCAAATTTGGAGTTCTCAGGGCAGTCCCAGTTCGTAATACACACATTGTAACATTTGCTTACTTGGTCTCAGGATACTCCGGTACCTGTTAACTGCTGCACGCTTGCCAGTCACCTTCGTTCAATCGGATTCAAAGTCTTTATACCTTTGGGATGGTTTCGTGTGTGACTGTAGTTCACAGTGCCCTTGGCTAGCCCTCACTGGGGGTGTTGGCTGAGTCACGTCTTGTCACTCCATTTCCTTGGCTCCTGAACCATCGTACCTGGCAGCCCAGGCTCTGAGTCTGGGGTGACGCCAAAAGAGGGTGTTGCAGTTAGGTCCTCTGAGAGGGTGTCTGGATCCGGCGGCAGATTACCTTCCCCGTTTGTACGTTGAGGGCCAGGGCAGCAGTGCTTCTAGGCAGGCCTGTTGCAGGAAATTCGTGGGAGCAGTTCTCTGGGACTTTCTTGAACTGAGAGATGTTTCTTGTCACTCTTTCTTGTCCTCTTTGTGCTGTCACTTTTGTGCCCTTGACCTCTACAACCACCCAGGGATTCAATTAAAAAGGCAGTCTGAAATTCCCGCCGGGTAGGCAATCTTGTACTAGTACTTGGTCGCCCACTAGGATGTGACGGTCTAGAGTGTGTCTTTTCTGGGAGGCGTCTTCATTTGTACGGGCCCTCTGTGAGACTGATTGATCGGAGGATTAGGTGCTTCTCCCCACACCAGGTGATGTGGGATGGTATCAGTCACCAATCTGCCAAAACACAGCTTGCTCAGGGAAATGCCGGTGGTGCAGTGAGGCGTGAGCCGGTATTCCCTTAAGAAATGGTACAGCGCATGTTCTAGATTGCGATTCTCCGCTATTGCGATCCTGATTGTCTTAATGAGGGTTCTCATCAGGCGCTCTACCTCTCTGTTGGCTTGGGGCCACCAAGGGGTTATCCGGTGGTGCTTGATGTTGTGGGATACCAGGTAGTCCATCAGTTCAGAGCTGTTGAATGGAGGTCCGTTGTCGGTACGGATCTCACCGAACAGCCCATGGTTAGCTAGGAGCTTTCCTAGTTTCTGGATCACTTCTGTTGCAGATGTGGTCGCCATTACCTCTACTTCTGGGTAGCGCGAGGTAGTCATCCACCACGACTAGCATATGCCTTCCTCCCGCAAGCTACCGAAATCAGTGCTCACTCTCTTCAATGGGATACTGGGTGTTGCATTGATGATGACTGGTGCTGGCCGATCCAGTGGGACTGTGGCAAGGCAGACAGGACAGTGCCACACAATTGTTTCTACTTTTTGGTCGAAGCCCAAGAATCATACTCCGGAGTCTGTTTTTGGACTTAACAATTCCTTGAAGAGCTCGATGCGTTAGGAGTGAAGCTTTTTGCGCAAGGTCTTCAGGCAACACGAGTCACGGGCCTCTAAGGAGACAGCCATCGGTGGTCACAGGCAATTCTTGGCAAACTTGGTATAGGGCTTTCAAAATTGACTGGGCCGTTTCCGTGCCGAGTGGTGTTGGACTTTGAAGCTCACGCCAGTCTCCAGAGGTGATAGCTTCGATGGCGATCTGTAAGCAGTCGTCACGCTGCGTGACTGCAATAACATCTAGGGAGATTGTATGGGGCCTGGATCTTTCCACGATCATCCTCACATAGACTTCCGTGGCAGTAGCTTCTGCGGCTTCAGGGGCCGTGACAGGTCGGGCATGCCTGGACAGGAAGTAGGCGGGATTTCAGGTGCCAGGTCGGTACTCAACTGTGATTTGGAACTCTTGCAGTTGCAAGATCCACTTCTTGATCCTTGGAGAGGGTCGTGATGAGGAGCCGTGGAATAGAAGGACCAAAGGCTTGGAGTCTGTGATGACAACAAAAGGGTGTCCGTATAAGTAAATGTGGAAGTGCCGAAATCCCCATAGAATTGCAATCGCCTCCCGCTCCATCTGTGAGCACTGCGGCTCCTTTGGTGTGAGAGAGCAGCTAGCTTAGGCGACCAGAGGCAATTCGCCACAGTCTTTTCTCTGGGCTAGGACTTGCCCAGGCCAGTGGAGCTAGCATCTACCACCAGTTTTGATTCTTTCCGGGGATCAAAGTATACCAGGGAGGTATCCGCAGATAGGGAAGCCTTGGTCTGTTGAAATGATTCTTCTTGTTCGGGTCCCCAATGGCTGGTGGTATTGGTCGGGTCCCTGAGCGGGCAGGTGAGTTCTGCCAGGTTCTTGATAAATCGTGTGCAGTAGTTTACCATACCTAGGAAGCTGCCGACTCCGGACCCTGACACTGACGCTGGAGCGGGTGCTTCTTGAATGTCCTTCACTTTGTCGGGGTTGGGGACCAATGTCTTTGTTTGAGAAGCGGTAGCCAAAGAAACTGATGTCAGTTCGTAGGAAATTGCACTTCTCCCGGTGTAGTGGGAGTCCTCTTTCTTTGAGCCGTGAGAACACAGCTTGAAGGCGAGTTAGATATTCTTCTAACGTGGAAGCATGGACCAGGATGTCGTTGCTCACGCCGAGTACCCCTTGCAGGTCATGGAGGACGCTTATGAATGTTCTGGAAGTCTTCGGCTGAGTTGGAGATGCTGAAGTTAAGCCTTAGGTACCTCCTAGTCCCAAATGGGTCGAGAAGGTGCTGATGGGACAGGAATCGGGGTGTAAAGGTATTTGATGGTAGCTGGACCGAAGATCCATCTTGGAGAACCATTTGGAACTTGCTAATTCGCCAATGATATCGTCTAATGTCGGCGTGAGGTGGCGCTCTCGCTTGATTGCCAAATCCGGGATTCTCCTGTCCACACAGATGCGCACAGTGTCAGCTTGTTTGGGCTTCTTCGCCACCACAATGGTGTACACTCACGGTGTTGGTCCTCATACCCGTTCGATGATGCCTGCTTTTTAAAGACGACAAAGTTCGGCGTCCTCCTTGGGTCGGAGATGAAAAGCGATCCTCCTGTGCCTGAGTGATATCGGGGCAACTGACTTATCAATGTGCTACTGGATGGCCGGTCCTTTTAAGCACCTGATTCCCTCAAACCACGATGAAGTCCTGTAGCAGGCGGTCGAGGGTGTGCACGTCAAATGTGAATTGTATGAGGTTGAGGTCCTGAGCGGTGCGGCAGCTGGGTAGGAACCCTGACCCTTCTTGCAACACGTAGACCGCATGGCCTGTTGATGGGTGGCGTCATGAGAAAGATTTGCTTGAAACACGCCACACAGGCTCAGCGGTAAGCCGTTGCCAAAAGAGTAGACTTGCACGTTGGTGCCGCGAAGCGCTGGCAGGCAGTGCTTGATTTGTAAATAAATAAGTGCTGGAGCCCTCGTGATGAGGCCACTGCAGGTTGCACCACATACTGCCACTGCCAGCGCTGCTAATGTCAGAGCTTACACAACTACTAACCATCACACTGCTACAAGTGTGACAACTAAAGCTTTAAGAATTGTTTGGGTGCAGGTATTAGTTGTTTTAAACATGTATTGAATTATTAAACAACTATTTTTCTGCTCATCTTTAAAAGAGCAGCTGTCCTGGTGATGGATTGGTGGACTTCGGCTTGTCTCCCCACGGTTTGGCTTGGATGATGTTGACCGGCTCTTCATTGATGGGGGCTGAGGAGTGGGGGGTCAATGTGGGCAGCCTGAGCCTTGGACAGCACTTTGGTAAGCTCCAGCGTCAAGATGTCACTCATAGGTATGTTGTGTTCTTGCAGGATGCGCTCGCGCAGTTTGAGAGAAGCACACCACTGAATGAACTGTGCCCAGACTTCGTCATCTTCGTCTGGGAGAGTACAGGTGCTGGCTAGCTCTCTCAGTCACCCATAGAAAACATCTACCAACTCATGTGGCAGCTGCCGTGCTTGGCGGAGGTGAAACCGCTCATAGTCAGGGTTGGAGTACGGCTCAAAGTGCGCCGTGATGGCATCTCGCATGGTGGCGTAGTTTTGCGGGGCTCCTGCTTCTTGCACGGTCTTTGAGAGCTTGTGGATGTCGGCCCCGCCCAAGTGAAGAAGCATTGGGCGGCTGCGTGCATTTGGAATTTCAGATGCTTCGAAGTAGTCTACAGGTGTCCAACCCACGCCTTCTATTGTGCTGCTTGGGAGGGCGGGGCCCCTGTGATGGTGAAGGGCTCTAGCGGCGGGATCGATGCCATGAGAGCAAGGGTGGCTGAGGAGGGAGCAGTGCTATCAGGTTGGCAGGGCCAGGGCCCAGACTTGGGTGCGCAATATGGCAGTAGCGGCTGTGCAGAGCACTGAAGGTGTTCTGGCTGGACACTGTGGGGTGTGGGTTGTACTTGAGGCAGGTACCTCACTTTGGCTCTCGCAGGCTTGATGCAGAGCCTCTTCCTTGGTGTCTCTGGGAAATGGAGTTGCCTTTCTTCCCCTAACCTGCTTGCTTGTTCTTTATTTGTCCCTTTTTTTCCTCCAAACAAAGCTGCTTGCTTGTTCCTTATTTGCCTCTTTTTTCTTTCTTTTCAGTTGTGCAGCGGTGGAGGCATATGATGACCGTGTCCCCAGGGGAAGACTAAGGCTCCGCGTGGTGTAGGGGATAGTCGTGCTGCGTGTGGCAGTGGCAGCGCAGCTCTGGCAGGGTGTGTTACGGCTGTGAGGCGAGTGCCGCTCCTTGCATTGAACGGAGCGAGTGGGCGCTGGTGGTTGGTGGTACCTGTTGCAGCGTAGTCCCTGCTCCGGCGGTCTTGCCCACGTAGGGTAGACAGGCTGGAAGCAGGCCGCGCTCCCTCGCGCTGTGTCTTAGGACAAACGCGAGGCAGCAGAAATACAACGGTGCCTGTGAGTGGGGCCACACAGGTGCTGCCGGATGCAACTGTGGAGAAACACACTGAAGGGTAGGGGCCACCTCGTTGCCAATGTGGTGTCGGTGGTAGGGCCTAATGCAGAGCGTAACAATAAATACACGTATCCACTAGCACCATGGTGGCTAGATCACTGAACTATGCCTGGAGCCTCGGGCTTTTTATTAACTCCTTCACGTTCAACTGGTGCAAGCCAGTTCTAACCATCTGCACCACGCACACTGGGGTGGCGGCAGATTCTCCCCTGTGCATTTTTAATTAGTGGACTCGTTCTAAACTTTGGCAACACTACAGGAGAGAGTCAGGAGGCAGCCGCAAGCACAACAAGCATTTGCAATTCAATAGGTCGTGCATTTGCAAGACTTTGAGCTGTTGGTATTGTTAAATGACAAGGGGCTATATATATCAAGCCTTTTTCCCATTTGCAAACGGGCAGATTCTCAGAAGAAGCCAGTTTGTGAAATGGAAAAAGCCTTTTGGGGTCTATCATCCCAAAAGGCCATCGCAAAATAGAGAATTGCAAAATTTGCAAATCTCTATTTTTCTAATGCAATTAATGGAATTGCAAATTGTGATTCCTTAAATGCATTTCTGGAAGCACCAGAAATTTGCTATTTGGCCTTAAGGAATAGCAAACTACCACCAACTTCAAGTTGGTGATAATTTGCGATTTTCTTTAAAAAAGCACTTTTTAGATTTTTTAGATTTTTTTAAAGTGCCATAAGTGCCACAAATTGAGAATATCTTCCCATTCATTCCTATGGGCCTCCTAGCCCATAGGAATGAATGGGAAGGTATTCCTTATTTGCGAATTTCAATTTGCAATTCGCAAATAAGGAATATGCAAGATTCGCAAACATTTTTGCAAATCCTACATACACTGCATTTTGTGATTCTCTAATTGCGATTTGCTAAAAATCGGAATTTGAGAATCGCAATACTTTTTTGATATATATGGCCCAATACCTTTTATTTATGTGTTGGTTTTTAAAACATAAATAAAAGGCATTGTCATTTACAATGCAAATAGCGTAAACTCTCGCAAATGCGAGACCGATTGAATTGCAAATGCTTGTATCACAACAGCGGCCGGGCTCAAAGAGAAGGGCGAAGAGGAATAAACATGAAGGTAAACAGGCGTGAAGAAGCCTTATCCATCACCTGGCTCATGGATGGTTCATGTAAAGGTTGCATCGGGTCATGTGTGGGGAGAGGGGCTGTGCACTTGCTGAGAGTGTGACATATGGGCGGGCCTGTGCATTAGACTGTCCTTACCGCACACGGCAGATGAAAGTACCTTCAGTTTGTCAGGTTTGTAGAGAGCCATCCGGCTGCTCCACAACAATGTATCTCTGCAGCACCCCTCGTGACTGGGCTCGGTCCGAGGATATAAATAAATGGGCCCAGGTCGCATGTGACTTTCGGCCAAGCCCAAGATGAGCACCATTGTCAGTGTGTGTCTCCTGAACGCGCTACGCTAGGCCGCAAAGCATACCTGGACCCAACGCACTACAACATGCACCGGATTGTTAAAGAGACAGTTCTGAAGACCAGGCTCCTGGATTTCTACACCATTAAGTGGTCAAAACCAGATACGTCATGCAAACAGTTCGCAATCGTGATGAGGTGGGTCTTCCAAATAATCTGAAAACAGCAACAACATTTATTTTTACTAAGGTTACCAGATGGCTGTGCGCCACCAGGGTCTTGGTGCTCCGCTTCTGGGTATTTGCTTAACAACTTATTGTATTTTGGGTCTTTTAGTTCCGGTTTACTTTAGTAAGTCCAGTGGAACAAAAACACCATAAAACCAATGATTTTTGTAAAAAAAAGTCTAGGGCTGGAAAACTGAGCCCTTTTCACCAAGAAGCTTTAATTTTAACTCTGATACCGAATATGTCTAGCAGTTTAGCAATAATTGACCATTGTCATATGAGCCCATGTCGGCATGCAGTGAAACACTGTCCTCTGCTGCAAGAACAGAGAAATAACTGATAGCTGAACATGTGAGCCACATGCCCCATGCCTCTTGCAGAAAACATAGTCACCGAGTTGACACATTTTACGTGGGACACTTTAATCCAGTTCTGGCTTTTTAGCAAACAACATTTTGCATTGTAGGATTTGTAGATTTGTGTTTTGCCTGTGTGTGTGTGTGTGATCTTAAACGCACAAGCACGCATATGTTTGTGGACTTAATGTGTCACACATGACATAGGGTCATATGTCCAGTATTCACACAACACTTGGCATTCTCATACTTAAAGACCCATTCCTATTACTGGAAAAGAGAACTACATGCTCCAGAATGCCAAGTGCTTCAGCAAATAAGCTAGTGTCATTGATGGTACGGTTAATGTACCGCTGACAAGAAGTCCTACTTCACGTGACACGTAGCCCTTCTTGGCCTATGCATAGCCCACATGTTATACGATATCAATATTTGTGTTCATAAAAGAAAATATTTAGAAGCTGTGTTAGATTACTTAATGCATGCATGTGAATTGGATTTTAGGTGATGTGACGGCACTGACAAACCCCTTCAAGAATCCAGTCTACTTGACTCCCCCCATCCCCATGACACAATGGGGGGGGTAGGGGGGGGGAGGGGGGGCGGAGGGCGGCTTGAATGGTGCACTGGGGAGGCTCGGAGTTCAAGGTCTTTAGAACGGTGATCACCAAGCTCTTTAATGCTGAGAAGAAGATCTGTTCTTAGGCAAAGGTGTTGTGAGAACCCGATTTTATTAAGGCACTAGAACTGTGTGGCAATGTCAGACCTTATTATGTAGCGGGGTCGTCTAAATGATGTAGCAGGGAACTGCATTTGATGCAGTTAAAATTACTGCTTTGCTTCCTGCCCTCGTCCCGTCATTGCATGTGACAAGGGTCCGCCTCCATGCAGCCATCCTTAAAAGAGCCATTAATTCATTGACAAACATTGGCAAAGCCAGTAGGTCTCACCTATCCGATATATTGCCTCTGTCAATGTTTTAGCAATGTTATACAGCCGTGCGGCTACATTTTTTACACAAAAAAGTGCAACGATATGCTCAGCACTACCCACGTCATAGTGCTTTTTAAAAATTGCTGCCTGGAGGGTGGGACAAAAGGCATCTCAGAGCGAAGGTGGGCGAGCAACATGGAGGGTGTAGATGCCTCCTGCCAGCAATTAAAATCAAAGTTTTGCAATGCAATAGGTCTCACATTTGTGAGAGTTTGAGCTATTGGTAATGTAAAGGACAATGCCTTTTATTTATGTGATTTGAAAACCTGCAAGAGGGGTGTAAACACGCACTTTGTACTTATAGTCGTTGCTTATGAGAAACAAGGCTGGCAGTAACTGCACCTGGTTTACTGCCTGCCATGCTTCTCGTAAGGTACGACTGTAAGAACAAAGTGCGAGTTTACGCACTGCTTGCAGATTTTCAAAACACATACATAAAAGGCGTTGTCATTTACAATGCCAATAGCTCAAACTCTGGAAATGCTAGACCTATTGCATTGCAAATGCTTGTTTTTATTATTATGATGATTATTATTATTAATAATTTAACCCCAACACGTGCTCCCCTTCCTGCGCTCCCTCCCTCCCGCCCCCTCCACCCACCCTTTTTTGTTTGTGGCGGCTGCCACTGTACGAATGGATAGTGGACCTGACTGCAGGAGCGTCTCTGATAATAACCCTTCAACAGGACACAAACTGGACTCCTCTGTGGTGGCCTCGCTGACAGCAGCCCTGCCGCAGGACACAAGGATATTGTGGGACCTATGGACAGGAGCCCCTCAGCTACTGTGTCTGTAGTAGGACACAGAAGGGATGCTCGGCAGGTTCCTCAGATATTCGCCTTGCTGTAGAGCATTCACAATAGGAATATCGGAAACATATGTAGGAGTCTCCTGCTATTGAACAACTACAGGAGACAATTGGGGGGAATGTAAGGCCCGTCCGGCTGTTCTACAGAATGCACTGTGATGACATTTTCAAAGATTTTTTTTATTTTTATATAGCTATAGACAGTTTTTCCTCACATAGGGGAACTCGTATTTTATCCTCTTTTGGGTGTATGGTCTCAGTATTCCTGAGGGTGACAGAGTGGTGTAGGGGCTGACAACGCCCTGATCAGCATAGCAACCAAAAGAAGTGAGGGCTTGTGACAGCTGATTAACTGAATGGAATGATGCTGCAGAGTTGTATGCACATTGTAGGGCTGAGGGGCACACCAAGTGGGAGACTGACATGGGAACGGAGTGGTTAGCATTGCCATCCTGTGAAAGGAGCTACATGAGAGAAGGGGAAGGAAGACCTGCAGTTCTTGTTGTGTAGGTTCAAGAGTTGTGCATAGCAGCCTCACTCTGAGACAGTAAAAAGAATGGCAGCCCAAGCAAGCAATAGTGCCAGTAACAGTTAAAGGCAGTTGAAGGACAGCACAGCTGTAAAGACTTGTGTTGCCATGCAGTTCGCCTGGGTTGGTCAGAACACTACTTTGCGACCATCAGATCAGCTGTCTCAGAATCTAAAGCACAAATGTTGACTTTGCAATCAAGGGTGTTGTGCCCACCTGGATAACCTGCCTCTGCGAGCAAACATTGGATCTCAGCCCAAAAGAACTCCTCAAGTGCAAAGGATTCCATTCTCTTCTGATTGGATATGTATACATCATAAATGTAGACCATGACAAGGGAGCTGGTTTGTGTTAAAGAAGAGAGAAGCCTTCCAAGCAGAAGCAAAATATCTTGCCACATTTAATATTATAGAGCCTATTTTTGCTGAATGCTTTTTATTCTTTTTTTGACAGGTTCTGCAAATACCTTAAAACGTCTTAGAAAATTGGCTCTAAAACCTTAGAGTCAGTAAACTGGGCGATTGTTATACTGTGTCTTTGCATCACATGGACTTGTCTGTGGACGCCTCCTGACACTCGGAGGACATCTCAAGAGGACATATGGGACCCCCTCTGATCTTCATTACACACTCTGTGGCAGCGCACACCCAATGACTCTTCTCCAAGAGACTACCGATTCTCATGTTGTTTTAGGATAGGAATATGGGATTCCTCTATTGGATCCTCCAACAAGGACTCTGCCACAGAACGAACACTGGGATGATGGAACCGCTTAGCAGTAACTCACAATACCCACTTTTCTACAGGACATGCACACTTGGATTATGGAACCTGTCTGCAGGAGCCTTCTGATGCTCAGCCATTTGCAAAACATGCAGGTGTTTTGAGACCAATGTGCAGGAGCGCTTGATAACTTACCTCAATGGTGGAGGCTTTGAGCAGAGCAATCTGGTCTTCTCTTGACAACTGGAGAAAGCCTGGAACCTGTTTGGCGAAGTCGACGATCTCCTGCACCGAGATGATAGCCAGCTCTGTAAAATGTGCAAAGCGCTGCTGCCGGGCTTCACGGCTGTTGGGGTCATTGGCTAGGGGCCATGGCTGGGAGAAAAAGAGAGAATAAGACCAACTTTATTTGAACTCCTTTTATAATGTAAAGTAGTGGGTCCCGAGCGAACCACGCCCCTTCCTATCTTCCTCCTTCCAAATACAAGATGGAGCTCAAACCACCAACAAAGACTAGGATGAATAACTTTGTTTTCGAAGGTTTACTGGCCACACATTTACCCTCATGAGACTAAGCCAGAGCCCAAAACACTATTTATGTACTTACACACACATTACTACAAGGGAATACCCATACCATCCATCTGAGACTGAAATCAGACCAATAATCACAGTCATCAGACTAAGCCAATAAATCCACAGAACTGCCTAGAAACCACCAAAGCTAAGAACACTGACATGCGCACACTGTATACTCCACTTGCTGAGCTAAGGAACCCTGGGCCTGAGAACCAGAGGTACACAATCGATATCCTTGTGCTGAGCCAGGACCTTGAATGGAAACCATAACACGAAGGCGATGACACTAGAGGATCTCACCGTTGGCTAATACCACCACCATGACGGTTACTGACACTGTAATAAAGGGCGCACGATGAAAACTCTTGTCACACTAAGCCAAGACATATCTCATTGTGAGCATACACCACTGAACCTCAAAACACAAAGGGGCATAAAGAGTAAACACAGGAGACAGAGAGCCAACCGGTTAGCTGGCCTGAGCACATGCTACTGATTTCAAGGGGTGCAGACAGAGCACTCTGAAGAGATTGACCCAACACTGCCCTCAAACTCAGCAGTTACCCAATACATGTAAACAAAGGGTGCACACAAGGCACCCTGGAAGAGACAATAACTCTCTCTCATCCGAGTTTTTTCTGCCCATCCCAGAAGAAACCAAACACTAAGCACTATTATAACATTGTACATCCCAGCTAGCACCCCTCGGCCCAATCGAGAGAGCAGACAGTACTCAGCCATAATAATAGATTTACCTTCGGTGATGCACCAAATTGTGCTCGAGGGCAAGGCCATAATCGGGCTCTTAATCTGTGGGAAAAATACCCCTATGTTATCTTCTCACCACTGCACTATCACACCCACCACAGGATCCCCCAAACAGGCCTCTGAAGCACAGCCACAATGTAGGTTGTACCTCAGCACCAGTAATCCAGCACCAGTGTCACAATGTGAGACGCCCAATAATGCGCCATCACAATGCAAGTACCGCAGTCCCTCACTCATGCTAGGTCACAGGCGTGACCTGCAACACTCTATGAACCTCATGTGTGACTTCATTCGTGCACTGCACACTGCATGACCTGCAGAATGCCTGTCCTTCAGACTGGCAGAACGGCAGCATATCGCCCCTCAGTCCAGCACTCCTGGAAAGCATGCAACCCATCAATTCTTATCACTGTAATGCCTCATCACCGCACAGCACCATATGACCACACTGTGCAGCATATTCTCTGCACTGTACCAATGTGTCCCTACTTCTCATGCATTAAAAGTACACTATTCATCTATCACACCCGACTCATCACTGCAGTGGAATTTTGCCACCCTTGCACTAGCCAGTCATTCAGTGCATGTATTATTTATTTATTTTATTTCAAAAGTTTTATAAAGCGTGAACATGACCCTTGTGGGTATCAGAGCGCTGTACAAGGTGTCTAAAGCACGAATAAACTCAGTGCAATGGAACAAGTGAAGTAAATATGTCAACACACTGTCAAACAAAAGGGAGAAAACAATCTAGTTCAGAGGCCAGGTATTCGGCCCAGTTAGTCCAGTTTCAGGCAGCCCTAGAGTGTAATAACAATTTAACAGACAAGCATAAAATAAATCAAAACAACATAGCAAAATAAGTGTCAAATCTGTAGTCAGCCCAGCTAGCACTGCTTCAGAGACCAGCCACAGACGGGCCCTAGAATAAAATAGCAATTTAACATAAGCATAACCTAAATCAAAACTACACAGTAAAATAATCGTCAAATCTGTTGACAGGGGTTTGAGAAGTAGTACAGGTTGATGCAATTAATGTTCACTCAGGAATAGCCATTTGGCATGTTTCTTGAAAAAAGCTGTGGAGGGATTAGCTCTGATATCAGTAGGAAGAGCGTTCCAAATTCTAGGAGCAAGACCGGAGAAGGCACAATTGTAAGTACTTTTCTTTTTGAATTTGGGCGATTTCAAAAGTAGGGTGGACGAACTTCTTAAGTTCCAACATGAGCCCAAAAGTACAAGCTTGTTCGCAAAATAAGCCGGAGTGTTGTATGTAAGGCTTTATGCATTATGCAAGCTATCTTAAAACATATCCTAGCTTCAATAGACAGCCAATTAAGTTGCCTACGCTCAGGTGTAATGTGATCGTGTTTTGTGGAGCCTGTGATAAACCTGGACGATGCGTTGAGAGTGACTCTAAGTGGGGCCAAAATCGCTTTAGGAAGTCCAGCAAGGGTCACCAAACCATATTCCAGTTGCGAGATCACCAGGGATTGTACAGCAGCCGTATGTTTTCAGGTGGAAGGAAGGGCTTGATTTTCTTAAGGGTGTTAAGTTGAAAGTTGGCTACCCTGATAGTAGCACTGTTGTGGGCTTGAATATTTAGGTATTTGTCCAAGGTAATGCATAATGATTTAGCGGAGTTAATCACATGAGGGGTGCAGTTGAGAGCTTTGACCTGTTTAAGCCAGTCCAAAGTAGGTGCAGAGTGGTTGTGGGGGCAATCAGCAGGAATTCGGTTTTGAGAGTATTTAGCAAAAGATTATTCTGGGCTAAACATTTTATTAAAAAAAAAAAAAAAAAGAAGATCTTTTCCCAGCCTAGTGGAGTATAGTGTCGTAAAATATGAGAGGAATTCCTGCGGTATTTCCAGAGGGTCAGTAATGTGTTGCCCCGCCTGTGGGTGTAGCTCAGTGATGTAGGCTTTAGTGTAGGGGGGTATAACCACTTGTGCCAAAACCCTATCAGGGCGGTCCCCTTCCCCATACACCCTTGCATTTTGGTACTTTCCAATGTATAGAATTTCCCGCACAGCTGTCTCTCTGTATTCTAGTCTAGGGGTAATGCTGTCCTCACTGCAGCGCCATTGTCATTTGTGCAGCATCCAAGGCATCAAACTCTCTCTCCATCCGAGACAGATTACCTCGAATATCAAGGAGTACCCCAGAGCATTTGGCCATGCACACTCCTCTAATATAGGCCTTAAAGCCCTCCCACAGCATTGCCTCCGTGTCCACCAAACCTGTGTGAAGTGCAAAATATTCCTCAATTGCATCCTGAATCTCTTGCCTAAATACCTCCTCTTCCAGAGCTCGATGGGGAAATCTCCATTGATTTTCAAAGCCTTCAGGGCGTGGGATCTTCAGGAACAGCAATACAGAGGAGTGGTCAGAGTATGTTCTGGGCAGTGTTTGAAGTGTATGAAACCTCTTGGAAATGTCCGGAGTAACCAACCAGTAGTCAAGTCTGGTCCAGGTGTCATGAGGACTAGTGTAATGGGTGTAAGTGGTGTGATCCGGGTCTCGTGTACGGCCTACGTCCAGGAGCGAAAAATGCTCACAGATAGATCGCAAAGCTCTACGGGCTTGGTGCTTGGGGTTTGGGGTTTGGGGCTGTCGAAGTACTGTCAGCGGGCGGGTGCAGGGCGATGTTAAAATCTCCCCCAGTAGAAGAGGCACAGGGCCTAACAGCAGCAGTTTGGATAACAGTTTGGATAACAACGCGTAAAAAAATCGGGGGAGTCAGTGTTTGGGCCATATACACAAACTAACGCTATCTTTTGGATAAGCAGTGTGCCCATTACTATCACATACCTGCCTTCAGGATCATTAGTGACAGAGTGACATTTAAAATGTAGCCGTTTATGCATGAGTATGGCAGAGCCCCTCGCGTAGTTGCTGTAGTTTGCAAAGAATCTATTTGGGCCCCAGGAGGAGGCGAACCTGGCGTGGTCGCTAATAGGAAGGTGCGTTTTCTGCAAGAAGGGTACATACACCCCATGTCTGAGCAAATAATGCACAATCTGGCGTTTCTTGCGCGTGTTATTTTAGCCTCTAATATTCCACGTCGCTAGCATGACACTTGAAGGACCAGAGTTGTAACCTAACTGCACCATTTCAAGGAGTAAAACGTATGTGCCGTATGGAATCAAGTACCTTGCCCGTCTATTGTGATCAGAAAGAAAGAGACTAAAGCTACAGTGCAATGCAATACAACCAATACCCCACCCACCTCTCCCCACCCAGCGTGCCCTCCCATCGGAGAGGCAATACCAACTGCACAACCACCAACAACAGTACCAATAACATTTCTAAAACAAAAAGCAATGTAACAATCGTGGTATACAGACTGTCATCTCCATTATGATCTCGAGGTGGGGGGGGCGTTCACCATCCAACAGCCTAGTAGCCTAAATAAACAGTATACTCAACATTTTAAATCCCGGCTGTCATTTTAACATAGTAAATGTGTGGCATATTGGCAGGAGGCCTGCGATCAATAATCAGCCAAGCCCAGAATTCGAAAACAGATCCACACTGACTGCTGAGCCGCTGTGTGGGGGTGAGGCAGTGTTCGCTTCTGCAGGGCGCTTACTGTTCAGTTTATAAGTGCGGCAAAATTCCTGCACGCCTCCAAATACTTGTTCTTCGACACGACTTCCTTCAGGATCCGTTCCATGCGGTCTAGCCGCTTCACCAATTGCACCATTCCATCCTCCAGGTCTGAAGTGCGGGACTCAACAACATCTAGTCGTCTGTCGTGCACTTGGAGCTTGGTGCCCAGCTCCGCAATGATTCTGTCCATGGAGTCGAAGCAGACATTTAGTGCCTTAAACCCGGCTCTCATTTCCAGAAGAAGTATATGTAATTGGTGCGAGTCCTCAGTGGAGGTTGATGGGGTGACGAGTACACATACACTTACCAGGTGATATGGTTTTAATTTGTATACAGCAGTAGCATTAATGGTCCTGATGAAGCAGCAGGGGTGTCAATTGCTCCAGTGACTGCAGAAACATGTCGACCTTACATCTTAAGCTTAGCGGTTATTTGTTACACTGCTAATTGCACTGTTTTTATTGATTTAGGAGTGTTAGGGCATATATTAAAGTTGTTCTTTTTCCCTGATCACGACCTAATTTTAGAACTTTTTCTTATCCTTTTTCACTTACACCTTTTTCTAAAGCACTGCTATTCAGTTCCCCACAATACACACCATCTTCACTTCTGTGGTTTAAGAATTAGGATTCCCATTGACCTGGTTATATCATCATTTTCCGGGTCAGTAGAGGTTTCCGCAGTATCTTGAACTACAAAGAGATCCCAGATGATGAAGGGCGGGCTCGATGGTGAACTGATGGGAACTCGTTTCAAGTGGTAACCTTTCCCTTATATTTTCTTTGTCTATTCGGGTACATATATGGTTAACTTAGACTCACTGCTAATTTTTGTTGGTGTCACGGTTGATGGGGGTTGCCCACCGTCCGCCATTTTGCTTGGTTGGTCCCTGACTGAGTCCACTAGCTTTCCAAAGGGGAGTACACGTTGTTTTGGGTCTTTGCGGCCCATGCTGCAATTGCTCGGTCAGGTTCACTGGAGGTGGCCAAAGGGCGTTCAGCAGACCAATGAATCTGCATTGTGGCGCAGGTGGAGCACAGTAGGTCTTGCAGAGGGCAGGCCCACCTTGCCGCCGCGATTGCAAACCCTTCTCGCACTCAGCCACAGTGTTCACACAGGCGGACTTCCCAATGGCGTCAGCGTTGTAATACTCCATGCTCGCAGGAGGTAATGAAATCGCAGCTTGGGGGATTGAGGAAGACTGACTTGTGTGCCCGTGTCTACCCACTCAACAGAGGGCTCCCCGCTGGAGAAGGGGCCGGTTGCGTACCCCGTTTTGGGGCCTTAATGTGGGCTGGCTGTTGTGGGGAGCATCTCAGTCTCAGGCAGAGACAGCAATGATGTGAATAGGGAGGTGCCGCTCAATCGTACCCTGCGCCGGGCTCCCGTGCTGACTCACTTCGACCTGGGGGCAACTGACAGGCAGAATCAGTGCCGATATCGGAGCCCAGAGCGCAACGCCCAGGGGACGCCTCCCCGTAGCAGCGGGCACTCGCGGGTCTCAGGGCTGCTGGACGCTCTGCACGGAAGGCCCCAGGGGTCCCCCTCACCTCCAAGGGACACTGGTTGTGTACACTGGGCCCCCAGAGCGCCGCGGGCCGTCTCGCACTCACCGCTCCTCCCATGCGCCAGTTATGGGTTGCTGTGTTGTGTCTCTCCAGCCTACGCCGGGACCCGCTCCGCCGCAATTTTGCGAGGCCGCCTCAGGGATAGTCGGAGCAGTCAGTCGTCCGCTCTCCGCATCTTAAGGCATCCAGCTCGCATCGCCAGCATTCGCACTGCCTCACGGATTCATCCTCTGTATTTCAGCGTTTGGGGCCGCAAATATTTCCGGGAAATGGGCAAATTGAGGCTACGGCCGGGAGAGCTTCAGCTCCGTGCGCCCATCCTGTACACGCCGTAGCGACGCCCCCTGCCTGGGCTAACCTTTGTTGAGTTTGTGAGAGCCTCATCTCAAGTTTTAATGTCAGGAGAAGAGATGTTCAAGTATAGTTGCGTGTCATCCGCGTACGTGTGGTAATGAATGTTAGAATGGTTTAAAATGACGGTAAGTGGTTCCATAAAAAGGTTGAAGAGAGTGGGCGAGAGTGCAGATCCTTGCGGCACTTCAATCATGACAGGGGTACTGGTTGCAAGGGAATGGTTAACTTTGATCCTTTGTGTGTGGTTACGTAAGAAAGAGGCAAACCACTTTAGGACCGGGCCAGATTGCCCCATCCTATGTTGAAGAAGAGTAATCAAGTTTTCATGTTTGATGGTGTCAAATGCATAGGACAGATCAAGAAGGATCAGGAGGCAAGGGACATTTTGGTCAAGGGATCTTAGGGCATCATCCACAATATGAGTTAGTGCTGTTTCAGTACTATGCCCAGCTCTGAAACCCGATTGGTAGAGGTCAAGGAGTTTAAATTTCTCTATATGGTTGCAGAGCTGCTTGTGGGCGCATTTCTTGAGCAATTTGGCTAGAGTCATGATACTGGTGATAGGCCGGAAGTTGTTAGGATCAGATAAATCAGAGTTGGCTTCTTAGGGATGGGAGTGACTTGTCCAATTTTGAGGCAATCAGGGATCCTCCCCTGCATAAGAGATTCATGAATGATCCTGGCCCAAAGAGGTAGAATGGCTGAATTGAGATCTTTAAAAACTTAGCAGGAAGTGGATCACTGGAGTGGTTGGAAGGTTTTAGTGATGTCATATTGTGGAACAGCTCCGTGAGATCTGCCAGGATAAAGGAATTCCAAGAGGTGTCATTTTTGGGAGAACAACCAAAGAGACAAGACACTGACTAGGGATCCGCTGGCTCAGCAGATGGTGCGGTGTACTTCAGAGGCCGCAAAATTGGCGTGTCAGGTTGCAGCTCTACCTCAATTTTCCTAGTTTTTTCAGAGAAGTGCACTGAGAAGTCACCCCACTAGGAAGCGGAGTCAAGGTAGGGTTGGAAGAGTGGTTTGCTTGCTGTTTGATGATTTCAAAGAGGTTCTTGGGCCTATTTATAGCGCCATCTAGCTAAGCCCTAAAATGGTCAGTTTTAGCAATGCGGATGTGTTTGTTGTAGGTACTTCTCATTTTACTTAGCTGCGAGAGGTTTGTGATGGAAGACGCGTTTCTCCAGAGCCTCTCTGAGAGCCTACGTTTACGACGTTCATCACTTAGAGCACCATTAAACCAAGGTTTGGATTGTTTGAGTGGAATCCTTTTCAGTTGCTTCGGCGCAATAGTGTCAGAAATATTAGCCACAGTTATATGTAGTGATCAGAGAGATCATCACGGTTGGTCATGTTAGGGGGGGGCTGAACCCTTTTGTCCGTGATGGAAGTAAGAGCATCGATGTTGATGTCTCTCATGTTGCGAGTCAGTTGTTTAGCTTTGAGCAGTTGTCCCTGTCGGCACGTGCCCTGTTCCAGTATGTGGAAGGAAATTGGATGGTGAGCCGACCAGTCATATGGTAGTATGTTACCCAGTTGTATCATATTGTCTTTAGTAATAATGAGGTCGAGGTTGGAGCCTTTGTTGTGTGTTGATTCCTTACAGACCTGAGAGAAGTTGAGATCAAAGAGGAAGGCCTCAAAGGAGCGGACTAGAAGATCATTGGTATAATTCCAGTGGAGGTTAAAATCTTAGAGGAAGATATAATATAGTTGATCCGAGCATTCGCTAATGACCACCATGATTTGCTCAATGAAGAGCAGATTATCACCCGTAGAATGGTAAATCGAGTGAAGCACACAGACAGTCTTGCCCTCATTCAAAATTTTGCTAACTAGTTGCTCACAAGACGATAGCAAAGCAATATGAGATTGCTTTATAGTTAAGCTGGAGCGATGAATGCAAGCAATGCCCCCTCATTTTAACAGGACAATTGCATCTGATAATCGCATAATCAGGCGGGATTAAGATGTCGAGAACAGGGGAGGAGGCATCGTTGAGCTAGGTTTCAGTGAGAATCAATATTTCCAAATCTTGCGAAATGATGAGTGCAGAAATGTCAGCTGCATGTTTCACAGCCGATCTGCAGTTGAGCAGCATCGATTTGTTGGTAGGGGAAGTGTTGACCACTTCATGATGAGCGGTAGTTATTTGCAGCAGGTTTTCCTTCTTAACCCATCTGAGGTTGACCCTGGGTTCCCGGTCAGGGTCAGAGGAAATAGCAGTGATGACAACAGAGGTGTTGGAGGAGGCGAAAACCCCGGTGTCATTGTACGAGTATACAAGAGCGAGGGTGTCCTCAGCCGACAACTGAGGCTGAAACCTACGAGGCCTGGAGTGATGGTTAGGGAGAGGCCTAGAACTCCAGCTTGAACTAATTGGGTAGCGAATGAAGGACAGTTTGTCACCACCACCCAAGATTTTTTGTGGATTGCGTAGATCGTTCTCCGGTGAGGGGTGTACATTCCAGACCCTCTCCATCTTCATGGAGATCTGTAGCAGGGTCTGCATGATCCCTTTGACAACAGGAGATCCTGCTTGAGGTCAGCAAGCTTCTACTCAAGATAAGGTCAGGTAATGCACTTCTCAGCCGCCCCAGAGTGAGACAATGGGTATAACCCCGATGTGTGGGGGGTATTGGATGGTATAGTGAGTCCCTTACCTCTGTTACAGCGGGAGATAGTGTCCCGCTTTAGAGTGGTCTCACCGTCAACCAAGGCAGGAGTATTGGCATGATGTGGAGTAAGATACGATGTAAGCCTTGGCATGGCTGACCTCCTTTCTTAAAGGGCGTTCACAGAGAACACAATTGAATGACCTTGTGTCCGATTCAGGACCACTCTCATGTGGTGTACCTCAGGGTTCGGCATTATCCCCACTCCTCTTTAATGCCTACCTCCAGCCCTTGATAGCGGCATTAAACCACTTGGAGTGTCAGAATTACAACTATGCTGATGACACCCAAATAATTATTCAGCCCATTCACACTTTCAAAACATCTTAAAATTCACGGTGAATTGGATGTCGGCTAACTCCTTGAAAATAAACCCAGACAAAACGGAGGTACTGGCCATCACTCTAGATTCCAACCCGTGGAAGGAGCTCTTCTGGCCGCAAGAGTTGGGCACACATGCTAGGGTGGTAAAAAGCCTGGGGATTACAATTGATGCTAAGCTCACCATGACCCAGCAAGTCTCGGCTGTGGTAGGAACATGCACAGGTCTGTTGAGACAACTGCGCAAGCTTGCCCCTATTCTCACATTCAATACACTCCGAACGGCAGTTTCCGCTCTGATACTATCACGCCTAGACTACGGCAACTCCCTACACATCGGCTTCCCGGAGAACCTTATGCCAAGACTTCAGGTAATTATGAATGATACCGCAAGGCTCATTTTCAAAGCACCTAGGCGAGCACATGCATCGCCCCTCCTCAAACAGATGCATTGGCTCCCTGTCAGACAGAGAGCTAAATTCAAGGGCCTCTGTATTGCACACAAAGCCCTCTACGGCCGAGCTCCTAGCTACATCAAGGACCGTCCTGCCAAATACACCCCCAGCAGGGCACTACGGTCCACGGATGCTAGCCTCCTGGCTTGCCCAAGATTTAACATGTCCACGAAAGGAGGCAGAGCATTTTCATCATCTATCCCCTCCATCTGGAACAACCTGCCGGAGAGTCTTCGTAAGGAACACGCCCTCCTTCCATTCAGGAAAAAATTAAAAACAGTCCTTTTTGCAGAAGCCTGGATATAATCTTACTCCTCTGGCTAGGTTAAGACCTCTCTGACAGCGCTTAGAGGTCTGCTGGTGATAATGCGCTCAACAAATACCTATTAACATAACAAATTAACATATGGCATAGAGGATGAAGAAATAGGGGGGAGACTTATGATCAATAGTAGCCGAGATCGAGTTATCAAGTGTGCTTTTAATCATCGGAAAGATACTGTCAAAGCATTTGAAGTTTCGTTCAGAGGCTTGAATAAGGGTGTTGCCATTACTGTATAAAGAAATGGTCAAATCAGCCTTAAGGGCTGGGGAGGGTTGAGTGATTAAGCGGAAGCCGTGAGGTGTTTTGGTCAGTTGTTTGATTCGAAGTGCACAGGTTAGTCTTTCTCCACTGGGCTCTTCTGTTAGTGTAAAAAAATGAGGTCTGTCACCACAGCGCCCTTAGGGGAAATAAATGTGTCCGAGATAAGCGTTTTCGTGCATCGTTTTGAGGACATTGTGTTTGAAGGTATTTTTTGCTTTCAAAGATTGGTTGGCGGGATATATGATCATGAAAGAATTCAGACCTACCTGAGCCAGGAGGTCAGAGGGGCGAGAGGTGCGCTGAGCCATGATGTGGGTAGCGATCAGAAAGAGGTGAACTAGTCCAAGTAGAAGAGGGAGCACAAGAAATAGAGGGAGTAAGTAGTCCAACAGGATAGCAAATCGCATTAGAGGGGATGATGTAGTCAGATTAAAGGAGAGCACTCTGAGGTGTACAGAAGGGGCGGATCGAGGTTCTCACTCCCCTCCCTAGCTGTGTGTTAGAAATAAAGAGAGAATAGCCGTCAAGAGGAGAGCCCTTATAAATAGAAGAGGTAGAATTGTCAGATTAAAGGAGAGCACTTAGTGGTGTGCAGGATGGTGGAATCGCAGTTCTCACTCCCCTCCCTCGCAGTGTGTTAAAAGTGGAGGAGGAAAAGCAGTCAACTAAGAGGAGTACAGTGTGGTTGAGATCTTCCTCCCTAGCTGTGTGTTAGGCAGGAGATCCAAACATCAGAAGCGAAGACTACTCTAGACCAGCCCACTGTAGTAAGAAAGTATTGGGATAAACTAGGATAGGATAAAGATAGATCCGGGAGGCATCAGTGTATAGTGCATGCCACACTGCGCAGCTCACAACTGTAGTCTCTCAATGTAAAGATACATAAATATGTCTGAAAACGTTGAAACAAACACTTCATTTAAATCCAGAGTCAGGACAGCAAGAGCAAAGGGAAAAAAATGCAGTCAGATCGAAAAACAAGCCATGGTGAATTTCAGCAGTGGATTTTCAAACTGTTCTCACCACTGCACTTAAGCCGAGGGCTGGCTACTCACCGTCACTTTCGGCTGGTCGCTGAAGGAACGCTTGTTGCACTGCTGCTGAGCCGACACCAGTTGCTGGATCATCTCCTCCTGCTGAGGTGTCAGCTGCAGTACCTCTGGTGACAGCACACAAGGATTGATGGTGACCACACTGGCACGTACCACCTCTTCTTCCTGCTTCCGGACCTTCTTACTCCGAATCTGCTCTTCCGAGAGCACGCCTGAAAGGCAGCACAGACGAGTCGTCTACATGGTGCACTGAAGAAGACCAACAAACTGCAGCCACATCAACCACATCTAGAGCAAACATGTTTGTCAGCCAAACCATCCCTGACCTGAGCACGTGCCACTGAGACAGAACAAGGGATGTACACAGAACACCCTGCAGACATTGACTCAAGTGCTCTAAGGCACACCATACTGCCATCCTATGCCTATCCGCCAGGATGCACCAGACCACTATCTAGTGCAGAGTGTTCAGCTAATGGTAACTGCAGAACCAGTCAAAGCAATGGCTAAGCCAGTGCTGCTCTGTTTCCAAACTGTGACGTATCTGTGCCTGCACTATAGCATCCAGCCAGATGGATTATGCCGCTAGATTGAAGAATCTAGTACAACCACTCGATCAGGAGTTCACACTCTGCCGGGTAACTGACGGGGTTTTTACCTTCCCTCTCTCTGACGTGACATCTTACCATCTCATCCTTGTCGCCAGAGAAAAATGGAAGTGATGATATTTAATCAGCTGCAAGCATGTTAACAGATATAAGGCCAGCCTTCCTCTGTAGCAGCTGCCACCGCCCCACCGTATAAACAACCCTCCCCATGGTTTGAAAGATGCTTTACCATGCAAGCCAAACCACTGCTTAACTGCCACAAGCCTGCATCTTATGAAATAGACACAAGAGCAACACAACGGTGTTCCGCTCATGTCTACTACAATAACACACGAGCACGACAGGCATAACCATAAGGCATTCACTGCTGCGGAAACATACCCAGGACCAGCAGATGCCACTCCGACTCGCCGCCCCTCTTATTCCCTAAGCCTCTCTTAGATTGACCCTTTGATTAGTTATGTCGAGCCTAGTGGTCTAGAGTCAGATAGACATTTCAAATTTGAGGTGGGACACCTATGACTTGGTGGCCTTCCAAGTGATGCCCCAAATCAAACTCCAACCACACAAATGAGTTCAAAGGCTGGCACTCACTAGTCACTGTTCTAGCACATCTTGCAAAGAACTGGAGTGACATGCAGCTGGCTGCCTCTCCCTGGCCATCAAAGACTTGTCTTTCTTCACCGACTACGAGGAATGGGCAAAGGAAAGGAGAAATGGGTAGCGGGGACTAAAGGTTAGATGCTTTTCCTCCATCCAGAATACTAGTCCAAAAAATTGTGGGGTCGGGGAGAGACAACACAACACTGAACCACGTCACAACATGGGGTCATGAACCCCATATGGCCGTGAACCCCATATCCTTAACTTTAATGAAAAATAGTCTATTTCCACCTATAACCGTGTAACAATAATATATATACTGTTTTCCCTCAGCTTCGCATGGTTAGATCTACACAACATAGTAAAACTGCATACATGTTTCAAAAAAACTCGTCCGAGATATGAATGTGGCCAGCAGGCCACGTTAGCATTATGGTATTGTAAACTCAGCCTTTTATCTAACAGCTAGTGGATAATAAAATGTACATACATAAAACCTTTCAATGTTCAATCTTTCAATGTGTGAAATGTTTTTATTAAGTGCTGTGGATAACAGCACTACATGAAATGCTAGCCAACATTATAATGACAGACTGAGGCATTCTCTTCCTTGTTCACAGCCACGCTTGGCTTCGGTTATAGTTATTGGTAGTTTTGATGAAGGGATAGGGTACGTAAGTTACATCTCACAACACTGCTCAGTTTCACTGATTTTATACTTGTTTCAATAACTTTTTCTGCATGATAGGCCCATTGTCATTTTCAGTAATGTTATCGCTACGCTAACTATCATTTTTCAAACCTGAAAAGTCCTACCACTTTTTGGTTACAGAGCATAGTCTACTGGGCATCCAGTTTGCAGTGCCATTTAAAAGACAAGTAATGACAGGCAATCCACACAGCCTCCCTTGTTCCTACAGCCAGGCAGAGGTGGCTGAAGCAACAGAAGACATCTCAAGAAAGCAGGTAATGCTTTTAGTCTGGGTGAATCTTGCAGTTTGCTCAGCCCTGACACGCTGCAGTAACAGTTCAGGGAAATCACACAACTCTGCTCGGGCACACCCAATTCAGTCAGAGCACTGGGAGCATCCACAGCTCTATAATGCACTTTATACATGGCCTGATGCACATGCTCACCTGGTATCAGGCACACACATCTATCTGCCAGTTCAGATGTGTTCTTTCTTGCTCGACACCATACCAAGATGCAATGCTGCTCATGTACATCACTAGCCCTCCCAATCAGAGATTGGCACTTACACTGCTCTCGCATGCCTGCCTCCCGGCACTTGTTAAGTCGGCACTCTTGGCACTTCCGGCGCATGGCCATGTCCATTTCACACTTGCCGCCGTTCTTGCAAGAATAGTGTGCGTTCTTGATGACACTGCGCCTGAAGAAGCCCTTGCATCCTTCACAACTCAAAACGTTGTAGTGGAAGCCGGAGGCCTTGTCACCGCACACACTGCACTTTTCATTCCCCAGCATCTTCGGAGCTGGCCCCTTCTTCCTCTTCCGCTCAGGCCCCTCTGCTGGGCAAAAAGTAATAGAAAGGTTTGTGATGAGAGAAATCCTTTGTAGTCCCTTACCTACAGGAGGCAGGTGTCTGTGGTATGACTGGATTTTATTCGGCAAGCAAAATTCAATAGCTTCTTATGCCAGTACATAGGTTATCATTACTTTGTAATAACTGATCTACACTACACACATTGCACTCACTATTCCCCATAACTGTAGATAGTTGGGATGTGCACAATTCAACTTTATTGAACAGAACTCAGAAGTGCTTTAAAATCTTTAATACATAATTTCCTGATAATTAGATATCTACCCTTCCTCCAACGAACTCTTTCTAGTCAGTATCCACTCATCTAGCACATTCTGCTCTCTATAGTTCCTGCACACATGCTGTATTCAGGATGCGCAAAAAGAACAATTGATGGACAGAATGCAGAACAATGTCAAACAGTCACCCCATTACAGAGATCTGGGCCTTAATCCATCGTTTTTTTGCTCACCATGCCATTCCAGTTTGGACCCAGCCATATGCAAATCAATCTTAACCCTGCACCCAATGGGAACAGTCCAGCCCGAACTGCCAGGCCAGGTCCTCCCTGGACTGGAAACAAGCACCCTAGGACCGGTTTCGGGCTTTCAGCTCTCCTCAGCCAGGATAGCTCGACCCTAGTGGCATGAAGAGCATGGGACCCACGTCTGGGCATATCCGTCCCACTCAGGGTGACAAATGCAAAAAGAATAATTGATGGCCAGAATGCAGAACAAGGTCACACATTCACCCCAGTACAGAGATCTGGGCCTAAATCCATTGTTTTTTCCCCTCACCATGCCATTCCAGTTTGGACCCAGTCACATGCAAATCAGTCTTGACACTGCACCCAATGGAAACAGTCCAGCCCGAACTGCCAAGGCAGATCGTCCCTGGACTGGAAACAAGCATCCTAGGACTGGTTTCGGGCTTTCAGCCCTCATCAGCAAGGATAGCTTGACTCCAGTGGCATGGAGAGCATGGGACCCACATCTGGGCAGGAGTGCGAGTGTCTTAAAAGTTTCAGCGCTCCGTCCATCCTCTCCTGTGTTTGCTTTGTTTGTCCTAAGTTGACAGGGTATGCCCAGACACGAGTCCCTTGCTCACTTTGCCACTGGATTCAAGCTAGCCTGGCTGATGAAGGGTGTTACCCAAAAACCGGTCCAGGATGCTTGTTTCCAGTTCAGTGAAGACCTGGCTTGGCAGTTCGGGCTGGACTGTTCCCATGAGGCACAGGGTCAAGACCGATTTGCATATAGCTGGGTCTGAACTGAGGTGGCAAGTGTGCTAAATAATGATGATGGATTCAACCCAGATCTGTGACTGGGGGGGGGGGGACGGGGGGGGTCAGTGTCTGAAAAGTTTCAGTGCTCCGTCCATCATCTCCTTGTGTTTGCTGTATTCAGGATGTGAGCATAAAGCTCCACCTACTTTCAGTCCATCTTTTTAGGTCGAGCCTGGAGTTGCAGAACAGGTCTCCCTAGAGCTATATATCTCCATGCTCTCCTAAACTGTTGTTATACCCGCCCTGAAGTTGCAGAGGAGCTTTGTTTAGGGATATGCAACCACCTGTACTACAATACCATCACAATGAGTGGAGATGGATCATATTAGTGCTACATAGCTCCATGTTCACCGTCTATACTGGAATAGGACTACAAATCTACATGTTCACCCTCCTCTACTGCTCTATCTGACCCTGGCTCAACTCCGCTGCCCACTTACCAGCACTGTGAGTGGAGCCTTCCCCATCTGTACCAGGTTTATCATTTTCAGCTGACGGCAGAGACTGGTCCCTCGATTCTGACCACTCCTCCTTAACTCTGAGCTGGACTGCTTCAGAGTCAGATAGCAGGGTGCCCACAGACTGCAACGAATCCTCGTCTTCTCAACATAGGAGGAAAGAAAATGGTAATCACTGAACATCACGAGTACAGCAAATACATCACCTCATCTGCCCTGTCTCCTTTACACACATCACCTCATCTGCCCTACCTCCTCTGCACACATTTCACCTACCCTGCCTCCTCTATACACATCATCTCTTCTGACCTGTCTCCTTCACATGCATCTCATCCATCCTCCTGCCTCCTCTACAGACCATCTCATCTGCTCTGCCTCCTCTACACACATCATCTCATCTGCTCTGCCTCCTCTACACACATCATCTCATCTGCCCTGCCTCCTTCACACAAATCTCATCTGCCCCCTCTACACACATCTCATCTGCCCCTCTACACACATCTCATCTGCGCCCTCTACACACATCTCATCTGCCCCTCTACACACTTCTCATCTGCCCCCTCTACACACATCTCATCCACCCACCTCTACACACATCTCATCTGCCCCTCTCTACACACATCTCATCTGCCCCCTCTACACACATCTCATCTGCCCCCTCTACACACATCTCATCTGCCCCCTCTACACACATCTCATCAGACCTCCTCTACACACCTCATCTGACCTCCTCTACACACATCTCATCTGCCCGTCTACACACATCTAATTTGCCCCCTCTACATACTTCTCATCTGCCCCCCTCTACACACATCTCATCTGCCCCCCTCCACACACATCTCATCTGCCCCCTCTACACACACTTCATCTGCCCCCTCTACACACACCTCATCTGTCACCCTCTACACACATCTCATCTGCCCTGCCTCTTCTACACACATCTCATCTGCCCCCTCTACACACACCTCATCTGCCGCCTCTACACACACCTCATCTGCCGCCTCTACACACATCTCATCTGCCCCCTCTACACACTTCTCATCTGCCCCCCTCTACACACATCTCATCTGCCCCCCTCTACACACATCTCATCTGCCCCCTCTACACACATCTCATCTCATCTGCCCCCTCTGCACACATCTCATCCGTCCCCCTCTACACACATCTCATCTGCCCCTCTACACACATCTCATCTGCCCCCTCTAGACACATCGCATCTGCCCCCTCTACACACATCGCATCTGCCCCCCTCTACACACATCGCATCTGCCCCCCTCTACACACATCTCATCTGCCCTGCCACCTCTAAATACATCTCATCTGCCCTGTCTCTTCTACACACAATCTCATCTGCCCTGCCTCTTCTACACACATCATCTCATCTGCCTTGCCTCCTCTACACACAACTCATCTTCCTCGCCTCCTCTACACACATCATCCCATCTACCCCCTCTACACACATCTCATTTGCCCTGCCTCTTCTACATACACCTCATCTGCCCTGCCTCCTCTACAGGCATCATCTCATCTGCCTCCTCTACAAACCATCTCGTCTGCCCTGCCTCCCATACACACATCTCATCTGCCCCCCCCTATACACACATCTCATCTGCCCCCTCTACCCACATCTCATCTGCCCCCCTCTACCCACATCTCATCCGCCCCCCTCTACCCACATCTCATCTGCCCCCCTCTACCCACATCTTATCTGCTCCCCTCTACCCACATCTCATCTGCTCTGCCTCCTCTAAAAACAGCTCATCTGCACTCCTTCTACACACCTCACCTGCCGCTTCTACACACATCTCATCTGCCCTGTCTCTTCTACCCACATCTCATCTGCCCTGCCTCTTCTACCCACATCTCATTTGCAGTGCCTCTTCTACACACATCTCATCACAAGTGCCTCTTCTGCACACATCTCATCTGCCCTGCCTCTTCTACACACATCATCTCATCTGCCCTGCCTCTTCTACACACATCATCTAATCTGCCCTGCCTCTTCTACACACCTCATCTCATCTGCCCTGCCTCTTCTACACACCTCATCTCACCTGCCCTGCCTCGTCTACACACATCATCTCATCTGCCCTGCCTCTTCTACACACATCAGCTCATCTGCCCTGCCTCCTCTACACACACAACTCATCTTCCTCGCCTCCTCTACACACATCATCTCATCTGCCCCTCTACACACATCTCATCTGCCCTGCCTCTTCTACATACACCTCATCTGCCCAGCCTCCTTTACACACTTCTCATCTGCCCCTATACACACATATCACCTGCCCCCCACACACATATCACCTGCCACCTATACACATCTCACCTGCCCCTATACACACCTCACCTGCTCCTATACACCCACATCTAATCTGCCCCCTCTACACACCTCATCTGCCCCCCTCTACACACCTCATCTGCCCCCTCTACACACCTCATCTGCCCCCCTCTACACACATCTCATCTGCCCCTCTACACACACCTCATCTTCCACCCTCTACACATTTCCCATCTGCTCTGTCTCCTCTAATTACATCTCATCTGCCTTGCCTCTTCTACACACATCTCATTTGCCCCCTCTACACAAACCTCATCTGCCCCCTCTACACACACCTCATCTACCCCCTCTACATACACCTCACCTGCCCCCTCTACACACACCACATCTTCCCCCTCTACACACACCACATCTGCCCCCCCTCTACACACACCACATCTGCCCCCTCTACACACACATCTGCCCCCCCTCTACACACACCACATCTGTCCCCTCTACACACATCTCAACTGCTCTGCCTCCTCTAAAGAAATCTTATCTGCCCTACCTCTTCTACACACACCTCATCTGCCCTTCCTCTGCTACACACATCTCATCTACCCTGCCTCTTCCACACACATCTCATCTTCCCTGCCTCTTCCACACACATCTCATCTTCCCTGCCTCTTCCACACACATCTCAACTGCCCTGCCTCTTCTACACACATCTCATCTGCCCAGCCTCTTCTACACACATCTCATCTGCCCTGCCTCTTCTACACACATCTCATCTGCCCTGCCTCTTCTACACACATCTCATCTGCCCTGCCTCTTCTACACACATGTCATCTGCCCTGCTTCTTCTACACACCTCACATGCCCTGCCTCTTCTACACACATCTCATCTGCTCTGCCTCTTCTACACACATCTCATCTGCCCTGCCTCTTCTACACACATCTCATCTGCCCTGCCTCTTCTACACACATCTCATCTGCCCTGCCTCCTCTACACACATCATCTCATCTGCCCTGCCTCCTCTACACACATCATCTCATCTGCCCTGCCTCCTCTACAACTTATCTTCCTCACCCCCTCTACACACATCTCATCTACCCGGTCTCCTCTACATACACCTCATCTGCCCTACCTCCTCTACATACATCTCATCTACCCTGCCACTTCTGCACATCTCATCTACCCTGCCTCCTAAAATATACACATCATCTCTTCTGCTCTATCTACACACATCATCTACGCTGCCTCTTCTACATACATCTCATCTACCATGCCTCCTCTACACACATCAGCTCATCTGCCCCTCTACATACATCTCATCTACCATGCCTCCTCTACACACATCAGCTCATCTGCCCCTCTACACACATCTCATCTACCATGCATCTTCTACACACATCAGCTCATCTGCCCTGCCTACTATATACACATCATCTCATCTGCCCTGCCTCATCTAAACACATCAGCTCATCTGCCCTGCCTCCTCTACACACATCTCATCTGCTCTGCCTACTCTACACACATCTCATCTATCCAGCCTACTGTACACACATCTCATCTGCCTGCCTCCTCTACATACATCTCCTCTACGCAGCCTCCTCTAGACAGATCTCATCTGCGCTGCCTCTTTTACACACATCATCTCATCTGCCCTGGCTCCTTTACACACATCATCTCTTCTGCCTCCTCTACACACATCTCATCTACCCTGGCTCCTCTACAAACATCCGCTCAACTGCCCTGCCCCGCCTACACACATCATCTCACCTGCCCTGCCTTTTCTACACACATCTTATCTGCCTGCCTCCTCTACATACATCTCCTCTACGCTGCCTCCTCTACACACATCATCTCATTGCCCCCTCTACACATCTCATCCACCATGTCTACTCTACATACACCTCATCTGCCCTGCCTCCTCTACATACATCTAATCTAACCTGCCTCCTCTACCCAAGTCTCATCTGCCCCGCCTCCTCTACATAGGTCTCATCAACCCTGCCTCCTCTACATACATCTCATCTGCTCTGCCTCCTCTACATACATCTCATCTGCCCTGCCTCCTTTACAACACATCTCATCTAAGCTCCCACTTCTACACACATCTCATTTACCCTGCCTCCTCTACACACATCAGCTCATCTTCCCCCCTCGACACACATCTCATCTACCCTGCCTCCTCTACATACATACATCATTTTATCTGCTCCCTCTACACACATCTACCCTGACCCCTCTACACACCTCATCTACCCTGCAGCTTCTACCCACATCTCATCTGCCCTGCCTACTCTACACACCTCATCTGCCTGCCTCCTCTACATAAAGCTCCTCTACACTGCCTCCTCTAGACAGATCTCCTCATCTACCCAGCCCCCTATGCACACATCACCTCATCTGCCCTGCCTCGTCTACACACATCATCTCATCTACCCAGACTCCTCTACACACATCAACATCTACCCTGCCTTCTCTACACACATCTTATCTGCCTCCTCTACACACATCATCTCATCTGCCTCCTCTACACACATCATCTCATCTGCCTCCTCTACACACATCATCTCATCTGCCTCCTCTACACACATCTCATCTGCCTCCTCTACACACATCATCTCATCTGCCTCCTCTACACACATCATCTCATCTGCCTCCTCTACACACATCATCTCATCTGCCTCCTCTACACACATCTTATCTACCTGCCTCCTCTATAGACATCATTTCATCTTCCCTGCCTTCTCTACACACATCATCTCATCTGCCTCCTCTACACACATCTTATCTAGCCTGCCTCCTCTATAGACATCATTTCATCTTTCCTGCCTTCTCTACACACATCATCTCATCTGCCCTGCCTTCTCTTCACACATCTCATCTGCCCTGCCTCTTCTACACACATCATCTCATCTGCACTGCCTCCTATACACACATCATTTTGAGCAAGCAACTACAGTGAATTCCAATCTGTCACAGCAAGCTACAGATATGCTGCAGGCTTCGACCAAGATCTAGCCAGGTCACCATTAATTAGACATTAAGTGGGATAAGGCTAGCAGAGCAATTATTTTCACATATAGTCCAGTCATTTTATAAACTGATGGTTCAGGATCCAACTTGGCTGACAGTTTCATGGTTCAACAGTGCCACTGACAGACCACTTACAGCACCATGCGTCACCCACACCATGTACAGACAAGCCCGCAGATCCATAAATCTAATACAATGTAGATAAAGCAAGTTGAGCCATAAGTCACCCATTTCATTGCAAACTGATCTACAGATCCTGTGCCAGCGTTACATTAGTGGGTGAATCATGCCATGTACAGGCCAACCCACCTCTACATGTTTAGTCACACCACTGGTGGTGGATTGATCTGGTTACTTAATTAAGATTGTTTAATGAAGCACAAACTTCACCTATGTGAATTAAACTGCATTGGGCAACAAGTAATCTACAGGTAGAAAAAAAACGAACACGCATACAATGCAAGTTCTTTACTGTTCGGGTGCTTCAAAGCAGTCCTTTGATGGCAATTCTGCTGCATGTTATACATGAATAATATATATATATATATATATATATATATATATATATATATATATATATATATATATATATATATATATATATATATATACACACACACACACACACACACACACACACACACACACACACACACCCCCATGGGTCGACCAACATACTGATCCATAGCTCATACATACCACAACAGATGAACGTACAGCTTCATAGGTCAGTGACAGCAAAGGAAATCAGGTCATGGAAAACCTGTGCCACTGCAACTGTAATTCACGAGTCAACCTCACTATAAACCGACCAACTATAGATCAGTAGGGAACAGTGCACAGTCAAACCAGCCTGAAGTATTTATGGGAGTCTGCATTTCCAAGTGGGCTCTTACCAATCGAAACATCAGGCTTGTTTGCAGCCACGACTGACATATTGCTCACGGTACCGTCAGCATCCTCCAGCAGGGATGGTGAAGCATGTACAGCAGAGTTCGGAGGGGGGTGCCACTGGTATGAAATTGGAGACCATTTTCACAGCAATTCAAGCTTTGTGAGAAGAGCACAGCTTGAGGTTAAGACGAGAAAAAATATTTGAAAAACTCATGATGCAATGGTTACACTTGTTCAGCATATGCACAAATGGGTTCAAAACCACAAAAAAACAAACCAAAAAACAGACTTGTATGTTTTGAACATTGGAAACTCTGGCATCCATGGGCTCGCAAGCGTTACGGAGAACACCCTCAGACCTTGCAGACCAGGTCTTCTTCTGTACCCAAGCATCACTGACACAAGCATGCGACTATTTGGTTACCATGTGCAGACATGATCCTGTGGAGACCACAATTCACCACGGGTGAGAAATGAAATATGCAACCCTGTAGGTTCCTTTGATCTTTATATGCTATAAAATGCATTAGAGGAACTATGGGTGCCTTGGCTTGCTGGTGGGCTTTTAATTTGGGCAAATTTCGGAATTGCTAGGAACAAAGCCTTACTGACAGGGATGTACTATCAAATCGCTGTTTAAATTAAAATACAAACTGCACCTGCCAAGATAAAGTATCGGTGTTTTGTCCGATTTGGCTGTTCACTTTAATGAGGTGAGCAAGTAACTGCTGCTGAGTGAACTGGTCTGTCTTTTTGTGTTTGACTAAGCCTGGAAATACTTCCTCATACACCGTGGACCACAATTTCATTTAGAAGCGACAGAGGGGCACTGCTAACGGAGGTGGGCTCTGTAGAACCGAACCTTGAGGTATGAAATGTTGAGGGGAGTTTCTTTTATTATGGGGTGAGGAACACGTGGGAGTCAGTTGGTGACTTCCTAGTTCTAGGGTGGTTAAGCTGCCCTGCTACTGAAACAAACCACATACCTATGCCTATTTGTGGAGTACTTTAGTCCTGGATTGCCACACTAAGCAAGCACACTATGCACAGCACTGTCCCTAAACTGCACTATTTCCCACAAAGCTTGGCAGCACCACAAGATACAAAGCACATATAGCATTAAACAACCACAACCCATGAGGGTTTTTACTAATATGTCTAATCAAGTTGCTCAATTTATCAACCTCTCTATTGGGTATATCAAGTTTATCGTATAGAGGTTTAATATTTGCTTCTAATTTTTGTGTTAAAAGCGTTACGAGGTGGTAGTTAGTTCGTCAGACAAATACCCTGGGTCTGAAAGTTTCTCCAATGGTTTGCCAGCACTGTTAACTGAAAGCCCTTTTTTATTTTTATGAATAGTCCCTACTTTGGATTGACTTTTCCTGCAACTCCTTTTCTTTTTTGGCGTTGGTGGATCGCTATGGGATTGGACTAATAGGGCCTCAGGTGATAAATGGGCTGGGGCTGGGGCTGGAATCACAGTAATACCATTACTTAGGGCCAACTCTTCGTCCAGCCCTACAACTTCTCCTATCACCGCACCTACTCCTAGTGATAGACGACGCTCTGCCCTATCTATCTCTACATTAATTGCACTTACTGCCTTTACTAAATCGGAATCTATAGTAGAACGGGAAGGGTCAACATCAGGTTTTGGTTTTTTTACAATTTCATTTCGACATCATAAAGGGCTGGACACAATTTATACACAATTAAGATACCTGCAATAGGACCTATAAAATCAAGCTTATAAAAGAAAATTGGTTAGTGCTAATCAAGACACGATCTTATATAAAGAGGACGGCCCCACTGCCACTTTGGGGGGGATAAAGTACATTAGTCAACTTACTGTCTTAAAGAAGCCTAGAAAATAGGCAGTTACTTTGTTAGTTCTAAGAGTTCTTTTCCAAACAGTGCCCGGTTCAAGGGCCAGGATAGGGACGTCCGGGTAAAATTTCCTAAGCCCAATTGCGGTGGCCCTGCCCTGCCATAGTCTGGCGCGGACGGGCGAAGATGGGCCCGCCCTTGGTCCGGGCTTAGCCCGGGCGCAGCGTGGGCACGCCCGCGCGCGTCCCGCATTGCGGGTGGGCTGCTGTCAGCTTTATCGCACCCCCCGGCGCGGTGTCAGGTGCGGGGGGAGCAAGGGCCTTTGGGTGTTGTGGTTCGTTGGGCCGTTCCCCTCACGGCCGGGAATAGAAATGCAAATGAAAGCCGTTCCCCTCACGGCGGCAGCGGAGGCTGCTTCACGATGGCCCCGGACAGGTTGGTATCAATCTTTAATTTCATAAAACGCCACACATACATCATGCTGCCATGGAGATGGCCTTGGTTACAGTGCTGGTGGTGGAGTTACTGCTGTTTTAATGCTAATTGGGGCCTGTATTGATTTTTTAATAGGAAAACACATAGTTCCATGCCTGTCACTTAGCGCAATGAGTAGAACTGAAATCAATCAACTTGGAAAGAAGAGCATGGTGAGATAAAACTCTTAGGGTAAACGCTGATTCACATTTGAAAATTGGATAAAAAAAATCGCCTTAAATATGAATAGACTCACATGTCAGACAGGTCTATGTTATTTGATACAGTTACATTCAAAATTTTGTCTGCACAGAAGAGCAATGTGTGGCAGAAATAACACCAAAATGTGGATTGTGTAAAACAGGGCTCTTTGACAGGTCAATGTTTTCCACGGAGAAAAATACAGGACTTTTTATAGCTTTGAATTGGAACATGGTCATGGCTATAGACTGCATCACTTTTACATTTATCAGCACCCTCTACCTGTTCGATGGTAATAACCTTGGCTTAAGCGTAGTGTCAGCCACTGAAACATTTAGGGGGCACTGAGAGTTTGTTAAAATTGATGAACCACCCAGAGTCCCCCGCCCTGCAAAACTCGTACTTCAACTCCCTCATTGAGAGGAGAGGGAACCTCCCACCTCAAGGAGCTGGGGTGAAGGTCAGAAGGTCTCCTTCCGTAAGGACGGGCCTTCTTATGCATATTTTTCCTGCCCCGGGCCACCATATGATGCCTAAAAATATAATTAGTTGGCCTTATACGGAATGAGAAAAGTCATTACAGGTCGGGGTCATTGATTTTTTTTTGTATTTTAGACATCAATCAGTGTTTGAGGGTTTGTTTCCTAAATATATAAACAATGCCCACAGTAGCCACCTCATGGACGCCAGCAGGCGTTAATGAAAGTGCTCCAATCACGTTGGCAGAAGCAGGAAGCGAACATGTTCCTTGTCAAGCCACGAAGAATCGCTTGATTAGGCGTTTGGAAAGAGACTGACCTCCACCACATTGGTGATCTGGTAGGTTGCTCGCCATTATATCACTGACTCACAGAATGTAGAGAAAGCCTGCAGAAATGTAACTCAAAACAATGCGCCTTCCCAACCCTAAAATGTGTTGCCCTATGCAAAGGCGTGAACTGAGCTGACAGAGGGGGAAGGCGCACTCTTTAGAAAATGTGATATGTGATGTTAATAACGTGTGGATAGTATTTATGTTGCAGCAGTGAATAATTCAAATTATAAACTGGCTGAAAGCTTGATAACAAAGTGAACAAAAACCTTTAAGAATAGGTCTGCAAATTGTCACAAGATGCAGCAGAGGTATTTGGACATGCAATATTGTCACCATATTAGTCATATTATGTCTTATGAAAACTATGATTAACTGATGTCGATTTACCAAATCCTTATTATGATGATAAGTCTATTGTCCAAAGTCTGCACTAATTTGGCATCAAGTACTTCAATTCTCAGGAATAGGCACACACCGTGAAGCCGTTGTAGCTAAACCTAAAATAATTTTCCTCATTTAACGCCAGTGTTGCGGTGGCATCACAAGATCGTGGAAACTTTCTAATATGTAAGGGGAAGGATGGGGGGGGGGTGTGGGGAGGAGGGAGGGACTGCCAGAGGACAGGCGATAAACGAGGTGTTTTGAAATACGTAAGTGCCGGGAGGGATGCTTAAATGAGTTTTGTCCAGCGCTACAAATACAGATCCAATGGTTTATAGAAGAGAAACGCAAATGCTGCACCGCTGAGGCAGCAAATGTTGTATCTTATCTTATGTTCAAGTCAAACTACCTTGTTCTAAATAAATGAATTCTGAAGTCACTGGAACCTCAGAGGTAAACAAACCAAAGCGTAAATGCGCATGAGCGAACCCACCACCTAGTCCGAGAATACGCAAATATCTTTATGGGGCCATGTGTTTTGATACATGGCCCCATAAGGATAAGAATCCTTTTGTGACGCACATGGAAGGCAGACAAGCCAGTCCAAGTGGGCCGTCTATAAAAGAGAAAAGTCTACGTCAGGAAACGCTCTTACCCAATGGCTGGCCACAGTTTAGCATAAACGGTGACACCAGCCAATGGGATAGAAGGGCGGGGCTTAAAGCCCATATTGAAGCTCCCTCAAAAACATTAAATCTCGCAAGCGAGACGGAGCATGTGCGCAGCCCCTAGCCGAGAGATAAAAAGAGGTACAACAATATAGTGTTGAAAGTGCTTTAGGCAGAGAGTTGGAATGTGACGCAGATACCGCTCGTACAAGCATGCAGGACAGAGGTGGTGGAAACTGTTTCTATGGGCCTCATGTATGAAGCCCACGTAGCAACCCAGCATGTTCAAATTGCACTGCGACTGGTTTGTGAGCTGGTCTTAGTTTTATAAAAGAACTGATTTACTCATCAGTTGCATTGCAAAGTGTGCATTCGCAGGAGGTTAGAAAACCATCTGCTGAAATAATTAGGAGGCGGCATTCAGCCACCCAGTGTGAATGCAGTGACTGAGGCCGTACTCCATCTCGGGGTTTGCATATATTTTTTTTTTAAAGAATCGCTTGTCACCTAAAGAAGCACGGGCTGTTTAAAAATAAAAGAATCACTTGAAATAGCGACTTTGGGGGCAGCACGCAGTGGTTTCCTGAACCACTGCCTTCTCTTCCCGAGGCCGCTGGAGTAGATTCTCAAAGAGGAAGATGACTCAGTTTGCTAATCAGCAGGCACAACCAGGAGTAGTCCTAAAAGGCGCTGATAGATTTGGCCCTTGAGAACCAACAATAGACACCACTGCTATGTATAACTTTTAAAGTATTTAATATTGATGAAACGAATACCTTCAAATGGAGTTTGATTGGGACAGGGTAGAAAGGAAAAGGTAAGGAATTTTGCTACTATGTTCCTGAGCACTCAGTCTTGCTCATTCTGGGACGACCTGTTATGCGAAGGGGGTGTGCTTGCAAAAGGAGGAGGCTTGTTCCCAAGAAGGCAGATTACCATAAAGCATTTCTACTGTGCAAAACTGCTAAAACAAAGGCTTCTTGACTTTAAGAAAAGTTGTTGGGAAGGGTAGAACAGGGTAGGAGGCAAAGACACGTTTTCCAGAAAGCAAACACAAGGAGATGATGGACGGAGCGCTGAAACATTTCAGACACTCACCCCCAGTCACAAATCTGGGTTGAATACATCATCGTTATGTAGCTCACTTTGCCACCCAGGTTCAGATC
Organism: Lissotriton helveticus; assembly: GCF_964261635.1. Classification (NCBI taxonomy): domain Eukaryota; kingdom Metazoa; phylum Chordata; class Amphibia; order Caudata; family Salamandridae; genus Lissotriton; species Lissotriton helveticus. Next base: position 1,598,207,010 of record NC_136068.1, on the reverse strand, counting down.
CAGCCATATGCAAATCAGTCTTGACCCTGTTCCTCACTTTAACAGTCCAGCCCGAACTGCCAAGCCAGGTCTTCCCTTTACCGGAAACAAGCATCCTGGGACCAGTTTCGCGGTAACACCTCTCATCAGTTAGGCTAGCTTGAATCAAGTGGCAAAGTGAGCAAGGGACCCATGTCTGGGCACACGCTGCCAACTTAGGGGAAAAAAAGCAAACACAAGGAGAGGATGGACGGAGTGCTGAAACTTTTCAGACACTCATCCACAGTCACAGATCTGGGTTGAATCCATCATTGTTCTTTAGCTTACTAGGCTACCCAAGTTCAGACCCAGCCATATGCAAATCAGTCTTGACCTTGTTCTTCATTGGAACAGTCCAGCCCGAATTGCCTAACCAGGTCTTCCACGGACTCGAAACAAGCTTTCTGGGACCGGGTTCAGGGTAACACCCTTCATCAGCCAGGCTACCTTGAATCCAGTGACAAAGTGAGCAAGGGACCCACGTCTGGGCAAACCCAGCTAACATGGGGTGAACAAAGCAAACACAAGGAGAGGATGGGCTGGTCCCAGGATGCTTGTTGCCAGTCCAGGGAAGACCTGGCTTGGCAGTTTGCTGGACTGTTAAAGTGAGGAACAGGGTCAAGACTGATTTGCATGTGGCTGGGTCTGAACTAAGGGGGCAAAGTGAGCTAAATAACGATGATGGATTCAACCCAGATCTGTGACTGGGCGTGAGTGTCTGAAAAGTTTCAGCGCTCCATCCATCATCTTCTTGCGTTTGTGACATTTTCCAGAAACACAGGTGAGTGAAATTTCTGAACAATGCTCTTTATCACTACCATGTAGATTTTGTGAAATAGAAGCATTTTCCTCTGGGAACCACAGAGAAGTTTTAGTAGCTGTGTTAGGATTTGGCAAATTGCTTTCAACTCACAGTTTTTAATAATAATACCAAGCTCCATGGCACAACACTTCACAATAATTTTGGGTTGAGCAGGGCTCAAAATGGACAGATTACACCCCTGAGACAAGTAAACTGAAAGCTGATGCACTATCCACTGCAGTCGGTATGTGTTGATCTGCTGCCATGATTTAACTTGCGTAAGAAGTTCCATTTTGGTGGTCCAGACTATTTGTAGGCTTCTGAGGTAGTGGATAGCCCACTTTCATGCAGTAACATATTCCAGGTATGAAAAATAAGTCTCATTTGCATGACTGGATAACTGCCATATCTGGCACAAAATCCTTGCCAACATCGCTGAAAGTGACAAAAGACAGCAGCAAATATGCCCTGTATCCTGCCAGCAAGAATCCTACTTCTGTAGCGAACCCTCTCACTCAGGCTTTAGACATTGAGATTGCAGGAGTATTAGCCAGCCAAGCTTCGTTGCGCCCACAGCATACAACATCACACAGGCAGACTAAAATAAGAACAGTGATCAAAGTAATCGTCATAGCGACCTTAGGTCGTATCAGTCTTAAATCAGTGACTGTCTAGAGTGAAAGAAAGCAAGAGGATACAGGGCATTACTCCTAATCATGACTCTTCTTCCAAACCCCCATGGGTGCTATGCCCCTTCTTCACTCAATGCTCTATTCCCACCCTGGTGACTATTTGCTACAGTCCCTCAGCAGCCTCTAGTAGACATGAATTAGGCTTGGTGCAAATAACAATCCCAAAATGTTTAAATATGATGTCAGTCACTCCGATCTTAATTCTGTTATGGATAAGAATAATGTGCTTTAGTAGGCAGGTTACCCTGCCCTCACCACAGGCAATGACCTGTGGTACTCGCTCATTGTTTTCGGGAGGGAGGGAGATAGCGAGCAGCATGCATGCTCAGTAGCCGTGGCCTCCTGGTTGAGCAGGTGAATGTTGCTCAGCAGCTTTGGTATAGAGATACTGTGCCTTGGGCAGTAGCTGCCTTTTTCTCCGCTAGTACACACAAATCCTTTGATGAGGTAGTTGCAACCCTCCTCTGCGCCAATGCGCCAACAGGTGTAGATTTCTGAGAGTTAAAGTCTACTCAGGCCAATCAGCTCCCCATCAGCAGTGTCGCAGCGTCTCATGCCAATGGTACCACTGAATGATGGCCATCAGGGAGCAGAGTGATTGTACTATTAAAAGTAATCTTTTGGGTGCAAATCTCGACAGAGACTGCAGAGGGAAGCTTGCACCCACTTGCAGAATTGTTTGCCCCTGGTATAGTCTCCAAGGCAGCCAGCTTTCCATGGGTGTTTCCCGCACTAGAACATGCTGGAGTTCTCCTCCTGGACAGTTTCTCCTCTGAAAGGCCAGGCAAATGACACTAGGATTACCATAATACAACCCCTACATGTCCCTAGCCGTCAGAGCCAAAGTTTTGTGTGGCAGAAGACTTAAGCCATCTCGAAAATGCCCCAAGTGGGTAGGGTTAGCGCTGGGGACTTGTATCCCATTGTTTAGGGCATCCCCAGGGATCATTCCCACCCATTAACTCATCCCAGGCTTACATGTGGCCAAGCACCCACTTCAGAACACTCCTGGACCTGAAGAAGATCAGAGGAGGACTGAACATGTTGTCGGCAACCTGAGAAGAGCCCAGGTGTACCGGACCTGCTCTCTATGTTTTGCACCCAGGAAAAAGAAGTGGACCCCAATTCTCATAAGGCAGACCTCCTGTTCAAGCTACAGAGATACAACAAGCTCCAAAAGGCCTTTCCTGAAACTGCTCAGCTGATTGATGGCAACTGGACCTAGACTGGACTCTACCTGATACCCTGTATCTCTAAGTGCCTCCCTTGAGGTCCGGTAGGGCTTCATAAGTGTCCTCCTGTGGTGGATTAGGACTTAAAGGACTAAAGTGAGAAGGTAAAATGTTTGACCAGGATGAACCTGGTTAGTGTTTCTGAACCTTGCTCCATCACGGTCAGCATCAAATTGTGTCTAGGTCCTGTTTACCACGACCATTGACTGCCATATGCACTTTACGCTTCTTGGTGATATTTACACTTAAAAAGGTTAAAAAGTCATATCTCTGGTTCCCATTATTGGGTTTGTGTAATTCTGTTTATAAAAATTTCTTCATTTTTTAAATTCATTTTGAGGGCTTAAATGGTTTTGGGTTTCAACGTTATTACTGTTTTAGTACAGCAGAAACTATGCACATTGCCTCCAAGTTAAGCCTTTCTGCACTGTGTCATCGCTACCAGGGGTTTGAGATGAGGTTAATTTGGAGACTTTAAGGGTTCACCCTGAAAAGGATATGATCATTTAGTGTACTTATCCCTCTCAACTAATAACCCAATTTCTTACACCCTCCAAATGACAGGACAGGTCCTGGACCTCGCACCGTCAGTGGCTCCTATGCCCATGCTAGATTAGCATGATGTGAGGGCAAAAATAAAAGTCAGGATACCAGATCCACACACAGTCGGGCATGTAGGGCAGGGGAACAAGCTTGTATACTATGGAGGAGACATTCCAGTCCCACAAAAAACAGTTTTCACCTCACCCTGGAGTTAGAGGGGTCACTGCCTGAACTTATCAAGGATTTCTGCGGTCTGTCATGCTGTAGCCATGGAGGGGACGTGCCTTGTGCTACTATGAAATGCACAAAGGCTTCAGTTCTCTCTTTGTAGACTGGGTAAAAGACACAGCTGAATCTGCTGCACGGGGAAACCACAACACATTGGAGATGGGCAGGTAGATTGATTTTATCACCATCACCATATGTTTACTGTCCACGGTTTTACGAAGCATGAAACGGATAGCAAACAGGACGCCGGTCCATGCTTTTTTAACTAATTCCCACATTTCAGATTCGGCACACAATTCCTGGTAAATAAAATGTATCCCTGGACTTACCGAGGCTCTGCCAATAGACACTGCAATCAGAGACCTGGGAGCAGCATCACTCCAGCCTGGGCTTGCTTTCGCCGTCTAGTGCAAAGAATCTGGAGGAACTCTGGTTCGTCGGGGTTGGTACCTCTCCAGGTGTAAAGCAAGAGGGCTCAATACAGGATTCTGTGGAATACACAAAGAGAAACACTTAACAGTCAAATAGAACAACTGGGCCCGTGACCTGGGATCCCAGACAGATTCAAAATGGGAATACTGTTAACGATATATAAACGAAAAGTGTTAATGAATGATAGATACAGATTAACGCACTACAAATTTCTACACAAATGTTAACATGTAGAAATATGGGAGGAGGGAAAATGAAGATTGTGCAGTAACAGACTTACCACTGCTGGTGGACGCTTTGACGGCGCTCTTGGGGTTTGTGAAAAGGGTACATAATACATAACCACAGCAGGTAGTTTGTGGGCAGAACGCTGCTGTTGAAGAAAAGGCGAGTACTCATGTCATAGAGTGCGGTTCGTAAAGCAGCAGCCCGATGAGAGACTTAGCACTGTGCAATACGAGCTCTGAAATTTATAGTGCACTGCTGCCATGGGGGGCTTGTCCCAGAGACATCTGGGGACCACTGCGAAGCTACCGTTCAGGACAGATCCCTGGATCAGGAAATGGAGAAAAACACTCATAGGAGCCGCAGATTTGTAGCAATAGGTAATATGACAGAGGAATATGTATATAATAATGTTGCACGGGTGAGTGGGAGGTAATGAATAGTAGGGGTTTTCAGCAAAGGCTAACTAAAGAAGAGTGGAAATATCTAATGCTTACCATATCACTGATTGTAATGGATATACCGCTGGGATAGCTATTGTGCTAATGGTGTGCATGAGAAGTTTAAAAAACCTAAAACATGAAACAGACCAAGAAGCCAGGTTGAATAGCACTGGACTTCTGCCGGTTCCACGGGTCGGTTCTAAATTCTAACTACAACATCCACTGGTGGAAAAGAGATGCAAATGGGAGCGACAGTGGGAAGAAGTGTCTGAAAAGAAATGGTCAGGGTAGGGCTGGCCTTTTATTCCATCTTGCATTTCCCCCGTGGGCTTGGGCCATTGGAGGCCGGCTTTGAAAGCCTAGAGCCGCGGCTGTTGCCGCTGTCACTTTCTCCAGCTCCCACAGATTAATTGTAGGAGGCACTGGGGTATCAAAAGCGAGAGAGACGTAGGGAGATGGAGAGAGGGAGCAAGAGCACAGAGATGGAGAGCAAGAGAACGGAGATGGATGAGAGAATGCATGGAGAGAGTGCGGTTGGCCAAGGCTACCTTCGTGCCAGTCTGGCCCTGGAAATGGGGATATATGCAAACGTGACATCTAGGTTGTAATCTTCTGGTAAGCTCATGCAAATGACTGCACCTGTGGTTAAACACCCTCCAGCTTCAGAGAAATCATCCAAGCCTTGGGGCTACAATGGAACTCTCCTGACAAGCACACTACGTTGCTCCAGTGACTCCATGCCACATCAGTGACAGTGACCTGAAGCACAAGATTGAGCTCTAAGATGGAGAGTATGGTGTGCATGTAGCTCAATAAAATAGAAAACTAAATTAAAATCCAAGGATTCTCTTGCTTTTGGTAGATTATCTACTTGGAGGAACATCACCTTATGATATATTTAGGCTATCCTGTTTTAGGTTTAAACATAGAACAACTGAGAAAATCCTGCAGAAAGGGAAACAGCCCTCGTCAGTGAAAAACACATTAGCACTGATAAACACCTGCTTTAAAATGCAATGCCATTCAAAGATAGGAAAGGGAGAGACAATGAATCATGTTTATTAATTCCTGAAATGTTCAAGACAATGTAACTTCGTTATTCAAAGTAGCAGCAAGAAAGGCAGGTCCAAGATTATTCTGATTGATTTTTGTTATTTAGGGATGACACTAAATCAGCATTCCCTAAACTATGGGTTTGCACCCACAGGTGGTTCAGAGGTTGATTTCTGGTTGGCCAAGAAAAAGCAATAAATAAAGATGCCTTTACATGTCGCATTTCTCCTGTCACATTTGCTATGTTTCAAAGACCGAGATCAAATGGCAGGCCGGGTCTTCTGGCAATTGCTTTATATTCTCTGTGACTGCAAAGTGAGACTATTTTTTTTAAGTGAACTATGTGACAATATTGCTGGGGTACACGGAGCGTGAAAGAAAGGCTGTAATTGTTTGCAGCACACACCAAAACTGAAATACATGTAAATGAACTGTATACATTTCAGAATATATATATATTACCTACTGGTGATAGCCAGTAGGTATATATAGTTAGGATTGTTTTCCATAGGGAAATCGCAACATTCTATTGGGAATAACTTTGGCGCCGGTTGAGGAATCTTCCTGAAATTTTCCTTAACTTTGCCTCGCGGCGCTCCACTCCTTCCCTTAAAGTTTGAGGGGGATTCGTCAAGCGGGGGCCGAGATAAAAGGGGGGTCCCAAAACGTGTTTTCCCCATGTTAATTTCCATAGGGCGGTTGGACTCACTTTTACCCCGAACGGCTGAATGGTTTTCCACCAAACTTGGCAAAATTGTAGGGACTGGTAGCCCAATGTGCCTTTGCTATGTCCCAAGATATGTGCTCCAGTGGTTTTTATGAAAATTAACTTTGAAAAAATATATATTGGGCTACATTGGGCTACATATATATGTTAGAGCCCAAATGTAGCCCAATGTAGCCCAAAGATGGCCACCAGAGACAAAAAAAACAAATGTAGCCCAAATATCAGCCAGATGTAGCCCAACTATAGCCCAATGACAGAATGTCCCAGAGTGTTCTAAAGAACAACTAGAGCGCTAACAGTGTTACTTATGACAAAAGTATGGCACACCTGAAGTCATCTTGATTGGAATAAAGTGTTAACACTTAAAACATTTAATTTGCAAAGGAACATAATGAGGGGGTTCATTTTGCCATAGAAATTATGATTAGTGCTGAAGAAAGAAAAATTAGGGCACATTTTGAGTGACTTCTCAAATCCTCTTATATTTCATTAAAAAAATTCTGATATGCAGTCTCCCAAGATAGCCACCAGAGACAAAAGAGCCCAAATGTAGCCAAATATCAGCCAGATGTAGCCCAACTATAGCCCAATGACAGAATGTCTCAGAGTGTTCTAAAGAACAACTAGAACGCTAGCAGTCTTACTTATGACAAAAGTATGGCACACCTGAAGTCATCTTGATTGGAATAAAGTGGTAACACTTAATACATTTAATTTGAAAAGGAACAAAATGAGGGGTTTCATTTTGCCATAGAAATTTTATATATATATATATATATATATATATATATTCACTGAAAAAACCATAGGTTACACACCAGTTATAGTTAGGAATTAGCATTTAAAAAACCTTTGAAATTCACTGAAAAAACCATAGGTTTCACACCAGTTATAGTTAGCTGGAAATTTTACTCGCATAAAACCATTGAAATTCCCACGTTATAGTTAGTTGGACTCACTATAACTTGCACGTCTGCAATGCACTGCTGATGACGTCACATATTACATCACTCATGCATATATTTAAATATTTAAACATTACTCGCTAATATATGTATTCACTAAGATACACTTAATAAGTCAGTTAACCAATCACATTTTTTTTAAAAAACACTGAAAAAACCATAGGTTTCAGGCCTTATATAGTTAGGAATTAGCATTTAAAAAACCTTTGAAATTCACTGAGAAAACCATAGGTTTCAGGACTTATATAGTTAGGAATCGGCATTTAAAAAACCTTTGAAATTCACTGAAAAAACCATAGGTTTCAGGCCTTATATAGTTAGGAATCGGCATTTAAAAAACCTTTGAAATTCACTGAAAAAACCATAGGTTTCAGGCCTTATATAGTTAGGAATTAGCATTTAAAAAAACCTTTGAAATTCACTGAAAAAACCATAGGTTTCAGGAGTTATAAAGTTAGGAATTCGTTTTTAAAAAACCTTTGAAATTCACTGAAAAAACTATAAGTTTTAGTGGTGTTATAGTTAGCTGGACATTTTACTCATACAAAACCAATGAAATTGCTCCTATATAGTTAGTTGTACTAACTATATTTCGCGCACCCGCAATCCACTGCTGATGATGTCACATATTAGATCATTCATGACATGGTCAGTGACATCACTGATGACATTTCAAATGACATCACTGATGACATCACTGATGACATCATCCATGTGACAATCACATACACCTTTTCATACACTATTACAATTTTTCATCACTGTTTGTAAAATACAGAGTATCATATTTAAATCCATTGTCACAGCAATACAAGTATCTAAAAATCCACTCAGTGATTCATAGATGTATACACACATCTAATCACTTACCTATGGATTCACTCATACATGCTGTCAATGAACAATAGAACACTATCAAAAATACTTATACATCTATATCGACATTAAACAACAGCACGCATCCTATTCACATATGAAGTCATCCTACTCACTTATGCAAACAATGGATCATACTTACATATTTACTTAGCAAAACACTTATACAAACACCACTTCTTCTATTCATTTAGATAGTAAGTCATACTTAGTGAATTATAAAATCATTATTACAAGTATACAGTTATCCATACAGTCACTCACACAATCATTGTGTCTTATGTATACTTATTTATATACAACAACTGACACATACACTGCCTTTTAGTTTTCTAGTTTGTTGGACCTGTACCTTTGAGAAATATATTTGCTCATCACCACACCCATAAAGAGATTCCCTCACCCAAACTGTTAGAACATGTAGTTTTAACTTCATATATCTACTGAATCAACTATTCACACATCTTTGGACAGTCACACCCCCCCCACCGAACCACACACACTTTCACACTCCCATACAAATACTCAGTTAACTAATCAATAACTAATATAGACTTTCACATAGCTAGTAACCAACTGTAGAATCAGTTTACACAACAACTGTCAAGGTGATACAGATATTCACACAGTTTAGTCACTATCCACTATATTTAGTGAGACATTATAAATTGGTCAAGTAAACAGTCAATTACACTGCTACTAAATCCTCCATCCAAATATTTATTTATATATATCCACTCATTCTTCAATGTAAATTGCTATATATATATAATGCATATTTAAATAACGAAGCAAACCACATTCACTGGATGATGTCATCAGTGATGTCATCAGTGATGTCATTTGAGATGTCATCAGTGATGTCACTGACCATGTCATGAATGATCTAATATGTGACATCATCAGCAGTGGATTGCGGGTGCGCGAAATATAGTTAGTACAACTAACTATATAGGAGCAATTTCATTGGTTTTGTATGAGTAAAATGTCCAGCTAACTATAACCCCACTAAAACTTATAGTTTTTTGAGTGAATTTCAAAGGTTTTTTAAAAACTAATTCCTAACTATATAACTCCTGAAACCTATGGTTTTTTCAGTGAATATATATATATATATATATATATATATATATATATATATATATATATATCTCAATCCACAGTTAGGAAAGCAAAAATAAAACACTTTTTTTTGTAATTCTGAAGTTGTTTACTTCACAAACCCATGTCAACAGAGAATGTGCTCACTATACATAATCATACACAATCATTCTACTTGTGTATGACTTTCACACAAATTAAGAAATATGGATGTGGCCTAACCGCCAGAGTTGAGGACTTTGGATCTGGGGGATCTGGTCCAAGTCACTGCATTGGCTCTGGGCGTTGTAGTTAGGAATTATGTTACTTTACATTTAAAAAAACGTGGAAATTCAATGTAAAAGGACGTTATAGGTAGGTAAGGTTAAAATAATATTTTAAACTAAAATAACCACCGAAATTCATCAGTTATAATTATCTCAGATAACTATCTCATAGCCTAAACTAATTCTACCTCATACCCTCGCCATGAACAGTATCGTCATCAATTATGTAACATTACGTGTTGCAGTGATGTTATTGATGTCAAGAATAATATCTTCTTGGATGCGCGGTTTAGAGGCATGTTTTAGGTCTAATCTAATTATTTCATACACTGTAGGAAATCTGGGAATATTAAAATCATATTGGATCTTTTAGCAGTATTTAATTCTTTAACTCATTCGTGAAATGGCGCTCATAAGACTTTTGGCCCATATTTACTATCACATTTACCCACAGACGCAGAATGGGTAAAACTCTTTGATACATCGGACCACATGTCTAACAAGTCGGTATTGATAGCATGTCACTGCCAACCCCCCCAGGCTTTAAACATTCAATGCAAGGTGCAGTGACAGGTATATGTGAAAAGTCTGCTGCCACCATGTACCTGGAATAGTGGTGAAAGCTTGACACAAGCCTTTCCACATATCAACAAAATTCACACGGCAACGTATTCCATTGTTACGTGTGAAGCCTTCATCTAATTCTGTTTAATTACTCAGCAGCACTTTACTGCTGGGATTTGTTAGCCCATTGTCAGCAAAATTGCAAGCCCCCGAATACAATACGATGTTGTTAAAAGGTCACAAAGTTTGGCATTTGCCACGGGACACTTGTCAGCTATGACCTGTCAGCAGGACCATCTTCATGTAGTCAGGCAAAGAGTGCAGATAAGCATTGGCAAGAATGTTTGACGCATCGCATTTCAGGTGCCTTATAACACAGGACCACAAATTAATCTGGCTTAAATCATTTTTTTTAAAGACTTTTCAAGGTACTATGCTGTTGAACACACCTCCAATGTAACCATATTCAGTAAGGAGTAAGTGAATGATCCCCAACTAGGTCGAGGAATTTGTTTATTAAAACATTTCAATAAAGTACTGTTACTTCTCTAATCCGTTAATTGTGCAGTAAAGCAGACAGAGTGAGCATGTAAGGTAATGAGATATGTGAGAGGGTAATGAGGTGTTAGAGAGAGCAATACATAGGTGCATTGGATACACAGCCAATGGGAAGACACTACATACCCTACAATATTTCTCCTTTAAATTATATATGTGATCTATAATAACCACTGCAAACAAGCATTTGCAATGCAGTAGGTCTCGCATTAGAAAAGTTTGAGCTATTGGTATTGTAAATGATTTTTTTTAAATTTATGTGTTGTTTTGAAAATATTGAAATTTATAGCTTTGTCATTTACAATGCCAATAGTTTTAACTTTCGCAAATATGACACCTATAGCATTTGTAATGCAATATGTGTTGTATTTACGTGACTTAGATGTATTGATATTACAAATAACAATGGCTTTTAAATAATTAATACTTAAATAAAAGTTATTGTTATTTATAATGGCAATAGCTGAAACTTTCGTAAATAACTTTTGTGAAGATTATGTTCAGTGTATTTTATTGTGACGAAAATCCAAGAACAGAAGTATCTTTTTGTGACATTTGTAATAAAGCTTGAAACATTGAGAGAACATATTTGAACCAGTGGTTGTTGAATGGTTGCACAGATTGATGCTGTGATAGCGCATAGTGATGTTGTGGTGCCCCTGAGTGATGCTGTGGTGATGCGATAGATAGCTGGAGTGGGAGCGATAGATAGAGTGAGGGCGATAGATAGAGTGAGTGAGGGCGATAGATAGAGTGATTGAGGGCGATAGATAGAGTGATTGAGGGCGATAGATAGAGTGAGTGAGGGCGATAGATAGAGTGAGTGAGGGCGATAGATAGAGTGAGTGAGGGCGATAGATGGAGTGAGTGAGGGCGATAGATAGAGTGAGTGAGGGCGATAGATAGAGTGAGTGAGGGCGATAGATAGAGTGAGTGAGGGCGATAGATAGAGTGATTGAGGGCGATAGATAGAGTGATTGAGGGCGATAGATAGAGTGATTGAGGGCGATAGATAGAGTGAGTGAGGGCGATAGATAGAGTGAGTGAGGGCGATAGATAGAGTGAGTGAGGGCGATAGATGGAGTGAGTGAGGGCGATAGATGGAGTGAGTGAGGGAGGGCGAAAGATAGATAGAGGGAGAGCGAAAGATAGATAGAGGTAGGGCGATAGAGAGGGAGGGCGATAGAGAGGGAGGGCGATAGATAGACAGATAGAGTGAGTGCGATAGATAGATAAATAGAGTGAGGGCGATAGAAAGATAGAGTGAGGGCGATAGATATATCGATAGAGTGAGGGCGATAGATAGAGTGAGGGCGATAGATAGAGTGAGGGCGATAGGTAGAGTGAGGGCGATAGGTAGAGTGAGGGCGATAGAAAGATAGAGTGAGGGCGATAGAAAGATAGAGTGAGGGCGATAGATATATCGATAGAGTGAGGGCGATAGATATATCGATAGAGTGAGGGCGATAGATATATCGATAGAGTGAGGGCGATAGACAGGTAGAGTGAGGGCGATAGATAAATAGAGTGAGGGCGATAGATAAATAGAGTGAGGGCGATAGATAAATAGAGTGAGGGCGATAGATAAATAGAGTGAGGGCGATAGAAAGATAGAGTGAGGGCGATAGAAAGAGAGTGAGGGCGATAGATATATCGATAGAGTGAGGGCGATAGATAGAGTGAGGGCGATAGATAGAGTGAGGGCGATAGATGAATAGAGTGAGGGCGATAGATGAATAGAGTGAGGGCGATAGATGAATAGAGTGAGGGCGATAGATGAATAGAGTGAGGGCGATAGATGAATAGAGTGAGGGCGATAGAAAGAGAGTGAGGGCGATAGATATATCGATAGAGTGAGGGCGATAGATAGAGTGAGGGCGATAGATAGAGTGAGGGCGATAGACAGATAGAGTGAGGGCGATAGACAAATAGAGTGAGGGCGATAGACAAATAGAGTGAGGGCGATAGACAAATAGAGTGAGGGCGATAGACAAATAGAGTGAGGGCGATAGACAAATAGAGTGAGGGCGATAGATAAATAGAGTGAGGGCGATAGATAAATAGAGTGAGGGCGATAGATATATCGATAGAGTGAGGGCGATAGATAGAGTGAGGACGATAGATAGAGTGAGGGCGATAGATAGAGTGAGGGCGATAGATAGAGTGAGGGCGATAGATAGAGTGAGGACGATAGATAGAGTGAGGGCGATAGATAAATAGAGTGAGGGCGATAGATAAATAGAGTGAGGGCGATAGATATATCGATAGAGTGAGGGCGATAGATAGAGTGAGGACGATAGATAGAGTGAGGGCGATAGATAGAGTGAGGGCGATAGATAGAGTGAGGACGATAGATAGAGTGAGGGCGATAGATAGATAGAGTGAGGGCGATAGATAAATAGAGTGAGGGCGATAGATAAATAGAGTGAGGGCGATAGATAAATAGAGTGAGGGCGATAGATAAATAGAGTGAGGGCGATAGATAAATAGAGTGAGGGCGATAGAAAGATAGAGTGAGGGCGATAGAAAGATAGAGTGAGGGCGATAGATATATCGATAGAGTGAGGGCGATAGATAGAGTGAGGACGATAGATAGAGTGAGGGCGATAGATAGAGTGAGGGCGATAGATAGAGTGAGGGCGATAGATAGAGTGAGGGCGATAGATAGAGTGAGGGCGATAGATGGATAGGTAGAGTGAAGGCGATACAGTGAGGGCGATAGATAGATAGATAGATAGATAGATAAATAAATAGATAAACTGGTAGATAGACTGGTAAAATTCCTCCAAAGATTTCCAACAATAAGTAGCTCGGCAGAGGCAGAATGAGACAGCCATATTTGAAATGACCTCAAAATGGGGCGGAGTTTCCATCCCCACAGTTGCAATAGTCCTACGTTTGCGACACTTGCTGGCGGAAATAGATTCTAACTCGGCCCTTAAGGTCCTTCCCAAATATTGTGCTATGTAAGTGGAAAAACGTACAGCGTTTTAAGGCTTGTTTTGGTTTTCATTAGCGCCTAGTGGCACACTAGGCACTATAGAAAACCAAAACAAGCCAACTACAACAAATGATTACACTACAATAACATAACAGACATAAACGTGCTTGTATTTTCGCGGCACTGCTTCCTTTACTCGTTGTAGGGGAACTATATTATGTTAGATCTCTTTCTGGGATTTACATCAGCTATGCTACAGCAGCAGAATTAAATTGCCATTTTCTTCACGTGACACTCGCCACGGGGCTTCGTGTGGCGTAACACAAACAAAAGCAAAGAAATGGCATTGTTTCATATGTCTCTTGTCACAAGGGAGTCACCACGGTAAAGTGTATTAGGTGGCACTTGCCTTAAACAATGAAGACATTTGTGCCCGACACATCTGGGATGGCACTTGCCCTTTGGTTAGGCTTCACACCCTGTCTGGAAATAGTTTCTCTTGTGTCCGTGCCAGGAAATGACATCTTATCTGAAGAATTGTTTTTTAACATGATTATGAGCCGGATTTGTGATATGTTGCATTTGTTTTCGGTTTGTAGCCATGAGGAAGTCCGTGGAGAATATCACGACGAAACGTGTTGGCTATTTCTGTGAATGGCTATTTCCATGTTTGCATCCGCCAAGACTGAACAAGCATTTACAATGCAATGGTTTTGCCTTTGTTAAAGTTAGAGCTATTGGCATTGCTCTTGACATTATTTTTATTTATTTTTTTTAACATAAATAAATGGCATTGTCATTTACAATGCCACTAGCTTTATCTCTCGCAAATGACACACACACAGAGCCCCCCCACACACACCCCCACACACAGCCACACAGAGCCCCCACACACACAGCCACACACAGCCACACAGAGCCCCCCACACACACAGCCACACAGAGCCCTCCACACACACCCACACAGCACAAGCAGGCAACAGGGGCACACGGAGGCACAAGCAGGCAACAGGGGCACACAGAGGCACAAGCAGGCAACAGGGGCACACAGAGGCACAAGCAGGCAACAGGGGCACACAGAGGCACAAGCAGGCAACAGGGGCACACAGACGCACAAGCAGGCAACAGGGGCACACAGAGGCACAAGCAGACAACAGGGGCACACAGAGACACAAGCAGGCAACAGGGGCACACATAGGCACAAGCAGGCAACAGGGGCACACGCAACAGGGGCACCAAAACGGAGGCCCAAGCAGGCAACAGGGGCACAAAAACGGAGGCACAAGCAGGCAACAGGGGCACGAAAACGGAGGCACAAGCAGGCAACAGGGGCACACGGAGGCACAAGCAGGCAACAGGGGCACACGGAGGCAACAGGGGCACACGGAGGCACAAGCAGGCAACAGGGGCACACGGAGGCACAAGCAGGCAAAAGGGGCACACGGAGGCACAAGCAGGCAAAAGGGGCACACGGAGGCACAAGCAGGCAACAGGGGCACGAAAACAGGCACAAGCAGGCAACAGGGGCACGAAAACTGAGGCACAAGCAGGCGACAGGGGCACAAGGAGGCACCAGCAGGCAACAGGGGCACACGGAGGCACAAGCAGGCAACAGGGGCACACGGAGGCACAAGCAGGCAACAGGGGCACACGGAGGCACAAACAGGCAACAGGGGCACACGGAGGCACAAGCAGGCAACAGGGGCACACGGAGGCACAAGCAGGCAACAGGGGCACACAGAGGCACAAGCAGGCAACATGGGCACACGGAGGCACAAGCAGGCAACAGGGTCATGAAAACAAGCACAAGCAGGCAAAAGGGTCACAAGCATGAATTGTAATTTAGACGGGGCTGAAGTGGAGAACGGTCAGTAGGGAAGTAGTGCGGCTGGTGCAGTGGTACCAGGCCGAAAGGTGAGAGGGGCTGTCTGCACCCCAGTTTGGACAGTTTCCACTACCTAACAGGGATTGGTGGGAGGGGGGGCGTACTTCTTGCTTGCTTTAGGGCTGTTACTTCGGGGACGCAGTGCACGCTCCTGCCTGCTGCCGCCGGGACACGACAACAGGCAGGGAGAGGACAGGCTGGGAGAGGGCAGGGAGGAGACAGGCTGGGAGAGGGCAGGCTGGGAGAGGGAGGGGACAAGCTGGGAGAGGGCAGGCTGGGAGAGGGCAGGGAGGGGACAGGCTGGGAGAGGGCAGGTTGGGAGAGGGCACGTTGGGAGAGGGCAGGCTGGAAGTAGACAGGCTGGGAGAGGACAGGCTGGGAAAGGGCAGGCTGGGAAAGGGCAGGCTGGGAAAGGGCAGGCTGGGAAAGGGCAGGCTGGGAAAGGGCAGGCTGGGAAAGGGCAGGCTGGAAGTGGACAGGCTGGGAAAGGGCAGGGAGGGGACAGGCTGGGAGTGGGCAGGCCGGGAGAGGACAGGCCGCGAGAGGACAGGCCGCGAGAGGGCAGGCCGCGAGAGGGCAGGCTGCGAGAGGGCAGGCTGGGAGAGGGCAGGCTGGGAGAGGGCAGGCTGGGAGAGGGCAGGCTGGGAGAGGGCAGGCTGGGAGAGGGCAGGCTGGGAGAGGGCAGGCTGGGAGAGGGCAGGCTGGGAGAGGGCAGGCTGGGAGAGGGCAAGCTGGGAGAGGGCAAGCTGGGAGAGGGCAGGCTGGGAGAGGGCAGGCTGGGAGAGGGCAGGCTGGGAGAGGGCAGGCTGAGAGAGGGGACAGGCTGGGAGAGAACAGGCTGCGAGAGGACAGGCTGCGAGAGGACAGGCTGCGAGAGGACAGGCTGCGAGAGGACAGGCTGCGAGAGGACAGGCTGCGAGAGGACAGGCTGCGAGAGGACAGGCTGCGAGAGGACAGGCTGCGAGAGGACAGGCTGCGAGAGGACAGGCTGCGAGAGGACAGGCTGCGAGAGGACAGGCTGCGAGAGGACAGGCTGCGAGAGGACAGGCTGCGAGAGGACAGGCTGCGAGAGGACAGGCTGCGAGAGGACAGGCTGCGAGAGGACAGGCTGCGAGAGGACAGGCTGGGAGAGGACAGGCTGGGAGAGGACAGGCTGGGAGAGGGCAGGCTGGGAGAGGGCAGGCTGGGAGAGGGCAGGCTGGGAGAGGGCAGGCTGGGAGATGGCAGGCTGGGAGAGGGCTACACTGCTTTCCAAGAAGGCTAGTGCAGAAGGTGTGCAAGCACTTATGGTAAAAGCGGGGCTGCATCATAGCAGCAAGTAGTTTCAGAGATATGAGCATGCAGAAGGCGGCTGGCTACCTTGAGGTCGAGAGAAAGAAGCGCACTAATGATGGCCAGATTCGGATCAGAGGAAGGAGCAAGCAAAAAGTGGCTCAAAGGTGTGAGTCAAAGGAACAAACAGGAGGACCACTTCAGTGAAGGATAGTGTGTCTGGCTGGGCATCAGAGCAGCGAGTAGTATCAGAGGAAGGCAGGAGCAGAAGGTGGCTGGTAGGTGTCAAAGGAACGCACGTGCAGAATATAGCTTCAAGTGGGTTCGTTTCAGATGAAGCCGGGCAACCGTAAAGGGAGGGCAAAACTGTGCATTATAGCAGCGAGTAGATTCAAAGAGGCGCGCAGAAGGTAGTCTGCTGTGAGAGTCCGAGGAAGGTGTGTGCAGTGAGCAGAGCACGTGGGCAAAAGCGGGTGCGAGGAATACGTGCATGCGATGTCCGGTAGTAAGGGGGACAAGGAGCTACGCGACACAGCATTGAGTGGAGGCAGGGGAAGGTAGAAGCAGAGGGCGGCCAGCATTCAGCCAGGGGAAGGCAGGCGCCAAAGGTGTTCAGGAGTGCAGCGCTGTGAAGCGGCAGCGAGCAGTGTCAGAGCTACGACTGTGCCAGAGGTGGCACAGGAAGAAGGGTGCACAAGGAGGCCAGCGACGAGTGTCTGGGGAGGACACGTGCAGGAGGCAGCCAGTAGTGGGTGCCAGAGGAACGATACTGCAGAAGATTACCGAGAGTGGAGGAAGCACAGTTCTGAGGATTACAACACCAAGTAGCGTCAGGGGAAGGAATGTACGAGCAAATCGTGGCCGCACTCACCCAAAGATACATCATGTCAGACGGGACCCCTCATGTCAGACGGGACCCCCTGGGTCAGCAGGGACGGACCCCTTGCAGGCTGGCCAGCGGATTCTGCATGCAAGGCGCGAGAGTTCAGGAACAGCAGTACCAGCAGGGTCCCCTTCCTTCATGCAGGACCCGCTACCACCAAAACGAGGGTCCCACGCGGGAGCTGTGCCACAACGGAGCAGCCGTCGCCACAGGACCGAATAGTGGATGGACCCACGAGGAGCAAGAGAGGGGGGGGGGGGGGGGGGGAGAGCCCACTCCGCTCAGGGCCCGGCACACTATGGAGAAAGAATAAAGTCCCACACAGTGAGAGTTCGGTAGCACACTGCTCGCACTCACAGCCGCCCTTGCGCCCCGGGGGAACCGCCGAGCACTGACAGATCATTACCGAGGCAGGTCAGGGAGCAGGGCGGGACGCCTGGGCGAGGCAGGTACAGGGGGGTGGGGAACCAAGACAGGTACAGCAAACGAGAACGGGGAATGGAGGGCGAATACAGCGAGAGGGACACAGGTACATGGAGGAGGCGAAGGAAGCAACACAGGTGTGGAAGAGGAGACAAACCCGACACAGGTAGTAAGCCAAACAAGAACGGAGGGGGGGCGTTCAACATGTAGAGGGAACGGGCAAGGGACACAAGTACAGGAAGATAACGGCAATTACAGGGAAAGAACGGAAAGCAAACAGTCAATAATGGGCACAGGGAGCAGAGAACATGGAAATAGGGTTCCAGGGGAGGTAGTGGCACAGATGAGCAACATAAATACAAGTGAGGAGGAATAACAAAGGCACCACCGCTCACGGAGCAGGAAGGCAGGTGCCGGCAATGCCGGACCAGATTCGGGGGCGTTCCCGGCTTTCGGCTGACGTCGCGTGACGTCGGCAAAAGCCAAAGAATCTCGGGAACGCCCCCGAATCTGGTCCGGCATTGACGGACAGGCCCCTCGTCCAATGGCTAGGCTCCATTTATGGAGCCAGCCAATGAATGACGAGGGCCGACCCAAAGCCACACTCTCATCAGGTTCTCATCAGGTTTTCGCCTGCGCGAAAAAGATGCGCAGAGCGCATCTTTTCGCCAGGCAAAACCTAATAAAAAGAGCAGTAAAATACTGCATATTGTGGACGTCTATTGTATTGAACTTTTATGTGATTTATCATTGGTTGGAAAAATGTGTGTTTGCAAGGAAGTGTTCCCGATTAGAAGGACATGGTGTTCGCCTTATTTCCTTTGAAGCGCTGATCTGATATGTATTTCTCTTTAATAGCAACACGTACTTTGGGTACAACACATCAATTGCGCATTGACACAACCATGCCACTACAAAGAGTATTAGATTACATCGCGCAATTTGATTTGATTGCAGCATAATTTACTCAACCCTGCCTGCTAATTGCGTCCTCCTCTGCCGCATAATTTCAGTGGTCCAGGTTAATGTAAATGAATACATTTTCTCCTACAGCGCACTGACAACCTAAGCGCTCCCATGATTGTGGCAGGCAGGGAGATCGCTCTGAATGTTTGGTGGCTGTGAACAGTGCTCGGAAGGAACGCAGAGAAATCGTGAGCATTGAACACCGTGGGCAGCAGCATTATGCAGCATGCTCCTAATGCACTGTCACTCATGTCCCATTCATCTCGCTCCAGCAAGATCAGGGTCAATGTCTGTTTCTCTGCCAAGCTTTTCTCTGCAGAGAGGTGTCATCAGTAGTTGGTTTAAAGCCAGAATCCATGCTCACTCGATAGTTGGCATTGTTTGCAGTGAAAGCCATTCCTCTAGTTGGAGTTACTAGGGCTCAGTCTGCATTCCTGTTCAATTCTTGGAATCTGCCTAGAGGAATCTATCTCTGTGGTGGGATCAACAGTAGGCACCAGTCTGTGCCCATTCAGTACCTGCCATCTGGTTGATGTGATCTATCACCTCTGATAAGATTAGCACTCAAACTGTGTGGCCATTCAATCTTTGGCCTCTTTGTGAGGAGCTTTACCTCTCGTGGTTGGTTTAAACCTAATTCTCTGCACCCATATTAAACCTATCCTCTCTCTGCAGAGTTTGAAGCACATTTATGAAAAAATAGTTGCTGGTGTGTGTTTGCAAGGAAGTGATGAAGACACAGAGCAGCCCTGCAGATTAGATCAGCACAGATCGGCAGTGCCGCGTGTGCGTGTCTGCCGTGCTGCTGTGAAGGCAACTAGGCTTCAGTGGCAGGCAGCGGCTGCTTGCAGACCCAAGAAGGATGAAGACACAGAGCAGCCCTGCAGATTCCATCAACACAATTTAGAGAATCACATGCATCAGATCTGGAGTGTGCCGCGTGCGTGCTGCTGCTGTGAAGAGTAGTGAATGCAGAGTAGTGAGTGCCGAGTAGTGAGTAATTAGTGCAGAGTAGTGAGTAGTGAGTGCAGAGTAGTGATTAGTGAGTGCAGAGTAGTGAGTGCAGAGTAGTGAGTAATGAGTGCAGAGTAGTGAGTAGTGAGTGCAGAGTAGTGAGTAGTGAGTGCAGAGTAGTGAATAGTGAGTGCAGACTACTAAGTGCAGAGTAGTGAGTGCAGAGTAGTGAGTGCAGAGTAGTGAGTGCAGAGTAGTGAGCAGTGAGTACTGAGTGCAGAGTAGTGAGTGCAGAGTAGTGAGTGCAGAGTAGTGAGTAGTGAGTGCAGAGTAGTGAGTAGTGAGTGCAGAGTAGTGAGTGCAGAGAAATGAGTGCAGAGTAGTGAGTAGTGAGTGCAGAGAAATGAGTGCAGAGTAGTGAGTAGTGAGTGCAGAGTGAATGTGCAGAGTAGTGAGTGCAGAGTAGTGAGTGCAGAGTAGTGAGTGCAGAGTAGTGAGTAGTGAGTAGTGAGTGCAGAGTAGTGAGTAGTGAATGCAGAGTAGTGAGTGCAGAGTAGTGAATGCAGAGTAGTGAGTGCAGAGTAGTGAGTGCAGAGTAGTGAGTGCAGAGTAGTGAGTGCAGAGTAGTGAGTGCAGAGTAGTGAGTGCAGAGTAGTGAGTGCAGAGTAGTGAGTGCAGAGTAGTGAGTGCAGAGTAGTGAGTGCAGAGTAGTGAGTGCAGAGTAGTGAGTGCAGAGTAGCCTCTCTGTGTGCGTCTAGTTGAAGTCTGCAGTTACCTTGAGTGCGAGTGAGCGAGATAGCTCAGCGGTTGATGCCCCTGCTGCTGAGATAGTACAGTTTCAGAGTGCAGTTTCAGAGTGCAGATTCAGAGTGCAGAGTGACAGTGAGTGCAGAGTGACAGTGAGTGCAGAGTGACAGTGAGTGCAGAGTGACAGTGAGTGCAGAGTGACAGTGAGTGCAGAGTGACAGTGAGTGCAGAGTGACAGTAGAGTGCAGAGTGACAGCAGAGTGACCCTCATTGCAGAGTGACACTGATTGCAGAGTGACACGGATTGTAGAGTGACACTGATTGCAGAGTGACAGTGAGTGCAGAGTAAAGTAAAGTAAAGTCCACATTTGTAAAGCGCACAATCACCCGTAAGGGTCTCTAGGCGCTGGGGGGCCGTCGGGAAGATTAAGCGAGCTATTGCCCAGAGTCACATGGTGCTGGGCTGACCTGCCGCCGGAGCCGGGGATCGAACCGTGGTCCCCAGATTCCAGCGTCAGTCGCCCTGGCCGCGGCGCCACACCTCTTCCAGTGATTGCAGAGTAACAGTGACTGCAGAGTAACAGTGACTGCAGTGTGTGAGTGTGCAGCGTGAACAATGTGTAAGTGTGCAGGGTGCACAGTGTGTAAGTGTGCAGGGTGCACAGTGTGTAAGTGTGCAGGGTGCACATTGTGTGAGTGTGCAAGATGAGTGTGCAGGATGAACAGTGTGTGACTATGCAGGGTGAACAGTGTGAGTGTGCAGTGTGAGCAGTGTGTGAATGTGTAGGGGCAGTGTGTGAGTGTGCAGGAAACAAACACTCAAACTAAGTCCACCACACACATACATAACACCACACACATAAGACCACACACACACCATACACACACACATACACCACACACACATACCACACACACACACACACACCACACACACACACACCACACACACCACACACACATACACGACACACACATACCACACACACACACCACTCTCTCACCACCACACACTCATCACCACTCACCACAACACACTCACTACCACAGACTCACCCCCACAGACACACCCCCACAGACTCACCCCCACAGACTCACCCCCACAGACTCACCCCCACAGACTCCCCACTACAAACACAACCACACACACAAACACACACACAACAACATAACACCAGCCGTCAGTGCACGCTGTCACCAGGGCCAAACACCACCAGCCATCAATGCACTTTTTCACCAAGCACAAACACCATCAGGCGTACAACACCAGGCAGCCGTCAGTGCATCCTTTTACAAGGCGCACTCACCAGCAACCATCAGTGCACCCTTTCACCAAACACACACACCATCAGCCATCTGTGCACACTTTTACCAAGCACACACCCACCAGCCGCCAGTGCACTCTTCCACCAAGCACACACACCACCAGCCATCACTGCACGCATCAATTGTTAACGCATCCACAATTAACTATTGTAGCAATCGCAGTATGGTACACTTTACTTTTAAAAATATTCATCTAAAGCACAGCATGCCACCATTGGTAAAATTACAATCCAACCAACATAATTCCACTACACACCACATGCACACACTCCATAACACATGGCGAAAACACATTGCCATTTACAATGCCATTAGCTCAAACTCAAATAAATCCGAGCCCGATTGCATTTCTAATGCTTGTTTACATGAGCAAGTAATGTCTTGAACAGGCCTGGGAAGAAAGTGCTGGAACAGACTAGCGTAGTGTTGACAGTATGCAAACATGTTTTAGTGGTCAATGGATTATATGCCAATCTTGGGGTGAATTAGGACACACACATTTCACTATGTATTACATAGTTTTCAAAATACGCTTTGGGGGCCGAGTGAGGAGTCGGTTTCTGAGGGAGACTTTAACTTTCCCGTATGTGGAGGCAACCTGTTCCTTTTTTTTCCAAGCATGCTTGAGAAGCCGAATGTTTTTAAGTCCCAGGTAATATACCAAGATGTCCTCAAAGGGGTTGTTACCAGGATGTGCTGGTTATTGGTATGATGAGCAGCTAAGGTGAAAGGACAATTCAGAAAGTGCACCATCAGCAGTTCAGAATATAAAGTTACAACCATTCATAAAGCAACTTTTGATTTGTTGCTTTAAGCTGACTCTAGGTCTTTACGGACACTGTCTCCAGTACAGAACTTTTCACTCTCAAATTATGGTTTTCAGATGTGTTAGTCTAACTAGTTGAATGGAAGCAAAACATGCCACCAACTAACAAAATACATTAGGTTATCACAAGTAAGTCTAGGACTGAAAACAGTGTCTGAGAGAACCTGGATCATGATGGTTACTCTGGCTTAAGGGCTCAAGCTGTCAATTAATGATGAAACACAAGAAGCACACGTGTTGGTTTGCTTCTCTGTGTAGAGAAGACATGATAAGGTGTCTGTGCTGAACTACTCATTTTGAAGAGATTTGAGTCTGATTTAACAACTTAAAAGGGAATCTTAAAGCACAATAAAATGAACAAATGTGAATAAGAGGTTATATTATCAGTAGTTCACAGTGCAAAATTGAAAGTGTTTCCCAAAAGGTTTTCGTTTTGTGACAAGGTTAAGTAATAGGTGAGCCAATTCTGGAAGAAGGTGGCATAGAGTTTGCAGACTGCAAGGTCAGAATGAAAACTTTTTGAGACATGTGACATGCACAGGGGTCTTTTCACTTTGCCTGCATGATCTATTATGTCAAAAGCTATGTCTCCTTCAATGTTTGCTTTAGGTGACAGTGATAATAGTGCTCACACAGGGGAAGTGGCTGGGTCAAGGACCAAGATGGCTGCTCGAGCCTGAAGCTCTGAAGGAAGTAAGGAAACCTGTTGGCCTGCATATGCCATGTAGCGCTTGCGCGCCTTGTAACATGCCAGCGTGTCCTGCAGGGCCCCCTGGCGAGTAACTGGAACAAGCTGGGGCCGAAAGAAGCGGAGTCGCGGCCTGTGGCGTTTGCGGCCTGATGCTGTCCCCGCAGCGACATGGGCTGCAGGCGAGCCTGAGGGTGGTGCTCCGATCGCATCTGCCCGCAGCACAAAACTCAAGGCTTGTTGAAGCGGGGTCCTGCAACGTGTATGCTCTGAATGCAATCAGAGGAGGCACCCCTGTGTGAAGTCAAACTGATGATAGTGAGTCAGAGCAAGTCTGCATTCTGTGGCCGCCTCCGTTCTGCGCTGAGGGCACAGGGGCTTGCTCAGGGATGGTGCGGAGGAGCCCTGGGGCACGTCGCTGGTGCCGAGGCCCAAGAAGGCCTTAATGACATCTCGGATTGCTTTAAGGGACTCTGAACTTGCCATGAATGCAAACTATCCCAATGAACCTCAGGAGCAGTATATCGAGCCGGGTCCCCAGTGGTGTCCGTGGAGGACCAAGGGTGCTACTGTCCCAGTGCCCGATGATCAGAGCATACAGGCCCTGCCATGACCACGTGGTCCCGCGAGGTACTGATCACATCTGCGAATTAGATGCAGCAAACAGAAAGTTGGCCCCAATGGTTTCACTACGACCTACAATAATACTGTAAGTGGCAATAGTCCTGTGAAACATATTGCAGCCCCGCCCCAGCAGTGCGCATTGGTGAACTACCTACAAACTGCCTGACAACAGAAGTTCTGGCTAAGGGCCCTGGGTGGGGCATCTGGCACGATGAGGCTTACAGATTCACTCCAACTCCCTTTGTCGTTCGACTCCACCAAGACCCCCAGAAGAGGAGGAGATGAGCCAAATGGGGGCATAGATACAAGGTACGGAATATTCATCAATGTTCTGACACTCTATCAAAGGCACTGGAATAGTTTAACTTAGCAAGAGGAGGGACTTCAACGGCTATTTAGGCAGGTCCAGCATACATGCCCAGTCAAACTCTAGTCACAATAGGTATGCAATTCCTCAAGGTGGAAAAAGTGATCAAGAAGTGGGAGGAGGGGGATCCTCCTTGTCGGAACTAGATTCCTCACACACCCAGCAAGCTAGGTGTCATGCTTCATCATTTGGACAAGCTCCTCGTCGGGTCGGCACTGCAATACCCGATGGGCACCTGCAAAGGGGCTCATTAGCGGAGATCTTTTGTTTCTTGCCGTATGCTGCTGTGGGTGTGAGGGGTCTAGGTGGTGTAGATACGGTGAAAGTGAGTGATATTAAAAAAAGGTTGGATAGTCCAAATAAGACTTTTATTCAGGCTGGCTATCCACCTTCTTAAAAGCAAATAAAGTGGCCACTCTCTGACTTTATGGTCCAGTGGTGCTAGGCTCTACTCTCATGGTCGACATGTTTCATGCACAGAGGTCTGGTGTGATCCATGCCAACCTACCCAGTTTTGCAAGCAACATCGCACCGATCTGGTTGCCATGAACACAACGACTGGCCACTCAAGCCCTGCCCACTCATCACCAAGTTACCCATGTTCAGAGGCCGGCGGCTGCCAGGGCAGGATTTATTCCCATTGCTTTGGGGCTGTTGCAGTTTTGATGGCTTACCCATCTGGTGGCTTCTGGGACTTGCAGAGGCACGAAGGCGCGCTTTGCCAGATGGGGGAGAACCATGCTTTTGTCCCTTTGACTTCATTGACACCCACAAGTTTCTAAGTGCACGCCATCATTGACAAATTGTTAGGCCATTGCTATTTGATGGCGTACCCTTCTGGTGTTTTCTGGGACTTGCAGAGGCGCGATGGTGCGCTTTGCCAGATGGGGGGGAACCATGCTTCTGTCCCTTTGACTTCATTGACGCCCACAGGTTTCTCCTCACACGCCATCATGTGACAAATAGTTAGGGCATTGCTATTTGAAGTATAACCTTGTCAATAGGTGCAATCCTTTGAGTGTTGTCTCCCCCCCCCCCCAAGGATGACTCCTAAAAGTTGCTTTTTGTTTGACACAGGAATGTCGATTGGGATCCTCTGGTGGCATCTTGTTCGCTGCCGGTAGTGGGAGGTGGGAAATCGGGATTATTGTATTGTATTGTTGTTATCTATCTGTGGTCTTCTTTTATTCAACCGGTCTCTATGTTTGCATGAAATGTAAGGCTCCCACAATCTGAGGGGTCGATTGGCATATACTTGCCCACCCTACACACCAGTCCCCCATGAGTGCACCTGCTAACACTCAAGAGCGACGCTCACTGACATGCATTACCTGGAATATTCAAGGGCTCTTCATCCCGCAAAATAGCCGACAAGTATTGTCCGAATTAACCAGGCAAGGGGTGCAGGTCGTATTCCTTCAAGAGACCACAGCGCCCGGGCGCTACGCCCCACTTTGCTCCTACTCGGGACACTAACAGATATTTTGCAAACTCTAGTATGTACTCCAGGGGAGTGGGCATCATGGTGGACAAGTACATACCTTTCAAAGCACGAGAGGTGGTCTCTGACCCTGGGGGCCGATATCTAATAGTGGCAGGCACATTAGCTACCACCCAACTGCTGTTAATAAATATTTATGCGCCAAACGCAGACTCCCCAGACATATACTCAGGCATATCTGCGCACCTCATACACTTCTACTGTACTCATGGGAAGAGATTTCAATATCTCCCCGAACCCGCTGCTTGATACAACTGGTTTTGGCCCTGTAATGAAGCCACACTCCTTACAAGCACCGACCGCAATGACACAATTCCACTTATAATAGAAGTATGGCGGCACAAGCATCTAACTGGCAGAGAATACTCATTCTACTCTGCTCTGCATGGAACCTGGTCTCCTATTGACCATTGGTATATCACGTCCAACTGATCGTTTATCGATATTGTGCACCTACACAGAACCCTATCAGACCATTCTCCTAGAATACTCACTTCACAGATGCCGGAGGGCTTGCTAAGGTGAGGACCCTGGTGCTTCTCCACAAACGTATTATTAGATGAAGTCGAGGTGCGAGACGCAATGGTGGAGTACTTCCAGCACAATAAGGGCACGGTACATAAGTCCTTGACATTATGGGACGCATTCAACGCCTACATAAGAGGGGTGTGCATTGCCAAACACTCAGGGATTTTGACATCAATACAGCAAGACCTAACACGAGTGGCGATTACTTGACGTTGAGATGCTCAGAGGGGAACACCGTACACTTTTGTGTAGAAGGGATGGCCTTATGCATGAATTTTAAAACCTTGCCCACCCCGGGTAAATATGGAAGATTGTGGGCCTATGGGGAAGGGGAGAAGCCTGGCCCCACCCTAGCCAATACTCTGCCCCCACCGTTTCAGGCAGCACTGAGCCCATCCTTGCAATTAGAAGACGGGACCGCCGTCACAGACTCAGGAGATATAGCTCATACGTACACAAACTATTCTCTACTTCTGGAAAGCCATTGCAGACTACTTAGTCGCCATGGTCCAGCTAGAACCAGGCAAGCAGCAATTATTAGCTGCACCATTCATGTGCAATAAGATTGGGGAAGCAATCGATGCACTAAATGGCACCTGTGCTCCCAGACTTGATAAAGCATATAAAGCTGAACTGATTCTGCACCTACTCGAAGTTTACACGGAGGCCCCGTCAGATGGTATTCTACCCGAGGCCATGCAGGAAGTAGTTATAACCCTTTTGTTAAAACCTGGCAAATCTCCAGAATGCTGTAAGTCGTATCGCCCATTGTCTTTATTAAATCACAATTATAAAACGTCTGTCCCTACTAATGAATGAGATTGTATCCCCACTGCAATCTGGCTTCCTGTCCAATCGTTCCACGTCAATAAATTTGCGCATTATATTTACAGTACTCAATAAGATCAATTCTATGGCGGTGGCAGTCCTATTAGACGTGGAAAAAGTCTTTCCTATTCGCCACCTTGAGCAAGCTGGGGTGCCCGAGGGGATTCTGTGACTTGGTCCACAGTGTGCGTTAACGTAAATGTCACCATAACAAACCAGTTCTCGCTAACCCGAGGTACGCGGCAGGGGTGCCCATTATCCCGGCTCTTATTTATTATACCAATGGACCCACTTGTCCCCCAGCTGCAAGAGCTACACTTGGCAAACGGAGTAAAATTTCAGCGAGGCCCATTGGTGGCATCCCTATATGCAGGTGATATTATGCTATTCCTCAGAGATCCGGAACCCAACCTAGCCCCAATACTGAGAGAAGAGATCCGATATGGGGCATTGTCTGGCTTGTCCATAAATTGGACCAAGTCTGAGGTTTTCCCGTTAACGGACACTACTACCCAGACTGCTCTAGACTTCCCTCTCCAGTGGTGCACGAACCCCCTAAATATTTGGGGATTTATCTGCATCACTCTAGCCCGGATGTAATTTGATTGAACTATGGCCCAGCAGTAGACAAGTTATCTACCTTCATCGACAGGTGGATTAAACTTCAACTGTGAATGGATGGTAGGATCCTGATAATAAAAATAGTAGTACTCCCCTGTTTTTATTTTATAACCTGCGCAGTCTACTCACCCAGCTGACATGGGTTGGGGCGCATCCGAGGATCGGATGGGTTATGCAACTTTGCCTTATGAACAAGGTGGATTCGGTGTACTGAATTTCTATCTCTGTTATCGAGTTGTGAAGGTACATTTCTCCCACCATTGGTATCACCACGGCGCACGCTTGCAATTCCTCAAACCTGAAAGTTCGCCGAACCACCCTTATCCATTAGATACACTCTTGCTGTGCGGACTTCCCAGGAATACTACAGACATACAAACTATTGCAACTACCTGTTGGGCATGAAACAAACTCCAATGGTACCTTGGTTATGGGTACTTGTACTCATTGAACATTCTGATAGCAGATTACCCTTGGATACCAGTGTCCACCGAGTCGCTTACCAGGGGAACCCTGGCCACCTGACGAGCCAGGATTGCGCATAGGTACATCTTTAATGGAAGGGGACAATGTCACACACATGGATGGGTTCATTTTATATAGGCTGCACAGCACTCTGCGGGTCAGGGTTCCCACTTCTCCCTTAGAGCCTCATGAGTTCCCTCTACTATCAACAGTCATCACGACTCCTGAAGCAACACACTTAGTGGCCAGACTATCACGCAGCATCCAATAGGAGGCCCATTGTTGACAGGGGATCGAGGGTGGACTGGGAGAGGGATTTGGGAATCCAGATGTCGGACAAGATATGGTTCTATTGCTGCAGGCAGACTAGACTGCTCTTGAATAATCATCACCACAAGATATTACATTTTAAGTACCTACACTAGTCGTACTCCACCCCACACTTACTGTCCCAAACAGACCCCGCCAAACTCCATGCATGTCGAAAGTGCGTGTCGGATCAGGCATACTTCATACTTTTGGCCTGAAACTGTGCACCTGTATTGGTGTACTGGGAGGATGTGTTCTGGGTCCGATCGCAGATGGACGAGACCGCAATGGACCCTGACCCATTAATGGCCCTGTTGGGTTATGTCCAGCCGGTACCGAAGGGTATTCAGCAATACACTGCAATGGTGTTTTTGTTGGCGAAACAACAGGAATCAATGCATTGGGGAGCAACAACTTGCCCAACTTCCCCCAGGATCAAGCTCTGGCTGCAGGACTTGGTGAATTGTGACAACACATGTGGCATATATGCCTCTCTCCACTGGAAACCTCCGTACCTAAATACATTTGGCAGCCGTTGAAGTCATATTTACAAAGGTTCCCCTTGGAATCAGTTGAACATTCCTCAGCCTGATGTCAGACACATTTGGAAGTTAACATGAGGAGGTGGGGTGAGGGAGTGGGTATGAAGATGAATGTACTACCACCTTTTTCTACCACAAGCATTCTGTGCCCCAGCTTGCTCAAGGTGGCGAATAGGAAAGGGTTGATCACCGATGTACGTTGTTATCTAGCGCACTGGAACCTTAGCTATGTAGCGTTCATAACCACATCTTGAGCAGTGGAATCACAAACCGACTGTTGAGATATAATTGGTGAGGTGACAAGACAATCGAGAAATTGTTAAAGAACGCTCTAATGTGGGGACAGACTGAAGCTGGCTGAGGCACCTGTATGACTGGAGGTAAACTAGAGACCGTCATTTGATATTGTCCATTGCTGTTAGTTTTTCTCTTTTCTTGTTGTTGTAAACTGCAAATTCTAGAAAAGCCAATAAAATAAATTAAAACAAGTATTGAAAATGCAATTGGTCTCGCCTTTGATTAAGTTAAAGCCATTTGCTTTGCTAATGGTATTGTATAGCAAAGCAAATGGCTTTAACTTAATGAAAGGCGAGACCTATTGCATTTTCAATGCTTGTTAGTTAAGGTCTCCAAGGCTATAACTTCTACCTGGAGGCAAAGAGCTTTTTCTGTGGCAGCAGCCATAAACTGGAATTCTTTGCTATCCAGTCACAGTTCTCGCTAGCCCCAACTAAAAAAAGAGGACTTCAGTATTGCTTAAACCCTTTCTATGAGTTCTGAAATGATATATTATATATATATATATATATATATATATATATATATATATATATATATATATATAAATAATATACCCCCTTTTTGAATAGCGAGGCACCGCGACAACTACTTGGCAATTTATCTACTCACCGCGAGTTCTGGGAGCGGAGGTACGCCGATGCTACATCACGCGGCGAGACTCCAGCAGCAACGTGTCCCGGTGAGTCTGCCTTTCAATATGCTATAAGTAGTGCATCAAGTCGCAAGGAGTGGTGGGGACGTTTGAAAGTGCAACTCTCTCTGCTAAACCCGACTTATACCACCATGTCGGACATGTTTTGTGAGAATAGTCGCCGTGAGGCGGCCAAAGGAATTTTTAAAAAACAAAGCACTGCGGTGTCTCCAGAAGAGACAACAACAGCACAAACACAAAGCAATGAACTGAAAGAAATTCTTAACAAGTTGGAACGGCCCTACGAGCGTGAGGTATGAAAATGGTGGGAGGCCACAAGCTTACAAAGCTATATTGAAGAGCAACGTGTCCCCAGAGGGCTAAGGGTATATACGGTGCCCTCCTATGAGAACCCTGACCCCCAACTCCTCACTGACTGGGCGGAACGCACTGCCCATTATTGCGAAGGCACCCTTAAGATCCTCGTCAAGTATGGCTGGAGTGACCGGGAGAGGGCATTGCTAGAAATTAAGACCTTAGAGGAGGATCTAAACAAAGAGGAGAACAAGATGAAAGTGGAGGAATTTAGGGAACAGATGAAAGCACGTCTCTTGAGATATGAGCAGAAGATAAAAACTAGAAAACAAGAGAAATACATCAGAGATGAGAATGACTACTTGCAGGGGCGAGTTCTAACTTTCGCAAAGAAGTTTGGTGGTCCAAGAAAAGAATTACATCGAAGCAGACAAATAACATCGGCACCACGAGTGAAAACCTCAGAGTCTGAGGTCACTGAAAACGAATCAGGTGACGAACAACTGCCCCCAAGGGTAGAAGTAAGAGGCAACCAAGTTCCTTTTCACAACGAATTTCAAGTCATTCGACAGTCCTGGTGACGGGGTGGCAAAAACAAACCCCCGGAGGGCCCCACAGAAAAACCCGGAAAACCAGAAGAGGAAGGAGGGGCAGGAATAGGGAGGACCCCAAATTGGGCCTATCGCAGCAAGAAGAGAACCGCCAAACGTCAGTAGATGATACCAACTTAAACGTAGTCACATCAAGAAATTTAACAACTGCGGAGACTAAACCTCTAAGCTTGGGCCTCACTTTCTGTCCGAGTAATAATCTGGAGTACACACAGACACGGATAGACCTTTTCTGTTTTATACGCAAACTAAAGCTACATAAATACTTCAAACTTCGTCCACATACCAAAGATCCAAAAATATTATCCAACAGACTTACAGCTACAGACATTCTGAGCAGTAAAGATTTACCAGCAATGGAACTTTTGGATGATCTAAGATCTGAACAAGATACACAACAAGATCCAGTCCAAATAGAGACTATGGACACGGCCGAAAGAGCCTCTAGACGAGGCATTAATCAGGAGAAGGAAGAGAGCCACTTTAATCCATGTTCGGTATTCAACCCTCAGTTACCATGGGATGCAATAGACGTTTTTGCAGAAGCCATGAATAATGATCTTCTGAAATTGAGAAAAACTAATAAGAACTGTGCAACACCCGCGAACATAACTCCATCGGAAAGAACTGCATTGCAAGGCTTGATGAATGATACCAATACTATTATCAAGCCCTCAGACAAAGGAGGGAACGTCGTTTTAATGACAAGGGTTGAATATCGCAAGGAGGCTATCAGACAACTTCCTGATGAGAAGTATTATGTACAAACAAACATTGATGCATATAAACAGAGTGTGGAACTCTACGACAGACTTTTAAGGAAGTGGTATGATGAATCTATGCTAGGGAGCGATGAACAT
This sequence comes from Lissotriton helveticus, assembly GCF_964261635.1. Classification (NCBI taxonomy): domain Eukaryota; kingdom Metazoa; phylum Chordata; class Amphibia; order Caudata; family Salamandridae; genus Lissotriton; species Lissotriton helveticus. Next base: position 1,598,174,872 of record NC_136068.1, on the reverse strand, counting down.
ATGTTCTTACGAAGCAGTAATCCTACAGTTCCCACATTTTACCACCTTCCCAAATTGCACAAAGACTGTCTACATCCCCCCGGCAGGCCCATCGTATCTTCTGTGAACGGACTAACAGAGCATCTGTCCATGTTTATCGATAGCTACTTGTTCCCTTTTGTAGAAAACCTGCTGTCAAATACCAAGGACACGAAGGACTTTCTCAACAAGATCACGACAATCACCTGGGACTCTACATATTTATTAATGGTGCTGGATATCACCAGCTTATACACATGCATCCAGCATGAACATGGCCGGTTTGCTATCCGGCACTTTTTGGAACAACGTCAACTTCGCTTTGCAAAACATAATTTGATGATTCTTGAGTTTGCTGAGTTCTGTCTCAAAAACAACATCTTTCTATTCGAGGATCAATTCTTCAGACAAGTGTCAGGGACAGCGATGGGCACCAGCTTCGCTCCCAGCTATGCGAATTTATTCGTTGGCTGGTGGGAGGAGCAGGTGCCTAAACACTTAGAGGGACAGGACAGCGGCAGGGTCGTTCGATGGTATCGATATATCGATGACCTGTTCATTGTGTGGCAGGGGACAATGGACAGTGCACAGAGATATGTCGATGCCTTGAATAATAACAACTACAATCTGCACTTCTCTGGTTCAATTAGTTCGGTGGCAGTGAACTACTTGGACCTGAGGGTGTTCATTGAGAGTGGTGAATTGCACACGGCATTGTATCGTTAACCTACAGCCGGTAATTCCACCCTGTACGCCAGCAGCAATCATCAACCGAAGTTGATTAAGAGTATACCTTATGGTGAACTCCTTAGAATAAGGAGGAATAGCTCCAGAGAGCAGGATTTCGAGGCGGCCGCCTCGGAATGTATCAGCAGGTTTCATTCAAGAGGTTACGACAGCAAATTGCTCAAAGACACCTTACAGAAGGTTAGAAAATTCCCAGACTAGAGCTTCTCAAAGAGAAATCGAAGGAAAGTACACCTAAGACAGAGAGTAAATTCCGTATGATCACCTCGTACTCACCTGAAGCAAATCATTTGAGGAATTTGTTACGTAAGAACTGGCATATCCTTATGACGGATAATGTAATAGGGGATGATATACCCAAATCTCCCTTGGTTACATTTAGAAAAGCTAGATCTCTGCAGGATATGCTTGTGAGAAACCACCTAGACAAAGATACAATAAGACCAAACACCCTTAAAGATATGAAAGGCTTCTTTCCCTGCGGCAAGTGCAAGGCTTGCATAGCCAGCAAGAGAGTTCTTATGTATAATATACCTGATGCAGGTTTAACCAAGACCATCACGAAGTTCATCACTCGCAGCACACCGTATGCGGTGTACTGTCTGGTCTGCCCCTGTGGCTTACGCTACATAGGTAGTACCATACATCAACTAAAGATCAGGGTCTTGGAACACATTAGGGCAATTGACAAAGTCGATCCGGCCTATCCTGTCGCACGGCATTTTGCCGAAAGTCACCAGAGCGACAGGAGTAAGCTTCTGTACTTTGGTCTAGACTATATCCCGTATACCATCAGGGGGGGGGACAGACTGCGCAAGTTAAGACGCTTGGAGTCTAGATACATTATCGATTTGTCAACCAAGTTTCCCAAAGGCTTAAATAGTGGGGAAGAGATGGCTGTCCACTTGGGCTCATAGATTGGTTACTTTATGAGTATCTTGAGCGATTAAGTCTGTACGTATCTATCTATTCATGACGATGCTTGAAGGTTTAGATTGAATCTTTCAGGATTTAAATGAACTAATGCAATGTGTAAATAATAATTGATAGCTACAAAGAATGCACCGTATACATTTATAGACACTTGTACACATTCTGATCTATGTTTTCGGATTTTGAATTTGATTTTATCATTTTTGTCCTATTTTGAGCTGTTATTTTGACAATCAGATTTGAGACGGCTTGCTTGTGCTTTACCAAATGTATTGTGTTTTCACTATGGTCTAACAAGGGACACAAGCCGATCCACGGCTAGATCTTTATTGCACCACTGTATTCAGTTCGATTATTCGTAATCACGAATGCAAATTGCTGCATTCTTGTGTATTCTACCAATTAATCTAGCTAGTATTTACTAGTAAGAGTAACACATTCCAATATGCCGCCCATGCTTTCCACAGTGGTCTCTGTTGTCCTTTGTCTATGACCTTAAAAAATGTAAATCGTGATAAACTTTATAAACATGCTCGACGCACGGTGGTGGCAAAACCGAAGAAGGCTACACGCCGAAACGCGTCTGTTCAGTTGACAGAGATAAGCGAATAAAAGTTTGCCTGAAAACGTCACCCCACGAGTGCGGTTTTCTTTGTTGACAACGAAGGAATTCGGAGATATATATATATATATCTCCAAACAAAAGAGGCTCAAAGCTTGAGGTACCACTCACAGTGCGTTTATTAACCTTTAATTCAGGAGGGATGCAGCGCACAGGGCATCACCTTCCAGCAGTTTCTGTGCTCCAAACGTGTTTCGGGCTTCCATAGCCCTTGTTCACTGGCTTTTCTCAGGGGTAAAAACAGCTGATGAAATTTCCACCGCACTTGCAGTGGTGGTTTAGAAGTCCTGCCTTAAGTAGGCGTGGTTGCTGGGCATTCTGGTAATAGTGGTTCTTTCATTGTCTTGGTGCCCCCAAACAATCACAATCACCACATTGGGTCGCTGTATAGAGGTGAAGCTGGGACCCCACATCTATTGACTCACTGATGAATGGTACGCGTTGTTCCTTTTCCGCACTTGTCATCATCGGCGGAGGAGCTGCAACGTCCGCAGCGGGGTACCTTGCAACCGGAGCAGGCCGCTGTAAATCCAAACAAAAGAGGCTCAAAGCTTTAGGTACCACTCACAGCGCGTTTATTAACCTTTAATTCAGGAGGGATGCAGTGCACAGGGCGTCACCTTCCAGCAGTTTCTGTGCGCCAAATATATATATGTTAATTGAAAAAAACCATAGGTTTCAGGAGCGTTCTAGTTAGTTGGACATTTCACTCGTACAAAACCATAGAAATTCCACTGTTCTAGTTAGTTCGGCTAACTATAACTCACACACCCGCAATGCACTGCTGATGACGTCACATATTACATCAGTCATGACATGGTCAGTGACATCAGTCATGACATCATCCTGTGAATGCGTGTTTTTGTGAAATTTTTGTGTGTATGTGGGGGGTCATGTTCTTGACTTGGTATGCACCAACTTTGACATTAGTCTGTCCCCCCCGATGCCTATGCCGTGGTCCGACCACTGCCTGATTAAGTTCGCTTGGTAGTTAGATGAAGATCTGAGGAAAATTCCTTCTTTGGCACATCGCCCACGGATTAATTTGACGTCCCTATCCGAGTCCCTTTCCGACACCCGTCCGGTCCCTATGATGGAGCTTGAAGCGACTGTTGACGCATTCAATCTTTGGATAGCGAATGGTGTCGCTGCCTCCACTAATGTGGGGGGTATCCGGCGGATGCGATCGAGACCCTCACAACCATGGTTCACGCATGCTCTGCGGGAACAGAAGTTGGTCTGTAAGAAATTAGAGCGAGTTTGGAGACAAGCTTACCTGCCAGCCGAAAAGAAGTCCTTACGTGCAGCCCAAAAGGACTATTACGCTGAGATTAAGACAGCTAAAAGCAGGTATTATTCGGACAGAATCGAGAAGGCAGATAACAACAGTAAAGAGATCTTCTCAATTGTCCAAAACTTTCTATCTCCATGTGCTGCTCAACCTCGGCTCCCTTCTTCCGCTCAATGGTGTGAAGAATTGTCTTGTTACTTTACGGACAAAATTGCAAAAATTCAATTGAACTTAGAAGTGGCTCAAAAGTCCTCCATGACCCCACCCGCCCTTTTACCATCGGATAGCCGATGTTTAGAGGATCAGTTTGTTGCTTTCCAGCCGGCCTCGGAATCAGACATACGGCATTTACTGGCAGCGTTGAAGTCCGGATCTCCTTCAGACCCCTGCCCAGCCAGGGTTTTGGGAGGGATAGCGGATATTATTAATCAAGAGGTGACTCAAATCATTAACCTCTCCCTTTCCATGGCCTTGATTCCGAGAAGTTGGAAGGAAGCAAAACTGCTCCCTCTGTTAAAAAAGGCGGGTCTAGATCCAGCAATGCCATCGAGCTATCGGCCCATCTCGCTGTTGCCAGCTCTGGCTAAAGTGTGTGAGAAGGTGGCTTTTAAACAGCTAGATAGCTTCATTGAGTCCTCCCACGCCCTACATCCTGCTCAGTCAGGGTTCAGAGCGGCTTATAGTACCGAGACAGCACTAGTCGAGGTCTCGGAGGCAGTCCGAGAGTGCTTGGACGGGGGCGGCAGAGCGGTCCTGATTCTATTGGACCTCTCTGCCGCCTTCGATACGGTGCCCCATGCCTTGCTTATTGCAAGACTGCGAGCCGTCGGCATTTCAGGGTTGGCTCTTGACTGGTTGTCTTCGTTTTTGAGCGATAGAACTCAGCAGGTCTGGATGCCCCCTTATTCTTCGGCTCCGAAGAGACTGACAACTGGAGTTCCGCAGGGTTCTACGCTAAGCCCTTTATTGTTTAACGTTTATATGACCCCTCTACTATATCTGGCGGAACAGCTGGGAGCCAAGATAATGGCTTACGCTGATGACACAACTGTTATTCACCTGGCCTAAGGGTGTGCTTGATCCATCAGCAGTCCAGCATTGTTTGTCGGAAGTATTTCGGTGGCTTGCACAAGTCCAACTTAAGTGCAACGAAGACAAGTCCGAAGTCCTGTTCTTCGGTTCCTTTCCTGACAACTTCAAGGATCAGATTTGGCCACCGGACCTGCCCTGCCCTAGTGCGACTGGAGGCCCAGCTAAGAACTTGGGGGTCTGGTTTGGTCAGGATCTGAAGTTTTCGGATCATATAAAAAAATTGACCGGCATTTGTTTTGGTACCCTGCGATCCTTGAGAAGATTTTTTCCTCTTCTGCCCAGGGCAGCCAAGGAGACTGTTCTTCGAGCCCTGATCTTATCTTGGCTCGATTACGCCAATGCTTTATTTAGTGGCCTACCTGCGTACATGGTTCATCGCCTGCAGGTGTTACAAAATGCTGCTGTGCGTCTGCTTTTCTCTCTCCCTAGGAGGTCGAGCGTGCGGAGCCACTTACGAAGTTTGCATTGGCTTCCTGTACAACACCGAATCCTATTTAAAATTCTTGTGCTGGCATTCAGAGCAGCTCATGGCCTGGGACCGACGTACTTACAGAAACGGTTTTCATTCTATACTCCAAACCGTGCTCTACGATCGGCCAATCAATGCCTACTGGCCACTCCCAAATATAAATACGCACGTATGGGCGGCCAATCAATCTCAGTTAAGGCAGCATCCGCATGGAATGCCCTTCCCTTGTTCCTTAGAGCCTCGCCGACCATCACTATTTTTAAAAAGGAACTTAAGACTCATCTGTTTAATGCTCCACTCTAACAGATCGCTCTGGTTCTGATCCATAATGCCATGTCACTCACCGCGCCAGGATACCTTGTGGTAATTGAGCGCGTTATAAAAGTTTTAATAAACATAAACATATATGTCGAGGTTGATGGAAGAATAAGTGGGTATATAAGTGTATAAATGGATGTTTGTGTGAAACTGATTTCATAACTGACTGATTAATTGTATCTTAGTGAATACGTGGGTTAGTGAGTAATCTTTAAATGTGTACATATCTGTATCAGTCTCTCACTGTGCATAAGTGGCAGCATGGGTTGGTGAGTGTCTATATGGGTTATTAGTTGGTTTTTTGAGTATCTGTAGGAGTGTCTGGGTGGTTTAATGGGGTATTACTTTGTGCATAGATGCATGAATGAGTGAGTCACTGTTTGTATGTGTTGAAGACAGCATGTGTGCAGGTCTGTATGGGTAGAGGAGTGTGTGTATGGGTGTGTTGAGTGAATGACTGTCTCAGTGTATTTATGAGTAACTACATATGTTTTAATCTAGTATATGTGAGTATTGGTGTATGTAAGTTAGTATATGTGAGAGTGAGAGATTGGAAGAGTACCTGTATAAATGAGTGTGTGTTTCTATAAGTGATTGTTTACGAGAGTAAGTATGTGTTAGTTTCTGTAGCAGAGCGGTGGTGTGTGTATAACTGTATACGCAAGTAAATGGATGTGTGACTATGTGTGTGAGTAACTATGGATGAGTGGCGGTGTGTAAGTGTATGTATAGGTGTATAAGTACATATGATGAGTGAGTGCATGTATGAGTGAATGTATAGGACTTTTGGTGAATGAGTGGATGTGTGTGTTTAGATCTTGAAATTAGTGAATGGGTATCTTGTAACTGGTATTGGTATGTCCATTGTTTTGAAAATTGTATTTTGTATTTTAGAGTGGTTATATTAGGATGAGAGGAGGTCTGCCACTCTATCACAAGGATGATGTCATCAATGATGTCATTTGAGATGTCATGACCATGTCATGAGTGATTTAATATGGGACGTCATCAGCAGTGCATTGTGGGGGCGTGAGTTATAGTTAGCTGAACTAACTATACAGGTGGAATTTCTATGGTTTATTACGAGTGAAATGTCCAACTAACTACAACGCCCCTGAAACCTACGTTTTTTTTCAGTGAATTTCTAGGGTTTTTTAAATGCTAATTTCTAACTATAAAGTACCTGAAACCTATGTTTTTTTCGGTGACTTTCAAAGGTTTTTGAAATGCTAATTTCTAACTATAACATGCCTGAAACCTATGGTTTTTAAAGTGAATTTCAAAAGTTTTTTAAATGCTAATTTCTAACTATGCATACAGAGGTAGGACATGTGAAGAAAGAAGAAAAACGCATACAAAGAAGCAAAGAAATGCAAAAAGAAGCAACAGAAGTCCACAAAGACTAAGAAAAGTGCAGGAAGAAGCAAGACATGTGCAGAAAGAACCAACAGAGAAGCAGAAAGAAGCCTTGTTGCAAAATCATCCTGTGCCCACAACTTTTTCTGATGGGTACTGGTGGTAACTGACTCTGACTAACCAGGCCTAGAGCCAGTGCTACGCCAAAAGACAATTAGAATACAGTGAAAACACCTACATACACTAGGGAACACTATGTGTTGGGGTACCCCTATGATTAGCATGACCTCCTCTGTAAGGCCCTATTACATAATAGGGCAGGGGGATTAAAACTACCTCTTAAAACCCGCTACGGGGCGCGTTTGCACAGTGGTGAAGGGAGGGTGGGGCCTGTGGCGCGTTTTAAGTTGGGGGCTTAAGTCCTCTTGAATCCTGAGGGTCCCTGGGGTCCAACTAGCCGACCAGGTACCTCCAGTAAGTGCCACAGAGCTGCATTGCAGAGGTATAAAAAGGGGCGTGGCCTGTACCACACCTCTGCAACCCAGACCTGTGGCGCTTACTGGAGGTACATGGTGGGCTAGTTGGCCCCCAGGGACCCCAAGTATTGAAGGGCAATGTAAAACGTGCCACAGGGCGCGTCTGCATAGTGTTGGTGGGAGTGGACGGGGCCTCCGGCGCACTGCCATCTTTTTTTTTTATGTTATAGAAGGGGGCTGTGTGGCCCCCCCTTCCTTTCCTATTTTTAGGGCCCTGGGGACTCCATTCCCCAGGGCCTAATATTTTTTTATATTTTACAATCGGGAAGGGGTCCGCGTGGCCCCCAGTCCAGAGGCCAGTTTCGGCCCCGGGGACCCCATCACTCGGGCACGGACACTTAAAAAAAAATATATTTATAAAGGAGGGGGGCCGCATGGCCACCCTCCCGGGCCACTTCTAGATCCTGGGACCCCATCCCCCGGGGTTGGCCTTCTCCATTGGGGACCGTGGGGGGAACCCTAATGCCCCCACGGTCCCTGCCGGCTCCCCGCCTCCTGTGGGAGCTGGCGTTGCTTTTCCATACAGGGAGATGCTAAGATGCAGCTCCCTGTGTGGAAAAGCAATCTGGTTTTGTTTTTGGAAGGGAGCAGGTTTGCAGGGTTAGTGGTCCCTGAGGCACCGGGGGGGCGGGGGGAGGGCGTGTGCCCCCACAATTATAAATAATAAAAGCCCCTGGGTGGCGGGCCCCGGGGGGGGCCTTGGAGGCCACCCACCTATTAAATAAGAAGCCCCGGGGGGTGTGGTCCCCAGGGCTGCTGGTAGGGCTACTTGCCCCCCGCAACTCTGTAATCAAGCCCCGGAGGGGGGGGGGGGGGTGGCAGTCCCCGGGGTTGCGGGGGCCCCCGCATAAATTTTTTGAAAATGCCCCCAGGACCTGGCCCACCTCGGGGCCTCAATTAAGTGAAGCGGATTCACGCACCCAGAGTGAATTTCGCTGAAATTGTACAAACAAAAAAATGCTTTTTTGGCCCTGGGGGTCCTTGTGGGACCCCCTGAGCAGGCCTAGGGGGTTAGGGTGTTTCTACCTTGCCCCCTTTTCTTGTTTTGCGCATTTCGATGGCTGCCATAACTTCCTGGTTTGGAGTGGTGACAGCCAATTAGAATGCAGCTCGTGGTTGGGAGGGTCCGCGGATCCTCCGCGCCTCTAAATATCAAAACACCATTTTAAAAAAATATGGTCTCTTTCTGAGCCAAGGGCTACCTTTGTACCAAATTTGGTGTAATTCCCTTCAGCAGTTCGGGCTGTAGCAGTGTCTAAAGTTTCTTATGGAATTAACATTGGAAAAACACGTTTTGGGACCCCCCACCCCTTTTTTCTCGGCCCCCGCTTGCAAATCACCCCAAAACTTTCAAGATAGGAACGGACTGGAGCGCTCCACTAGTTTTGCAAATTTCGCAAAGATTCGTTAACCGGCGCCACAGTTATTGGGGAAAAAAATGCTTTTTTAATAGAAACAAGGTCCTAACTATGACTACCTAGTGGCGACCGCCAGTAGGTATATACATATACACTGCAAGACGCTCTACCCTTACAAATTGACAGCTTCAGTAAGTTATATTTTTAGTACAATTACTCAACGGTCTAGGGTGCACTTTACAAAAAAAAGATTTAACATAAAATATTATGTGTAAATCAGGTTTGTTGTGTCAATGTTCTGTCTTGTGAGGTGACATGGAAGATGAGTGGTTCATTGCAAATAAGCAAAAAAAAGTATATTCCAGCAATTTTAATCAGACAAACAGGCGAGGGGCATAGTCCACAGTAAAGAATAATGTATTACTTCCAAAATAATGACTACACAAAGGCCAATGGGTGTTTTGCGATGTTCATCGCTTCATCAGGCCCATCTAGTATGTTTCTATTATTTATTACAAAATATAAAATAATCAATCAATATAAGTAAAATTCCTCATTTTGAAATTATACACCTCAAAGTTTCATTCTGCATTTAATTTATACTTTGGTATCAAATATAACAAAAGCAATCTCCAAAATCATTGTTTAAAAAACATATTTCTTTTGTAGTTACTATTGAATCCTACCAGTAGGTAATTCACCACCCATCTATCCTAAGAGAAATGGCAGAACTTACACTCTTTACATCGACCTCATAGGCTATGTTATGTTTGAAACAGGAGACTTCCCTAGCTGCTGGAAGCAGGCCTCCATACTCCCACTGCTGAAAAAAACTAACTTGGACCCAAAAGATCCAAATAATTTCAGACCCATCTCCCGCCTCCCACTACCAGCTAAAATAGTGGAAAAGGAAATGAATGCTCAGTTGAGCTCATTCCTATATGAGAACAGGTTACTGAACCCTACACAATATGGTTTTAGACCAGGGCACAGTACGGAGACCGCCCTGATTAAATCAACTGAAGTAATCAGGAAAGCCCTAGACCAAGGTGGCAAGGCGGCCCTCATCATGTTGGATCTGTCCGTGGCCTTCGACACGGTCCATCACGATCTTTTGATGGACCGCTTGTCCAATATTGGAGTCAATGGTAGGGCTTGGAGGCTGTTAAAAGCCTTTCTGACGGACAGGAAACAAACTGTCTCCTTAGGAAATTCCGAATCCAAATCTTTCTCGCTGCCATGCGGGGTTCCACAGGGGGCGTCCCTTAGCCCTACCCTTTTTAATGCATACGTGGCATCCCTGGCTCCCTTGATAAGATCGTATGGTTTTAGTCTCACGTCCTAAGCAGACGACAAGCAAATTGTCGTGTCTCTCCTTCCAGGGTTTGAAGCAGACATCAGCAAGAACTTCCATAACTGTATGGGAGCAGTTAGCTCTTGGATATCTCAAAATTGCAAGAAACTGAACTTGGGTAAAATCGAGGTACTCACGTTTGGAAAAAACGCTACATTTTGGACCACAGACTGGTGGCCAGCTGATCTGGGCATCCTTCCTAAGCCTACAGAAAAGGCAAAAAGTCTAGGCATCCTAGTGGACAACAAACTGAATTTTGAGCACCAGATAAGGCGACCACCTCAGCTACCTTTCAATCCCTCAAACTGCTAAGGAAGGTCAAACCATTCCTGCCAGAAGAAAGCCTACGAACAGAGGTCTCATTCATTATTTTGACAGACTGGACTACTGCAATAGGCTCTATCTAAACACTCTAGAGCGACACCTGAATAAACTACAGACCCTGCAAAACGCAGCAGTAAGGCTGGTGAAAGGCACCCCTAGATTCACATCCGTAGCCAAAGAAATTAAAAGGCTACATTCGCTTCCCATTAGGTAAAGGGTGAAATTCAAATCACTGTGCACTGGTTTTAAGGCACTTCATGGCCAGGGTCCCGAGTACTTGACCCACCAATTCAGATGGTACAACTCCAAAAGAACCCTTTGTTGATCAGGAGCTAAATTTGTGAGCATACCGCCCACGAAGAAAGCTTCATGGGGAGGGAGAAGTTTTGTCACAGGGGCACCCAAGACTTGGAAAGCCCTCCTGTGGAGTCTGAGGAACTCCACAGACCTTCTAGCCTTCAGGAAGCAACTTAAGACCTGTTTTTTTAAGGAACAAACCCCATACAGCCACACCCGCTCTCCGTGCCACAATGTTTCTCAGTAGAGTTGAGCTAGCGCCAGGACACCTCAGGGTAATTGTACGCTCTATAAATAAATTAACATAACATATTATATATCTTTGTACATCGATCTCATCAAATATTCTCGAATCTATATTTGTACATCATGGGGTATTCTGTATTTATATAGTCGTCACTTTAAATCTAATCTATCAAAAGATATATGCCACACAATTCCATTATAAATTTGAGTTTACACTTTTGTGTCAACATTATTAACATAATTTCCAAACTGAAAATACTCTGTTTCAAAAATGAACACCTCCTTGAAGAAGGCACTAAAAGTAGAAATGGTTACATTTCTCCAAAAACACGTGTTGTATGTGTGCTAAAGTGGACAGCAGACATCTGCTGCGTGGGATCTTTCTGACTTTGTTTAGGCATTTTAATTTCTACTGGAAGGGTCTGCGTTCAGTACAAATCCTGAGCTAGACAGCCACACTCACTCTGCATCATAGTGAGACTGAGACTGTCTGTCATTCAAGGCAGCCTTGTTGGTTTAACTGCAGAAGAGTGACATTAATCTTTGTAGATATGTTTTCCCACTTGCCCAACATAGCGCAACAAAATTGCTATACTGCATTGCATGGAAAATAAGTAAATATTTATCTTTATCTTTGTTTCTTTTCAATCTGCTCCATCAGATTTTCTAAATAGTTATATATGGTTTCATGGGTGTTGCTCTGAGTATTAAAAAAAAAAATAATAATATAAAAAAAGAAATTTAGGGTTTGAAAACCGTAAGTAGTCATTAAAAAATGTTAATATCTCTTATGTAAACAGCGCTTAGTTATAGTTTTGGTGTTTCAAAGCACTTGGGAACATGTGTTCCCATGCCTACTATGACAATACTCAGCTAATCGCAGGGATGTTAGGCTGAACTTGCCCTTCTGGGATCTGAACTAGTGACACGCAAGTCACACCAAACGCCACAAGGGGTTTTTATTTTATTTATTTGAAGACTTTTATATAGCGCTTGCTAGACCCGGAGGTATAAGAGCGCTTTACATGAGAACAGATTGTATATAGTTACATCAGTTACAATAGCATACAATAGAAACAGATACGAGTCAATAGGAGCATGAGGATGGGTGGTGGGGAGGAATGAGACAAGGGTGTAGAGGGAAAAAAAGCAAAACAGACAAAGTCAGGCAGGGCCGGAAGGGGGAGGAGACGGCCACAGGATCACGGTGGGAGGAGGTAGGGGAGGTAAAGGAGACACAGCAGAGAGACGAGGAAAAACAATGTCCAATGTCCGGCTGGGTAGGTGACAGCCAAGGGGTAAAACCAAAGGCAATCTCCTCCATAGCTGACTAAACAGCTCCACCGGGCACCAGCCATGTTGCTCGGGCTCAGCGGTCAGTACAATATAAAAGGTTTTCACCTAGGGGGCATTGTCATAAATCCATCGGCCGCACCAGTCCCGGTGTTCCTGGGAGGTGCCGTACGCCTCAAACCTCCATCTCTCCGGACTCCTCTCTCTTCAGCTGGTCGAAGCTCACTCGGCGCTAAGAGTATGCGGACTCCGGTCCAACCTTTTAGGGGAGTGGTCTCGCGGCCCCTCACCTCAGACTCCGGTATTTTCTCCCTGTAGGCACCGACAAGTCCCACAGATAAAGTTTCCGCAAGATCGACCGCCATCGTAGAGTCAGGCAACTCAAGAGCGATCCCTCGGGTCAGCCTACACCGCCTTGTGGGAGGCTTCACTTAACACCCCCCAGTATCGCCCAGATCATTGGAAGCTGATGGGGCGGTCAGTCGTGACGCTTCCCCTGCGGCGGACAGCCGCTACCCCACATACAGTTTTATGTAACTAAAGTTCTAATTTTACTTGGTCGCCATCTTGGGGTCAGGCCACATGTGGTGAAAGGATACGTGGTTAAATAAACAAAAGGTTGCTTGTGTTCTAATTCAGAGAGGGCCTGGCCGGGTAGTGCAGGCTGGTCTGCCCCCATAGTCCAGATCGATTTGTATATGGCTGGGTTAAAACTGGGGTTTCATGGTGTGCAAAACAATGGTGGACTGGGATGTGGCCTCAGTGATTACCAGTGGCTGAGTCCAATTTAAGCATGCCATCCACCATTTTTGTATTCTTTATTGTTACTATTACACAGGGTAATGCTACTCAATGCATCAACAGTAGAAGTATGTAAGGCTTCGGTGGCCCAACCAGAGCACAGTCCTGTGGCTTGGTTACCGGTAGCCCTGGCTTTAAAACACTAAAAGCAAAGAAATTGTATCGGAAATTACCACAATTGCACAGTTCAGTTCACCAGCCAGAGCTTGGCAGAAGAAAGTGGTGTGAGGGAGGAGTGAAAGAGGGAAGAGAGGGAGAGAGCGAGAGAACATGGGAAGTGGAATGAGAGAGAGAGAGCCTGGTGTGAGGCAGCAGAAGTTGGAGGGATGGAGAGGCGCTGTCTGACCATTCCGCACACCTGCCAGGTGTTTCCAGAGAGGAGCGGGCGGGGAAGGATGAGAGAGAAGAGATGGGGGGGGGGGGGGATTGCGCGAAAGAGTGTGTGGAAGAGACACTTCTCCCGGCTCGGCCCATCTTTCATGTCTCGGCAGTGACGTGTGGGCAGAGGGGGCGCTGAGAATAGAGAGCACGAGAAAGAAGCGCTACCTCACTGCCCGGGCCACGTGCAGGACTTGGCAGGCGTTCACAGCGCCTCGCTCCAAGAGTCTTAAATCTGGAAACCAGCTGCTGTCTGAGGGTGAGGCTGGCAGGGGCTGGCATATGTCACTTAGGGTCTTTAACGGCAGAGCCAATGCATGTGCCAGAGAGCTGTGTCCGCCTGTCGTGAGGCGAGCCGGGAGGAGTAGAGCTGAGGTTTCCCCAGATGACTCCCTGTAGGCTGTTACCTCTCACCCTGTTAACCCCTAAGGCCATGTTACTACAAGACTGCATATTACCAAGGGGGCAATTCTCAGTCTGAAGATGTCATTTTACAGACCGTTGTTGTTGTAAGGTGTGTTTGTCCTATTGATGCCACTCAAGTGAAGCAAGACTACAGCTCCCAGAATGCCTTTGGCTCTTAAACTGAACCTTGGGAAGCTGCCTAAAAACCCTCTCGAAGTCGTGTTCTGTCACCTTCAAAACGGAATACCTTATAGATGCACTTAGGGAAATCTGATTTAGAGTGTGGCATTAAATGATGTGAGTTTGGACAGTGTGCAGATTGCTGTTACTGGTGTGTCTCTGTTTAAATGTATAATTGAAAGTGATTTTTTATATCTACTTGTTCCAGTGGTAGACTTCAAATTGCGAGCCAGACAAAGTGCCTGGTCACCACTTCGCCATTGTTAAGGGACTGTGCAGATTTCCCAGTGTGGCGCTTTCTCCCAAGTACAACATCTACAAGCTTTCTTGAGAGGATAAAATATTGCGTTGATACTGCAGGGATTTGACCCTGAAGTTAGCCCATTGCCTGCAGCAGCTACCGCAGACAGAGGTATCTTGTTGTTTCTGACTGAGATGAGAGGGGAAAAAAACAAGCATGCCCCGTCATGGGAGCGTGCACGCGGGGAGACAAACAAGACAAAAAATGTGCGCTCGGGGACTGGCTTTACTGGCGGCGAGAAAAAAAGTCCCTAGTGTATCATGCCGCCAGTAAAGCATCCAATCCCCGCGTGCACATCTTTTGTCTTGTTTGTTTCTGCGCGTGCACGCTGGAATCGTATTGATTCCAAAAGGTCCTCTGCATGGCATGGCACAGCAGCGCATGCGCTGCTTTTCGCCAGGCCGAGACCTAAAAAGCATTGGCATAGCCAATAGGTCTCGCCTTTGGGACCTTATAAGTGTTTAGCCATGCAACACTTGATGTTGTTGCACCAAGGATATTGTGCTGGATAACTAAACACTTATAAGGTCCCAAAGGCGAGACCTATTGGCTATGCCAATGCTTGTTTTTTGTTTTAAACTAGTTTTAGCACTGACACTGGAGCATTGCGTCAGAGTGCTTCTTTTTGAAGTTTTCATTGTACCCAATGTTTGCGCTGCTCTGTGACGGGCCAGCATCTCTGCTGGGCAGCTCGACGAAGTCCTAGTTGGGTCTGTTTCTATCCATTGTCTAGTCCTGCACATAGATCCTCTTTAGAAGTTTTCTCCTTCGTCAGTCGTGTAGCTGTTCTAGGTTGTGTGTCTAAATCGTCTCTTGTAGTTCATAAATGCAGGCGTTATTGTGTATTTCAGGTGAGGAGATGCCATTCAATGTCCTGGTTCATTCTCGAAGTTCTTCTGTTTCTCGTCACAGTCTCACGGCTGGTGGTTAATTTGTGCAGGTGCTTGCTGGTGGTCACCTCTGGTGCTAATTTGAATGGATTAGGACTCTTTGTCATCACCTCTATTCTTCTGCAGCCTAACATAACAGGGGGACAGATGAATACTTTTATTTTCAGTGGGAGTAGAAATCGAATGGCGACGAATACCTTCATCATTTCACGGTGCAGGGGACCCTTCTGTTTCTATGAACTAGACTTGACTGCTCTCTCTGGGCCTCAACTGTACAGGGGGCACCTGGAAGAGGTGATCGGAGGCCTGCCTTCCCTTCTGCTCACACCACCTCTTCAGACACATTTTGGAGACCAGCACGTGTTTGTGTGTAAATTAAGCACCGGCCGCACCCCTCATTCCTGTCTGTGTCTTCTAGCAGTGTGTCAGAGCTGGAAGTTTACAGCCAGTTTTATGGGGTGAAAGGTCAGGTCGGGTATTTGGAGGTCTAGGGGAGGAACTCCAGGTGTGCATCGTCAACTGTTTCCCAGATATGGACGACTATTCATAAAGTAAGAACTGTGAACCCAACATTAGTATTGTGGGTTAGTAATTGGAGCATTGCCTTCTGTGCCCAAGCTGTCCTGGCACACCTGGCATTAGCCTTCTGGCTGCTTGAAGATGGAGGCCTGGCATTGTGCTAGCACGCGCCTGGCATCTGCCAGCAGCTGCCTTGGGGGTCTCCATGGGGCGGTGCCAACAGAGATGCATCTCTGGGTTATTGTAACATCTCCACAGGCCTCTGCAGGCCCAGATCCGAGCGGTGCTAATGTCCCGGCGGACACCTCGCATCATCTGCGTTGTTGACCTCATTGGCGCAGTCCTCCACTTCCACATCTGTGGAGGCGTGCGCCCTTGTGCAGTGTAATGCACAGCGAGTGTATGTGTACATTAGGGGGTCTAATCTCCTCCAATCGTTAAAAACAGCACTGAGCTGCTGCCCAACAGAGGGTCATGATAATGTACACAAAGGCAGAGTACCCTCCAGGCGCCTCGGTTCCCGCGGCCCTGCTTCCGTGTGCACAGCACCAGCAACAGGGGCGCCCTTATCATCATGGATACAGAATACTATGAAAATCAAGTGGAAACTCATGTCAATGATCAGGACACATACATGACAATGGACATGGACCCTACCAAAGAATTCCTTAACATTTTGACAAAAATCATAGATAACGCATTGGAACAGGGAATAATCAATCAAAAAGACAAAGAGTACCTATTGAACACCAACCCTTCAATACCATACATCTATATGACACCCAAAATTCACAAAGATGCCAAAAAACCACCACTACGGCCAATAGTCTCTACCATAGGTTCCATACATGAACCGATAGGAAGGTTCATAGATAAACATCTACAGAACATCGTTCAGAAATCGTCAACATATATAAAAGACACTACCCATTTTTTAAATATATTGGAAGAAGAAAAGACCAAATTTACAAAAGAGATGATAATGACAACAGTGGATGTAAAATCTCTTTATACATCCATTCCACATGACATGGGATTGACAGCTGTGGAAAGTTTTTTGGTACATGAAGAAAAAAGTGAACATCTCAAAATATTCATCATGGAACTTCTCCACTTCACTTTATTTCACAGTTATTTTACGTGGAAAGACAAGTATTATGTGCAATGTTCTGGTACAAGTATGGGAAATTGTGCAGCGCCGACGTATGCGAATACATTCATGCATCGATTTGAATTGGACAACATATTGAACCAACAGATATGGCAAAATAATCTAATCCTGTATAAGCGTTATATAGATGATATTTTCATCTTATGGAAAGGAACCATGGAAAGTCTGGAAAAAGCATTACAAAATCTGAATGAAATTAATGAAAGAATTCAATTTACATTCACCATAAATAAAAAGAGTATCACATTCTTGGATGTAGCAATAACCAATGAGGAAGGGCAATTAACAACAAGCGTGTTCACAAAAAGTACGGACAGAAATAATCTGTTACATTACAGAAGTTTCCACCAACCACCACTTAAAAAACACCTTCCGTTTTCGCAACTTGTCAGAGTAAAGAGAATAGCTTCAACAGAAGAGTCATACAACAAACATAAAGTAGAAACATTGAACAAATTCAAAAATAGAGGATATCCTGAACCCATTCTGGAAGCCGCTGCGGAAAGAGCGGATAAATTACAGAGAAAACATCTGTTATCATCCAGAATTAAGCAAGAAGAACAAAGATCTGTATGTGTGTCAAAATTCTCTACACGCAGTTACAGTATCAAAAAAACAATAATCAAACATTGGCCACTGCTTGCGTTGGAAGAAGATTTTAAAGGCATCTTTTCAAACTCACCGATTTTTGCATACGAAAGAACAAGGAACATTAAAGAAATCATTAAGAATCCCAAGAAGATTAACACGGAAAACTACAAAGGTACACTGCCATGCCACAATTGTGGTAACTGTTCGGCGATCATCAAAGGGAACGTGATTAATCACCCCACTAAAGGCACACCAGTCAAGCTTAAGGTATCGGGAACGTGTGACAGCAGCAACCTGATATATATGCTAAGATGCCCGTGTGGATTGTCCTATGTGGGCAAAACCCAAAGAAAAATAAAAACAAGACTAACGGAACATAAGAGCAACATAAGATTAAAGAATCTTAAATCAACTGTGGCAGCTCACTTTAATGAAGCGAAACATAATCCTGCACAATTAAAATTTTGTATACTAGAACTGGTGTCAACTCGACCTGGAACAGACAATAACATTGAACTCTTAAAAAGAGAAACATTTTGGATGAACTTTCTTTGCACGTTGTACCCGAAAGGGTTAAATGAGAGGATGGAACTTAGTTGCTTCATTTAATCCACAAGTATTTAATTTGAATGCTAATATTTTGATGTATTTTGATGAGATTGGATGACATGTAGATTTTTGTTTTAATGAAGATGGTAAATTTGGAGTAGGTTACAGTTACATTGAAATACGGGCATGTAGTATGTTCCTGTTATATTTACCACTTATTTATTGGTTTGTTTACAACCGAGTTTCAGAATGATGGAGTTAACCTATAACTAATTACGGAGGCACCTCTTCCTACTCACTCATGTTTAACATACGATGGTTCACACACTATCACTCTTAGTGAAGTCCGTTTTTTAGCTCAGTTACCCAAACACAGATCACGTGCTCGGAGGAGTGAGTGATAGAGTAGAAGTAGGCTAGAGCGACGCACGCCGAATATCACACTAAGACGGAAGAAAGGAGAAACCGCTATGGGCGTCCGCTTACAAATTACCCGGTAAGAGGAGATAGGGGTAGAGATCTTAATGGCTCAAACTACAGAAATGAGACCGTTTTGAGTGACTAGGTACTTTTGTCATTGGTTACAGTTATGAAGTAAAATTGAAAAACGGCGAGTGAAGTTCACATACATACATGTAAGTACAGATACATGAGTTCAGCATGAAGGACATTGGGAAGTAGCCCGGGTATAAAGTTAACAACAGAAAGGGTTATAAGGTGCATAACAGTGATATCACGTAATGAAAATGTTGGAAGGGAATTTGAATCATTCTGTGAATATAAGCCTGTATATATATATGAATGTACCGACATATTGTTATACCTTTACAGAACGAAGTCCCCTGAGGAAGGGCATTTTTTTGCTTGAAATGCATTGGGCAGATTGAAAAGTTTTGAAATCAACATATAAAAAAACTGGAATGTTAATGATGAAACAATTAACAAAATAACGAAAATTAAAAAGACGTAATCATGAGCAATATGTGAAGAACACATTCTTTTACAATTTATGAAGAGAATTGAAGTGTGCGATGTGATTGTGGAACTTGGGAGCAAGTAACGCGCGTCGATCTTCTAGCAGTGTGTCAGAGCTGGAAGTTTACAGCCAGTTTTATGGGGTGAAAGGTCAGGTCGGGTATTTGGAGGTCTAGGGGAGGAACTCCAGGTGTGCATCGTCAACTGTTTCCCAGATATGGACGACTATTCATAAAGTAAGAACTGTGATCCCAACATTAGTATTGTGGGTTAGTAATTGGAGCATTGCCTTCTGTGCCCAAGCTGTCCTGGCACACCTGGCATTAGCCTTCTGGCTGCTTGAAGATGGAGGCCTGGCATTGTGCTAGCACGCGCCTGGCATCTGCCAGCAGCTGCCTTGGGGGTCTCCATGGGGCGGTGCCAACAGAGATGCATCTCTGGGTTATTGTAACATCTCCACAGGCCTCTGCAGGCCCAGATCCGAGCGGTGCTAATGTCCCGGCGGGCACCTCGCATCATCTGCGTTGTTGACCTCATTGGCGCAGTCCTCCACTTCCACATCTGTGGAGGCGTGCGCCCTTGTGCAGTGTAATGCACAGCGAGTGTATGTGTACATTAGGGGGTCTAATCTCCTCCAATCGTTAAAAACAGCACTGAGCTGCTGCCCAACAGAGGGTCATGATAATGTACACAAAGGCAGAGTACCCTCCAGGCGCCTCGGTTCCCGCGGCCCTGCTTCCGTGTGCACAGCACCAGGGCACAAGTGCTGAGTCACAAAAGATGCACATGCGGGGTGCACAAAAGGCACTTGTGTTCATTCTGGGGTGTGTCTGCATCACCTCTAAGCAGTGAGTGTCCCACTGGGGCTCATTGCATCCTTGCCGTGCAAGATCTAAGATGAAGCTGCACTCCCTTTGTGACGACGTTTCTTCCACGGCCTGGCTAACTACCCCGAAGAACACTGGGTTCATGTCCACAAACCAGAACATGTATTACAAATATACATTGTATCCTTAACTAGGACCACTCAAACATACCTCTGTAGTCCAACCCCGCCTCACACGAAATATACTTGTCAGCTCATCATAATGCGCAAATGAATGCATGAATAGATTGCATTAAAAAGCTAAACACCAGAGAGATAAGGGGCGTTGATGATGCAGCAGAATTCCACATTTTTCGAGGGTGGGGGGCTGAAGCAGGAGAGGCTGTCAGAGCGGCCATTACAAGCGTGTGGACAGCGCTGCAAAATGAGAAAAAAAGTGCTTCGAGTCCTTTAAAGTAAAGAGTGTAAATCCGCCCGTAAACGATCCAATCCTGGTGGGCAGGGCCAAAAGGGCACAGGGTGGCAACCAGAAGGGATTGAAATGCCTCCTGTGCAATCATTGCACTGCCTTTGGCATAATTTGTGACGCCAAACGACGCGCACAAATGAAATCTCGAGGCGGAGCCGAGAGAGGGCTTTGGAATCCGTATTGATTCCAAGAAGCTTTTGCACTGCTTTCGCCGGGCTGAGGCCTAAAAATTAGTGCTCACAGCACCTGGGCACTGGTCCACTGTGTTCTAATATGAAAAGTCACAACCTTAGACTCTGGAACAGGTCAAACGGTTTAGTTTGGCAGGACTGTATTTTGCGGAGTGTCTTGCCATCGGAAGCAACCTCAAAACCTTGAATTTGCCCGGCAGCACGGTCTACATTAGACAAAGTTTTTTTTTTTTGTAAACTTTATTTTTTGTCATTTTCAAAAACATCATACATACTTACAATTTGTCTAGCACGAAATTGAGGTACATCGAGTAGTTAGCAGATCACAATGTTACAGGCTACAGGAATGCGAATCCCAGCGACAGATAACAATTTTAAAGATACATATCGTAATAGGCAGTGTATTCAAAGCAGGCATAATCATGTCATAGCAGCTATGCAATCATGGCAGAGTCAGGGTCCAGCACAGTATGTGAGTGTCACTCTCTCACAAGGTCATATCCATAATGTAACAATAGTACAACAATGCCTGGCCATGGTGTTCATACCAGACAGTAGTTCAGTCTCGTATTTTCTCTCACCCCTGCGCTTCTGGGGCATCTCCATCTATTTGTGTTGTCCCTTGTTGCAGCATGTAAATCTGTAAGGGACCCCAGATATCTTTAGGTCTGGAGGCAATGGGTGGAGTCTCTGCATAAATTTTACCTTGTTCTTGGCAAGGTAGCATGTCCTGCATCCATGCTTTGAACTTTGGGGCCCTCCCCCTCCCACATCGGCAGGCGAGTTGTCGCTTGGCCAGTAGCAAAGAAATATCTAGAAATTTTCTGCAGGTTCTAGGTATCTGCACAGTATAGCCCCGTAATAATATTAATGGATCTTTAGCAAGGTTAACTTCAAGCATTAATTCCAATGCATTATGTATCCGTTCCCAATACCGCTCCACTTGAGGGCATTCCCAAGACAGATGTAAGAAGCCAGTTCCAGGTCGCCTGCAACGTTCACAACAATGCGTATCTGCTAAATTAAATATCTATTTACGTGCGGGGGTGTAGTGGATCCTATGCAGGAACTTATAGTGAATGATTTTAAAGCGGCAGCTAGATGTTATGTTCCTTGTAATACCACAGCAGTATTCCCATTGCTCATCAGTCACTTCCCTCTCTAGATCTGCACTCCAGTGCTCCCTAGCCGACCCTGACACCTCTTGCGTATGGGTCCGAAGACTACTATAGATGTGTGATACTAAATGCGCTCCATCACTGTTACACAGAGTAGTATTTAAGGGGCCGACACAGGACGGTTCCTGTGGATATTCTGGAAGCAGTGCCTTCATACCCTCCCGCAATCTTATGTAGTAGAAAACCTCCAAAGGCTTAGGAATAACATCTCTGAAAAGTAGTTCTCGTGATCGGAATTCACCATTCAGGAACAGATCTCCCCATGTATCTATATGCAGACGCCGGCACATAATCTGAAACCCAGTTTCCTGTAGCAGCTCTACCCGGGGATGATAGGTAAGGGGCATTCGTGGCGCATAGAGCAATGTAATCCCCAAGACGCGCGATATTCTCTGCCATGCATCTATCGTACTAGACACTGTGGTCAGCAGAGTGTCCAACGTACGGACAGGGGCATACACAATACCGTTCAGGGGTAGTGGGCGAGCAATCCAGTCTTCAACCGCAATTTGGGGCATATAAGGGGTAGGTTTGACCCAGTGATATAGATAGTGGGCTTGTGCACCAAGGTAATGCGCTTCAAAATCTGGTATGTCGAATCCCCCTTTGTTATATGGTTGTGCCATAACGGCCCATTTTAATCTCGGCTGGCGACCTCCCCATACCAACCTAATCAACTCCGTTCTCAACGTCTTGAAAAAAAAGGCACCTAGGTAATAGGGGATGTTGAGAAAATAATATAAAAATCTGGCCAAAATGACCATTTTAATAAGTGAAACTCTGCCAGCCATCGACAATGGGAGAGCTATCATCTCGTGACAGTGTCAACTAGTTTCACAATAGCGGTACCATAATTCAGCCGTATTGTCTCCTCTCTATCCTTGGAAATCTGTATGCCCAAGTATCGCAAGTCAGAGTGGCACCATTCCAAGGGAAAGTCTAAGGGAAAATCTGTCACCGCAGGAGTTAGTGGAAAGAACTGCGACTTTCCCCAGTTGATGGTAATTCCTGATAACCTGCCAAAAACCACAATTTCTCGTAATATGGCAATTAATTTGTTCTGAGGGTCTGTGACATATAACGTGACATCATCAGCATAAAGCGAGACTGATATCTGACGTTGTAAACACCGGAAGGCACTATCTTGATGCAACTGTCGTATCCGGCATGCTAAGGGTTTTATCGCGATGGCAAAGAGGAGGGGAGACAACGGACATCCCTGACGTGTACCTCTCGTTATTAATAGTGGTTCCGATAGTTGCCCATTTACTAGAATTTTCGCCGTGGGCTCTGTATATAACAACTTCACCCATGCCAAGAAAATCGGCGGGAAGCCCATTTTCCGTAATACAGTGAAAAGATATCGCCACTCCACAGAGTCGAACGCCTTGGAGGCATCTAAAAAAACGCACGAGTGGAAACTCCGGAGCCACTGTTTGTATAAGTGAAAAAAGGGTGCGCAAGTTATGTGAGGTCGCTCTGATCGGAACAAAACCCGATTGGTCTGGGAGTATTATCTTAGTCATTAGAAGGGATAGTCGTGTGGCCAGCACTTTGGCTAATATTTCCGCGTCACAATTTATTAATGATAAAGGCCGGTAGGAGTCACATAGCTTAGGGTCTTTACCCGGTTTCAGGAGGGACGTGAGCACCACTTCTCGCATAGATCTGGGTAGTATCCCGACTTCTAGGGAATCCTCAAACACCTCTTTCAATACTGGTGCCATAATGTCTATGTAGCACTTATAGAATTCCGCAGGTATTCCATCTAGGCCAGGGGCCTTCCCATTGCTCAAAGACATTATGGCTTCCCTAATTTCATCCAATTCCAGAGGGGCACTCAAAAATTTCCTGTGCACGTCACTCAACCAGCACAATGCTACCTCTCTCAGGAAACCGTCCAGATCTACCTCCCCCATGGTTTGTGTAGTATAGAGGCATTCGTAATGTGTTTTAAGTACAGCCATGATTCTGTCATTGTCCCTATAGGCCTCTCCATCCAAATTCTCAATTTTCAGAATAGTGTTGGCGCCCCGTACCGTCCGTATGACCTCAGATAATGCTCTCCCTGGCCTTTCTCCTTCCCTGTATATGCGGGCAACCCAATATTTGCTGCGGAAGTTTGTTTCGCGCGTCGCCTCCTCCTCATATTCCGTTAATTTGGCCCTTAACTGTTTGTGTGCATCTCCCCCATCCCTACCCAGCATTTGTCTCTCCAAATCTTTCATCTCATCTTCCAGTTTATATATTTTACGCTGTATATCGCGCAGTACCCTAAAACTCTTTGCAATACACCATCCTCGAACTGTGACCTTAAAAGCCTCCCACACCGTTTCAACATCGTCAACCGTATCTTTGTTACGAGGAAAGAATTCTTTTATATCTGCCCCTAACTCCTCACGAAAGACGGTGTCCAGGAGAGCAGTAGGCTGAAGACGCCAGGCACACCTAGGGCGGTTATAGCCGGGTATAGCCATCATAACTCATACAGGGAAGTCGGAATGATTTCTAGCCAAATGTCTTGCCACAGTCACACAAAGAGCCAGTTCTTTAGTCACAAAACAATAATCTAGCCGCGCCCATGTGCCTGTGTATGAGGTGAATTGCGTGCCCTCCTGGCGCATAGGGTGCAAATACCTCCAGCTGTCTATCAGCCCTCCCTCCTCTAATATACCCTTCAGTGTCTCCCTCATCTTAGTGTGATATTGTGCTTGACCATCCGCCCTATCTATTGCAGGTGTCACTGCTACATTGAAGTCACCACCCCAAATAACGTGCCTAGAGCCGATATCCAGTATCTTCCCCCAAATCAATGTACAAAATTCTGGCGTGTCTGTATTTGGGGCATAACAATTGACAATGGTTACTGTAGTGGCTCCCAATCTCTCCATATCACCCAGCAGTGTCCACCAGTTGCCCCAAAAGCGTGAAAGGGACCGATCGTTGTATCAATATGGCAGTGCCCCTAGCGTAAGAAGAATAATTGGAAAATATCCTTAGTCCCACCCATCTTCTAGGAAAAGAGGGACTAGACTGAGGTGGTATGTGCGTCTCCTGTAACAATACCATATCTGCTTTATGCCTATCCAAGTATGCTAACACTCGTCTACATTTTCTAGCATCCTTAAGCCCTCTGATATTCCAGGAGAGTATCGTGTTAGTGTCCACCTGTCGTTCATCCATCAGGCAGTGAGACAAGCCATACACTACATGTCAACAATATCCAGAGATACATTATTATCCTCCCTAACCACCCATCACCTGTCATGTCATCTCGTGCATCAACAAAAATGTGCTTGAACGATACATTCCCCCCTCTGTCCTCCACCCACTGAGGCTCCCCAATCGAGCCACCAGTTCCCTCCCCTGCCCAACCTTCCCCATCAATGCAATCTACCCATAAAGACCATCGTCCCCTACCCCCTCCCCCTCCCACTGAAGCATCCAAATCATGCCAGACATATTCCACCCCTCACCCCTCCCTTCCCAAAATTGAACCATACAAGATAGTAGGGGTATACCCTTGAGGGTCGCACTCCAGATGGCGCAGTTTAACCTTGCCATCAGCCAAGGGACCGACTATGTGCAGCAGGCCCTAAGCTAGCAAGGGTGTCCGGTACTAAAGAATTATGCATTATACGTTCCATACTTTCCATGTGTTATCTTGAAACAAGTATTAAGAATACAAATTATTATGTCAAACCAATTATCAGTGATATACATTACAGTTTTCGAAGATCAGGTCCACCCCCGTCCAATATATATGTGCGTCCCACGGTGAATGTCTCTGCTCACTGGTCTCTGTACGATAGCATCAAAACACTCCACCTCCGATAAGGGTCCTTGAGTAGATTCATTTTCTTCTGCGGTGGAGGCCTTTTGTCGTCTCAGCTCTTTAAGAAACTTCTCTACTGATTGCGTTGTTGTATGGATGCTTTGTTTACCCTGGTGGGTAATACGTAGACGCGCTGGGTACAAAAGAGCATAATCTATTTGTTCCTGTCGAAGCTTCTGTTTTACTCCAGTGAATTTCCTACGTTCCTCCTGTACTCGGGCCGTGAAATCCGGAAAGATAGTTAACTGAACTCCCAAATAGTTAAGCTGTCGTTTGTCCCTCGCCACCTTCAGAACCACATCGCGGTCACGGTAATTTAGCAAGCGGGCTACTATGGGGCGAGGTGTTCCTCCAGGGGGCGGTCGGGGTCCCAACGATCTGTGCGCCCTTTCTACTATAAATTGGGCTGACAGTGCCCCGTCGTCTGTGATTGCCATAAGCATCTTCTCCACATACTGTTCAAGGCGCCCCATGTTGGTGCTTTCTGGTATTCCTAAGATGCGCACGGTGTTGCGGCGACTTCTGGCTTCGATATCTTCGTTCTTAGCGTCAATTATCTGCATGAGTTTGTCCATTTGGGTCATAGCCGTTTTAAGCTGTTCTGTGACATCTCCAGTGTCGGATATGCGCTGCTCTGCTTCCTTAAGTCTATGTTTGTGGCTTTTCAGTTTGTGGGAGATACCATCGATACGGGTTGTTAATGTGTCGACCTTCGATGCTATGGTAGCAAACCCTTGGCGCATTTCTGCAAGTAGTGTTTGTAATTCTCCGCCAGTGTCTGTGCTTTTCCTAGGCAGCGTCTCCTCCCCATCTGGTCCCTCTACGCGTGGTGTTTTCGTGGGAGCTCGTTTGGTCTCAAACGTGAGTCTCGACTGGCGGGAGTCTGGGCGACCCATACTATCTTCGTACCGGCATTCCTCAGTAGATTGGCCGCACACCTATTCAGAGATGCTTCTAAGGTTTTCAATTGTTCTTTCCTTTGTAGAATGCGATGGGGCTGAGAGGGGCTCTACCCAGCTATAGTGAGGAGATTGCCAATGATGGACTTAGTCGAGAACGGCGCGGCAATCTATCTAGACCTCGTATCCACGTGTGCTGCCGTCCCGCTCTAGTGCAAATGGGGACCCCTCTGGTGCGCTAGCTGCTCTATCCAGCCATAGGGGTATTCGTAGCTTTTAGCAGAGTCGTCGCGGCCTTCCGTCTCCAACGCAACTGTCTCGTTCTAGGCTACAGAGAGTGCCAGATGTAAGCAGAGACCGGATCGTGAGCGCCTCGGGGAAAAATCCTCCGCTTCTTCAACCAGCTATGTGCTGTGTGTTACATGTGAGGTCCACGTGGCTGGCCTGTGGCCCCGGCCCTCACTCCATACACCCCGCCGTTTGCAGATGCTTGTCTCCCGGTGCGCAGGTCTCCCAACAGTAATCCTCCCAGATACCCAGTGCAGGGTAGCCCCTGCCATTATCATTGGCGCATCGAAAGCAGCACCAGCGGGCCATTGTTTACTCCTCGCCTCCTCTAATGTCTCCTGATGTTATTCGCCATTTGCACATTACCGCCTGCCCGTATGCCGCTACATCACATAGATTCCCCAAAATGTCCGCCTCAGCATATGCTCCTATTATATGAGGTCCCAGTCTCCCAGCAGGTTTACTTTCCAGAGTCCCAGCACCTGATTTTTCTTCACCTTTGCACGGTGCTGCAGGCGTCTATCTGCCCAGGCGAGAACAGGGAGGACTTATGGCAATTATTGGTCACAGTGCCTCATTCACGAATCTGCAACATGGCCGCCTCCATGACTTCCCATCTGCTCCCTCAGGCACCAGGCGTCAGGCGTCAGCCACTCCTCATCACGCTCCAGCCCCCAATCCCTCGCGTTTCCGACACCTACCGCGGGGTTAGGAGCGCTGTAGGGTCCTTCAATTTCTACGTGGCCTATTCGCCTCGTGGGCGCCTCGGTGCTCGCGTAGGAGCCGCCTCCCGTCCTCAGTACCAGGCGATTTACTGGTTGTTACCGCTGCAGCAGCGTACTCCGCAATTCCGACCCCCAGCCACGATTGTCGTCCTTTTAACGTCTTGCATTAGTGCCCGCACCAGTTCTACCGCCTGATTCCACCGATTACCACATTTCACAGGAACTTATGGTCAGGATAAATGCTTTAAAGGCCACCGGACAGCGGGAGCCTCGTTAAGACGTCGGCCATTCCGCAGCTGCGCCACCTAGCGCCCCCCTACATTAGACAATGTTAGTTTATTTTGTGGCCTGGTCTAGTGTTTCTTCATAGCGGTATTTAAGGCAGTGGTCAAACTCCTTCAGATCCACCTCATATGTCTAACAGTTTGCCCAGGATCCTCAAAATGTTCTCAGCAGTAAGTCACACATTAGGTGCTGTGAAAAAGCTAAAGCAGTAAAACGCAGAAAGAAATCCTTCACTAAATGTGGGCACCCTTTAACATTCAGTGGTTCTTTTCAAATCTTTTAAATAGGAGAATGCACTGTAAAACATTGCAAATCAAATCAAATCAAAGCATTTATATAGCGCACTACTCACCCGGAGGGTCTCAAGGCGCTTGGGGTGGGGGGGGTCTGCTACTGCTCGAACAGCCAGGTCTTGAGCTGCTTCCTGAAGGCGAGGTGGTCCTGGGTCAGTCGGAGGTGGGTAGGGAGGGAGTTCCAGGTCTTGGCAGCCAGGTAGGAGAAGGGCCTTCCTCTAGTGGTGGCTCTTCGGATGCGGGGGACGGCGGCGAGGGCGTTGTTGGTCGATCGAAGCTGGCGGGGGGTGGGGGGGAAGAAGTTGAGGCGGCTGTTGAGGTATCTCGGGCCTTGGTTGTGTAGGGCTTTGTGTTCGTGGGTGAGGAGTCGGAACGTGATTCTATTGTTGACCGGGAGCCAGTGCAGGTCTCTCAGGTGTCCGGAGATGTGGCTGTGTCGGGGGATGTCGAGGATGAGTCTTGCTGAGGCGTTCTGGATCCGCTGGAGTCTCCTCTGGAGTTTGGCGGTGGTTCCGGCGTAGAGGGAGTTGCCGTAGTCCAGGCGGCTGGTGACGAGGGCCTGGGTGACCGTCTTCCTGGTCTCGGTGGGGATCCACCGGAAGATCTTACGTAGCATGCGCAGGATGTTGAAGCACGACGAGGAGACGGCGTTGACTTGTCTGGTCATGGAGAGGGAGGAGTCCAGGATGAAGCCCAGGTTGCGTGCGTGGTCTGCGGGTTTGGGTGCGGGGCCCAGGGCGGTGGGCCACCAGAAGTCGTCCCATGCGGAGGGTGAGGAGCCCAGAATGAGGACTTCCGTCTTGTCTGAGTTCAGTTTCAGGCGGCTGTTCATCATCCACTCGGCTACGTCTGTCATCCCTTCGTGTAGGTTGGCTCTGGCGGTGGCGGGGTCGTTGGTGAGGGAGAGGATCAGCTGGGTGTCGTCGGCGTAAGAGATGATGTTGAGGTTGTGTTGGCGTGCGACGGCCGTGAGGGGGCTCATGTAGACGTTGAAGAGGGTGGGGCTGAGCGAGGAGCCTTGAGGGACGCCGCAGATGACTTCGGTGGCTTCTGATCTGAACGGGGGGAGGCGGACTCTCTGTGTCCTTCCGGCGAGGAAGGAGATGATCCATTCTAGTGCCTTTTCTTGGATTCCGACGTTGCTGAGGCGCTGCACTAGGGTGCGGTGGCAGACAGTGTCGAATGCCGCGGAGAGGTCCAGGAGGAGGAGGGCCGCAGTTTCCCCATTGTCGAGCAGGGCTCGGATGTCATCGGTGGCTGCGATGAGGGCGGTCTCGGTGCTGTGGTTGGCCCGGAAGCCGGACTGCGAGAGGTCGAGGGATCCGTTCGTCTCGAGGAAGGCGGCCAGCTGCTTGTTGACGTCTTCTCGATGACTTTGGCCGGAAACGGGAGGAGCGAGATGGGGCGGTAGTTTTTGAGTTCGGTGGGGTCTGCTGATGGTTTCTTCAGTAGAGCGCTGAGTTCGGCGTGCTTCCAGCTCTCTGGGAAGGTGGCGGTGTCGAAGGAGGTGTTGATGATGTCCCGCAGGTGGGGTGCGATGACAGCGTCGGCTTTGTTGAAGACGTGGTGAGGGCAGGGGTCGGTTGGGGATCCGGAGTGGATGGAGTTCATCGTGCGGATGGTGTCTTCGGTGGTGATCGGGGTCCAGGCGCGGAGGGTGGTGGTGGGGGTCGTTGGTGCGGTCATAGGGTGCGTCGGTTGTGTGCTGAAGCTGTTGTGTATGTCTGCGATCTTGTTGTGGAAGTAGGAGGCGAGGGAGTTGCAGAGGTCTTATGATGAGGTGATGTCGTTGTTTCCGGCGTTGGGATTGGAGAGCTCTTGATGATGTTGAAGAGTTCCTTGCTGTTGTGTGCGTTGTTGTCCAGTCGTTCCTTGAATGCGGTTTTATTGGTGGTATGGATCAGTTGGTGGTGTTTTCGGGTTGCGAGCTTGAGGGTGGTCATGTTGTCAGGTGTAGGGTCTCTGCGCCAGGCTCGCTCGAGGGCACGGCAGTTCTTCTTGGAGCTCTTGAGTTCGACGGTGAACCAGGGTGCTTTCTTGCTGCCGGGTCTGCTGGGCGGGGTCCTCAGTGGGGCGAGGTCGTCTGCGCAGTTGCTGATCCACTTCGTGAGGTTGTTGGCGGCCTGGCTGGGGTTCGCAGAGCTGGCGGGGGGATCAGCAAGCTAAACATTTCAAGTAACTCATCTAACAGTTGCTAACTTGTAGCGACCATAGTTTTGCATACTTTAATTAGCAAGGTGTAACTTTTTGTCTCGTTTTTTTTAACCAAAGTCTCCTCTCAAATATGGCCTACTATAATGGTGTCCGATCACAGATGATGTACATAATCATCTCTTGGTCCTGAGGCACAAACCCTTTGAAAGAGGGCCGTGGACATCAAACTGCTACTCCAATGAAACTGCATCTCTACTTGGAACATGGCTACGGTCAGGGTATTGACACTGTCAGTATGTATGCACTGTTGTACAGAAATATGGACCTCACGTACAATAGAGGATATCCACTTCACCAATGTCCACGATTTATGTAGGATTTTTGATCTGATGTGGCTTTGCTTATACTTTTCAGGATTGTTTTCTTGAATACGTTTGTATGAATTTACATATATATTATGTTCAAATTTTGTAAACTTTCATATAATAGTGTAGTAGCACCATTCCAGTAAGGCACACCTAGTATGCTTACCTGTCCTACACCTATTTTTATGTATTATGCACCCGTAAGAGACGGGTTCGGAGAATACGTTACACGTGAAAAGCAGTTGCTGAAACACGAAGGGTATGTTGGTGTGAGCACCATTAAACTTCATGCAAGCCCTGAGTTGGGTGATGTTTTTCGGGAATGAAATTATATGTTGGGCTCCTCACCCGCAAGCAAGCACCACCATTGTCGGACTAATTTAACCAAGGACTTACTAGGGCTGTAAAATCCCGCAATGGTAGGAACTTTTTGAAACTTAATCCGTTGAAATCAGAATTCATTGTTGTTGCTGCAACTTAAGTAAAATCCTGGAATCCAGGCAAAGACCTGGTACTCTATCGGAAGTCCCCCACCCAAAACCACTTAGTACGAAACCTCAAAATTCTTTGATGTAAATCTGAATTGGACCACACACTACTTCAGTGGTTAAATATTCTTTTTTTATCTGCACATTTTCAAACATTTTTCTATTTCTTACTTTTCCTCAAAGAACTATGGGAGGCAAGGCACTCATTCACTCTTGAATTGCTTTTTGTAACTCAGTCTATCTGAGCCTCCTATGTAAACACTTGCAAATTCCAGTCCATCCAAAATCCAACTGCGAGGCAGATATTTAACTTAAGATAGTTATACTGCATTTATGCATTCTTGAAGCAATTACAATGACAACCAGTACATACATGCATAATGTTTTCTTATAGGATTTTCTACAATATTGGTAATTGTTTCCTGGTAAAAACGAAATCGTAAAATACTCCTCCAAACTCTCCTTCCAGTCTCAAACAGCTGCTGTTCTCTAACCCAAATATCAAATCTACAAGACTAGGAACTTTTAGAGTAACAACCGGTTGAGTGATACAACTGAATATCCATTAAATATCCTCTACTTTAGAAAACACTTGAACACATTGGCTTTCCTATGAGTTACAACTATCCCACATTCAAAGCTTTGTCTTAATGTAGAAGAGGTCTTTTAGGTTAGTGCCAGGAGGTTCCTTGTGAGCATTTCACTCCAGCTAGTATATCATTATAGCCTTAGAGCCTGCCGTAGAGGGCTATACCGGCTATTAAAGGCCCTCTCCAGGGTTAAAGGCCCGAGGCAAAAGAGAGGGACTTTAATATCTGGTATAGCCCAGCTACAAAGGGCTATAAGGCTATTAGAACATTCTGCCACTATAGGGAAGAATGTTCTAACAAAAAAAGAACAAAGCCTTATGGGAGCGTGAGGGGATTGGAATCCCCTCAGGCTCCCTGAAGCCTTTGTTCACAGCCAGAGCTGTGAACAAAGAAACATTGGAAAGGTGGAGCTCCAGGCTTTTACCAGCCATTATAAGCCCAGAGCACTCCATTGTTTTCAATGGAGCTCCCAACATTCCAATGTTCTAATTCCCATTAAAATTATACTTTTCATGTTCTTATCTCTTGTTAGATACTTTGTACTGTCTGAGGTCAACACAAAGCTATCTTGATACAATTTTCACATAGATTTTGACTGCTTTGTTTTCATTACAACACATATGTTAAAGGCATACAGAATAATATACATCTTCTAATACACAAGCCGGAGCACGATAAAATAACAATCTTCAAATACGCATATTCCCTCCTCATGCTCCCACAAGCAATTATGATAAGTGACCTTTATTATTGTAGACACGTTAACTGGCAAAATGTAGTGGCTAAATAATGCAGGAATGGAGACCAATATTCATTAAAGTAAACTAGGCCTCCATTAAGAGTCACAGTGATTTTTTACATTGCCAAGAGATTACATATCTGTAAACCCTGTCTCTTCATGTAGGACCTTAAGTTCGTCTCCAAGCTGCCGATTTTGTCTTTAGAGTTGCCAAAGAGCTTCCACCAACTGCATCTCTTTAGAGGATCTTGGGAAGTATGCACCAAGTGTTGGAAGTCCCAGCAAAAGGACTTTGGTGTCCCTAGGTAGACCAATCTTAAATATATGATCTACAGATAGCAGAGTTCTCTCCCAAAATATCCCTGTTTTGAGGCAATGCCATAATAAATGTGTCAGAGTTCTTAAGGCCTCATATTCCTGTCAGCAGCTATCTGATTTCATACTGTCCCATTCACTTATCTTCACTGTGGTGTGACGCCTCTTACTTTACGCTGGAGTTTACCAGCACTTAATTCTCAACAGTCACCACATGGTGGAATTATGTGTCATATTTTTAGAAGAACAAGTTAGCACAGTCTTTAACAGTTAAACATACATCTAAAAATCAATGTTATTATTTTGAGAGTTTTATATAGAGTGATACTGATACCAGTGATTGGAGGCCATTACTACAGCCTTCGAATAGTCAAAATCAGCACATCTGTAGGAGTCTAATGATTAGTAAGTGCACTGGTACTGGCATTTGGCAGCACTAGCAGAGGAAGTGAGTGGTACAAGGTGCAGTGGCCGCGTTAGAAATACACTGGTGCGACACCAATACGCACCAATTTTACAGAAAGTTTATTTTCTATTGGCGCAAGAGAGGTGTGTGCTTTCAAATATTTTACTCCATTCTGCCTCATAACTCAGTTCCCTTTCCCATCTATTATTATCGGAGGATGCCATGTCTGGAATGGCTGTCATGAGCATTTTTTATATGAAAAAATTAAGGGTCGCTCTGTGTCTCCCCTCAATAGCCAGTTTTCAAATCTGGCAGCCGCAAGTCTGTTGAGTGGGTGAATAGCTCAGGGACATAGTTGCAAGTAATGTTCTGCTTCTGGACTCCGATATAGCGTTTGGATATCCTCGAACATTGTAATGTGCCAAAAATAAGAGAGAATCTAACATAAGTCACTTGCTATCTTCCCCAAGTTTGACACCCCTCCCCACATCCCACTCTTTGTAGCCTGGTGTAAAATGTGGGTTATAGAATAGTGATGTGAAAGGTGAGGAGGAAGACAGACTGCCTTCTGCCTACTGCGTCCCTGGTAATCGGAGAAGAGTAGCACCCCCCAGCTCCAATACTATGGTATCTGTCATAAGGAAGATGCCACTATAAGGTGTTCCACAAAACACCACTGTTTTTCAGTTATCTTCTTCCCCACATTCACCAGAAATTTCAACTGGTATGCATGATAGTTATACATTATATGTGGGATTGGCACCCCTCCCAAGGAGGCTAGCAAGTGCATCTGGGATTTTTCCGCACCCCACAGGAAACTGTTGATGACCGGCTGAATCGGTATGATAATTAATGGTGTCAGTGGGATAAGGAGCATCAGAAGTAGATCTGGAACACTAGCCATGAAAGGGTACCTCTTTACCAGCATTGGAAATCTTGGGATACATGCCCCCAGGTAAGTCCTTTTAAAAAAGGAACTATCTTCGGAGATATCCAATATCCATTTGAAACAACTTCAAGCGAAGAACTTCAGAGATTTGGTGGTCAATTTAAAATCTAAATGCTATGCCAATTTGTGCTTCGCCAAACTGTGTGAGCGCTTCTATACACTTATCACATTGTCAGCAAACATAGTAATCAAATTCATCTTTGCCTATAACCACTCATTTAATATTAAAATTGCTGTAAATGAGCAGAAGCAGGAAACTAGGGACTCCATGCACATGATAAACAAAGGTGAAAGGAGACAGCAGTGTTGGACAACCTCTTTACAACAAAATGATTAGAAGTTTTGGCATTGACTACATCGTAGTCTTTCCGATTCAGATAAGGAGCCTGCAAACACAAAAGATAGCATAGACCTACCCCGGTCGAGCTTGTAACCCATTTCAGAAACATGCAGTCAACGCTGTCAAATGGGTTTTGGGCATCAACTGCTAGGTTAAAGCTGGTTTACCAGTGCACTGAACATTTTCGACAATATGAAGAAGAATCTTTCCAGTATTGTCTGTAATTTGTCACCAAAGGAAGTGTAGAGTCTAATGCGCATCAAGATGAGGGTGTTACATAACGTTTTAAAACAGGAACTTGTAAAACGTTCAAGTCTCAGTTATTAACCCATCTTCAGCCTATGAATACTCTTTATTACCTATTCTACTAGGGCTTCGATATCGGTCTCCAAAATCTTGGTTATCTGGTTAGATCGAAGTCATTGATTGATTGATGGTGTCCCCTTCTAAAGGCTCTTACCCATGTAATCTCCGATAGAAGTCCATGAACGCATCAGCTAAATCATTATCCTTCATTGCAATACTGCTTCAAACACCTCATTACGGCATCAACTATTCCCCTTTTGTTTCTGGCTTTTAATTTTTTATCTAAGAGTCAACCTCCCTTTTTTCCCCGAGACACAATATCTAACACAATTCTGAGCAATGCATATGCCGCTTTAGCATGGTCAAGACTTCATACTTATGATCAACATGCAGGAATTTCACAAAAAATGTTTGGAGAGGTTTCCATTCTAGCAGGTTGAGAAAGTCTACTCTATTTCTAGTCTAATTCTTCTAGTCTATTTCTCAAGTATCTTTGCATTTTATTAGCTCCGGCTGATGCCGCTATAAATTGTGCCATACAACTGCCTTAAGAGTATGGCACAGAGTGGCAATAGACTTATTGTTCTCGTCATTGACAGCTATAAAGTCTGGGTTACCCGGATTAACCTCTTCAAGAGTCGTTCTAGGTGTCAGCAAGTTGTCATTCGGTTGACTCCTGAGCTTTTGACTTTCACACTTGGCTGTCAAGAGCAACATGTAAATCGGGGCATGGACTGGGAGATCGTCTAGGGCCAATGTTGGAGATGTATAATAAGCAAGCTGCTACCGACAAAAAAAAAGTCAATGCGTGTATATGATTTGTGTACCACATAGTAATAACTTTAGTCAGAGTCTTCTTGTTGGTGACTGACTACAGATCATGTGAGCTCTTCGATTTTAACAACTCCATAAAATCTTGTGCTGCAGTTCCCATAGGCCCGTAACACTAGCTGGATCCATCTTGGCTATCCATAGGTACATTAAGGTCTATAATAATAATAATAATAATAATAATAATAATAATAATAAATAATAATACAATAAGCTCTCCTTCTGCAATAGCAAAGACTTAATTGATTGCTTTCTTGGGAAAGAGTTTTTGTTTACTTTGGGTGCACAATTATAACAAAGGTATATGTGCAGAGCCCATTAGAGTGTACCCAACCATCGCCTGGTTGTATTCATTTTGCCAGTTTTTAATCCTTCCACTGAATGTATGAGTATGTAAGCCAACGATTCACGCCTTTTTAAAGGGCTGAAGAGAAGTGCTGTGCCAGGAATAAATCTAAAGTACATTCATGACCATTCAGGTTGGAGTAGCTGAGTTTCCTTAAGAGACTAACATTGCTCCCCAAATGGATGAGGACATTCAGAACTACCAAATCACTTAACAGGCAAATGAAGCCACTCTACATTCAGACTAAACTACTTTTACAATTGGAGCCATCATGAAAAAAGGCTTAGTCGGGATGGTCTGGCCCATCTATTTGTTGATTAAAATTAATATTTTCATCAGCCAACGATTCCAGTATACCACGGTGTGCTGGGGCATTTCCTTTATAGCCTCCTTACCACCCCCACCCCACAAATCCAACCTGTAACAACAGTAAACCAAACAAACCAGACCACACAAAAGTCTCTCATTCCCTAGAGAGGCATTAACATTTTACCAGTAAATCTACTATTGTCCCCTGACAGAGATCCCCTTGATCACTCCATCTGGTAACATACTACTGCAACACCCTTGTCATTGTAAACTAGCAGTCAGCAGCTAGAGATGCAGCTCCGGGCACAATCCACTCCAGTCCACATTTTTTAACTTTTTGAAGTGCTTCCAGGCATGGGTTACTTAGGTCCACTAGAAAGAACCGTCTTTGCTGGCGGGCTCTATGTTGTGACCTCCAAACCAGGCTTGTAGATTGTAGTGACATGAGACTGCTCACCTCATTCTCTCACTCTTCATCACACTCTAGGCATAGAATCTCCTTTGATGCTGCATGGCTATGGACAGTTTTCCTCCATCCTCTCCACATATAGTGCAGTCAAAAGAGTGGCCCCATTGGTAGGGATGATGCTGCCTTTAAAGCAACTCTCTTCAAGTTCATCCCCCTTCCATCAAGGAGTCTCTCAAGGATCCATACTTTTCAATCTGTATATACAACCACTCTTTTCACTACTGACAGTCAAACATATTTTTACACCTTTATGATTATGACACACAACTGTACCTTAAAAGTGTCTTCTCCAAAGAACAGTGCCAAACTGGCAACAAAAAAACTACCAAATATAAAGCCTCCAATTTTGGATGCCCCTGCACAACCTGAAACTTAATCCTGTGACAACCAAGTTCTTCATATGTTCTCCTCCAAAATGCTCCATCCCAGTTAAAGGCTGCCTTGATGCCTTATTCCTGCTGAACTCCAAACCAACCCTCATTGACAGCGTTAAATCCTTACGCTTCATCCTTGACAAAAATGAGAATCTATAGGCCCACTTTAGTGCCCTATCAAAACGCACATTACCAAATTAGACTCCCCAGGGGAATAGAGTTCTTCATTCCTTCAGATGACTTCAAAATTGTAGTCCAAACCCCAGCTCTCTCTGGGCTGGACAACAAAACCTCCCTCTTAGAAGGTATTCAGAAAACTCACCTTTCACCTTTAAAAGCAGCCTTCATATCTGTAGCTCGCCTTTTCTCCAGGGCAAGAAGATTAGAGCACACTTTTATGGGAGCTTAACTGACATCAAATTAAGGAATGAACGTATTCAAACTGGCATGCTAGGATCACAAATCTATTCATACATACTCCCCCAAAGTAGATTTCAAAGAAACTGGTAATTTCCTGGAAACTTCTGCTTTCAAGAAGAAATAAACTGCATCAATCCTTCTCTGGAAACAACCTTAATGTCTGGAACTTCCTCCATCAGAACTAACTCATCAGATAATGCCTTCAAGATAGATCTCAAAACTCTACTGTTCCAATGCCAATTGCATCTCTAGCTTCTTGATGACCACTCTAATAAATACTTTCTTCCCAATCAGGGATTCCTTTTCTACTCTCTACCCAGCTTCCCTTAATACCTTTTGGAGTAATGTCCTGAAGTAATAAATAGCATTCACTGTAGACCTACCCATCAGCAACTTAATTAGTGGCCATCCAACGGGACCTACCATCTTTTACGAACTGTGTATTAAAACTTTTGTATAAATCCAAATTAAGGGAATTGTAGACAAACTACGGTATTCAAAAATAGAATACCAGTAGCCCTGCTGCAGACTCAGAATCTACCATGGTGGACAGTTCCCTTAAAAACAATATGAACTTTCAAATATCAATTTACACTGTAACAATAAATGTTATATTTGGCGGAGAGTCATGTAAAGAAATCTATGACCGTTTGACACATATTGTACATATTCTAAATTTGTTATACTTATTTTACAAAATTCATTCAAGTATATCTACATTCTCCATCAGTAATATTTAAATAAAGTTCATTGGACATAACGATTCTTATGAAATTAATTTGACTGTATCAACATTCTCCATTAGTACAGATCATACAATGTTCATTGGACTTCATCAATATTTTCCATCAATCAACTGTTTTTCCAATAAATTTACCAAAACACTCAAAAATTATAGCAATAAAGTTGATATATCTCAAATCAATCGAAACCTTTTATGAAATCCAATCTAATTCCAGACATGGAGAATGTTGATACAGGCAAATTGATTTTATAAAATAGATATAGAATACTATTGTACGTATTTATAGTAATTGTTAAGTGCTACGCTACCCCGGTGGGTAAGGTTCATATCATGTAGAACTACAAATAAAATAATCTGTCATTGGGTTAAGGCTGGCAAATCCACAACTAGCTGAAGATTGTGTCCATTGAGCACATCAAATCCTCAGTTTGCACAATTGCTATTATTTTGTCTTTTTTGTCAGAGAAGTGAAACCTAGTTAGGATTTTAGGAGTGATGTCCTGTCAGCAACCCCCTTTATGCAACTCTCAGAGAACTATCCAAGCTTGTAGATGTTACCTTCAGGTCACCATTGATAGAATGAAAAAGTTTTGCCTGTACTCTTAGATATATCTCTGCCTTCTGCCTTCCGTCGCAGTCCCAAGTCTGCATTTGTTATATATGCCTTGATGTATTCTGCAGATATTCCTATTTTGCTTAAAGCGTATTGATTGCCTCTTCTAGCATCAAGACTCTGCCTTCAAAGCTATGCTGCTCCTCAGACCTCTTAACTGCCTTTTCAAAGTCATCAACTCTATTTCGTATGATGGAAATATCTTTCCGAAGATCCCAAATGCAGGATTTCAAATCTGATTTGATGGAGCACACCACTCTATAGGAAAGATCCAGGGTATTCTGTTTGGTTGTCAGCCGTGAGGGCAGGTTCAATAGTTTTTCAGAAAATTCAGATATCAGACTTGATTACTTACCAGGTTTGTCCTCCCCCCACCCCCTGCCCCTCCCTTTGCCAGCAGCAGGTCTTTCACTGTTGTTTCCTACTCGAAAATGAAATTTGTAAATGAATTGGATGGTAAGAATTAGTCTACAATGGACTTCACCCAACATACAAAGCTAAATCACCAGCCCACACTGTTTAAGTCACATGACACTCATTTGTGATATGCTGCTGTGCGGTCTTTTCTGTTGGCATGAGCTCCACCCTGAGCAGGCAATAAAAGGAAATGCAAGGGACAACACCATTACCACAACAAGACTTTGTGTGTGGTGTTGGTTGAGATGGGGCTCTTACAGTTATGGAGTTCTTCAAACAGCAACCATACCAATTAAGGGTCGATATTCCACGCAGAAGTCACCTTTGTGGGTGCCACCTGGTTCATGGGCGCAACTTAGGCTTTGAGGTCCGGCCTGGAGAGTACCTTTGTCTATTTTGATAGGGGGGCAATTGTGGGTGTTAAGTTTTATTCTGCCCACTGGTTGTGAATATAGTAAGTCAATCCATTGTATTATTGTCTTGCCCAGCCCCAGTCTGCTCACGGTGGTCAAAAGGAATGCCAATTCCATGGAGTTAAATGCCATGGTAACATGCAGACATACTGCTGTTGCTTTTAGCTTTGGGTCTATTTGGTGCGTGACACAAACACTGTTAACAGGTTTTCCCTTGAGGATCTCCCAGGAATGAAAGAAAACACATATATACTTAGGTGGTTCCCCACCTTGGGCATGATGTAGCAGTATTAACTGGATTGTGTCAGGCCCTTCATTAGGAAAGAGAAGTCTGTTCCGGTTTGCCAGTATTTTTACAACAATTTCCTAGGCAGTAGGAGTCACAGCACTGTGGAGTTTTGTTCAGTTTAAACAGTTATAATTATCACGTTTAGCAGTGGATAAGGAGGGGGTGTATCCCCATGTCTTTAGCCTCTTCTTACATCCGGAACAAAAAAGGGGTCAGCTCTTCAATGCATATTTTTTAATTTAATTTTTAGTTTTTTAATTGTCAGCACCCATTTCAGCACCTTTTAAGAGCTTCCTGTATTTCTCTCAAAGTGATTGGCACACACAGTGTCTTGCATTCTGCCTCATCAAGTCATGCTAGGTAATCTTGTCTAAGTATTTGTTTATTTCAGTGTTGTTGGTGTTTTTCATAGAGGAGTATAATTTAGAACAGAATTGGGTGAAAGGTTCTATGGTTTCTGATGTGTGGTATTGTGTTTGTCCCACTTCCATATACATTTGGACTAGGACTACTGCTTCTCAGTGTAGGCATATTAAGGTAGCCTGGGGTGTCCAGAATGTAGTCCCTCACCATAGGGCCTAGCAGCTGCATATTTCCCCATAAACATGTATCAGTTTTTTTGGCTTCATCTTGGAATTCTTGCATTTTTCCTCTTATAAATCGTCTGTGTCGCAGATGACAGCCAGGTGCAGAAGCTAACACATATTTGTGTCTATTTTGTGAGTACTCATGGCTGGACACTACCCTGTTGTGAGGAGCACTACTCTACACAAAGGCTGTGTCTGAAGTTAACACTTGAAACAACCACCCTAAACAGATTCTGAAAGCACAGACAGTGGATCAACATCTCCTGCCATGAGGGCAAATTTTGTCAGGGAAGACTGTATAAAAGTGGGACCCAATAAACACTTATTGTTCCAATTTACGTTTTTTGACCAGGGAAAGGAGTGCTCAGAAAAATAGTTCGAGAACTGCTGTGCAACCAGAGTTAGTGACTGCCTGACAGCCAGCTTTTCACAGGTAAGGGGACATCACCTGAAGTCTACCCCTTGTGGTAAGAGCTGCACCGGTCCTAGAAGCCAGGCTGTCTGCTTAGAGAGGGACGGGGTCCAACAATCCTGCAGGAAAAGTGACTGTCCAGGAGGAGCGATGTGCAGCCTGTTCCAGGGACAGTGGATTTGCAGTAGCGGATGATTATGGAGAGTGATCTGTGCGCTCTCGTGAAGGCAGGCTGCAGGCTTTCCTGTTATTCAGGTTCAGAATATGGAAGATGTGGCATGTCCTTACTGTACAACTGACGATGTAGGCGGCACGAATGATCCACTGTGCTAAGTGAATGAGTACGATGCGATCTGAGCCGCTGGCTCCAGTAAACAACTATAGAGCAACCTTAGCTTCTGTGCCCAGTGCATGAGTGCAGCGTCATCTGAGAGGCTGTGTCTAGTAAACAAGTCCAATGTGACTTGAGTCACTGCACCCAAAAGTACCAGACCATGCCATGGATACCCCATCTGTCGAGGCCAACTTGTCACCTCCCCTGCTGCCAAGGACCTAGCTGACCCGTTGCTGCAAGTTGTTTCTGGTCCTGCCCGGCTGAGCAGGGCTGCAACACTGATTGCAGAATCACAAAGACCCAGAATCCTCCAGAGAAGCCTTTACTCAACCGAGCAGTTGTTGACATGACTGTGAGGAAGGCCTGACATGTACAACTGGCACATAAGGCCCAACAGCAGGAAAGCTGGCAGAGAGCAGGACTGCAGCCAGGACTGGGCCCAGTCAGCAGTCTCGCATCCGATTTTTGAATGAAGAACTGCACAAAGACAGAGAAACTTTACACTGATTAAGAGTGTTGAGGGTAAAACTGCACCTGAGCTAATCCTTGCTACATGGTCCCCAATGTGGGGAGCGACCTGAGTCACAGAGGGTGAGGGGTGCTTTAACTGGAGCCAGAGCGGCGAGAGGTGCCACTGGACTCTAGCACCAAGACACTTACTTGAATAGATGTGTGTTGTATTTAGTCCCATCGTGTAATAAACATACTTCCTTTTTGAAAATCAAGAACTTGGTTGGGCAATCCTTTATTATACAGTTGTGTGTCTATTAGGAGTCTGAGCTTGAGCACCTTCATCCTCCCTCCACGAGAAGCCAGCAATTGCTCCTCATAACTATCACTGAGAATCAAGAGGTGAAGAGGCTATACTTGGGTCAGTTTGCAGAGCCACAGAAGGACAAACCTAAGGACATCAGAGGCAATGACCTGAACCCCCACGGTTGAGGCACAGTAGCCACCTCTTTCGTCTTGGCCTCAAGAACAGGGTCGACACCCCATCAATGTTATTTTTCAGAATTGAAAAAGGCCAATGTTTCACTTGACCAATCATGTGTTGACTGGATCTGTCAGAAGTACAAACTGGACAAGACTGAAGTCTTGTTCTGTGTGTAACTTTAAAGTGCCTTAGACTGTTATTTCATTTTGGATGTGCATGTGGTCTTTACTGCATTAGATTGACATTCACCAAAGATTGTGTCTCGGTCTGTCTTGTTTACATGCTATAAATCAATTTGAGTAGTAAATCTTGGTTCTTTAGATTACAATTGGTTTGTACACGGCAATACATTTGGATTTTAATGTGTGCGGACAAGAGATTAGTATTACTGCTGTAACTTTCTTCAGATCACAAATTTTACATGATGTCTAATCCGGTTTGAGATTTTCTGCATATTATGCCATAAACTAAAGATCTAGTCTGGGTTGAAAAACATAGTAAAATTACCATAAAGACTTAGAGCACATGGGCTATCGAACATTCTAGTCAAGCAGGGAATCAAATTCTTCACTGACATGCTGGCAAGTAAAGACATATTCTGCCCATAGGATCCAACACTTTATTACTCCAAACCACCTAATAAAACACAACAACTCTGCACCACCTGCTATTAACAACCATAAATCTGTATAAAAATGTCCAGTTAACTATGACGTCAGTCTGACAGAACTAACATTTTGACTTTATAGACCATGCATGTTTAGAAGTGGCCTAATGGTAACAAGCATGATCCAAAGAGCTGAATAATTAAAATACTTTAAAATAAATTGTTGTCATTGTGCATGTGTCTAATGCAAACAACTCAAATTTTTCTCGGGAGCACCACATCACAATA
Source organism: Lissotriton helveticus (assembly GCF_964261635.1). Taxonomy (NCBI): domain Eukaryota; kingdom Metazoa; phylum Chordata; class Amphibia; order Caudata; family Salamandridae; genus Lissotriton; species Lissotriton helveticus. Next base: position 1,598,131,829 of record NC_136068.1, on the reverse strand, counting down.
CATTATGTTTAAGCATTACCCTAGGAGAAGGTCTACTATAATTGCAACCTTCCCACCAATAATGTTGCCTACCTCTGAATAAATTGTATGCTGCGTGTTACTCTTTACTGATACTGGGAGAGCTGCTTATGAAGCCAACATTTCTGTATAATCTATTAACTACCTGAGTGCGAATTAAATTAACTGATTACTTACAAAAAGAAGGGCTTTTCATGAAAAAGGTGTGTCAGCTGTATTCAAAATGTATTGAAGAGCCTGGTTATATTGCAACAATTATAAGCTTGTGATATGGAGCAACAACGTTTTGTTCTCTATGGACATTTAGAACTAACAAATTAATTAAAGGACTCTTTATGGAATAAATGTTAATCTAAATGTTTCAACATTTAGGAAAGTTCTTCTTTTAACCAAGTAACAAAATACACAATGCAAAAATTACAGTGATGTGCTGCTCTTTGAAAAAAATGTTTTGTTGCAAACTTAGTCACACCAGGGGATATCTGGTGTCTGAGTAGTGCACCTAAATGCCGGCCTAAATAAATTAACTACCTCATATGTGTTTTAACAGATAATTATAATCATGCTATATGTACATGTTCTGGCTATTTATTGTTGTCCAATAAATATTAGTTTCATTTGGTTTAAAATAAACAGTACAACAAAAAACAGGCCTTGCAAATAACAGCATAAAATTATCAATTTTAAATTGTTTGCACTTTGTTCCTCAATAACGTTAACAAAATAAAATGCCTCCTGATAACTTGCACTATATTAAGGTGTATCTGAATTGTAATGATTGTTTTAAAAACATGGAAAAAGATGCATGTATGAGGTAACTATCAATTAGATTAAACAAGCATTTCAGTTATTTAAACCTACTCACTAGTACAGACGATATGTAATAAGTCCCCAATTCAGTATGACAATCAAAGAATAAGTGCATTTAAGAAGCCCATAACACGCACCAATTATTGACAAGAACAGTAGCTGTCCCAGACGAAACAACAAAAGCAATGTACCCACAATAAATGCCAAATACCCCAAAAGGAGTAATACAACCGTGTGAAGGGTCTGCATATATGCATGATCAAAACCCAGTTCAAGAATATGACACTGAAAAAAGAACAGCAGCGTCTAGATTTTTGTCCTTCTGGTGCCACCGTTCTGGTGATTAGTATATTAGGAGCTGGGGAGCGCTCCTGACATTATAAGCTTGAGACAGCGGCTGGATGCCTCTGGGTAACTGTCCGCGCTCTATAAAACTCCTTTCCATTCCATTCCATTCCATATGCAGCCTCCATATTGGCAATTAAAAGTATTCAAGTGAGGCATCGCTACTTTAACATGAAAGCTCTTAACATTCCAGTACGGAGATCACGGCAGCTTTTCATCCAGCATTCTACCTAGATAACAATATTTGGCACATGGTCGATGAGAACTGGCTGGAACAACAAGTGGGTCAACAGCTCCTACTTTTATACAGGTACAGAAGACAGCAGAGTCGTAACACAGGCCCCCTCAGCCCACGCGGTGCGGGGGGGGGGGGCGAAGCTCCAGGGGACCCCCTTGGCACTGCACTCTGTCCGGAGAGCTCCTAATTGAGCCCTGAGGGGGCCCCCTACATACCTTGCAGGGAGGCCCCCTTAATTTTCGTTACGCCAGTGGAAGACAGGGGAACTGTATTCTCTGTCTGCATTTCCAGAGCCATTTTCGATTAGCTCTTCTTTCGTGTGTACTTCTCAGGCAGTTTCCCAGACTCAGTCTTTGTCTACGGATGTATGACGGTACAACGCGTGCTTTTACAACGCGTACCGTTACCACTCGGGTTTTATAACGCAAGTCGTTATAACGACTTGCGTTGGGGGGTGCTGGAAAGTGAATAGTTTAATTTACTATTCCAACTCCAGTCCCCGTGGATAGTAGGGAAGGTGTTGGATAATAAATTAAACTATTCCCTAGCTTACAGCGCCCTCCTGCGCAAGTTGTTGTAAGGACTTGCGTTGTAAAACCTGCGTGGTAATGGTACCGCGTTGTAAAAGTTTTGTCGTAAAGGATGTTTCACTTGTCTAGCTTGGTGCTCCTCACAGCATGGTTGTCCTCAGGCAGTACACTCACAACAGACACAAATAGGGGCGAGCATTCTGCACTTAGCTATCAGAGATACACTTCGTACTGATTAGGGAGAGAGACAAAGGATTGACCTCTTTCCAAAGGACACTTTACACTGAGACAACAGGAACTGCAGTCCAACTCTTTACCGCTACCATCCACCAAAGGGCAGGATACAGGGAGACTAATTTACAGCTCTGTGTAGTTAAAAGGACCTCACTGAATTTAAAAGAGGACCTGGTCTCCTTTTTCCATGCTCCTGTCACGATTTAGGCTCGTCAGATTGGAGACTACGTCTCCCAGAATGCCCGTTTATGTAGTATGTCCTCTATTTCCTGTCAATCCACCTCGGTCTCCTATATCGGTCTCTTCCTGTTAGTACCCGGTGCTTGTCACCTGTGGTGTTGCCCTGGATTCTGTGTGGTCGTGATTTCATCATTCCTTCGCCTTTCTGTTTCCCGCCGGGTGGCCGCTTAGAGACCTGCAGAGACGCTCCCTGTTTTCACGGAGTACCGTGAACCTTGACCCGCAGATCGAAGCCGCGTTGGGGACAGCCGTGGGTGTAACGCTCTCTGTCATTGCGGTGTGTGGTGCAGTAGTGAACTGCTGAGCGGAGCCGTGTGAGGAGACACTCTCTTCTACCGTGACTGAAACATTGAACTTGAATATTTTAAACTTGGATTCCTGACGGAAGTACTTTATATCTCGTGATTGGAGCTTTACTATTAAGAGCGGATTTGGGTCTTCCTTTTTCTTTTTGTTTATTTTTTACTTCTTTTGCAAGGCTCCACTTTTGCTAATTACTCTGTGGGCTGTTGAGTGGCTCGGATTGTACTTTTGAGGTCACGAAGGAGGCAAGAGTCATTGCTTCAGGATCTCTTTGGAATTACCTTGAATCCACGCTACTAGCAGGAAGAAACATTTTCATAAGCTAAGTGGCTGTTTTCTTGTATGACTATGTACTTGTGATGACTACAACCTATAGCCCTACAAAACTGTAGTTCATGGGTAGTTCTGGTTTCTTTTCACTTTACTTTATTTTTACCTTTTTTGTGACCTTTTTACTTGGATGTTTGTGGAAGTTATTCTTAAGTAAGTGAGTCCAGATATACACATATCCCTAGCATATATTGGTGGTCAGAAGAGAAGGGGGGTGTATTAATGTGTGTCTCTTGTGTCTTTCTGCAGGAACCAAAACACAGACATACGAATGGTGCCTATCCGGTCCTTAACTGCTGTAGATGGTTTCTGGCTGCCAGCCTTTATATTTTATTTCTCCACTTTTCCCCTTCCCTGGGTGAGGTCCTCATAGGGGAGTGTTTCTACACAGTACTCACTAGAGGTACCGCTCCTAGGGAGGGAAGAAACTCGCAACGTCATGGATACCCTGAGAAAGATCGCAGATGCCAAGAGACCACAGGCTCTGGTTCTTTTGGATCTGTCTGCCGCGTTCGACACGGTGGATCACGACATCCTTCTCCACCGTGTCGAACAAGCCGGCATCCGGGGCACAGCCCTCAAGTGGGTGGAGTCATTCCTGACGGGAAGATCACAAGCTGTGCGCCTTGGCCCCTTCACTGCATCTAAATCCCCTATCACTTGTGGTGTTCCCCAGGGTTCTTCACTTTCCCCGTTATTATTTAATCTTTACCTGCGCCCTCTAATTCTTTCCCTTCACAACTGGGACGTCAGCGTCTTCAATTATGCTGACGATTTGCAGCTCGTCTTTCCACTTGATTCTCCTCAGGCGACTAACAACTTTCACGCCGTTATGACCCATATCCATCAATGGATGAATCAGAATCAATTAAAACTCAATCCTGGAAAGACTGAGCTACTTCTTCCTGGTTCCAGTGTCGCTTTTTGGGGTCCGCAGTTTTGGCCTCCCGACCTGGGCTCCCCTCCGACACCACTCAAGGCCGTTAGGAGTCTGGGGGTGACGATCGACGCTGAATTGTCATTCAAGGCCCAAGTGGGTGCCACGATTTCTTCGTGTATGTTCCAACTCCGAAAAATCCGGAAGATCAGGCACCTACTTCCACATGCGGCCTTGTGTCAGGTCGTCATGTCCCTTGTCATAACGCGCCTTGATTTTTCTAACTCCCTCTATCATGCACTCCCGCAATTTCTTTCACACCGCCTCCAGGTTGTACAAAACCAGGCAGCCCGCCTCATATTCAAGATCCCTAAGTGGCAATCGGCGAGGCCTCTGCTCCGCAGGCTTCATTGGCTACCAGTGAAGGAGAGAGCAGCCTTTAAGATGGGCTGCTTGGTATTCAAATCCCTTCACTGCTCTTGTCCTGTTTTTCTGAAATCTCTGATTACCCTGTATCAACCTGCCCGCTCTCTTCGCTCAGCTTCCCATCACTTGGTTGTCACCCCCAAGTTTAAACTTCATAAATTTGGCGGCCGTCGTTTTGCTCTCCTTGCCCCCAAATTTTGGAACTCCCTCCCTCTGATTATCAAATCCAGTAAATCCCTCCTTCAGTTCAGGAAACTTCTCAAGACTTTTTTATTTTCCCTCTCTGAATAAACTTTTTTTCTGCTCATTTACATGTCCCTTCAGCCAGCGCCATGAAACCTCCGGGTGTTAGTGCGCTTAATAAGAATCATTTAACATAACATAACGACATCGCTCCTGCTGTACCTGGTTCACAAGATTAGTCAATCTGCCTTGTTTTGTGACAGCTCCATTGTCTAGGTCCCCCTTACCTCCAGTCTCAGGAATGCCAGCAATACACTCACACTGATGAAGATTAACCTCACCTCAATCTTTTGCACAAGAGTAGGCTAGGGGTAGCCAAAACAGACCCCATGGGCCTCTCTCACTGATTCCGGAATGTATAATATAACAACCAAGCCACACATACATACACACATACATGCACTTGAGATATCTGTGCATGGATCTGGGTTCACCTGTAGCAGAGGGACTTAAGGATAGTGGGACAGCAGGAGACCACTCTTGTGAGGCAGATATAAAAAAGCCCAGTAACAAGAAGAGCACTTCAAAAACATGGTATGCTACAACTACTGTGCTATACAGTAGTCCGTCACTGTGGAGACTACATCTGATGCGCTCCTCCAAGTCTGGGACGTGTCTAGGACCAGACTCAAATCAAGAGACAAGCCTAGGCCTTTGTGCAAACACTAGTTCACTGTGGGGCTGGGGCCAAAATCGAAACTCCCAGGGTTCAGACACCTGCAGATGGGCACTCAGAGCAGGGGGTACAACAACACTGCATGCAGGCGTCCTTCGTGCCCCAATAGGCATATCTTGTTGGTTGTCAAATGGATCAAACTAGAGATCACCAGTGGTTTGTACACTGTAGAGTAACCTTTGTAGAAATCAGTTTGGAATTTTGGTAAAATGTTTTTTAATTTACTCCACTCAAATATTTGGCAATGTAGTGCTTGGGCAAACACTTTGCTGGGGCATGGACAAAAAACTATAAATCCAAGACGCAGTTTTGTGTCCCTTTTTAGGTCTCGCCTAGGCAGCGCTTGCGCTGTCTCTTCGAGACATGCTGTATTCAGGAAACTGGCATAAAGCTCCACCTACTTATCGTCCATCTTTTTAATTGGCTCCTGTTCCTGTCCTTTGTAAATGGTATCTTTTCTTTTCATTGGTCATTAGGCTTAGTAGTCCCTCCTTAGTACCGCCTTGCCTCGTCTTGTAACCTCCCATGAGGACACCCCCCTGTTACATGTGTTGTTACGTTCTAGGTTTTAATTACAGCCTCAAGGGACTATTTTCTTAATGGTCTTCAGGTAGGAAACTCACTGTGGTCCTAAACTAGGTTGACAGTGGTTACTTTACTCGCTAGCACATCTCACATTTATATTAGATCTTCTATAAATTTCCTTTCATCAGCTCCACATGGAGCACAACCTATTCCGGAATTAATATATTAATTATTTTATCACATTTCAAAGCTACTAATTGTATATATGGACAAAACTATTTGAATGTACTAGTGGTACTGTCTTGCATGCAATGCATTATGGGTAGGGTGGATTTACCATATCTTCTGCAAGATGCAGTACCATATTTGACCAAAGGTTTATGATGCTCACTGGGAACTTCTAGGAGCAGCTTGCGGCATTGCACCTAGACAGGCTGTGCTGGTGCCTTGCTCACTAGGGACCTCTAGGAGCAACTTGCGTTACTACACCTAGATAAGTAGTGCTGGTGCCTTGCTCACTAGGGACCTCTATGAGCAGCTTGTGGTACTGCACTGAGACATAAAATGCTGGTTCCTGGCTCACTACGCAAACATTTGCAATGCACTAGGTCTTGCATTACTGAAAGTATGAGCTATTGGTGTTGCATTATTATTTGCAAAGACAAAACCTCAAACTATCAGTAATATGAGACCTGTTGCATTGCAAATGCTTGTTAAAAACTGGCATCAAAACACAGACGATAGAGGGTAGCAGGCCATGATAGAACTGAAAAATAGATACAGCACTGAAAGCCACTGCCACTGGTTACACTTCAGCATCACACTGGCCAATCAGATCATCATGGTCAAGAGCCCAAGATTTTTTCTTTACGGAGCTAGCCACTGCACCACATCAGAAGGCAAATCTATATTAACTTAAGAACTTTTGTTGAGTCACTTAAAGATTCAAAGAAGTACAATATGCCACATTGGGTTTATAAAACCCTCCGTCGAAGGACTATCATGTAGTAAAATCATTACTACTCATACTGGGGTTTATAATTATATCTGCTGATGCACTAGGCTACATGTTTGCATAAGGTATTTATATTCCATTGTCTATGGTCTTTAACATACGATCCCAGTTTGCAATAAAAAAAAGCAAGGGTTTATTACTCATAGTCTTTAGGTGAACAGTTTTCCTTCTAGCTAGGGGACATACATTTGGATTTCTATCACAGCCTGCAATTTCCTTTCAAGGTCAAACAATGATAAATGACATCACCACCTGGTTATCCTCTGAGCCATGTAAGTTGTACAGCAGAATAATACATTAAACTGATCAAATACCACTACAACGGCAGACCACTGGGGATAGGGAGATGGGGAGTGTTTAGATGCCATATATGAATTACTTAATCATTCTTAATGGTTAAACTCATCTTGGTTAGTTTGCTCTCTGCCCACTAGCCAAAAACGTAAGATGTATTTTAATAATCAGCAGGTGCAAACAGATGGAATAATTATGTACCTTCTAGAGACAGCTGTATATAATCTAATATGCTAAACAAATAATCTTCTCACAATGTATCCTTTGAAAAAAGGTCTATTCCAGGCTGGATATAGCTATAGTGCTCTTTCATTCAAAAGGACCAACAACTGTGCTTACGGTCTTACAATAAACTTATAATTGCACTTGTTGAGTAGCGGCAATACTATTTTGTTTTATATTTGCTGTGGTCAGTGGAAAGCATATGTTTGCTATCTGAAATTGTATACATACCGCCATGAAGAAAGCCACTAAACGGAATGATACAGAACAAGCTGTTACTAGTACAAAAAAAAACTATTTTACAACTAAGGAAAAAAACAGATTGGCCTCTCAGTCTACCCGTCAAACACATATTTGCCTTGGAAAAGAATAATTTACAACCCAGCATATTGGAAGAGTCAACCATCCAAGTTTCACGATAACACATCTTTAACTCGGCTTGCCGGTCAAGAAACTCACGTTCCAATGATAGTAGGGAGAGTTCTCTAAGGGTGGGTGATGGGTGTAATTTTTTTGATTCTTTTGAGCACAAGTTCACGTTTTCTTTAGGTGGGGAGCAAGTGGGGAGAATTTTTTTTTAATGGTCCAATATGCATGATACAAGGAAGCCAAGATCCCGGTAATTGTATAACTAAGCCGATATCTGTAAGGTTGGTGAGAAAGAGTCGGAAACAAAGATGACTGAAACTAAGGGTAAAATAAAAATTGTATCCTGGAATGTGAATGGACTGAGAGTAAGGAGAAGACAACAAAAGATTTTTGAACACCTTAAATTACTAATATACGATGTAATAATTTTACAGGCATCCCATCTTTTAAAGTCTGAATGGCCTGAAATGATAAAATACGAAAAATGGGTGGATAAATATGTTTGTATAAACCAGACGTGCTGTATTAAGGGAGTGGTATTAATTGTTAAAAAACCTTCAAAAATAACTATTGAAGAAAAATACGTTGACTCGAAAGGCAGATGGGCAGCTGCTAAGATTAAATTAGAGGAGAGGTATATTTTTGTAGTTGGGTACTATGGTCCAAATACGGACGACCCAGCTCTCCTACAGTCTTTATATGCCCAGTTAATTGGCATATCCATGCCAATTATCTTGGGCAGGGATTTTAACTTATTATTAGATCCAATAAATGACAGACACTCGCCAGGGAGAGCTTTAAACCTCCCTAAAATGAGGGATTGGATGAACAGACTTAAAGAGGATCTGGGTCTAGTCGACATTTGGAAGAGTAAAGGCGATCAAAAAAATAGATTCAACTATAAGAATCAAAAATATGGTCATGCATCGAGAATCAATTTTTTTCTTGATAAATTGCTAAGTAAAAATGTAACCAAAGTAGAGCATGTACCTGCCCACCAATCCGATCACTCTCTAGATCAAATAAAAATAAGTGAATTTTATCTTCAGGGGGAGCTTAGGTGGACGTTAGATCGCACACTCTTGTCACTCTTGTGCGCTATCGGCCAGGCCATTCATCGGTGCAGGTTCTCTCCTGTTCATCCTCTTTGTGGCCCGTTTCTGTGCCCTTGTAACGGATGGGTGCTTGACCGTCCGGGGTTTATCCCCCGGAGGAGTACGCCAGCTGCCCCCCCTGTTAAGGGCTTGCCACCTTTTTTGCGGGTCCTGAATTTGAATGTCAGATCGTTATCGAAACACTATCAAGACATCTATGATCTCATTGAGGATGAAGCTCTCGATGTTTTTGCCATTACAGAGACCTGGCTGCAGGATGCGGATGCAGCTATTATTAACCTAGCTTGCCCCCCGGGTTATTCTATGTACACCTTAAATCGGTCATCGAGAGGTGGGGGCATAGCCCTAATAGTCAGGTCCTGTTTTGCCTGCGTATGGAGTAGCCTTAACATCGCCGGTTGCGAAAGCGCCTCGTTTAAAATCTCGGTCAGCCCCCAGTTTACGTTCTCTGGGATGATTGTATACCGTCCACCGGGTAGTGATGTGGTGTTCAGAAACTCATTCCCTGATGCTGTCAGCACATTAGCTATGGGTTGTGCTAATTATTCCATCCTGGGTGATCTGAACCTACATTTTGATATTCCAACTAACCCGACGATACGCAGCATCCTGGCTGACCTAGAGGCTCTCCAGCTCTCCCAGCAGGTATCTCAGCCCACTCATGTAGGGGGTCATATTTTGGACCCCTGTTTTACCAATCTGGCTGAGACAAAGGTTATTTCCATCTCTCCGCTTGGGTGGACAGATCACTTTTTGGTGACCATCCATTGCCCTTTACCTGTGATCCCTTCGATCCCCTCGGTCAGAAGGGTATCCAGGAGACACTGGAATAAACTTAGGCTGGATGATCTCCATCGTCTCCTAGCGGTAGAGCCACTGGGCCCACTGAATGATGTGGAAGCAGGCTATGACCAGTTTTGCACTTGGATCTCCAGGGCCTTGGACTCTCTGATTCCCATCGTTTCGAGTAAAATCAGTACCAGAGAGTCGAGCCCTTGGTACGACGGTGCCTTGCGTGCCTTGAAGGGAATTTGCAGACGGATGGAGAGAGCATGGCGGAGGACCTATGAGGCTGATTTGAAAGCCGCATATGTTGCCTCCGTCAGGATCTATCACCGTGCTATTTGTAAGGCCCGTGCGGCATTTTATGCTGCGGAATATCGTAACAGCTTAAATCCGTCAAAGACTATATTCAAGGCCGTGAAAGATCTTCTGGCGAAGCGGACTCCCTATGTGGATTCGGGGTCTACCTCCCACTGTGAGTCTCTGGCCTCTTACTTTTTGGGAAAGGTCCAGGCTATCTATCGGACATTCCCCAGCTCAGGCACTGACCTGGGAGTCTCAGATGGGGCTTTAAGCCACCTTACCTTGCATTCTTTCCCTCCCCTACTCCCGGAAGGGTTTGACAAACTTGCGTCGAAGGTCAAATCTGGCTCTCCGTTGGATCCAGTAAGACCTGCTCTTTTTAGAGATCAGGCCTTCTTCGGACGCTCTGTTGTGTGTTCTTTAGTCAACCTCTCACTGGAGTCAGGTGTGGTTCCAACGAAATGGAAGCAGGCGGTGGTTTCCCCAATCCTTAAGAAGCCCTCCCTGGACCCCTCGAAGCCCGAAAGTTACCGCCCGATCTCTTTGTTACCCTGGCCGGCGAAGATAATGGAGGCTCATGTCAATCTGGCCCTGTCGGAACATCTTGTCCGGTCTAATGCCCTTGACCCCACACAGAATGGCTTCCGTGCTGGGCACAGCACGGAAACCGCCCTTCTCGTGATGGTAGAGCATCTGCGAGCAGTGTTGGATGCTGGTCAGACGGCGGCGCTGATATTATTAGACCTCAGCGCCGCCTTTGACACGGTGTCCCACAGCATCCTGTTGCACCGGCTCGCGGAGATTGGTGTCGGGGGCCAGGCTCTGCAGTGGTTCCGCTCCTTTCTTGATGGTCGTTCCTTCTGTGTGGCCACCCCTCCCTTCAAGTCCAATTTCCAGCCTCTAGCCATGGGGGTTCCGCAGGGATCCTCGCTGAGCCCCACGTTATTCAACCTATACGTGAGACCGCTGGCTGAAGTCGTTAGGCAGTGGGGCCTAACCCTGGTCTCATATGCCGACGACACTCAGCTGGCGGTTACTCTCAGCGGGGACGCGGAATATGATGCCCCCAGGTTTCAGAACGGACTGAAGGCGGTGGCTACCTGGTTGACAGGGAACTGTCTCCAGCTTAATGCCACCAAGACTGAGGTGATGATCATCGGAAAGAGAGTGGAATTATGGGGCGATCAATGGTGGCCGGCTGAGTTGGGACCTGCTCCAACTCCTGTATCGGAATTGAAAAATCTGGGAGTTTGGCTGGATGCCGGTCTTACTTTGGTGGGCCACACTAAGAAAACAGCAGCATGCTGTTTCGGACTTCTTAGGGGTTTAAGACCTGCCCTTACGTTTTTTGATGCCCCAACCAGGCAGCTGGTAATCCAGGCTACTGTCATCTCGCGCCTGGATTATGCCAGCTCTCTCCTGGTAGGGGCTAACCTGGCAGAAATTACCCGTTTACAACGGGTACAAAATGCCGCGGCCAGAGCAATTGTAGGCCTGCCCAGATTTTGCCCTGTGTCAAACGTCCTCCGCTCCTTGCACTGGCTTCCAGTGAGGAAGCGAATTTATTTTAAAATCTTGTGTCTGGCCTTTAAAATTCTGAAAGGCATAGGCCCTCAAATCATGTCTAGCTTCCTGTCTTTTTATGTACCTACACGTACTCTTCGTTCTCAAGGTCAGGCTCTTGCTGTAGTCCCCAGATTCAGGCTCTGTCGGGCGGGCGGACGCTCGTTTAGTGTTAAAGCTGCAACCCTTTGGAATTCCCTCCCGGTTGAAATCCGCCTGTTGGAGGACCTTATGCTTTTCCGGAAAGCCATCAAGACTTTCTTGTTTTAAAATGTTCTCCAGTGGTCTTAATGTTTAGTTTCTGTTATGTTGTGTGCTACCTTGTCACTGCGCCAGGACGCTCCTTCGCTGGAGCAGCTGTGCGCATAATAAAAATCAATAACATAACATAATATAACACGAACAAACAAGTTATGGAGAAGATGAAGGCTATAACGGAAGAATTTTTTCAAATTAATGCTAGTGGAGCAGTCCCCATGCAAATAGTGTGGGACGCTTAAAAAGCAGTTGTTAGGGGATCCCTTATCGGCCATGCCGCAAAAAGAAATGAGGCCAATAGACATATAATAAGTCAATTAGAATCAGACATTTTAGATCAGCATAATATTTTTGGACACAACAACCTCTAATATAGAACGGGAAAGAGCAAAAGAGGAAATCTTCAAGAAGAAATGTGACTTATCAAAGGAAAAGATAGGAATCTAGCAGACTGTCAAATTATGAATATGGGGGAAACAGTGGGAAACTCTTAGCATGGAAAATCAAAACTGACTCCAACAAGAATAAAATCATGGCAGTACATAGTAGTTTGGTGGGTGGAAAGGTGGAGAATAGGACGGAAATAGAAGAAGCCTTTGAAGACTTCTTCCAATCTTTTATATGAAGAAGATCTAGTACCCATAGATCACGAAGTAGACTCCTATTTGAGAGATTCTATGACTCCAAAGTTAGAGGGTGGGTTTAGCAAAGCATTAAATGCTGGAGTCAATAACATGGAAGTGTTGAATGCGCTAAATAGATCCAATAAAGGGAAAGCGGCTGGCCCAGATGCCATCCCCAATGAGTTTTATGTAGCTTTAAAAGAATCACTGACTCGTAGACTAGTGGACCTGTTTAATAACATTTACTTTCAAGGATTTGTACTCCCTAAATCTTAGAATGATGCAACTATTAGCCTGATTCTGAAACCAGGGAAAGACCCTCTTAAATGTGGGTCATATAGACCCATATCTCTTTTAAATAACGATTACAAGATTTTTACACAAATATTAGCCACCCGTTTAGGAAATATCACAGGCAAACTTATACATATTGACCAAAAAGGGTTCATAAGAGGGATACAACTACATGACCTTACCCCATCAGCTTATCAGAGCAATTGATATTGCAACTCAAGACAAAAGCCCACTAGCAGTTTTTATTTTTGACACTGCCAAAGCGTTTGATAGAGTGAATTGGTTATTTCTGCAGAAAGCAGCCTATCAAATGCAATTCAAATCAAGAGCGGGACGAGAAAGGGCTGTCTGTTATCACCCTAGCTTTCCAACCTATACACAGAACCCTTGGCAAATACGATAAGAAGGTCCCAGGAAATAGTCCCATTTCAATTTAAGGGATGGATTGACAAAGTGGCTCTATACACCGATGACCTAATGGTGTACACAAGTGTTTAAACAAATCCTTTCCCATTATTAAAAAGCTATTAACCGATTTACCAAGTCAATATACAGAAAACAGAAATAACGTACTGGAATTTAGAATCATCAGTAGCTGCCACAAAAACCAGAATTAAATAGTTGGGCATAGAAGTGTTAAAAAACATTGACGAAATTGCTCAGGTAAATCTGAATTTAAAAGTTAAGGAAATTAGAAAATCATTAAAATCATGGAGCTGTTTATCTTTTTCATTTCCGAGACGAGCAAATGTTATCAAAATGTCTATCGGATGTTTCACTTGTCTAGCTTGGTGCTCCTCACAGCATGGTTGTCCTCAGGCAGTACACTCACAACAGACACAAATAGGGGCGAGCATTCTGCACTTAGCTATCAGAGATACACTTCGTACTGATTAGGGAGAGACACAAAGGATTGACCTCTTTCCAAAGGACACTTTACACTGAGACAACAGGAACTGCAGTCCAACTCTTTACCGCTACCATCCACCAAAGGGCAGGATACAGGGAGACTAATTTACAGCTCTGTGTAGTTAAAAGGACCTCACTGAATTTAAAAGAGGACCTGGTCTCCTTTTTCCATGCTCCTGTCACGATTTAGGCTCGTCAAATTGGAGACTACGTCTCCCAGAATGCCCGTTTATGTAGTAGGTCCTCCATTTCCTGTCAATCCACCTCGGTCTCCTATATCGGTCTCTTCCTGTTAGTACCCGGTGCTTTTGTCACCTGTGGTGTTGCCCTGGATTCTCTGTGGTCGTGGTTTCATCATTCCTTCGCCTTTCTGTTTCCCCTCGGGTGGCCGCTTAGAGACCTGCAGAGACGCTCCCTGTTTTCACGGAGTACCGTGAACCTTGACCCGCAGATCGAAGCCGCGTTGGGGAGAGCCGTGGGTGTAACGCTCTCTGTCATTGCGGTGTGTGGTGCAGTAGTGAACTGCTGAGCGGAGCCGTGTGAGAAGACACTCTCTTCTACCGTGACTGAAACATTGAACTTGAATATTTTAAACTTGGATTCCTGACGGAAGTACTTTATATCTCGTGATTGGAGCTTTACTATTAAGAGCGGATTTGGCTCTTCCTTTTTATTTTTGTTTATTTTTTACTTCTTTTGCAAGGCTCCACTTTTGCTAATTACTCTGTGGGCTGTTGAGTGGCTCGGATTGTACTTTTGAGGTCACGAAGGAGGCAAGAGTCATTGCTTCAGGATCTCTTTGGAATTACCTTGAATCCACGCTACTAGCAGGAAGAAACATTTTCATAAGCTAAGTGGCTGTTTTCTTGTATGACTATGTACTTGTGATGACTACAACCTATAGCCCTACAAAACTGTAGTTCATGGGTCGTTCTGGTTTCTTTTCACTTTACTTTTACCTTTTTTGTGACCTTTTTACTTGGATGTTTGTGGAAGTTATTCTTAAGTAAGTGAATCCAGATATACACATATCCCTAGCATATATTGGTGGTCAGAAGAGAAGGGGGGTGTATTAATGTGTGTCTCTTGTGTCTTTCTGCAGGAACCAAAACACAGACATACGAATGGTGCCTATCCGGTCCTTAACTGCTGTAGATGGTTTTTGGCTGCCAGCCTTTATATTTTATTTCTCCACTTTTCCCCTTCCCTGGGTGAGGTCCTCATAGGGGAGTGTTTCTACACAGTACTCACTAGAGGTACCGCTCCTAGGGAGGGAAGAAACTCGCAACGACATCGCTCCTGCTGTACCTGGTTCACAAGATTAGTCAATCTGCCTTGTTTTGTGACAGCTCCATTGTCTAGGTCCCCCTTACCTCCAGTCTCAGGAATGCCAGCAATACACTCACACTGATGAAGATTAACCTCACCTCAATCTTTTGCACAAGAGTAGGCTAGGGGTAGCCAAAACAGACCCCATGGGTCTCTCTCACTGATTCCGGAATGTATAATATAACAACCAAGCCACACATACATACACACATACATGCACTTGAGATATCTGTGCATGGATCTGGGTTCACCTGTAGCAGAGGGACTTAAGGATAGTGGGACAGCAGGAGACCACTCTTGTGAGGCAGATATAAAAAAGCCCAGTAACAAGAAGAGCACTTCAAAAACATGGTATGCTACAACTACTGTGCTATACAGTAGTCCGTCACTGTGGAGACTACATCTGATGCGCTCCTCCAAGTCTGGGACATGTCTAGGACCAGACTCAAATCAAGAGACAAGCCTAGGCCTTTGTGAAAACACTAGTTCACTGTGGGGCTGGGGCCAAAATCGAAACTCCCAGGGTTCAGACACCTGCAGATGGGCACTCAGAGCAGGGGGTACAACAACACTGCATGCAGGCGTCCTTCCTGCCCCAATAGGCATATCTTGTTGGTTGTCAAATGGATCAAACTAGAGATCACCAGTGGTTTGTACACTGTAGAGTAACCTTTGTAGAAATCAGTTTGGAATTTTGGTAAAATGTTTTTTAATTTACTCCACTCAAATATTTGGCAATGTAGTGCTTGGGCAAACACTTTGCTGGGGCATGGACAAAAAACTATAAATCCAAGACGCAGTTTTGTGTCCCTTTTTAGGTCTCGCCTAGGCAGCGCTTGCGCTGTCTCTTCGAGACATGCTGTATTCAGGAAACTGGCATAAAGCTCCACCTACTTATCGTCCATCTTTTTAATTGGCTCCTGTTCCTGTCCTTTGTAAATGGTATCTTTTCTTTTCATTGGTCATTAGGCTTAGTAGTCCCTCCTTAGTACCGCCTTGCCTCGTCTTGTAACCTCCCATGAGGACACCCCCCTGTTACATGTGTTGTTACGTTCTAGGTTTTAATTACAGCCTCAAGGGACTATTTTCTTAATGGTCTTCAGGTAGGAAACTCACTGTGGTCCTAAACTAGGTTGACAGTGGTTACTTTACTCGCTAGCACATCTCACATTTATATTAGATCTTCTATAAATTTCCTTTCATCAGCTCCACATGGAGCACAACCTATTCCGGAATTAATATATTAATTATTTTATCACATTTCAAAGCTACTAATTGTATATATGGACAAAACTATTTGAATGTACTAGTGGTACTGTCTTGCATGCAATGCATTATGGGTAGGGTGGATTTACCATATCTTCTGTAAGATGCAGTACCATATTTGACCAAAGGTTTATGATGCTCACTGGGAACTTCTAGGAGCAGCTTGCGGCATTGCACCTAGACAGGCTGTGCTGGTGCCTTGCTCACTAGGGACCTCTAGGAGCAACTTGCGTTACTACACCTAGACAAGTAGTGCTGGTGCCTTGCTCACTAGGGACCTCTATGAGCAGCTTGTGGTACTGCACTGAGACATAAAATGCTGGTTCCTGGCTCACTACGCAAACATTTGCAATGCACTAGGTCTTGCATCACTGAAAGTATGAGCTACTGGTGTTGCATTATTATTTGCAAAGACAAAACCTCAAACTATCAGTAATATGAGACCTGTTGCATTGCAAATGCTTGTTAAAAACTGGCATCAAAACACAGACGATAGAGGGTAGCAGGCCATGATAGAACTGAAAAATAGATACAGCACTGAAAGCCACTGCCACTGGTTACACTTCAGCATCACACTGGCCAATCAGATCATCATGGTCAAGAGCCCAAGATTTTTTCTTTACGGAGCTAGCCACTGCACCACATCAGAAGGCAAATCTATATTAACTTAAGAACTTTTGTTGAGTCACTTAAAGATTCAAAGAAGTACAATATGCCACATTGGGTTTATAAAACCCTCCGTCGAAGGACTATCATGTAGTAAAATCATTACTACTCATACTGGGGTTTATAATTATATCTGCTGATGCACTAGGCTACATGTTTGCATAAGGTATTTATATTCCATTGTCTATGGTCTTTAACATACGATCCCAGTTTGCAATAAAAAAAAAGCAAGGGTTTATTACTCATAGTCTTTAGGTGAACAGTTTTCCTTCTAGCTAGGGGACATACATTTGGATTTCTATCACAGCCTGCAATTTTCTTTCAAGGTCAAACAATGATAAATGACATCACCACCTGGTTATCCTCTGAGCCATGTAAGTTGTACAGCAGAATAATACATTAAACTGATCAAATACCACTACAACGGCAGACCACTGGGGATAGGGAGATGGGGAGTGTTTAGATGCCATATATGAATTACTTAATCATTCTTAATGGTTAAACTCATCTTGGTTAGTTTGCTCTCTGCCCACTAGCCAAAAACGTAAGATGTATTTTAATAATCAGCAGGTGCAAACAGATGGAATAATTATGTACCTTCTAGAGACAGCTGTATATAATCTAATATGCTAAACAAATAATCTTCTCACAATGTATCCTTTGAAAAAAGGTCTATTCCAGGCTGGATATAGCTATAGTGCTCTTTCATTCAAAAGGGCCAACAACTGTGCTTACGGTCTTACAATAAACTTATAATTGCACTTGTTGAGTAGCGGCAATACTATTTTGTTTTATATTTGCTGTGGTCAGTGGAAAGCATATGTTTGCTATCTGAAATTGTATACATACCGCCATGAAGAAAGCCACTAAACGGAATGATACAGAACAAGCTGTTACTAGTACAAAAAAAACCTATTTTACAACTAAGGAAAAAAACAGATTGGCCTCTCAGTCTACCCGTCAAACACATATTTGCCTCGGAAAAGAATAATTTACAACCCAGCATATTGGAAGAGTCAACCATCCAAGTTTCACGATAACACATCTTTAACTCGGCTTGCCTGTCAAGAAACTCACGTTCCAATGATAGTAGGGAGAGTTCTCTAAGGGTGGGTGATGGGTGTAATTTTTTTGATTCTTTTGAGCACAAGTTCACGTTTTCTTTAGGTGGGGAGAATTTTTTTTTTAATGGTCCAATATGCATGATACAAGGAAGCCAAGATCCCGGTAATTGTATAACTAAGCCGATATCTGTAAGGTTGGTGAGAAAGAGTCGGAAACAAAGAGGACTGAAACTAAGGGTAAAATAAAAATTGTATCCTGGAATGTGAATGGACTGAGAGTAAGGAGAAGACAACAAAAGATTTTTGAACACCTTAAATTACTAATATACGATGTAATAATTTTACAGGCATCCCATCTTTTAAAGTCTGAATGGCCTGAAATGATAAAATACGAAAAATGGGTGGATAAATATGTTTGTACAAACCAGACGTGCTGTATTAAGGGAGTGGTATTAATTGTTAAAAAACCTTCAAAAATAACTATTGTAGAAAAATACGTTGACTCGAAAGGCAGATGGGCAGCTGCTAAGATTAAATTAGAGGAGAGGTATATTTTTGTAGTTGGGTACTATGGTCCAAATACGGACGACCCAGCTCTCCTACAGTCTTTATACGCCCAGTTAATTGGCATATCCATGCCAATTATCTTGGGCAGGGATTTTAACTTATTATTAGATCCAATAAATGACAGACACTCGCCAGGGAGAGCTTTAAACCTCCCTAAAATGAGGGATTGGATGAACAGACTTAAAGAGGATCTGGGTCTAGTCGACATTTGGAAGAGTAAAGGCGATCAAAAAAATAGATTCAACTATAAGAATCAAAAATATGGTCATGCATCGAGAATCAATTTTTTTCTTGATAAATTGCTAAGTAAAAATGTAACCAAAGTAGAGCATGTACCTGCCCACCAATCCGATCACTCTCTAGATCAAATAAAAATAAGTGAAGTTTATCTTCAGGGGGAGCTTAGGTGGACGTTAGATCGCACACTCTTGTCACTCTTGTGCGCAATCGGCCAGGCCATTCATCGGTGCAGGTTCTCTCCTGTTCATCCTCTTTGTGGCCCGTTTCTGTGCCCTTGTAACGGATGGGTGCTTGACCGTCCGGGGTTTATCCCCCGGAGGAGTACGCCAGCTGCCCCCCCTGTTAAGGGCTTGCCACCTTTTTTGCGGGTCCTGAATTTGAATGTCAGATCGTTATCGAAACACTATCAAGACATCTATGATCTAATTGAGGATGAAGCTCCCAATGTTTTGCCATTACAGAGACCTGGCTGCAGGATGCGGATGCAGCTATTATTAACCTAGCTTGCCCCCCGGGTTATTTTATGTACACCTTAAATCGGTCATCGAGAGGTGGGGGCATAGCCCTAATAGTCAGGTCCTGTTTTGCCTGCGTATGGAGTAGCCTTAACATCGCCGGTTGCGAAAGCGCCTCGTTTAAAATCTCGGTCAGCCCCCAGTTTACGTTCTCTGGGATGATTGTATACCATCCACCGGGTAGTGATGTGGTGTTCAGAAACTCATTCCCCGATGCTGTCAGCACATTAGCTATGGGTTGTGCTAATTATTCCATCCTGGGTGATCTGAACCTACATTTTGATATTCCAACTAACCCGACGATACGCAGCATCCTGGCTGACCTAGAGGCTCTCCAGCTCTCCCAGCAGGTATCTCAGCCCACTCATGTAGGGGGTCATATTTTGGACCCTTGTTTTACCAATCTGGCTGAGACAAAGGTTATTTCCATCTCTCCGCTTGGGTGGACAGATCACTTTTTGGTGACCATCCATTGCCCTTTACCTGTGATACCTTCGATCCCCTCGGTCAGAAGGGTATCCAGGAGACACTGGAATAAACTTAGGCTGGATGATCTCCATCGTCTCCTAGCGGTAGAGCCACTGGGCCCACTGAATGATGTGGAAGCAGGCTATGACCAGTTTTGCACTTGGATCTCCAGGGCCTTGGACTCTCTGATTCCCATCGTTTCGAGTAAAATCAGTACCAGAGAGTCGAGCCCTTGGTACGACGGTGCCTTGCGTGCCTTGAAGGGAATTTGCAGACGGATGGAGAGAGCATGGCGGAGGACCTATGAGGCTGATTTGAAAGCCGCATATGTTGCCTCCGTCAGGATCTATCACCGTGCTATTTGTAAGGCCCGTGCGGCATTTTATGCTGCGGAATTTCGTAACAGCTTAAATCCGTCAAAGACTATATTCAAGGCCGTGAAAGATCTTCTGGCGAAGCGGACTCCCTCTGTGGATTCGGGGTCTACCTCCCACTGTGAGTCTCTGGCCTCTTACTTTTTGGGAAAGGTCCAGGCTATCTATCGGACATTCCCCAGCACAGGGACTGACCTGGGAGTCTCAGATGGGGCTTTAAGCCACCTTACCTTGCATTCTTTCCCTCCCCTACTCCCGGAAGGGTTTGACAAACTTGCGTCGAAGGTCAAATCTGGCTCTCTGTTGGATCCAGTAAGACCTGCCCTTTTTAGAGATCAGGCCTTCTTGGGACGCTCTGTTGTGTGTTCTTTAGTCAACCTCTCACTGGAGTCAGGTGTGGTTCCAACGAAATGGAAGCAGGCGGTGGTTTCCCCAATCCTTAAGAAGCCCACCCTGGACCCCTCGAAGCCCGAAAGTTACCGCCCGATCTCTTTGTTACCCTGGCCGGCGAAGATAATGGAGGCTCATGTCAATCTGGCCCTGTCGGAACATCTTGTCCGGTCTAATGCCCTTGACCCCACACAGAATGGCTTCCGTGCTGGGCACAGCACGGAAACCGCCCTTCTCGTGATGGTAGAGCATCTGCGAGCAGTGTTGGATGCTGGTCAGACGGCGGCGCTGATATTATTAGACCTCAGCGCCGCCTTTGACACGGTGTCCCACAGCATCCTGTTGCACCGGCTCGCGGAGATTGGTGTCGGGGGCCAGGCTCTGCAGTGGTTCCGCTCCTTTCTTGATGGTCGTTCCTTCTGTGTGGCCACCCCTCCCTTCAAGTCCAATTTCCAGCCGCTGGCCCTGGGGGTTCCGCAGGGATCCTCGCTGAGCCCCACGTTATTCAACCTATACGTGAGACCGCTGGCTGAAGTCGTTAGGCAGTGGGGCCTAACCCTGGTCTCATATGCCGACGACACTCAGCTGGCGGTTACTCTCA
Organism: Lissotriton helveticus; assembly: GCF_964261635.1. NCBI lineage: Eukaryota > Metazoa > Chordata > Amphibia > Caudata > Salamandridae > Lissotriton > Lissotriton helveticus. The sequence goes on along the minus strand of NC_136068.1, from coordinate 1,598,110,806 downwards.
GCGGGGACGCGGAATATGATGCCCTCAGGTTTCAGAACGGACTGAAGGTGGTGGCTACCTGGTTGACAGGGAACTGTCTCCAGCTTAATGCCACCAAGACTGAGGTGATGATCATCGGAAAGAGAGTGGAATTATGGGGCGATCAATGGTGGCCGGCTGAGTTGGGACCTGCTCCAACTCCTGTATCGGAATTGAAAAATCTGGGAGTTTGGCTGGATGCCGGTCTTACTTTGGTGGGCCACACTAAGAAAACAGCAGCATGCTGTTTCGGACTTCTTAGGGGTTTAAGACCTGCCCTTACGTTTTTTGATGCCCCAACCAGGCAGCTGGTAATCCAGGCTACTGTCATCTCGCGCCTGGATTATGCCAGCTCTCTCCTGGTAGGGGCTAACCTGGCAGAAATTACCCGTTTACAACGGGTACAAAATGCCGCGGCCAGAGCAATTGTAGACCTGCCCAGATTTTGCCCTGTGTCAAATGTCCTCCGCTCCTTGCACTGGCTTCCAGTGAGGAAGCGAATTTATTTTAAAATCTTGTGTCTGGCCTTTAAAATTCTGAAAGGCATAGGCCCTCAAATCATGTCTAGCTTCCTGTCTTTTTATGTACCTACACGTACTCTTCGTTCTCAAGGTCAGGCTCTTGCTGTAGTCCCCAGATTCAGGCTCTGTCGGGCGGACGCTCGTTTAGTGTTAAAGCTGCAACCCTTTGGAATTCCCTCCCGGTTGAAATCCGCCTGTTGGAGGACCTTATGCTTTTCCGGAAAGCCATCAAGACTTTCTTGTTTTAAAATGTTCTCCAGTGGTCTTAATGTTTAGTTTCTGTTATGTTGTGTGATACCTTGTCACTGCGCCAGGACGCTCCTTCGCTGGAGCAGCTGTGCGCATAATAAAAATCAATAACATAACATAACACGAACAAACAAGTTATGGAGAAGATGAAGGCTATAACGGAATAATTTTTTCAAATTAATGCTAGTGGAGAAGTCCCCATGCAAATAGTGTGGGACGCTTAAAAAGCAGTTGTTAGGGGATCCCTTATCGGCCATGCCGCAAAAAGAAATGAGTAGTGAGTTACAACGGGGTGAACCCTAAGAACTCTCTGACCTGGGTCAGTCAATCAGGTACATGTAGAAGTGGTCGGAGTCTAATATTTACAGAGTAATAAATATCTCAGAAAATAACGATTATTTCAAAGATAACTTCACTTGCATATAGTCCATGAATGTCACTCAGAATAAGGACGATTCAGACATCCAGTGCATATTTGTTTATTGCACTTCTTATGTTTAAAGCATTTTATTAGAAAGGTACAGCTCATATAGAAAGCAATTTACAAACATGCAATGGGTGCTGTAAGAGGCAACTCAAGATCAGAAATGCTAAAGACCCAGCCCCAGGGCTGTTTCAATGTCCTGCTCTTCGCACAGAGGCATATACAAGGAAAGATTAGAAAAAAAAAAGAGAGAACAAGAAAAAAGCAGTGCCCTATGGGCTTGTACCTCTATTAATAGAACAACATGCCCCAACAAACGTCCCCCTCCCCACCCTCCCTGTCCAGTGCCGTGTAGCATGAAAGCAATCAGCCATCCTTCTTCTCACCCACCCCGCATACGCCCGGAGTCCCCGGCAGTCCTGTCCCAAACAAAACCATGCCTCACAAAGGGGGTGTAAGCCGCAGTAACCTGAGGTACCTTGGGCATGTGATTTCGGTGAATTCTGAGGCCAGCAGTGAGTGAAAGGGTTGCCACAGTTCCTCAAAACCAGTCACATCTCCTGCTAGCGTAAGAGACATTTTTTCCATCCCCAGAACATGCCACAACCTGTGCAGCCAACCCGTGCGTGAGGGAGTGGTTGTTGTGCGCCAATGAATCAGTATGTTTTGTACCGCAGAACCTAGCATAATGGCAATCTGCCTCCCCCTCTTAGATTTTAGTGGATACATTAAGTCATTAGGCAGACCCAGTAGGGTATACGCTGGAAAACGGGGCAGTGCAATCTCGAAGCATTCATCAATCTCGTCTATCACTGTCGACCAATAGGCTTGCAGTACTGGGCAGTCCCAGAGGATGTGTGTCAGCGTGCCAACCTGCCCGCATTCTCGCCAACATCTGTCGCTAAGAAGCCTATTCATTTCGTGTAGCCTTTCTGGGGTGTGATACCAGTAGGTGGATATTTTTGTGAAGGTTTCTGTGAGGCCCATGTGGTAGGCTGAGTGTCGTGCTCTGTATGAAATACGTTCCCATTCTTTAAGGCTAAGCGTTCTCCCCAGTTCTCTATTCCATCGCTCCCTACCGGGAATGTAGAAGTGGGAAGACGGGAGCTGAAGCAGTTTGTATAGGTCAGTGATAAGTTTGGAGTCTGAGGTGCGGGTGATTAGCCATCGCTCATATGGGAGGAGCCTCCTGTCAGCAGATTCCCTCACACTCGGCTGCAAGGCCCAGTGCCGTACCTGCCAGTATCTCATGCGGTCTGATTCGGTTAACTGATAAGAAGCTTTAAAGCTGTGAAAGGGGATAACTCCATCCTCCGCGTACATATGGAAGAGTGCCCTACAGCCCTTGTCCCTCCAATGTGAGAAGGCCCCTTGTTCCATCCCCGGTGTGAAGTCGGGATTGTCTACAATTGGTGTGAAAGGCGAGGGAAACGTGGTGAGGTCAAATGTGCGATTCGTGGCGTCCCATACTTTCAATGGGACCCGCGTTATGTAAGAAGCATAGAGATTCGAGGGGCGGTGTGGGCGGCGGAGGAAGGGTATGTCTTGTAAAGGGCGTCCGGCCACCGCCTGATCCTGGAAGAGCCAGTGTTTATCGGACTCCCACCTGCTCCATTCCACCAGATATCTTAATTGGGCCGCCTGGAAATATTTGCGGAGGTCGGGAACTCCCAGTCCTCCAGTTTCCGGTGTCAATGTCGTGAGAGTGCGGCGCATTCGGGGTTTACGGCCTTGCCACACAAATCGGGACACGTCAGTTTGCATTTGTGGAATCCAGCCCGTAGGTGGTTGCAAGGGCAGTGCCCGGAATAGATACAGAATTTGGGGTAAGACCGTCATTTTGATCGCCGCCACTCTACCAAGCCAGGAAAGCGTGCCTTTGTTCCATCTCCCTAGTTCGTCTCTCACCTTTTTGCCAACCGCCCCATAGTTAAGGGAAACCATCGCCTGCAGCGTGGGAGCTAACGTAATCCCTAGATATTGCACCTGATCCTTCGACCACCGCAATGGGAAGAGCCTTTGGAGGTCGTTCCTCGTCGACAGAGTCAGGGAGAGGTCCAGGGCTGTGGATTTCTCCACATTCATCCGAAAGCCGGCTACTGTCTCAAAAGCTTTGAGTTCCGCCATACAGGCGGGTAGGGCCTGCCTCGGGTTTTCCAGCGCGAAAATAACGTCGTCTGCGTAAAGGCTTATTACATGGGTGAAACCCCCCATTCGTACTCCGGTCACGGCCACGTTTTGCCGCACTCGCTGGGCAAAGGGCTCCATGTAGAGCGCGAAGAGAAGGGGGGAGAGGGGACAACCCTGTCTCGTGCCGCGTTCGATATCAAACCGTCGCGAGCCGCAGCCATTCACGCGCACCGCAGCAGAGGGGGATTTGTAGCAATTAAAGACCATGGTTCGGAATTTTTCCCCCATCCCCAGCTTCGCCATGACTCGTTCGAGGTAGGGCCAGTGCACCCGGTCGAATGCCTTTTCCGCATCGACTGAGAGGAGCATACGTTCCCCTGGAATACGTGAGGCCTTTTCCAAGACGTGAACAACACGTTTAGTGTTGTCCACAGTCTGCCGTCCAGGCACGAAACCGGCCTGATCCGGTTCAATGAGGCCAGGGAGGTGCTGCGCCAGTCTCGCCGCAAGAATTCCAGTGTAGAGTTTCAGGTCTAAATTTAGTAAGGAGATTGGCCTGTACGAGCCGCACAGCTTCCTGTCCTTCCCTGGCTTGGGAATGACAGACACTGTCGCTAGTAGCAGATCCGGAGAGATAGCTCCAGGGTCAGAGAAGGAGTTGAATAGCGCGGCCAAGATAGGGCTTAGCGTCCCGCAGAACGTTCTATAAAAGAGGGCTGTATAGCCATCTGGGCCAGGGGCCTTCCCTAGTTTGAGCCTCGAGATCGCCGCTATCACCTCCTCGACCTTAATCTCTCTTTCTAGATAAGCCGCCTGCTCATGGGTCAGTGACGGTAGGGCCACCGAATCCAGGTAATCCTCCGCGTCTTCCATATTGGCGGCGTCCGCTCTATACAGATCAGCATAGAAGCGGCGAAAGGTCTCGGCAATTTCAGCGTCACCCGTGATCCCCTGTCCCGCAATTCCTGCCAGTTCCTTCACCTGGCGACTCTGATGGGCCACTCTCAGCTTGGCTGCCAGCAGGCGGCCACATCGGTCCCCCCCAGTATAATATGCGTGTTTGAGGCGCAATGCTGCATATTCCGCCCTATCAAGGTCCAATGAGGACAAGAGTTTCCTCGTAGCTTTCAGCTGTTTCCAGACTCTTGGAGCCCCAGTGCGGCGATGCACAGTCTCTAATTCCCTGACTTTCTGGGTGAGTTCGTCCCGTTTCCGTTTCCTCTCACGGTTATCTGCCGCTGAGATCGCAATAAAGTCTCCCCGTAGCACTGCCTTGAGAGCCCCCCACTGAGTCGACAGGGAAGTATCAGCATTGGAGTTGTGCAGCTGATAGTCCTTGATCGAATCAGTAATGCTTTGCACCACTTCCCTCCTATGTAGGAGGGTGTCCCGGAGCCTCCAAACCCCCCTCCGGGCCGAGCTCGGCTGGAGATGCAGGGTCCCCGAGACCGGTGCATGATCCGACAGAGATAAAACACCCATTTCCGAGGCCGTGGCAAGGTCACGAACAGGGCCAGAGACCAGTAGATAATCAAGTCTGGCATAAGTTTTGTGGGCATGCGAATAATAGGAGAAATCCGTGTCAGTTGGGTGGAGTTCGCGCCAGAGATCATGCAGATCGGATTCAACTAACTGAGCCTTGATTGCTTGTGAGAGTTCCCCAGTCTGTGGGTATCGCTGCGCTGATCTATCTTTCGCGGAGTCAAAGACCAAATTAATGTCCCCCCCTAGCATAATGTGCGTGTCCGGTGAAGCCGTGACCTCCTCTAGAGCCCCGCGTAAAAATCTATCCTGCTGTTCATTCGGGGCGTAAACGGTGCCTACAGTGAACGTGAGAGTACCCACTTTAAGTCTGTAGGCAAGAAGCCTACCTTTTTGTTCTACAAATTTGTGCAGCACCTCCCCTTTAAACGATTTGGACAGAAGAATAGCCACCCCCGCAGTTTTAGTCGTATTGGAGGAAAAGAACTGTGTAGGGAAATGAAGGGACCTCATTCTGTGGCAATCATTAGCTAACAAGTGGGTCTCCTGGAGCAGACAGATGTCCGCCCGAGAGTTTTCTAATAAAGATAGGATGGCCCTCCTTTTCGTGGGGTTGTTTAACCCCTTGACATTCAGGGTCAGTATCTTCAATTCTGCCATGGATGGAATGGATGATTCTGCTTATGTGTGCGAACCAGAGCGTGTGAGAACAGGACGGTCGCCAAGCATATACGAATATCTACACTAGCATTCACAAATACCGTAGAAGCACTGGACAAGGTAACTTCCAACTCTCCCTCCCCAACTTCCCCCATCCCCAACATTAAACAACCCTTCCCCCCCATTACTCTCAACACCCACCATAACTCCCCCAGATCCCTTCCCACCCTCCTCAGCAGTACCCCCCGGGTCATGCTGCCCCCCCGCACCCGTACACCCAAAACTACTTGAAATAGTCCCGGACAAGCCCAAACGGACCAGTCCGTGGAATGTTACCTTAGTGGACGTTCAGCCACACGTAGTCAAACCTTCACCCCCCCCCCATCAATCAAAGCCCGCCATGGAAATACTGCTACTGTGAGTTCCCCCCGGAACGTAGTTAAGCGGTCAGTGCCACCTCTGATGAACCTTCTAGCACCGTGGACGCAGTCCGGACCGCCGCTTCTTGTTCCGCTCTAATCGTTGGAGACCCTGGCCTCCGTGCTGGGTCCGCTGTCCTTCTCCTCCTGCTCGTGGCTCGACGCCAGCCATCGTCAGGCGTGCGCCTCCTTCTAGGCGTCTGGGAGTCTGCCTCCTCTGTGGTGATGCTCAAGATTTCGCAGGCATCCTGGAGGTTCCGCACATGGTGCGTCTCTCCCCGCCACTTAAAGATAATACGAAAAGGGTGCCCCCATGAGTAGGGCGTCTCATGCTGTTGCAGAAAGTCTGTCACAATCCTGAACGACTTGCGCTTCTGCAGCGTGATCGTGGACAGGTCCTGATATAAGGCGACTGGGTGATCCCGGAAAGTGAGAGAGCGTGCCTTTCGAGCCTCTGCCATGATCTTTTCTTTCAGCGGGAAGTCCGGGAGGAACGCTAAGATGTCTGGAGGGGGGCCATTAGCTCGTCTGGCGGGACCCACCCTGTGCGCTCTGTCAATTCTAATGGGGAAGTCATCCCCCTCTCCCAGGACCATGCGGAAGAGTTCTTGCAAGTATTGAACAATGTCTGGGTTCTCTTCCGAGGATGGTACACCCCGGACTCTAATGTTATTTCTTCGTGACCTGTTTTCTAGGTCTTCGTTGTGCAATTGTAGGTCTAGGTGTTGTTCCCGAAGGGTCAGAACTTCCTGCTGGAGAAGAGTTATCTCCTCGGCTTGCCTGTGCGTGGAGGTCTCCACAGTTTCCACTCTCTCGCCTAGGCCCTCCACCTCCCTTCGGACCTCACGCACCTCACCCGCTACTTCTTGTTTGAGGGCTTGGAAGTCTTCCCTCAGCGTCCCAAAGAGAGATTCCAAAAAGGATCTAGTTACCGGGGGTTCTGCTGCTGCACCAGACTGCGAGCTCCCTGCTGCCCCAGGCGAGGAAGAAGCCCTGTCCCCCTTGGTCTGCTGTTTGTTGAGCATCTCCGGGAGTGTGCGGTCGGTGCGATCATTGCGTTTCCCTCCTCTCTGGCCCGCCATGATCAGGCCTCCTCGCCAGTCTGTGCCTCCCTGCACGTGGAATCCGGGCCTCAGGGAGCCTGGTCCCAGCTCGGTGCCAGCGACGATGCGCGTCTGCTCAAAAGAACCCCACCGGTCCCGGTCAGAAGCTCTTCCTCAGGCTGAAGAGGGGGTGTGCCACAGCCGTCCCCACGAGGGTCCCGTAGCTGCCGTTCCGGCCCAGGAGGAGCCGTCCTCGACCCCAGTCGTTACGTCCCTCGATACTGTGGGCTCCGGTCGCACATTCCAGTCCACCTCTGGCTGTTCTAGGTGTCCGTGCAGCCCAAGGATCTCCCAGGGGCAACCCAGCCCGAGCTCCCCGGGCCCCGCGGGTGCTCCGTAGTGCGTGCACAAGGTAGCTGAGGCAACGGGGGCGCCGCTCGTCAGGGGGGGTGACCGTGTTCCGTCGGCGGCAGACCACCTCTGTTAGGGAGCCACCCCGTCGGGCACCGCCTCAGGACCTATCTGCGGCCCTGCGGACCACGTAGCCCCCCCCACTGTCCAGCCAGTACCTCGGTGTGCGGTGTACTCCAGGACCCAGCCGGCGATGCAGATGCTCCAGGCGCTCTACGCGATCTTCCACTCCTCTGGGCCGCTCCACCGCCAACAGCGTGCTGCACGGTACGCAGTTCAAGCACCAAGGGCCACGAGGGCGCTGTGACGCCCGGGCGGAGTGTCGCCGGTGCTCCCGGGGCGCCGTGTGCCTGGGGGGTGGATATGGAGCGCCGGTAGCAGCCCGCTTCCACTAGGGGGCCGCGCCGCTAAGGGCCGTGCACGGACTCACCCGCTGCCCAGCTAGGCCTCCAGGCCGGGCGCTTGCGTTGCTCCGTCCCCGGTCCCCTCAGCACCTCGGGGCTTGTAGACCTCCAGGTCCCGGCTGAGAAAGCGTCTGGGCCAGGCGCACTGCTTACCGCATCGACGGTGGTGTCCGCCGGACAGCTTGGGCGGCCCGCCCCGGGCAGCCGGCTCACTGTGCAGTCTGTGGCCCTCCAGCGGCCCCGGGCAGGGGTCCATCAACGTCGCTTGCCGCCATCTTAGGGCGCTGGGGGGCAGCGGATTCCTCCCGGGCACCTCACCGCACCGCTCCGCGACGCCCAGCTGTGCAGCCTGTAGGAGCCAGGGAGCCTCACCCACGCCTGGGCAGTCCGACGCCTTGCTGTTCCGTCCGGGCCGGGGTACTGTTGCAGCCTTGGTTCTAGCCGATCCCGGGCACGGCTCCGGGAAAACGGTAAATCGAGCACCAAATCGTGCGCTGGAGGCGACAATCAGACCGTCGCTCTTTCCTCTAGCAGCGGAGCAAGTTTGCGCAGCTCCGGGGGGAATACGCTGCCGAGTTAAGGGCTCGGGCCTCCGATGGGGTCGGGAGCTCTAGTCGACACGTCCTTCTACCCCGCCATCTTGGCCACGCCCCCTATTGCACTTCTTAAAAGGATTCAATAACTTGATCAAATACAAATACAAAACATTAGAATTGAAAACATTCCAATTACTTCATTGGTAGAAAAATTCAATTGACAAAAATATAGTAAGATAAAGTAAATACATTCAAGTATATCAACGCGCTCACAGTGCACAGAAAGGAGAGTATTTAGAGGGGATGGGTGTGTTGGAGTAGAAGTGGGGACCGGGTAAAGGTGGTGTGACTACGTTATAATCACAGTGAGAGTCAAAATGTAGCCTCTACAGTCTATAGATAGATCAATAGGTTCCGAATAGCTCTTAAGCACAAGATCCGTAATCATCCATTATTTAGTCCTATGCTTAGAGAGATACAAAATGTTGGCTGTCAACGTTTCGACCCCTGAAGAGAAGGGTTGTTCATAACCTCAGGCTGGGGTCTTCATCAGGACACGTGGAAAAGCGGGAGCGCCTATAAGTAATGTAATAACAAGTAATGGATCTGTCGCTAGTGAAAATGATTAGTGCACTAGGAAGAAGGTAACAAATTTGTACATACTTTGTGAAGGACCCGGTTCGCTGAACCGAATTAAAGGATTGCATCCATTTACACTCCCTCACATTAAGGATGGAATTCAGATTCCCGCCTCGTGGGCCCAGTGTGATTTTTTCAATGACCACCCACTTCAAGGACTCTGGTGTGTGTGTGTGTGTTCTTGAAAATGTTCTACCAGGGGGGCCCCTGGTGTTTTGCATCTTATCCTACTGCAGTGCTGCAGAACCCGGTTCTCGATTTTCTGTTCCTGGCCACAGACTTGAAGTATACCAAACCAGACTGGAAATATACCTAACCGGAAATTGCTAACCTCCCAGTAAGTGCTCCCCCGCTCTCATAATTGCATTGTTGTACACTGGTGACCTGTCCACAATTTGGATAGCCCATTGTAACCATGATTCCTTTACACGATTACAGGCCACAGTAAACAACATAGGAACTCTGGAAGGTCCCAATCTGAAGGCCCACACCGGGTCCTTCACAAAGTATGTACAAATTTGTTACCTTCTTCCTAGTGCACTAATCATTTTCACTAGCGACAGATCCATTCATTGTTATTACATTACTTATAGGCGCTCCCGCTTTTCCACGTGTCCTGATGAAGACCCCAGCCTGAGGTTATGAACAACCCTTCTCTTCAGGGGTCGAAACGTTGACAGCCAACATTTTGTATCTCTCTAAGCATAGGACTAAATAATGGATGATTACGGATCTTGTGCTTAAGAGCTATTCGGAACCTATTGATCTATCTATAGACTGTAGAGGCTACATTTTGACTCTCACTGTGATTATAACGTAGTCACACCACCTTTACCCGGTCCCCACTTCTACTCCAACACACCCATCCCCTCTAAATACTCTCCTTTCTGTGCACTGTGAGCGCGTTGATATACTTGAATGTATTTACTTTATCTTACTATATTTTTGTCAATTGAATTTTTCTACCAATGAAGTAATTGGAATGTTTTCAATTCTAATGTTTTGCATTTGATCAAGTTATTGAATCCTTTTAAGAAGTGCAATAAACAAATATGCACTGGATGTCTGAACCGTCCTTATTCTGAGTGACATTCATGGACTATATGCAAGTGAAGTTATCTTTGAAATAATCGTTATTTTCTGAGATATTTATTACTCTGTAAATATTAGACTCCGACCACTTCTACATGTACCTGCAAAAAGAAATGAGGACAATAGACATATAATAAGTCAATTAGAATCAGACATTTTAGATCAGCATAATATTTTGGAGACAACAACCTCTAATATAGAACGGGAAAGAGCAAAAGAGGAAATCTTCAAGAAGAAATGTGACTTATCAAAGGAAAAGATAGGAATCTAGCAGACTGTGAAATTATGAATATGGGGGAAACAGTGGGAAACTCTTAGCATGGAAAATCAAAACTGACTCCAACAGGAATAAAATCATGGCAGTACATAGTAGTTTGGTGGGTGGAAAGGTGGAGAATAAGTCGGAAATAGAAGAAGCCTTTGAAGACTTCTTCCAATCTTTTATATGAAGAAGATCTAGTACCCATAGATCACGAAGTAGACTCCTATTTGAGAGATTCTATGACTCCAAAGTTAGAGGGTGGGTTTAGCAAAGCATTAAATGCTGGAGTCAATAACATGGAAGTGTTGAATGCGCTAAATAGATCAAATAAAGGGAAAGCGGCTGGCCCAGATGCCATCCCCAATGAGTTTTATGTAGCTTTAAAAGAATCACTGACTCGTAGACTAGTGGACCTGTTTAATAACATTTACTTTCAAGGATTTGTACTCCCTAAATCTTAGAATGATGCAACTATTAGCCTGATTCTGAAACCAGGGAAAGACCCTCTTAAATGTGGGTCATATAGACCCATATCTCTTTTAAATAACGATTACAAGATTTTTACACAAATATTAGCCACCCGTTTAGGAAATATCACAGGCAAACTTATACATATTGACCAAAAAGGGTTCATAAGAGGGATACAACTACATGACCTTACCCCATCAGCTTATCAGAGCAATTGATATTGCAACTCAAGACAAAAGCCCACTAGCAGTTTTTATTTTTGACACTGCCAAAGCGTTTGATAGAGTGAATTGGTTATTTCTGCAGAAAGCAGCCTATCAAATGCAATTCAAATCAAGAGCGGGACGAGAAAGGGCTGTCTGTTATCACCCTAGCTTTCCAACCTATACACAGAACCCTTGGCAAATACTATAAGAAGGTCCCAGGAAATAGTCCCATTTCAATTTAAGGGATGGATTGACAAAGTGGCTCTATACACCGATGACCTAATGGTGTACACAAGTGTTTAAACAAATCCTTTCCCATTATTAAAAAGCTATTAACCGATTTACCAAGTCAATATACAGAAAACAGAAATAACGTACTGGAATTTAGAATCATCAGTAGCTGCCACAAAAACCAGAATTAAATAGTTGGGCATAGAAGTGTTAAAAAACATTGACGAAATTGCTCAGGTAAATCTGAATTTAAAAGTTAAGGAAATTAGAAAATCATTAAAATCATGGAGCTGTTTATCTTTTTCAATTCCGAGACGAGCAAATGTTATCAAAATGTCTATCCTTCCAAAGTTTACCTTTTTATTTAACACAGTACCACAGGAGTTCAAGACCCATTGGTTAACAAAGATTCAAAGCGAAATGAATGGATTCATTTGGGCTTCCAAAGGAGTGAGTATAGCGTGTAAAAAGCTATGCCAGAAGAAACACCGAGGGGGCATAGCAAGCCCAGACATACTCTCTTATTTTAGGGCTTTCCAATTTATGAACATAAGAATTCTTTTCAGACCCATGCTTTCTATTTGTCCTATTGGAAAACTGCTACAGAGGTAGACTATTGTCAATACAAATTTGGTTACCCTAAATGCTTTAAAAATATCAAATTAAAGGTATTACGCTCAGCGTATAAGTTATGGTATGAAACAAGAAGAAGGTGGAAGATTCCCTACTACGGTCGGTTAGCACCTATATGGCGGTCCCCAGGAACCCCTGACTGCTTAAACGATTCTTTAGGAGTTGGGTTGAGGGAAGTAGGAATAACAAAATGGAGACAATTGCTGGATTGTAGTACGTTACGAAACTGGAACTCAATGCTTGAAGACACACAGGGAAAAAAATTCTAGATGTAAATATTATCAACTGTTGAGTTGGTCAAGGGATCAAGAGAAAATCTTAGAAACCAAGGAACAACTACAGACAGAAATTCAACGTGAACCAATAAGGAAGGAAGTATCAATTTGGTATTGGCATTTGATACAAACAGGAGAGGAAGAATTTACAACCCCAGATGAAGTATGGAAAAAGATGTTCCCAGCACACAACTTGCAACATCATTGGCAAGTATCCTGTACCTTTTTATGGCAATTTATAGTTTCTGCAACTCTTAGGAGAAATCACCTTTTTACTTTACACAGGACATATTGGACACCGGAAAATGTATCCAAAATGAGTAACCAAGTGGAGAAGAAGTGCCCAAAATGTTGGGAATTAAGGGCGAATGATATCAACATGTTTTGCATATGCCCTCAACTTGAAACTTTCTGGGAAGAAGTGGGTAAGATTATCGATAAAGCATTAGCTATGACTACTGAGGTAAGCCCATTTATTATCATTTTTGGTATTCTGGATAGCAATAATTCCACAATTGTTTTAAATAAATAACAAAAATGTTTATTATTTATGTTACTTTTATTAGCCAGACGCGAGATATGCGTAACTTGGATTCTCGCTACTCCTCCAAAAGGGGTAGAATAGCTTTGTTATGTTAGGAAGGTTAGGATGCTTGATAACGCTAGAGGGAGGAGCAATAGAACTAAATACTGGGAACTCTGGGCTAAGAATATGAGGTAGGGTAGGGAGGGATGTCCAATGATTTTACTCTATACGATCTAACAAATTCGAAAGAATCGGCATGGTGGATCTATGACTGGTTAATTCAACAAATTTGCAGGTTCTTGGACATGACCCTAGCTTTATATGAAGTGAGCGGTCTTCATCTCCTTGGAAGGAAAAGTGACATGGGGATCTTGTCTACCATAACCTCAATATTAGAATAAATGAGGACAAAAAATAATAATAAACTCACGTTCTGATCTCTATAATGCAAAGCAACAGTGAATCTGTAATATTCCAAACGGAGCCGAAAAACACATAAAATCATGCCACCTGTGCCCTTTAGCTGTATAAAGACCCCACAGTGACTGAACACTACCTTAGACCTCCATCCACACCAACATCTACACAAGTACCACTAGAATATAAACAACATTCAGCATTGTAATTCAGAAACACATCTGTCTTATGACACTCTTCCCAAGAAGTTCGTGCTGTACCCATTGCTCAATTATCTGCCATAACCTGTCGCACTGCATGGCATTTAGTAACATGCACAAAAAGAGAGAGAGCTTTTTCCATTTCACGAAGGCAAAGAGGTGGTTTCTGCATAACTAGGGACAAGTATCCTTAGCCCGGTCCTCCAAAAAGACGGGTATGCGTCTCTGCCAAGAATCCCTTGATTCATGTTTCATCTCCTTTCCCATCTCTCCCTTCAATAGTTTCACTTTTTCTCCATTCTTTTGCCAACTCAGTCGCCACTGATTACCTTTAAATAGACCCCTTTAGCCTTTGTTTCATCACACTTTTGTCACTCCCCACCAAATCGCATGACTCTTCTTCCTTGTTATATATCTGTTCTTCCCCTCTCCACTCAGCTCTCCGTTATTTGATCATTATTCTCCTATCCCGCTAACCTTAACTTTCTATTCCAATAATCTCTCCAAAATCCCTTCAGATGCTTGTAACACGACTATCAAGTACTAGACATCAAAGTGATGCCCACCTGCCCGCTACTTACATGTAACGTCGGTGAATTATGCCCAACACCCGTTGTCCGTTGTTGATCTTTTAACGGATGTCACTTGTTCATACTTCCATAGCACTTCCTGGTCGCACCGCAACCAATCCTACGGCTGAAGATATTCTAGGAGTTGTCTGTTAGTGGCAGCCACAGCTAATGTGTAAGAGGACATATGATTGGAGCATTGGGGTGCCTGAGTCACTCCTATTGAGCAGCACATCATTTCTTAAGTGCTGATTGGCTGTCGAGTCTACACGTGTATCAGCCCAAGCCGTTCTACGACGGGGTCAAGGACCGCCCGGTTCAGAGTTCCTGGAGTTCTGCACGAGATGAGTTAGTCACGGACGGTGACAGACTGTCCCCGCTGACCTGCTGACTGCTGTTTTGGGTCCATGGGAGGGATTTTGGAGGCGATGGGCGGAGCTGGACTGGGACTGGTTGGTTAGTGTGATGTGAGTGGATGGTAGGACACGTTCTAAGTCCCCGCAGCAGCTGGTCTCTGTTCACGACTGACAGCCCTGGTTTAATTTGAGCCCAGCTGGTGGGTGCAGGTGGGGCCCACCCGCACTTATTTTTCCTTATCACACTTTGGCCAGAACAAGAGAGGGGGAAAGGACACAAGGAAGAGAAGGAGGAGGAGAAAGGCGAAAACCCTTAAAAAGTGGGAGGGAGCAGGTGCTGTTAAAATCATACGGAGACCCTGATTACGAGTATAGGTGTACTTTATCGCACATGATAAAATAACGATACCATGTGGTAGCTTATATATGGAGTCCTTATGTAACGCAACTGGTCTTTTGTAAAGCGCTCTGACACCTTTAGGTAATGTTCGTGCTATATAAAATCTCATTAATTAATACGAGTTGTTTGGGAATAACATGCAGATGTTGGTGTTTATCGTACCAAAATCCACCAGATGCGCTTGACCCGCCGAAATGTAATGAAAGTTGAGTTATGTAACGCATCTGATAATATTCAGATGCTTTAAATAACCTAACAACTCTTAATTTTAACTCATGCGTAAACCGGCGTTTATGTACTGTAGAAATTAACTGCCCAACTCGTAATCAGCTGCCGAGAGTGTGGTGGTGGAGTAAAGGCGAAGCAGCCTGGGTGTTCGCCACACACACTCAGTAGCAAAGGCTGTAGGCTTCTGAGCAAGGCATTGTGCCATGACAGTCTTTCACAATGTAATTTCTGTTGGCAGCCGGCCTGCAGCTGGCCGGGCCTTTTGATTGCTGTTCTGTTCCTGTGCCTCAGACCTGGCTAGTGACTGCCATACAGGGCGTGACTGATGCCCTTCAGGATTAGGGTGGCAGTTCTGTGTGGAATATGGGCATTTCTAGCATTTACTGGCACTTGCAATGCGACGGTTCCATTCCCAACTCTGCTGCTATGTTGACTGTCCCATGTCTGACAGCATATTAGGCTTTTGTGGCATGACTGACTGGACAGGTCCCACTCTGCATGACACGCATACATAGGTTCTGTCTGCATGCCTATGCCTTCATACTCTCGAGGGTCTTCAATGTTACTGAACTTCATGAGGAGTTTGTCTGCACTGATAAACGGTGCATTTTATTCTTTGCTCTTGTCTTTGTATTTTCTGTACTAAAAGGGCATTTTTCTCTCTTTTTTTAAATATTTTTTTTTTATATCCTCATTTGCCTTTTCACCGCCCAAAAGTCAGCGAAACCACCCTGGGCTTTTACACCTCATTTACTGGCTATAGAGGGAGGGCATAAACAACGCTATTTAGAGCTGAGACTCCCCTCCGGGCTGAGCCCACTGTAGGAGAGGGACAGGGAGACTTCTTCCACAGCGTGTTCACCCTTACCCCTAATCTTCCCAGCGCCCAAGAAGACTTTCACCAGCCGAGGTAGGCGAAGGCTTAATCATTGGATTTGTGATTTATCAAAAGCAAATCACCCCTACCCTCGCCCAAAACACACCAAAAATGGAATCCAAAATTTATATCTCTTCTTCGTCTGATCCAAAATATCCAATTTCGCAATAGATCACATGGCTCGTAGCCAATCCAATTCTGTTGGGGGGACCGGGGAGACCCACAATTTACAAATCTCTCTTCGTGCCAGGAGTATAGCATAAAAAATAAGCTTTGCATTATCGTCTGTACCCTTACCTTGCAGGTCAAGTCTTCTAGATATGACTAACTCCTGGCTTACCTTGATCTGCAGGCCTAGGGCCTTCGACAGACAGCTACTCATGGCCTCCCAAAACACTAAGATCTTCGGACAAAGCAGAAACATGTGCAGGTCGTCTTCATTGGGGCTTTTGCACTTG
This sequence comes from Lissotriton helveticus, assembly GCF_964261635.1. NCBI lineage: Eukaryota > Metazoa > Chordata > Amphibia > Caudata > Salamandridae > Lissotriton > Lissotriton helveticus. The sequence goes on along the minus strand of NC_136068.1, from coordinate 1,598,094,672 downwards.
GGACACACCACCACACCGCCTGAACCAAATTTGGAGAGCCTTCGTTGAGACCAATATGCCCTATGCATCGTAAAAAATTGATTCCGCCTTAAATTTGCAGGCTTTACTATTTTATACAGCATAGACATTGTTACTTGCCATTGGTCTTCTGTAGCGATCTCCGGCAAGGAATCTCCCCACAGGATCTCGGGTAACTTGAAAGGGCCGTCCTCCATTTCTAACATCAACCAGTAGCACAGTGATACTTCTTTTTTTTAAATACACAATTTGAGAAGAGCTTCTCCTCCAACTCTTTATAGGTTCCAATTTGATCCCCCGATACCGCCGACCAGCTCTGAATCAGTAGATATTTGAATTTGGAAAAACTATGGCCCCATTCTTGTTCGCAGTACCCCCAGGAGACGAATTTTGCATCTGGGAATAGCTCCTTCCATCTCTGAGGATCCACCTCCTTCAATGGTCGAGCCAACACATCCTTCGACCAGAGGGGAGATCCCGGCGCATCGCAGAACCTTGACATTACCAGCAACCCAATTTTACGGCTATTATCAAGCCATGTACACGCCCTGTGATAAACTTGTGAGTTTTAACAGGACTGCCATTAAAATAAGAACACAGTCATACGCGGTGGCAGTGCCCTAATTATCAGTAGACGCCCAGGTACTTTCTCAAACACCAGAGCAGCCGTAGACAGCACCACGTGCGTAGAATCTTCCTAAACTCTGGCTCCAGTTGCTTGTCCACCTTTTATGCGTCTGCAACACACTGTTTGAAACGTGAAATCTACTTTCAAGCTGATTATATCCATTGCCAACATCTCTATTAAACAAGGCTGACCGTATCCACCTGGATTTTAATAAACCTTTTAACCTGATGGTATTTCCTGACGAAGACACGCCTGTGTCGAAACGCGCGTCAAAGCTACCATCATTCGTTTTCTTTTATTGTTTAACATATAATGATTCTCAAATGTACCATTGAAAATTATTGTTTTTGTTTTTAATAATTGTCGTAATCATTAAAATCTAAAGTTTTTTTTTTTTTAAATATAACCTTTTCGTGAACTCCTTGTCTTACATTGCCTATGTTCCACACTGCCTGGGAATGTTGTTTTTCATTGACAGGGCGGATGATTACAGATAATAAAGGAATAGCTGCTGCTTTTTACAAGTACTTTGTGACAGTCTATAAGGAGGATATGATGGTTGAGGAGCAAGCTGTGCAGAGTTGGGTGGAACTTTTGGACCCTTTACCGGATGAGTTTAAGGATGTTTTAAATCGGGAGATTACTGAGTTGGAGGATGAAGAGGTTATTAAGGGGGGGGGAGAGGCAAAGCACCTTGGCCAGATGGCCTTCCCGTTGAAGTTTATAAACCACTGGTAGGGATATTGTTAGAACCCGGGGTCTCTGGTTGGCAGAGGTAAGTACCTTAGACCAAGTAGGGACCCTAGCTTCCAGTCAGGGCGACGGAATAACCCTCTGAGATAACCCCTGCTCACCCTCTAGGTAGCATGGCGCGAGCAGTCTAGGCTAAACAGAGGCAATGTGGATAACATTTGCACTTAACACAACAATAATCCCCAATCCACCACAAACTGAGACCACACAGGTAAGTATATTTTATAAAAATATATAATTTTATCTAGTTTCAGCATGTAAATGAAGCAGTTGCATGATAATCACTTCTTTAGAAAACATAGCATTTTATCTTAAAGGTTGCACTTAATTCTTAATGGTTCTTGTAAATAGGCAGTTCTCAGATTCAAAACAAAAATAGTCTCTCGTCTCTCAGATCAGGAGTCTAAAAATAATGCCCCTGATTCCTAATCATTCCGCTCTCAAAACGATCATTAAAAGCAGTGCCAAAGCGAAGTTAGTTACAGCCAGCCTTCATAGGCACTTAGCCCCCCCCAAAGCGCGACAAGCGCGCCTCACCCGGTATCCTGGGGACTTCTTTTCTGCTGGGTGGGGGCTTCCGCGTGCGCCGGAGGGTCTCAGGCGCCTCGCACCCAGAAGCGCACACTCGCTCCTAGCCCCGGCCGGTCCCCTGGTGCTCTCCCGCCCGCTCTCGACAATCCAACGAGCGGCGGGGGATGCAGCACCTCGGGGGACGACAGGCCCGGGGCGGGGAACACACGCGGACTCACTCCCTCGGCGAGGACGGGTCAGCCAGCTGCTCCGGCGGTCGGCTCCTCGCTGGGGGGGGGGGTGATCAGATCGCGATTCCCTCGGCGGCTTCCAGGCTGCTCCACGCTGCGGCCAATCAGGTCGCGGCCCTCTGGTCGAGCCCCTTCAGTGCCCGGGAGTCAGCCAATGGCAGAGCGGCTCCCGGGACAGGTTGGCAATGACGCTCTGCTACTTCGGCCAATCACGGCCCACCACTGCTGATGACGCTGCGCCGCACGGGCCAATCCCGTCGCGGCGTTAGTGAGGGGGCTCGGCTCCCTCCACCAATGGGAGCGCGGTGCCTTCGTTCTTTGGCGCTTCAGCTCCCCTTCGCTAGGAAATCCACGGAGGGTGTTTTCTGGCCCCGGGCCGCGTCGGTGATTTGGCGGCAAAGTTCCCTTGGGTCCTGGGATTGCTGCAGGACGTCTCTGTGGCCCCCCAATCAGCAGGGGGGGAAGACTCCTCGTTAAAGGACCACACCACGGTCTCTCCTCGCTCCTGGAATCGGTGCCGATGAGCACAGCGAGCTCCAGACAGCTGGCAATTGGGACCCACGGGTTGGGGCCGCTCCCCACACGATCTTTCAGTAGTTTATGGCAAAGCTTCAGGAACCTTTAGCCCTGGGTTCCAAGCAGGAGGCCAGCTCTTCTCAGGCCCTTGGAGATTCAAGTTGCAGACACAGCACACAGCAAAGTCTTGGCAGTTTCAAGCAGGCAGGGTCATAGCACACAGCAAAGTCCCTTTCTCCTCCTCAGCTTCCAGTCAAACAGCAGAACAGGTCAGCCCTTAGAGCACACAGCAAGGCAATCTTCCTTTAGTTCTCTAGCCGTCCTCCTTCCAGCCGAGGTTCCTTCTTGGTTGCAGAGTTTCAGAATCTCAACTTCTGTAGTCAGGGGTCCTTTCCTTATACCCCTCAATGTCTTTGAAGTCCTTTGAAGTCTTTGTGCTAGGAGGCCCTGGGTCCAGTCTAAACCAGTTCTGGGGGTTACGGAGCACTGAGGTGTCTCTGGTTTTCTTCTCCCTGTCAGCTTCAGGGCCAGAGGTGTCAGTTGACCACCAGGAGGGAGCTAGCATGGGGGAGGTGGCCGGCACAGCCCAGTACTTATCAGGCATTCCTTCCTCCCACCTCCCAGGCAGGCAGATGTGCCCTTTCATCCCCGGGCTGGCTCTGACCCTCTCCTCCGGGGCTCTGCAGCCCCCCCTGTCACATCCAGACCAGGCAGGCATTCCACAAACCCAGGCACACAGAAAGGTTTAGACAAGAGAACAGCCACTTTCTAAAAGTGCTATTCTCCAACACAGGATTTAAAAACACCCTTCACTAAAAGATGTCATTAAATTCTGAGTTCAGGGATATCTTTCACTTATGTCCCATCTTGTTCCTATGGGAAGATAGGCTGGCATCACATGGGCCCAGCCTCCTCCATGTTACTCTATGGAGCAAGATAGCCTTACAGCAGTGAGCACATAAAATGGCTGCAGCCCACTACCAGAGCATGTGACCTGCACTAGTACAAGTTCTACCTTATCCATACACTGCACCCTGCCCAGGGGGGTACCTTGAGCTTTCCATAGGGGTGGCTGATGTGCACAGACAGGGAAGGGTTAGGCCTAGCCAGTGGAGAAGTGTGGCTCACTGGTTAGAGGAGGCAGACCTGGAAGCAGAGGTCAGCCCGGGACCAGGGTTCAATTCCCGGCTCGGCAGGGTCTTGAGTCCAGAATGTCCATGGGTTCGACAATTCTCGCTCCGGTGCCTACTCGATTCACGGGTTCACACTCTGCGACTCTGGGCAATAGCTTGCTTAATCTCCACAACGGCCCCTCGCGGCGGGATGCCTGGCTTTCACCTTGCGGATACCCTGCCGGGGTTATATCACAGGGGAATACCTGGACGGGTTCCCTAAGCAAGCGCTTAGAAACCGCTTGGTGATTTGCGCTATATAAATTCCTGTACATTTACATTTACAGGCTGACATGGCAGTCACTGACTGCACACAGGCTCTGCGCTGGCAGGCCTGAGTCACCATTTTAAAGCTACTCACGTGGGTGGCGCAATCTGCGCTGCAGGCCCACTAGTAGCATTTGTCATCACCAGCCCTGGCACACACAGTGCACTTTACTAGGGACTTCGTGGTGATACAAATATGCTAATCAATATCACAATTTACAGAGGGAGCACTTACACACTGACACTGATCAGCAGTGGCAGAGTGTCCAAAGCATCTTAATCAGCAAAAACGAAATCCAGCACAGCAAAAAGATGGGGGAAGAACCACGCCAAAAGGTGTCAGGTCTAACAGATATTAACATCGATTATCTGTCAGCTGTTTAACCAGATATTCTTGGGCGATGCGTCTTTGCCCCCCTCCTGGAACAAGGCAAATATTACATTAATACCAAAGCCAGGGAAGTCACCAAAGTATATGGATTCATATAGGCCTATTTCATTTCTCAATTCTGATTATAAATTCTTTGCTAAAATTATGGCAGATAGGTTGAATGGTGTCATCCCACAGTTAGTCCACGAGGATCAAAAAGGTTTTTATAAAGGGTAGATATTTGAAAGAGCTGACTTTTTCACTTATTGGTGCTATAGATATGGCTTCGGCTCATGATCTTCCCTTGGTAGTTATCGCTTTAGATGCCGCCAAGGCGTTTGATTGTGTTAATTGGGTTTATCCGCACGCTTTAGTAAAACATTTTAACCTGGGACTAAACTTTATTAAATCTCTCTCAGCTATATATCAAGCTCCTTCATCAAGGGTTTTAGTGAATGGGATGCTAACTCAGCCAGTGCCAATCATGCGAGGTACCAGACAAGGGTGCCCGTTGTCACCACTTCTATTTGACCTTTATATAGAGCCCCTAGCATGTAAGATAAGGTCTACCGAGAATATTGTCCCTTTTGAGTTTGAAGGATGGTCTAAAAAGATTGGATTATATGCAGACTACATAATTATTTATACCACTAATCTACATGAGTCAATGGAATGTCTCTTAGATTTAACTAAAGGGTTTGGGGCTGTTTCAGATTATGATATTAATAAAGAGAAAACAGAAGTTATGGCCTGGAACATGAATGCAGAGGGATTTTTTTGCAAAAATGTGCATTTTTCTTTGTGTGAAAGTCAATTATTTCAGTGCCCCACTCTGCCCTGTTTTTAGGTCTCGCCTTTACAATTCCGAACGAATGGGAAATGGCGAGAATTCAAGTGCTCGAACTGATTGTGAAACCACCGCTTTTTTTCGTGGCGTTTTCTTCGAGTGCACGTGGCCACAGGCACGCGCTTTTGGCCCATACACTTTCATGGCCATCTGTTCCTCAATGTCCCTCCCACCCTTCGTTTGATCTTGCCGCGAGGTCAGGCTAATGGCCCTCCCCCAGCACAGAGCGCGCATCGCGGCCGCACAGCACATCAAAGGGCTTCTCCCAGCGTGTGCTGTGCGGCTTCTCCTCCCCTAATTATGTGGCCGGCCGTACTTGTGTTTCCCGGCCGCTTCCCGGCCACTCTTGTATTTAATTAGCAGCAGCAGCATTTCTCCTGCGGCAGGCCACATCAAAGGCTCTGTGCCACTTTCACCCACACAGCAACACTTACAGACACGCAACGCCACTCACACCCACGCAAGCCCACTATCATCCACGCAACACCACACTCACCCACGCAACGCCACTCACCCAAGCAACACCACTCACACACGCAACCCCACTCATCCACGCAACGCCACTCACCCAAGCAACACCACTCACACACGCAACACAACTCACCCACGCAACGCCACTCATCCACGCAACGCCACTCACACACCTAACGCCACTCACACACCTAACGCCACTCACACACGCAACGCCACTCACCCACGCAACGCCACTCACCCACGCAACGCCACTCACCCACGCAACGCCACTCACCCACGCAACGCCACTCACCCACGCAACGCCACTCATCCATGCAACGCCACTCACACACGCAACGCCACTCACACACGCAACGCCACTCACACACGCAACGCCACTCACACACGCAACGCCACTCACACACGCAACGCCACTCACACACGCACTCACTCACGCAATGCCACTCACACACGCAACGCCATTCACACACGCAACGCCACTCACACACGCAACGCCACTCACACACGCAACGCCACTCACACACGCAAAGCCACTCACACACGCAACGCCACTCACACACTCAACGCCACTCACACGCAACGCCACTCACACACGCAACGCCACTCACACACGCAACGCCACTCACCCACGCAACGCCACTCACCCACGCAACGCCACTCACCCACGCAACGCCACTCACACATTGTGGGTGCAGATTGTGGGTGCAGATTGTGGGTGCAGATTGTGGGTGCAGATTGTGGGTGCAGATTCAGGGTGCAGATTGTGGGTGCAGATTGTGCAGATTGTGGGTGCAGATTCAGGGTGCAGATTCAGGGTGCAGATTGTGGGTGCAGATTGTGGGTGCAGATTGTGGGTGCAGATTGTGGGTGCAGATTGTGGGTGCAGATTGTGAGTGCAGATTGTGAGTGCAGATTCAGAGAAAACTCAGCAGCACCACCACCATTGCAATGCAATAGGTCTCGTTTTAACGCAAATTTAAGCTATAGGCCTTGTAAATGACAAAGCCTTTTACTTATGTTCCAAAAACCAGAACGCAAAAATAAAGGGCATTATCATTTACAATGCTAATAGTTCAGACTCGCGTTATTGCGAGACCTATTGCATTTCCAATGCTTGTTTTTCCTTCCCAATTCAACAAAGAGAGAGACCGGGTTAAGAATCACTCTTCATCCCCTTACAAATACAATTAAACAACAAAAGAGTGACCGAGGATGTAGACCAAGGCGAGATTAGTGGTTACACCCGAATAAGCAAGCTGGGGTAAGAAAAGGGTATGTGAAGAAAAACTATTGTTTAGTAAAAAGAACCCTCACTCACCGACCTGGTCAGTGACATGCTTCATCATGGGGTTCCCACCGGGAAGACCAAATGTCTCCCCGGTGTGCTACATCGCCTGTTGTTACAGCGTAGCTGGTTTTTGTGTTTGAAGTGGTGATAAATGATGATTTAAAAGAAAGCAGCCTGTATCCAAAAATAATTTTAATAAAGGATCAGAATGCGTTCGTTAAAAACAAGTGGGGCGGACACCGAAAGGTTTTAAAATTGAAACAATTGTGTCCTTAGTGTTAAAAAATAGGTCGACATGTTTCTGCTCATAGTGGAGAGTTCAGCCGACCTTTCATCAGGACCAAAGGAAAAGTAGTAGCCCCGGGCAGGATACACACGCTAAGGCGTATCCTGACCTCGGGGGTGTGTGTGTTACTGGAACTAACTCACGGTTTGTGTGAACAATCCTGGCATTTCCAAGCATCCAAAAAGCTGTGAAAAGATAAAAGAGATGCAAAACAAAGCAACATCAACGTTTGCGAATTGCTTCCCCCTATTCAAGTGCCAGGTAATCCTTCCACTTGCATCCGTGGGTCGTGGCTCTTACGTCTTTCATCCTATGACCCCCCAGTAGTGCTTTCTATAGTGTGTGACAGACAACATATCAGATAGTGCAATCAATCAATCAATCAATCATGCCATTCGTATAGCGCACTACTCACCCGGGAGGGTCTCAAGGCGCTTGGGGGGAGGGGTATGCTACTGCTCGAACAGCCAGGTCTTGAGTTGTTTCCTGAAGGCGAGATGGTCTTGGGTCAGCCGAAGGTGGATGGGGAGGGAGTTCCAAGTCTTGGCAGCCAGGTAAGAGAAGGATCTTCCTCCGGCGGTGGCTCTTCGGATGCGTGGTACGGCTGCGAGGGCGAGGCTGGTGGACCGTAGCTGGCGGGTGGGCGTGTAGGTCAGGCGGTCGTTGAGGTACTTGGGGCCCAGGTCGTGGAGAGACTTGTGTGCGTGGGTGAGGAGCAGGAACGTGATCCTCTTGTCGACGGGGAGCCAGTGCAGGTTCCTCAGGTGGCTGGAGATGTGGCTGCGTCGGGGGACATCCAGGATGAGTCGGGCGGAGGCATTATGGATGCGCTGGTGTCTTTTCTGTAGCTTGGCTGTGGTTCCGGCGTAGAGGGCGTTTCCGTAGTCCAGTCGGCTGGTGACGAGTGCCTGGGTGACAGTCTTCCTGGTCTCGGTCGGGATCCAGCGGAAGATCTTGCGAAGCATACGCAGGGTGTTGAAGCACGATGAGGAGACGGCGTTGACTTGTCTGGTCATCGAGAGGGAGGGGTCCAGGATGAAGCCCAGGTTGCGTGCGTGGTCGGTTGGCTTGGGTGCGGTGCCCAGGGCTGGGGGGCCACCAGGAGTCGTCCCAGGCGGAGGGCGAAGATCCCAGGATGAGGACTTCCGTCTTGTCCGAGTTCAGTTTCAGGCGGCTGTCCTTCATCCACTCAGCGACGTCTTTCATCCCTTCGTGTAGGCAGGTTCTGGCGGTGTCGGGGTCTCTGGTGAGGGAGAGGATCAGCTGGGTGTTGTCGGCGTAAGAGATGATGTTGAGGTTGTGCTGGCGTGCGATGGCTGCGAGAGGTTTCATGTAGATGTTGAAGAGGGTGGGGCTGAGTGAAGATCCTTGCGGGACGCCGCAGATGACTTCGGTGGCCTCGGAGCGAAACGGGGGGAGGCGGACTCTTTGTGTTCTTCCGGCGAGGAACGAGATGATCCACTCCAGTGCCTTCTCTTGGATACCGATGTTGCTGAGGCGCTGGACTATGGTGCGGTGGCAGACCGTGTCGAACGCAGCGGAGAGGTCCAGGAGGATGAGGGCCACTGTTTCCCCCTTGTCGAGCAGGGTCCGGATGTCATCGGTGGCTGCGATGAGGGCGGTCTCGGTGCTGTGGTTGGCTCTGAAGCCGGACTGCGAGGGATCCGTTAGTCTCGAGGAAGGCGGTCAGCTGTCTGTTGACGATCTTCTCGATGACTTTAGCAGGAAAAGGGGGGGAGCGAGATGGGGCGGAAGTTTTTGAGATCGGTGGGGTCCGCTGTAGGTTTCTTCAGGAGGGCGCTGATCTCGGCGTGCTTCCAGCTCTCCGGGAAGGTGGCGGTGTTGAAGGAGGCGTTGATGATGTTCCGGAGTTGGGGTGCGATGGTGGAGTCGGCCTTGTTGAAGACGTGGTGTGGGCAGGGGTCGGTCGGTGATCCGGAGTGGATGGTGAGCTTTATCAATTGCACAATATATCATGCATGTTTCATTTGTAGACATGCATTATCCGTGGCAAAATGTAATCGGAATTGTTTCGAAAAAAACAGTGCTCATTAGGACAGCAAGTTTCATTGTTGATTGTGCTTTTCCTATAATGTAGCCTGGTTGTTCAGTGCTTTTTCCTAAACACTCAAAAGAGTGTTTACCGTATCCGAGGGGAACTGCCACCTAAGCATGGAAAAACTTTGTGATCATGAAAAGCCTTACTTGAAGACAAAATCAGCCTCACTTCTTTGGGCTCGCGGCAGGGGTAACCTTCTCACCAAATGTAATCTTTAAGAGAAAAGCGGAACATTGGGATAGTGTTACTTTTTTTGTAAAGATAGCGTTGTAATTAAGACCTCGTTATTCAACACAATCCGTGTATTGTATGTTGTGTGTATATCGCTGGCAGAAAACCGCCTCAGTAAATTCTGTTGCAAGGACACTAGGCATCCTGAAACCAACGTATTTGTGCAGTCGGACATTTAAAATCTGCCCGGTGCTCGGTATCCTTAAAGTCTCAAACAAACTGCACGCTAATCATGGGAAACGTAAAATGAGGCACCGAGCACCCAGGTTGGCGTTCGAAATAACTTACTTTGAATTTGGCGACAACCCTCACGCAACACATCAGCGGCCAGAATATTGTGGAATGGGCTTAATGCGGAAGTTGAAATGCGGGAGTGCGGTCACATGACCGTAACGTCATTCATGGGGCTGGCTGTGAATTCTAGCTAAAACTCTTAAAGAAGAAGTGCCTCTTGTCACTCACATAACTTTATTGAGGGTAACTAAGGTGCAAAACATTCACAGTTTATAACCATGCTGTTAAGCATACTATTGTTGGCGTACGAATGTTTGCCTATTTCTAAACTGTGACGAGCGGTCGCTTTTCTAAATGCACCGAGCGATCGTTTTATATACTGAGTTAAAGAAAAAATGCTTTTTTGTGAGCAATGTGACCTGTAACCCTATTTTAAGATGTTGTTCTAGTGTCAGAAAAAGTTATTATTTCCCCTATCATAGACAGTCTGTAGGTGTTGGCTTCAACATCTGTGCATTTATGATGGTGATCCTGGCAAAGGGAAGTGTTATAATCCCATAATTGAAATCGGGCTGGTAATCTATATAACTCCTGAGAGTCACAAGTGCTTTTGGAAGGTAAAGCATCGTGAGTCAATTGATCATCGTCGCATTACAGGGCCCCATTGGATATTATCGTTCAGTCCTGTTTGGTGAGTGGACAGACGATAAATCCACGCTGCTCTTTTTCGAACAGGTGATCTTGTGACCCTGAGATACACTGAAGTTGCTCTATTATGGTCCACCTGATGTCATTGGGAGTGTGGTTGGGTTGCAGGAAATGTGCTGTTAGTTTGGTGGTGTTTCTTTGACATCTTATGTTGCTGCGATGTTCGCAAATGCGCTGTTTCACCTTTCTTGTGGTCACGCCCACGTACCGTAACCCACAGGGGGCAGGTGATCAAGTACACACCGTTGCACGAGTTGCAGTTTGTGTGCTTACGCTGGACCCATTGTTTACCATGCTCCAGGTCCAGGACCTTCGTAGCGGTAGTGAGGTGGCATATACTGCAGCCCCCACATGGGTAGTGGCCCCACAAATTCAGAACAGTACGTTCCTCTCCCTGACCTTGATCCTTAGGGCATGTATGGACAAGTGAGTCCTTCAGGCTTCTCGCCCGCCTGTAGGATAATAAGGGTTTCTCCCAGTCGTGTTTGTTGCTGGTTAAGATTTTCCAATGTTTGTTAATGGAGCGGCTTACCGCATTTGAGATGGGGTTATACGTAGTGACACAAGTCATTGGTATGTGTTCAGTTAGATTCTTATCCTCCAAAAGGGCGTCTCTGTTTTGATTTCTAGCTCTTTTGCAGCTTTTCTTCAGGATCTGTTCAGGGTATCCCCGCTCATGTAATTTGCATGTAAGATCTTGTGCCTTGTTCTTGAAATCGGTGAAACAGCGCATTTGCGAATATCGCAGCAACATAAGATGTCAAAGAAACACCACCAAACTAACAGCACATTTCCTGCAATCCAACCACACTCCCAATGATATCAGGTGGACCATAATAGAGCAACTTCAGTGTAACTCAGGGTCACAAGATCTCCTGTTCGAAAAAGAGAAACGTTGGATTTATCGTCTGTCCACTCACCAAACAGGACTGAACGATAATATCCCATGGGGAACTGTAATGCGACGATGATCAATTGACTCACGATGCTTTACCTTCCAAAAGCACTCGTTGCTCTCAAGAGATATATAGATTACCAGCCTGATTTCAATTATGGGATTATAACAGCAGGCACATCAATGTGCGCTGCTCACACTGCTCACTTCTCACTAGTGAAGTTACGGCATACGTCATGCCAGGTGAGCGTTGCAGGGGAAAGAAAATCCTTCCAAGAGAGTCATTTTCTCTCTGGATGTTCCTTCTCTTTTTGAAACTCAGGAGCAGCAACATTGTCGTGGTGTCACCTGGGTTTTAAGTGGAAGATTTTTCAATGCAAGCCATAGTTGTTGCTTATTTTATGCAACTAACAACCATTGACCAAGCCAACAGTCCTGACTTGTAGGTATGATGTTATTTGTTGTATGATATATCTAGATGCAATGACCGAAACAGCAAAATACAAGTCGGGCGGCACACTATGATAAGCACAGATTTTTAGCTTATATGTTTTAAGCCACGCCCTTAATTACATTGGCCACACCCCTCTGAGAGGACCCCAGTTTTTTCATCCCACTTAAAGCCTTGACCGTACAGATACCTGCAAAGGTACAAAACAGATGGGATCAGAAAGCGCAATTGCACAATGAAAGTCACCCTCCAGTGAGGGAGGCTGTGTCAAGAAAGCTGGGACACTGGGGCGGGGAATGGGGTGCGGAAAGCGTCAGGAGTTATACTCGGGTGGATGGGTTAACCAGGAAAAAAAGGCATTCCAACACAACAGTGAACCTGGCAAGACCGGTATTAAGAAATCACAAGAGGTTAACCCCTTCCACGCAGGGCTAATTCCCCCATGGTGCGGGGGGGTGGGGAAGGGGCCGCACGCGGTGCTCGTGACGAGCCCAGCTCGTCATGCTGCACAGTGGAGCTGTGCTCATGACGAGCTGGGCTCGTCAGAACTCCGCCCACAACAATAGAACCCCCGCACAGGCGGGGAATTAGACTCGCGCGGGCCGTCATGACTAGCTCAGCTCCACTGTGCCTCATGACGAGTTGAGCTCGTCATAAGCATAGAAGCGCTTAAAGAGCTTTATGCGGTTCAATTTTAAGCTGACGGATATAATGAGAAAATAACTACACGTCCCAGAATTCAAAGTGCTTACTAATTATGGGATGAAATGCTGCAAAAAAGGTTTCAACACTGTTTATTTATTTTGATATTCTGACCAGTATTGCACGTCTTCTTGCGCTTACTTTAAAGCACTAACCATTACCATGCTCCTCTTGTACTGCAAGTAGCGCCGTACCTTCGGGGGAGAGGGGTGTTTGGAGTGTTACACCCAATGTTCCCTCTAATTCTTTTCCTCTGTGTGTGGCAGTGTGAAGTCTCTGTGCGCTCCAGCCATGGCAATGTGCGTCAAGAACCCCAACCGCGTGTGTGGGTGCATCAACAAGGGTTCTGACACTGGAGTTCCTGCTTGATTGGGCAGATAAATGACCTAGGTACTGGAACGGAGGAGGCCTGTTTGATGGGACAGGCAGGGCCGGACTGGGAACCCAAAGTAGCCCTGGCAATTTTGCCGCACTGGCTCCCACCCACCAGAGGTGTGGTGGAAGGGGGGGCAAGTGTCAAGCACTCCTGCTTAAACCCGGTCCCCAGCACTGGTGCTTTTGTTACTGAGGGCCCATATTGCAGAATCACTGCAAAACTGCCCCCACACAACTGGCCCCCACTGCTCCAAAACTGGCCCCCAGCCTTCCAGGCAAACGCCTGATGCCTGCTAAGGCCAGTCCAGCCAGGGGCAGGCCTTCGTATTGGTGACTGACGTACAATGGTTGTGTCACATTCTAAATGAGAGAGTGTAGTGCAGAGCATCTGCAACCATGACAAAGCTACACTAATATATATTAGGAAACCGAGGCAACCTGCCTCATTCCACAGTGCCAGTGAACCTCCTCTTTCCTAACTAACTACACAGCGGCGCATGAGGGACATCTTAAGGACTTTAAACGCTCACCGCCAAACGTATTTTGGCGGCCTCTGTGCGGATCAGCTTTGAATTTATGATCCAGTTTCAGCTTTCTCGTGTCCTTTTGGCAAGATCGCAAACAGTGCACAGACACACTTGTTCAAATTCCAAATGTGTTTATAATTAATATTCAGGAATAGTGATGTATTTTTCCAATATTGTAACACAGTAGACACCCACTAATACTACTGCAAATGATCACTGTGACATCCTTCCATTTCTCATATCCGAGATCCTGTTTAAACCCCCAATAATTTTTTTTTATTGATGCTGCATGAAACAAAAAACACATTTGTCAAAAAAATTCTATAATACAATCTCACACATTACCCAGATTAAAAATAAATGAAAGGAGACTGCTATTTGCAATAATCTGTTTAAGAATTATTCAAGGTTTATCAGGGCAAGACTCTGCAGAACAGAGCTGAGCTGGCTCTACCAAGGCGCGGGTTACTCCACTCTTTACTCTTTGCACTGCAGCAGAGTTGAGATTATTTTTCACCATGAGGGTGAGAGCAGAAATGAAGAGCCTGATTGGGACCTGTCTCAGCACCAGCTTTTAAAAACTCAGCATCAGCAGGACCCAGCCCACGTAAAGCCCTAGGCTTGCTGCATGCTTTTTATTAACAGAGCATGGCTGCGGGCAGATTGTGTGCATTTTTGAAAGTATACATGTTAATTGCAGCAATTAACATGAATACTTTCAAAAATGCACACAATCGTGCAGCAAGTCCAGTAACGGGACGTGTGCTTTCAGAATCATCAACATAGTGATTGTAAAAGCACACGTTATGTTTTAGGCTTGCCGAATGCCTTTTGTTAATAGAGGGTGGCACTCCTTTTGGAAAGTTTCCATGTTAATTGCAGATCCCAACCTAATACACGGTGCTGTATTTAACATGAAAACTTTAAAAAAGGCACACAATCTGCCGCGATCTATTAACAAAAGGTGTACAGCAAGCCTAAAATCACAACGTGTGCTTTGCACGTCGTTCTTTGGGGCTGGCTGCATTTATTTTCTTAGTAAAGCACAGCTGCGAGCTAATTGTGCGCCATTGTAAAAATATTCCTGTTAATTGCAGTACGTCATGCACTGCAATTAACATAAATATTTTCACAACGGCCCACAATCGGCCTGAAGCCGTGCTCCATTAAGAAAAGACGTGCATCAAGTCCAAAAAGAACAATGTGTAAAGCAGATTTGCTGTATTTCTTCTCTTGCGCGGCTGCGGGCTGATTGTGGCCATTGTGAAAATATGTTAAATGCAGCGCATGGCGGTCCTGCAATTAACAGGAATATTTTCACAATGGTCCACCAACAGCCCCCAGCCGTCCTTCATTAAGAAGGAAAATCAGCAGCAAGTGCAGGAGCCACCGAAACCAGGAAAGAATTTTTTTTCGCGCCAGTCCTGTTCTAAAAGCGCCGGCGCAAATGCTCTCCTGGGATGTGCTGGGGACAGGCGCTCGGGGATCAGACGTACGCGCGCGCTTGAGCACGCACGTTACTGGGAACCCTGGTTATACCCCCTTGATAAAGGTATTATTTAATAAATAGTTGGATGTAGGAGCTTTCAGTCTGGTCTGGTAACGTGTACGTCGGATTTCATCTGGGATTTAAAAATACGCCCAGAATCTGGGCTCTATTTTGAAGGTTTTAAAACGTGGTTATTTTTAGGGTGACTGGAATTTTTAAGCCAAAAACCGGGACATTTCCCAAAACTAGAAGAGGGACTACGATTTTACTTCAACCCAGCTCACAGAATGACAGTGCTCCTTAACAGAGAATTACAGAAGAGGCAGTAGGAAAATACATATATGCCATTTTTTAAAGCCAGTAGCATGCCTGTTAATTAAATTGCTATTTTACAACAGCTGCTAACTATCCCTGCTGTGCAAAACATAAAAAGAAACCTCCCACAGTTTTCATCTGACCCTCTCTAAAAACTGGGACATGAGCTTAATTTCCTGACAGCTGCAGGGACAGCTGACAAAAATGCAGGACTGTCCGGGCAAATCCGGGACACTTGGTCACCCTATTATTTTACAAGATACTTTGTTTTAAGTGCCTCTCACAATCTGCAGTCCTTTCCCTTTCCACTGGGCTTTAGGCCTGTGGTTCTCATGTAATGATTAACAGGATATACCAGCGTGACTGTCGGGAAATGTAAAGCACAGAGACTGTCTGTCCTCTTTTCACTTAAAGGAACATGCTTCTGCTTCAATTGTTCAACGCCTCGCCAAGAGTTGTAAGCGCTATACAAATGTAATTTAAAGGTGTTTAATCGGTGTGACAAGCTCACCCTAAACTATGTCGATAAAGTTAGTGATTATCAGTGGATAGAGACCTCCTGAGGAAATGTGCGCTATGTGAAAAATGACAGACTATCTGTATGAAAGGGTTGCATCACAGAATTTGTGCATCACAGGGAGAGTCAGCAGGGCCTGCGTTGACAGCAGATATTTGTAAACTGTTGAATGGACTGAGGGCAGAGGGCTTGTTCTTTTAATTTCACCACTCCTTGTTTTAATTTTCGGTCTGGGATTAGCCTAGACCTTTAATTTTTAATATAATTACTAGTATAATGTAGTTTCCTACAGGAGTTTCAGCCAGACGTCAACCATTAATCTGTGTCTGGCATCGTTCACATTTTTCTTCACTCTTTCACAAGGAACACATCTACACTCAAAGTAGTTCCCATCAGTGCCAAGGAGGGCTATAGTAATATTGATCTTTTTTTTTTGTTGACACCCAAAAACTTTGCCTGTACCAAATGATTTTTCTTTTTTTACATTGATGAGTGTCTGGCCTATACCCAAACAATAACGTCCCTAATGCAAAAAGAACAATTGATGGACAGAATGCAGAACAATGTCATACATTAACCCGAGGCCAGAGATCTGGGCCTAAATCCATCGTTCTTTTGCTCACCATGCCATTCCAGTTTGGAACCAACCATATGCAAATCAGTCTTGACCCTGCACCCAATGGGAACAGTCCAGCCCGAACTGCCAGGCCAGGTCCTCCCTGAACTGAAAACAAGCATCCTAGGACTTGACCTACTGGCTTTGCCAATGCTTGTTATTAAATATCTATATTCTTAATATCACTTACAGAAATTCATGAATCCTTCCTGGGGGCCGCAAAGCACTGTTCTAACTCATGCATTGGTATCTGGCACCCTCTACTGACATAAGAAAATGGCACACTGTGCCAATGATCTTTTCCCTGGAAAGCAGTTGGTACCCACAAGTGTACAAATGGAGCGATATTGCAATGGCACGGATGTCTTGTGCTGTGCAAAATAGAGCACGGAGTTGCTCAGTGGGTCATGGAACACAGTGGAAGGGAATGTGTGATGATAGGTTGGTCGAAAGTCCTCTTAGGAGGGGAAATCCTCCTTTCGAACTAGGGCCCTCACACACCCAGCAAGGTAGGTGTCATGCTTCATCATATGGGCCTGCTCCTCGTTGGGTCGGCGCTGTAATACCCGACGGGTACCCATAAAGGGGCTCTTTTTTGGAAATCTTTTGTTCCTTGCCGTATAGGTGCCGTGGGTGTAAGGGGCCTAGTATGTGTAGATGTAATAGTGGAATGTGCAGAATAAAACATGGGAGGGAATCCCCTAAATACCTGTATTCATGGAGGATCCCAGCCTGGTTAGAAATGAATAGAGAAGAGGCGACAATCTAGCTAAAATGTGTCGGAAATGCGCTCTACTTTTAGATGGTTGACCTGTTTCTCGCCTGATAGTCACAAATGATCTGTGGCTATTCCTCAGGACCGTAAGTGAAGAACTATCTACAACTAGTGGTAATGTGTGAAACTACATACCATACAGTGGTTCTACAGGAACTGTACCCGCAGGTAAGAAGCCAACCTATGAAGGGAACATATTTAGAAAAACATCATATATTATTGGTGCAATAATCATCATACATTAGACAACATTTCAGTTAGTATATCCATGATCTCTAAAAATATCAGAAGTGGCCTGATCAATGTAGATTGATACCTCTAGTTATCAATCGTGGAGGGTAAAAAAGTGCAGTGATATTGGTGGTACGAATATAGCACAACCGTGACTTAAAATACAATAAAACCAGCAGGAGTGATGAAGTAGCCTGTGATGAAGGTGTTATTGTGACTTATCTAAACCTCACCTCAACTATGTAAGATCGTGCCTCATCAGTTGCAGCAGGATAAAGGACACATGTAACGTTGTGTCTAAATGTAAAAGAATTTGAAAGCAGTGACTAGCAGGTTTGCATGAAAAACCGCTAATCAACAATTTTTGAAACCCAGTTTAGTCGCCAGCAAAGCCGTGCAGTGGCACTTGGAGGGCAAGGTAGTATGAGAGGTAGACCGCCCGTCCTACTCGTGTAGTTAAAATAATAATCCTGGTTTCTCTTAGTCTGGGGCTCCGGTGGTAGCTCGGACCGCACTACAGCTCATGGGCAGCCCAACAAGGTCGGGCCCGGTACTGCAGTGCAACTGAGGACTCATGTGAGCACTTTGGAGTAAGCAGAAGGATTTGATTCAGTTGCGGTAGCCACTGCTGCTTACCTCTCCCGCTAGTTGGAGACTCCTGCAGAATTTTCAAAGCGCCTTCAATACTCACCTGCTCCCAAAAGAAGCTCAGTGGTAGACCTACCCCCCACCGCTGCAACCGGCATGGTAATGTCCCTCGGTGTGGGCTAGTTCTTATACCTCTCCTGATTGAAAACGGGGGCGGGAGGAAAATCAATGTGATGGAGCATGTCGTGTGACGATGTGACGACCAGTCTAGACAACCGGAAGTGAGGTGTATTATGTTGGCCATTTTGGAGTGTCCCAGATGCCTGGAAAAGGCATATGTTTGCTTAAGCGTCGGGTGCATTAGTCGTAAATTCGCCAAATAGTTGCTGAAATCGTAACTATGCCAACAATCCCTAGTTGGTTGGTTGTAAGGCGAATGTGATCTGATAATATCCCAAAAAGGTCCATGTGTTGTATGGTGATATAGTCAGTGAGGCCGGAAGTATAATGATTGCTGTCGGCGATCTTGGAGGGGCTGGGATGCTTCCACAAAGCACATGTGTAATTGGCCTAACGTGGCAATTAGTCCCCAATTTATGGTGGGGCATATATGATGCCGTAATCACCCAATCCCATAGAGGAACGTGTCCTCTGGTATAACAAGTAGTGTATTATATTGTTTTTGCCTGTTATGAGATGCATGTGCTCATCCTAAGATCATTCCAATGTGTCAAACGCTGGGGCCTGTGGTATAGCCTCAGGATTGTTTGATGACACCGACGGAGAGAGCGGGGCCTCGTATACCTGAGCACGGTCCAGGTGAGGTGAGGTCCGGTCCCCTGTCATTCTGGATTACTTTTGACATCCATTGACATGGAGGATTAGTACAAAACTGTTGGTACAGGTTGTATCGTTTTCAACCTCTAATATTTGTAACTTCTTCACTAATTTGTTTGGTGCACTATTTAGTTTACACATTTCTCAACAGTAGCAACAAGTTAAGAGCAGGGGCCCTGATGAAAGCCTAGGGACGCTTCGCCCGGTAGGCAGAAACATGTTGGCCCATATTGCGACAGATATTTGGTTCATACTGTCATTTGCCCTGTTCCTGTTTTTTAATTAGTGGATGTGCCTTGTTTTCCATTAAAATAGTCTGTTTAAGACATATCACCCTATTTTAATTCACCACTTCTGGTTAGTTGCACTGTGCTTTCACGATTTTTCTCTACCATCAAAAAATTGGCTATCAGTTGGTGGTTCATAGTTAACTGGGGACCAGATCCAGTATCAATAACCTACTGTGTAGCATTTGGTCTTAATGATCAAAGGACCTGCCAGTTCACATGTTGCACGGCCAAATGATATGACTGATCATCTGGCCTGTTTGATGTTTATCCACCATGATAGGATCTGGATCTTGTTGACCAGTTTTTGAAGTAGTTCCACATTCTGTGTTCTGAGTCTATTACACATGTGTTTCTCTTTTTTCTTGCTCCTTGTATTTTGCTAAACTGTCACTGTAGCACCTACTAACATAGTGCAATCAATGTCAGTTAGGCCAGAATAATTGGCTTATAGACCTCCTGGATTCTTTGTGTTGTTCATATTGTGTAGCTGGGGAAGTGAACCAGTATCAGGTCTCTAAACTCTGTTTCCCTATGACACTCCTTTCTCGGTTTGTTGTGATGTGATATCGTTGAGTCCCTGCTGGTCTGTGCCCAAACGATTAACCCATCTTTGTTCCATTTTAAAGTGGGTTGAGTGTGTAATATGAGGGTGACTCTCTAGTACCACCCACCGTAAACTTTCTGGGGAACGATTATCCTCTTTAAAGTGTGTTTACAGTTTAGTGGTGGATTTTTGACAACTAATGTTGCTTTTATGTTCCGTTATTCTTGTTTTTATTGCTCTCACAGTCATACCTATGTATTGTTTATTGCACTGGCACATTATCAAATACACACATCTAGTTGTGTTACAGTTTGTGTGTTTGGTGATCCTCCAGGTGAAGGAGTTAGACAGGGTTAGCTCCTTGGTGGGTCTTGTTTGAGTGCACACTGCACATGAGTCACAGGGAAAATGGCCCTGGACCGGGGGGAGGTCCCATAGTTATCTCTGCTCGTTGGTATTGGATGGCTTGAGTCTGGTGTGGATAAGTATATCTTTGATATTTCTAGTGCGTTTAAACGCAAACCAAGGTTTAGGGATCTCTAGGGAACCTGTGTAGAGAATCCTCCAATGTTTGTTAATAATCCTCTTTATTTTATTAGAATCTGGGGTGAAGGAGGTGACACATGTCAGTGTATCTGAGGATTCTTTTGGTTTGACCTCTAGCAGAGCATCCCAGTGATTATTCCTCGCTCTTTTCATTGATGTGGTTATTTGCTTGGATGGGTACTGTCTTTCCAACAGATTCTTGAATAAGGACACTGCCTCCTTTTTGTAGTCCTCAATCGAGCTGTAATTTTGCCGAATACGCAAAAATTGGCCAAATGGCAGATTATCTCTGAGGGCCTGTGGGTGATGACTTCTGTACAGCAATAAGCTGTTCCTATCTGTTGGTTTCTTATACATGGTGGTTCTCAACTGCCCATTTTCAAGTCTAATGGCTAGGTCCAAAAAAGTTATGCTTGTGGGGGAGATGGTGTGTGTGAATTTCAGATATTCATTCTTAGTGTTTATTCCCCTTCAGAAGTCTTCACATGTGGATAAATCTCCACTCCAGAAGTTCAGAATATTATCGATGAATCTCTTCCACAGTCTCAGGTTCTCCTTGAAGGGGTTGTTAAGGTGTTGGGTCACCTCATCTTCAAAGGCTGCCATGTAGAGGCAAGCCACACTAAGTGCAAAAGTGCTCCCAATGGAAGTACCCTGAGACTGGTGGAAGAGTTGTTTGTTGTACTCGAAGAAATTTTCTGTGATTGCCAGTGTAGCACACTGCATTATGAATGTAACTGGTGTGGGTGATGTCCACTTTACCCCATTGAGAACTGATTCAATGACTGTAAGTGTCCCACGTTGGGGAATGTTAGTGTACAGTTGTTCCATGCCTAGGGTCACGAGTAGGTTAATATCTTCTATGTTCCTCAATTTCCCTATAATAAGCAGGATGTCAGTGGTGTCCTGTATGTATGAGGGGGCTGACTGTGGAAGCAAGCGGTAGTTACACCCATCCTAAAAAAGCCTACCCTAGATCCTATAAAACCTGAGAACTATCGACCCATCTCACTGCTGCCGTGGGCTGCTAAAGTCACCGAAGCCCACGTGAATGGGATCCTGGCCGACCATCTTGCTAAAGCTAGCATCTTGGATCCCACGCAAAATGGCTTTCGTGCAGGCCACAGCACGGAGACTGCCTTGTTATACATGGTAGAACATCTGCGCTCCGTGCTAGACACCGGACAAACAGCGGCACTCCTGTTGTTAGATCTGAGTGCCGCCTTTGATACGGTGTCCCACGAAATCCTGCTGCGGCGGTTAGAGGAAGCTGGGGTCAGGGGTCTGGCACTAGGATGGTTCCGCTCCTTCCTCTCCAATAGATCTTTTCAGGTTGCGATACCACCCGGTAAATCCACCTCTCACCCGCTCACCTTGGGGGTCCCACAGGGATCATCTCTGAGCCCCACTCTTTTCAATCTCTATGTGAGACCGCTGGCTGCGGTAGTCAAACGCTGGGGCATGACAATGGTGTCCTATGCGGATGACACGCAGCTGGCGGTCACACTAAGTGGGGACTCAGCCATGGACGCCCTCAACTTCTGTGAGGGGCTTCGTGCGGTGGCCAATTGGATGAGTCAGAACTGTCTCCAATTGAACACAAAGAAAACAGAGGTGATGGTGGTTGGGAAGCAACCTGGATGGTGGAATGACAACTGGTGGCCCCCCGAGCTGGGAATGATCCCTTCTCCTGCTATGGAGTTAAAAAACCTCGGGGTCTGGCTGGACCCTACACTTAGCTTTACTTGCCAGACTAAGAGGGTGGCGGCCTCCTGTTTTGGCATCATCAGGGGTATCAGGCCGGTGCTTAAATTCTTCGATGCCCCCACTAGACAGCTTGTGGTCCAGGCCTCTGTACTATCCAGGATAGATTATGCCAGTGCCTTGCTAGCAGGCACGAACAAGGCTGAACTTCTGCGGCTACAACGAGTGCAGAATGCCGCCGCAAGAGCGATATTTGGGTTGCCCAAACGTTGCTCAGCGTCTAGAGCATTGCAAACACTCCATTGGTTGCCTGTTGCTCGGCGGATTGAGTTTAAGGTGCTCTGCCTGGCTTTTAAAATTTTGAAGGGCACGGCTCCACCTATTCTGATGAACCTTTTGACCCCATATGTCCCCGCTCGCTCTTTGAGATCGATGGGCCAGAAGTTGGCTGTTGTTCCTCGCTTTTTGCTGAGCAGGATTGGAGGCCGCTCCTTCCGAGTAGTGGCCGCCAGGCTTTGGAACGCTCTCCCTAATGAAATCCGTGCTCTGGAAGATTTATCCCGGTTCAGACGTGTCATCAAAACTTTTCTTTTTAATAAAACTAACTGATTCTGCTGCATTCTGTGATGTTGTGTATACCTTTCTCGGCGCCAGGACGCCCCTTTGCTGGGGCAGCTGTGCGCGGTATAAAAACCATTAACATAACATAACATAACTTGACCAGTGGCTGGAGGAAGTGATCACAGAATTGAGAGTGGCTCTAAAATGGTGCCTATGCCCGATACTATGGGTCTGCCTGGAACCGGTGATGTGCCTTTATGTATTTTCGGCAAGGTATAGAAATAAGGCGTTCTTGGGTCCTTAGTGGTAAGAAAACCCGCCTCTTTCTTGCTCATCCAGCCGTTAGCCTCGGCCTCAAAAACGACACTGGAGATTTATGTTGTTAATCTCGGTGTGGGATTGGTGGCAATCGGTGTATAGAATTTTCTGTTATTTAGTTGGCGTTGGCACTCAATGTCATCTGTAGTTGACTGTATGACCATTGCGCCGCCCTTGTCTGCCTGTTTAATGGTGATACTGTTATCCTCTGTTAGGGACTTGATTGCTTGAAGTTACATTTTAGAAAGGTTGTGAAATGGAACCTGTCTTGTGGCCTGTTTCAGGTCTTTAAGAACCGCCTGCTCAAAAGTAAGTACTTCTACAGGTACCATGTTACTACTTGGAGTGAACGTCGAGGGGTTCCTCAGTCCTGAGTCTTGCTCAGTATGTATAGGTTTTTCTTGGAAGAAGGCTTTTAGTTGGATTTTCCTGAAGAAGTTTTGGATTTCACATTGTTCCAGGAAACTATCAGTCTTGGGGGTGAGAATATATCCAAGTCCTTTTTCCAACACAGTCATTTCAATATTAGTCAGGGGTCTGTGGGAAAGATTTACCACTAAGGTCTCTTGCCCTGTGTATTGCTCCTTGTCTCCATCATGTTGGGTGGTTGATCTCTCCATTGCACTTGTTTTTGACCGCCTCTTTTCCTAATGTCTTGTGCACAGTTGTGTACACCGTGAACAAATGCACACATGAGTGCAAAGGGGAGAATCCGTTTACTGAGAGGAGGAAGCCACAGTACAGATGGTGTAATCACCCCCTGTACAAAGATATTCAGAGCTCCATGTACATGTCCTTTGATGAAGAAATTTGTGCTGCACTGCTCTACCTTTACCAGTCTAATAAAGAAAGGAAGTTTGCAATGTTTCTGCCCTACCTGTACCGTTACTCGATAGAAAAGAAGCTTTCACAGTTTCTGCCCAACCTGTATCGGTCCTGAAAAGAAGATGAAGACACAGGTATGATGTGGAGCTCTTCTTTAATGTTCCCAGTATATGTCTGTCTCGGCAGCAACTGCCATCTTCACATCAGAACATTCTATGCTACGAATCCTAAGAAATGCCACACGCGCTAACACTCACGTGCCTCAGAATATATAAGTAAACATCTTAACACATCCCCTTTCTTTCATTTAAAATAAAGAAATACACAACTTTCCCTCCCCGACAAAAATTAAAAAAAAATAAAATAAGTATAACTAATGCATCATGTACAATAACACAAATGTGTTCAATATGTAATGTAATCGCGATACTTGAATGGAACAGATTTGAATCTTGTAGAAATGCGCTGAGGCACAGTAGAAGACTTACTTGGATCAACACTAACATCAGGCGAAACTTGGGAACTAAGACCAAATTTGTTTTTTACAAATTCAACTTTAGACTTGGGTACTATTGAAATGCAAGATTTATTCCAAATCTTCCCATTATCAAGTATCACAACATGATCTTTTCCTTCTTTAACTTGTGCAGGAGGAGAGAATCGAGCTTGACCATTGCGCATGATCACAGGCTTTTTGATTCTTACCCAATCAGCTTGGGTCACAGGAGATGTTCTGATGCTTTTATGCGCATATTTAGCTTGAGCAACACCCCTAACATCAGCTACTTTACCAATCTTAGTTACATCAACTTCCTTCCTCAGCATCCAATCCTTGTTAAGTTTAGAACCTGCTACTCTACCCCTGAGCAAGGTGAACGGTGATACACCCGTACTGACATGAGGAGTAGTTCTTATAGCCCACTAATCGTTTTGAAGGGAACTAATACTGAAGGTAGAGATTTGTCATTAGGCCACCCATGAGTTCGAAAATCAATCACCCTACATAAATCATTATCCTCAGACATTGCAAGTTTCCAATCAGCTTCAGATAAAGCAGCACCAGTTTCAATTACAGAACTGACGGCGCACACCATTTCCAGTTGATCGCATTCCTGTTCCAAATCCTTGTGGGGAAGGGGTAACCTAGACAAACAATCAGCTACATTGTTTTTCACACCAGGTACATATTCTAATTGATAATTAAACTCAGCAAGTCTGTACTGCCATTTTGCTATTCGAGGTGTGGCTCTGCCACCGCCTTTAGTTGTGAAGAGGTCCACAAGGGGTTTATGATCAGTTTTGAGAATTATGTGATTTCCCCACAAGAAATTCCTGAAATATTGTACACCCCACCACAAGGCTCATGCCTCCTTTCCGATCGTGGAGTAAGTTCCCTCAGCACCACGGAGAGTTCTTGAAGTGAAGGCAATCACTTCTTCTCTATTATCAGGTCTTTTCTGCATTAAAACCGCTCCCAAGCCACATTGCTGGCATCAGTAACTACAATGCATTGATCATTAATGTTGAATAGCTTGAGAGGACGTGCCTTCAGAATTACATCTTTCAATGATTTGAAATCTTGCACACATTGCTCTGACCATACATATTTCACATTCTTTTTCAACAAATTGCGTAAACATACAGTTTTATCAGAAAAATATTGCACAAATTTTGCGTAATATTCAACTAGACCCAAGAAAGAACGCAATTGGTCTTTGTTCTGGGGTTCAGGTGCATTCTGGATGGCATCTAACAGTTTCATTTTAGCTTCTACCCCCTTAGCAGAAATGTGATGACCTAAATAGTCTACACCATCTCTGAGAAATTTTTCTTTTCTTAATGTCAAACCATAAAATTTTATGATATCCAAAACAGGTTTGACTCTCATTATGTTCTTGTACTGTCTTCCCATGTACAAGAATGTCACCTTGAAAGAAGACGACCCCTGCAGTGTTCTTAAAAAGATTTCCCATAAGACGTTGGAACACTGCAGAAGCCGACGCCAAGCCAAATGGCATTCTCAAGTAACGAAATGCACCCTCAGGAGTTACGAATGACATGAGATGCCTAGAATCTTTACATAATTCAATTTGGTGGTAAGCAGAAAAAATGTCAAGAGTTGAAAACTACTGAGCACCTTCGAGAGTGGATAGCATTTCATTAATATTGGGCAATGGCTGTCGATCAATCCATATACAAGAATTCAAATCGCGTAAATCCACACACATCCTTAGAAATTTGTCAGCCTTGCGTGCCAAAACTATGGGAGATAACTATTCTGACCCTTCGATTGGTTCAATCACTCCCAATAGACATAGTCTTTCAAGCTCACGTTTCAACTCCTTGCGCATGCTTAGTGGTACCTTGCGAACCTTGTGTGCAATTGCTTTGGACCCCTCTTTCAAAACAATACGGTGTTGTAAACCCTTGAGCTTGTCCAGTTTATCATTAAAAACCTCTGGATAATTTTGCACCCATTCATTCTCACCTAATGTGGTCAAGGAGTGTACAGACCCAACATCTGACAGAGTAGCGTAATACTGTTTTGCTTCTCGCCTAGATAGAACCATATCCACATGATTGGGATCAAGAATGACACCAAGTTCGCCTTGCTCATGCCAACCTAATAGATTGGCACCTTCCTTAACGACATAAATAGGTCAGGATGTGCAATCACCCTTGAATTCTAGCTTACCTTTAAATTTTCCTAACACTTCTACTCTTTTCCCACCATAAGCAAACATTTTAATGATTGATTGTGACAAGGGAATTCCACCCAAAGTATCAAAATCTTTCACGTTAACCAAAGTGAAAGGAGAACCAGAATCGGCAAGAAATTTGATGCAGATACCATTTAAATCTATGACACAGGTAGGGGATTTTCTCCTTTGAGACTCATCGAGAGATGCAATCTCCACTACACCTTCTGCTTCCATGGAAGAAGCTGATAGCATTAACAATTCATAGCATGTGTCGTCATCATCACATTCTACACTGTGATCCTCTATATTCTTTACAGTATATGAGAGCCCCTTTTGTTGTCATAGTAGCCTTGCACAGGAGTGCTAAATGACCCTTCTTCCCACATTTAAAACAAGATTGATTAATTGCAAAACAAAATTTGAAATTTCCAAGGTGTGATCTACTTCCACACCGATAACACAAAGAACTTTGTGCATCATTCTTTGGTTTGTTGATTGAAGTGTTCGAGGAAGAACGAGGAACATTCGTGTTGATGGCCTTGAATGTCTTTGACGATGATTTGGAAGTGACTGAATTAACTTCGGCAGTCGCAGATAGAGGAACAGAAGTTGATGCAGGTGTACTTAGTTCCTTCATACAGAACTGAGAATGTTCAACAGATTTTGCTAGAGTTAAAGCAGGCTCCAAATCAGGATCATCTGAAGACAAAAGTTTCTCTCGCACTTTCTTGTCACATGTGCGTTCAATCAACTGATCACGAATGATCTCATCTCTGAACTCTCTGTAATTGCAGTTCACAGCTAAAATCCTCAAAGCTGCAACAAAGTCATCAATGGACTCCCCAGGCATTTGTGCACGTTGTAAGAATTTATGACGTTCCAAAACAATATTGCGTTTAGGATTGAACCTCTTATCAAGCGTTCTTATTAATGAAGCATATTTATCAATGACTAATGAATCACCATCCTCATGTGAATTATTGAGTATTCACACTTCCTCCAGAGGCAGCGTTTCTAGAATGGATCTGCCTTCGGCCCCTAGATTGTACACAAGAAGTGCCTTTTTTTTTTTAAGTAAATGTATCGCCATCAATTGCATCAATGTAAGCTTCAAAAGTGGCTCTCCATTGCTTCCATATCATGGGAGGAGGACCAGGAGATTGCAAAAAGGGAGGTGGTGTCGCTACTTTTTCCATTTGCGTGGGTGAGTTGCTGCCCCAAACAAATAAAATAAATAATACCTTTATGTGAATCACAACGCCTTAAAATTGCTTAATTGCCATGCACATCTGAAATTCCAATGACAGCTTTCCCTTGTGCTGCTTTCCCTTGAGTACAATACTGTCAGCCTTCAATTCAAAGTGTTTTTAAAAAAAAATCTTTAAAATAGGTCTTTATTCAATAAATGTTGAATTCCTTAAAACACCTCTTCAGCGCGTATGAATAAAAATGCCAAGCGCACATCGAGGACAGAATGTTAAGCATGTGTCTTTTGTGGAGTGTTGATATTACAACTCCATGACAAAGCGCAGTGACGCAGAACACACGCTGAAGCGGCGCACACACCGTGGCACGCTCGCGCTGAGGCTCGCGCACAAAGCGTTGTCAGCGTTGGTGAAGGACTAAACAGCGAAATACAGCAAATCTAAATACATCCTCGGCAGAGGAACTCACTACTTGAAGCCACAGACAGGGAATGTTCAGAAATGCATCTGTCGATAAATTTCGAAAATCTGTGAATGTTGCCCCGACGTCGCAGTTGCCTCGCCGTGAAGACGGAACGATTTCAGGGCGTCCAGCAACACTAGTGAGAGCAGCAAATACTGGGAGCCTTTGTCGCCAGTGAAAAGAAGATGAAGACACAGGTATGATGTGGAGCTCTTCTTTAATGTTCCCAGTAGATGTCTCTCTCGGCAGCAACTGCCGTCTTAACATCAGAACATTCTATGCTACGAATCCTAAGAAATGCCACACGCGCTAACACTCACGTGCCTCAGAATATATAAGTAAACATCTTAACAGGTCCTCAATAGAAATGAAGCTTGCATTGTTTCTGCCCTACCTGTACCAGTCCTCTATAGAAAAGAGGCTTGCACTGTTTCTGCCCTACCTGTACCAGTCCTCTGAAGAAAGGAAGATTGCACTGTTTTTGCGCTATCTGTGTCGGTCCAATAAAGAGGAAGCTTGCACTAATTCTGCTCTAACTGTTCCAGACCTCTATAGAAAGGAAGCTTGCTCTATTTCTGCCCTACATGTACTCGTCCTCTAAAGGAAGGAAGCTTGCATTCTCTTTCGCATGCACTCTTCCCGCCTCTGTCATATTGGTTCACTTAAGGTCTTCGAGCACAGGTTCTTTCCCGTGCCTTTTCAAAATTTCCAACTCTCAAGCTCAACCGGTCCTCCTCTTCTTTGAGTGTCTTCTGCGTACACCAGTACACCCTCTTTATGTGATTGTGGCCTGCTCTCATCTTCTTTCTCACTTTTTCACACGCTCTTTCTGCTCCTCTGGAGTTCATTCACCACTTTGTGCACAAACTACATATCACTCTGTATCTTCCTTTCTGTCTGTTCTGTGCAGTTCTCACCCCGGTCTATTCACCATGCCACATAATTCCACTACACAAATACACTACATACCACAAAATTCCACCACTAACAATTCCAATTCAACCTACAAAATTCCACTCCAAACCACATATATTCTCTCCACACCAAACCAAAACACATTGATTAAAGACATTGTCATTTACAACGCCAATAGCTCTAACTCTCACAAATGCGAGACCGATTGCTTTGCACATGCTAGTTTCATTTTACTTATATAACATTAAAAATGAAACTATGCTTCAGTTTGCAAGCAACTGGGAGGATGCCACAAGTGAGCTTGGGAGCATTCATGTTTTGCTAGAAGTCTGTCTGAATCCTAGTTGTGAAGACTGAGGTGTTTGTCAATGAGACCATGAGGACATGCCACTTGACTTTGTGGATTATCTTCTTTTAGTCACCACATCAAGAACCTATAAGTTAACATAGATAGTGAACCTAAGTAAATCTCCAATATGCAATTTGCTTTGGCCACCGGTTGTTAGAGAAATAGCACTCAAAGAGTGTGGTAATTTAGCCTGGCATATGATGTCCCCTATTCTAGTGGGCACCTTGCACAAGTCTAAACGACCCTTATTGATGGTGGTTGTAAAGTCAACCTTAAAGACAAACTATCCTAGTGGTAACATGGACCAGCAGTCATAGGCTAAGACTTCAGAGAGCATGTGAAGCAAGCTGTTTTACCAATTACAATCCCTTGAATACCAAATGAAAGGACACCACACAAGGTATATATCAAATATATATGTATTTATTCTAAACACAACCCCTCTGCACTCTTTATGAGGTCAGAGGTAAAAGTACATCACAAGTTACTCAATTAGCATACGATAAGTTGCAGAAATACAGTTATGCCCTAGGGGCCTCACAAACCATATACTAAAGAAGTAGTATAAGAACCACGTGAGAGTTAGACAGCAGGCCTAGGGCCTGTAGAATCGCTGGGGCTACACTAAACAACCAAAGGTTAGGCAGTAGGAGACCCACGGAAGACGCGTGCAGTGTCTAAACACAGTCGCGAGTTACTATTGACTTATAATGGAGAACGAAGAAGTTACAAAGTTACTGTTTAAGGGCACTTCCGGATGGACTACGACAAAACTCCTTTAGACTAGGACACTTCGAGAGTCAAGACCCACGGGAGCACTGGAGTACTCGTGTTACCTCACCCAGGGAAGATGGGTGCCTTTTGGTGTCTGGTTTCATTGATGCTTTCAATGGAGATCTGCAAAGAAGTGCTGCAGGCGGCCAGAGGAAGAGTGTCCGGGTGGATCCAAGGGTGGATCGAAGATGTGAAGAACCTGAAAGCAGAGGGAACAGAGTCTGGGTCACTAGCCAGTAACCAGGAAGGAACCGGGCGATGTCGCGATGATCTCAGGTGAAGAGGTGAAGCTTGTCTCTGCAGCCACGAGGACCAGTAGGCGTCGATGATGACCAGGAGCTGGATTCAAGCTGTCCCACGAAGGATCTAGTTGACTGCGGTGTCGGTATCCGGACTGGACCCAGCAAGCCTTGGCAAACGCAATCCACGCAGGAAGTGAAGATTGGCTTCGGAGCAGACCAGCAAGGTCTGAGGAGCTTCACCTTTGCAGGGAAGCTGGAGCAAGCCTGGAGCAACCAGGAAAGCAGTTTGGTTTCAAAGGTTTGTCTTCAGGGGGCTCACTAGCCAGTGGCTAGCAACCGGGAAGACGCGTTGAGGTTAAATGCAAGAGCGGGCCCCACGCGGCACTCGTGGAATGTGGAGGGCTGAGCTTCGGTGCAAATGGCGTTCGGGTCTGGGGCTTCTCGTACCCCAATGCACAACTGCGAGTCCATGCAGTTAGCAAAATGCGGGATGTCCAGGGTGTCTGGTCCCACGTCTCTCGTGTCCGCCACGGGTCTCAGCTTTGCTGTGGGGCCTGAGTCAGAGAAGTCTGAGAGTCCAGTTCCTGTGTTGCTGAGTATTCGGGTTCCGGCGGGAGCGTCGACAAAGAAGACCGGCAAGTTACTGGTTGTGCCTGTTTGCACTGGGTGGTCACTCCTTGACCACAAGGGAGATGTCTTCAGTCTTCTAGTCAACATAGAACGTCGAAGGTCCAAGAGTTTCGTATCAGAGTTTCGCTCCAGGATAATCTAAAGTCCTGGGGACACATCACCTACCTTTATAGTAAGAAAATGGGCTGGATTACCTGCTAGGTCCCTCCTATGGGTGGACCTGGGAAAGGGGTGGTTACACCCCTTTCCCTTTGTCCAGTTTCACGCCAGAGCGGGGCTGGAGTGCCCCAGCAACTTGTTTGAACCGGGCTATGCATGGACCACCTTGTGTGCGCCAGGCAGTGTCTCAAAAGGCATCTGCTGATGCAGCCCTTCCTGCCCCAGGCAGTGTCTCAAAAAGCATCTGATGATGCAGCCTTCCTGTCCCAATACACATCAGCCTGTCAAGGGAGGTGCTGGCACCTCCCTGGACAGGAAACCTACTGTCCAGGCCTCTCCTGCCGGAGTTTGGTCCAGCAGCAGGAGGTCAGAATTGTGGCTGTGGCAGCAGCATCCATTTTGTGATGCTGGGGCTCTGTTTAACTTTAACCGGGTAAAGCAGTAACATACATGTCTTTTCCCTCTAGAAGGGTGGAATGCTATCCCCGCCGCCAGAATTGGCGGGAGGGTAGTATTCCAAAGTGTTTGACACCTTACACGACATGTTTTGATAAAGCCAAACCAAAGTTAGCATTAACCGCGAGGATTATAATGCACTAAAGAGTATATGGTATGGCTATATCAGAGAACAGCTATAAGGAGATGGTTCCGAAAGCTGCAGAGGGGCTCAGCTCATGCTAGGGCACCCTCTCACATAAAACCAAGCACTCTGCCTCCA
Organism: Lissotriton helveticus; assembly: GCF_964261635.1. Taxonomy (NCBI): domain Eukaryota; kingdom Metazoa; phylum Chordata; class Amphibia; order Caudata; family Salamandridae; genus Lissotriton; species Lissotriton helveticus. The sequence continues at coordinate 1,598,062,797 of NC_136068.1, read as the reverse complement.
GGATTGTCGAGGCCTACCTTAGGAGTGACTTATAGGTGCATATGTGTCTATATATAAGGTAGATATAGGTATACTATATCTAAGTAAGGGGTGATTACACCACCTTACCCAAGCTGAGTGATCAGCCTGTGGTGTCAGTTTGGATGGCCAGCCAGGGGTGGCATAATACATGCTGCAGCCCCTGGTAGGCCTTGGATGCACCTATGCCCTGGGTACCTATGGTACACTATACAGGGGCTCACAGTGGTGACCCAATACCCAATCTGGTATGTACCTAAAGTACATGGAGTCCATTTTATAGAGAGAGCAGATAGCCTAGGGCCCTGAATAGCAGGATCCCAGGCCAACTAAGTCGAAAACCAGCAAAACACTAGGCAAAAAGTTGGGGTAACCATATAGTCAGATGTCCACCTTCCTACAAAGAGTGCATCCATTTCCGTGGCATCCAGGACCTCATCTTTAATTCCTTTTTACTGCATATTGCAAATTGACAGATATAACCGCTCATATGTTTTTCCCTTCTTAGCATGTCCTTAGCATGGTGAAATGAATGTGCAATTTAACTCTAGTGCTAAGAACGTGATTGGTAATTTGTAGAGTGTACAACTGCCAAAGCTTCTTTGCTTTAAAGAAACCATCACACAACATTTTGACCACACAGTTACTCTTTCTTTAGTGTGAAAAGGCAGGGTGCTAGTTTTCTCAAAGTTACTGACGTTGACCAGAAGTTGAAATTAAAGGGAATTCCACAGTCTTGCTGCTATAGAAAAATGCCGATCTCCTTACCGTACTGTGCACGTTTGAGGAATATGCATCAGCATAAATCGGTGGGATGACCGTGATTTGTTTTCACAAGTGAAAGCTGTTTGAGTTGATTTGCAAATAAAAAGGAACAGAGAAGGGAATGGCATAGTGCAAAATAGTGGCAGACATTTGATTCTGTAGCTTGGCATCTGCTGCAGAAGAAAAGCACCTGTCCAGCCTTATCCAGACATAGAGCCTGGGAGAACGAAGCTCAACGTAACACTATTACTTGGCCCACTCCAACCTGTACATGCATATTCCACTTGCACTTTTGTGAATACAATTACACCAGGCGTGTGTGTTTGCTGTTCTTGTGGGAAGTCGGGGCCACAGTCTTTATTTAACACGTATTGTCTATTATACATCATACCCTCATGAATCACAGTGGCCAGTTATAAAGCAGTATGACAGGGCCTTAAATCATTATTACAGTGTCATAAAACATTCGGATCATCATAAATCATTCTGACAGGATCATAAACAAGTGACTGGTCATAAATTATCTTCGGGTGACGGGTCATAAATCACCTCTGCCATATATCAATCCAGTCCTGTAATTTCCTTGTCATATTTATGGCAGCCTATAGCTGCTGAGGCAATCATGCAGGCTGCAGTTTTGGGGCCATAAAGTTTCTTGTTGGTTTTTCTCTAATTGCGCTGGGGTAGACTCTTACTGCTGTTAGGCTCAACTCGCTACCTTGTCTGCCCATTTGGTGCCCTACCGTTCGGCTGGTCTGCCAGTGCAGTGCTCCTCTTACTCCTCCCCCGTCAGCCTACTCACTCTGCCGTAAGGCATCCCTAGGTAAGTGGCATTCCTCCAGCACACCGCCTTGCCGGTGTGCCTGCTTTACCAACAAATCTACCCCTTTATCCGCCCTCCAGCACTGCGAAAATGCTGATGTTCGGGTATGGGTGGGTCTCGATACTTCTTGCTCCTGCTCCTCGAATGTAGCCTATGCAGAGGCAGCTCCTTTCTTATAACCCCTGTCTGCCCATCTACGGTGTAGCAGATTCCCCCCTCCCTCCCATAGGAGGGTTTGAAACATTACCTGGGCCCCCATTGATACTGCGTTCTTCACGCGAACGCTGGTGCACTATTCATAGTCTGGGGGCACCCCCCATGATGTTGGACGACCTACGGGGGCCCAAACCTGTAATTTCGGGCCCCCAGCGTTTATGACACTGGACCCTGAGGCCACATTTGGTGCAGCATTTACTAGGGCCAGCAGACACCATGTCCAAATAATTTGTTCCGATGGTGGGATGTGGATGCACGATTGGCTTGCAGAGGCAGTGAGCATTTTAATGTGTCTACAGTGTTGGGCGCCACCAGCCACGAGGCATCAAGCTAGCATGCTCCTTCTAGGTTGATCGGAGTGGACAAAGGCATTGAAGTCAGGCCACCCAGCGGGTGGACTGATGTCTATTGTGGCTGGATTAACTACATGGCGTGCAGCTGTAAGGTGAGATGTGTTACATGGTAGCACCCTGGGCTAGAGAGGCACAGATCTGTATTGGTAGGAAGCAGGGGGGATCAATGCAGTACCTGGCCCCAGAAGAGACTTGCGCAGGCGATGGTGAGACATCGCAAGGCTCTTGTGCTAACGGGCCACTTTGATTCCTTAGGGCGGGACGAAAGTGACTTAAACCCCCGCCCTTAAGGAGAGATGTGGGGGTCTGGTGCATCCCCAATGGAGGATAACTAGAATATAAGGACAGATGTCATGATGTGCAATGCATAGTTCTGATGTGTGGAAGAGCACCTGCGCAGTGCGCAGCAAGGACTATAGACCACGGGGGTAAGAGGGTGAAAGAACCTTATACATAAAAGTTAATCCACCTCATATATGAAACAAACGAGATTTGAAAACATCATCACCCTAAAAGAATCACTATTAACAAAACAAAAATAATAACGATATAGTCCCTAAAACAGAACGCAGAGAAAACTGATTTCATCCTGCGTAGTAAAGAATTACCACGGAAATTAAGAGATACTAGTTAATTTTTTTTTGCACTGAAACAAGAAGTAAAATCTCTGGGATATTGGCTGGACAGAAACTTATCAAGGCACTCTTAAATTGATCTTACATGCAAAGCGCAAGAACATCTCTCCATTGACTATGTCTCCTATCCTCATCAAAACTAATTTTAGGGTAGTTTTGCAAGCCATAGTGTCTTTAAAAATATGTTATGGAAATGCATCACTGATTTGAGCAACAAAAACATAATTGGCTACACTAAAAGCCATCCTCTACTTGGTAGCTCGCATAATAACAAGCTGGAAAACAATTTGATCATATCTAACCTATCCTGAAGAAACTACACCTGCTGCCATTGGAGATGAGAATTTATTCTAAACGATCATGTTTGACTTCTAAATTCAACCAATCTTCTCATCTTTACTACTTTCTACACAGACTGGAGTGAAGAGGATCACCTAGAAATCAAAATATCTTTAAGATTAGGAACTAACAAATGTAAGTTCCTCCAAGCATCATGGACATTTTTTGCTGGTGCAACCCCTTCTTTCTGGAACTCATTTCGAGACAATATAAGATGGGAAGTGGAGTTAATAACATTCAGAAAAAAGTAAAACCTCTTCTCTTCAAAGAACATCTAAATGAAAACTACTAGTCTAATTCCTGGATTTGACCCGTGTCCCATCCTCTTACCCATAGATTACACTCAATTGTGCACTAAAATGAATTATTGAAATGATTAGCACTAAATTACTAAATTGTAACGCATTCATAAACGTAAATTAGTAAAGTTAAATATTTGCTTTGATTCAATTCAATACTTTATTATTTAAATTAATAAAAACCATAACAATTTCATGATTGAAAAAGGTTAGACAATTTAAAGCATTAAAAATGTTTAAAAGACATGTTACTATTTTATCCTAAAAGCAAAGCGCAGAATCCTTGTCATGTAAGCAATTAAAAACAAAGCATGATTTTGTATCATAAAATTGTTGACCGAAATGGTATTTCATCAAATGGTAGCATTAAAAGCATTTAGCATTTAGAATTTCAATAGGGTTTGCAGATCGCTGGACATAACTGGACTGGCAGTATTTAATTCCTTCGGCCATGTGATCTTTTCATAAAGTAATACAAATGTCATCAGCTTACAAGTCAGTTGAGGGTCTGCTGTACCAAGTCCTTTGATGATGGCCGATCTGCAAGTTCGAATGCCCCTATTGTTAAAAGTTTTTTGTAGTAGCAACACTCGGATAGAGTTTAAGAAGGGGCAGACACAGTTGAGCTCAATTAAATCTTGCCATGCTGCGCCACAAAAGCTACATATTTTTGAGCCTGTATACTTCCATGCAGGTTGATCGGCCAAACTTGGTTATACCCCAAATCTAATCGCCATTAGCTTTTATTTCAAATGAGGTGAATATGTGGTACTTAGGTATTCTGCAGTCGTGATGATGTATAGGATTGAAGAACCATTCAAGCATGGGACCATTGGCTAAAGTGCGTTTATCTTCTAATAATGATTGAAGCTTGGCCGCTTTGTTTGTCATTCTGCGGAAGACTTGGAAGGAGGGGTTCTGAGCCCAAAGTTCTGTTGTATTGGTTTCCTTCAGTGCGGTTTTCATGAATATGCTGTAACTCGTCTTCCTGGGCTTGCCACAGGGCATCATGTAAAATATCGGATCGGTTCTGCCAAAGTTTGTACCAGGTTTTGATTGCTGCATATTTTCTCCCTATCTCCTGTTGAATAAGACCGAATTCCAATCTGACCTGAGCCGGGGATGCATTCTGAGGTAGACTCAAGACTCTTTTAAACGTCTTCGTTTGCAGCGAGTCTAGGAGGTTTGCATCCTTGCCATTTAACGCTATACTTGCATAAGTTACTGTTGGTAATAGTTTCGTGGCCATCACGGCTATTAGTGGCCAACAGGAGGGACCCTGTAATTTTTTTGAAAGGGCACATAATGCATAAATAAAACAATTTCTTTTTTTCCTGGTATTGTTTCCGACATTGGAAATTCAGATGATTGTCTATATATACCCCCAGGTATTTATATGTACTAACTATTCCTAGGCTTGTTTCTCCCAGCTTGAGTGGATATTGATGTCGTGGGCGATTCGTAATTGACTTAGTTTTTGTTTTTGTGATGTTGATTTACAGAGTATTAGCCTTAGTGAACATTAATAGTTCATTAAGTGCTCTTTGTGTGCCAATTCTGGTTAAACTAAGCAGGACTATGTCATCCGCATACGAGAGATGCATTATGGGTTGTCTACCCAGGCGCTGAGGATGTGCATTTACCTGGTCCAATCGTGGTGAGAGATCCGCCATAAATAGATTAAATAAATGGGGGGCTAATACGCAGCCTTGTATTAATCAGATCCCACACACAAAAATTTGCTCTCCCTCACAAATGCAGAAAAGAGTGAATTTGGAATGTTGTCTTGCACTATAAATGCAGCTCGTGCAAAATCTGTCAGTTTGCTATGGAATCAAATACAATCAACTTCAATGGACAAGATATAGTATCAAAAGGAATGACTAACTGTAAAACAAAAAATATAATCTAATTGCTGATCTGTCCACGTATGAAGGGATACGTGGGCGAAACGTCATTCACATTAAATGTTAGGCTAACAGAACACAGATCTGCCATTCGGACTAGAAAAGTAGCTTCACCCATGGTATCACACTTTAAAGACAACAACCACACCCCTGACGATATACGCTGGTTCATCATCGAAAGAATTACAGTATAAGAGGGACAGTGTTCAGACACCATTAGAAAGAAACGAGAAGTATATTGGATCTTTCTAGAAGATACTGTAAATAAGGGGCTGAACCAGGATGTTCCCTGGAAAAATGTGATTATCTAGTGATATGCTTTAATATTGTGATGTATTCCTATAGGTTCTGTATCGATCCCCCTATTCCTGACCCTATTCTGGTTAACAAGTTAACTAGCAGCCATCCCATGATGCAGAAAACCCCCATGATGCAGGAACCGTTATCTGATTAAGCCACACTACGGCACAGGAACGTGTTATCTGATTAGGTCATAACGCTTGCCATCTAATTAGACAAGCGATATTCCTCCAGCCCCTGATAAGGCATACGGAGTTCTCAAAACAAATCAAACCTATGACAACCTGGGAAAAACCCTGCGCCCATTGTTTTGATTTCACCGAGAACTTCAGCAAAAGAATGTGCTAACGACCAGGTCGTATGACATCCTTATTGACGTATCTATGTCCATCCTTACGTCAATCTCGGCACCTTAAAGGTTTAAATATTACCGATATTGCCCTATGCAAACACACGCGGTGGTGACGAGATCGGAGCAGCCAGACTTGCCGAAGCCCAGAGCAGAGCAGACCCCGCTGGCGCAGCCCCGCCTTCCTGACGCGCTGAGAACGAGACGCTGCTTTCTCCTGCCGAGAAATCCAGCTCCGGCGCTTCCGGGTAGCCCTCGCAGGCAGCCTGGAATATCGAGACCAGAGACGAGAGATACCATCCCTCATTCATCCTAACTTCCAGGTACAGAACTGAATAACCCCTCGCAGAGAATTCTTGAGTCAGTCACTTGGCAAAACAAACTTAACTTAAACTGCTACTTTCTATTCCCGCCCACGTATTAGGCTTAGGTCAGGTACATTTGGGGTAGGCGCAGTTAGAAACACCAGTTGAGTACGATTAGTCAAATGTATATGTGTATGTATCTATTTTATCCATTTTAAACCATCATATGGCTTAGAAACCATATCAATGTTTTTACAGTATTATTTTATACTTCTGCTTTTAATGTATGCACTTTACTTAACCATAAGTATTGCAATAATATCGATCCATTTCTCTTGTATGAGAAAAGAGACTGATCAATAAATAACATCTTTTATTGAACACGCCCGTCTCTTCCTTTTCTCTACAATCTGGTGAGACTAAGAATGCACGTACTGACTGAGTAAAATAAGTCGTCTTTTGTTTTCACACGACTCTAGAGATACACTCTTGATTAGGGGAGAGCAAAGTTGTCATGTTCTATGGTTGTCAGAAACTAAATCCCTTCTTGTCTATCCAGGGAGGTTCAACTCCTCCTTGCCTATTCGAGAAAGTTTCTAGTGAACTCTGAGCTAGCTGGCAAACCCAAAACTTTAAGTCTAATATCGACAGTAGTAGACCTAGTTAACGTCTGGTCTAGGCCTATACTATTGAAGGTATTATTCCAATGCGCAGAGCCTATTGGGATAATAGGAACTACACTACATGGCGCCCAACGCGTTTGGATAGGCGATAAAACTAACGTAAGACATTTAGAGTAACTCAGTCGTGCTTTTTCACTCAGACCCCTTTTTCCCATAATACTCCAAAGATGTCTGGAGTGGGTGAAAGGTAATATCCGCCAGACCTCGCAGGAGGAAACTCCTATGTATGGTTCTTGGTTTAGTCAACGTTGAAGGATACACTGTTCCAAAATATTGTGCATCTAATCTTTGTTTCCATAAGAAACCTGATCTGCAAACAAACGAAAAAACCTTCCTGTCGGTAAAATGGTAGACAGTGATGATGAAAATGAAGCAGTTAGAATAACAGCTGAACTCACAGCAGCTGATACTGCTATGCAAGAAGCAGACCCGGATATATTGATCATCCCGGTCAACACAAGAAAATCTATAACTTTAAAACTTATAGAAAATGGACTGACACCTAGAGGTGGCACAGTCATATTCGTAATTGAGGCACACGAATATCGGCAGACAGAGGTATTCTACACATGGATAAACTTTCCAGCAGCTAATGCTGTAACAAAGGTCTTCCACTATTACAAAACAGAGGAACCTCCTAATGAGTACACTCCTTTCGAGGAGGTGGAAGTACCACTTAAATTTCAAGAGCATCTGCTCTTATTTAATGGCGCCCTAAAACATAATAATCACATCACCAGGCTCGGTCCCTTAGGTAGACCAGGAGCAACGTGGCCGGTCCTAGCCGGATACACACCACATCCAGACATTGAAAGAATGCCTGCACCAGAGCTGTTAACACAGCTGAAACAATTAATAAAGTTACATAGACAATTAGTCCAATATGTGATGCGGACTTCAACAATCCAACCAGCAATTAAAATTTCACAGCTGACCCCTCACCAGGGGAACACAAATAAAATTACACCACAGAACATACAATCCTGCCTAGGTAAAGTACCAGCTAAACGGGAACAAATACCATTCTGGTTAGCACAAAAAAATCACCCAAATAGAGGCGGTGTTTCCAGACACCACCCCGTTAGAAAAACACAGGATTCTGACTATCTGTCTTCCAATGGGAATCGCACCACACGTGGAGGACTGTGACACTTGGGGTACAGTCTTTGCTTCCATCTACACAAAAACGCACGGTGTTCCATCCATTTCGGTAATACCAGATGTGCTAAAACAAATTCAAGACGAATACGGTCCAGAACCTGCTTTAACTCTTGGTATGAAATTACTAAAAGACTTCAAGCAGGTCTCGGCTATATTATTAGCCAACATAAAGGGAGAAGCAGCAAACGTGGCGATCCGCCAGAGGTTAAAGGAGACAGATATAGCAGACCAACCAGCTGAAATTGCCAGAATTATAGAAAAGTCCTATGAGGAACTAGGTAGAGATAGTTTAGGTGGAATACCAGTAAAACCACAACTGATTGAAAGTCCTGAAAAAATATTTTTTAATAATAATTCAACATCACAAAAAAAGAGCTGGGATGGAAACAAACAATCCAATCCTAAAGAAAAGAAATTCCAGTCCAGAGGAAGGTCTCCTAGGCGGAGAGAAAAATCTCCGAACCAAAGACACAGGTCACCCCAAAGTGACCCCTCTGGGAAAAGATATAACCTTAGAAATAGGGATAATATAAAGAAGCCTGATAGATATCAAGACATTGATACACGTCCCTCTCAATCTTTTCAGACTTCCTCGCAGAAATCGGAAAGAAGAGGACGATCAGAACAAAGAGAAGAGCACGCCAAGTCCAAAGACAAGGAACCTGCTCATCTAAAAAAGAAATTACAATTTCCAAAAAAGAAGGTAGCCAGTATTAAAGTAGTTAACAATGCCGAGAATACTGAGGACACAACTGAAAAACGGAGAATGGGCTCAGACAATGCTAGACAGCGCAGCAGAAGTGAGCATAGCTCGCAAAGTCCTTATGAATCTTCTGGAGACAGTGGACACGAATGAATATCTTCAAGTGGAAACTGCAGACACCAGAGTTAGCAAACCTCACAAAATATATGAAATACCTTTACGTATAGAAGGGGATAAGACTAGAAAAATAAGGGGACTATTTTGGGATAATCTCTCCAAGGGCTATGACATCCTTCTAGCTGAAAAAGACTGGCCACCAGAGTTTGTCAGGGACTGCCCTCATGGCGAAGAAATAATTATGCCTGCCTTCTCAAATCATATCCCAATTCATAAAAAATACACACTTGCTAGAAAGTGGGCAGTAGCTCAAGCTCCTGCTTTATATAAAAATCATGTAGGATGGGATGAGGACTCTCCTCCTCACAAAATCCAGTTAAAATCACAACCTACTGCACAAAGACAGTACCCAATTAAGCAAGAAGCTAAAAAACAGGTAAAAGAAATCCTAGATCAACTAGAATACCAGGGGGTGATTGAAACTTGCACCTCACAAATGAACAACCCTTTGTTTCCGGTCTCCAAACCAGACAATTCATATCGTCTAGTTTTGGATTACCGACACCTTAACTCATGTTGCAAAACTTTTGCAGTGCAAAACTCGCATAGTGCTGCACTAATGAATAACATAGTGCGCAAAAAATACAAAACAACATTAGACATCTCTAATGGATTCTTTTGTCAAAACATAGCACCAGAGAGCAGATATTTGTCTGCGTTCTCAATAAATGGTACTCAAAAACAATTCTGTCGGTTAGCCCAGGGGTACAAGAATAGCCATGGGGTATTCTCAGCGAGAGTAACAGAATTACTACAAACATACGATGACGAGGCATTATCATATGTCGACGACATTTACCTAACAGATGATGACTTGGATACTCACTTGAAGAGAGTGAACACCATAATACTTGGGTTCACAGCAGAGGGTTACAAATTCAACTTTAAAAAATCCAGAATTGCCCATCTAACAGTCCTGTTCTTAGGATATGAATTATCAAGTGAAGGCAAAAGCCTGGCTGACAATTTCCTAGAGAAATGTGCCGTACTCCAAGCACCTAGAACACTAAAAAACTTACAGTCAATTCTAGGCTTCCTAAATTTCGGAAGAACATACATTGCAAATTACGCAGAAAGGGTCAAACCCCTTTATGATCTAATAAAACCAGATTTTAAAAGAACAAATTGGACTCAAATACACACAGAAATTCTGAGATCCTTACAAACAGACATGTTAATTAAAACAAAATTAGAAACACGTGATAACACACGCAATCTTGTGATTCGAGTCATCCCAGGAAGATGCGGATTCACATACCTGACCTCTAATGAGGGAGAAAAGGTACCGATTGCATTCAAATCACACTTGTACACAGAAGCTGAAAAGGAATTCAGCATTAAAGAAAACATTGTTCATGCAGTTCAAACCGCAATAGCTAGAGAAAAAGATAAAGCTGACGGTAGACGTATCACAGTCAGAACAGCAGAATCCGCCTTTGAGGCATTAACAACACCGTGTAATTTACCAACAACAACATTGAATCCGGAATGGATACAATGGGTGAATTCAATTACAACGGACAAAGTAAACTACTACTTTGATCCAGAACTAGAGGAACTAAAAAATCTAGAATATGAAAGAACATTCCCTCTGCCAATCGACATTCTGCCCTTACGACAATACGCTTGTGTAATCTATACAGACGGACATGCTCAACCCTCCGTTTGGGGAGAACAAGCATACAACCCCACATGTGAGATTACAAAAGAAGTGTGGCGCGGAGGTAAACTAAGACCTCTATTAACAAAAACACACTCAGTAGAAACTAATTCAGAACAACAGACTGAAATAATAGCATTGAAAATGGCGCTAGATAATGCGGATCGCGAATTCCCGACACTTATAGTGTCCGATTCATATTACTGCTTCAAATCATATAACAACGATTTGCAGACATGGATTCAAAACGGTTACAAAGATGACACAGGTACAACAATAAAGCAAAAACTGCTTTGGGAACAAATAGTTCTTTTACAAAAAGAACTACCAAAGACTCACGTGACACACTCACTGAGTCATCAGCGTGATGGCGTTCACGTTGCAGGGAATTCATTGGCTGAGACAGCCACAGCGGTAGCAACTAAATCGGCTTCCGTAGCTAGAAAAAAGCGTACATTAAAATACATTGACGGTGAAACAGTGCTGGCGGTGAAAACGTCATCAAAAGGCGACTGCTCAGCGCTACCGATCAACTATCCACTCAATTACACATACATAATCGATGCAAACTCCGTCCCTTTTGCTCGAATCCCTGGAGTGGGGGATAGAGTAATTCCAAACATGGACAGGAGAACCTTATTAATTGCAGACGCACATATGGGTGAGGGTCTCAGACACCTCAAACTAAAAGATTCTCTGGAAGAATTACAATCAAGGTACTGGTGGCCAGGCATGAGCCTGCATCATACCATTTTTGTAAAGAACTGCCCAAACTGTAACAGAAATCGCAGTGGTGAGAGAAACGGTGTAATACTGTGGCGTTTCACTCCAGAAAGAATCAACAGTAAAAAAGCAAAGCGTCCGATTAACATATACAGGCTAGTTTCCACTTATAATGTAGATCCTCAGCACTCGGCTGACGTCTGGACTGTTATACAAAGATTTGCGAGTCTAAATGGCATATACGCTAGGAGCATGCTACGTTTGACCATTGTTTTCACTTTAGCCTTAAGCCTGAGGGGAAACATGGCCAAATGAGCATAGCATAGCGGGATTCTTCTCCCTTCCTTCCTGAGGGATACGGGATGGTGTAAAGAAAAAACCAAGGCATAAAGCTATCTATAACAGAAAGGATATTAGGTTCGGGAGCTGGGTGGGTCAAACATCTAATAAGTGTCCAACGTAGTCTAAATAACCTGCCAAGAAATTCTCTGAAGGGATTCAGTCCGTACGAATTATTGTTTGGAACTAGGATGTTAGTCTTAGACCTCGACAGTCAGACTTCAGTGGTGAAGGAAAAAAGCTTTGATATCAAAGATCGTTTGGCTATTTTGCAGGACTTAAACGAAACAAGAAAAGACCTGAGCAACATAAAGTTGAAACAGCAGCCAACAACCACTGAAGAACCACCACCTGTCCCAGCAAGACCTGTCTGGATTCCAAAAGTCGGGGATCTAGTCAGAGAAAAGATCGCGGTAAAGAAGGAATTTGGGCCTTCTTACAGAAAAGCAGTTCCTGTCTTGTCCATCAACGGGACAAGATCAGTTGTACTACCGCCGCTTGCTGGTAAAAAGGAGAACCGAGTTGTATCCATCGACCTTGTAAAACCACAATCATGTGGCCGATAACAAACAGTAGGCCAAGTGGACTCCCGATAAGTAGTAGAACACCAAGATTTGCTACAAACACAGAGGTTCAATCTAAGAGGCTAATCACATTCGAAACGCCTACAGAAGAACAACAAGGACTATGCAACAATGCAATGGAACTTAGACCTCTGAAAACCCAAATAAAAACATTTAGCAGAGACACACCAATCTACAATGAAGTAACAAACGAATATGCAAGAAACAGTAATCCTGAAGCAATTGGAACAATTGACAGAACTGCATCCGGCTACTTCATAAACTTCGATGATTCCTCTGAAGGCTTCAGTGAATCAAAAACACAGCCATCAACAAAAACCTTTAAAGATAAAGCTAAAGAACTTTTGAAACAACTGAAAGAAACATATCTAATTTCTCCATGGATTGAATTTTGGGTGGGTTTTGGTGCATTTATCCTCATACTTTGGCTCATCATGGTACTAACTTTGGGACGCTTCATTGAGGGAAAATATGCTAAAATGGACACAGCAAGTCAGAAAATCAACTTGATCCTCAAACCACACACATCTTCACACGTCGAGAAAAGAGAACTTTCTTCAGTCAACTTCACAGCCAATCCTATACCGGGTGGGGTAGCATGGGACAACACTGACTACGAAATTTATGGTCCGGTTGAAATTCTGAAATATCCACACCAAATTAAGATCTCGTTGAGTGACTTTGTAAAACCAAGCTCATTTGCTGATGATTGGGACTTTGAAAGTATACATAATATGATGTCTGACTTAGTGATGTCTGCTAAATTTACCAAACATGATTATTTGCAGGGTTCGACAAATTATTATAGTATGTACTGTTATAACCACTATGGTAACCATTTTCTACATAGATCTGCACAACCTAGAAATGTTTTAAATTATAATCAATGGGAACATTGTGCAACCCCTCCAAAAGAAAGCTCAAGAACCTTTTATGACAAATATTCATACTTTTCGGGTTTTAACACAAGTAATGCTGAAACATTTTATTTCAAATTGTCAAATAAGACAGGGACAAAGACCATGATAACAAACACGAAATTGATATATTCAGACTCATTCTTTGAACAAATGAATACTTTTGGTTTTGATTATTGGGACAAACATGTTGAAGTAAAAAGTGTTTGGGGTACGAAAGAATGGCAAGTACAAGGTATAGAATCATTGTTTAGAGCCTGCATGATCCCAGAACAAATTATATTCTTAAATGACACTGTTCAACAAACTACCTGTCTTGGCCTAGCCAAAATCAAAGATTTAAATAAACCGTCTATTCCAAAACCAACAATGAACAGCAATAGCTCTACAGATGAAGAGATAGACGTAAATTATGTATTAAACCAAAACAGAACACATCCAGATTGGAAAAAGTGGTTGATCTGGCCCACAGATACTAATAACTGTCAAGACAGATTCCTGAACAAAACACAGGAGTTCAAATTGACCAGGCCAGACCCTAGATATTCCCAACGACAACACCCAGGGATAATAACCACCTACAGTGTGGGCAAATTATGCCTTCAATGGCTACAAACTTCCACACTGGCAGAAATTAAGCAACACCTAACTTTACTTACTGATGGTGCTGACTTGCGTGATTTCATTATGGGACCGCGCAAACAGCGTCAAAAACGTTTCATAGCAGCCTCTGTATATGCAGCATACAACGAGGCCTGGAAGGTGACTCAAATTGAGACAGCAGAAAGTATACGGGAAATTGACCGTATTAATTTGGAAAAATCACTTTCTGTAGTGGACAATGGGTTAATGACTCTGTCCTCCAGAATTTTTTCTTTGGACAGCATTGTGTCTTCAGCAATCGACATATTATCGCAAGACTTACTGTTGTTACAACACGGTCAGTCTCAATTGCGTTCTATTGTACAGCTTGGCTGGACGTTACAAAATCTGCGTTCAGGCTATGTGCCTTGGCGTTTAATCAACACAACGTCACTATTCAATATCTTTAACCTTACTGATAAACAAATCAGTATGGCACAAAAGGGTGCTGAATATACAATCCTGAGCATTGAGAAACTCGAGAGATTACCAGTGACAATGTCGGAACGACCTGTCAGTGAATGGATAATACATGGGATAATTAATTATCCAATATCAACCTTCAGGTTTCAATACTGCCAAAAATATATACAGGCTGGCATGTACGAAAAATTGGGAAAAGGGTACATTAAGACAACATGGAACTTGCCCTATTCACATGCATGTGTCAGTAATAAAGGACAGAAAGTGTTTCTTAGTGGCAATAATTGTGCGATGTCACTAAGCGGTACACTTCTGTGTAATGGAATTAGTTTGCATGGAGCCTGTGAAGGGAACTCAAATAACCTTTCATGTCACCAGCTAGGCGCACCTGCAACAGAGATAGAACCATTCTTTCAAAGACTCTATAATGGGAGTTACATTCTAATTGTGAATCGCAGATGTTGTAGTCTTATGCCCGGGACTCCTTATCTCGTAACTACGACTGCGAAGGTCATGTGCTGTGGACACTCATTGTTCCCCAGCTCCTTTCCAGACAGGGAGGCAAGGGCATGGCCCAACTTGAAAATGACTTCTATTCGAGTAGATACTTTAAGCAGAATGAAAACAGTGCTTCTTCAGACGCCGACAAGGCTCACGTCATCAAAAGAAACGTATGATCTCCTAGTCACAAGGACGACTGCAGAGATTCACTCATTGTTATCAACTAAATCCCCCATACATTTCGCAGAAATCCTGAATGAAATCTTAAATATTTCTGATACCAGTGGAGTCTCAAAAGTATTTAAGACAATATTTTCGATGGCATTAACACCATTCAAAGCCATACTGGGTATTTTTCCAGATTTCGTCCATTCGATTTTTGGCGGACTTCCCCTCATTTTGGGACTAATTGCAGGAATCCTATTCTTGGTCCTAATATTTCATTATGGCAAACCGTGTCACAGACAAAACACCTGCGACAAGGGAAGAAACAATCCTAGCCATTGGATACCGGGACCAGATATCAAAAATCCTGGGACTATCCCGGCTTAGAGACCTGAACATGACTTGGTTTCTTTCATTTCGACCAATGTGGCATCGATGTGTTTTACCTGTATTAAGGTGCTTGCTATGCGGAGAAGAATGCGTGTTAGACACCTGTCTGACGCTACAATCGGATGCGCCAATGGATGCAGAAACATTGTTGAGTCCAATAAAGGCTCATGCTTTGTGCTGCCCTCAACGGCTACCAATCCTGATGACGGCATTCGTGGAAGCTTCACCACTACGATTAAGGGGTAGTGAAGTTCAAGATGAAAGCAGCATTGATCAGGTACGACCTTCTGTCAGCAATACTAATCAAAACGTCAATGGAGACAATCATGCGCACGAATGCATGGTTACATCCTATTCCGAGTTAGTGGAACTCTCCCAGGAAGCTGTTGACAGCTTTTTCGACAGTCTAAATGATATGATGTTCTCACCAGAGCAGAAATAGAGACTTTTGAGCAAGCTCGCACACGGCGTTCCCTGAATTTGGCCTTCAACTAAAATAGCAAAATACCATGAACAATTTTCCCTCCAGTTCACGGACAGCAATTTTTTCAGCAGCCCCTAAAATATTTTTACACATTTTTCGGGACACTTATCTTCTGCTTAAAGTAAGAACTATTCTTAGAAAACTAAAATTTCTATTTTTAGATACTTTATAGACATTAGCTGCCCGCTGGTATGTTCATAATTATTTTATTCTGTGATGGAATGGTCTCGAACCTTTTTTCTGTATTAAGAGCCATTTCATGTGTAAATTCTCATATACAAATTAGTGATAATGTATAGATATGCGTGACTACTTTAGCATTATTCTACAGCTTGAGTGCATATATTACATGTGACTGTTTTTTCCGTATATTTGATAATTTCAAAATGCATTTATGTATTTTGGGGTGGTAAGGTATACACAATACTCTACAGTATGTTTTACTATGCATAGATTCGTAAATATGTCCATAGTTAGCGTGGAGTGGGTGTGATGTATTCCTATAGGTTCTGTATCGATCCCCCTATTCCTGACCCTATTCTGGTTAACAAGTTAACTAGCAGCCATCCCATGATGCAGAAAACCCCCATGATGCAGGAACCGTTATCTGATTAAGCCACACTACGGCACAGGAACGTGTTATCTGATTAGGTCATAACGCTTGCCATCTAATTAGACAAGCAATATTCCTCCAGCCCCTGATAAGGCATACGGAGTTCTCAAAACAAATCAAACCTATGACAACCTGGGAAAAACCCTGCGGCCATTGTTTTGATTTCACCGAGAACTTCAGCAAAAGAATGTGCTAACGACCAGGTCGTATGACATCCTTATTGACGTATCTATGTCCATCCTTACGTCAATCTCGGCACCTTAAAGGTATAAATATTACCGATATTGCCCTATGCAAACACAAGCGGTGGTGACAAGATCGGAGCAGCCAGACTTGCCGAAGCCCAGAGCAGAGCAGACCCCGCTGGCGCAGCCCCGCCTTCCTGACGCGCTGAGAACGAGACGCTGCTTTCTCCTGCCGAGAAATCCAGCTCCGGCGCTTCCCGGTAGCCCTCGCAGGCAGCCTGGAATATCGAGACCAGAGACGAGAGATACCATCCCTCATTCATCCTAACTTCCAGGTACAGAACTGAATAACCCCTCGCAGAGAATTCTTGAGTCAGTCACTTGGCAAAACAAACTTAACTTAAACTGCTACTTTCTATTCCCGCCCACGTATTAGGCTTAGGTCAGGTACATTTGGGGTAGGCGCAGTTAGAAACACCAGTTGAGTACGATTAGTCAAATGTATATGTGTATGTATCTATTTTATCCATTTTAAACCATCATATGGCTTAGAAACCATATCAATGTTTTTACAGTATTATTTTATACTTCTGCTTTTAATGTATGCACTTTACTTAACCATAAGTATTGCAATAATATCGATCCATTTCTCTTGTATGAGAAAAGAGACTGATCAATAAATAACATCCTTTTCTCTACAATCTGGTGAGACTAAGAATGCACGTACTGACTGAGTAAAATAAGTCGTCTTTTGTTTTCACACGACTCTAGAGATACACTCTTGATTAGGGGAGAGCAAAGTTGTCATGTTCTATGGTTGTCAGAAACTAAATCCCTTCTTGTCTATCCAGGGAGGTTCAACTCCTCCTTGCCTATTCGAGAAAGTTTCTAGTGAACTCTGAGCTAGCTGGCAAACCCAAAACTTTAAGTCTAATATCGACAGTAGTAGACCTAGTTAACGTCTGGTCTAGGCCTATACTATTGAAGGTATTATTCCAATGCGCAGAGCCTATTGGGATAATAGGAACTACACTACAATATTGGCACATTATGAGATTTTATTCCTCAATAGAGTTGTCATCTCCAACAGGACCGTTGGTTCAAGCACTGCGAACATGCTTGACTGTCAGGAATAAATATTGGTTGTCAAGAAAAAACGCGCGTAACCACGGGGCTTTAAATAGAGCCAGAGAATGTGTCAATTACACAATGGCGTTCTGATATCGAGGAGCGTATTTTTTACACCCCGGTTTGGACCTTCAAACTCAAGAACAAAGGGAATTGCCACTAGCGGGGAAACTTGCTTATAGAAGTCTAGAATTTAGCCCCCTCTTTTGACCAACATAGTGACGCTATGCGGTTTGCATTTATTTTCAGCATCACAACTCATTTCCTGAGCCGTGGCGAAGACCATTTTATCATCATCTCTGCAGTACACCTTCGGCATTATTATATTAAAGTATCTGGTATACACGGAGCATTTCCATGCAGTCAGTGGTTAAAATCCCCTTCCACATCATTAATTGATTAGTGATGCTGTATGTTTTTTATTTCATTTCAGCATCAGGAAGTATTTGTTAGCTCGGGGGATGACCTTCCTCCCCATGTAGTACGCACCCGGATTATATAATTTGTCTGTGAGAGTATCGCTCTAATTCACTACAAGTAAGCGTCTTTGACTTATTTTGGATTCTTTATTGTCTAGATTCAATTTGAAATACTGATTTAGATTCCTCCATATTGTCACACGTTTAATTTTAGAATCTCCTGTTCCGGTGTTCATCGGATCAGGAACAGAATCTAGGCTAAGAGCGCTAATTCAGAGTGCTTGACACGAAATAGCGAGACTGTTCTCTAGGTAAGCGCATATGTTTAGCCCTTTCCCGGTGCAGTTTATCGGTTGTAGCTGGATTAAGATGGTATCACTATAAGGTTGTATTTTGCTTCAATTTAGGGTTATTACGCAAGTGTCGCCAGCAATGTGAATTCAGATCTTTGCTCAGGATTGATGAATACTGTCTTGAGCTTGACTTTTATCACTCTCCTCATAAAAGTGAGTGCCTAGTTTTTCATCTTTCTTATTAGACATTATTTAAATACCGGTTGGGTGGTAATTATATATCACTTTGGTACTGCTTTCTATTTTTCAGTCTGTTTGAATATCCTCTTTAGCAACAGGTTAAGATCGCGTATTATCTTCAGAGCTTTCAACGATCAGAGTGAGTATGGATCCATAAGTAATGTGTATTATCTTTTCGCCCTATTCAGGTCTAAGTAAACCAACTTTACCAGCAAGTCTTGAGGGACATTCGAGATAGGGGGATTATGTATTTACCTACTGAAATACAGCTCTTCTGTATTCATATATATATTTATCCAGACGAGCACTCAAGTTATGACTAATATATCTGCAATGGACGGTTATCTTTGTCCTGATGAACAGCGTAGTTGTGGATAAAATACTAAAACAACATTCTTTTCGGTCTATGTTGGCCTTTTGTATATACTTCTGTTCACCCATTTTCTATTTTTCTTTATTTTCCTTTTCTCTATTTATTTTTGCATGATCTGAATGATTGTTCTTTGTAGTATGAATAGAATTCAAATGGTGTAAAAAAAACACATACATAGATTGAGCAATTGGAACATATTGTTTCTCCAAATCTTTTTTCTTTAAATGTTTTGAAAATGCCACACAGATAGAACAATGTATGAAATATAACATAAAATAACAATCGAATTATGAATTGCATTAATTGATAAAAGATATGATTCACTATGAATTGATTTGCCGTGATTAAGAAAAAATCTTACTGTGATTGATTTATGTAATGATATATATAATGATCTGGATATTTGTTGAAAATATCAGCCAGTAACCGCCATGTTATTTGTGTTGTTTTATGTTTTATATAGTCTCTTTGCAATAAGACGGTTTCCTGATGAAGGCAGTAGTGCCGAAACGCGCGTAGTTCCCATCTACCGCTTGCCCTCAAGTTATCATCTCCTGTGTGTCCTATTAGATCTACTGAGGACCATCATATAAGATATTTTTTTATATCAATTTTCCGTTTGTCTATATTTAAATGT
The DNA here is from genome assembly GCF_964261635.1 of Lissotriton helveticus. Taxonomy (NCBI): domain Eukaryota; kingdom Metazoa; phylum Chordata; class Amphibia; order Caudata; family Salamandridae; genus Lissotriton; species Lissotriton helveticus. The sequence continues at coordinate 1,598,043,048 of NC_136068.1, read as the reverse complement.
ATGTACTGTTGTTGTCACTCCAAATGAAAATCAAAAAATGTGTAACTGTGTCATGAACCAAAATATTATTAATGAATGATTTACAATGTATACATATATATATAAAAAAAAAGCAATACACATAAAATAAATTGAGAATATATTTTTCTAAAGTTTTGTGGTCTTTTATGTCTGTATCAACAGTATATTTTGGGGTCACTAGCTATCTGTTCCCACATCATGTCTAGATAAAAAGCTTGCTATTGGCCTTTTTACATAAAAATGGGTTCCATTTGGGCACTGGGATGCACAGATGTTGGCGCTGCCTATCCCATTTTAACAGACATATTGTGCTGCCTGAAGCATGTGCTCTATGTCTGCTAAACAAAATGGATGGTGCCCATGTGAGGGGACCATTGTTAAGTCCCTTAAACATGTGCAATCCAGACATCCATCTACAGAGTGCTGTGCTCTGAAGCAGCACTATGTAGATGTATCATGGCTTTGCCCCCTCAGTTCTCTCATCAGGAGCTTGGAGAGTCTGAGAGGACTGGCCTGGGCACCAGCAGTGTCCATGAACACACATTTCATGAACTTCGAGGCCAGTGGAAGTGTGCGGGGTTTCAGAGGTGGCGTGCCCGGACCAAGACGCCCCTGGTTACAAGCCACCACTGATCTGGAGAACCAGGGGGAAACGATAGGATTATTTGGTTTTCTATCCCAAAATGCTATTAATGTCCCTGAGTCTGCTGTAGATGTGAGCAATGAGAGTGATTTTGTACAGCCTACTTGAAAAAGTGGTTTGGTTTATCTGAGACCCATTGCTTAACTGGGATAAATCATCCTGTTTAATAGAGCTGATACGTTTTCAACAGTTGTACAAGGTCGCTGATTCTGTAAAACTTTCCCATCTTCTGGAACTTGAATTTATGTTTAATGAATACAGTTTTATCGCAAGAACTAATTTACCAAGTGTACTAAAAGGTTACTTGCTTTTCAAAGTGGCTGTCTGAAGTCTCCAATTAAATAAATGCCATCCAGGCACCTGGCAGGAAGTAATGTAGCTACTGAGAGCATGTCTTCTCAAGTGTAACAGGAAGAGATGTGATGTTGACATTAATAAGCCTGAGCTTCAGATGGAAGTTAAGCTCTGGAATATATTCATTTCCCTTGTAAACAAAACTTAGGAAGTATGTCATCTCTGAAACAAATACTCTTAAAAAGTACTCCTTGCAATTAAGTTAAATAAATAAGCCCACTAATTCTATATTTAAAATAGAAATGAGGACATGGTGCACAAGTTCCTTGTGCCTTTGCAGATGCTTAATGGCTGTGACAATTTCCTAATCACCCAGACCAGAGATTTATATGATGTGTAACCCTCCTGGCTCTGACCCATCAATTCTTCTTTAAAGCCAGTTTGTGTTAGTGCTGCTCTCGTGAACGCCTGTCAACCCCATAAAAATCCTTCTTGGCATGCAGGGAGAGCAGCACCATGTGCTTGTGCGTGTTCTCTGTGATATCAATTGAAAGACCTTTTGTATTATCCATAGTTTGCCTCCCTTTATAGACCTCATGTGGTCTGGGCGGATTCGTCTTGGCATTACGTTACCCAGTCCTGCCACCAACATCTCTACAAATAATGTCTATTCTGTGTTAAGCAGCTTGTATGAAGCACATGAGTCAGAGAGCCTGATTAAGAGTTCTTCAGATGGGTTACTCAGTCACAAACCTGACGGATATCCCATTCGCCTTATTACAAGTGCATTCTATTATCTTCTGTGGCACTTGTGTAATATTACAAATGCATTATATTCTATGGCACTTGTAATAAGGAGAACATGATTTCCAACACATTTATGATGGAGTACCCCATCAGCCAAACTCTAAGTCAGGACCAGAATTCTTTTCAGGTTTGAATGGGAGTGCTAATGTAGAATCCCCCATTGGTTGAAAATAAATTGTTATAGATGTACCATTCTGTCAGGAGCCAAATGTTCATCAAACCTGGCTGAGGGCCAGTCTGGTCTTGTGGCTTTGCCATGTTTTAGTTTCGTAATAACTATTTGTATTTCTTTGTTAGTTATAAGCAGCCTTATTCTGTCCTTATGCACAGCTGCCAATCTTGATAGAGAAACGTCCACTAATTTATAGTTTCTGCCAGTCTGCCTTCCTGTTCATTCTATGGATGTTGGCCGTGCTTAATTTGAGCCGGTGCTCAGCACTGGCCCTTAATTGTCATCACCAGCACTTATGACAATCTGCCACATGGTGGTGCTGTTGGTCTAATTAGAGAGTAGCACAACAACAGTTGTTTTTTAATTCAATATTTATTCGAAATGATTAATATCTACCACCCAAACCATTTATATAGGTTTGGGGGCCTGGAAATGTCTAAATTGTCACAATTGTAGGGCTGTGATGGTTAGAAGTTGCATTGGTGCTGTCTTTTTAATTAATTAATTGTTTTATAAAAATAATTTTATTTTATTAAGCACTGGCTGTTGGTAGAAAACCTAAATTCCTCCTGCTTCCCTTCTTCAGAGGCCACCCATTTCCCACTGTGTTCTCCTCTTGATTTTATGTAGTTACGTGCCTGCACCACTTTGGGCTTGTTAGCTGTTAATATTCCTCATTAGTACTTGTAACGCAGCCAGTTGAGGCCATACTATGATTTGTTCCGGTTTTAAATGCCTAAGCTGTCTTTGTCTTGGTACTACTTGTCACCAGATGTGTTGTAGTTGGGTTTGCTTGTGTGTGCTGTCACTTTAGTCATTAAATATTATGCCTGATCACTGCGATTTGTGTTTCTCTTTCTCTTTCGAGTCTAGCTGCTCAGGGCCGGCTTTAGTACTGGTGGCGCCCCGTGCGAAAATGCTTTCTGGCGCCTAACCCCCAATCACCACCTCGCCACAGATTCCCTCACTACCACCACTTGACAATGACCCCAAAGTCTCCATAACAACTGTCTCTTAGATTCATTTAGTTTTACAGCACCACTCATACCAGTTGAAGGTGTCAGAACACTTTACATCACACATACGTTGCACAGAGACAATTATACGTGTATAAATCAGTGTATAGGAAATGTTACATATGCCAGAGGCCTAAAAGGTGTAGGTGTCACATGGCATCCATACTGGTAGGCGCTATAGTCTGAGTCCTTGTCCTGAAAAAGCACACATTCAGAATTTAAAATGTAACACCATTGTTAAGGGTTTTCTTTAATGCTAAGAAATGAGTTCTACCCTAATGAACCCTTTTTGCAATATTATGATAAGGAAAGACTGGGCAAAAAAACCTGTAGCTGTAATATATTCCTTGCAGTTGACAGTTAATAGCTCACTGCTCTATATTATCTCTCTGACAAAAGCGGTAACCCATTGACCTATTTATAGTGTATGCACTTTGTGATCTGAATGGGACACATTCTTTGCAGCAGGCATATTGACCTTCTACACTTTGACGTGTCAAAACTTCCTCTACCAGACAAAGCTCCAGTCTGTCTCCAGGAAGAACATTTTATTTACCGGAGTTATGGTGACATTTTCATTGATGCTTGAAAATTGCTGGGACAAGGAACGAGGCATCTGGTATTTTTAAAATAATAAACATGGCGCCCCCCGCCCCAAGTAAGCACCTGGGCAATGGCACCGATCGCACCACCCTGTTGCTGCTTCTGCTAAGAGACTGCCCTTAATTAATGCTTTGTTATGCATCAAATATTCCGAGATGTTTTTCCTAATCTTCTGTGTGATTGCTGGGGTCCTTGAACAAGAAGTCAGTTGTTCCCAGTTTGATTTACCAATACACATATTCTTGCCCAAACCTTGTAATGCAGGCGGCTCTTAACCTTCTGACTTCTGTTCAGCCCTGCCTAATTATTACTGGGTCGTTACTAGAAGCCAGGGAAAGAAACAAACATTCATCAAACAAATACACAAATGTTGAAATATTGTATTTCATTCACAAAAAAATAGAAACAAATCTACATTTTAATTTTAATAGGAAGGATGGAGCTTTTCTAAACTCTATGGAAGCCACTCATTCTCCATATCATATTCTGTTTGACGCACTTGCACTGCTCCAGTATATCAATCTGAGGACGCTATCTCAATTTTTAGCCTCCCATTTCAAGTTCCTTCACATTTACAGAACGTGTACAAATTTTCAGTTTTACATTTTGCTTCTTTATAGATATACACTTTATTAATCTGTTAATATTATAAAATGTTCTAAGCAGTCGCGGACTCCCTGAGTAGGCTTCACGGACCCCCATACATCCCCGGACCACAGATTAAGAACCACTGCTGTAATGTATCTGTCACTGGTCCATGGTCTGACAGTGTGAGTGGTTCTTGCTATGCCTTCGAAAGTGTCCCCAGTAGACTTTTGCCACTGAAGATCTAATGACTAAGTGCATAGAGTTTATAGGCTTGTGAGTAGTTTTTCGTCAGGGGATGTTTGTTTCTCCAAATATCAACCCAAGTCAAGTCTTCCAGTAAACACCGCTTTGCTGCCATGATACTTTTTAGGTTTTGCCTGGCGAAAGCTGCGCTCTGCGCAGCTTTTTCGAGCAGGCGAAAACCTGATGAGAACTGTAGTGGGGTTTGGGTCGGCCCTCGTCATTTATTGGCTGGCTCCATAAATGGAGCCTAGCCATTGGACGAGGGGCCTGTCCGTCAATGCCGGACCAGATTCGGGGGCGTTCCCGCGATTCTTTGGCTTTTGCCGACGTCACGCGACGTCAGCCGAAAGCCGGGAACGCCCCCGAATCTGGTCCGGCATTGAGCCGGCACCCGCCTTTCTGACCTTCTCAGTTTCTTCCCTCGGGCTCGGACGGGAATAATTATCCCTCCCCTCCACTCCTCTTAACACCCACTCACTCCCCTCCTCCGAATTCCCCTGCCGCCCCCTCCTCCACGCAGCCGATTCTACCCCTTCCCGCCCCCTCCCGCCCCTGCCGATTCTACCCCTTCCCGCCCCCTCCCGCCCCCTGCTTCCACCCTGTATGAAAACGTACTCCCTGGTGGGTGGCGCGGCTGGGGGTGGCTCTGTCGGGGGTGCCCGCCTTCCACTCCTCCTACGGCTCCTCCCCACTCCTTCCCCGCCCCCGGAGCCCGGACACAGACACAGCGCGGCGGCCGCACTCCACCCGGACCCGCCTCCGGCTCCGGCTCCTGGCCCCCTCACCCTACCGAAACGGCTCCAGCAGGTTTCCGGGGCCCAACACCCCCGTCCAGCAGGTAAGAACGGCACCCCGGGAGGGAGGCGGGGAAGCGGCAGAGTGGCCTACTCGAGGCCCCGGCTGCGGCCTGTTCCGGCCTTTGTGCCCCTCCAGCCGGGGCCTCAGTTGGGGACGGGGTGCAGCAGGCAGGGGGCTGAGGAGGGGCAGAGAGAGGGGAGGTGGAGGAAGGCCGCCGTTTGTATACGAAGTGAATGGAGGATGGGGAAATCAAACCGTGGGTACGATGAGGGGCTGTCAGGGAAAATCATAATGTTGGGCACAGCCACTGGTATTATGTTTGTAAACAGAAATAAAAATCAAAAATACTTGAAAGTTGTGATCACCTATTAACGTAAAGCTCGACAACATTCTCGGGTGTAAAGCTGACGTAAATCACACTGACCCCGCTCTTCAGAAGTCGTGCAGCTTGAGAGATTTGCACAGCGCAGGGGTAAGAACTTGTAAATGCCAAACTTCAGCCTTTTCACTGTGGGGCCAAGTAGACACCCTTGTTCGGAAAAATCGGACTGAGATGCGCATAAGCGTCGCACAGCCCTTAACGGAGTGCGACTGATGACTTGACTGGCACACCGGGAGCTAGACATGACGGCACACGCGCTTGTCCCCTTCTCGGTAAGGACGGCGTGCTTTGGAAGCGCGGCCCGCGTCGATCACTTTACACACGCACAAAATGGGGCTTCAGGGGGTTCCCGCCCAATGTCGCCCCCCTCGAGTGGATCAGCAGCGTGAAACCAACTGCTTGCTTAGCACTACAGCTTCAAAGTGAACATTTTCCTTTGATAGTTGGCGATGTTAAACATTTGCTCGGTGTCATGCTAGCAGATAAACACGTTTCATCTTTCAGCATCCATCCCGGTTATCACAAAGCTCAATTATTCGATTAACGTCAACACATGAAGGCCGCGCTACACATGAAATATCGATATACTGGGTAGCAGAAGCGCTGCTTCTTGACTGCTGCACTTGAGGATCCAATGGCAAAGGAGATGTAACATGTTCGACTGACGTCAAAAGCCCTTACTAAATAGTCTGAAATACACACCATTTCTTTTTATTAATCACATATCCACTGGAATCAATTATAATAAGGTAGTGTAAGTCGTATGTATTGCACATAAGGCAATCATCATGAGCCCAGGCTCCTACAAGTAAAGCTCATATGTCTGTAGCAGGAGATCCCACAGTGATACAGACTGGTTTCACAATCACTAGGATCACATCAGAAAAAAAATATTTAGGTGGTATTTCTTTCTGTTAAAATTGCTGAACTCTGGGACGTGCTTTCTGCAAAATTCATTGAAACCCTGTAGTCTAGGGGGAGACCCCTACAGCTCTGCTGGGGCCTACCTGCTCTGCTGGCCGTGGGCTGCGTTGCTATCTTGCTCCTAGGCGGCCTTCTCAGACAAAGCGGGCACTGGCTATTTCCGACTGCCCTTCCTGGTGCCTGCTCTGCGCCTTGTTGCCTACCTACACAGTGGAGACTGTCCGGTCGCTGGATCCCTAGGAGCTGTGCTCAATGGCCCATGACCAGAAATGTACTGCCACTGGACTCTGGCCACGCAGAAAAGCCCCTCCCCACCATCCTTACTTGCCGCACCGCCTGGCCTTCTCCAGTCATTCCTGTGTGGGGGGGGGGCTCGCAGTGTGCGGGGGGGGCTCGCAGTGTGCGGGGGGGGCTCGCAGTGTGCGGGGGGGCTCGCAGTGTGTGGGGGGGGCTCGCAGTGTGTGGGGGGGGCTCGCAGTGTGTCTGGGGGGGCTCTGTGTGGCTGTGTGTGTGGGGGGCTCTGTGGGTGTGTGTGTGGAGGGCTCTGTGTGGGTGTTTGTGTGTGGCATTTGCGAGAGATTAAGCTATTGGCATTGTAAATGACAATGCCATTTATTTATGTTAAAAAAACATAAATAAAAATAATGTCAAGAGCAATGCCAATAGCTCTAACTTTAACAAAGGCAAAACCATTGCATTGTAAATGCTTGTTTTGCTGAGTCTCTGGTAATTTCTGTTTTTGTCTTATTGTGAGTTTCAAATCCCCACACAATATAAGTGGTCCTTTGCCTTTATACCCACCTTTTGTGGCACGTCACAGAGGACATTCCTCCTGTACCACATTAGGGACATATACTTTAGCCTGGGATATCTGAAGACTCCGTAGCAGCACAGTTAATTACATATATATTTCTGATGCATCTCTGGCAGTGTTCTTGACTGTTTATGAAAACCATTTGGAGATCAAGATGCCCCCTGTATTTGTTTTTCTTTCCCGGTTGCATATATTCTGTTGAAAATGGTCATGAAGCTAGGCTCTTCTTTTCCTCTACGAGTAAGAGCTTTTCCTGGAGGAGCGAAACTTGGATCCCTTCCTGCATCAGTTCATGCAAAATCTCTAGCTGCTCAGTGGGATTATTTAATCCCTTTAAGTTGTTGATAGTCATCTTGCAGGTGCCCACCCCTTCCTGCTAGAAGTTAATTCAGTACCTGCATTATTTCTCTTCTCTGTAGACTGTCCGTCTGCCCTTCCTGCTAACTATACTCCCACTCCCCAGACCCAAACAGAACTTCCTCTAAATTCCATCACCCTATAACTGTGGTCTCCACCCGTGACCAGACCCAAGCTGAGACCTGCACCCTCATTCCTTCTTTCTCTCCAGTGGCTGCCCAGGGAAGCTTTCTCCACCCATTCCTAGAGTCTCTCAGGGGTAGACCCTGATCCTGCCCTCACTCAAGTACCATAACTTTGTCTTGGCGTCAAGTCACTCACCTTCCCACCTATTCTCCTTTACACAAAAAGAATATTATGCAGTCATCAATTCGTCCCCATCATTCTGTAATGTCTGTGGTCACCGCTTAGGTGCTTGAGCTGCCATAGTGTCTCCATTCATTCTGTTCTTTGTTCGTACTTTACCACTTAAATTCGTTTTTGTTTTAAACTCACCGTAGCCCAATGAGGAAAATTGAATTTTGCCCTGCTATGTGTCCCTACGTGTTCCCCAACATGTAATATATATGTGCATGATCGCTATGCATATTTCCCCCCCATGACCGAATAAAAGACGCATTTACAGTTGCGTCCAACGTTAGTATGCCAGTTATCCAGTTTCCCGTGAAAGCAACGTGAATTAGGCTTTCAGGCCTATGTTGCCAACGTCTTTACATTGTGCACGTTAAATCATCAAGATGCACCCGTTTCTAGGCCTCACAGGGCCCGGACACCAGATTCAGGCCTCAAGTCTCCTGAACCACTCCGAGGAGAGATGCAGCCCCGCCCGCATCCCTGACCCTTCACTCACTTCCTGTCAAGCAGCACGGTGCCCGGCCTGGCCTAGCCTGCCTGCCAAGAATATGTTATGCCTACAGTTATCTGTTCAGCTCCCCGGCTTCACATTCCTAGCTAACGAACCGCATAAACATATCCATCTACAGTCTAGTCTTCCTGTCTCCATGCAAGTGAATTACTGAATTAATATCCATAGAAGATCCATAGCACACGCAATACATGAAGAAATATATGCATGCACTAGCCTTAGTGACAAGTAGCTTTTGCCCTGATGACTTTTAGATTCAAGCAACATGTACTCCAAATACAAGATATCAGATATACTATAGGTACAGGTCGTTCTGACATCCCAGACTTTAGTCTCCTCTTCTAGTGCTAGAAGTCAGCGCCCCCAGCTCTCCCCAGTTACACGTCATGACTCGTTTACGCGCACCAGTAGGTTAAAGGTTCCAGCTGCCCATGAAGCCCCCTCCATGTGTCCACCCACTTATGACACTTCTGTGACGTCTACATCACATGCTTCCGTGCACGCCCTGTGCACGCCTTCTTTTCACGCCCATATGTTCTTATCTTTCGTTTGTCACTTGTTACGCCTACTGTATTCAATGCAACTGTATGGTTTTACTATATATATTGTATGCTGTTAATAAAATGTTGAGATCGAGGTCGAGAATGTCCCTTCCTGAGCCTTAGCAGGTGATGGAACCCGATGTCCATTGGCTCGAGCCACTTAATTAAAGCCCGTATGACTCAGATACCACGGACTTCTGCCTCTTATTTATTGAGCTATCCTTTTTAGTTAATGCATAGAAAAATAGTACCGGTATTTATTTATCTATTTATTTACCACACCTTTACCAATGGTCTGTGCCCCAGTGAGTGGTACAGTCCCAGTGTTATAGGACCCGCACTCCGGGGCACCTCTGTCTTCTGTACCCAGGAGCCCCTGGGGTAAGCTCGCTGTCCAATCACATCCCCAGCACCTGTATCTCCAGTGCAGCTGGCTGCCATTTTGGGAATGAGGGCTGCACGTGCTGCTCGGGGTAGCCCCTCCCACTTTACTGGGACTGCTGGACGCCGCTGCAGAGTCTTCGCCCATGCTGTGGGTTCAGGGCGGCCTACGGGTGGGGTTAGAAGAGCTGGGAGATGCTGTCAGGAAAGCTGCCGGAACAGAGCCTGGGTTGATGTGTCTGCCGCTCTTGGTGGACAAGCCATGCCCCTAAAAAATTAAACGAAATCAGCACTATAGAACTTCACAGCTACCCTTCTTTTGGGGTGTATCTCCTGCACATAACTTATTTTCCCACCCAAGCCAAACCCTTCCCATAGACTTGAGTTGGTGGTGGAGGACGGAATTGTGACGTTTCACCCAGGAAACCTCTGTCATGTCATGCAAGATTTTGTTGAAGCTACATTAACCAACTTCAATAGCATATCCTGCTACAAACACCCTTTTTGATGCAACATGGTTACCCGGCCACCGCTAACACCAGACTCCATGGGCTTGGGACATTGTATCTTACCATCAACTGGCAATAGAACAATCACGTTAACTATAAACTGCATCTCAGCCTTCATAACCTGAATCTTAGTATCTGAACTGTGGTTGCAAATCGTCCCAGGCATATCACTGAAATATCCAACTTCCAAAATAAAGCACTGCTCCTGGTATCTTTGGTAGTAAGAGGCCAGACCCCGTGGCCACAATATCCCTTATTGACCATTGTGTCTGTGTCTGATCACATTTGATCATGTACACACCGCACAGACAGCATGAACCCATAATCACACATGAACGTCCCACACTCGCTTCAGCTAAGCTAACTTTGTGACAAGAAGAAGAATCCAAGAGAAAGGGAGTTTGGGGGGAGAGAGAGCAAGAGAGACTGACTGAGAGACTGAGATACTGACTGACTAGGAGACTGACTGACAGAGAGAGACAGAGAGAGACTGACTGAGAGAGAGACTGATTAACTATAAGAGAGAGCGACTGACTGAGCGAGAGTGAGAGATTGACTGAGAAACTGATAGAGAGAGACTGACAGAGAGAGACTGACAGAGAGAGAGACTGACAGAGAGAGTGAAAGACTGACTGACACAGAGAAAGAGACTTACAGAGAGAGAGGCTGACTGACTGAGAGAGAGAGAGAGACTGACTGGGAGAGAGAGACTGAGGGAGAGAGAGAGACTGACTGATTGGTAGAGAGAGAGAGCGAGACTGAGGGCGAGAGAGAGACTGACTGAGAGAGATACTGATTGACTATAAGAGAAAGAGAGAGAGAGACTAACAGAGAGAGAGACTGACTGAGAGAGACTAACAGAGACTGACTGGCTGACTGACAGAGAGAGAGAGACTGACAGAGAGAGAGAGACTGACAGAGAGAGTGAAAGACTGACTGACAGAGAGAGAGACTGACAGAGAGAAAGACTGACAGAGAGAGAGGCTTACAGAGAGAGAGAGGCTGACTGACTGACAGAGAGAAAGACTGACTGACACAGAGAGAGAGACTCTCTGACTGGCAGAGAGAGACTGACAGAGACTGACTTAGAGAGAGAAAGACTGACTAGGAGAGAGACTGACTGGGGGAGAGAGACTGACTGACAGAGACTGACTGACTAAGAGAGAGACTGGCTGAGAGAGAGAGAGACTGACAGAGAGACTGACAGAGAGAAAGAGACTGACTGACAGAGAGCGAGATTGACAGTGACTGACTGAGAGCGACTGACTAACTGACAGAGAGAGACTGACTGACTGAGAAAGAGAGACTGACTGAGACACAGAGAGAGAGACTGACTGAGAGAAAGAGACTGACTGACTAAGAGAGACTGACTGACAAAGAGAGACTGACTGACAGAGAGAGACTGACTAACAGAGAGAAAGAGACTGACTACCTGAGAGAGACACTGACTGAGAGAGAGAGACTGACTGACAGAGAGAGAGAGACTGACTGACAGAGAGAGACTGACTGAGAGACTGACTGACTGACTGACTGGAAGAGGCTGACTGACTGAGAGAGACACTGACTGACAGAGAGAGAGAGAGAAAATAATGACTGACAGCGAGAGACTGACTGACTGAGTGAGAGAGACTGACTGAGAGAGAGACTGACTGACTGAGAGAGACTGACTGACTGAGAGAGAGACTGACTGACAGAGAGAGTGACTGACAGAGAGAGAGACACTGTGATGGAATTAGAGTCGAAGTGTGTATGAAGCTATGCAATGCCTATTAAGATTGCTATTGTCTGCTAATAAAAATGTATTATCAAAATGTGCTCCTTGTAGTTACATCTGCTTTTGAAATACAGCACTGTCGCATTGTCTAATGTTTTGAATCGGATTTGATTTTTTTTTTTTTACTGTAGCCCTGACCCCACCCCTAGCGGTGCGGCACTCGGCCACAAACCACTCTGTAATTTTGACCCCAACAGAATGTTTGTGAATACCCATGCCTTAGATCAACCTCAAGGGTCTTGAAGGCAGACTCCCTGCTCTATTCACTATGGGCCCGATTCACAAAAGTAATTTGAGACAAAATCCTAACTTTACGACTTTCGGTATTCACATAAGGGATTTAGTAGTAGTAAAGTTAGGATTTTGTATCTGATTACTTTTGTGAATGGGGCCCTATGATTTCTGACCTTGGTCTGGAGGAAGAAAACAAAGAAAGACAATGGCTACCCTGGTTGATTCTCACAAATATGAAATGTCTTTCAGTGTCTTAAAATGTATTTTCACTCAAGTTTATTTTTATTTGTATAGATACTTAAAATAATTGCAATAATAAAACTGTGAATAAAACCATAAATACAATCAATAAATATGATACACACATAGAAAAGAAAAAATGTGGCTGCATGCAAAATTGTTGAAAGTCTAGAGATGGATAAAACAGCAGCATTATCCGAACCTAATCTCAATACTGAAATACAGTTTGGTTTCCTTGCAGATTAATAGGGTCTGGTTACCGAAGGAGCCACAATATTGCCCGGACCACAGGCCCCTTTTGCAGAACAAGGTGCGACATTAGGTACTAAGAATTCCAAATGAAACTGCTTCACGTCTGATTACAAGCGGGGACCCCACACTAGCAGCCCAAATCTGGATCAAAGTGCCAAGTGCAGAGGTTTATAAAAGCAGAACGTGTTGTGTGCAATACTTGGATCCACTCAGCTAAAACAAAGTGTCCCTTCCACCCTCAGCACCCGAGTGCCAGAGTCTGTAAGGGATACCAACCATGTAGCCATTGCTTCAGTTTTAACAGTGAGAACAAGACAAACGCTGTTGCGGCTGGTTTCCGGGAAAGTCCTGATCAAGGCACCTCAGTGTCTGCTTTTGGCATTTTCTTAAGCACCAGAGCAAGGAATTTTACTAGTCAACAGTTCAACTGTGGGTCATCAGGACCAAAGCAGGCCAACACGACCTGACTGCATGAACTGATCCCTCTTTGGTTGAAGGAAGCTTTAGCAGCTGCCATCTTTCTTCCGACAGGTCTTTGCAGAGGCATAGCCGGTGCAACAAATCTTCCGAATCTGTTCCACATAGTCGGCAGGACTTCGTTGTCGATTCTCATTGCCAGTGGGGAGGATGCAGGACGCAAGGCAGAGTACCCAGACAATGTTTCAGAAATTGCTTTTTGGAGGTTCTGGAAAAGCCTAGACTGAGATATTTCTGGGGTGCTGGTGTTTCAAACCATCCAGGCGTGAGCTTTACCAGAGAAGGCCACCTTGTCTTCCACTAGTGTTCGAAGCTTTATCGATTTACATACTGATTTTTGAAACACTGAATGGCTGAGGCTCCCCACAGCTGGGTAAAAAAATGTAAATCCAGTACTTGTATAGCGCACAAATCACCCCCAAAGGGGTATCTCGGCGCTTGGGGAAGATTAAGCGACCTATTACCCAGAGTCGCATGGTGCTAGGCAGACCCCTGCCGCTCTAGCCGGGGTTCGAACCGTGATCCCCAGTGTCCAGCGTCAGTCGCCCTGGCCGCGGCGCCACACCTCTCTGTCTGGTCTTAATCAGGGAATCTTTGAGATAAGTTCCAGCAGGGGATGTTTCCCTCTGTTGCAACTCCTTTCATAAATGTTGTTTGATTGTGCCCTGTGCAGCCTTCCTGATTTTATCTCAGAAGATGATGAAGGTTCTGTGCATCGCCAGAGACTGTTTCTGCAAACCGAACTCCAGCATAATCTGTGCTGGTGAGGTGTACTTTGTCAGGCTAAAGATGATTCTATATGCTTTCGCAAGGTTGCTGTCCAAGATTTTGATGTCCCTACCCTTCTGGAGTTTTGTGCCATATGTTATTGTTGGTGCGACTTTGGCTTGCACTACCTAGAGGAGAGGGAACAGCGTTCACACCTTCAGCTTTGATCTTAGGTTCTTTAGCAACACTGTCAATGCCAGTCCTGCCCACTTTGTTGCTTCCCACTGGTGTGTAAAATCACGTGTCTTATCAACGATCACCCCATAATATTTGTATTGTTTTGCAGGCACGACTCAGATCTTGCCCCAGTACCAGCTCGGTGGCTTTTTCAATTATTATTAATGGACATGGTACATGTCTTATCAAAATTGACGCTCAGTCTATTTTCATCAGAATATTTCTGTTCTGTATTGAGGAGATTCCGTAAGCCCACCTGGGTGTGGCTGGCAAGAACTATATTGTTGGCATAAAGGAATCTCGACAGCACCAGTCCCCCAGCCTAAGGGCATAGGAGTTGCAGTCAAGTGCCTGCATCAGGTCATCCAAAAATATGTTCAAATGTATGGGAACCAGAAGGCATCCCTGCTTTAACCCTTTGTTTGTTGGTATTCATCTTGAAAGGTGCATCCCTTCACCCAGCTTCACCTGCTCCCATGTATCTGTGTTAACAGTGATTAGCATGTCCATCAGAATCTGAGGAATCCCCCATTGTGCCAGCTTCCTCCAGAGCATGGCCTGCTCCACATAGTTGAGTGCTGCCCTAAAATCGATGAAGCGTAGGTGAATTGGCTGTTTTGAAACTTTTGCCTTGTCTATAAGAAGTTCCATTGCCATGATGTTGGTTGTCGGCCAGAGGTTTTTGATAACCCAGTTTGATTACGTGGGATTATTGCTTTTCATTTGCCCACATCAAAAGTCCCTCGAGTAGTGTCCCTGCAAAATATTTTGCCTTGTTGCCAATTAGGGCAATTCGACTGTAGTATTTTTTTTTAGCCAGGACTTTTACCCATCTTTGTATATTGGAGATATTAGCGATCCTCTCCAAGAATCCGGGAATATGCCACTAAACCTCATTTCGGAGAAGAGTGGCTCTAGTGCTTCTGCCCAGAAGTTTCTGTTCTGTTTGAAGATTGCTGGGGGATAACGTTGGGGCCTGGTGCTCCTCCTCTATTGCCTTTGCCTATTTATTGTCTGATTAGGTTCAAATGTTCTGACCTAGGGAATAGCCCTTGTCCATTTATTGGCATTATGCACAGTATAATCACATTTTCTCAAAATCACACAACAGGCACACACTTGTAGGTATTCACTATGTCAATACTTTCCCCTTTTTTAAAAATATATATTGTTAGGGCTCCACAACATGTACATACATACAAATATTAGCTCTCTCAATATGTGACAGTTGGCAAGCAAAATCTATAACTTGCTCTTGATTAGCTTCCGTTGAAATGAAAATGTTGCTTCCTTAGTTCTTAAGTTCTTGTCACACACATGTCCCACGAGCATTGAGAACCCAATAGGTACGAAAAAATCTAGTCAGCTTCTTACACGCGAAGAAATATGAACAATCAGGCGGAATTAAATTAACGCATGAAATCATGCATTGATTTTGTTCTCTTTGCATGTAATGTAACTCTTAGCGACTCCCTAAACTACGTCCATGATCAGTGGCGGCTGGTGACATTTGAAAGTGGTGGGCGTAAAAAGATAATCACACTGCACCGTAGCGAGCGAGCGCAGCGAGCGACCCCGAACCCCCTAAGGAGAGTTCGGGGGGAATTCCCCCCCGAGAAAATTTTGAAAAATGCGTGGACAAATGGTGCATTTTCAAGCAAATTTGTGAAAGCAGGAAGTTTAATAAAGCAATTGTGAAAGTGCAGTTATTACATTAATAAAGTGGTGTCATATAACATAGGTAGCTGCTTATTCATCTTCATCATAACCACAGAGCTTCATAACAGACTTTGAAACACAATGCATTGCTGAGTACCTCACAGATGTATTTTAATAACAAACAAATAAACAGGACGCAAACTAACAGCATTTAAATAGAGTGTTCACTTTTTGTAATTAAAATCAGCACGTCTGTTTTTCATGGAAGCAAACTTCTCAATGACTTGAACGTTGAAGTCTGGTATTCTTTTAACTAAGTCACTCTCTATTGAAAGCATCGCTAAGGCATTCAGCCTTTCCTGAATCATGGTATTTCTCAGGAATGTTTTAATTCTATTCAAAGCGGAAAAGCAACGTTCCGCCTCTGCTGTTGTCATCCGTGTGGTGATGAGTATTTTTAGTAAAGTCACTGTTTCTGTTAGTGTCTTTTCCATGTTAAGGTTCAGAATTAAAGCAAGCAAAGAAATTGCAGTAGTGGCCTGCCGGTAGACATGCATTCCATACAGTACAGTTAATTCTGTTCTCAGATCCTCTTTGTTGAGCATAGGGTAAGCATCCACAGCGGTATTCAGTGCTTGCTCAGGGAAGGAAATATCATATTTAGCAAACAGATCAATTCGTAGTAATGTGGCACTCACCAAATGCTTTGTAAAAGAAAAGCGTTCCTTTGCCTGCATAATTATAGTGTCACATATCTCTTTGGAAATTCGGACTAGACTGCTGATGTCTTTTCTGCGGTTAGAGAAAGTAGAATCATTTGGCAGTGTGCTGTCTAAATTGTCAACCCCTTCTCTGACTTGCGTTATGCTTGTGACAAAGTTGTTGATAGCTGTTTCCACATGGATAGTATCTATTTCACGTTTTTGTAACGTATCATACAGTGTGTCAACTTGAGGCAATATTTTAAAAAACAAAAACAGCAAAAACGGAAACTCCCTGTCTTGCAGTGTTCTAGCAAAGTCACGGGGCCTCATTCCGGCTTTTGTAGTCCAATTCTAGATTACTTCTATGGTGTCGAAACATTTCTCAAGATCAACCCTATATTGGTATATTAGGCAGATTGTACGGATGTGAAAATTCCAACAAGTTGGGCCTCCCTTTGGAATCCTTCTGTTAACAATGGTATGAAGTACCTCCGTTCTTTTGGGGGAGTGTGAGAAGAATGCTGCCATTCCTCCTACATCCAAGAAGAATATCTTTGCCTCAGAGATCTTTCCTACTGATTGTTGCATAATCAGATTTAGTTGGTGGGCATAACAGTGCACGTAATGGGCATTAGGGTACACATATTAAAAAAAAAATTGTACTCCACCGGAGGTTCCACTCCTTACTGCAGCACCATCGTAGCTTTGTGCAATCAGTTTTTGTTTTTGAGGCTGCTCTGGAAAAATAAAGTTTAGTTTCTGTAGAATAACTGAAGAAATGCTTTCTGCACAAGAGTTTCTTAAATGGGTGAATCCATAAAACCTTTCAACAACTTTGTTGTCACTGTCAAGGTACCGAAAGACCAATACTGACTGTGTTTTCGTGGCCACATCAGTGGTGTCATCAGCCTGAATAGCCACAAAGTCTGTTTTTTTCAGCTCTTGTACGATAGTGCTTCTTACAATCTCTAGCATGCACTCAAGCAGTTCATTTTGTATGATTTTAGAGGTGCCCTTGAAGACTGTAGCACTTGATAGATGTGCTTCCATTACATGGTCTATGCTTGCTATTAAGTCCACAAGCCCTTTGAATATCCCAGGATTTGCAGAACCTTCCGATTCATCATGCCCTCGTAAAGCCAGTTCAAAATCACCACAGAAACGAATGCAGTCAATGATTTTTGATAGCACGTGTCTATTCCTATCAACTGCTTCATTGTGCTTCCGTATTGTTTTTCGGTAGGCCTCGCTTATGTGGGCTTCAATCGGTGTATCTCCCAACATTCCCAGTCTTGTCAGGTTTTCCATATGTATTTTCGTGTGTGCATGCTTCTTTACTTTATCTGACAAATGCTTCAAGTCTTTTACTCCTTTTTTGTTCCAAGGAGTTTCCAAACAGCAAGCAGGGGAAGCAGAACAGAGTATTTGTTGAAGGACATCCTGTAAGCCAATCAACTTTTGTGTACCAGGTGTTTGTGAAAGAACGTGTGTAAAGCTTCCCTCTGTCTAGGGAACTTTGTTGTAGGTTTAGGTCTGGCCGGTGAGGTCCTAATTGTTTTACAATTAGTTTCTCTTCACGTTTCAGTCCAATGAACGGCTTTGCAAGTAGTTGCTCTACTGTATTCATGGTGTTACCAATGTTAGTATTACCTGTCAATAATCAAAGTACAACGTATGAGGTTTGGTCCATGTATTTAGACGCCACCCACCATGTACACAACTTACATAGCTCTTAACTACTAGAATGTAAAATATAGCAGCAGTTTCCTTACCTTAAACACTGGGGTTGTTGGCTGTGTTGTAGC
The DNA here is from genome assembly GCF_964261635.1 of Lissotriton helveticus. Taxonomy (NCBI): domain Eukaryota; kingdom Metazoa; phylum Chordata; class Amphibia; order Caudata; family Salamandridae; genus Lissotriton; species Lissotriton helveticus. The sequence continues at coordinate 1,598,024,999 of NC_136068.1, read as the reverse complement.
AGAAAAGGAGGCTGGCGCCTCTTCTTCTTTGCTTGATTTGCCCAAAAATTAGTTCAGCAGCCTGAGGCTTTACCAAATGCTGAAAAGCAAATACAACAAAATGTTGTTGTGTCACCCAAACACACAGACTTTTAACAAAAGCATTCAAACTGTAAAATATGGGCAGGCATGTACAGTGGTATAACGCAAAATGAGCCCCCCCTGTAGCACCTAGTTAGCGGTTGATCTATAAATTATAGAGGTAAAATCCTCTCCAGTGAAAATTAATCTTCTTTTGAAACAATACATGCACTATGGAAAATATGCAACAAATACAAATCCAAAGGAAGACTGAAAACTGGTATTTTGTTGTTTTTGTCATTGCATCCAGATATATGATACAACAAGTAACATCATACTTAGTCAGGACTACTGGCTTTGTCGATGGTTGTTAGTTGCAAAAGATAAATAAGCAGCAACTGTGGCTTGTATATAACAATGAAAAAGCTTCCACATAAAGCCCTGGTGACGGTTAGTTTTACAATTTCTAGAAGAAGCTAGTCTTACACTCCAAGTGTGGAAAAGGAAAAGGAATGGAGTAAGCAGTGAAAACAGCCAGTTCCACAAGTCACAGAAGGGGTCTGAGAGGTAAGGAGTAAACAAGAGGGCAAAAGAGTCAGGAAGGAAAGAAGAGCAGTGTGAGAAATGAGGGGGTGAAACATTAGAAGGCATTACCGAGGAGGAGGGAAGACACTTTCCTTGGCATGATGGTGTGGAAAGGTATATGATATTACTCTTTTTGAATGCGATCATTAAAATTATTATTGTCTAATCATGGGTGTTTTGCACATATGCTTTGCCTTTCCTGCTGACAACTGAGACTTCACTGGCCATTATCGGCAGATAATATTTAAAGTGAGCTACAAATCTGGGTCTACCATTTTTACCAAGCTCGAAAATCAGAATTTGTTTCAGTGAGAAGACATGGAGAGTCACTGTCTCATTTGCATCGGGTCAAGAAAACATAAAGATAATGTCTGATGTAATCAAAAAATAGCTTTCACCTTGAAAAACAAACAATACTTCCAGGGATATTATATCACATCACTTCCTGTGATATTTGGCACCGTAAAGCTTCATGTTCATGGCACATGATGTCTGAAGATCACCTTGGCAGGATATTATTTATTTTATTCCAGGCAAGCTAAATATGGAGCTATCTATTGGATCATGTGGGTTTTCATAGGAATATTCTATCTCAAATATGACCTCTTACCACATTTGCAAAGTTCCTACATGTAAAATATTCGGAAATAGTAATTTAAAATCATTGTTTTAAAAATTTAACAGAGTTTTATATAGCGCAAACTTGACCTGAATCGGGTACCAGAGTGCTTTACATAGCACCAGTTGCATTACATGAGGACACATTCATTTTTGTTTGGCACGGGCAGATTAAGTGATTTGCCCAGAATCACAGGATGTTCAGCGTCATTGCAGAGACTCGAACCCGGTTCCCCAGATTCGTGTGCAGAAGACAGGCTGAATAGATCTCACCAGAACCAAGTGCAGTGAGATCAGGTGCGAGATATGGTACTTGTGGTCACCGGTATCCTGTTAAACAAGAAGTAAAGTGCCAGAAGAGCAGGCCTCTAGGAACTGTGCACAAAGAGACAATTTGCAAAGGGAGAATTTCACCATGACCAAGTGTAAACAGCAAGTCACCGTGGCCTTATATAGCACGAAACTGTAAAATAAATCACCAAGACCCTGTCCAACACGAAAAGGAGCAACAGGCCTCAGTCATATGCAGCAGGGCGAGAGAAGCATGTCATCGATGTTGCATTAGGAAAAAACAAATCAACAAGGCCGGGGCAACACAATGTTATGCGCCTGACAAGCAAGTTATTATGGCCCTGTGCAGGAGTAACAGAATACCAGCTACATGTGCAGCAAGAGCAGCGGCATGTGCAGCATTCTGTTCTTAAAGCATGTCATCAGAACCATGAACACAAAAAGATCAGGTCACCAGGGCTATATGCCACAAGAAAATTGGTGCTCGGAGAGCAAGTAACCATGGCCTTGTGCGGCAGGAGACTGTGTGCAGCATCAGCATGAGCTGCTCACTGGGGCCTGTTTAACAAGAGGGGGCGCAAGGGCGTGTGGTGCAGCTGTAGATCTGGTGCAACATGCAATAATGTTGTCCACTGCAAATTTTGGACACACCTCCCTAAAATACCCCCAATCCAATATGGAACTACACTCATCACCCAATCAAATTAAATCATAAGAAGGCAAAAGGGGCCAGGGCTAGATGATATTTCCTATGCACCACAAGATCTGCACAAGCCTATGTCGCGTGCCTGCCAAGATGTGCACGTCGCTAAGGCACTGATGCAGCAGGAAAGAAATTCCAATCCTCGGCACTGTTTGAAACTGTTTGAAACTGAGATTGATGATTTCAAGGTTGAGGATTTTAAAAACCCATTTCGAAAATGCATCTCATCCATTTTCCATCCATTTTAATTAATGATTTCAACTTTCTGGCTTGCCATGAGCACCCCACATCCCTCCCGTGTTAAGGGACACGCTTTAGGTACACTGTGCTCACACACTCCTTGTTTTCGTCATTTCCTCCCCTCCCCATTCCTTGGACAGGTCAGTTTCGCATTGTTTTCATACACGGGCTCCAGAAATGATTAAATAGGGTAATTACGAGCCCCAGTTTAAAATGGGAATCAGAAAGCAGGTTCGGCACACAACAGTTGTCTCTCGTTTAACTGCAGACTCTAATGACACTATATACGACCCCCAAACAAAGCTGACCAAGTGTTCGGATCAATGCGGGTCTATTTTAGATCATATTGCACCACATGTAGCATCCTGCTACAAATAAACACAGACACTTCTGGTGGTATAACTGGAGCTTTATTCTCTACGTCCAGTACCTTCCCTGCCCCTACTCTAACTGCCCTCATCCTGTCCCTGCTCCGCCTCTTCCTTTCCCTGACCACCTAGCTCCTCCCACCCAGCTACTAGACTGCTAACACATAACATCTCCCCCTTTCTTAACAAAACTAACGACATATTCAATCATATCTCTTCAATGAGTCTCTTGGGTCGCTGGACATTGCGGCGTGGCCTTGCGTTCACTTCATCAGAGTTCTCCTCAGTCTGAGGTGCATCCAATTGGCCCAGATCCTCTAAAGCGTCCCGTTCAGGGGTCTCAGTGTGGTCAAGCAACAATCCGGTCGAGTCTCGAGAGCACTTCTTAAAGTGAGATACGTTCCTCGTAACTCTACGGCGGTCAGACTCCGCCGTCAGCATAGTGCCCTTCTGCCGAGTGACCAGTTGTGGTTCATCGCGGAAACGACAGTCCGTTTTCTTCTGCTGGTCTTGTTTCACTAGTACATAGTCTCCTTCATGTACAGAGGGAGATCTTGCTCTTCGCTTGGCGTCTGCATACAACTTCATCTTGTCCTTGTTACGCTTATCCGTGTCTGCCATCTCTAGATGGTTGTGGGTGGGTGATATAGCACGCAGGGCTCCATCCCAGGTTGGAATTCGGTTCCTCATGGGGCGACCTAACATCAGCGTGGCAGGACACTTGCCGGTGGTCGCGTGGGGAGTTGTCCTGTAGGCTCGGAGGACCTCGTTGAGGGCGATCTGTAGGTCCTTCTTTTCGGCACAGGCCTGCTGAAATGTTTTCTTGATCGTGGCCATGAAGCGTTCAACGGTGCCGTTTGCTTGTGGCCAAAGGGGTGTGACTTTCCTATGATGGAAGTCCAAGTGTCGGGCATATGCATCAAACTCATGTCCATTGAAGGGGGGACCATTGTCTGTCTTCACCTCTCTAGGGACACCCCAGGTTGCAAATAATTCATCCAGCACCTTAAGAGTACTGGCGGCACCAGTGGAGGGCACGAACTGTGCAAATGGGAAGCGAGAGTACTCGTCGATTATGACTATCACATACTTGCCGGAAGGTAATGGTCCATAGAAGTCCATGGCAATTTCTTGCCAAACTCCGGCCGGTAAGGGGGTCATTTGCAATGGGGCTGGGGGATCACCTTTGCTTGTCAGTTGGCACGGGTGGCAGTCTTTCAGGGTGGATTCCACCATTTGGTCGAGCAGGGGAAACCACACACGTTCCCTGAGTGCTCGCTTTGTGAACACAACTCCCCGGTGGCCTTCATGGGCAAGATCAATGACACCTTGCTGTAGATTGCTGGGGATCACAATTCGCTGTCCCCGCAGTATGATTCCGTCTGAGGTCACTGACAGTTCATCATGGACGTGCCGGAATGCTTGTAGCTCTTGCTTGGTGTCCCGCTCACTGTCTTCATCCTGAGGGTCATGTCTCCACCTGTTGGTTCGAATCTTGCGGAGTACCTTTTGTAGGACGGCATCCTGCACGGTGGCGTCTCGGATTACATCCATTGGAATGGCAGGAGGTAGCGCCTGGTCAGCTACGAAATGGATATATTCCTCTGCAATTGAAGGATGAGAATTGGTTGATGCAGCGGATGCCGAGACATGTAGTCTGCCGGGTTTTCAGACTTTCCCGGCTTGTGTACGATCGTGAAAGTATACTCCTGAAGCCTCAAGCCCCACCTCTCAATTCTGGGGGGCATTTTAGATCGGGGGTTGCCGTAGATGGTGACTAGCGCCTGGTGATCAGTGATCAGGGTAAAGTGCTTGCCGTAGAGGAAGACATGAAAATGTTCACATGCCCAGACCACTGCAAGGCTCTCCTTCTCGGGCTGAGAGTACGCCTTCTCGGGATCGGACAGGCTGTGGCTGGCATAGGCAACTATACGTCTCTGGTCAGAGTCATGGTCATATTGTGCCAGAATGGCCCCCAACCCTACGGGGCTGGCATCAACTGTGACTTCAGTCATGCGTCTGGGGTTGAAGTAGGAAAGGTTATCGGCTGACTCCACAGCCCGCTTGATCTCTGTGAATGCTTGCTCACACTGAGGAGTCCATTCAAAGGGTTGTCCTTGCTTGGTCAAGGTGCGGAGCGGGTGGCTGATGGTCACGTAATCCCGGATATACCGGGCGCAATAGCTGGCCATTCCCAGAAATGATCGTAGATCACTGACGTCCTGAGGACACTTGGCGTTGTTCAAGGATGCCACTTTCTCCGGGTCAGGCTTCATTCCTGCTCCTGAGAAGATGTGACCAAAGAACTTTAATGTTGATTGATGAAATTCGCATTTGTCCTTGTTCAGGGTCAAGTTCGCATCAAGCAGGGCATGACAGACACGGTTGAGTGCAATGTCGTGCTCACGGGTGTCGGAGCCATATACAAGGATGTCGTCGCTGTAATTGAGCGTATTGGGGATGTTTTGGATGATCTGTTGAATAGCCTTTTGGAAAATTTCGGCAGCTGAAGACACACCAAAGCTTAGTCTCTTATACCTGAAAAGTCCTAGGTGTGTAGCAAAAGTTGTGATGGGGCGTGATTGGGCATCCAGCTCCAGCTGGTGATAGCCCTTGTTGAGGTCCAGTTTAGAGAATACCTTGGCTCCGTTCAAAGCCGAGATCATGTCACATAGAAGTGGCCCTGGATGGCGTTCACGTTCTATCGCATTGTTGGGTATTCGCATGTCGACACATAGTCTTACTTTGCTGGTGTTGCCCTTTTTCGGTACAACTACCACTGGCGAAACCCATGGGGTCGGGCCGTCCGTGCGTTCAATGATGTCGGCAGACAGGAGGTCATTGATCTCTTCTTCGACAGCCTTTTGAAGGTGGAAAGGAACACGCCGGGGGTGCTGAGCAACAGGCCTGATCTGTTTGTTGACATGCAGGTGTATCTGACGATCCTTCAACTTCCCCAGCCCGATGAAAAGGCGAGGAAAACGGTCGACGATGTTCTGGTCATCACAGACTTTGAAGAGGATCTCCACAAGACGGAGACGTTCCGCAGTTGGCAGGCTCAGCAGACAGTCAGCTTCGGGGCCCTTGATGACATGAATGACGGCATCAATAGTGACATTGTCATGTGCAAGTGTAGTCGGGAATTTGCCAAGACATTGCAGCGGCTTCCTTGACATCCAGGTGAAGACCCGTACAGGTGCATGAGTGAGCGTCGGCTTGGGGCGCATCATACTCGGTGACGGGGATGTAGTTCAGAGAAGCTCCGCTGTCCATAACAAAATTAGTGTCGTGATTCCCTACTTTAATGTGTAACCGAGGATACTTCTTCAACTGATCTGGGTCTGCGATCATGTATGCACGGTGTGTTGTGTATTCGGAGTCTCGAGATGAAGACCTGGAGCCTCGGGACGGAGATCTGCGCTCCCATCGTGATATGTGCGACTCCCTGCTGGAATGTGTCCAGCTGGAGGACCCTGTGTCTTTGTCATGGACGGCTCTAATATGGTGCTTTCTGGTGCTCGATCGAGACGACCTCCCAGTTCCGCTTCGCCTCTCATTGTTGTACTCGCCGCACATTGCCTCGAAATGGTTCGTCCGACCACATTTTCTGCACCGCTGGCCCATGGCAGGGTAGACGTCCACGTGAGGATAGTCATATCCACACCTGTAGCACCTCCTTGCTCTCTCTGGTCTCTTCTCTCTCCGGACGGTTTCTCGCCTCCTGTGATCTGATCGCCTCGAGCGAGACGACGGTCGCGATGTCCAACGATTGTCCCTCGAGCGTCTTCGCCTGCCACCACGGTCTTGAACTCGATGTGCTTGCTCATTGTTCACTTTGCGCCCAGATTCAATGGTGGCGGCATGCTCCTCAGCTTGATCGTATACGCGAGTCAGTTCCTCAATGTCGTCCAGTTCTTGCGACTTTCTCAGCAGTCGTCTTCTGAGGGATTCTGAGTGCCACCCCTCTATGATCTGTGACTTGATGGCAGCGTCGGTTGAAAAATTATCGAAGTCGCAGTGCCTCGATAGTCACCGCAGTCGAGTGATGAATGTGCTCATTGCCTCGTCTTTCCCTTGACGTGCCTGATGAAAAGCATGGCGCTCATAGTCCACGTTCCTTTTGTGGAGGAATCTTTTGTTTAGTGCGTCGCGCACTTTGTCATACGTTCCGGTATCTGCAGCAGGGAGATCCTTGATAAGTTTACTTATTTCACGCCCAGCCAAATTCCGGAGAGCAATTAGCTTGTCCTTGTTAACGGTCACTTTGGACCCTTCAAGGTAGTCCTCGAAGTCTTCGAGCCATTGCTGCCACTTGGGGCCCATGCTTCCACCTGTCGTTAGGGTGACTAGCTCTGGGGCCCTCAAATGTGATCCTCCTGCAAAGAGGGGCTTGACCTCATTTCGTCGCGGTGATGTTGACATCGTGGGACCGCGCAGTGCTGTGTTGGGTACTTGTCAATGTTTGTTTGTTCCTTCTTGCCAATGCTTGTTTATTTACCCTTGACAATGCTTGTTTCTTTTCGTTCACCAATGCTTGTTTGCTTGTTCTTGTCAATGTTTGTATGTTTCTTCTCGCCAATGCTTGTTTGTTTCTGCGCGCCAATGATTGTTTACTTGCTTTTGGCAATGCTTGTTTCTTTCTGTTCGCCAATGCTTGTTTATTTGTCTCAGTCAGTGCTTGTTTCTTTTGCTGGGTGCCTGACTTCAAGATGGCAGCTCTACAACAACCAAGGGTCTTGTCCTGAAAGTCGCCTGACTTCAAGATGGCCGCCGTCACTGCAGGCCCACACGAGGCTTTCTCTCCTGGTTCATTCACCTTCAGTTCATGCAAAACTCACCGGCGGTCGACTGCAGGGTAGCACACATCAGGATTCACTCTTTTCAGCCTCTGCTACCACCAGGTGAGGTTGGGGTGGGCTCCCACCTTACTTTCCAAGTTCCCGCTCTTCAGCGCCGATAGCGTGCCGAAGCTCATGCATCGGGCGTGAGGTTTTCCGACCTCTGACGGCACCCGGGCTCCAGCTCCAGCGCGTTCGGCGGTGCTTGCTGGCGGTCTCTCGGGGACGGCGTCCTCCACGCCGAGGAACCGTTGTCTCGCTCTGGGGCTAGGCCGGGTCGGAGTGGGCTCCCGACTCCGGTTCTTCACGGATGCCAAGTTGCACGCATCCGGCGGGACTCGCGCTTTCGGCGCGAAACAGCTTCTCTCTTCGAGCGTTTCAGCGCTCATCACAGTGGCTCCCTCTGGGCTCCCCACGGTCACTGGAGGAGCAGGGTCGCCTGCTGCTGACCTCTTTTTTCAGACAGCAGCACCACACGGCAGCGGGCTCCTTTACTCGATGCTGCTGGGGACAGGGCACTCTCACGAGGGTCTGTGGGGTGCAGTCATGCAGATCCCACCCTCGTCGCCAGTTGTAGCATCCTGCTACAAATAAACACAGACACTTCAGATGGTATAACTGGAGCTTTATTCTCTACGTCCAGTACCTTCCCTGTCCCTACTCTAACTGCCCTCATCCTGTCCCTGCTCCGCCTCTTCCTTTCCCTGACCACCTAGCTCCTCCCACCCAGCTACTAGACTGCTAACACATAACACCACAGTACAGGAAAACATCTCCTAGATAGTGTTCCTTTTTGTACCATTTACAGTGTAAATGGTACAAAAAGGAATTAGCTGCCCATGACGCAGCGCCGCAGGTGGATCTATTAAATTAGCTTGGCAAAAAAGAATCTATATTTATTAGCAAAATATCCACAAAACTAAAGCATGTTTTTTTTCCTACTCTAGCAGCTAATGAGCTTTCACCACTGGCTGGCATAGCTAAAAGGCCTTTCGGAAATGATCAAATATGCTTTCATCGAGTGGCACTCGATGAAAGCATATTTGATCATTTCCTAATCGTCTACTAATACACATTTCTGTATAGAAATTGGAGGCACCTTAAAGGAAAACGCACAGTCTTTATGACAGTCTATCAATCCATAGATTTTTGCATTTCGTGGTTCACCCCTTTTGAACATGGAATGAAGTATGGAACCCCTCCAGCAGTCAGGTACAGAGGCACTCACTGATGTAACAAAATGAGAAAAACACTGAGAGCCAGTCAGCCTAGTAAGCAGTGGTCTTTACAGACAGATATGGGTTCTCTGTTGGGGCCTCGAGCGCCACTACTTCTGGACAATCCTATCAATTGAGCGGTGATATTATTGGAAGTATTGTCTGGACTTGACTTAATTTCACTGTGTTGCATTGTGGCCTCTGCCATCGCTGCATCATTTCTCTAAATAGGGGAAGATTTATGTCATAAGACCCCCTGAAGTTACCAAGCATATTTCTCTAAAATTAATGAAGCCTTACATTGTTTTCTAAAATATGAATTGTTTATAAATGTATTTATTATAAGATAGCTGCACTGACTGACTTAAGCGTTCTGAAGAGGTGTTTATCGGTTCACTGAGCTCCCAGTAGCACCTGATTCCTGTGCTAGCTGCAAAAATGGTCACTAGGGTTGCCCAGGTGCCACACAGGCCACGGGGAACTTCCTGAAACATACGATAAAAAATACATACGCTGTAATTAAATATGGGATTCTTGCCCTTAATATGTTACCAGATTTTTTTCCCCACAAAGTAGACTTCGGTACATTTTGATATTAACTAAGTGTTGTGTATTATTTTTAGTGCTGTTTTGAAAGTTCCACCTTCTGCGCGATAATCGTGTTGTGGAAATGAAAGTATGTCTTCCTTACTCAACCCCTTCACAACTTCATTCATCAACCGGTATTTTTTCGCTCTCTCCAGTGAACCGAGTTACTAACTGTTTATGTCCCGCGAGCTGTTAGGACGAGGCCTGCCAAATGAAAGCAAAGGACAAATGGCCGGCAGACCCCCAGACATTAGTAACCCTTGGTGGGCGGTGACTCGTGCGTGGTAATTGGGGGTCCGAATGATTCATTTGAAATATGCCCTCTTAGCTAAATGTTTGAAGGATGCTTAAGCTAGCCCATTGTCCAAACCATCTTTGACATGGCATAAATCTAACCCGAACTGCGTGATAGATGTCAACTTAAATATTATATAAAAGTTTAACTTTTTATATAATATTTTTCAGGTCCATACCTGCACACAGGTCCGGTAGGATTAGAATTTCACACCTGATTCTGAACGCTCCAATGACAGACTCGACGCCGGCGACTAGGTGAAGTGTGAGGCCTCAGACCAGACAGTCTCTGTCCCTCATGCGCATGAGTCGACCACGAGGAGACCACAAGGAGGAAGGGAAGGGTGTAGGGTGACACTGACTGGCCGTGGGCCGGCCCGATTTGCCCAGCAACTAGAAATGCCCAATCACTGAATGGCTTAACACTAAGCCACTACAGTGATTGGGCATTGCTTGCCCACCATGTGTTACGATGCTCCCACCCCTGCGGTGAGACACTAGACCGTGAACAGTACTGTTACACTACAGTACAGTACAGTAGTAGTAGCCAATCCTGATGCTGCTCTCTTTAGAGGAGAACTGCTCTCTAAAGAGAGCAGCATCAGGATTCGACTGAGCATGAAAAAACGCTGCTTATTTTTTAAGCACTGGGGTATGTTGCATGAGCAAACCCCGTATTCTGCAGTGCTTGCTTTTGCAAAACCATTTAGTTTGCTAGCTGCACAAAGTGTCAGACAGTGCATATTACTACATGATTGAAGCTTCAGCTCAGCTTGACACCACGGCCGCAGGCACAGGGCAATAATTATCGGGTAATTTATTCGAGCGGCGCGTTAATTTATAAAACTTTTATTAACGCGCCGCTCGAATAAATTGCCCGATAATTATTAGTGGGGCAACGCCCCACCGCCCAAATGGTAAAACCACCACTGTCCATGATGCTACAAATGCAAGTGATTTATCAAAGCCGTCGAGAGGGATTCGAAATCCAGTCATTGTGTACAAACTCCCCGAGCGAATTAAAAACCAAACCACATTACAACAAGCACTGGCGTTGCCAATAGGTTTCGCATTTGGAAAGTTGGAGCTATTGGTTTTGTAAATGACATTTTATATTTATATATCATTATTGGCATTGTCAATAACAATATATAAATATAAAATGTCATTTACAAAACCAATAGCTCCAACTTTCCAAATGCGAAACCTATTGGCAACGCCAGTGCTTGTTCTGGTGTGCTCCTGTCAGCCCCTGCCCTAGACTTTGTCCACAGACAGAAAATTACACTGCAATGACACCCCCACCCCTTTTTGCTTCCTGCATAATATTTTTTTTCCATTTGAAGAAATTCCCTTTAGGAAAATGTGGTTCTTTTTTGCCGCACAATTCCAGTTATCCGGGCTATAATACAGTTCATATTGTGCGTTTAGGTAAATGTAGTACAGGAAAGTGCTTTGCGTTTGTGAACACCTACAAAGGCCCACTCCACTGGAAACTACAACAGGTGACAGCAGCGAGTGATGAATCTGGAGTGCGCGGTAACTCAAGATGCTCCTTCAACATTTTCATTAAAAATCACCAAGAAATTAGTCATTCTCAGAGGGGGAGGTCACTGCTGCGTAGTTTGGGAGCCGACAGAGGAAAAGAAAACTGGAAGGTACTCTGGGAAGACGAGGCAGGGAAAGCAGAACACAAGGAGGACAACACAGAGATGAGAGCCAAAGAGAGATAACACAAATACAAACCACAACAAAACTGAATCGACACTACAGAAAATGGTAATCACGGAGTAAGGTAAGAAGTACAAGAACGAAGGGGTAAAGAAAACGAAGACGAATACAAACGTATTGTATTGGATACATTTCAGGACTCCAGTTACACATGTAGGGAGACCAACATACAACGAGAACCCGTAGTAGTATCACGTTTGCAACAAAAGAAAACAAGCCGCAGCGCCACTGCTGAAGTGTGAGTGCGGAGCTGTGGAAAAAAACATGATTAATTAAAATACAAGGGAGCCTACTGTGATGGAAAAAAGCTGCAGTCGCCATTGTTTGTATGCGCCCATGTAAGGAGTGGCGTGCGGCCAGCGGCTGCTGTGAAAACAAAACAGAGGCAAGGAGTGTGGCAAATGGCCGGAGGGAAGGCGGATGCGATGTCTCTGCTCCTAGTCCGGGAATCTTAAAAAAGACGAGCCGGTCAAATACAAAGGCATGTGTCGCCTTTGTGAAAGTGAAAGCGTGCTGAAATAAACAAAAAAAGCGCCCGCCATGGTTCAAGCCGCAGCGCCACTGCTGAAGTGTGAGTGCGGAGCTGTGGAAAAAAACATGATTAATTAAAATACAAGGGAGCCTACTGTGATGGAAAAAAGCTGCGGTCGCCATTGTTTGTATGCGCCCATGTAAGGAGTGGCATGCGGCCAGCGGCTGCTGTGAAAACAAGACAGAGGCAAGGAGTGTGGCAAATGGCCGGAGGGAAGCCGGATGGGGGCGGGAGAGCCTGGTGGGGGGGGGGGGCGGGAATGCGAGCGAGGGGAGGAGAATGGAGAGGGAGGCAAGACAGAGGCAAGGAGTGCGGCAAATGGCCGGAGGGAAGCCGGATGGGGGCGGGAGAGCCTGGTGGGGGGGGCGGGAATGCGAGCGAGGGGAGGCAGACGGATTAGGGAGAGATGCGCGTGCTTGTGTGGTCACGTGACCCGCTTTTGTAGTCAATCAATCACATGCACTGTGGAAAAACCGCAGTGGTTTCACGAGTCGATTGAGCCCTTGAATTTTCGCCCATTACATTCGCAAGCGAATGATAATAGGCGAAACTTAAAAATCAACATATTCTCCAAGTTTGCCCTTAAATGGATGTGAAATCCAGGGCTTATCCTCAAAACAGAATCTCATTAAAAGCCAGCTACTCTAAAATATATACATACATGATAAACATCATGAAAATCAAGCCCTGGGAATAAAACTCATCTGTCAGCCTCAGATCTAAGTGATCCTGTCAAGCATTCTTGCAGGGTTATAAATCCAAGTTATACACAAAGACCCTGACTGAGTACACTAAACAAAAAATGCAAAAAGAACAATTGATGGACAGAATGCAGAGCAATGTCATACATTCACTCCAGTACAGAGATCTGAATCTAAATCCATTGTTTTTTTTGCTCACCATGCCATTCCAGTTTGGATCCAGCCATATGCAAATCAGTCTTGACCCTTCGCCCAATGGGAACAGTCCAGACTGAACTGCCAGGCCAGGTCCACCCTGTACTGTACACAAGCATCCTAGGGCCGGTTTTGGGCTTTCAGCCCTCATCAGCCCGGATAGTTTGACTCCAGTGGCATGGAGAGCACTGGACCACGTCTGGGTATACCTGTCCCACTCGGGGTGACAAATGCAAAAAGAACAATTGATGGACAGAATGCAGAACAATGTCACACATTCACCCCAGTACAGAGATCTGGGCCTAAATCCGTCGTTTTTTTGCTCACTATGCCATTCGGACTGTTCCCATCAATGTGCCTGCTACAAGGAAGTGTACCATGCAGATCACAGAACTGAGTGTAAGTAAACTACAGGTAGCCCTACAAAAAAGGAAATGTTTGTCAGAAAGAGGGTATAGATAGATGAGGTGCATTGTTTGCGAGTGGTAGAGAGGGAATTCATGGAAAGGAGGAAATGGGGGGAGGGGCTTCAAAAAAGACTGTTGCACCGTGCTTAGGGGCAGCTCTGGCTGGCAGTCTTAGCCCCCACTCCCGAAGTTCGGGGCAAGCTGAGCCCCTGCACACACCAGCAGTAGTCCTCCTTTTTTTGCTACCCAATGGAAAAAGTGTTTATCAGTGCAGCTGCTGTAAAAGTCTACATCTGGAATAGATAGAGGTCAGGGAAAGGTTAACTGCCAAACATGTTGCACCAATGGGGATACTTTCTGATACCTGTCTTATTATGGAAATAATGTGTGTTTTTAATTCCAATTAGGTTTCACTCTGACACACAAAGTAATGGGATACCACCCATGAGCACACTTAAGCGATGACACTGTCACACATATGCAATATGAAAATTTGGCAGCTATGCTGGAGTAGATATTTTTCTCTTAACCCAATAGCATATCTTATCAATGTAAAATAGGGGTCCCACCACTATACGACCTAATACAGAGTCTGTTCCATTATAGTTTAAAGTTTGATTGTAATACATCTACTGACCTGTCGGTATAAAAAGAATTTACAAGACAAGGGAATTCGATTGACAGCAAGCAGTTCATTGAATTGTGCATTTGAGCTAATTATCCGGTGTTCTCGCATTCCCCGCAGGAGGGCAGTGTTGTATTATAATGTATGTACTTTCAACAAGTGTAACCAGTCTGGCCAAGGGGAGATGCTGTGTTGTGCGTTTTTAACCAGCATCCCAGCCTCTTTTCCTCAAGGTGTGATGCATCATGCGTGAATGGGAAATTGATACCCCTATAGAATTTCTCCCTTCTCCATCTTGAGTGGGCTTGACGCAAACACCCCTCTGAAGTCAATGGCATTAGTGTTTGGCAAGAGATGATCACTGGTTTCAAGCACACATGTTCTGCAATTATAAGCTTATCCGATTTCCTGCCTCTGAGGTCACCCCGCGCGCTGCTCACCACCATAATTAATAGAACGCAAATGCACGGCTTTTGGCCAAGTGCGCGCAAAACACGATCACGTGCTGCTGTTTACCCAAAATCCCTTCTATGGACATATGATTTCAACACAGTTCCCTCACAGAGGCATTCTTGTTTTCTTGTTTTTGTTGCTGATATTTGATTGGTATATATATATAAAAAAGGATAATATTCCCGTTACTTACCGATAATCTTTATTTCCCTAATTAGGAGTCCTCCTCGTCCTAGTCCTAACATCAGAAGGTACGTCACTCTCACAACAGTCTTAGCACGTAAGCGTGCCTTCTTTTAAAAAATAAATTAATTAATTAACTCCCCCCTGCCTCCTGTTATGTTACCAGGCTGTGTACAACAAGATGTAATAACCAGCGTGGGAGGGAAGGGGACTGGGACGAGAGGACACCTAATCGGAGTAATGAAGATTATCCGTAAATAAAGGGAACATTATGTAAATGTAAATGTATTTCGATTTATATAGCGCACGAATCACCCAGGGGTCTCAAGGCGCTTGCTTAGGGAACCCGTCCTGGTATTCCCCTGTGAGATACCCCGGCAGGGTATCCACAAGGTGAAAGCCAGGCATCCCGCCGCGAGGGGCCGTAGTGGAGATTAAGCAAGCTATTGCCCAGAGTCGCAGAGTGTGACCCCGTGAGTCGAGTAGGCACCGGAGCGAGAATTGTCGAGTCCGTGGAATTTTGAGCCCGAGACCCGCCGAGGCGTGGAATCGAACCCTGGTCCACGGCCGATCTCAGCTTCCGGGTCTGCCGCCTCTAACCACTGAGCCACGCTTCTCCACATTACCCCCTCAAGGAATCCTACTCGTCGCAGTTCTAACATCAAAGGATTTACTTAAGCAGAAAGAAACAAGGTTGCACCAAATAGTATAAATTCAATACATGTTTGTTAGAAAAAGAAAACAATAATTACTACATTGCTGTAGATAAGACAATTGGGCCAAACGGTTTATCCAAGTCCTCAGACAGAATGGCGATAACGAGTGGGCGAAGTTCAGGTGGCAACCTGGCAAACATCCAGTAGGGATACCCCCCCTGCCTCAACCAGGAAAAAGTAGAAACTGCCCTGGTTGAACGACCTTGGACATCAGTCGGAAGAGTCTCCCCCACAGCAGAATGTGGCGGAGCAATGCCCTTTCAGATCCATCTACTCAGGGTTGAGTAGAAACCATCTGCTTTGACACAAAGCCATGTGCAATAAACAAGAAATAGGACAACCTGAAAGGCTTTGTGCGCTCTAAGTAAATCAGAAGGGCCCTCCTGACATCTAGAGAAGAAGGAAGAGTCGTGGAAGAAGAATCTGGAAAAACTGGCAAAATGACTTCCTGCTCATAACGAAAAGAAGACACTTAAAGAATAAATTTAGGATCCAATCTACGTATCATTCGATCCGGAAAAACTTTAGATATAGAAAAACAGCCATAAGAGCTCCCCAAACATCTAACTGAAGTTATGGCCACAAAGAACACCACCTTAGCTGACAACCAGACCAAATCTGCTTCTTCAGAAGGAACACCCTGCAACACAAGTCGAACAATAGACAAATCCCAAGAAGGAATCTCCATTCTGATAGAGCGTCTCTGCAGTCGGAGACTCATATATAACCCTAAAACTAGGGGCAAAAGAATAGTTGCAGCTCACTGAGTAGAAAGAGTCAAGCCTCGTCTCACAAAAGTCAAGAATTTGAAAAGAATCAATGATAGCAGGGTCCTCAGATCTAGCGAAACACCATTTAGATTGATAGAGCGCGCGAGGTCACCCAACCAATAATTTCGCCGCTTCCGGCTTCGGGCCCATATATTTCAATTCACCATATACATTGACCGGGTGACTTCACGGGCTGCTACCAATTTGTGTGAATTCCCTACTGTTATTCCTCAGTGTACCCGACTTACCATCCACCGACACGGGTACCTATGACCACAATGGATCAGGGAGCTAGCTGTAAAAGGAAAGGCAGCAAAATACAACTCAAAATGACATTCAATACTTTTGTAAAATGACCACGGACAACTGGAAGTTTTAAAGTCTTTATCTAAAGTTCGTTCTCAGTAAGCATTAGATTCACAAGAATAAGACAATCGATAATCAAGATAATGAAAAGTACATAACTATAGAGAAATAAAGTCAAGGTAATCATGGAAATGCTAATATGGGATGCAACAGGGAAAGCTATGCATTTAGGGCAAATGTTCTTTGGACAGTTTAAGTAAGGACGATCTAGACCATATCAGAAAATGACAAACTGCAATGCAAAATATGATTTCTAACAGGTAGGGTAACATGGGAACACGTTATGAAAATATGCAAATGACTTTACGTTTCAATAATTGCGGCAAAAGCATGGAAAAATTAACATATGCAAAGGTGTGTCTTTATTGAAGCAAAAGACAGAAAAATAGAAAGGTGCAAGTTTTAAAGATTTTAGAGCAATATTTACCTAGACTGGTGTGGAAACCAAACCCTGGCCACGGGTCAGTTAAGGACAGGAAACCCTCAAGGAAGGATACCCCTCAATGGACAGCAGGTGCAGAATGGACACCCAGGACAGGACAGGAAACCCTCAGATTAGGAATCAGGACAGGACCTCAGGACAGGACCTCAGGACAGGACCGCACCCGCAGTTTGGAAGCAACGCCTGCGCTCCACCCTCTCTGCAGCTATCGATCAAGACCCCGATTGGGTCAGCGAACTCCCAGCCAAGTGCTCCGCCAGCACTTTAAGGTTCAGTAAAACCTTAGTCTATGGTCAATTTCGGACAGAGTGCTCTGCAGCTCTCTGTATCTTCAGTCACCTATTGAGTGCGTTGGGTCAGTGACAGGTCAGCTAAACCAGACAAGTCGGACGATTTCCCTAGGTGAACCCAGGGTAGATATACAGTTTGGGGACGGTGTACCACCCCCCAATGTTGCAAAGTGTCAGAATCCCTCAATTTGGATTGGTCCTAAGGTAGGATTTGGGTAACACACCAATCAGAACACACTATTTGGATGCCTACTTTGCATCTCTGGGTACCGCCTAGCGAGATTGGGGTTCTCATGAGAAAGTCCAGGGAAATACAATGACAATTTAACATTGTTTCAGAATAGGGACACATGACTCCGTCCTGCTGAGTTCGCAGGTCAGTTTCTCAGGAGCATCTTGCCCATCCCTGCCAGCTGGCTGAGTTCCACCAGCCAAGGTTGACTTCTCCCCAGGCGGACGGTCCTGCGCAGAAAGGACCTCCAAGATGGCTTTCGGCTCAGTCAGACCCCCATTTCCCGCGGTACATGAAAAGTAAGCGAGAACAAATTAATACATAGAAATAACGATATGAAAACACATCATTGATTTTGTACTTTCAACTTATCACTATAAAAATATACTATGCAGTCTAAATGTTAGCTACATATACACAGGCACAAGAGCAATGGCATGAGCAGTACCACGTTATTGCCAAAGCTATGTATTACGCATGCGCAACTATTTCCCTCCAAACCTGCAAACACGTCAGGACACGTGAGTGTGACTGACGCATGCGCAGAAGCTATTTCAAAGCAGCGGCCATTTTATGGACTCGAATTAATCGTATTAGGAATACACATATGCAAGCTTCATTTACCTCGTTTCAAACATGAAATAAAGGTTAGTAAGACGTACAAATTATTACTTGGTTACACATGAGCGAGGTTCATGACAAAAGCAAGTCGCAAATGCGAAGCTCTGCTTCATCAATCCCCTCTTTGATGATATTTACTATCATCACAAAATAAATGGAACCAGATGCCAACTTCTCACACTTTATACAGCTCTATCTCTTCCAACAAGCGATTCAGCTTTTCTTTCTCATTTTTGGTAGGGTGAGAATTTTTCACCCTTTTGTATATCTGATTATTTATTTCCTCCAGTTCAAGCTCATCCACACTTCGTTTCACTCCTCTCGCATTCACTTGATGCTTTCTGGTGTGCTTACGGCATTTGCAACAGACAAATATGAAGAATAGGATAAGACCTATAATTCCAATTGGCATCAGTACCTTAAACAATAAGCCTTTACCTAAGCTAGCAAGCCAATGACCTACATTTGAGAGACCATCTACCAGTCTCTTCCAGGCACTGTCAACCTTGAGTGGTTTGAGTTCCCTTTCCAAATTAGTAATGTTTTTCACGTATCTTTTGAGCTGTACACTTTTGTCCGGAATATAAGTGCAACAATGTTGCGCCTTCAACATCCGGCAGACTCCGCCCTCTTTTGCTAATAAGGTGTCAAGAGCAAGTCTGTTCTGCAAAACCATTGATCTGATCGCAACCATTTCGGTATTGACCAGCAGAAATCCATGAGCTGTGTCAGTAGACAACACATCCACTATAGTGGACAATTTGCAAATTCTGTGAGTGTTCAGAACCACTCCCACTCCAGGTATCAGTGCACTGAAAATACTACCCATTATTTCACCTACGCTTTCTCTTTTACTACGCACTAAGCCATTAGTATTTTCACTGCTTCCAGCAACTCCATTCACATGGTATATTTTCGGGAAGACAATGCCAAAATAGCAGCTTCCATACCAGTGATCCGGCAATTTGAAATAAGCCTTGTCCCCACAAATGTAATAAATTCCAGGAAACACAGGCTCTGACCCATTTTTGAAACCCCAACCTCCAATTACCTTGTAATTATGTTCGCATTCACTGGAACCAATGAAAATGTTATTATAATAGCTAGTCTTCTCGCGGTGAAGACATAGCTTGCCTTTCTTTTCAAAATCCAGCAACAGAGCAGGACCCGCCCCACCAGTTGAGGTGCCTTCCATGTTCTCTGCCCATCTTGGCCTTTTCTGTCTTTCGTCATCTGCCTTTCTTTGTATTTTTATTCTCCTTTTCTCTGCCATGTTCAGGAACATCTTTTCCTGCTCACGCAAAGAACAAGTCAAGTTATCTCTGTGTGCGTCACCTATGTCGATATTACCTATAGTCAGGAAGTATTCGCCCATATAGCGAGTAACGTCACTTTTGGTGTGTACAGGATTCAAGTTCCCACGAATAGGAAGTTCAGAAAAGATCACGTCATTGTTAGAGTAATAGTACTGTAACGGTCCTCTTTTGTAAAATAAACTGGCTAAAATGCTACAGGAGATTCCATATGTCAGGGGCAGGTGATGGTATGTCACGCCTTCAGCTACAGAGGTAGGTAGCTTCATGCAGACATAGCAATCTTCAATTTCCATAGTCTCTACATAGTGTATTAACAAGTTTGCGAAAACATTTAAGTGTGTCCTGTTCTTCTTGTTACAGTCTGTGTTGTCAGCTCCTCACTGTCAGTATTTACAATTTCAGTAGGGTAAATATTAGTATTTTTGCTCACTGCAAAGGGAATGAACACTGTTAGTCATATCCAAACTAATATCAGTATAACTATACTACATACACATACCTTGCAGCATGTTTTGCAACAACTGCGACTAGGTCTACCATTCACGCTTGAATCAGACATTTTGGCTCAGAAGAAGTTTCTCGACCCCTCTTTGTGTCTTTACACAAGTAGCTTACTTTGTGCAATTCACGGTGGCTCGTCTTCTTCTTCGGCAGAGTACTCAGGGACGGGTTCTCCGTCGCTTTCGTCAGTTATATCAAGATCTTCAAATTCTTCCAAAACAAGCGTCCATTCAGGTGACTTGTACTTTTTGTTTTGTCTCTTTATTCGATCACTCCTTCTTTTGTAATTGTAATTGTAATTGTAACTGTGTTTTGTATCGCGCCAAATCACCGACAGGTCTCAAAGCGCTACTGACCAAGTACAGCAACAAAGATGGAATGAAAGTACGTGGGTGTCTGATCTAAATAGCCGATTATTGAGATGGAAAAGCGTCCTTGAAGAGTAAGGTTTTCAGGGACTTCCTGAAGTGGAGGAGGTTAGGTTCTCTGCGAAGCGCCTCTGGTAACTTATTCCAGGTGGTAGGGGCTTGAACTGAGAAAGATCTGCCTCCTTTAGTTGTTAACTTGAAGCGTGGGCAGAATAACAGAAAAGATCCGGACGATCGCAGGGCGCGCTTTGGTTCGTAAAGCTTGAGCCTTTCTTTTACATAGGCTGGCGCCTGTCCGTGGACTGCTTTGTGACAGATACACATACTCTTGAATTCGACTCTCTGCGCTATAGGCAGCCAGTGTAGCCTATAGAGCAGAGGGGAAGCATGAGACCTCCTCGGCAATCCAAAGATCAAGCGTGCTGCATCATTCAGGATAACCTGAAGACGATTGATGGAACTCTTTGGGAGGCCGAGGTACAGCGCGTTGCCATAGTCTATTCTAGACACTATGGTGGCTGATACGATGGTTTGCAGTATATTTCTCGAGAGCAAGGGGGCGAGTTTACGTAGTTGTCTGATCAGGTTGGTACAGGAGCCAACTACGGTGGATACTTGGTTGACCATCGAGAGTTCCTGGTCGATTTTCATGCCGAGGCTCTTAACACTGGGGCAAGGCTTTGGGGTAGGCCCTAACTCTTGTGGCCAAAACAAATCATTCCAGGGGGAAGTAGAGGTGGAAACTACAAGCACTTCCGTCTTATCTGGATTGATTTTCAGCAAATTGGACGACATCCAATTCACTGTAAATCGTAGAATGTCTTGGGCCAGGGACTGAGCCGGTGGAGTATTATCGATACTCAGCAACAGCTGAGTATCGTCGGCGTAGTTGAAAACATAATAATTCATATTTGCCAGGGATTCAATCAATGGTTGTAAGTACATGTTAAATAAAAGCGGAGAGAGTGCCGATCCCTGCGGGCCTCCACAGGCCAGCATGCCCACATCTGAGACCTGGTCTGCCAACTGGATCTTCTGCGTCCTTCCTGTCAAAAAAGCTGTTAGCCATTTAAGGGCTTGCTCTCCTATCCCACACCTAGCCAGTCTGTCCAGGAGCAATGCATGGCTGACGGTATCAAACGCCGCTGAGAGATCTAATAAAATCAGGGCGCTTGGCTTTTTACCGTCAGCCATGCATCTTAGCTCATCTAGTACCGACAGCATTACTAGTTCTGTGCTATGGTGGGCACGAAAACCAGCTTGCCGCTCCTGGAGAAGATGGTGAGATTCCAGGAGGGATGACAGTGATTTTAGTACATGCTGTTCTAGTACCTTTGACAGAAATGGCAGCTGGGAGATTGGCCTGTAGTTCTTCAGGTTAGTAGGATCTGCTCCGGGCTTCTTTAACAGGGGTCTGACGCGTGCCTCTTTGAAGGAAGATGGTAAAGTTCCAGTGGCTAATGAGGTATTTAGAAGGTCTAAAATTTGATCTTCTAGGAGCGGTATTGCCAGCCGAAGGATGTCAGGTGGGCAGGGAT
The DNA here is from genome assembly GCF_964261635.1 of Lissotriton helveticus. NCBI lineage: Eukaryota > Metazoa > Chordata > Amphibia > Caudata > Salamandridae > Lissotriton > Lissotriton helveticus. The sequence continues at coordinate 1,598,003,210 of NC_136068.1, read as the reverse complement.
CGGCGGGGGAGCCAGATTTGGTGGATAATACAAGTTGTCTCAGAGTGGTGGAATCGATTTCAGGGAAACTAGTGAGGACAGGGGATGGAGGGTGTGAAGGAAGTTCGGTATAGGAGACTGGGTTGTCCTTCTTGATATCGGACAGGATGGTCGCTACTTTTTCCAGGAAATAACCCTGAAAGGTCTCACACTCAATCAGAATATCAGCCTTTCCTTCCTTCTTACTCAGCTCTTTCAGGATTTGGAAGGTCTCTCTCTGGATGTTAGTAGCCTTATTGATACGTGTCTCATAGTAATCCTTCTTGGCTGATATAATGAGCTTTTTGTATGATTGAAACAGTAGTCTATATGATTCCCTGTCGGTATCCGTTTTGGATTTCCTCCAACATCTTTCAAGGTAACGAAGTTTCCTTTTTTGTTCACGTAAGCCTTCGGTGAACCAGGGGGCTCCTTTCTCTGCGCCTTTTACTTTTTGTGTTTTTTCAGGGGCTAGCTCATCGATTGATTGCCCAAGGGTGGTTATTATTGCACCATACTTTGAGTTTAAGTCGGAGCTATCAGCGAGGATAGAGGAATTCTGTTTGTATTTGGGTAGGACTTTGGTTAAGGTCTCAGAGGTTACTTTCTTCCATTGGCGTACTCTTTTTGTTTTTAACGGTAGTTTGGCCTGGTAGATATTGTGCAGTAGATCGTATGAGATAAGATGGTGATCCGACCAAATACAAGGTGAAATACTTGTGATGACTGCTCTTGGTATCGAGGACCAAATGAGATCTAGGATATGGCCTTTTATGTGGGTTGGAGCTTCCACAAGTTGTATTAATCCAAGGGCAGTCATGGTGGTCTGTAATGTCTGGACAGCCGGAGATTGATCACTTTTATCCCAATGAATATTAAAGTCACCCGTTACCAAGATGTTTTTATAACGTGTGCATAGATCAGAAATAATGGGGATAAAGAGATCATTAAACATGGGAGTGCTTTGGGGTGGACAGTAAACTGTTAGGATGATGAGACAGGAGTTATTCGAAGTAACTTTTATCCCTAGTAGGTCGACGATATTTATAGTCTCTGCTAGGATTTTGGTAACCATAAATTGCTTTTTGAAAATCGTTGCTACTCCCCCACCTCGGGTCCCCTCAGGTCGATTGTGCCAGATCATATCATATCCGCTGGGAAGGGCGGCAATGATATCCGGGGAAGAGACATCGCTCAACCACGTTTCAGTGAGTGTTAGGATATCGATAGTCTCGTCCTGTAAGAGAGTGAAGATTTCCAGATGATGTTTCTGTAGTGACCTGGTATTGAGGGTGGCTAACTTTAGAGGGGTTGAGCGGTTTAAATTCTTTCCGCTAGGAGGGTGCAGTATATGATTTTCCTTGAGAGTGGTACATATAGTAGGAGATGGAGTGTACCTGTCAGATTTCAGTGCAAGAAGGTCCGCAGAGGAGTAGCAGGTGCGAGTGCCAGAGTCCCTCAGCCCAGAGCCCGGTCGAGTGCGGACGGGCGCAGACGGGCAGGACTCTGGCACGACTCCGGCGCAGGTCCGGCGCGTCCGCTGATCGCGTCCGCTGCGCGGAGCCATGACCGTCTGTTTATATAGCGCTGTCAATGGCCTCAGTTACCTAGCCCGACCCAAGATGGCCGCCAAAACCGGCGCCCAGCACTCTCGGCGTCAATACTCGGCCGAGAGCGGGACCGGAGCTGTAGGGAAGGGGCAGAAACAATTTCTAGGCGCTGCTGAGCGCTGGGGGGTCCCAACCACCTATCAGAATCAGGTGTGATAAATTGCCGAATTGTGAGCAACAATGGTTAAAATACACAGTTTAAAACAGGGAAAGACAAGAGACCTCCCGGCTTCCGCCTCAGGAGGGGGAAAGGTGCATGCAATGTCAGAATTGACATTTTTTGGAGGTACCTTCTTGTTGCTCAGCTATGCGAGCACTTCTCCTTTCTTCTGCACGTTTTTCTTCCACCGTTTTTATCCTTAGCCTCAATTTCTTGACAAATCCAGGCTCAATGTGCTTTCTTTTCTTAAGTCTTTTAGTTGGCACTTGGACTTCGTTTTCTTCCCTTGCCCTCTTGTTTTCATTAGTTTGTGGCAATTCTGTTTCAGTTTCTTCCCCTTCTATCTGACTAGTTCCAGGGCTAGCATCTATTTCTTCTGCCTGGTTACTAATCTGGCCTTGTTCAGGACAGTTTTGCGTTTGTTTTTCAAAAGTCTCTGTTTCTGTTTCCTGAACACGTTCTTCTAATCCTATCTGATCCTGTTCAAGCACTTCGATCTCTTGATTTTCTTCTGCTCGAACTATTACGCTATGTCTAGTCTGTCCCTTCTCGACATCAGGAGTCAGTGGAGGAGTATCAATCACTTGTTCTGTCCCTGTCTGACCTTTTCCTTCCTCAGTTTTGATGTGAATCTCAAGATCCTGAGGTTCTTCGCCTGTGCCTTGCTTTTCCTCTCTAGTCCACTCTCTACCTTCACAAAGTCGCTGTCTTGTTCGAATGGGGTCTTCGGTGAGATCAATCAATGGTATCCACTCCTCTGGCCATATGCTCGGCAGCTCGTCTTCAGCTACTTCTGGCTCGGCTTCTTGGACCCCTTCAGCAGGCTGGACTCTTGGTAGTTCGTCATCAACTACTCCTGGACCACCGTCTGTTGATCCTGCAGCTTGACTGGTACTGGGCTGTACGTCGTCAGCTACTTCGGGTCTGGCTCCTGCAGAGTCCTCTGCTGGACGCCCTTCTTCTTCAGGCTCTTCGTCTGGTAATACCTTCTGGGTGTGGCTGGCGTGTATCCAATGTGGAACCCCTGCACACTTTACTGCTGTGGTTGTTACCAGGATCACCTGACGCTTCTCTCCCCACCTTGGCTCCAGGCAGCTCTTCCGAGTATGCTTCTTTATCTTGACCCAGTCCCCCGGGACCATTTTGTGGAGAGGAGTCGTTGGATTGAGGATGGCGTCTTCTCCGATCTGGCGAGAGATAGAACACACTTGGTCACCTAATCTCTTGCAGTATTCATGCACCAAATCATCAGTAATACTCAACAGTTTGCTTCCTGGTACCCATGCTTGTCTCATCACTCTTCCCATCAGGATTTCATGGGGACTTAAGCCTGTCTTGCGGTCAGGAACACTTCGGAGTCCCATCAGGACCAAGGGCAGGGCCTTCACCCAGGTCATGCCAGATGCATCACACAGTTTTGCTAGTCTGTTTTTGATAGTTCCATTTATTTGTTCCACTATTCCAGAAGACTCTGGACGGTACGCACAGTGAAGCTTTTGTGTGATTCCAAAGGCCTTACAGAGTTCGTCGATTACATCATTCTGAAAATGTCGGCCTCTATCTGATTCAATAGTGACTGGAACCCCGAACCTAGGTATCAGTTCTTTCAGTAAACACTTAGCTACTGTCAGTGCGTCATTTTGGGGAGTAGGGAAAGCTTCCACCCACTTCGAAAATAGGCAGACCATGACAAGGACATATCGCTTCCCTTCACTACGTGGCATGGTGATGAAATCAACTTGTATTCTCACAAAGGGACCCCCTGACCTCCCAATTTTTCCCAGTTCCACCGCAGTTCTTTTGCCTGCGTTCATCCTTTGACATGGCAGGCACCTCTGGCAGAGGGACTCTGCTACTTTCCTGAACTTTTTACTGTACCAAGTCTGTTGGAACACTAGAATCATGGCGTCCCTACCAATGTGTGATCCTTCATGTATCAATCTCGCCATTGTGCCAAGTAAGTGTCTAGGTAACACAGGCATACCAGTTGGGTAGATGACACCATCCACACGTCTTGGTCTACACCCGTCTTCCTTCCACTTCTCTCTCTCTTGCCAAGGTGCCGCCTGCTGCCACTCTTTCACTTCATCCCATGTAGGCACTTCTTCAAACACTTGAAGTTGGCAGCTGGTTCCGGGCCCCCCTCGTTTTGGATTTATGATATATCGATGTCTGGCGCACCATTGGGCCACTCGATCAGCAAAATCATTTCCCAGTGATACAGTGTCCATGCCCTTCTTATGAGCAACACATTTTACCACTGCCAGTTCCTTTGGTAACTGGATTGCCTCTAAAAGGTCTTGAACAACTTTTCCATTTCGAATAGGGGTACCTGATGAAGTCAGGAACTCCCTCTGTAGCCACAACTGGCCAAAGTCATGCACAACTCCATAACAGTACTGACTGTCAGTATACACTGTTATGCGTATGTTTTTCCCAATTTTGCAAGCTTTTATCATAGCGATCAATTCGGCTACTTGTGCAGACTTTACGTCAAATAGATAACCTGCTTCTTCAATTTTGGTTAAGGAGACTACCGCATAGGCGGCACTCAGGCCTCCTTGCTCATGTCTTAGACATGAACCATCCACAAATAATTCCTTGTCATGCACAGGCAATGGTGTTTCTTTAATGTCTGGGCGTGGTTTGGTGCTGAATTCTGTTAAATCAATACAATTATGCTCATCATCCACCCCATCTTTCATATCCATTGGATCGGGGAGCAAAGTGGCGGGGTTCAGAATACTGCACCTGACAATGTTTACATTTGCAGCACCCACAAGAATCCTCTCGTATTTAGTCAGCCGACTAGGGGTGAGATACTGAGTCTTCGTCCTGGTCAGTAAAATTACCACTCCATGTGGAACATACACAGTTACGGGATGTCCCATGACAATGGACTCACTCTGCTCTAAACTTGCGCAGGTAGCAGCTACTGCTTTCAGACATCCTGGTAATCCAGCAGCCACTGGATCCAGGGTGGCAGAGAAATATGCCACAGGCCTCCTGGTTGTGCCATGTTCTTGAGTTAGGACTGACAACGCGCAATTATCGCGAGTGTCACAGAATAGGGCAAATTCCTTGGAATAGTCTGGCATTCCCAACGCAGGGGCTGTACACAGACAATCCCGTAGTTTTGTGAAGGCTGTTAAGCTTTCATCATCCCATTGTACAATATCCGGTGTTCCTCTCTTGGTCATTTTTATCAAGGGTCTAGCTAGGACTGCAAATCCCAGAATCCATTGCCTGCAGTATCCTATCACTCCCAGGAACATTCTGATCTCTTTCTGAGTACGGGGTAACTGCATCTTTTGAATTATTCGCACTCTTTCTGACGTTACCTTTCTGACGCCTTTCTCTATCTGGTGCCCCAGATATTTCACTGAATTTGCACAGAACTGTAATTTCTCAGGGGCCACTTTATGTCCCTTCTCACTCAGGTGATTCAATAGGGCAATGGTGTCAATCACACAATCCCTATGACTTTTAGACGCCACCAAGAGGTCGTCAATGTATTGCACTAGGACAGAGTTCCCAGGTAAGACCAAAGTTTCCAAACATTTTTTCAAGATCTGATTAAAGATAGAGGGGCTCTCTGTGTACCCTTGGGGGACCCTGTTCCAGACATACACGTGACCATTGAAGGCAAATGAGAAAAGAAATTTGCTGTCTGGATGCAAGGGAATGGAAAAGAATGCATGACACAGGTCTATCACAGTGAACCACTCAGCATTCCAGGGAATCTGGTACAGAATCACTGCTGGGTTCGGGACAATAGGGCAGCAGGGGACCACTATCTTGTTTACTTTTCTTAGGTCCTGCACTACTCTGTACTTGCCACTAGGCTTCTTGATGCCCATAATCGGTGAGTTACATGGGCTACTCATTACTTCCTGTATGATGTTTCCTTCTAGCAATTTCTGAATTTCCAGGGTAACACCTGCTCTCACTTCTGCATTCATTCTGTAGGGTTTAGTATTGGGGTATACAGCATTGTCCTTTGTTGCTATCTGTATGGGGTCCACGTTTTTCATTAACCCTACATCTTTCCCAGTAAAGTCCCATACTTCTGGCTTCACTGCTTCTTGGAGTTCTTTGGGCAAATCCTGCATAGTCATTCGTTTAATCTCTGAGTCAGGTCTGATTAACATTAATTTATAGATGCCATCTTCATCTGGGGTCTGAATTTCAACTCCCTTTGGTGTGCAAAAGATGGTACAGTTCATTTTGCACAGCAAATCACGTCCCAGTAAGTTCACTGGACTGGTGTCACAAACGACAAATCTATGCATTTCTTTAAAGTTTCCAATTGAGATCTCCATGGGTTTGGTAACAGGAGTACTAATCAATTGATTAGATACACCCACTACTTGGATGGCTTCTCCCGAGAGGGGTAGGTTTGGGACGTCCACTGTTCTCACAGTAGAACGGGTAGCGCCAGTGTCCAACAGAAAAGTGACATCATTTCCGTCAACCTTTCCTTCAATGTATGGTCCGGACTGGTCTACCGGCAAGGAGGCGCCAAGTACGCACTCCTCGTCCTCCCCTCTCAGGCGCCGTCAGTACTGGTCATCACAAAGGAAGGTATCGTTTAACAAATACTGCGAAGTTGCTGCATTTCTGTTCTCATTGCTTTCCCAGACTTCTACCTCATCACCCTCTGTGGATTTTCCCTTATATACTTGCTTTGGAGCTCGGGGCACCTGAATTGTTTTTACCTGTGGTTGAGTCTTTCTTGGTCTTTCTTTCTGCGTCTGTGGAGTTAAATCAGGTGTTTTGGGGTTATCATCGGGCAAATAAGGACACTCGTTTCGCCAGTGTCCAATTTCTCCGCACTGATAGCTTGGAAATTTCTTCATAGCCTCTTCCCTGCTCATTTTGGGCCGGGGCTTACCTCCTCCCCCACCCCCAGGACCTTGGTTCTGAGTGTTTTTGGCCATATTACTCAACTGTTTTTCCTGCTGTTCTGCGAGCTTCACTTGAGCCCACATAACCTTCTCTTTGAGAGCCTTTTTCTTTTCTGCCATCTCGTTCTCACAGTATTTTGCATACCGTAGGACCTCGTCTATCTTTTTGGACTGCCAACAAATTTTGTTATCTTTTATCCACTGACAAATCTCGGGCCTTAAACCATTTACAAACCTGTAAATAAAATGCGTCATATCCTTCATCTCGATGTTATCTATACCACTGTATGTTTTAAACACCTGCAACAGCCTTTCATAATAAGAGTGCACTGTCTTGTCTCTTTCCTGCGTGGTTCTATCTATCCTGGTCCAATCAGTTTCCTTTGCGGGCACCTTATTTTTCAAATGCTGAATTACTTGTTCATATTTTTTCATCACTTCAATCGATGGTTCCCCTGTGTTAGAGTCCCTCGGGTACTCCTCACTAGGCCAGGCTATGGCTATTTTACACTCGGTCCATAGATCTACCGGGACCACAATATCGAAAAATCCATCCAGGTCTTTCCACAGGCATTTTTGCACCTTTACGAACCTTTCCACCTGCCGATACCAGTCAACTGGTTTTTCGCGCAATTTCGGGAAATCGTTAGTAAAGGACACAATATCCTGTCTGGACCATGGAACGTGCACATACCTCCCACCTGGTACTTCACGCATGGGGCATAACGTTTCGGGCTTGTCTACTTCTCTCAAAGCGAACTCAGGGGTCGTTTGTCTGGATCGAGCCTCATCTTTCTTTCGTGCCCACCTGTTTTTCCATTTTTCCACATCACCCCATTTTTGCAGGATTGCTAGCAACTCTTTAATCTGCAACTTTTTCCCTGACACATTCAGGTTCTCTATATCTTTGTCTGAGAAATCAGCTCTGTAAGGTTTTTGCAAGGGCTTGGACCTTGAAATATCTACCCCCATACTAGCTGCAGTGTCTGTCAGCTTTTCGTGGAGCACTCTGGTACTTCTGGTAAGGCTTTTACACATAAACAGCAACTCTTCTTCAGAGAAGGTATTTAATCTGTCTAATCCCACATTTCCTGCCATTAGTTCCTCTATTTCTACCCTCAGTTTGTAGAGGTCTAAAGGTTTCGTTTGCGGAGTCTGTTTTTCTAATTCCCGACTCCAATTTTCAATTTCTTCCGGAGTTACCAGAGAGACACTCCTAGTACCTGACGTTGACTCCAATTTAATTTCTTTCGCATTAAAAGGATTATGCCTCTTCTGCATTCCCTTCCCGGTCTGTTTGTTTGGCAGGTCCAAGAACACAACTTCAGACTCGCACTCACTGGACTGGTCATCTATTATTATGGGTTCCTGCCTTGGTGGGGTCATGATTGGAGTAATAACTGGAAGGTTTAGACTTCCCTGATTATTCCCATATAACGGAACCTCTGGTCCAATTGTTACCGGAATTGTCAAAGCCTCAGGACTGTTATTTAACTGGGAGATTTTCTGAATTATTTCTGTTCTCTGTTTAGCTAGAGCCTCTTGCTCCCTTTCATCCAGTACCCTTCCTAATGTTCTGTCAGGTATTATCTGTGGGGTCAGGTGAGGGGTAAAACTCGGGGCAGTAGGATGCGTTTCACTTGGTCCTCCACCATAATTTGGTTTTGGGAACAAAGTTCCCGTGCCAAATGACCTGCGCTCTTCCTCATATGGAGGCTGTAAAAAGGGCATTCCTGAACTTAATGGTTTTTCTTCGTTTTCATAAAGAGGTCTGGGGAAAAAGACTCCTTTGCTGGAATATTTTTCCTCCGGGCTCACGGGCACTCTAGGATATATCTCTCTTACCTCCGCGGGTCCGGGATTCTCAAAATAGGGCGGTATCTGACCACCTCCCCCCCTACTTAGGGATCTGTCCTCCTCCTTAATAGATGGACGCTGGGGATTTTCTCCTGCACTGGAAGGTCGGGCTCCCTCATTATAAGGGGGCGGGCTTCGCGTAAAAATGTCATCTAATAATTCATCGTCTGACTCCCCAAGAGCCCCCCAATGCTTACATTTTTCTGTCTTTTTCTCTCCCGCAGAAGTGTGACATGCTGGCATCATGGGAAACAGACCCTCAACAATCATGCTCTGTCTCCACTGTTTCATCTTTTTATCCCTGGTCTCTTGTTTCAGCCTTGGGTACCACTTGGTCAGACCTTTGTCCATTCGGGGTTTCTCTCTTTCGAAAGCCTCAATCTCCCATTCCTCTAATGCCTCATACTGCGTTAGTCTCGGTCTGGGATGCAATTCATTCATTCGGGTTCTCAAATTAAATAAAATCCTACCATTGAAAGTACCGTCTAACGGAAAAGCCAATATTCCGTCATCTTTTGTGTACTTTACCCAATTTTCCAACCACACACAGGTATTGTACCCTCGGTTAAACATCATGAACGAGGCGGGAGTATTGGGTGGTGGAACAATAACGCCCTCTCTGGATTTAACCGGTTTGTCCGTTTTGAAGTAATTCTTTACCTTATTTACAAGGGACATTTTTCTCTTAGTTCCGTACATAATATCGTATCTATTGGCTTTCCACTGATCCCTTTCAAACCCTTGGTTTCTTGGATCGGGTCTAGTCTCTGGAGAATACGAGTGCCACATACGATTTCTACGCTTAACTTTGTTTACAAAGTTACCTCCAATCAGAACGCGTCTTACAATTCCGTGCGACCAATGGGGTGCACGCGTTCAAATATTTTCGACCAATGGGTGCGCGGCCCCTTCGTGAGACAGTCCTCACGCTCCGGCGCTCACCCGTCCTTCACAATTCCAGCCCCGCTACCCGCCCGCTGTTTCTACCAATCCCAGCGCGGCACGGAGTGACGTCAGAGACGCTTCGCGACTGACTCCCTCCCTTCACAAGGTAACGGAAACTTTCTTTCTTTCTTTCTAAAAGTGCTCAGTGCTTGGTTATTTTACAACGAATACACATTCGCCACAGTGCTCAAGTGTCTAGACAGAGAACGAGTCATTTTACTGCAAGTAAACTACTTCCATTTACTTTTCACACGCTGCGGGTAGATCTCTTCCGCCTACCTTTCACTCTAGCATCAGTGAACCTGTTACTCCCCTAAACTCATCCACTTCTCCGGGATATATCCGAGTCTAAGGTTTCCCAGCGGACCCCTCTGCTTTCACCCAAGCTCCGATGAACCTGCTACTCTTCCGATGTGACCCTTACTAGGTTACGCCACTATTGGAATTTTGCCAATGAACCTCGTTACTAACATTTATTCACACACGTATTCAGAAAAAACCCTAGTTAGTGCTTCCCGGTTGTACCTAACCTGCACCTAACTTTCCTTGAACCTGCGACCTCAAGGCAAATGGATTCTATTCACCACTTTGCCATTCAATTCCCCGGGGAGTTCGGACAACATTGAACGAGACGGTTTACAAATGCATGGATTAATACATATAACAATATAAGAACAAGAATAACAATGATAAAACAATTCATAAATTTCAAAGCAGCGTATTCTCAAGAGAATGATCAGGTCCCTCGGAACGGCCGCTCTTGTAGCAGCATTAATATACTAGCAGCTACCGACTTGACTAGACTAACTAGTCCTACCTAACCTTTAACTAGTCCCTAACCATACCTCTGCTACCAGAAAAACTGATAGAGCGCGCGAGGTCACCCAACCAATAATTTCGCTGCTTCCGGCTTCGGGCCCATATATTTCAATTCACCATATACATTGACCGGGTGACTTCACGGGCTGCTACCAATTTGTGTGAATTCCCTACTGTTATTCCTCAGTGTACCCGACTTACCATCCACCGACACGGGTACCTATGACCACAATGGATCAGGGAGCTAGCTGTAAAAGGAAAGGCAGCAAAATACAACTCAAAATGACATTCAATACTTTTGTAAAATGACCACGGACAACTGGAAGTTTTAAAGTCTTTATCTAAAGTTCGTTCTCAGTAAGCATTAGATTCACAAGAATAAGACAATCGATAATCAAGATAATGAAAAGTACATAACTATAGAGAAATAAAGTCAGGGTAATCATGGAAATGCTAATATGGGATGCAACAGGGAAAGCTATGCATTTAGGGCAAAAGTTCTTTGGACAGTTTAAGTAAGGACGTTCTAGACCATATCAGACAATGACAAACTGCAATGCAAAATATGATTTCTAACAGGTAGGGTAACATGGGAACACGTTATGAAAATATGCAAATGACTTTACGTTTCAATAATTGCGGCAAAAGCATGGAAAAATTAACATATGCAAAGGTGTGTCTTTATTGAAGCAAAAGACAGAAAAATAGAAAGGTGCAAGTTTTAAAGATTTTAGAGCAATATTTACCTAGACTGGTGTGGAAACCAAACCCTGGCCACGGGTCAGTTAAGGACAGGAAACCCTCAAGGAAGGATACCCCTCAATGGACAGCAGGTGCAGAATGGACACCCAGGACAGGACAGGAAACCCTCAGATTAGGAATCAGGACAGGACCTCAGGACAGGACCTCAGGACAGGACCTCAGGACAGGACCGCACCCGCAGTTTGGAAGCAACGCCCGCGCTCCACCCTCTCTGCAGCTATCGATCAAGACCCCGATTGGGTCAGCGAACTCCCAGCCAAGTGCTCCGCCAGCACTTTAAGGTTCAGTAAAACCTTAGTCTATGGTCAATTTCGGACAGAGTGCTCTGCAGCTCTCTGTATCTTCAGTCACCTATTGAGTGCGTTGGGTCAGTGACAGGTCAGCTAAACCAGACAAGTCGGACGATTTCCCTAGGTGAACCCAGGGAAGATATACAGTTTGGGGACGGTGTACCACCCCCCAATGTTGCAAAGTGTCAGAATCCCTCAATTTGGATTGGTCCTAAGGTAGGATTTGGGTAACACACCAATCAGAACACACTATTTGGATGCCTACTTTGCATCTCTGGGTACCGCCTAGCGAGATTGGGGTTCTCATGAGAAAGTCCAGGGAAATACAATGACAATTTAACATTGTTTCAGAATAGGGACACATGACTCCGTCCTGCTGAGTTCGCAGGTCAGTTTCTCAGGAGCATCTTGGCCATCCCTGCCAGCTGGCTGAGTTCCACCAGCCAAGGTTGACTTCTCCCCAGGCGGACGGTCCTGCGCAGAAAGGACCTCCAAGATGGCTTTCGGCTCAGTCAGACCCCCATTTCCCGCGGTACATGAAAAGTAAGCGAGAACAAATTAATACATAGAAATAACGATATGAAAACACATCATTGATTTTGTACTTTCAACTTATCACTATAAAAATATACTATGCAGTCTAAATGTTAGCTACATATACACAGGCACAAGAGCAATGGCACGAGCAGTACCACGTTATTGCCAAAGCTATGTATTACGCATGCGCAACTATTTCCCTCCAAACCTGCAAACACGTCAGGACACGTGAGTGTGACTGACGCATGCGCAGAAGCTATTTCAAAGCAGCGGCCATTTTATGGACTCGAATTAATCGTATTAGGAATACATATATGCAAGCTTCATTTACCTCGTTTCAAACATGAAATAAAGGTTAGTAAGACGTACAAATTATTACTTGGTTACACATGAGCGAGGTTCATGACAAAAGCAAGTCGCAAATGCGAAGCTCTGCTTCATCAAGATAAAGACACTCAGTGTTTCCTATTTCAGAGCAGACTGTATATGAGAGGATTGAGTCTCCAGAGCTACTTGGGAAGAGCAACCTAAATACTCTAATCCTACACGTTCAATAGCCAAGCTGGCAGACACAACCTTTTTACCATCTGGTGAGACAGCGGTGGAAATTATAGAGTAGAATTGTTGCAAGGGAGATGAAGAAACCGACCCTTCGATAGACCCAGAAGGAGAGGAAACCAATGACGTCTGGGCCAGTAAGGAGCAATGAGCACAATCTGAACCTTTTCCATCCTGACCTTCTGGAGGACGCTTGGTAAGAGGGGAGTCGGAGGAAAGGCATACAGCAACCACAGAGGCCACGGGACTGACAGAGCGTCTACTGCCCATATCAGGGAAGATGACATTTCTGTTCAAAATAGAGGATATTGTGCATTCCCAGGGGAGGCAAAAAGGTCCAACCAGGGTCTTTAGACCTCTTGACAGACCAGGTGGAACTGAAGAAGAGCAAAGAGGGAGTTCACTGAAGATGGTAAATTCCTGCAGAGACTGTCCGCCCAAAAATACATCTGCCCCTGAATGTACACTGCTCTCAGATCCAGAACATGTTCCTCCGCCCAAGAACAAATCAGGGAGGCAATCTGATAGAGGGACAGGCACCTTATGCCTCCCCGCCTGCTCAGGTATGCCTTGCCACTTGATATTCTGTTTGAACCACCACATTCTGACCCTTTAAGGACTCTGGAAAGGCTTTCCTGATAGCCATGCATTCTCTCCAGTTCGAGGACTAGCGACATTCCTACTGAAACCAAGGGACCCGCCTCTCTTGTTGATTGAACGCTGCTCCCCACCCCCATTTGCTGGCATCCGTAGTCAAGAATACCGAGGAGGTAGCTGAAAAGGGACTCCTTTCAACAGATGGGTCTGAACCAGCCAAAAATTCATGGTCATCAAAAACTGGGAGGCAAAACCCCATAGGTCTCTATTAAGAGCTAAGACTTCTTTAAGCTGGTCAGATTCAATAGATCTGCCTTTACAGCTCTCTGGCTCCTCTGCATCCTCCCCTAATCTCAGTCTTTTTGCAGTGAGTTATTTTTGCTTTATGGCTGTATCAGAATCCTCTTTGATGAGAGACGGCAGATCCCTTCTAGAAATGTGCAAGAATTCTTCAGCCTCCCCTTGTTCAGGGGGCTGAGGGTTCTTTTGTTTTTCAAGGCGCTTTTCCATGGTATGTCCACTGGAATCACTGCAATGCACTAATGCAGTGTTTGCTGACTGTATTTATAGTGCTATTAGGCAGCCATTCCCGTGCACACGCGGGCCATGTCATGACACCGCAGGGGCTCGGGAAGCCGTACTCCATGGCTCCAGAATGTCCAGAACCAAGAACGCAGCTTCAGCCCCCTGCCCCAGCTCAGCACCTAAGCAGGGAGTGCACCTCAGGCTGGCAGACAAAAAAGAACCACTCGTTCCAGTGACACCGCGATTATAATAAAGAGCCGACACAGGGCAGGCGCAGACTTGTAATTACACGAGAAACTGCTAACTAGATAACCTAAGAAGATAAAGTGAATGTGCCTGCTTACCTGCACCGTGATAGGAAATCAAACAGAAGGAGGCAGGGGGGAGGAGTTCACTTATAAAAATACAAAAATAGAAGAAATGCGCCATGCGTGTCGTGAGAGGCACATACCCTCTGATGTTAGGACTGGAACAAGGAGGACCCCATGAGGGGTTAATGAAGTTGAACATGCACCCCTGCCCGACCCTTGGCCTGCATTTCTCCAGTTTGTGCATACTTGACTGCCTCTTTCATTGACCCTTTGATAGGAAAGCTAGAGGGCACATTTTAACCACGCCTTGTTTTATTTGCTTTCAAACAAGCTCACCATCAGGGCATATATTTGCTTGTAGAAACCGGATAAGTATTTATGGTAAGCTTAAGTTTGCTTGTGACTCAGTGAACTGCTTTCTGTGTTTTAGGACATGGATCACGTTCCCTAAACATGTGTATTGTAGTTGAATTCATAACCCTGATGAGGCTCTGATGTGCTGACCATTCATGTGGGGGGATTAGCTTCAGGTTCTTAGGTGGCCTTCATCTCTAGTCAACTGTTGCCCACGGTCTCCCTGTGTGGGCGCTTGTATCTGTTGTTTGATCAATGTGATCCTGCATCATCTCTTTGGTAAGGCCAATGTCTTTGTGCAGGAATCAGCAATCAACTCACCACAAGACTTCAAAGCATCCAGAATTTGGCAGCTAGACTTACCCTTAACCTCCCATGCAGACCCTACATCGCAACACAACTCGGGGAGCTCCACTGACTCCTGATACACAGACGCGCCAGTTCAGACTCCTTACTCGGACTTTCAAGGCATTACACAACATCGGTCCTGTTTACCTAAACAGTCGCATCGCCTTCTACAAAACCTCCAGACTGTTCAACTCAACCGGACTCCTACTTGCACACATCTCACGCATACATAGAAATGGATCCCGAGGCAGGGCCTTCTCTCTTCTTGAAATCCTCAAGAAGCTGAAGTCCTGTCTCTCCGAATAGCTCTGCAAACTCTAGGCCAGTAACCACTATCTAGGTAAAAACTGTACTCTTTGTGGATAAAGACTGCAATCTGTCTTGTGGATCAATATTCTGTGGCTAAATACTCTGCAAACTCTGTGGGTAAGATTGCAAACTCTAGTTGAAACCTGTTAAATGTGTGAATAAAGATTCTGCAAACTCTTTGTGGATAAATATTCTGCAAACAATATGTGGCTGCTCTGCAAAGTACATTAATAAAGAGTCTGCAAACTCTTTCTGACTAAAAATACTGCAACTGTGGTATGGATAACTTCTATAAAGTCATCAGATTATGAGCCCTACTCCCCTTATTCCTATCTCAGGGCCTCTTTTATCACCAGGTGGCCTTTGATCTTCTCAGAATATTGGCAGATGTGTACACATGTTACGTCATTGTAACCTATATCAAGAACACAACCAGGGGACACAAATCATTCAGGCACCTAGATGGGCTGTGCTATGAGGCAGTTTAAATAATGGGTCCAGTTCTTGAAGTCTATTCCCTTACCTATTCAACAATTAACATGCAAAGTGTGTAGGCACAAAACAAACACTGGGTTTGCAACATACTTTTTTTTTAGCTAGAGTGTTTATTTTTTATGATTTCATGATTATTAATAATACTTTTTTAAGAGTCTGGTTTGCTTATATCATGTAAATGCTGTTGGTATCCAATGACTATATTACCATTCATGAGCTCCCATGAAGTGCGTAGTATTTTCCAATATGTGGCTGCTCTGCAAACTACATGAATAAAGATTCTGCAAACTCGTTCTGACTAAAACTACTGCAAAAGTTGTGTAGATAAATATTGTAACTGTATGCAAACAAACATTGTGGGAGCTCTACGTGGATGAAGATTTCAAACTCTATGTAGAAAGAACTGCAAACTCTTTGTGGATAAAGACTGCAAACAACACAGATTTTATGTTTTTAAGAAACATTATTTTCTAGTTTATCCATACAATACCATCAGTAAACAATCATGTACAGATATGGTACTCCTGTACGACATATGCAATCCCAACTATGGGTCAACAGGTTAAGTCAAATTTGCTAGCTTGTGGCAGATGTACTTTAAAGTACCCAGTAGCATTCTGTGTGCCTAAACTGACCAGACCAATCATGGTGAACTACAAGTGAACCCTTGCAGGAATGGGGATTGACATTCTGCCACTATGCCCATTTTGAATTGAGAACTCTACACAATTTAAGAGATCAAACTATGTGACTAGGGGTCATGCAAATTCTAGACTGTAATGTTCCTGGGCCGCAATAATCCACGCCTCCCTCCTCCAAAGCTCAATTCCTGACTCGCTCAAGGCTGGCCAAGTTGTCCCCATCCTAAAAAAACCCACGCTGGACCCTGCTTCCGCTGAGAACTATAGACCCATTTCTAACATCCCACTCCCAGCCAAAGTTCTGGAAAATTGTGTACAACAGCAACTGAGCCTACACATCAACAAATATCACTTGTTAGATGACTTCCAATCTGGGTTCAGATCAGGCCACAGCACTGAAACCACCCTCCTCCACATTGTAGATGACGCTCTCCAAGGCCTCGACCAAGGCAAAACCTGTCTCCTAATCCTCCTAGACCTTTCCTCTGCCTTCAACACGGTAAGCCACCAATTTCTCCTGGATCACCTCAAATTCAGGATGGGGTTGGAGGGCACCGCCCTTGAATTGGTTAGATCCTTCCTCCAAAACCGCACACAGAGAGTCCTCATCAACGGTAATCTATCCACCCCATCTCCGGTCACAGCTGGAGTTCCCCAAGAATCAACCCTCTCACCTACCCTCTTCAACCTTTACCTTGAACCTCTTAACAAGGTTATACGTGCCACTAACATCCATATGTATGCTGATTTTTTTTTTTTTTTTTTTTAAATTTGTTTTATTGTTGCATCAAAGTAAACAGGTACAGGAAAAGTTATCAGCCGACTTGGCCTCAACATTCGGCCATGCGTGCAACATTTTTGGATTATACAACTGGTGCAAATATACAATTCCTTGATCAAGCCGTGCTGCCATGTCTATCGGTCGGGAGACGATGAACCCGCATAGCCAAGAAAATAACCCAGTGGACGATAACATGTAAGTAAGGTCCGGTCTCTAAGGCGTTGGATCGGGGCCTGTACTGCCCATGAACGGTGCTACCAGAGAACAGGGGGGAACAAAACCGTGGGAGGGAAGCGTGCGGGCGCCAGCAAGGTCAAAGTAGGGGGGATACTAGCGGCGGGCATCAGGGGGGGGGGAACCCAGTGGGTCAATCAGCCTGCGTTCCAGAGGGGCGAGCAGGTGGTCAGGAGCGTGGTCCGGGGAGGGGGGGGAAGACATCAGGCAGATGCTATCGGTCTTCACGGACTGGGAGGGGAGGGGAAGGGGTAGGTGGGTCACTCACAGTGAAGGACTGTCGGAAACTGTGGAGGAGCATGGCCCATTCCATGGATATGGGAAATTTACGCGCACCCCTGGCTTCTTCCTCTCTAAGAGCATCCTCCTCCGCCGCCGCCCATTTACTGACCGCCCCCGTCCAGGCTGCTATAGGGGGACCCTCCGGGGACCGCCAGCGCATGGTAATGCATCTGTTCGCTAATAGGAGCGCTAAGGACACGAAGCGTCTGTGTACTGGAGCCCGCTTAGGGACATGAAAAATGCCTAGTGCGCTAGACTCCCAGGTGGATAACGTGGTGAGGCCAGTCAGTTCCGACAAGGTGTCATGTACCGCCCGCCAAAAGGAATGGAGGTCGGGGCAGCTCCAAAACATATGACGAAAATCTGCAGTAGGGGCGCAGCATCTGGGGCATAGGAAGGACGTGGAGGGATAGAATTTCTGTAAGCGCGCTGGGGTGAGGTACGCCCTGTGTAGGATATAGTATTGGATATTCTTGAAGCGGGCATTCCTAGAGACGCGTTTGGGGGCCTCCAACGCCTTAGTCCACTCAGAGTCGTGCAGCGCGCGGCCTATGTCCTCCTCCCATGTAGCGCGCAAGGTCGTCAGGGGAGCCTGTGAGAGTTCTCGGATGGATTTGTACAACCAGGTGACCAAATGACGTCCCACCCCCATACGTAGGATAGTGTGTATGACTGGATGCGTGTCTGGCTCGCCCGTGCGAAGGTCGAAATGGGGTCGGAATCCCTCAATCAGCTGTCGATATCTGAGAAATTGGCCCGGGGGGAGCCCATATTCAGCGGTCAGACGATCAAGTGATTTTAGCTGGCCTTCCTCAAAGAGCGACTCCAGATCCGTGATGCCACAGAGCGACCATCCGGCGAAGAACGAAGTCGCGAAGTAAGAGTCTTGCCTGGGGCTGCCTATCAGCGGTAAGAGCGGAGAATACGGAGGTCGAGCGGGGGACATTCGGTGGATCCGCATCATGCACCGGCGCGCTATCGCCACTTGGAGGGGGTATGTGCGCCGTGGCTTGGTGCCCGGGAGTAGTAGACGGGTGAGTTCCGGGGTCGCGATTCTACCGGTCGAGGTGACAGTTTCCTGAGGGTAACGGTCCGCCGTCCAGTACGACAGCCACTGGAGCTGCGCTGCAAGGAAGTATGACTCGAAGGATGGAGCTCCGAGCCCTCCCAGCGTCGTGGGAAGTTGGAGGGTTCGCAGGGCGACCCGGTGTCGGCCCTCGCCCCAGATAAGGGTCCCTAGGAGGGAGTCAACGTCGCGGAAAAAAGATCTGGGCGGCACCACTGGCAAGTTCGTGAAGTGGTATAGGAGCCGAGGGAGCATTATCATTTTAGCCAGTGCAATCCGACCTATTGGGGCTAGTGGGAGTTTATTCCAGAAGGCCACCGCTGGGCGCAGGCTGGCAAGTGCTTTGCAGTGGTTCCCCGCGAAAAGGTCCGCTGGGGAATGATACATGCGGACACCAAGGTAGCGGGGGGCTTCCGTGGACCACGAGAGTGTATGTGCTCCGAGCTCGACGTCCCGGGGGGGTAGACTCGGGTGCAAGGGGTAGACCGTGGACTTGTCCCAGTTCACCTGTAATCCGGAGGCATTCGCGAATTCCTCCAGTGTCGCCCCAATAGCGGTCAGGTCCGTTTCAATGTCTCGGACGTATATGAGGAGATCGTCCGCGTACATGGAGACACTGTGGGTGCTGTCCGCTAGCGGGATACCCCATTCCGCGCCCTCTAGGCGTAGTCTCACCGCCAGCGGCTCGACCGCCAGTGCAAATAAAAGAGGCGACAGGGGGCACCCTTGTCGCGTGCCTCGCCGAACCTCGAACGCTGGTGATATGCGTTTCCCGATGCGGACACGTGTAGTCAAATCAGTATACAAGAGGCGCGTGTATGCAACAAGCGTCGGGCCAACATTAAGGCGCTGCAAGACCGAGAAAAGATAGGGCCAAGTGAGGGTATCAAATGCCTTCTCCAGGTCCATAATGAGACAGGCGGCGCGAGGAAATCTGCCACGCACCTGATCCTGTACATGGAAAACTCGGCGAAGGTTCTGGGAGGTGTTCCTTCCCGGAACAAAGCCACATTGGTCGGGGTGGACCAGTGGGCGTATGACCTGTGCATAACGATCAGCTAGAATTTTCCCCAAAATTTTACAGTCGGCCGATAGGAGCGTGATGGGGCGGTACGAACCCATGTGGAGTGGGTCTCTGTGGGGCTTAGGGAAGGTGACGATCACGGATTCCCGCAGTGACTTGGGCAATCTCCCCAGCTGAAGGGACGCCCCGAACACCCGCGACAAACGGGGGACCACCAGGGGAGAGAACGTCGAGTAGTATTCCAACGGGAAGCCGTCCAATCCTGGCGCTTTATTCCGGGACATGGCACGAATCGCCTGGGTGATGTCAGGGGGTTTTATCTTGGTGTCGAGGGTGTGCTTATCTGCTTCCGATATTGTAGGTAGCGTCAGTGGATCCAAAAAACTGTCCACGGTAAAAGGGGAACAGTGGGTCGGAGTTCCGTACACTTGTGTATAGTGTCGCTGGAACGCCAGGAGGATATCGGCTTGGGAGCGCACCAGTATGCCGTCTGGATTGATAATATCCGTGATCGGCTTGATGACGGTATCTTGCCTCGCCATCCAGGCAAGGAGCGCGCCAGTTTTGTCTCTGTCCTTATGCACCCTAGAGGCATAAGCTCTAAAATTGTACTTTCTGAGGTCAGCGCAGGCCGCCTGATAATCCGTCTTAGCCTTGGCCGTAAGTATGGCGTGCTCCTCGGAGTCGTCAGGCTGTGTAGTGAGTGCGGCCAGAGACCGCTCTGAGGTCTGGAGCATCCGTTCCAGGGTGCGGCGAACCCCGACTACCTGTTGGATGCATTCGCCCCTGGCCACCACTTTAAAAGCGTCCCATTCCACCAGTACTGACGACGCCGTGTCTGTGTTGTGTGCGAAATAGTATCCATATGTATGCTGATGATACTCAAATCTACATAAAAATCTTTTCCCCTGAGGACATTTCCTCCCCGAATGAGGCCTTGAAGCTAACAGTCCACTGGCTCACCGCTAACCAGCTTAAACTCAACGCAAATAAAACAGAATTCCTTCTGATCTCTACACCCAAACCCAATCCAGACACCCAGGGATGGATCGAGTCAGCACTAAACTGCCCTTCTACCATCGTTAACTCAGGGAAATCCCTTGGAATAACCTTGGACAGCAGCCTGAACATGCATGGCCATATAAACTTGATGGCCGAAAAGGCTAGATTCCACCTGAACTACCTAAGAAACCTGAAACCCTTCCTTGATGTGTCCGACCTTAAAACGGGAGTACAGGCACTATTCATCTCTAGATTAGAATATGGATGCTCTACCCTTGCAGGGCTAACCAAAAAATCTCTGGCCCCATTGAAAGCCTGCCTCAACACCGCTGCCAGACTACTAACCGGCTCAAAGAAATTCAACCACATCTCTCCCCACCTCAAAGCGCTGAACTGGCTTCCCCTAGATGCCAGAATACAATTTAAACTGGCCTGCATTACTCACAAAGCTCTGTATAACAACTCCACCGGCATTTCTGGCACAAAAACTCGTGGTATCAGGTGGACCCAGAAACTCCCGCTCTGCCAAAGACCTACTGCTGCAACCTGCAAGCTTCCGGAAATAGAAAACCTACAACCGGGCCTTCACTGGGGCTGCGCCAAGGATTTGGAACTCTCTCCCACCCTCCATCAGAAGACTTCCGTCCTTGGCAAATTTTAAGAAGGAGACAAAAACCTTCTTAATGGGTAAATACCTCGCCTAACGAACACGTTACATGATTATCCTTCTATTGACATTGAGCATTCCCCCAAGAGTTGAGACTATGTACTTTCCTGTACAATGTATCTTCCTATTGCAATTTCCTTCCCACATGCAGCTGGAACTTGACTACTTGTTTCCTTGCATTATTTATCCTCTTTTTTACCCAATTGATCCCTTTCCTTCCCTTCCCTTCGCTCTGTACATCTCCCTTAATACTGAAAGCGCTCTGATACCCTCACGGGTCTGGTTCGCGCTCTATAAAACTTTAAAATAAGTAAATAATAAATAAATAATTTGGATACAGACTGCTAACTGTGTGGATAAAGACTGCAGGCTCTGTGCAGATGGAGTCAACTCTGTGTGGATTAGGCCACTGAACTCTATTAAAGATTGCAATCCCTACACAGACACAGAAAGCAACCTCAGTGTGACTAAAGCATATTCAGGCTTTACCTGGAATACATAAAGAATGCAAAGCCCACATAGTAAAGATTACAGATTATTGGTAGATTAATACTCTTCAAATTCTTAGTGAATAATGACTTACAGTTCTAACTCTATATGGATAAAGTCTGCAAACAGCCTTTAAATAGGAATTGTAAACGATGTAAATAAAGACTCTGGAAACTCTCTGCCTGCTTTAGATATTGGCGGAGAGGGTACTCCACTGCAACTGCGACAGAGAACCCTTTCCACCAAACTGAAGATTTGCCCACTTCATCTGGATTCACGCGGACTTTCAGAATGTCTGCGCTGAAGACTAATCCTCCTCTGTCGCTGACATACACTTCTGATGGCCTGGAGGTATGGCCATTTTGTGGCACTCCCGACTTAGAGAGGGCGGCTTTCACTGTCTGTCACTACCACCTACAATCTGCTAGTAAAGGCAGCAAATACTGCAAAATGACCCCCCACCAAGGGAAACAACTCCCATGATAAAGGGGTCATTAGTTTCTTTATTTTTAAAAACAAAATCCTGTTTTGGGATTTTGTTTTTGAAAATTAAAAATAACAGTTTAACATTTTGATGAATGGTAGTATCATGTTGGCGTAGCTGTCCATCAAACTTCTAATAAATTGACAGCAACTGCCATGGTGCCTCTTGCCACTGTAGGAGATGTCTGGCAGGCCGGTGGACATCTCTAGATTTGGAGGGCGGGTACTCCTTCAGGACGACGGAGTATTTTACACCATCTCCCTGGTGGAGTATAGACCGTCCTCTGCGGTCTGAATTGGCTCCTCTGTGATGATAAAGAAATTGCAAGCTAAGTGGAGAAAGGCTGTAAACCATACACATATAAAGGCAAGAAAACCCATGAGACTAAAGACTATACGGACTCTACCTAGATGAAGACTGCAAAGGTCATGTAGTTAGAGACTGCAAATTCCATGTAGATAGAGACTGAGAAGCCTACAATCACAGAATGTTGAGCTGACGCCGAGTCGCTTCGCCCCATATGTTGAGTTTATTGTCCTACCCCTAACACAAAAAAGCGATATGACGTGACCTGAACTGGCCGCATTCTATTGCTTTTTTCAATGACTTTCAGCCATGCTTAACGGCAGATGTGCTGCTAGACAACATGGTTAAAAGACATTCACATTGACAAGGCCAATAGCTCGGGCATTGCCGAGATCTATTTGCTTTGACCAGGCTTGTTCAGTGGTGTCTTGCTAAACTAATGTGGAAGTTGTAGTAAGAAACATTTGAGGAGCTTTAAAAGAAGTGAGGATGTGGCGTAATGACCAGAGCTGTAAACAGGTGAACTAGGTTCAAATCTTGGGGTCAGCTGAACAATTTGTGATTCTGGGCAAATCACTTGCTCTTACCCCTGCCTAAAACAATGAATGTGTCATTGTGTAATGTAACTGGTGAGCACTGAAAGCGCTCCAATACCATTGGCTGGTGTTAGCACTATGGCAAGATGGAACCAGCGCTCTAATACCATCGGATTGTGCAAAACAAAAGCAGCAGCGACAAGGGAGGTAGTGGGAGGGATGGGTCAAGCAGGGAAGCGGGAAAGGATAGGGAGATGGGCAAGCAAGAACAGGAAAATTAAACCTTAATTGAAGAAGGATCATCAACAAAATGAATGTGTCATTGTGTAATAAAACTGGTGGGCACTTAAAGCGCTCCATCAGCTTGTGTTCGCATTATGGCGAGACCGATGATGGAGAGAGCACTCCGATACCATTGGATCGTGCCAAAAAACTAAGCGAGTACTTTTCATGTTTTAACAACTTTTTAGGAAATGCATTTGTTTATGTACACGCACATGCATTCTAGTGTGTATGTGTACAAAGGAGACTGCCTGACACAACTACTCCTGTGGAGTGCTTGAAAACAAAGAATATAATAGCTCCACAAACCGGGAGTAGTGTAAAGAGACATGTACTTGATCTATGCACTATGCGAGGGCCAAACACAAGAGGGCATGACACCCCCATGCCATGATGAATGGCATCAAAGAAAATGAGAGTGCCGCTGACATTTACCAATGATAGGAGATGGACGGCCTGTAATCCCACATATAGAACACAACTCATCTCTACGAGACAGTGCATGCGCTGTCTGGCCAAGACCAAAACATTTACATGGGGTTTTAAAACATACTTAACAGTACAGACGTACAGGCGTTAGCACCAATAGCACCAGTAGAATTATTTTACATTACACAATGAAACAAAAGTTATAACAAAATGTGTATAGCAGAAATGGTTAATGAATTGCAGTGATTGATAATGTTCTCATCAAGACAGTGTGATTCAACATTTACACCTTAGTTATGCCAATAATTGATAATGCCCTCAGTAGGACCGCCTGTATTAAAATGCACAATGCACAATGCAGTTATTTCAGCTATTCAAATGATGTGGAATATCTACATTGTGACGGATTATTCAATGTACACATGTTATAGCAGCTTCATGAGGGATGGCCATGTCAACAGACGTAGCATACATATTTTGGCGATTTAATTTATCTATAGTAATATTATTAAGTTCTTCAGAAGTGACTAATTCACCTTAATGACCCACACCTTGCTCCATACAGGTACCACCGACTGAGCCACATTTAGATAACTCCCCCACATAAGACTTAGGGTCTGACTTAGACTGGGTGAGAAGCCAAATGGTTCCTTACTCTTATCCGGGTTCCATTAGATTTAATCAGCCGTGGTCTGTGCAGGTAACAGCGGTGGGGCGGTGAGGCTGTGTCAGGGGGGATTTCGAGGAACAATGCAGAGGGAAAATTAATTATTTATTTAAATTTTCCCTCCGCACCCATTTTACCTGCACGAACGCGACTGGATTTAATGTGATTTTCTGTAAAAATGTTTGTGATGCCATTGTTATGCTAATTAGTGGGTTTGAACACTTGAAATATCTGACTTCTTTATAGTCAGAGAATGTAGCAAGTACAATGTCTGTCAAATTCTTGTGCATCTTTTTCAATGATCTGGCAACTTTGCCAGATTTTCACGTGAAACTTGAAGGGAGCAAACAGCGTCTCTGTTGTGTGCGCACAGTATCAAAGTGACATCAGAAAGGTTGTGACTTGCGGAAGTACTGACAACTGGTGCTGCGGTGTTGTGACTTGCGGAAGTACTGACCTCTGGTGCTGCGGTGCATGTCACATAAGGTTTTTTTAATACCATTTAGGGTATATAGTATATTATATAGAGAACTAGAACGACTTGCCGCTGCTGCAACCTAAGAATCATTATCGCTTTTATATTGTTGGAGGCTAGCTCCTTTTTAAACTGTTGTAATTGTAAAAATTTGCTCACGATTGTAATTTGCTTTAGAGACTGAATTTTTAGCTCGAATATTGTTTAGTGCCCCCACGCTCCCCATCTCTCGCATTGCTTGCACCATAAATGGATTTTCAAACACATCTCACCATTTAGGTGATTCCCTCGCCGCCTCACGCCCGTCCGCCATCTTGGGTGTGGGCTAGAGATGCTGACACCACGTTTCGGGGGTTAGCTGGCTAGTCTTTGAGAGTGCCTTTCTGCCACATACTATAATTATCTACTAGTATGCAGGCACGCAGCATCGCGCAGGAGGAGCGCCAGAGGAAAGCCCGTCTGTGCCCGTCCGGGCCAGGACGGGCCCAGGGGCCATAAACCCTGGTCTAATCCGGACATACTCGCCTGATGCCTTATGGGCATTAAAAACTGACTCTACCTGTCTAGACGAAGTCCCTTTGGCTAACTTGCAAGCCGATGCCCTGGTGCAGACCACAGGTACAGGCCCTAGGTTTCACTCTACATCTACTGGCCGGCAGTCACATGGCCTAAGATTAGCAATACTTAATACGCGCTCTCTACAAAAGCATTACCTAGAAGTCTTCTCCCTACTGCTCGATGGAGATATTGATATTCTCGCCCTCTCAGAGACTTGGCTTGGCTCCGCTTCTATGCCTGACATCTTGGCCGCCCTACCCCCAGACTATGACGCGATCTGGTATAATCTGATTGTAAAGGGGGTGTGTGGCCTTTCTGTTCAAAAAATGTCTCGTAGTAAAAGAGATTATAGCACAAAACTGCGCCTGTGCGGAGCTGTTAGGGATTAAAGTTTCGTTTAAATCCTCATGTATTGTTATTCTGGTAGCTTATCGCCCGCCGCAAAGCTCACCGGATTTCATTGATATCCTTTTTGAGCTTCTGATGGATTTGGCTTCCAGATACAAGTCCCTTCTGGTGGTAGGTGATTTTAATTATCACTGGGACAAAGTACCCAGAGACTCCACGGAGACTGAGTTCGAAGCTAATCTCTCGGTGCTCAACCTACAACAGTTAGTGGTGGGCCCGACTCACGTGAAAGGCCATACACTGGACCTTGTTTGGTCCTCCTTGCCTAACAGAGTAATAACGGAGGTTAGTCCATGTATTTGGTCGGACCATTTTATGATAAAGTGCTGGGTTCCAGGAGACCCGGTGCGGGCTGCCCCTAATAAATCTCGGAGGAAAATTAAACCTTGGAACCTCTGCTGCCCTTGTTGTCGTTGCCAAGTCCTGCTCTAAGTGTACTGCGGACCTCTCCAGACCCCTGACTGCCTTCACGGACCCGCCCGCCTGTCTCCCGCTGCCTGACCGCTCTGATTCCAGCTAGAGCGGGGCCGCCAAGAGGAGACCGGCGAGGGGCGAACTACATCCCCCAGAAGCCCTTGCTGGGGTCCGTGTCACCGGGGAGCGCCAGGCGGCGCATTTAAATTGCATCAGCCCCATCGAGTGGGGGAACCTCTGCTGCCCTTGTTGTCGTTGCCAAGTCCTGCTCTAAGTGTACTGCGGACCTCTCCAGACCCCTGACTGCCTTCACAGACCCGCCCGCCTGTCTCCCGCTGCCTGACCGCTCTGATTCCAGCTAGAGCGGGGCCGCCGAGAGGAGACTGGCGAGGGGCGAACTACATCCCCCAGAAGCCCTTGCTGGGGTCCGTGTCACCGGGGAGCGCCAGGCGGCGCATTTAAATCGCATCAGCCCCGTCTCGCGGGACGCCGGGCGAAGCCCGGGCCAAGGGCTGGCCCGTTTTAGCCCGTTCTAGACTGTTCCGGGCTGGGCTGGGCCATTCCCCGTGGTTCTTCCATCAAGCTTGACGCATCCCGATAAACCAGGTACCTCTATTTAGTCAATCGTTGTTGCTGCCAGCAGACTGATCGTAACTCTCCAGTAAGAGTTTCAGACCCATTCATCATGACCCGAGAGACTAGAAGTAAGACAGCTACGACCAACGCTTTACTAACCGGCCCGATTGACCGCTTCATTTCAAGGACTAACGAAGCCATTAACCAAAGCATATCCCTTCTAGAGCGAAGAGTGTCACAAGATCTCGCCATCGCCAGAAGGTCGTCACTGGGCCCCTTAGCCTTAGCCCAATCTCCGCTTAAACTGACATCAGATATCCCAGCGTTAATACAATCACCTGTATTAATACAATCATTGCAACCACAGCTAAATATTCTAGTAGAAATCCATTCAATTCCGAAATCCATCGATCTTTCTGTCTCGAATCTCTCACTAGATTCAGACACCTTAGGCAATCTGTAAAACACACCTGATCTCCAGCTATTACAGTCTCAGGATCCTAGCTTAGGCTCTCAGCAAATGGGAGTAAAGGAGGGAGCCGTCCCTAAGCAGAAAAAAGATAAGAAAAAAGATAAGAAAAAAGACAAACCAAGTAACACCAAAGCTGCCCCAAATAACAAAGAAAGAATTAATTATCAAACTGCGCAGGGTTTTTCAAACGCTCCGCTCACCCAGTCTATTAATTTAGCAGATCAACCAGTTAATTTAATTTTTCCACCCACAGTCAACACGGGGGAGTCCTGCAGTTCATGTAGTCTATGTAGTACAAACACCCAGCTTCTGGCAAGCTTTAGGGAAATTCTAAAACATCATCTTCAACCCCTTGAACGCAGCATAATGGCTATTGAAAAGCAACTTGCAAAACTGACCCAAAAACCATCTAGCTATCATAGCATAGTTCAACCAAACACAGGGGCTAGCAAGGGAACCTCCACAAGCTCTAGCGTTCAGGGCGGTCAAAAAGTCTGTGAACCTAAACCTTCCAAGACGACAATACCCCAAACCACACTAACAAACGCCAAGAAGCCTCTCACCCCTGTTCCCCCAACCTCAACTCCTGGAAGTGGGACAATAGATGTGACCTCGACTACTACCCTTACCCAGTTAGCACCCCCACAACTAGTCCCAATTCAGCCTACTTCAGATAAAGGTCCTGTCCAGCCACAACCCCAGAGACCAATTCCATCTCTAATTCCCCAGTACCCCATGTTAAATGTACCAGGCGACGGCAAAAGGGGGTTCAAGTCCAGACGCCCGATTCACCTTCCACGAGAAGCGTCCCCCTTCACCGTCATTCTCACAGGGGTTCCGGAACTCCCGGAAACTACAAAGGAACCATCTTGGTCCCTTCAAAATAAGGTACTAAAGTGGCTTAACATTAACAGGCCAACACAATCTTCATATACCAGCAGAATATCCACTGTACGTAGAGTTTCGTGAATAGGCCCGGAACCCAAGAGTATACAGGGAGACTGTATTATAGTCAACTGTGAAGATCCGACCACTGTTGATTATATCTGTTCATGGCCAGTTTTAGCCAAGAGCGGGGGGATTGACGCTTATCGTCTTTCCTTTTTTTACCCCCCGAAATACAACAACCAATATAACAACCAATACCCAATGGCTCCAAACTGGGAGTATCCCCTAGAGAGGCCCTGGGACTATGAGGGTTCTTGGCTTACCCAGAAAAATAGCAGCAGAGAATGGCAACCCCGGTCGTGGTTTCCAAGCAGAGAGCAGGTTCCTTTGGTGGGGTGGCAAGGTTTTCCAACCAGAAACAGATACGACTGCCTGGAAATGGTCGACTGACCGTTAGCCATTCCACAGTGCACTATTCAGCTTCATGGGGCATTTACCTCTTTATCGACCAGTATGAGAGCTTCGGTAAATTCACCGATTAACACAAATCGGTCACTCATGACTCTTACCTGTGTCCAATCCCCAATATCCTTACCCTGTCCCTCTGTCTCTACAGGCTATGTTGTGGAGGATCCTGAAATCTCTCCTGGTCAAATGCCCCCCTCGACTGAGGGTTCCAAGTCTCTCTTCCACACTGAGACTTGGACTAGCCCTCTCCAACCAACTACGATTGATAATCCAACTACAGCTTCCTTACATACTCACGCATGTGACTCCCTTTTATCTAACGAGATGTCTTTATCCGTCCTATATTGGAACATCGCTGGTCTCCGTACCAAGATTAACCTACAATCTTGGGCGGATATGATCATCGAGAATCACATCCTTTGCCTCCAGGAGACTTGGCTAACGGTCCCCGTCCATCTGGTGGGCTATAAAACTTTCTTTGTTCCAGCAATACAGGGTTTGCTCGGAAGACCTAAGGGTGGTCTAACTGTTTATGTAACCAACATCCTTCCCCTCACAAAAATTACCAGTTTAAAAGAAGAAGTCTGTTACCAAATTTTAAGTATCCATATCGACAATAGATTTGTATACCTTTTGGTAAATTTATATAATAATCTTTCACCTACCGATTGTGAGCAGATAATAAATGAAATCACTACTTGTCTAAAGTCACACCTGAACAAGCCATCATCTCTCCCTTTCTACATCATTTGGGGAGGAGATTTTAACATCTCACTATGCTCTAACTACAGAAATGGAAACTGTGGATTGAATGATGAGATGGATAGCCCTCTGGCCCACTTTGTACATAGCACCAACGGGAACTCTCTGAATGAGAGCCTTTTCACGCTGGAGTTGGACTATGCAAACCTGTTGGTCCACCCTCAAGTTGACTTCTCCACAACATTCCATGGTAGGGGATTGTCTAGCACAATTGACTTTGTTCTTTGCTCACAGAATTTAAGGGGCCAACTGGTAAAATTCTCCACAGGTACAGACAGTTGTAGCGACCACTACCCAAATCGAATCATAATACAATTACAATCAGTATCTCTCCACACAAATGCCAGAAGCCTGTTAACGCAAGAAACGCAAAAAATTGACAAATTGAATAGATTTTCAGTGAAATGGGCTAAAATAGATCCTGACGCAGTAACAGAGAAAGTCCTAAAAAAAAACATCTGTTCCGTTAACGATTGCCTAGACCCCTGCTCATCGCCTCAAATAGTGCTGGCCAGCTTTTGCAGGATCCTGGGAGCAATAAAAGAGGAACTAACTCGCACCACCGCCCGGAAACCATCGGCCGAGGGTTGGTTTAACTCTGGGTGTCGGAAAGCACTTTTAAACCTTAAGGCAGCTCTCCAGATCTCCCCAAGAGACCCTCAAGAGATAGCAAAACTGAGAAAACTCTATAAAGCCGAAAGGCTAAAACGATCTAAAGACATCAAAGCTAAGCTGTGGCTACAACTTCACGACAGCTGTCGAACAAGGGATAGTGGATATTTTTGGTGTGTTGTAAAATCTCCCTTTTTGACAAACTCGTCGTCATCCCAACATCTCGACGTCGCAGTAACTGCAGAAGAATGGGTGGCCCACTTTTCAAGAATCTTTGGAGGACCCCTAACCAAATCAACTGAGGGAAGCTCTACCATCGCTACTACAGTGCACCCAAATATCTTCCCACTAAACATCCGGTTTGAGCATGGAGAGGTGATCAGGGCCCTAAAAATGTCAAAACCAGGCAAGGCCCCCGGTCCAGATGGGGTGCCGGTGGACATTTTTACTCACAATATCGAGCTTTGGTCTCCACTTCTCACCCAGGTTCGGACTGCGGTAACAACTTCGGGTCTTATTGACTCTTGGTCCACGTCCATCCTCCTTCCCATCTTCAAAAAGGGCGACCGGAACGATCCGGTTTGCTACAGACCCATCTCCCTCCTGGATTCCCTGGGTAAGGTAGCGGGACGTCTGCTGCTGGAACGTCTCCAGGAGTGGGCAAAAACCAACAACATCTTAACCGACCTCCAATATGGGTTCCAGGAGGGTCTAGGGACTGTAGAGCAGGCCTTGAATCTTGCTCTTCTGATCGGGAAGTATGTGAACGCTAAAAAGGGCCACCTATTTCTGGTATATGTAGACCTTAGTGCAGCGTTCGACTGTGTACAGCATTCGAAACTCTGGGCTCTCCTTGAAGAAATGGGCGTCGATCCTGCCCTGATAGTATTTTTGCGCGAACTGTACTCCGACGCAACCGCAAGAGTTAGGTACGGGATCAGCGGAGAACTCACCCCCCCTTTCCAAGTTACAAAAGGAGTTAGACAGGGCTGCGTACTGGCTCCCTTCTTGTTCAATCTGTACACCAATGGCTTGGAGGCAGCCATGCTAGAAGGGAGCCAGGATCTTCCACAAATTAAACATCGCCCCATACCAACGCTGATATATGCGGACGATTCAGTCATCTTCGCCAGGACACTGATTCAACTTCAAGTACAGCTTAATAAATACTGTTCATATATGGATTCTCTTGGCCCCAAGGTTAATATAAAAAAGACTTTCGTAATGCACCTTGGCCCTAAAATAAAAAGCCCTAAATCCATTTTTGTCGATAAGACCAAACCTGAAAGAACCCGTGTCTATCCCTACTTGGGCATTTTGGTGGACGATTCTTTGAGTTGGCGGCAGGCTGTGGCAAGCAAAAAACTGCTCTTCTTGAGAGCCAAGGCAGCCCTAGTTTCTTTCTCAAGGAAACTGGGGAAACCGGCTCCCCCTGAATTACTCACAATATACTACGCAAAATGCCACAGTGTGGCAACATATGGTGCAGGGGTTTGGGGCTACGGTCCGATAAGCTCACTCCAAGTGATTGAGAACGAGTTTGTTAAATATCTGTTGGCCTTGCCGCACAGCGCCCCAACCTATGCCTCGCTAGCTGAACTAGGCATGGATTTTATCACGGACACCATCCGTTGCCAACCTATGCTATTGTGGCACCGTATATGGACCAAAGAGGAGTGCCACTTAACGCGTTCCTTAATTTTAGATTGTACAGCCCTCGACAACTGGGAAAAAATACCCTGGCTACTATACATTAGGAACTTTTGTCAGGATATGGACCGTACCAACCTCTTCAATGATCCACCGAGCATGCGTGACATATCGAGAAAAGACCTCAAAAAGTTATGTCTGTCCCACCTAAGAGCGCTCCGATGTTCAGTAGAATTGGCGAAACCCACAAATTCACAAGTTATTGCTATACAGACCCACCTGGGTATCCAACCATATTTGACCTTCCTTCTGAACAATTATGAAAAATATCTCCTTACAAGGTTTCGTTTTAATTCTTTTTTTCGGCTTGTAACCTTTCCGAATGTCCAAAACTGGTCCCCTATCATTACTCCTTGTCCCTGTAATAATGTTTCCCCCCAATCAACAATACATATTCTTTTTTTCTGTAAATTTTATTCTTTTCCCTGGAAGGTTTGGATTTTGCCTTTATTAAGATTAACCGGCCTAAGAACTTGTCGTCCTGCATATCTATCACTGCAATGTCTGGAGTCTCCTTATATAGCGAAGTATGTAGCTGATTTTTTAAAAGCCTGTATTAAGTACCGACGTAACCACGAGTAATTCGTATTTTAGCCTATGCTCTTTTTTGTACATAATATGATTGATTTACTCCTTAAACGTCTTTTAACATTGTTTAATTTTAATGTTTTCCTATGTACTTTTTATGGTTGCAATAACATGTGGCAATCGAATAAAAGTTTATGAAATGAATGAATGACCTTGGAACAAGGTGGAAGCTGACCTTCTAATCACGACCCTGCTCTCCTCTACCCCCCTAAAATGAGTGGTACAGACTTGGATCATGACTCTAGGCTGTTAAAGACCTGGATGCTCGCCACCCTGGATAATCCTGTCCTTGAGCAGTTGGAGAGTATTAGAACTAGAGGGAAAGGAGCCCCATGGTTTGACGCCTCCTTGAAACAGAAGAAGAAAGCTCTTCGTAAGGCAGAGAGGAGGCTGAAATTTTTAAAACCTTGCTTTCAAAATATAAGGCAGACATCCTGGAAAGAAAGGCCGCTTTCTATGAGGGAAGAATTAGGGAGGCGACAAACATACAGCGAGAGACCTTTATGATACTTAGGGAACTCACACAACGAGAAGGGAAAATCTCTGCGTGTGATCAACCAGACTGTGACTCCTTCCAAACTTTCTTTCTTCAGAAGGTACAGGATATCATCACTGACATCAATGCACGGCCAGCTACAAGTATGCTGTCGAGCCAGATTGCTCAGGTGCCATCCATGACTTTGAATAGTTTCCCCTCTATCGACGACAGGTGCCTTGCGGAATTGGTCGGACAAATTAAATCAGGCTCAAATTTAGACCCATGTCCCCCTAAAAAATTTTAAATGGCCCTGCCAGGCATCCAACCCAGGTACTGAGTCTACTGAATAACTCATTAAAAACAGGTTATCTGCCAACTCAGATGAAAGAAGCTAGGGTCTCCCCACTCTTAAAGAAAGCAGGAACGGACACGAAAGCCTTAAAAAACTACAGGCCCATTTCACAGCTACCTTTTCTAAGTAAGATCCTTGAAAAGCATGCCCTCAGCACTCTAGCCGGCCATCTGGAAGAACACCATCTCCTTCATGCCAGGCAGGCTCGGTTCCGGCCCCAACATAGCACAGAACTGGTCATGGCCTCGGTCGCCGATGAGCTGAGAGTCAGGGCAGATAACAAACAGCCATGCGCCCTGATTCTCTTAGACTTATCGGCGGCTTTTGATACGGTCAGCCACACCATCTTGCTGGACCGTATCGCGAAATTGGGGATCACAGGCCAGGTGCTGAAGTGGCTAGAATCCTTCCTGTCAGGTCGAACCCAGAGAGTGCAGCTAGTAGACCAACTGTCTGGGATCAGTGAGGTGACTTGGGGGGTGCCCCAGGGCTCGGCTTTGTCCCCCCTGCTTTTTAATATCTATCTACAACCTTTAGTGGAGGAGCTTATGTGGATGAACTGCGAAATTTTTAACTACGCAGATGATACCCAGCTATTAGTCCGGCTGGATGACACTAAAGAGGCCCAGGAATCAGTGAGGAATCTGCTCAGCTTCACGGTCAACTGAATGACTAACAATCTGTTGAAAGTGAATGCTGACAAAACAGAGGTGCTGGTGATCAGCAACAAAAAGGATCCCTGGAGCGATCTGTACTGGCCCCCTGAGTTGAGAACCACCCCGTCTCCTGGTGCTGTAGTAAAAAGCTTAGGGCTAAGGATCGACGCGGATCTTTCAATGGCCCCTCAAGTCTCCGCTGTCGTCGGATCTTGCATAGGTGTGTTGAGGCAGCTACGAAAGTTAGTCCCCATCTTATCTGCCTCCACCCTGCAATCGATCGTATCCGCCACAGTCATTTCGAGACTTGACTATGGCAATGCCCTATATCTTGGCCTGCCACAGAAGTTGTTGAGGAAGCTGCAGGTAATACAGAACGATGCAGCCAGGCTGATCCACTCTTTGCCTAGAAACTCGCACGCAACCCCCCTGCTTCAGAAGCTACACTGGCTCCCAATGAAATTTCGAATCCAGTTCAAGTGTCTCTGTGTGGCCCATAAGGCACTCTTTGGGAATGCCCCAGAGTACATCAAACAACGTTTGAAGAGGTATGTTCCCGGAAGATCTTTGCGCTCAGGAACAACCTCTAATCTGATTCAACCTAGGTTCAAACTAAAGGAGGCAGGGCCCTGTCTGTGCTTCTCCCACAACTGTGGAATGAGCTCCCACCCACCTTGAAGGAGGAATCACAGCTTATACCCTTCAGTAAGAAACTAAAAACTCATCTTTTTAGAAAGGCTTTCATGACAGTTTAGGCGGTGAAACAGCTGTAGGTTCTATGGGCACCAGTGTGTTATGTTCTTCTGTTAAGCGCTTAGAGACCGGCGGTGATAGGCGCTATACAAATATTCCATAACATAACATAATTTAACATATCAACCAAATATTACACTGCAGGTTGTACGGTAGTCTCCAATTAAGAGATATTGAAATCCTTTCATGGACGTCATTTAGAGGTCGCAGCTGCGACCCCTGGCACTGTCTTTGCGAGCCCTCACATCAGAGGTGGCACAATCAGTGCCTACAACGCAGTAGCAGCTCACCCTAATGGACCGCGTTTGGTGGTCCATTTTCCTAGTTTTCTGTTACATTTTTAATATACAAATAGTCAATAATATTATTCACTTCAAGTATTAAAACAATGGAGTATGATAACGTGGAAATATGATTCTATCTGCCTGTTACAGTAAGTAAAAAATGCTTTTAATGTATGTTGTATGAATGCTTGTAGGTGAGTGTGTTTATCTGAGACAGTGTGTGAATGTGCGTGTATGTTTAAACGTGCGTGTGTGAGTCAAAGTAAAGGTCAAATGGTGTGTGATGTCACTTCCACTACCCCTGGCATTTTTGGTGAATTGATGTCCATGCCCACTTCCTGTTCAGCAGAAAACTTTTTGTGTGCTTTGAACCTTGCTTGTGTAAAGAGGTCAGAGAGGAAGCAACTTCTCATGCACACAGCACGTTTGCTCTCAACTTGGATGACTTGTGAGCATCTGGAGCCAAACTCTCTTTTGTGGTGGTGAATGTGTGGCTGGTGAGCAAGTTGCAATCAGAGGCATAGCTTGGTGGCCATAGTCACAGGACATAGGTTGCCAAATGCACACAGTCCTGCTGCCTTCAGGGTGGTTGACCTATTCTGTATTGTAGTTGCATTCACATAGTAACTCATACCTCTGAAGCCCTGTGGTAGTGCCTTGGAAAATAGGTATCATGCTACACAGCATGTTGCGCTTGGTTGGGAAGTTGTGGGGTTGATAATGTGGCTTATGTGTGAAGTGTTCAGTTGTCACTTTCGGTGTCTGGCAGTGTGCTCTTACATTGTTAAATGTTGCTGTTCCTCAGCATGTAGTGGCGCAATAAGAAGTAAGATACACAACACTTACTTTTATAAACATGTTTTTATTTGAAAAAAATGTCCAACACATGACATAATAAGGCAGTATATGTGCTCCCAATGGAGGTATCCATAAGAATAATATAGCATTTGCTGTACCATGAACCATGTGGAGAAGCATCACATCACATTCCCACCCACGACCTCACTCAGAGAAAGTAAAAGAGGACATCATCCGTCCGCACTTCAAAACAATGAAGTAGCAGTGGGGGTTGCACAACATCATGAACAACATGCTTTGTATAAGTTAAACAGTAAACAAATTAAAAATAATATAGCCATACATAAACTGAGCAGCGGTCATCCATGACAATGCTTTCCCAACAGAAGAGCCCTGACCCGCATCACCAAATGGGGAGGGGGAGGGAGAACAGAGGACCGGGGGAAGGGTGGGCAGTCGCCGACTCCCCCCTCAAGCTTGCATCACCATCCAGATGTCCACGGAGACAAACGTATACTCCCCAACTCAAAGTAACAAGCATTTGCAATGCAATAGGTCTCGCATTTCCGAGAGTTTGAGCTATTGGCATTTACAATGCCAATAGTTGAAACTCTCGCAAATGGGAGACCTATTGTATTACAAATATTTTTTGTGTCAAAGCACCCCGTGCAGCGTTTTCACGTTAATGGAGGCCGCACCCCTTTCTTTACACAAACCCCATCTAAAGAAAGGGACGTGGCTGACTTTAAAGTGAAACCGCGGCATGGGGGCTTTGACAAAAAAAAGCATCTGTTTGTCAAGTTGACAAACAAATGTTTTTTTTTGTAAAAGTGCCCCATGCCGCGCTTTCACTTTAATAGTGGCTGCGCACCATTCTTAAGACACAGCTTGTCAAAAGAATGGGTCACAGCCTCCTTCAATGTAAAAGCGCTGCATGGGTGCTAGTAAACAATAAATAAATAAATAAGTGTGGCCGCAATACTTAAAGCAGACGGCGCTGCTAAAATAAAAAAAGAAAGAAACGCAGCGGCTATAGTTAAAGTGGACTGCCATTAGTTATGAATATAAAAGCGGGTGGCGTGCTGCGAAGTATTGGGTGGAATAGGGGCAAATCAATGAACAAAATAGTGCTCACAGCCAAGATAATGAATTCCATCTACCAAGACAAGTAAAAAGTCCAGTTGTTATGGGAGGTTACGAATGCAGACAAGGCGGTACCAAGGAGGGACTAACAAGCTGATTCAGGAATAAAAAGCAACAATGTTGCAAGGATGGTAACAGGCACCAATTGAAAAGATGAGCTGGACATGGGCGGAGCTTCAAGTCCCTACCTCAATACAGCATGCCTCGCAGAGCAGCGCATGCGCTGTCCAGGCTCGACCTAAAAAGCATCCCCTTGGCCTTACATCTCCAACTGTACAGCAGGTGGCCCGGCCCCAGACCCTGGAAAGCAGAGGGGGATTTGTCTGGATGGGGGGGTGGAGGGGTGGGCCGGCTATGTATGTTTTGGATTGTTGCCTCACCATATTCCCAGAGATTGTCCCACCAGGCTTTCACTTAGTGCGCTCACAAAGCGCACTGCTCAAGCAGTGGAGTTCGATCCAGCACCATCTCCTCGTCCTTTCACCTGGAGGACTCTGGTCATGGAAATCTATGAGAACACGGTTATGCCTCCTCCTCTCTTGAACTGAGAAGCATCCTCCTCTCCCCTCGAGGTCCACTAAATAGCTGACATCAGACAAAGCTTATTTACCTCTCTCACAACCAGGGCAACAGCTCTCATGCAGTGGGGCCATCTGTCCTATGACCAGAGTGAGAATTCTCTGCTTCTCCACACTTCATGGCCACTGGGCGAGAGAAAACATGGAAGGCACCAGCTGTCACACCACCGCTTTTTCTTCCATCACAGTCTGAGCACCATCATGGCGGCCAGCCGTCCTGGCGCCCAAGCAGTATCATAATAATAATAATAATACAGACACTTGTAAAGTGCAACAGCTTCCTCAAACAGAGGTGTCCCGGAGCTAAGCGATCAACAGTATGCAAATGGAAAACCAAGAAGCAAAGCCACAGACCCATTATTCTGCCCTAAAGAGCCAGGTCTTACCTTTTTTCCGAAAAAGAGTATCTGCCTCTATGTTGCGTTGGTCACCTGGCAAGGAATTCCACAACTTAGCTGCCCCAACCGTGAAGGATCTACCTCCTAGGCGGGCCTTGTTGAAACAGGGTGTGCAGAACAGCGTGGGTGGCGACAGGAGCTCAAGAGAAGGCAGCCATCACAGACACCTTGAACTTCATACTTTTAGACAACACTACTAACTACACATTGAATTCCACACTACAGCAGAGGCATGAAGATGAAGTCAACACTCTATAGTCAAAGACTTCCACAGAACAGAAAGTCATTACCACATAGGCTGTACACACATCATCTTTGCACTCACATGAGCTAACAGACTGGCACAATGTCCAATTAATTTTGTACCTAAATATTCGTTTCTCACCACCCATCAAGTGCATAGCGAAGCACCTGCTATTCCAGCTTCAGCCGAGTGCCATTATTCTAGAAACTGAAGTTAATAAATGTCAGATAACCTTACATAGCTCTAGGGTGGGGGCACGAGGTAGCGAAGGGACCAACAAACATGGTTACAAAGAGAAATGACACCAACAACAATTAGCAGTGAGTCTGGATAAAAACCAAACCAAATATGTACCCAAATAGACAACAGAAAAGGGAAAAGTTAATACTTGAAACGAGTTCCCATTAGTCCACCATCGAGACCGCCCTTCATCATCTGGTATCTCTTGTATAGATCAAGGTTCTAAGGAAACCTCTACTGACCTGGCAGGTGATATAGCCAAGTCAGTGGGAGTCCCAACTACTATACCACAAAAGTAAAGATGGTGTGTTTAGTGGGGAACTGAATAGCAGTGCTTCAAAAAAGTGTAAGTGAAAAAAGAAAAAAGAAAGAGGTTCTAAAATTAGGTCGTGATCAGGAAAAAGAACAACTTTAATATGTACCTTCACACTCCTAAATCAATAAAAACAGTGCAATTAGCAGTGTAACAAATAACCGCTAAAATAAGATATAAGGTCGACATGTTTCTGCAGTCACTGGAGCCTATAGATCTCCTGCTGCTTCATCAGGACCATTAGTGCTACTGCTATGTAAAAATTAAGACCATATCACCTGATAAGTGTATGTGTACTCGTCTTCCCGTCCTGGACAGAAATATGAGAAAAGTATATAAGGGTACATATAGAATAAACAGTTTAAAAATCATACGATAAGCAACAAGCATGATTGTGCCTACGCTGTAGAACTATACGATTAGTACTCCAAAGGCCATAGAGAATTATTGGCCAATGTTTAGACAAATGTAGTTTATCTCAATTCAAAATTCTTAATTCACTCACCCAATTGTTGGGAAGGAAAAACCCCACCTCACCCGGCACCAGCTCAGGTAGTGGGTGCACCGCACTACAGAAAAAAATTAATTGAAATGTAAGAGAGATAGTATTTGTACACAAATGTACAAATAATCACATTCCTCATCCGTCTAGTCTATCACACTCCTCATAGGCGCCATGTTTTCTTACTAATCACATCCAAAAACCTTTTGTTTTGGAAAACACATGCTCCAAATATCGAGAGTTTTGCAGTTTGTTATACCAAGCTTTCAAGTTTAGTGACACCGCTCTTCTTTACACTCGAAATGCCAGGACAACCCGCAAAGCTCAGTCTCACTCACTCAGTCATTTGATCTTGTGCCTACCTCTCCGTCGGTACACCGGTCTTCCCTCTGAAGCTCTTTCGTGGGGAGGAATCGACTCGGTGTGCCGGCGGGGAATAAATGCGTCTCCCGTTTCCGCGTTGGGCGTGTGTTACGCGCACAACGCGTGATGACGTCATGACGCATTTGGGCTGTTGGGTAATGTAGTTCTCGTTATTGCCACATAGGACCGCGGTTCAAATCCCCTTCGGGTCTTTTGCTCGGGACAGCAATACAGTGTTAAACATAGCAGATCCTGAACTTAATATCTGCTTCTGTTAAAAACCAGGCTCATAAATTGTAGCGAATTATATCATTGACACAACAATACAGAATCTGGGATTAATATCCGCTTTTATGAATACCCTACTCTTAAATTGTATCTTTAACGTCATGACGCATTTGGGCTGTTGGGTAATGTAGTTCTTGTTGTTACCACATAGGACCGCGGTTCGAATCCCCTTCGAGTATTCCACTCGGGACAGCAGTACAATATTAAACATAGCAGATCCTGAACTTAATATCTGCTTTTTGCTTTTTGTTATAAACCCCCTTGAATTGCAGCGAATAATATCTTCGGCACAGCAATTCAGAACCTGGAATTGATATCAGCTTTTGTGGGTACCCTACTCATAATTCACGGCAAATTATATCTTTAATGCCCTGATTACATACACGCTATACATGTTTGTATCATGTTGGAAATAATTATCTTAATCATTGGTATGATTCTCAAAGTGTCAGAGTAATGTGTTATCCTATAGAGTGAATCTGATAACCATACTGACACTTAGGACAAAATATAGAATTTTTTTCGGAATCAGTTTGTCAACCATACTGACCTCTAAAACAAAATATTGAACAAATGCGTCATGACGTCATCACGCGTTGTGCGCGTAACACACGCCCAACGCGGAAACGGGAGACGCATTTATTCCCCGTCGGCACACCGAGTCGATTCCTCCCCACGAAAGAGCTTCAGAGGGAAGACCGGTGTACCGACGGAGAGGTAGGCACAAGATCGAATGACTGAGTGAGTGAGACTGAGCTTTGCGGGTTGTCCTGGCATTTCGAGTGTAAAGAAGAGCGGTGTCACTAAACTTGAAAGCTTGGTATACCAAACTGCAAAACTCTCGATATTTGGAGCATGTGTTTTCCAAAACAAAAGGTTTTTGGATGTGATTAGTAAGAAAACATGGCGCCTATGAGGTGTGTGATAGACTAGACGGATGAGGAATGTGATTATTTGTACATTTGTGTACAAATACTATCTCTCTTACATTTCAATTAATTTTTTTCTGTAGTGCGGTGCACCCAGTACCTGAGCTGGTGCCGGGTGAGGTGGGGTTTTTCCTTCCCAACAATTGGGTGAGTGAATTAAGTAGTAAATGCCCGGCCTGTGGGGTGGACAACGAAACAGATCTCCACATAGTCTTTTTCTGCCCAGCTTATCATGCCTCTCGTAAGAAATGGATTGTTCCCGTATGCAGAAGCCTGGGTTTCGTGGAGTGCTTGACCGCGCTCCGAGTTCTTAAATCAGATTTGACTGATTACATTGTTTTTGCCGTTGCCAAATACCTGGGAGCAATGTGGTACTTGAGAAGCAAACACCTTAAAGCTGGTCACTGATTACTAACTGACTGTAAATTTGTTTTTGGCAAATTATTGTGCACCAGGATGGACTGTGATGTTTTATTATTTTATGTTTTAATATTTATGAAATGATCTATGTATATCTTTTATGGTGACACAATTACCGAAATAAAGATTTTGATGATGATGAATTAAGAATTTTGAATTGAGATCAACAACATTTGTCTAAACATTGGCCAATAATTCTCTATGGCCTTTGGAGTACTAATCGTATAGTTCTACAGCGTAGGCACAATCATGCTTGTTGCTTATCGTATGATTTTTAAACTGTTTATTCTATATGTACCCTTATATACTTTTCTCATTTTTCTGTCCAGGACGGGAAGACGAGTACACATACACTTATCAGGTGATATGGTCTTAATTTTTACATAGCAGTAGCACTAATGGTCCTGATTAAGCAGCAGGATATCTATAGGCTCCAGTGACTGCAGAAACATGTCGACCTTATATCTTATTTTAGCGGTTATTTGTTACACTGCTAATTGCACTGTTTTTATTGATTTAGGAGTGTGAAGGTACATATTAAAGTTGTTCTTTTTCCTGATCACGACCTAATTTTAGAACCTCTTTCTTTTTTCTTTTTTCACTTACACTTTTTTGAAGCACTGCTCTTCAGTTCCCCACTAAACACACCATATTTACTTTTGTGGTATAGTAGTTGGGACTCCCACTGACTTGGCTATATCACCTGCCAGGTCAGCAGAGGTTTCCTAAGAACCTTGATCTATACAAGAGATCCCAGATGATGAAGGGCGGTCTCGATGGTGGACTGATGGGAACTCGTTTCAAGTATTAACTTTTCCCTTTTCTGTTGTCTATTTGGGTACATATTTGGTTTGGTTTTTATCCAGACTCACTGCTAATTGTTGTTGGTGTCATTTAGAGTCAGGGGGTTTAGCAGTTAGGGTCTTGAAACATTCCCCTGGGACCTTCCTTTGTGTTTAGTTACAAAGAGAAATGTTAATGAAATGACAAAGAAAAGTAGGAGCAGATGGAATGTGAGCAAAAAAGAAGCAAAGCAGGATGGGGAGAACCAAGGCAGAATTAAAAGAACTAAAAGGTAGAAAGGAGAAAAGGAAAGAATGAATGAACAGCTTGGATCTTTGCCTGAGGTTTCGAATTCCATCTTTTCCATCACATTGAAAGATCACCCTGCATCGATGAGTGCCTCCACTTCCATGCCCTCTACCAACACTGTGCACTTTGGGTGACTCTAGATTTATTTATTTATTTATTTTATTTAGAAAGTTTTATAGCGCGCGAACCAGACCCTTGCGGATATCAGAGCGCTTTACACGCAGTGAAAATTATACAGCACAATACAAAAATAACAATATATATCAAGCAGTGAGCGTTATACAACACAATACAAAATACAAATATGTGTTTGTACATAGTGTGCATAAATACAACAAACGAGAGAGGTAGATCAAAACTGAATCCTACGTTGTGCATAATAGGAGACAGAGAAAGGTGCAGGCCGTGAGAGCCTAAGTGTCAACTACATCATCTGCCCCTTCTGACTACATGTTTTCAGCCCCGTTACCAGCCAGGAATCTGTGGACCACAGACATTAGTCTCTGGTCGTGGAACCTAAGTGACAGGGCATCAACTGTGCTGCACTTTGTAGTAAATGGTTTGACCCCCACGGAGACATTCTAGGCCCTTAGCAGACCAGTGAGCTCTGCATGTGTGAGCGCCCTTAGAGTGGTAGCCTCAGGCCCTTGATCTTGACAAAGTGGAGTTTTTTTGGTCGACAGTGGCTTGGGTCTTGGGTTCACCCTATTCTCCATCACCACTTGTTGGTGGGAGGTGGAGGGTAATCCCGTATGAGCCAATGGCAACATGCACTGTATCTACCTGTGAGGACACAATTTCATTCATCCATGTCATGTCAACAATGTGCAGTGACTCCGACACATCTAAAATCTTTCATCAACGCATCTTCTCTGTGTGGCGAGGCT
Organism: Lissotriton helveticus; assembly: GCF_964261635.1. NCBI lineage: Eukaryota > Metazoa > Chordata > Amphibia > Caudata > Salamandridae > Lissotriton > Lissotriton helveticus. The sequence continues at coordinate 1,597,960,269 of NC_136068.1, read as the reverse complement.
GAAGTTAAAGGGCTCAAAATGCACACTGACCCTGGCCTGAAGCAGGCATCAGTGCCCTATTCACAGAAACAAATGTGTGCTACACTGCACCTTTCAAATGCGGTCTACCGCTTCACCGGAATAGTGGCAGAGGGTGGAATGTCGCTCAGTAGCCCCTTGTTCCTTCTTGGAGATATTGTAGGCCTAGTCACAGAGATGTTCAGGAGTCAATAAAGTACTATTACCGATTCACAAAGGCATGTAAGAGTACGTAAAAGAGTCCACTTTTAGTAGTAATTCCCATGCTCATAAATGGTTTAAGGAATCAGCCCCAAAGTAATGGTTGAATGGTTGAAGCCACGTGATCCATCATGAACCTGGAGATGTTTGTTCCAAAACCGAGAGAAGAATCACTGGCATGGGCAAAACTGAGAAATAAAGCTGGAAGGCTGCACATACTTGGGCTTTTCCACCGCCAGCCGCACTGTTCCCATTCCACTCAGAATCTTCCGCAGGGAGGAGACGTTGGTCCTTGCCATGCCATGGATGGGACACTCAGACCAGAAGGAGTAAACTGAAGTACACCATGGGAGAAGGCACTCTTTGCCATGGATGGGGCACTCAGACCAGAAGGAGTACACCCAAGTACACCATGGGAGGTGAAGTCAATACTTGGCATGCCACGGATGGGACACTCAGACCAGAAGGAGTACACTGAAGCACACCATGGGAGAAGTTACTCCTTGCCATGGATTGGGCACGCAGGCCAGAAGGACTACACCCATGTACACCGTGGGAGAAGTCGTTCCTTGCCATCCTTGCCATGCAACAGATGAAGACCACAAGGAGTACACCCAAGTAGATCATGGAAGGAGAACCAGAAGAAGTACACCGAAGCACACCATGGGAGGAAAAGTCGCTCCTTGCCTTGGCATGGATTGGGCATGCAGACCAGAAATAATACCCCCAAGTACACCGCGGGAGGAGAAATCGCTCCTGGCCACGGATGGGGCATGCAGACCAGAAGGAGTACACCCAAGCACACCCTGTTGCAGGTCCAAGGTCATCCTGCTGTGACAAAAAGCCCTGAATGCTATAAAGAGAAGCTACATAATCTGCAAGACATACTGCATTCTGCCATAAACTGAAGCCACCTGGTTGAGGACCAACCCGCTGTATACCTGAGCATTTGCTGCTGTTGGTCAATGCCACCCTGACATAGACAAAAGACCACCCTGCTGAAGTTCACAGCCACCCTGCTATAGCACAGAACTCAGGACGCTGCCGTCCGTGGACGCTTTCACCAGGCACACACACCACCAGCCGTCAGTGCACGCTTCCACCAGACACACACACCACCAGCCGGCAGTGCACACTTCCACCAGGCACACACACCACCAGCCGTCAGTGCACGCTTCCACCAGGCACACACACCACCAGCCGGCAGTGCACACTTCCACCAGGCACACACACCACCAGCCATCAGTGCACAATTTCTACAGGCACACACACCACCAGCCGTCAGTGCACGCTTCCACCAGGCACACACACCACCAGCCGTCAGTGCACGCTTTCACCAGGCACACACACCACCAGCCGTAAGTGCACGCTTCCACCAGGCACACACACCACCAGCCGGCAGTGCACACTTCCACCAGGCACACACACCACCAGCCATCAGTGCACACATCATTTGTTAACGCATCCACAATTAATTATTGTAGTAATCGCAGTATGGCGCACTTTACTTTTAAACATATTCAATGAAAGCGCAGCATGCCACCATTGCTACAAAAATAAATACACATTTTATTTGGCCTACAATTTATAGACATTTGTTGCAGTTGGTGTTGCAATATTTAGCAATGCCAATAGCTCAAACTTAATTATCCCGAGACCTATTGCATTGTAAATGTTTGTTTTTGTATCTCGTAGTAAAGGTATGCGTGGTAAAGGCTGTCGTTGTAACCACGCATGCGTTGCAATGCATGCGTGGTAAAGGTTTTCCTAGAAACGGCCGCGTTGTAGTGTCCGTTTTCCGCTACAGACCAGCCCCGGCCAGCAACAGACTGAAGCCCACCCTGCGTTAGACGAAAGCCCTACTCTAAATATAGGATGAAACTACCGGTCAGAGGCAGAACTCGACCCCCATTCAGGCATAGATAAAAGCACACCCTGCAGGCCAACACACACCCTACAGGCCAACACACACTCTGCAGGCCACAGCACACCCTGCAGGCCAACGCACGCCCTGCCTCTAGAGGTGACCAGCCTTAACAACCCATCACTGAATATTGTGGGATCATTTCAATACAGTGCAAAGTACAGCAGATGAAGGCTCAGAGAAGGGGTGATGGCAAGTGACCTAGTCAGGCTCTTACACCACATATGGATGGGCAGCTTACCCCTTCATACCCTCTGCCCCCCCTCCACCCCACCCCCGCCTAAGATGGGTGGGGTCAGATCACCTGGTCATCCTCTTACACCAGATATGGATGGGCAGCCTGCTCCTTCACACCCTCTGTCCCCCCTGCCCCCCTTGATCCCCCCTGCCCCCTCAGCCCCCCCCCCCCCTCAGATAGTTGGGGCCAGGTGATCTGATCAAACTCATACACCAGACACGGATGGGCAGCCTGCCCCTTCACACCCTCTGCCCCCCCCCCCCCTCCTTCCCCACTCCCCCGCCACAGATGGGTGAGTCAGGGTCACCTGGTCCGGCTCGTGCACCAGACATGGACGGGCAGACCCCTCCCCCTCCTCGCGCAGTCTCCTCCAGCCGGGATTAGCTCACGTCTCCGAGGGATTCTGCTTTCTGCTGATCTAGTGAACTGCGTCACACCACAAGCATCCCAGGGAGGGGGCGGGAAGGGGTGGGAAGGCGAGCGTACTTCACCTGACAGGTGTTTACAACCCAGACAGAATCTGCAGGAAAGAGAAAGAAACATATCAAAAAGAGTGAGGGAATAAAGGGACCGGGAATGGGGGAGGGAATGAAATAAGTAGCAGAGGAGCATAGCGATATTTGAGACATACCACAGGAGACGTGGTAAAGATGTATTATTACTGTGGGAGGGTGCAATACACATAGAGATGTTTCAGAAGAAAGCGGGCTAGAGATATAATGCAGGGGCTTGGGTAGAGAGATAGACAGTGCATAGGAAAAGAGCAGTGAGTATAGAGATATTGCACAGGGGTGGTTGAAATAGAGAGAAGCAAACCATGTACAAAGCATCATGTTCTTGGGAAGCTGATAGTCAGTGTAAATCAACCAAAATGCACACAGAGAATCCCACAGATGAAATATGTCTACACCACACCACTCATGCATAGTGACAGCGGTGGTGTCACAGCAGCAGACCCTCGGGACGTTAAACATCTTCCTTTTAGTCACTGGTCCAAGGGCACTCAAAATGGCTTCAGTAGTGGCTTGTACAGGCTGCAGGCTACCAGTGCCCACTAGCTGTCCTGGGAAGGAGCCTAGCCACGAACACAATAACACTTTCAGCTTAACCACCAACCCTGCATTTATGTTCCTACCCAGTAGCAACGTGAAGTGCGGCATTCCCAGCGTGGGTGGAAAATGCCACCATCTTCAGATATGATATGCTAAATGGTTGGAGCGTCTACAGCTCCTGAATCATGAGGTAAAGCAAACAAGCATTGGCATAGCCAATAGGTCTCGCATTTGAGACCTTATAAGTGTTTCGTTATCCAGCACAATTTCCTTGGTGCAACAACATCAAGTGTTGCATGGCTGAACACTTATAAGGTCCCAAATGCGCCACCTATTGCATTGCAAATGCTTGTTTTATTTGGGGCCAAGATCAGATAATAGATTATTCAAACTTGATTTGGAGCATGATGGCTCATCTTTGAGTAAAATATGGCATCATACAGGTTTTCTTATTTTAAATCATGAAGTTTGCTTTATCTCAGTATTGTGAATAGGGGGGGAAATATGGTTAAATAGAAATACTGTGTACTCAGAACCCTAATGAGGAAAAAAGGGTTCAAATGAAGGGGATTGCCTAATCTTGATGTGTTTGTGTGGATTAGCTAGGAATGAGTGAATGCATTGCACAAACGTTAGAAAAGTGCACTGCACTACATTCACAGAGTTACCCACAGATGTCACTTGTGGTGCTTGCATTAAGAAATGCCTGATTTGTGTGGCATTCAGCCTTACCCTATGGCGCAAAGGCCTACCAGCGTTGAATAGTGTAAGATTTGTACTTAATCTACATCGTCTAGTAGTCAAATTTCTATGTGAACACAAACACACAGGGGGAACTCAGTAGGATGTGTGCCTCCTCTTAAATCCCACATTTTACGTGCAGGAATGAGTATCAGGCGAATTACTGCTTGTCCGTTTGCCTGCCTCTGGTTTCACTTGTAGTAAGAATGTGGGGCAAAGCCATGGCCTCCTTCTTTAGCTGATTTGGCTTTTATTTTGCCGAAACCTAGCATTGTTTGAGGTGTTCCGCTTCAGATATGCCCACTTTGCATGAATTACGAGGAAACTGGCACCTCACAACACAAGGCAGATTTTGAGCTGCAAGAGGGTCAGCGAATGGTACACTAAAAAACGGAAAGTTGATTGCCACCAGCGGTGCAACTAGAGTCAAATTTCAGGGTTTGTAGCTAATAAAAAAATTGGGGCTAATTCTTCCAGCAATTGGCAGAGTCAAGGAGCAGGGGCTCTGGAAGCGGTGAAAGAACAACAAAGCCTCATTAACATGTAAATGGTCTTTTAAAGACCACTGAAATACTCGGGTCGGGCTGTGTGTACGCCCGGAAAGCATCTCAGCCCCGGCTGCCACACACGACGGGGGGGGGGGTTTAGCTGCTGAAGCCCTTTGAGTCCTATGGGCGTTGCGTGCCTGATTGCCACCATATTTTGCTCCTTTTAGTGTTGCGTCTGTTTGCAAACTGTCCGTTCATCATGTCTTATGAGTTACGTAAACTCAAAATATCGAGCATTTCCTGAACCCAAGTCTTAGTTTAGTATTAACATACAGGCAAAGTTGCACAGCAAGAAAAACAACCAGCATTCTGTCCTGTACATCAAAATCATCTTGTTTAGAGCTAACAATGTCCCTGAGAGCAGGGTGGTTTATTTACAAAAGGAGGCGGGTGCATCGGAGCCAGTCAACAGATCAGGACCCTAAACAGAAGCACAGCGGCAGGGGCGGTCTGGTGTGGGCTGTGCACAGTGAAACACTGATGAGGGTTTAGACGAGAGTACGTCCGGAAGCTGCGGGTAACTAAAGTCCGACTGATAGCAGGACACAACGCTTGCCTTGATGCTGGGTGAGCTTCTGTCGTTAGTCAGAGTTAAACACCACAAATTGTGTGCAACAGCTGCCTGTGAAACATATCCGAGTTAGAAATTTTTTGACATATTCCCCCCTCAGCGGAAGGCCGGTGTTGTCATCTGAGCTGCCCCTGCAGATAAATAGTCTTGGCGCGAGAGGAGGAAGTGCCCATCCAGATGTACACCTGTGTCCACATGACACGGAGGCTGCTAAAAATGTCCAACAGTACAATTTGGTATTCTTTTTAAAACAAGACAAGCATGGCAGCGCGGCTGTGAAAGTGACGAAAATGAAAGTAATGGCCAGCGATGCAGAGGAAGAGATAAGAAAGGCAGATGGCGACTGCGCTCGTGCAAGCGAGCCTACACACAAGCTTTAGGCCAGGAAAAGCTTATGGTAGCACTTTGAAAACCCCCTTACTAAAAGTCGAGCAAGCAGCGTATGCGCTGCTCTAGGCTCGACCTAAAAAGTGGTGGATGGATTGCTCAAATTAATCGCAGCCACTGGTAATTACTCTGGGGCGCAATCTAGTCCATGATTTTTTTTCCCACCATACTACCCCAGACAGGAATCAGCCACTTGTGGGACACCCCCGCGCCGCACGGCCACCAGCTGCTGCGTGTGCCCCCTTTCCTCGCTCTCTGCCTCGCTGCCTGCCTCGCTGCCGGCTGACCCTGCTGTCGTCCGTTTTACCCTGTTTTGTTCTAAATTTGTGCTTGTATTTATTTCATAGTGTTTTGCCCGTGTTAGCCTGTTTTGTTCTACATTTGTGCTTGTTATTTTTATTCCTAGTGTTTTGCCCGTGTTAGCTTGTTTTGGTCTACATTTGTGCTTGTTTGGCAATAGTTTTGCCCGTGTTAGCGTCCTCCTTCTGTTTCCCGCCCTCCTCGCCGCCCCCCGTCTTCCCTCCCCGCTCCCCGCTTCCCGCCACCACCGCAGACCCCGCCCCTTTTTTTCTTCTGTTCCCTCCCCGCTCCCGCCTCCCAGCTGCTCCGCCCACCCGCGCACTTGGCCTTATATGGCGACCGTGCGACACAGGTAAGTGTGACCCACTTGTGGGACACCCCCGCGCCGCACGGCCACCAGCTGCTGCGTGTGCCCCCTTTCCTCGCTCTCTGCCTCGCTGCCTGCCTCGCTGCCGGCTGACCCTGCTGTCGTCCGTTTTACCCTGTTTTGTTCTAAATTTGTGCTTGTATTTATTTCATAGTGTTTTGCCCGTGTTAGCCTGTTTTGTTCTACATTTGTGCTTGTTATTTTTATTCCTAGTGTTTTGCCCGTGTTAGCTTGTTTTGGTCTACATTTGTGCTTGTTTGGCAATAGTTTTGCCCGTGTTAGCGTCCTCCTTCTGTTTCCCGCCCTCCTCGCCGCCCCCCGTCTTCCCTCCCCGCTCCCCGCTTCCCGCCACCACCGCAGACCCCGCCCCTTTTTTTCTTCTGTTCCCTCCCCGCTCCCGCCTCCCAGCTGCTCCGCCCACCCGCGCACTTGGCCTTATATGGCGACCGTGCGACACAGGTAAGTGTGACCCACTTCACCCCCGCGCCGCACGGCCACCAGCTGCTGCGTGTGCCCCCTTTCCTCGCTCTCTGCCTCGCTGCCTGCCTCGCTGCCGGCTGACCCTGCTGTCTTCCGTTTTACCCTGTTTTGTTCTAAATTTGTGCTTGTATTTATTTCATAGTGTTTTGCCCGTGTTAGCCTGTTTTGTTCTACATTTGTGCTTGTTATTTTTATTCCTAGTGTTTTGCCCGTGTTAGCTTGTTTTGGTCTACATTTGTGCTTGTTTGGCAATAGTTTTGCCCGTGTTAGCGTCCTCCTTCTGTTTCCCGCCCTCCTCGCCGCCCCCCGTCTTCCCTCCCCGCTCCCCGCTTCCCGCCACCACCGCAGACCCCGCCCCTTTTTTTCTTCTGTTCCCTCCCCGCTCCCGCCTCCCAGCTGCTCCGCCCACCCGCGCACTTCGCCTTATATGGCGACCGTGCGAACGCGCAGCGGCCACGCGCAGCGGGTGCGCCGATTGTGCGCCGAAGGCGCGCCAAAGGTAAGCCCGTCTGCGCCCGTCCGCGACCGGACCGCGACCAGCGCCAGGACCCCTGGCCCACGAGGACCCCGACCGACCCGCCTGACGTACTCCGCCGCCACCCTCATCGCACTCAACACCGGACGACTCCCAGATTGCCACCAAGCCACCCCACGACGCACCCACGGACCTTTCAGCTGCCACGCCTGCAAGTTCACCTGCATCCGGACCTGCCTCGCACCAGCACCCGCCAAGTCGAACACCAGCAGCACCCACCTCAAGTGCATCCTGCTCAACACCCGCTCCGTCCACAGACACGCCATCGAACTCTGGAACCTCCTAGACGCCACAGCCCCTGACGTTGCCTTCCTCACGGAGACCTGGATGAACGCCTCTTCAGCCCCCGACATCGCCATCGCCATCCCAGAGGGCTACAAGATCGTCCGGAGGGACCGCAACACCAACCAGATGGGAGGAGGCATCGCCATCATCCACAGGAACACCATCCGTCTCACGACCAGCACCGACAACACCCTGACCAACGCCGAACACCTGCATTTCCAGATCCACACCAACCCGACCACCACCCTTAGAGGCACCCTGATCTACCGACCTCCGGGACCACGCACACAATTCAGCGAGGACATCGCCGACTTCGTCAGCCCGCATGCCCTCCCCTCCGCTGACTACATCCTCCTGGGGGACCTCAACTTCCATCTGGAGAACAACAACGACCGCAACACCAGCACCCTGCTCGACAACCTCGCCAATCTGGGACTCAAGCAGCTGGTGTCCACCCCCACCCACCTCGCCGGACACACACTCGACGCCGTCTTCTCATCCAGCAAAGACGTCACCTTCAGCCACGCCACAGAACTCCACTGGACGGACCACAGCTGCGTCCACTTCACCTTCAGGAGAACGACGACTCACCACCACCAGCAACAGGCCGCCCGCAGAAGCTGGAACAAGATCACAGCAGACCAGCTCGCCACCTCCCTGAGCCAGCACCCTCCTGCCAGCTCAGCGAATCCCAGCCAGGCCGCCGACAACCTCACGAAGTGGATCAGCATCTGCGCGGACGAGCTCGCCCCGCTGAGAACCCCGCCCAGCAGACCCGGCAGCAAGAAAGCCCCATGGTTCACCGACGACCTCAAGAGCTCCAAGAAGAATTGCCGAGCCCTCGAGAAAGTCTGGAGAAGGGAACCTACACCGGACAACAGGACCACCCTCAAACTGGCCACTCGGAAGCACCACCAGCTGATCCGCGCCGCCAAGAAAACTGCATTCAAGGACCGGCTGGACAACAACGCGCACAACAGCAAGGAACTCTTCAACATCGTGAAAGAGCTATCCAACCCCAGCGCAGGAACCAACGACATCACCCCATTGCAAGACCTCTGCGACTCCCTCGCTTCTTACTTCCACAACAAGATCGCGGACATACACAACAGCTTCAACAAACAACCAACGCACACCATGACCGAACAACCTCCCCCCACCACCACCCTCCACGCCTGGACCCCGATCAGCACCGAAGACACCATCCGCACGATGAACTCCATCCACTCCGGATCACCGACCGACCCCTGCCCTCACCACGTCTTCAACAAGGCCGACGCTGTCATCGCACCCCACCTGCGAGACATCATCAACACATCCTTCGACACCGCCACCTTCCCTGAGAGCTGGAAGCACGCCGAACTCAGCGCTCTACTCAAGAAACCAACAGCGGACCCCACCGAACTCAAGAACTACCGCCCCATCTCACTCCTCCCGTTCCCAGCCAAAGTCATCGAGAAGACCGTCAACAAGCAGCTGGCCGCCTTCCTCGAGACGAATGGATCCCTCGACCCCTCACAGTCCGGCTTCCGAGCCAATCACAGCACCGAGACCGCCCTCATCGCCGCCACCGATGACATCCGAGCCCTGATGGACAACGGAGAAACAGCGGCCCTCATCCTCCTAGACCTCTCCGCGGCATTCGACACGGTCTGCCACCGCACCCTAGTACAGCGCCTCAGCAACGTCGGAATCCAGGACAAGGCGCTGGAATGGATCATCTCCTTCCTCGACGGAAGAACACAGAGAGTCCGCCTACCACCGTACAAGTCAGAGGCCTCCGAAGTCATCTGCGGCGTCCCTCAAGGATCCTCTCTGAGCCCCACCCTCTTCAACATCTACATGAGCCCCCTCGCGGCCATCGCACGCCAACACAACCTCAGCATAATCTCCTACGCCGACGACACCCAGCTGATCCTCTCCCTGACCAACGACCCCGCCACCGCCAGAGCCAACCTACACGAAGGGATGAAAGAGGTAGCCGAGTGGATGACGACCAGCCGCCTGAAACTGAACTCGGACAAGACGGAGGTCCTCATCCTGGGCTCTTCACCCTCCGCCTGGGACGACTCCTGGTGGCCTCCCGCCCTGGGCACCGCACCCAAACCGACAGACCATGCACGCAACCTGGGCTTCATCCTGGACTCCTCCCTCTCCATGACCAGGCAAGTCAACAACGTCTCCTCGGCGTGCTTCAACATCCTACGCATGCTACGGAAGATCTTCTGGTGGATCCCCACCGAGACCAGGAAGACCGTCACCCAGGCCCTCGTCACTAGCCGACTGGACTACGGCAACGCCCTCTACGCCGGTACCACCGCCAAGCTTCAGAAGAGACTCCAGCGGATCCAGAACGCCTCAGCCAGACTCATCCTCGACATCCCACGACACAGCCACATCTCCGGACATCTGAGAGACCTTCACTGGCTCCCCGTCAACAAAAGAATCACCTTCCGCCTCCTCACCCACGCACACAAAGCCCTACACGACCAAGGCCCGGGCTACCTCAACAGCCGGATCAACTTCTACGCTCCCAAACGCCACCTCCGTTCAGCCAACCACGCCCTCGCCGCCGTCCCCCGCATCCGAAGAGCAACCACAGGAGGAAGGTCCTTCTCCTACCTGGCCGCCAAGACCTGGAACTCCCTCCCGACCGACCTGCGCCTGACCCAAGACCACCTCTCCTTCAGGAAGAAGCTGAAGACCTGGCTGTTCGAGCAGTAGCGGCACCCCCCCCCTCCCCTAAGCGCCTTGAGACCCTACGGGTATGTAGCGCGCTCTATAAGTGTCAGTGATTGATTGATTAATATGTAAATCAGTTGGGTCCTGCTCCAATACTCGAATTGTGCCATGTCAAGTCCTTTCTGACTAGGAACACAAGAACCCCCAGACTCATTTGCACACATCAGGGCTCTTTCTAGAGTGGCTTGGTGGGTGAAAAATAATGGCCTGGAATGGCCCGAGCGATCTCCATTGGCTGAGATTCATTCAAACATTCCTTAAGCCATTGTGCAGTTTGTTCCTGTATCCTGGAGCGCTGGAAGTTTTTCATGGCTATACACCGCCACAGGACTAAATTTCATATTCGTGGAATCCTAAAATTCAGGTGGTTAAAAAATCTGATCCATTCTCGAGTATTAAGCTTTGCTGTTCCAGCACCCTCGGTTTATGTCCATTGTGCAACAGTTTTGAGAGGCCTATAGCTTATGGATATTTTCATCTTTGCAGGTCGTGTTGTGCATTGCCTTCGGTGATCTTGCTGAGTCATCTATAACGTGCCGAAAACTGCTTACTCATCATCTATATGCATAAAGCTTTTTGACACTGATGTTTTTGACATTTGGATTCAATGCCAAGACTTTTCACTTGATATCTGCCTATTTGTTGAAAGAGGTCTGGGATGGGGGAAAGGAGAGCGTTGGGGCTCTGAATCTCCTCTGTACACTTCCCCGTGTCCACGGGAGCAATACTCTGTCACCTCCACAATGCCTCTTGTGAACCATAGAACACTTCCCTCAACCTCTGCTGATGGGGCTGGTGAGCTCCACAGTGGGCTGCTGCACTATCGCTCACAGTTTGCAGTAACACCCCTATCCTCAGGAGGGTCAGTACTGCTGCACACAAGCAGGCCCTTCTCAGGACACATCAGGTATTTATTTTCCATGTTTACTTGATAAGTCTCGAGGGTTTGTCCTCTGAGTTTGTCCAGGTGATCCTCTGCCTAGTTGGTGAAACTAATATCCATAGCTTCCTTTTAGGGTGAGTCTGCTGGCACGACTATTATCCCATACGAACTTGCCAGCCTCAATGTCAGAACCTCTGTGTGGGGGGGATGGGTGGGATGGTTGGGGCTACAGAAGCCACCTGCTGGGAGCAGATCAATCCATTCTAATCAATGTATGTATATCGGACTGGGATGCAGTGGGGTCATGGCACTGCCTAACGTGGTCGACTAAATTAAAGTGGGGCACATCAGTGACAGGGGCGAGTAACCATGCTGCAGATGTTGATTGTATCGAAAAGATAACCTAAAAGAGCAAAGTTAAAAAAAAAACAGTAATGAAAACAACGGTTAAAAAAACGGTGATGACAGTAGATCTACTTAAAATACAAAATGTAGAGGTAAAAAAACCTCACATTTAGGAATTGTGCATAAACAAAAATTACCCCTTACTTCAACCACTGTTAATCCCTCCTCAATCCTAACATTAACTTTAATTTCCATTTCACCTTGCCGACTCCGTCATTATTATACGGAAGGGGGAGGGTGGGGGGATTACCCCAAGCCTTACACCGTTACTTACACATTTTATCACAGTAACATCGGCACACCTTTTAACATACCCTTAACCCCAATCCCTTGCCCCAACTATAACACCTTTGCTTACTTATCTGTTACAGTCACCCATACCATTACCCCATCCCTAAATCTTAACCCAATACTAAAACAAATCCTTATCCTCTTACTCATATGCCATACCTAACACCATCCCTCATGCCATATCCTACTTTCCCCTTTACCCCAAAACATTTTTTTTTATTTTGACCCTTTACTTCTCCCTGATCACATCCCTGATCCCAAACCAAAACCATGCATTTTTTACATTTTATGTTTCTTTTTTTTATCCATTCTGCATTTGGTAATCTAATGTTCTACCCATCTCCTGTTTCGTTTCTACTTTGTTTTACTCTTCCTTGCTAGTTCTAATAATTTTACTACCTAGGTGGGCCACTGCCGAAGCCCTAAACACTTTGAGGCACTCTTGTTTTGAGAGAGTATGGCATAGTAGGTACCTCCGTTTAGGGCTATTGCTTCGCAATTAGCCATGATTGATTTGGAAAGGAGCCTTTTACAAACTAGGTGTACAGAAGTCTGAAAGATTTGAGGGCGAGTGGTCTCCGTTGGAGTTCTCAGTCAGACCCACCCTCGCGCTTAACGCGATTTTGCGAATCACAATTCTGTCGCAAAATTCTTGGATTGCTGCGCTGCCCACAATTTTAAGTGAATGTGGTGCAAAAACTAAAGAAACGCGTTTCCGTGTGAAGTTAAATTGTTCTACTTCCCTATATGCGAAAGTGCTGCCACACCACACAAAAGGAAGAAAAGAAAGCAAACGCCACGTGGAGGCCCCTTCTTTTTGTTGCCTGGAGCATTGCACTTGGACGGCTCCACTCCATTTGGCCTCCGACCTACCCCCAGGATGTCTTAACAGGCACAGCGTAGCACAGCAGGTATTGTCACAGAGCTAGAAGTCAAAAGCGTGTACAGAGTTCCCCACACAAGGTAGAGTAAAGTGAGGGAATGACTCTCTCTCTAGGGAGCGTAGGTAGTGTAACAGGGAATAAGATAATCCCTTAACGGAATTGAGGATGCCTCACACAATTCAAAGGTTGGACGACTGTTGCCATCCCACCCGATGATTGTATCGTGTCATCATTGGCCTCCTGCTCCAACGGCAGGCTGGCGGTGCAATGCCTGTCGGGTAGCACTGAGTGCTACACTTTAGCGGAGTTCTTTTATGCTACATTCTGCTTCTTAAGCGGCTCAGCCACACACCGGATTACCGGCTGTCCTGCGATCTCGCCGCTGTGGTAGGGGTAGGTGCCTACAAGCCTAGTGCCTCGAGCGAACAAGGTAATTACCTGATAGCTCTGGCCCCACAAGGACAGTCTGTGGGATCCGCCGACCAGGGACTACGGGGCAGGAAATTACGCAGGATTCGCCCCTGCGACACCGTGCAGGTTGTATACTCAATTCATTCTAACGGTGCAAACTCCCTGCAAGTTGATGAGCATTTAGGTCCTGATGAATTGCCCGAGAGGCATTAAACATGTTGACCGCACCATTAATGAGGGTTGAATGAGGCCAAACCACCTTACCCTTTGTGCCTCGGTACCCCTCCTTTCACTATTTTTAATAAGGCAGTGAGCCATATTATTAAAGTTGTCGCGATGGACTTTACTGACCTTTTTTAATTATCACTCACGCTCACTACTGCACGCTGCTTTTTGGCCCCTCACACACATGCATCCATTGGCTAAGGAATAAAAGAACTCCGCTAAAGTGTAGCACTCAGTGCTACCCGACAGGCATTGCACCGCCAGCCTGCCGTTGGAGCAGGAGGCCAATGATGACACGATACAATCATCGGGTGGGATGGCAACAGTCGTCCAACCTTTGAATTGTGTGAGGCATCCTCAATTCCGTTAAGGGATTATCTTATTCCCTGTTACACTACCTACGCTCCCTAGAGAGAGAGTCATTCCCTCACTTTACTCTACCTTGTGTGGGGAACTCTGTACACGCTTTTGACTTCTAGTTGTAGGACACGTACATTGGACCCCGGTAAACATTGTCCTTTCTTTGTTCCCCCCTTTTTGTTATAATTGTCACAGAGCTGTCAGGGATGACACAGCCAAACCTGCACCACCATTGTCCTCCTGCCCCACTGCTGGCTGAACCGTCTTGCAAAATAAAAGGATTACGAAATAAACAGACCATAGATACATCAGGGCGACAGGACCCCCCACCCCACACTTAGCATGCATCCCGCAATTAACACACTAGACACCAGTGTTAGATTGGGAAGAAACTGCTGCAGGTTTATTTTATTACATACAACGTTATGTAATCATAGTGGGTTATCTTACGGGCAATCCAAGGGCAGGCCGCATTCTCGCCACCTGTCCGCCTGATGAGCCAGGCAGCACCGTGGCGAACCACCATGTGCTGCCCCTTATGGTAAACATAATACTCACGCCCCTTGCGGGGCGTACTAGGCAAACCCCCGGTTGCACAGGCCCACAACCGCCCGAAGGACGAATGGGGCGCCGACACGTGTTCCCGGAACCTCCCATGAGGCCCCAGGTCTTAGGCTCTGGCACCCTATGTGCCCGCTGAGGTCCAGCGCTGAACTTCTCTGCTTCCGGATTGCCCTGTAACTCCGCCTGCAACGAAAATTAAAACATTAAAACATTCAAACTGTCCTCCACAAGCTGACACACAGGGTGAGAGGTCGGGAGGGAAAATGTGTGTCCCCACGAGGACACTACGGCGCGTCCGGTGCGGCAAAGAGGCAGAGAAAATGGCGAGGGGGGCTTAAGTACCACTCGCCCTGCCTGCCGCACCGCACATGCCCACCCAGCTACTCCTAACTCCCCTCGGGACTCCGCCTGCCCTGGGGAGGAGAGAGGCTAGAGAGAGGCGGGGGGGAAGCCCTCCGTATCTAGGGGGCCGCCCTCCTGATGGCCACTGCGTGGCCTCGGGCAGCCGCATAGATACATCAGGGCGACAGGACCCCCCACCCCACACTTAGCATGCATCCCGCAAATAACACACTAGACACCAGTGTTAGATTGGGAAGAAACTGCTGCAGGTTTATTTTATTACATACAACGTTATGTAATCATAGTGGGTTATCTTACGGGCAATCCAAGGGCAGGCCGCATTCTCGCCACCTGCCCGCCTGATGAGCCAGGCAGCACCGTGGCGAACCACCATGTGCTGCCCCTTATGGTAAACATAATACTCACGCCCCTTGCGGGGCGTACTAGGCAAACCCCCGGTTGCACAGGCCCACAACCGCCCGAAGGACGAATGGGGCGCCGACACGTGTTTCCGGAACCTCCCATGAGGCCCCAGGTCTTAGGCTCTGGCACCCCTATGTCCCCGCTGAGGTCCAGCGCTGAACTTCTCTGCTTCCGGATTGCCCTGTAATTCCGCCACAGCCCGGCCGGCGGCAACCGTCGCCGCCCGGGCCCCCCACTACTTAACTTCCTTCCTACCTGCAACCTTTGTCCTTATGTCTTGCATTAACTTTTTCTCAGTTAGCAGTGTCCCTAATAAGGGATACTAACTCGTTTTATATACTATTGTAGCTTAACCATGCTTACGCACAGCCATCCCAATAGCAACCAAGGTGCACAGCCTTAGACCAGTACTTGACCTTAAAGTCTGACTGATTATTAGTGCATTGTGAGCGTCCAATAAAAGGGGGGATACAGTTGAAAGTTCCATTATCAGAGAAAGCACATTGCTATTACTGAAAGCAAACGTGTAGGGTAAGCTAAAGACCCGCTGTGCCAGCTGCTCCATCTCTCAGAAACTAACATAAGTATAAAGATGGAAAAAGAGGTAAATAACCTGACTTTCAGAAAGAAAAGATTCTTATTTCTGCAGCACATTCAAAATGGCAAGTTGACAGACTGGAGCTGGTCTTTATCGTTAGAATGACATTGCTTTCCTACTCCTTAGTCCATGAGATAATAGGCTCACTGCACACTGTTCACCTCGCACTTCTGGCCTTCAGCCTTACCACTGCATGGCGAACCGAATTGTGCCCATCACTATATTTTAAGAATGAACACCTCTTCTGAAATATGAAGACCATGACGATGTGTATCCTGGAGTACTGAGTGCCGCTTTCCACATTAAACTCTTTGTACCTTATTGCATAATGTGCCGTGGGTTCAAGAGCTCGTACGCTCCCCACACGACAGAGGTCAGGCTACTTGTACAGTACGGGCACTACACTGATTGCTAACTGCTGACTGAACCTCAGTTGAGGCGCCCATAAACTGAGCTCTGCCCATGCGCCCTCGATGGGACATCCGCCACACGCCCACAACTCTGGCAAAAGATGGCATTTTCGCCAGGTAAAAACACCTCTCCCAAAGCATCATAAACCTAGTGCTATTTATGTCCTGAATACCCCTGAACACAACTGTCAGAGCACTTCAGAACGAAATAAAAGAATGAAAAGCTGTGGGGTAAGCTACAGGGCTCGCTGTCCCAGCTACTCCATGGATTAACTGTCAGATCGCCATCATCAGGAACGAGCCTCCACCCAGACCTGTCCATCTCTCTGATGACTAAATGAGTTATTGTTGGAAACGAAGGACATTACATAACTATATGCAATATTTTCCCTATTTTGCAGCACATTACAGAATGGCGGTTGACAGGCTGATGCTGGTCTTTGTCGTTCAGATGCCATAGCTTTCTTACTTCGTATCATCAGAAAATTAGGCTTAAAATTGCACACTATTCACCTCGCAATTCTAGCCTCCGCCATGCCACAGCTTAGGGACCGAATTGTGCCCATCACAATCAGCTTAAGAATGAACACACTTCTAAATTTCTATGGAGCCTGTCCGCCCTAGGTAGTATGTACACGGGAATTACTCCCGGGAGGCTTGTCGATCCCCAGGGGGACCCAGCAGCGGAAGCCCATACCAGCATGTTGGCTGCCGTTAGCTGGCCTCTCCAACTAACATAACAGAGAGAAAGACATGTTAAACAATGCAGATGTGATACCTGGAATACAGGGACGCCGCTTATCTCGTTAGTCTCTTTGTAATTTAGCTGCCTCAAAGATGCCGTGGATTCCCGGGCTCCTACGCTGTGCAAGCCTATGTAGACCAGCCTACAATTCGGTCAGGGAGGAGATCTCAAAGCCCGGGAAAGGGTGCTGCTGAGTACGGGCCACCCTGACTCCATCCCACGAAGGGCAACAGGCAGGGCCAACGCCGCCCCCCACCCGACAGAGGCCCGACCACCGGTCAGTACTCCATACCTAAAAAGTTCCCCAAACGCTCCCATGCGCTCAGAGGGTGGCAACAAGCCTGCGCCTGACATATCTAGCCAAATAAAGCCAACGGCTGGCAAGGGGGGGGAGGGATCCCCTGTCCTAACACCAGACAGTGTTGTGCCTGAAATTGCAAGACTGTGCCACGCACCAGGAGCCACCAACCTGAAACTAGAGCGCCGGTGCACTTACTGCTGGAATAGCAGTGACGGGCCCTGATGCCCATAAGTAAGTTCGGGCTGGCTTTCTCACCTTGTGAGGTTAAAAGTTATCAAGAGACAAGTGTGTACCCCGCAACGCTAGGCGGGGAAAATGAAGGGCCCCCTCCCCCTAGAATGGCACAGATGGGCCGGCAATCGAGCCCCCGTCGGGTGGGGGGCAGCGCCGGCCCCGCCCGCCGCCCCCCACGAACCGGAGTCAGGGTGGCCCGTAAGCCATGGATACAAATGCCCACCACTGTGGAAACTCATGCAGACCAGCTGCAAGAGCAGTCGGGGGGCGGGGAGATCTCAAAGCCCAGGGAAGGATGCAGCTGAGGTAGGCCGCACTGTCTTCTAATCATCAAAGGGCACAGGCCGCCAATACCGCCCCCACACGACCGAGGTCGGATAAGGAGTGCAGCCCGGGCACTAAGTCGCCCCCACCTGGAAGAAGGAGTAGGGTGTGGCACCAGCAAGGTTCTTCCCTTAAAGGCACCTCCCAAAACAACCGGCCCTCTCCCATCTGAAGGGGACCTACCTGATGGAAAAAATTCTCCTATACTAAGGAGGGGCCTCCCATCGTTACCCCAGGAAAGAGTCTGCCAAGTACAGAAAATACCCTCTCTCTACCAACATGCACGCGTCACTAACTCTAAGTCACAGTGGACAAGAGCTTGAGTGCCTACAGCGCCTACTGCATAAGCAAAGTGAAGGTGTGGGCCTACAAACTGACCAACAAGATTTCACCAAAAAGAGACACTTCCACAGGTACTACATGCCCTTTCCAATAACTGGTGAGGAAAAATAGCAACTTATATGCATGAGACTACTCTAGACAAGTAGAAGGGGGCATGCCCCAACACACAGTGCACTAAGCTATCCCGCCATCACTGCGATACTCCCTGGTGCAGCCTGGCCCAGGAAGCTAAGGAAGCTATTCTGTATGACTCAGTTCGATAGGGTATCAGCTTGACTGTGCTGTCATGGCGAAGGATTGAACGTTTGGAAGTCCGTCTAGGCTGTGCTAAAATTAGGATAATTAAGCAAATTCTAGGTCTTACCCTTTGCTAATAGGATTCAAAATAACCCATGCATATTGTCAATCTCCTGGGGCCTTAACGAAGAGATGCAGTTAAAAACTTGTTATATAAACAAGCCCGGAACCTGCACAATGTTAACTTAACCTAGAGAAGAAAAGGTCACATGACAATAGTCAATTCCTCTTTCAGAATACTGCTGTTGTCTGTCTGTTTATCCCAGGCTCTGGAATCTGAAAGGCAGCCCAACTGCTGAGCCATCAGATTAGGGGCACCTGCTGCCACTCAGTAGACAATAGGGACTACAGCCTGCAGTGTTAAACTTAGTTCACTTACAAGTGGAGGATGTTGAAACCTCAGCCTGAGCCTGTACAGCCCATAAAATACCTGCAGAAGTGGTCCCTAGCAGACTCCCAATATAAAATAGCTCAAGGAGTGAAAAACAGCTGGTAAGAGCACTCAGAAATAATTCTCTTGGTGGGGCTGGAAGTCAGCCACGTTTACTGATGGTCACCACAAGCATTTTTTCCTAACGGAGCGCTGGGCCTATATACCTACCAGCGACCTCAAACACACTTTGAAAAAAAAGGAATTACTGGTGTGCAGTAAAAAGATGTGGATACCAACCAGGATTATGTTACCCCTTTCTAAATTGACACTATGCCAGAAATGCGAAATGCTTGTCGAAAGAACATGATGCCATCGACAAACCTATATGTGGTACAAAATTGGAAGGCTATCGCAATAGTATGCAAGTGAGCCGTGCTAGTGGACTCCATAACTCGAGGGCTCGTAATAAAAGGACGAACTAATACTCTGTAAAGCTAGAGGGTATGAAAATATTCAAGGTACAGAATAGGTCATTGAGACTTAAAGTATTAGATATTAGAAATGGAAGCAGGGATCGAAGAAGGGATCGCTTACAATAAAGCCTATAATGAACCACTCGCACCCTCCATCGCAGACAGTAAGACTGTTCTGCTAATACTCCTGATGAAGCTGGAAGAATATTCAATATTAATCTTGGATATTATGATCGTGAGCATGTCATTTGCTCTTGACACTTCACCTTTCCATGTGTGTCCCCATGAGGACACTACGGCGCGTCCGGTGCGGCAAATAGGCAGAGAAAATGGCGAGGGGGGCTTAAGTACCCCTCGCCCTGCCTGCCGCACCGGACATGCCCACCCAGCTCCTCCTAACTCCCCTCGGGACTCCGCCTGCCCGGGGTAGGAGAGAGGCTAGAGAGGGGCGGGGGGGAAGCCCTCCGTATCTAGGGGGCCGCCCTCCTGATGGCCACTGCGTGGCCTCGGGCAGCCGCAGAGAGTGAAGAGAAGCTTTAGTTTTATTCCACTCACCTCAGCCACAGCATACCAGCTGCCAATTCAGGAGCGCACAGGAGCCTCACAACACGTTCTAGAACATCGTGAGCACAAGGTTCCACGGTTCCAGCCTCTCCTACAAAGTTCTGGTATCTTCTTCAGTGCAAGGGACATAGGTTACGAACAGATACCACACACTTCCCTTTTTTCACCGAAGACCTTTAATACATAACAGTGTTTGAAGACAGACAAGTGAATTAAATATGTTAAGTAAGGAATTTCATTAATGGCTTCATAGAGTCAAAATTAGACAAGAGTACCTGCTTACAATTCCAAAGATAAGGGGAAGTTAACAATGTAATAACTCTTGCTGTATTACTTTTAAAAACATATTTTAAAGCTTTATTGCAACAAAAAAAATCAGCTACATGATACAGAGATATGCATTCAATAACAATCATAGATACAGTTGCTGTATACGAGGTACATTTCTGTTAAGGAACTAAAAGAAACCCCCTTCCCACCTTGTATGCCGTTGTAAGTCCGAAAAACCATGCTCTGAACTATATTGCCCATGTTTACAATTAAAAGCATATACAGTGCTTGCAAAGAACAACAGTAGGAGACTGGAATACCTTCAGGGATCCCGGATCACAGTGGGACATAGAAGCCCATCACTGCAGGGGCCTTTGCTGCTGCCTATATAGGCTAAGTGCCACTGATGTCTATATCTCACTGCTATGCGGAGGTGGAAATAGTAGTATCTAAGCTCCAATCCCACGGGGGGAGGGGGGAACCTCCGGGGCCTTGACCTTACCTTGCACCCCCGGGATAGCAGTCGAATCATCTGCCGTTGAGAGGAGATAGGATGTGACGGGGCCCCATATATCTCGTGGTCTGGAGGTAAGTGGGAGCCGTTCAGCATAGGTAAGTGAGTGTTCCTGCCATGTTGTAAGATGATGTATCCATTCTTTAAATTTAGAGGCCCTGACCCTACCCCGCCTGCATGCCAACCTACATTTAGCTATCAGGAGGCCTAGGGCTAAGGACTTCTTATGCACAGTGTCAACATTATGCGTGTAGCCTAGTACAGCAATGTCTGGCGAGGCTTGTAGAGGCGTATCTATCAATTTTGACATACCCCCAAACACTTGTAGCCAGTACTGTTTGGATGGTCGGGCATAGCCAGGCTAGATGGAGAAAGTCCGCTCCCTCGCCCGACATCTGGCACATCTAACATCCTCCCTAAGCTTGTATCTAACATCCTCCCTAAGCTTGTATCTGTGGAGCTTGGCCGGGGTATAGTATAGCCTATGTAGGATTTAGAATGAATGAATGAGTCTCAACCGGCTGTTGGCTGTTATAGCCTCCTTCTGCTTGCAGCAGAATCCCCACTGTTCGTCTGTTATGTGGTTCTCTAGGTCATTGACCCACTCATGACGGGCCTTCAGAGCCTGTGGAGTAGGTGCATTTTGTGCGTGACGGTAAATGAGCAAGGTGACATGCCAAGGAGGTACTGTCTGTAGCAGGGCGTGAAGTGAGGGCAGTGTGGGCGGCTCCGGGGGGAATGCAGGCGTGGTGGCTTTAACACTCTGCCTAAGTCATACGTACATTGATATATCTATTGTTGTGGAAGTGTTTGCGCCAAAGAACTCTTCCCTAGACCGAATGTTCCACCTATATACATAACTCTTGCTGTATTACTTGACTAAGTAATCTTTTAAGAAACTTGGGGGGCGAGTCATCCATCCTCTTGATCTGACCCGAACCGCAGTGTTTTCCCCCTTATGAATCACAGGACTGCCATTCGTATGTCCACTTTCTGACCTTGCTTCACTGCTGAAATGAAATTAAATGAAATGTGAATTAATGAAGCACACTACTGCCCATAGTTGTCTAGGCACTAATCCAACCGGAAAAAATACAAATGCAGTATAAAAATGGAGCAGTACAGCTACCTATTGGTTAAAAAGTCACGTTTTCAAGCCCTTTCTGAAGGGAAGCTATTTTGTGTCATTTTTTAAAAATCTTTGGGTAGAGTGTTCCAAAGTTTGGAGGTACAAGTAACAAAACATCTGCCTCCCCATTTTACATATCTGGCTCCTTTGAACAATTACATTACCTGCTGAGGATTACCGTAAGGATCTGGATGGCGTGTACCAGCAAACACTTTGCCTCAAGTAAAAGCGGACATATTTATGTAATGCATTGAAAGCTTTACAAACTGCTTCAAAGGCAATCCCTTTTTCCATAGGAAGCCAGTGTAATTTAATCAAGGCTTGTGAGGCCGATTTGTATTTAGGAATGCCTAACTGTAGGCAAGCTGATGCATTTTGCACCACTTGTAGCTTATTTAAAAGCTTTTTCTGCACATTGATAAATAGAGCATTACAGTTGTCAATATTAGCCAAAAGGAGGGCAGACACCACAGCCTTCTGCAGCTCCTGAGGGATGAAAGGAACAACCTTCCTTTGCAGTTTTAACGTGTAGAAGGAGGAACAAGTAATGACATTGATTTAATTTTCAAATGACAAATTATTGTCAAACATGAACCCTAAGTTCTTAACTTTTGAAACTGGAATGGGAAGAATTTCCAACTCGTGTGGGTACCATATGGGTGACCAAAATGAGGTATGGTTTCTAAATAACAAAACATTGATTTTACCCAAGTAAAGCTTTAAATCATTTTTGTTCATCCATTTGCTGACCTGTTGCAGGCAGTCGTGAAATCTTCCAGATTGATGGCTTTCTCTACCAGCTTTTCTGGAAAAATGATATGAGAAATAGGCCTCTACTTATAGGGAACAGAGGCATCTAAACGTGCTTTTTTGCCAAGTGGCAGGCGGACAAACTGAATGCCCTCTTTGAGTTTTCTGTTGAATCTTTCTACTGCCCTATTGGTTGCTGGTTGATACAGGCCACTAAGATTGTGTGTTATTCAATTACATTGAATACATGTCTTCATTTATCGGGAATAAAACTGAACAGCAATATCAGTTAAAAGGGTGTTGGGTAGTCCCTCTCGTTAAAACTCCCCTACCAGGAAGTTTATAACTGTGGTCGAGCTGAAGGTCAGAGACAAATTTGATTTCTTGCCATCTTCAAATAAGTCGCGTAAAACGAGAATGCATAGGGAGTTCCTTTCTCCCATCAGTGACCAAATGATATCCATTGCTGCATCCATCCAGGGAACTTAAGGAAGGGTTTGATACTGCATGGGCTGAGTCTGTAATTATGCTACCGTATCACTGGTGGAACAGGCTATGCAATACCTTGTCCCTCAATCAACCAGTACATCTATCTCTGGCAGCCAGAAGTCTAACCTGTACTTGGTTTTGGCGATCCCCAGATGGCCTTCTTGTGCTATGTCAATCAGTTTTTTCCTGAGGGTTTCAGGAGGTATCAATTTTGTTCCTCTGAAAAGCATCCATCTACTTCTGGCAATTCTTCTCTAGCCATCCAAAATGGCGTCAGCCACTAGTCTTCATTCTTTTCTACACTATCCCACCCCTGGATAAGCAAATCTTGTATTTTGGTTGGAATGGGATCAGTTTCTAACTCTTTTTTTACAATTTTCTTCCTCAACCACCCCTTTGGTGATCACTCACACATTTCTTTGTGCAATTCTATTTCCTAACTTTGGTTATCACAGACTTTCTCTTTTCTCTGTTTCAGCAACCAATCTGGACGGGCAATCTGCTGCACAGTTACATGTGCCAGAATATATTCTACGTCAAATGTGTACTCGTGTATATTTATGACCCATCTTTCATTCCTACTGGAAATTGCCTATGGCCCTTTTTTGTAAATACCTTCTTAAGTAGCTTGTGGTCTGTTCTTAACTTGAACACAGTCCCCCAAATAAAGTTCTTGAATTTGTTTAGCGCCTAGTACACTGCTAATAATTCTTTTTCACTTACGGAATAGTTGACCTCAGATTTCCTAAGTGCTCTTGAGGCAAATGCAATAGTTTCCTCACCTTTTCCACCTTCTTGTAGAAGTACAGCCACTTACCCTTTTGAACTGGAATCTGATGTAATTATATATTTTTTCCAGAACAAACACTTTCAAGCCTGGTGCAGTGTTCAGAGCATTCCTAGCACCTTTAAATCCTCTCTTGCAATGCCCACCCCACTCAAAGATTGCCCTAATTTTCAACAATTTGCGCATATGGCATGGTTGACTGGCAAAGTTGCTGCTGAATTTACTATAAAATGTTATAATTTCCAAAAAAGGATCTCAGCTCATCTTTGGTGTTGGGTGCCACTAATTGCATTAGGATGTTAAGCAGATCTGATTAGGGCTATACTCCTTCAGAAGTGAATTTGTGCCCAAGATAGTTTACTTTAGTATATTAAAGTATGCGTTTGTCTTTCCTTACTTGAAGGCCAAACTGTTTGAAACTGTCCAAAACTTGTCTCAGTATTTCATTATGTTGTGCCTCAGAGTTCCAAAAATATCACCAAATTTTCCTGATAAAAGAATACCTCTGGAATTCCAGACAGTATATTAGACGTGACTCTCTGAAAGATCAACACTGCCTTTACCATACTAAATGGCATGCTTTTAAATTTGTATGTCCCATGGGCATGATGAAATCAATGTGTTATTAAGAGTTGGGGTGTAGACAGATTTGGTAATAGTACATGTTAGATCTAATGTTGAGAAGAGTTTTGCTTCATCTCTGTTATGTTTGGCAAAGGGAACTCATCAACAGCTCTAAGGTCTAAGGTCAACACACAGGCAAATCTTGCTGTCTGTTTTTCTTTCCACTGCAATGGTTGCTAACCATTCAGTTGCTCCCACGGTTCTATTACACCCAGCTAGCACAATTTTTCCATCTCT
Organism: Lissotriton helveticus; assembly: GCF_964261635.1. Lineage (NCBI taxonomy): Eukaryota > Metazoa > Chordata > Amphibia > Caudata > Salamandridae > Lissotriton > Lissotriton helveticus. The sequence continues at coordinate 1,597,935,631 of NC_136068.1, read as the reverse complement.
TCTCTCACTGCACTCTTTACACTCAAGGAAAGACTATGTACTTTAGCTGACACTGGAACGGCTTTCTCTTTGAATGTTATACTGTGCACATACTGTTTGAGGCATCCTAACTTTTCTGTGAATACTTCAGAATATTCCTTCTCAAAATCAGATCCCACTTCTACATCTGTGTTAACATTCTGGACCAGTATTTGAGGTTCAGCACTGGGATTCAAATAAACTCCTATGTCTTTTTGTGCTGGCCATCTTAAATGTTATCTCCTTTACATAAAACATAAACTTTTCATACTGTAAATCTGTTTTTGTACTCAATCTTTCCTACAAAGTATCCTGTCATCTTTATTGACTGAACACCATACTCTCCTGGGTGTATATCCATTTTGTGTAGCTTCATCTGTTTATTGAACAGTTTACGAAATACCTCATTTGACATTATTGTTATTTTAGAGCATGAACCAAACATGACTTCAACCTCGAGGTCTACTATCCTTACCACATCACTGGGGTTGCTAGACCCTGCATCAGCCATCTGCAGTACAATTTCTTGGCACACCTCAGACATATCTTGTTTCTCAGATTTCTTGTTACCATAGATATTTCTACAGCACACCATAAAATGTCCTTTTCTCCCACACTTATTACACGCAGCTTTCATTGCTGGGCATTCCTTACTATTCACCATGTGGCTAACCCTCCCACATCTGTAGCATTGCCCCACAAAAGTACTGACACTCCTCCTGTCCTTTGTCATAGGAGTACCCTTATTATTTGTACCCATTATTTTCAACCTCAACTATTTGGATATTGTCTTTACTATTGGTTTCTTGCTTAATTTCTTTCACACATCTCATCATGTGCTCTACATGTTTTGCCACAATTGACACATCTCCCAATTTTACAGTTCAACAAAAAGTGGTGATTGATGCATATGTCATTTATTGCTTCAAACTTACAAGAAGCTGCTAATTTACGAAACTCATACACAAATTCCTCTACTGATTCTCTTCCTTTTGTGAGCACTTACCAAAATGACAACGCTCAATGATTGTACTGATCCTTGGAAGAAAATGATTATCCAATTTATTTATGCTTATTTGGTATTCATTTAACTCCCTGGATTCATAAGCTCTCAGATCAGATAGATGCTCTAGGATTTCTTGTCCTACAGCTCCTAACCAATGTTGTAGTAGTGCTATCTTCCTCTTTAGACCCAAATTGGGCACACAAACTATGGAATAATTGATAGACTTCAACACCCAACTCTTCCAGTTCATTGAAGATAACCATGTCCTTCGACATCTCCCAAAATGGCTTCCAGGGTAACCACAGTACTGAGACCGCACTCCTTGCAGCCATCAACAGCATCCGCTCCCTCCTTCACCAGGGAAAACCTGCAGCCCTCATCCTACTGGAACACTCGCCACCTTCGATACCATTTCCCACCGCACCCTAATCACGAGACTCTATGACACCAGCATCCGCAGCACGGCCCTGGCCTAGATCCACTCCTTTGTCACCGGTGAACACAGCGAGTCAGACTACCTGTGTTCCTTTCAGAACCTATAGAGATCAACTGTGGAGTGCCCCGGGGCTCTCCCTGAGCCTCACCCTCTTCAGCGTCCACATGTCCCCCCTCACGGCCATCGTCAGAAACCAGGGACTCAATATCGTATCCTATGCTGATGACACCCTGATGATCCTCTCCCTCACCAAAGAACCCAACGGATGCCAGAACCAATTTTCACAGTAGGATGAAGGCCGTTGCCACCTGGATGAAAGATAGCTGCCTCAAGCTCAACTCGGACAAGACAGAAGTACTCATCCCGGGACCCGCCCCCTCAGTCTGAGATGACCCCACTTAATCATCACTGCAACCCAGGACCCCTGCTGAATCATTATTGGAGTGCAGGGACCCCCCTAAGTCAATACTCAAAGTAGGGAATAGCAGCCTAAGTATTTTCTTTTTTTATAAATCTTTTTATTAACATTGCTCATTTTATTTAACGTGCCAGTCCATTGGTCACATTTCATTATACAAATAAGGAGTATACAATACACAGGATAGTCACAGCCAATCATTAACAACACGCCCATTGCAAGACCCATTACCCCAAACCACCCCCCATTCCCCTGTACCTTCTCAAGGGCCCCCATATCTTCTTCCACTTTTTCGGGCACCCCCTACTTTTGTAAATGGTTTCCTCTGCCCTCTGGCACCAGTCCAGGTCCCGCTCCCACTGATCCCACTGCGGAGGGGCCAACGCCCCCCAGGCCCTGGCAATGTTCTGCTTTGCAACTCCCGCCACCATTGCCAGCCAGAGTTCTTCATGCCTGGTCCAGTCCGTGGGCCCTTTAATCATAAAGAGCAACCATCTCGGCTCCCTCGGAACCGGTGAACCCACCACCTCTGCCATTATATCAGTGACCTTGGTCCAGTAGGGAACAATCTCCGGGCAATCCCACAGTATGTGGTAGAAGGATCCATCCCCCCCACATCCCCGCGCACAAAAGGCCTACTGACACCCACCCCATGAATGCAACAGGGTGCGAGGGTAGTACACCCGATGGAGTATTTTGAGCTGTACCAGCTGGAACCTAACACGGATCGCGATCTCCTGGGGACTTTGCAGGGCGTCCTGCCAATCGTCTTCTTCCAAGGGGCCCAGGTCACTCTCCCAGGTCACCCTTAGGGACACTAAGGGATCAGGCATGTTATTGATCAACTTCCTAAAATCGTGGCTGTGGGCTTTTCAAGAATGGGATCCAAGAGCAAACGATCCTCCATATGGGAATACTCAGGAATGCATGCACCCCCTCGAACATGGGACCGTATGGCATGGACAAGGCGCAGATAGTGGTAGCGCTGTGAATCCCGGAGATCATACTCTTTCTGTAAATACTCAAAGGAGCGGGGGCGTACCCTCTCCACACGTCGCCCAGTTAATCTATTCCAATAAGCTGCCAGCCCCTAAAGCCCTTCAATCTAGTTACTTCACGCAATTGCTCCCCAATCCACAGGCGGGTCCTACCCGTCAGGGATCCCGACCACCCCAGGAATTGATTCGCCTTCCTCCAACACTGGACCACCACACTAGTGTTTGAGGGCCAATCCGCACGCATCTTCCGAGCGTATAACAGAGATTCACATTTCCCGCCTGGCATCACAAAACGGTCTACTCTGTATGCTGGTTCCGACCTATCTGCATAAACCTAGTTGTTGATGACTTGAAACTGAGATGCCCAGTAATATAATTGCACATCCGGCAAGGCCAGCCCACCATCGTGCACCTCCCTTGTCAACGCAATCGGAGGGCTGCCTCCATCCCAGATGAGCGTCCTCACCGCCTGGGAGACTCGCTTGAAGAACCCCTGCGGGACCGGATATGGTGTATTCTGTAGGATATACAAAAGGCGAGGTAGCGCCAACATTTTGAGCATCGCAACACGACCCGCCAGGGACAAAGGCATCGCACGCCAATGGCTTACATCAGTGAGAAGGCACAACAGCTGAGGTTCAAGGTTCCTGGCCAGAAACTCTGCTCTGTCTCTTGTGACATAAACCCCCAGATATTTGAAGCCATCGCTCACTAATGTTGCAGGGCACCTGGACGGTATTCGCGGGGGAGGGCCCGAGAGGGGGAAAATGACCGACTTCGCCCAGTTCATGCGATAGCCCGAATAGCTCCCAAAAAGCTCAAAAAGGTGAAGTGCCTGTGCGATTGACTGATAAGACCTAGCCATATAGAGCACAATATCGTCAGCGTATAGGCTGAGGCGGTCCTCCCAATCATCGGTCAATGCCAAGCCCCAGAATGACCTGTCTCTCCTCACCCAATGGGCCAACGGCTTCAACGCCAGGGCGAACAAAAGGTGGGATAAGGGACACCCCTGCCTCGTGCTCGGCCTGAGCTGGAAGGCTCTGGAGACCGTTCCGTTGACCCAGACATGCGCCATCGGCTGTTCATACAGGAGGCGCACCCGGCTGCAGAAGGTCGGACCGAAGCCCAGCGGCTGCAGGACCATTAAAAGGTATGGCCACTCGATGCTGTCAAACGCCATCGAGGCGTCCCGCGTTATCAACGCAGTCTGTGTGTCCCCCACGCCGTCCATCATATATAGCGCTCCATACATGCACCTCAGATTGTGTCGTGTGTTCCTGCGTGGCATGAAACCTGATTGGTCTACATGTACCAGGTCCGGGAGCAGTGGAATCAGCCTATCTGCTAGGACCTTGGCCAAGACCTTCGCCTTAACATTTAGGAGTGAAATTGGCCGATATTAGGAGCAGCAATCGGCGAGCATGCCGTCCTTGTGGATACCCACAATTGTGGCCTCTCTCTGGTCGGGCGGTAACATCCCTACCTGACGCGCCTTCTGGTACATATATGCAGAAGAGGACCCTTGACAATGTTCGATTGTTTCTTAAAGATGTCGACCAGGAGCCCGTTAGAACCCTACGCCTTCCCAGATTGCAGGGAGAGAAGCGCCGACCCTATCTCTTCACAAGTCAGGGCTGCCTCCAGTTCCTCCCTCTGCGATTGCGACAGAGTGGGAAGCGCAAAGTCGCGGAGGAACTCCTCACAGTCTTGCTCCATCCTGGTACAAACCGGGGAGTATACTTCTTCAGCCTAAGTATTTTCGATGATCTGAACCACAAAACAATATGTACAAAATACCGAAAAAAGCATTTATCAAGCAAATAAACAAATGATTAAATATATAACTCACAAACAAGTATATAAACAAGCATTTGCAATGCAACAGGTCTCGCATTTGCGAGAGTTTCAGCTTTTGGCATTGTAAATGACAATGCGTTTTATTTAAATGTTTGTTTTAAAGCATAAATAAAAGGCATTGTCATTTACAATACCAATAGCTTAAGCTCTCGCAAAATATTGCATTTTATTTACCACGCGAGTTAAAGATTTTGGCATTGTAAATGACAATGCCTTTTATTTTTTTTAAAAACCAAAATATAAATAAAAGGTATTATTTTCAATGCCAATAGGTCAAACGCCCATACATGCGAGACCTATTGCATTGCAAATGCTTGTTTTATGTGGCATGAAGAGAACCTGAGGGTCAGAGTATGCATTTACTTAGAGAACACGTGGGCGCTGAGAATGATGTGCTTTAAATGGTAAGAGTAACCGTGACAAAACTCTCACAATAAAGTGGAAGAAGCACGCAAGAGATGAGAATCTTGCAGTGGAGTGCAGCTAGCTCCTGGCGAGTGAGAGCCGGAGCCAGCGAGAGAGAGTCGAAGCAACCGGGGCAGGGTGGAGCAACCGAGAGAGGGTCGGAGACAGAGAGAGAGGGTCGGAGGAAATAGGGGAGGGATAGGACGAACTGGGAGGGTGAGGAGGAGGGAGGCAGAGGTAAAACATGGAGTGAGAATGGGGACAGGAGGAGAAGGGGGCAGAGGTAAAATGTGGTGAGAATGGCGAGACGAGGAAGAAGGGGGGTAAAGGGGAAGTGATGGAATGGAGAGGAGTTTGCATTAGGAAGGTGAAATTAGGAAGTAGGAGGAGAGGGAATGTAAGTACACAGGAACCAGAATAGGGTAGAAAGAGAACAGGGGAGGTATAGAGACATAGGAGTCATTTTACATCAGCCCCGAAGAGTTACTCGTCCAGCCAAAACAACATTATTTTGTGTGGCATAAATAGAAACTGAGGGGCTAAATATATATTTATTTGGAGTGCACATGGGCACTGAGAGTTATAGAGGTGCTTTACATGGTAAGAGTAACTAGTGACAAAACTCTTCCAATAAACTAGAAGAAGCATGCAAGAGATGAGAAGCTTGCAGGGGAGTGCAGCTAGTGCCTGGCGAGTGAGAGAGTGCTGGAGCAAGAAAGATCAAACGATAGAGGGTCGGAGTAAGTGAGAGAGGACCGGAGCAAGAGAGGGCCCTAGTAAGCGAGAGAGGTTCAGAGTAAGCGAGATAGTCAGAAACTGAGAGAGGCCCAGTGCAAGTGAGACAGGGTCGGAGACAGCGAGAAAGGCCTGGCGCTAGCAAGAGAGGGCTGGAGAAACTTAGAGAGAGGGTCGGACACAGCGATTGATGCTTGGATGAAATGAAGGAAGTAGCAAGAGTGATCAGGGCATAGAGGCCAATGGAGCAAGAGTGTGGGGAGCAGGAGAGAAGGTGGATGGTAGGAAGCACGGAGCAAGGGTGCGGAGGGCAGAAGTAATTAGGGCGAACTAGGAGGAAAAAGGAGGGAGGGGATAAGACAGGAGGAAGAGATGAAGGCAGTGGAACTAGGATAGGAAAACAATGAAAACAAGAACAGTGCCAGGTGAAAAACACAAACATATCTTCTTGAATATGTGCTGCAGAATTAAATTAAGTGAAATGTGCAGGGGGAGCACAGGGGAGACATACAGTTTGAAAAGGATGGCTGCTAGGCCTAAATTTAGGTTTGGTTAACACACTTCTGCATGTCATAGGAAATTAGTTGTAAAGCAAACATACAGTATCAGCCTGTACATGTATAATCGTGAGTAAAACTACATTCTGCACAGTATTGATAATGTACAAAAAAGAAATGCGCAATAATCTACTACAATTGCAACTCTGTAATGGTCCTCTCAGGCCCGTCAGCTGCTCTCGACTGATAGTCTGGAATCTTGTCACTGGAAAACAAACACCAGGGCAAAAGTAAACATACTAGACTGGCTTAAAGTCAAAACATATCTTACTCCCTTGGCAAATTACGAAACTAGACAGTTAATTAACAACATGAGTAGAGAAAACATGAAAGGCAATGAAGACAATTGCAAATAGGTGACAAGATTAAACCAGCCCCACCTCTGCGGAGGATGCAGACCCCCGGAGAGTCCTACTCACCGCCCTCGCAGCAGCCCCGGAGCTCAAGTGCCACGTCCAGCGTCCACTGTACCGGTAGAGCCGGGTGGAGAGCACTGCAGGAAGTGACGCACACACGTCCCGGGTAGCTTCCGGCGCTGGATGCGCTGCACCTGCAGAGGCGGACTCGACTCTCCCCGTTCTACCCGGTCACCGCCTCTGCCGTTCTGCTGCCCCAGGCCGCCTGCCACCTACTAACACAGCGAAATGGACAGGCTGTGTCACCCAATGGCGCTGATGAAGCACAACAGGTGAGAGCGGGCCGAGTCGGAGCGAAAGCAGGGGGGTCGGGGAGGGGCACGTGCGTGTGTGTGTCTCTCCTAAGTGAAGCGAAAGCGGGGGTGGGGGCTGGCTGTGTGTGTGCGCGCGCACTTGCTGCATGTGTGTAAGCGCGAGTTGCAGCGAAAGCAGGGGGGAGAGGGGGCGCACGCGTGTGTGTGTCTCTCCTAAGTGAAGCGAAAGGGGGGTGGGGGGTCTGGCTGTGTGTGTGCACGCGTGCACTTGCTGCATGTGTGTAAGTGCGTCTGCGCAAGAGCGTCTTGGAAGCGCGTCCACAGACCACAATCGGCGCGTGCCCCTGTCTGTACCACTTCGCAGGTAAGATGACAACAATAGATCTCGCTGGCGACAGCGCTATCGCGCTGCATCACCAGCAAGACTTAAAAAGGCCCCCCTGAGTAGGCTTTGCAGACCTCCCGGGGTCCCCAGACCACAAGTTAGGAACCACTTCTCTAGGCGGTTACTAGAGCTATGCGGAGAACACGGCTTGCCCGACCGGTCTACAGCGTGGGTTCTTTCTCTGTGACAACAAGAAACAGCATTTGTCCTCTACATAATAAGAATATTGGAGGAGACACACTGGAGACTTGATTCACTCATTTCTTGTTCTGACAAGCTTCAAGGACCATAATGCTCTCTCCTTCCAGTCCAGATATAAAGGTGACACTCTCTTGTTGGTGTTAGGCACGTTAGATATGTAGTCGTCCCTCCTTACAGGACACAAACAGAGCATCTGACTACCTCCATTCACTTCTGCACCCAAGGACATCATATGTGGTGTACACCAAGGATCATCCCTAAGCCCCACCCTGTTCAACAGTTACATGAATCCCCTCGCTGATGTCGTCAGAACCCATGGACTCAACATAATCACCTATGTGGTGGACACTCGAGTAATACTCTTGCATACCTAGGACCCCTCCAACACCAAAACCAACTTCTGCAATGCTATGACCACGTAGCCGAATGCATGAGAGACAATTGCCTCAAAAGCAACCTCAACAGAACAGAAGTACTGATCTTCGGTAAAAATTCCTCAGCATGGGTCCACAGTTGGCGGGCAATGAACCTTGGACATACACCTGTACTGACTGCCCATGCATGCAATCTCAGCATCATCCTCAACGGCCAACTGACCATGAAACGACAAGTCAAAGCAGTAGCCTTCTACTGCTTCCACACTCTTCGCATGCTCTGCAGAATCTTCATATGGATTCCAATCAACACCATAAAGACAGTCACACAGGCTCTCACCACCAGCCACCCTAACTACTGCATCGTTCTCTACGCAGGATTCTCCTCCCAGCTCCTCTGAAGACTCCAGACCATACAAAACACTGCAGCCCCACTCATCCTGGACCTCCCCAAACTGACCCACCTCACTCCCCACCTAAGAAACCTCCAATGATTCCCCATCCAGAAAAGATGCCAGTTCAGCAATCTCACACTCGCCACTGCGCTCTGAGCTCGCAGCGACTAACTCCTGAGCCCAAGTCAGGCCCCCACACTCGAGCTAAAGGTAACCAGAGTACCACTCCAATCGCCGACGGAAGTTCTCCTTAGGGATTCCTAGCTGATTTAAGCGCACTGCACTTTACCTCGCAATTTTATTCCTTTAAACTGTATAATTGTTCTGTACTTACTATTCTCCTGTGCCCTGGCGTGTTCCCCGGTCCAACGCTGAAGGTTCAGATTGAGTGGAGGGAACTAGCGCCACAGCCGGAAGTGTCCCCCTACCACTTCCGGTTGCCACGAAGGTTAGCTGTCTAGCTGCTTGCCTTCCCCCTGCATAAAAGCCCTGAATATTGCACAGCACAGTGGGATTCATTTTAGACAATTGAGCGCTCTGAGCTTGCAACGACTAACTCCTGAGCCCAAGTCAGGCCCCCACACTCGAGCTAAAGGTAACCAGAGTACCACTCCAATCGCCGACGGAAGTTCTCCTTAGGGCTTCCTAGCTGATTTTAGCACACTGCACTTTACCTCGCAATTTTATTCTTTTAAACTGTATCATTGTTCTGTACTTACTATTCTCCTGTGCCTTGGCGTGTTCCCCGGTCCACCGCAGAAGGTTCAGATTGAGTGGAGGGAACTAGCGCCACAGCCGGAAGTGTCCCCCTACCACTTTCGGTTACCACAAAGGTTAGCTGTCTAGCCGCTCGCCTTCCCCCTGCATAAAAGCCCTGAATATTGCACAGCAAAGTTGGATTCATTTTAGACAATTGAGCGCTCTGAGCTCGCAACGACTAACTCCTGAGCCCAAGTCAGGCCCCCAGACTCAAGCTAAAGGTAACCAGAGTACCACTCCAATCGCCGACGGAAGTTCTCCTTAGGGCTTCCTAGCTGATTTTAGTGCACTGCACTTTACCTCGCAATGTTATTCTTTTAAACTGTATAATTGTTCTGTACTTACTATTCTCCTGTGCCCTGGTGTGTTCCCCGGTCCACCGCTGAAGGTTCAGATTGAGTGGAGGGAACTAGCGCCACACCGGAAGTGTCCCCCTACCACTTCCGGTTGCCACGAAGGTTAGCTGTCTAGCTGCTCGCCTTCCCCCTGCATGAAAGCCTATGCCATCCCTCTCGTGCTGCGGACGCGCCGCTGGCGTGCCAAAGGCAAGCCCGTGTGCGCCCGTCCGTGCCTGGACCGGGCCCAGGGCCACACCCCCTGGTCCTACCTCACCCCCATTACACCACTCAAGGATAACCTACACCGCATTCCCAACTTATAGCGTTTAACACCTCCTCTCGCCTACCCCACCCTCCTCCTCATGCCCACCCAACCCTCCTCCTCATGCCCTCACCTTTGAACCTATCGCAAGTCCTTTCTACTGCCCCCGATGTAACACCAAACCCCCTCCTCCTGACAGTCCCTTCCCCCATCCACCACCCAACCCCCCTAAGCCTTGTCTCGCTGCCCTTATTAACGCTCGTTCCCTTCCAAAGCACAATCTGGACATCTTTGAGTTAATCACCGGCCACAACTTAGATCTTCTCTTTATAACGGAAACTTGGGGTGACAACACATCCGGGCCTGATTTCCGGGCTGCTTTACCCGATGGCTTCTGTGCTATTAGACACAACAGAGTCGCTAGAAAGGGAGGTGGCATTGCCATCATTCATAGAGACCGCTACCTCATCTAAATCCAACCCTTTAACTCTCTGGGTTGTGAGGCACTTACTTACTCCATTGCTCTCTCCAATAATCAGTCCTTCAATGGGACCCTTCTATACCGTCCTCCAGGCCCTCGAACATCTTTCCTCTCAGGCCTGAACAATCTCATCGAGCTCTCAGCGGGAGACCCCGACTACACCATACTGGGGGACTTTAATTTCCACTTAGATCTCCTACTGACAACGACACCACCCTTCTTACCTCCGACCTACTATCAGCCGGACTGAGCCAGCTAGTCACTTCACCCACGCACCAAGCAGGACACACACTTGATGGTATTTTTTACTAATAATTCTCACATCACTTTCCTTACTACTATCCCTCTCGTCTGGACAGATCACGATGCAGTGCTTTTCAGTATCAAACCCCGGAGGGTCCCCCCTCCACAGTCCAACCCCCCATCCCTACGATCACCAGAGATTGGAAAAACGTTGACATCCCCCTCCTCACAACTACACTGTCCAACTCCCTCAAGGAACTTGAGTCGGATCCAGAAACAGCATCCAATACCTATCTCAGTCACCTACACGCTGCCTTCAGTTCCCTGGCACCTTTGAAGCCTACTTACCGCAACCGTAGCACTCCTTCAGCCCCCTGGTTCACTGAACCCCTTAGGTTACAGAGACAACACTGCAGAAACCTAGAGAGACACTGGCGCAAGCATTACAACCCACATGACGAACTAACCTACAAAAGCGCCATGGCCATCTACAAATGCCTCATCCTTTCAGAAAAAAGCAACTACTATGTAACACAAATTAACTCTGCAAACAATTCTCCCAAACAGCTGTTCCAAGTGGTCAACAATCTCTCCAATCCCCCTGCCCCACCCACCAATACCTCTCAAGCCCTCTGCAATTCCCTTGCCAACTTCTTTTTTGACAAAGTCACCACCATTTTTTCTGCCTTTGCTTCTCAACCTTACCCCACCCACACCAACTCCGACCACTACCACACCAGCGACACCCCGACCTTCTCAAACTTCCACCAGGTTCCCCCGAACAGATCTCTCAGCTAATTTCCTCCATTAGATCAGGCTCCCCTTTGGACCCCTGTCCACCTTCCATCCTCAAACTCACCCTCGACGTCATAACACCTTCCATCACTAACATTTCCAACACCATGTTCCTTACGGGCTCCTACCCCTCCGTTTGGAAGAATGCAATTATCAAACCTCTATTGAAAAAGCCCACCCTTGACCCCACTTCCTCGTCTAGCTATAGACCTATTGCATGTCTTCCATTTCCTTCAAAAAAATTTCGAAAAATTAATGAACAGACAACTATCCGAATTCATCAATATAAACCATCTCCTGGATGACACACAATTCGGATTTAGACAGGGTCATGGAACCGAAACCGCCCTTATAAAAGGGTGCCGACGAGATCAGGATGACCCTAGACAGAGGCGGCGCGGCAGTCCTCATACTCCTAGATCTGTCTGCGGCTTTCGACGCGGTCGATCATGGCACCTTGATCGACGTGTCTCAGCCCTGGGCATCAAACACAAAGCAAGAGATTTGCTAGCCTCCTTTCTCACTAATCGGACACAATCGGTAAAGCTAGGTTCTTTTTACTCACCCGTCTTCTCCTTTCCTTTTGGAGTGCCGCAGGGGTCCTTGCTGAGTCTGACCTTGTTTAACATTTATGTTTCGGACTTGGCGAGGGTGATTAAATCACACAGCATAAGGTTGACCTCCTACGCTGAAGACACCCAGCTAGTAATATCAATTCACAAGGACAGAGAAACAGTTGCTGCCAGATTCCAGGAGGGAATGCTAGCCATCAGCTCCTGGATGACCAGCAACTGTGTAAAACTTAACTCCGATAAAACGGAGGTAATGACCTTCGGCAAACTGTCTCCTGGTTGGTCCCCTTACTGGTGGCCTAGCGAGATGGGCGCCCCACTGCAACCCTTTAGCAAGGTTAGAAACCTTGGGGTCCTGTTCGACGACAAACTCCTTTTCACTCACCAGGTTAATGCGGTTGTATCCACCTCATTCTTCACCGTAAGAAAAATTAAGAAGCTACTTCCATTCCTCCCACCCTCGGCTGGCAAAACTCTCATCACTACCCTAATCTTTTACAGAACCGACCATTGTAACACCCTCCTCCTCAATGCACAAGAAAAGGTCCTAAAAAAACGACAACTGGTGCAGAACGCCTCATCAAGAATTCTGCTCGGTATCCCCAAATTCAGTCCCATCTCCCCTTTTATCCGCCAGCTTCACTGGCTGCCCATCAGAAGCCGGACCAAATTCAAAGCCTTATGTATTGCCTACAAAGCCATTAACAATTCTGGCCCTCAGTTCCTAAAAAATGCCTTCCGCCCATATGCACCCACCAGGTCACTCCGTTCTGCCTCAGCACACCTCCTTCCCATCCAACGTACTAAGAAAGCTACCTGGGGAGACAGGTGCTTTGTGGTTGCTACAGCCAGAATCTGGAACTCCCTACCCGTCACCATTAAAACCAGCCCCACCCTCATCATTTTCAGGAAACAACTCAAAACCTGGCTGTTCACTCATTCACCCCTGTGCCTACTTGTCTGACTTCAGAATCCTAAGCGCCGAGACACCCCAGGGTAGTTGCGCGCTATACAAATTGCCAAAACATAAACATAAACAAAGCCCTTCATGACCTAGGACCATCCTACATCAACCATAGGCTGAACTTCAATCTGCCCTAAGATACCTGCTCTCTTCCTTATTCGCCCTAGCACACACACCCTGCATCCGTCGTAGCTGCAGCAGAGGCCGCTTCCTCTCATACATCACTGCCAAGACCTAGAACGACCTGCCCCTACACCTCTGAACAGCACCCTCTCTGGCAGATTTCAGAAAGAAACTCAAGACCTAGCTTTTTGATGGAGAATGGGCTCAATCAGTACCCAGCTGGCCCTAGGGGTAACAGTGCTGTGCTCTATAAATGCTGATTGATTGATTGATGGAGTAATAGTAATGCTCCTTCTTCTTTCTGGAGCCTTGATGGTGACCAGCATGGTCCTCTGTTCTTCCTCAACAGCTGGAGTGTATTTTCCTGCAATCTTCATCAGAGATGATGACACCACTGGAACAGGGCTTGCACATGTGTGGCAAATAAGAGCAACTATGTTTTACCCAGCCACATTTAAGGGAAAGACACAAGTGAATATGACCATGGTCAGGGTCGACTTTAGCGCTGGTGGCACCCAGAGCGACAGTGTTTGCTGGCGCCCCCGCCAAGGACCACTTCTGACATGGATTTCCTTACCACCTTCCTTTAACAGTGCTCCACAAATCTCCATAACCACTCTTTCAGATGCATTTAATAGTTATACAGCTCCACTTATGCCTGTGTAGGGTGTCAGAGCACTTTGCATCACACACACATTACACAAAGACAAACAATCATAGGTGTGTAAATCGGCATATAGGAAATGTTTCATAAGTCAGATGACTACAAGGTGTAGGAGTAACTTGTCATCCATTCTGGTAGGCAGCATAGTTTAAGAGTGCTTCGTCTGGAGAGGCACAAACTCAGAACTGAAAACACCATAGTTGGGGTTCTCTGTAATCATACGAATCGATTTCTATGCTGTAATCTATACTTTGCAGTGTGAATGCAGTTCTATGATGACTGTTAATAATTCACTGTTCTATATTAGGATTTTATCTCATAAACTGCAAGTAATAAAATAATATCTCTTGAAAAAGCGGTAACCCACTGACCTATTTACATTGTATGCATTTTGTGATCTGAATGGTACACGTTCTTTGCAGCAGACATATTAATAATTGGTGCTATTTTATGATCAGTCAAAACCTCAACTAGGCAAATCTCCGATCTCCCTCCAGGAAGAACATCACCGGAGTTATCTTGGGCCAGATGTAGGTAATCCCAGATTACCGATTCTTAAATACCGAATCATACCGATTCGGTATTTAAGAACTGGCAATCAGGATGTAGGTATTTTTACCGAATCAATTACCGATTCGGGAATATTCGGTAATTAACGAATCGGTATTTACCAATTCGGTAATTGCCATTGATTCCTATGGCAATTACCGAATCGGTAAATACAGATTCGGTAAAATTACCGAATTGACAAGGGGGACAGGGTGTCACTTTGACACCCTGTTGCACCCCTGATTCAGGCTTGTGTGTCATGTGACACACATACATGCCCTCAGGACATGTATGTGTGCCACACGGCACAGGTGTACATGCACAGATGTGCATGTGCACAGGAATTCGTTATTTACCATGCAATAGTATTACATGGTAAATAACGAATTCTTAGGGGCCTGTGGCACTGTTTCCAGTGCCACCTACATATAGATTTCCCGATTCGGTAAATTTACCGAATCGTTATTTTACAGAATCTGTAAATTTACCGAATCGGTAAATTTACCGATTCTGTAAAATATAGGCCCCCTACATCTCAATCACCAAATACCGGTCGGTAACGGCCGAAATCGGCTGTTACCGACTGGTATTTGGTGACCTACAATTGTATTGTTGCCTTGAGATTTCTGGAGTCAAGGACCTCTGCACCAGGTGCTTTAAAACCAAATTAAACTTGCAAACACAGCGTTCCCTGAAGTCAGCACCTGGTGCGATGGCAGCAGTCGCACCGCCCTAGAGCTGACCCTGACCACAGTTGCTGTAGGACACTGCTTGAGCGGGTTTGCATGAGAATGTCTACTCTGAAAGCAGTAGAGACAAGCCACACCAATACTGCATGCACCGCCCTGTAGCCTTTTAGGCAAAGCGTTGTCCCTTGATACACATGATATGTTTGCCTGACTAAGAATTTGAGTGTATACTCATGTCAAGCAGTGTCTTTTTGCACAACAAAGAATACCTTGTCTGTGTGTTCAGTGTTTGGAGGCAAGGTATGTAGGACCTAATCCCTATGTCCTTCTGCCCCTTTAATACCCTGCCTGTCTATGGACTTCTTCGGTTGTGTCTCCAGACTGCTTTGGTGACAACCAGTTTTGGGAAGGATTCCCAGGGTGGAAAAATGTGTCAACTGAGTGCAAAATGTGGATGAATGGATTCAGAGGATGCATCACAACTTCATTGACTATTCAGTAGAGATATTTCTACACTTGGACCACCACTCTATCCCTCTGAACATTATCAGATGGTCCTGGAAAGGAGGCAGTTCTTAGCCATCTTACAAGATAACCTCGTGAGATGCCAGTCTCTGTTCCACTCTTAAATTCAAACTCAGTCCATTTTGAGTTCCTAAGCATGGCAGCACACAAGGTCTTTTATATTTTAGGTTATTATATTTGCAGTATTTGTATCAATTAAAACTAGCCCCTTGTGGTAGTGGAGAACTTTTCTTAGCACAAGTTTCACATTTCGCTGGTTAAAGAAGCATCAACAGGCATTCATACATATAGATAGAAGGGAAAGGACAGAATTGGTGGCCTCAGGCAGGTACCTGGAGAGTCAGCTAAATCACTTACCCCCATCCTGGCTTCTGAAAGGAGATTACTTATGCTACACTACACTTTGTTTGATTATTTTATTTGTTGAGCACATTATTCACCAAAGTAGACTTCTTGGCGCTAACAAACATCACCTCATTGACATTGAAGACAGTATGCATTCTATTGTATGGTATTTCTATCATGCAAATCTAGCCAAAGGGCAACAAAGTGGCGGACAAGTCAAAGACAAGCTTAATATCAATTAGTACTAGGAGAGGAATCATGGTTGTGGGTGGGTAGTGCATTTTTATGTAGTGTTCTATAAAGAAGTGCGTCTTCAACACTTTCCTAAACTGAAGCTATCTTGGGACAGTCCTGATGTATATTGGTATGTCGTTCCAGATCCTGGGACCGTAGATGGAAAAAGCCTATTGTCCTGTTTTTTCTTTTTTACACTTCCTAGTCTGCAGACTGATGGTGTCCTGTCTGCAGGTGTGCCGTCAACCACCAGAGATGATGAACTTGTTTGCAAAATAAGTATAAGTGCTTGTTGTGATGACTTTGGTAATGATTCAGCTGGTTTTGAAGATGGTGCAGGCTAGCAAGAGAAGCCGATGGAGTTGCATCAAGGTGGAGGAAATATTTTTTCAAACCCTTTATGAGTCATGCAGCGTCATGTAGGATGCCCCTAAAGGATGCCAGCATAGAGTCTAGGAGGCAGTGGATTAGAGCATTGCCACCATCCAGATGAAGGCTTGAGCAGCAAGCCTGAAGGATTGAGAAGCCAGTCTGAAGTCACTTTCTGAAAGAAATGGTTTGACTTTCTTTAGCAGAGAGAGCTGCCAGGCCATCTTTGTTTTTTGGCAACATATTGCTTGCAGGTGAGGTTGGTGTCCACAGTGAATTGACGTGAATTGGTCTCTCACCAATTTTGTGCCACTCTATCCAGAACAAGTTATCAAACTGATAACCAGTGCCAAATCAGGATCTCCGGATGACCCCTGCCCTCTAAGATTCTTTGTTTGGCCTTGAATGTCATTGCTGACCATTTTACTCCCATCTTTAATTAAACCATCAGGACAGGTATTTTTCCCAACGCTTGGATACCAGCCTCCGTCCTTCCTCTGAAGAAAAAAGACCACGCCTCGGGCGTTAGACCCCATCAATTAACGTCCCATATACTGCCTACCTCTGCCAGTTAAAATCATAAATAAAGCATTAAATCAACAACTATCTTCTTTCATCAATGAGAAAAGTCTGATTGATGCTTCTCAGTTTGGCTTCAGAGCCAGCATAGCACCAAAACCGCACTTATAGTAGCAACAGAAAGCATAAGAACTCTTATTGACAAGGGCGATAAGGCCACCTTGATTCTTCTAAATCTCTCAGGGGCGTTTGACACCGTCAATCACCACATTTTAATTAGCTACCTGTATGAGCTGGGTATCAGAGATACTACCCTCTCTCTTCTGGCTTCCTTCCTCGAGACAAGGAACACTATGTCACTTTAGATAATTTTGTCTCCAGACCTCTGAATCTCCCTTGTGGCGTACCTTAGGAGGATTTACTAAGCCACACTCTGTTCAATTTGTATATTAGTTCTCTTACCAAAATCGTTAAATCTTTCGGATTTTCTGTTGTATCCTATGCTGAGGACACACAAATTGATGTGTCTGTTGCTGGCATTCCTGCCACACAGCTTCCCAATTTGGGAACTGTATGAAAAATTGCAGCCCTTGGATGCACAAAAATAGCTTGAGATTGAATTTGGGAAAAACTAAGATTCTATTGTTTGGAAATAACACCACGTTCTGGTCTCTGGATTGGTGGCCAGAAGACATGGGTCCAACTCCTTTCCCAGCAGGAAAGGTCAGAAACCTTGGCATTGTTATTGATAAACAACTAACACCTGAAAACCAGGTGAACCTAGAGGCTACATCTGTTTTTTGTCTTTTAAAGATCATCAGGAAAATCCTGCCCTTCATTAACATGAATTTCAAAAAGTCACCTGTTTTGTCACTAATTCTGTGAAAACTTGATCACTGCAATGGAATATAAATTAATATGCAGCAAAAACTGTTAGCCAACCTTCAACTACTACAGAATGCTGGGCACGTCTTGTTCATGGTCTCCCCAAATACCACTCAGTATCTTTTGCACCTATCCAACTCCATTGGTTGCCCATAAAGAAAAGAATAGCTTTTAAGGCGTTGTACACTACCTCTAAAGCACGACATAACATCGGACCTGATTTTCTCATCCAGAATTTTCATTGGTACATTCCATCCAGATCTCTATGCTCCTTGCTCTCAAAAAACACTGTTGTCTCCAAATTCAGGAAAGCGTGTTGGGGTGGAAAAAGTTTTGTGATAGGTACTGCCAAATTGTGGAATTCTCTTCCTGTTGAGCTTAAAAATTCACAAACTCTGTTTCAATTAAGGAAAGCTTTGAAAACATAACTCTTCAACCAATTGTGTTTTCTATTCTTTTACTTATGTGTTAGTTTCCCAGAGCAGTGCCAAGACACCGTAGGGTATTCAGGCGCTATACAATAACTATAATATAATAACATAACATAACATACATAACATAACATGAGATTCAGTGAGAATATGGATTGGAAGCTGTCAAGGTGTATGTCTTTGAGCCAGGTTCACACTGTAACTTGTGTGTTGTTCTTGGCAAATAACAGGAATTGTGCTGTGGTGGAGTTGACCTTAAGGTAGGTTCTGGACCTCTAGGACTGGATGATGTGTAAGCAGTGTTTGAGGCGTTTGATGTCTGAAGCAAAGGAGACTTTCAAGCAGAGCTGTATATCATTGTCATATTGGTGAATCTTTTTTTTTAATTAGGTTTTTCTGTAAGCATCAAAAACCACAAGTATCAGTAAATCAAACAGGGCTATATCCTGGCATGCAGAATATACAAGCTGTAACACCATACATTAGCAGGTGACCTGTTCAAACAGTATATCCCAGTCTGTGTGTTGGCAGGTATGTTAATAACCTCAAAGAGGTGTCTGGCACTGGCAACACGTAGGTAATGAGGTGGTCCCATATGTCCGTAGGGCGTGAAGTTGCCAGCAGCTCCTCAGCATACAGTTCCAGCTGCTCTTTACAATCAGCCAGGTCAGAAAGCTATTGCGGTTTCGTTGGCATCACACATTTACCCCAGAATATCTCAACCCTCCTCTCAGCCAGCAATAATGACATTGCTGTGAGTTTACACATTGCTGGCTACAAGTCCTTTACCAGATAAAGTAGACAAAGGTGTGGGTGACACGCCACAGGCTCCAGTGTCATTCCAGAGTGGGCATCAGTGGCCTATGTCAAGTAGTGGACAAAGCCATGCCAAGTGCATAAAGTCAGCATCAGGTCCTGCATCTCAGACAGTTAGCATCTATATTCTTTCAATCTACTTATGGATCTATATATTTATTGCTTTCTTCTAATTTAGCATTTCCAATGCACTACCCTATTTCTCAGCCTATACATCTCTCAATATATCTTCTAGCCCAACATTCTGACTCACCTCAAACTTCTTTCTACTACACTTTCCAATGCACTACCTTATCTCTCACCCTATACAACTGTCAATATATCCTCTACATCCACTCTCATCAACCCCATACCACTTCTATGACGCCCAAAATATCCCTTTCTAGACTCTCTCCTACTCTACCCCACATTGCATCATCTAACACCTCTTTTACTATACCGATCCCCCAAAACAAACCTTTCTAAACTCTTCCCTCCGACTCTTCCCCTCCAAAACCCCTTTTTACTCATCCAAAAGCCTCCCCCAACTGCTATGACCTAAAAAAAGAAATATTAAAAAAAATCAAATTCTTCACTCTTCTATCAAGCGCTATTTAAATGCAAATCTTTTTTCCTTTTCTACCCCTCCCCAGCCCTTCTCAATCTAAATAACTGACTAACATATCCACCACTCCAATTAATTTCATGTTTCACCATACTAATTGAACATTAATCCTTATAGGATCCAGAGTATTGTGCTACTTACCAAAAAGCGCTTTCAAACCCCATCAGGGGTGGCAAGCAGTATGTAAATACAAATCTCTTTCCCTCTTCTATCCCGCCACCTACAATTCTCTATCCAAAAACTGAATAACATATCCACCACTCAAATTACTTCATATTTCACTATACTCATTTTCAACACTAATCCTTTATGGGTTCCGGAGTAGCGTGCTACTTGCCAGAAAAGCGCTTCAACACACATCAGGGGTAACAGGTGCTATTTGAATGCAAACCTTTCTTCCCCTTCTATCCCTCCGCTATCCTTCTCACTCCAAATACCTGACTAATATTCACCACTCAAATTACTTTCATATTTCACCATACTTATCCTTTATGGGTTTCCGGAATAGTGTGCTTCAACACCCCATCAGGGGTAATAAGCGCTATATATACATACAAACCTTTTTTCCTCTTCTATGCTTCTGCTATCCTTCTGAATCCAAATAACTGACTAACCTACTCACCACTTAAAATGTACTTGCATGTTTCACTATACTAATTCAACACTAATCCTCTATGTGTCCCGGAGTAGCGTGCTACTCACCGAAAAAGCGATTCAACACCTCGTCAGGGGAAGTAAGGGCTATACAAATGCAATTACAATACAATACAATATGTAAGTTACAATTCGGTCTAAGCATGCTGGTTTGTGTGCAACAGAATGTCCAGTCAGCTGGCTCCAGTGGCTGGTCCAGCACCATATTCCATTTCTCCATTGCTGGTTCAGGGGGTTTATGGCCTGTCATTTTGTGCAGTGAAATATAGCTTAGTAATGAGCCCTTAATGCGTGGTGCTAGTCAGCAGTGCAAGTGGGGCATGGAGGGTGGGGGTTGAGGTAAGAGTTCACGCACTGCAGCACGGAGGCAGAAATATATAAATGTCAGCAATGGGATATGATGCTGCAAATGGAGAAATGTCAGCTAGTGCAATAAATGACCCTCCAGGATACATATCCCCCATTTTCTGTTTTAAAGAAGTGCTACCACAGTATGATATAGATCCTAATAAAAAGATAAAGAAATGTGGGTACTATAACAATTTCCACGACAGCCACGAGTGATAGAGCGAGCCAAGATGCAACTGTTTTCTAACTGTGGCATAGCCCTGTCATAATTATATTGTAGCACTAGATCGGGATCTTTATGGATCCAGATTTCTAAGTATTTCACAGAGTCAGTGCTCCCTTGTATAGGAAAGTCTAACGTGTAAGGCTCAGTGTTTGGGGTCAAAGAGAAGATGCTTGACTTGGACCAATTTATGCTCAATCCCAAAATCAGCCAAACGTATATATTCACAGATTACAGTTATCAGGTGGATGTCAGGGTCTTTCACATATAACACCATAAAGTGAGATGCCTAAAGGTCTTAGTGTGAGCTGAAGCGTGGTGCAGCATGTCTTTGGCAGAGGACACACGCCAGAGGCTTCAGGGTGAGTGCAAATAGTAACGGGGATAAGGGGCATCCCTGCTGATTACCTCTGTGAATGCGCAGCTCTGTGGTCTTGGACCCATTAGTTAGGACTCGAGCAATTTGGTTGGTGTACAATGGTTTAATCCATTGCAGAACGCTTATTGGGAGGCTCACTCACCCCAAAATGGTAAACATATATTCCCACTCAATAGAATCAAAGGCCTTGGCGGCATCCAGTAGGACTGCCACTACCTTCAAAGAGGGATTCAGTTTGTGTAGTAGTGCGAATATTGTGTGTAGGTTATGTGCTTAGTGCGAGCAGGTATAAAAATCTTCCACATACTGCTCCATTTTACCAGTGTTTGTCGATTCAGGGGTTCCTGTATTTTGTAAATTATTGTGGCAGGAATGCTCCTCCAGGTCTTCATTTTTGGCTTGGACCACTGCTAAGACCTATTGCATGTTCAAGCATTTAGTCAACATCTTTTTCAAGTCATCTTCCGCGCCAGAGATGCTTTGCTTCACCAACGTGATAAAACTAGTTTGTTTATCCAAATTTGAAGCAATATGGTTAAATGGCAGGTTGAGAGTGTACATCTTCCCATCAATTGATGCCAGACCGTGCTGCATAGCCTGTAGTTTTGTTGCATGGATAGCCTCACCAGGGCTCGACAAATGTACTCGACCGTTCGCAAATGCGAATGAATTTCTTCAAGGGCGAGCCAGTTTTCAGGCCTACTTGACCAGCCTGGCGAGTGAAATCTGCAGCTGCAGTGGTAGGCGCCAATTTTGGGTCGAGTTCAATTGATCTTAGGTCAAGTAGAAAAGTCTACTTACTCGACCTGCAGGTCAAGTAAGATTTTTTAGATTTGTCGAGCCCTGCTCACTTGGCAGTGTAGTGTGCTGCTCTAAGGCTTCAGAGTCATCAGCCGGGGGTTTTGTACTGTGCTTTATTCAAAAGTAAGGTGAGGCTGGTCACGGTTCGCCTTCCTTATGGTATCAATTGCAGCTGCACCAGTGCAGGATGAAGCAGGCAGGTAACAAGTGTGCAGTGTAGTGTGAAGTAGGGTTGCTCCTAAACAAGAGAAGTGGGGCATTGCACACCCCAGTATGCCAGAACTGCAGCCGCAGTGTCAAGGAGGGGACAGAAAAAGTGGCGCACCTTAGGGATGTAGGATTTTATCTCTGTTCCCAGAATTTCTTGAAAAGGCAGAACCTTCTCTTAGTGACTTCTGTAACTCTATCTCAAGTGCAGGTGGCCATTTATCCTAGTATTGGATGAAGCACTATCTATGTGGCTTATGCACACTCACATAGTGTCTCGTGAAGGTCTGTCTTAGAAGGAGTTGGGAGGGAGGCAGAACCTTATCTTATTGGCAGCTGAATCTCTTTCTCAGACACAGATTGAAACCTAACTCAAAGTATATGGAATCATGTATTGAGAGCAGATGCAATTCTTTCAAAATCGTAGTTGGAACCCATTGTCTGGAGTCAGGAAAATCAATGTTAGGAACAAGTGGAACCAAATCTTGGAAACCGCTGGAACCATATCTCAGAATGTTGCATCTCACATCACCAGCAAATGTATTCATAAATCAGGAGTATGGAGGAAATCCCATTGTCAGGGGTGGCTGGAACCATATCTCAGTATCAGGTGAAACGCTTTGCGAAAAGCAAGTGAACCCTATCTCCAAAAAAAAGTTGAACTCTGTATCTCAGAATCAGAAGGAACCCTATCAGCAGCATGAGTGACCCTATGGGAGGGACAGGTGTATCTCTATCTAAGATGCTTGCGTACAAGGCTGAACAAACAGAGGTGTGTTTTGCAGCTCCCGCTCTAGTCCTTCAGACACCTTGATCAACAAGAAGCCGAAGATGTCTGACTTTGACAACATGAGAACAATATTGACCAAGTGATGAAGATTCGATCTGGATTGAGGCTGATATTACTTTGGCGCATCCGACAGGAGTTAGTCCACATACAGTCAACTAATTGGTTCTCAGAGATCATTGACTTCAAAGTTTGGTTAACAAGAAAGAGTCCACAGAGAAACCAGAGTATATCCTAAGTCACTCTGACATTCTTTTTTAAATTTACCAGGATTGCTCCCTATGTCCAGACCACACTGTATTAGCTGTACGGGATTACCTGTAGAGCCCTTGGTTTCGGGTGGGGAAGGGGAGATCTAACGTGCCCCCACCTTGATGTCAAGGGAGCAACCTCTGTTGCTTGTCTTTGGGCACACTGCACATGTGGTGCAATCTATGAGATTTAGGCATATAGCCTTTTTACTGTACCCTGGCAGGATGTTTGCCAGATCTCACTGTGTAATAAAAATCACGTACTCCTACATAAGTGAACCTTTCCCTTCACTCCAGAGTGTGAGGTAAAAATATAATAACGAACAGCCGAGATCCCTCATTAAGGGTCGGGGTGGACTTGATCCCTTGATACTCTGTCAATATCCTGCACGGTCATGTTTGTATGTATCTTATTTTGTTTTATTTCGTCGTATTGATTGGATGTGTTATAGTACGAACCTGTCCAGTGGTCAGTTCGAAACACTTGTCACGGGTGGGAAACCGGGGGTTACGTGAGGTCAGGGTTGACGTCATTGAATTCCAGAAGTCTGGAGGGCGCCTCCCGGGCGGTCTGAGCTTCCATGTTCCTCTGCAGCTGGGCCTGGGTTCACGGTGGGTGACGCAGTAAAGCACAGGTGCCTGATGGGATACCTTCTTGATTGCGGTTTACCTAAAGGGCCGGAAGTACCCCTCAAGGGAGAGCATCAGCACACACAGGACCAGCCTGCAGCTCTGTCTGACCCCCAGACTGTGTCCTCTCCCCGAGCGAGGACAAGCTACCCTAGACAATAAGGCAGGAATGAACAGTAAAAGTGCAGGTGAGCAGCTGCAACATGGTGGCCCTGCAAGGTGGATTTGCCACCATCAATCACCAACTGAGACTTTGTCCCCCCATGTCTCGTTGGTGTGACCTTGAGCACGAGCTACCCATCCGGAGGCACCTGTGCCCTCTTCTGAGCTTCGAGCTGTGCATGGCACCCTCAAACCCAAACCCCACAACCAGTGATGGAGACTTTGTTGGAACCCCTTAGCTACGTTCCTTTCTCGGGCACATTTTAACCCTGCCCAAAGGACTCCAGGCCTGTATGGAAGATCCTCGTGAGTTCTGAGACACAGGCTTCTTTGGCCCAGTTGTAGCTGTAAACCATCTGAGGGTCTGGTAGACAACAACAATTTTCCCTATGACACAAAAAAAACTCTTAACGCATAGAAACGTTTATTTATAAAGTAATTACAGTTTGTGGAAAAATCCAGTGAGATGCCTTTGGGGCCTCCAGTAGATATGAATAGTGTTGTTGTTTTAAATGTTGTCTGACCTCCTTCGACACTTGGGGCCAGATTTACAAAAAGTTTGCACTGGCAAATATCAGTAACTGATCAACTTTCATGCGTAAAAGCTATTTTGCACATAATAGTGACCCTTGCGCCGTACCAACCTCTTTGTGCCAACCCCTCTTAATGTAGTCAGGAGGGACATGGATGTGTGTGGGGGGGGGGGGCAGTGCTAAAATAAAAGGATTTAGTAAAAAGCCAGGTCTGTGGTGTGATCTGGTTTGCTTCAAACCATAACACCAAGCTACCTCCGGTGGAAGAAATTGGTAAAGCAGAATATTGCTTATAATAAACCTACGTGTGCAATAGGTGTGCTTTCTCCTAAATCACACATCTGATATGCCTGAACTCTTGGCTGTTGTCTACATGTACCACATTGCACTGGAAGATGGACCTCGAGTATAAATCCTATGCCAGACACGGCTGGCTGACTGTGGTGCACCGGCACAAGGCTGAGCTTCACGTGCAACAGCCAGATTTACTGCAAGCGCAGCCGAAGATGGCATTGGCAGGTGCACATTGATCTGTCTAGTGCTGCGCCAGTTTCTGCCCAGGCACTGCAGCATTTCAGTAAGTGCTCTGTTGCGTCAAGGACAGTAAATCTGGGCCTTGGTATTTTCTTCTCTTACAGTTAGACTTGTAGTCACTTTATTATTACTAAACAAAAGCAGTGATTTACCGAAGCCAGGATAGGGTGTGGCCTGAAAGCTTTGGCGTGATTAAGAACCTTTCCCAATCCATAGGCTCAAGGTGTAGGTGACAGGCACAATGTGTGCAGGGCAGGCCTTAGAGGTCATGGTGCCATTGAAGGAAGTTTCCTAGAACACTCCATAACGCCCGCCCCTTCCTGGAAAAAACTAACACACACCAGACACGAGCAAAACAAATGTCATTTCACCTCCTGTAAGTGTTTGGAACGTATTGTACAGTTAATGCTTAACTGAATCATTCTGCTTAAAATCAACTTAGAGTGAACACATTTTAAACCATTCCTTGATTAGAACAATTAAAATGCGCATTTGCGGGTGGCACTGCGTGAATAATATGCCCATCTTGTGTTTTTCTAAAGAAGAGGCTGTGTCTTAAGAGTAAGGCACAGAACCACTACCTTTCTAAAACCAATACAAGCAGCTCATTTTTAAATCACTGACAACATGCTGAAGGTTCCTTTGGAAGGGGGAGGGGGAAGCACATATCATACCTTTTTAGTGCCCCCCCCCAACCCTTCAAGGGACCCCAATTCAGCCCAAGGCCAATGAATATCTGTGAGATGTGGCAGAATAGGGACCCCTCTCCACAATCTGCAGGAGGGGCATCACTTTGTATTATGCCACTAGGGCCCCAAGCGGGATTATAAATCATGCACACATGTCGCCCATTGCTCCGGCAATGTGCCACACATTTGAAATTAAAGGATGCACAAATCCCATTTGCAGTGTTCAGCCCTGATGTAATCTGGCCTAAGAGGCCAATGACTGGCAGAACGTGAAGCGGGATTCTGGACACTCATTCTTACCTGACCCACACCTTATTAATACTTTTGCTCAGAATGGGGACTAACATGCATGGATTGGCATTACCTGCCCAAATTTCATAGACTGATCTAGTCCCAATTCTGGGTTGTTTACCCTCTAAGTTCAGTCAAGAGGTAATCTATCCTTTTTTAAACAAAGAATACTACACAGAGAAACCTGAACAAAATTGGGAAAGGGGACCCGGAGTAAGATTTCAGCCCAGAAGACCGAGACATGCCAACTTCTCGGGGACCTCAGAAAGTAGCAGAGATGAGGAAGTAACACCAAGAGAGGAGGAGGAATATGCACATCAGAGCAGAGACTATGACAATTTTTTAGGACAGCGCCCCCAGAGACCACGCAGGGGTTTCTCCAACAGAGGGAGGGGAGCATACACAAGGAAACCTACCATGAGGGACCAAGATCAGGAATATCAGAAACCCCAGGCCCCTCAGGAATACAAAAGAACGAGAAACAAGGTGTATTGGAATTAAAAAAGACCCCTATAATAAATCTTTCTAATAGACAACTAACTGAGAAAGAAAAACAGGTACTAGAAATGGGATTTAATTTTGTTCCCACGGCGGGCATTAATAAATTCCAAATAGAGAAAGACCTTAGAGCCTTCTTCAGGAAAATTAGGTTACGCAGATTTTTTGAAAACAGACCTGAAAGAGAAGCCCCAAGTGATTCAGGACTTAGAGCTAGATCTACTTTTACTCCAGGAGCAGGGATGATAGACAAAAACATCGAAGTCTTTGAATCTGTAGTCAAAATAGAGATAGGTAAACTTGTGGAGAAAAAACAACATCAATCCCACAACATTTCAAAAGAACATAGAGAAGCCATAGAATCCCTAGCCAATGACACCCAAATTACCATAAAACCTGCCGATAAGGGAGGAGGGGTGGTAGTGTTCGACACAGAAGACTACAACAGAAGGGTAATGCTACTCTTATCAAATGAGCAACACTATGTCAGAGTCACACAATCTAGATTAAAAACTCTTAAAACAGAGGTGGAAGCCTGCCTACTAACAGCCAAAATGAATGGGGATATCAGTGAGGAGGAATATAAATTCTTAAATAATAATAATCCCAAAACCCCTGCAATATACGGGCTTCCAAAAGTGCATACAAATATGGAAGACCCCCTCTGAGACCGATAGTGGCATCTATTGATTCACTATTGGAACCTCTGAGTAAGTACGCGGACACCTTTCTAAAACCAATAGTACAGGCACAGAAATCCTACATAAAGGACACAACAGACATGATAGGCAAAACAGGAGGTCTAAGTTTTTGTAGTGAGAGGGAATTCATGGTGACCTTGGATGTAGAATCCCTCTACACTAATATACCCCAACATGACACCATTGAAGTAATAAAAACAGTGTTAGAGACCACAGATATTAGAGGGGTGAACAAGGAATTCATAGTACAATGTGTATCCTTGGTTCTGCTAAATAACATTTTCCTGTTTAAAAAAGAACTATATCTTCAACGGAAGGGTACCAGCATGGGCGCGACCTGTGCGCCCAGCCTAGCATGCATCTACGTAAGCATGTTTGAAGAAAAACACGTCTATAATGAAGTTAGTCCATATTATGAGAACATCAGAAATTGGACCAGATTTATAGACGATATTTTCTTTATATGGAACGGCACAGAGAATGATCTAAAGGACTTCTTAACCTGGATCAATCTGGGGGATGCAAACCTGAAATTCACCGCATCTTATAGTAATCGCAGAGTAAATTTCCTAGATATCTGCATCAGGTGGAAGATGACCAACTTATGGTGGAGCTGTACAAAAAGGAGTCGGACCGTAATACGGTCCTACACTATAACAGCTACCACCCAAAAAGTCAAAAAGATAGTATCCCATTTGGGGAATTCCTCAGACTAAGAAGAAATTGCACGACCATACAAGACTATTACAAGCATGCTGGAGAGATGAAACAAAAATTTATGGACAGAGGTTACCCTAAGAAACTTATTAGTCATTCCCTAAAAAGAGCCCGCTACTATGACAGAGACTGTCTGCTAGCAAAGGAAAAGGCCATAGACAGGAATCTGGAAAAGATAGTGATGGTTAGCCAGTTCTCTAATATTGCAAATCAGGTAAAAAATATCATCAACCGTAACTGGAAAATTTTAAATGATGGCAAAGAAACTAGTATACCGTGTCCTATGTTTGCCTACTGAAAAAACAAAAACTTACGCTCTAGCCTTGTCCACACATACAGGGAGGACATGGTGGAGACTCAAAGAAACCTGTTAGGTGAAAAGGCGTATGGTAACTATAAGTGCGGCTCATGTAGCATATGTGACCACTGCCTAGAAACCAAAGAAGTCACCCTAAATACGGCCAGACATAAGATTACCACCCTGAACAACTGCAGATGCAAAAATATAGTGTATCTGATCCTATGCCCGTGTGGCTGCGGATACATTGGTGAAACAGGTCGGGAACTAAGACTGAGAATTGGAGAACATAAATCAGCAATAAGAACTAACAAGGAAAATGCACCCCTAGTAAATCATTGGAGGCAGAAAGGACACAAAATTCAAGACATACAGTGGGTCATCCTGGAGAAAATAATAGAACAAACTAGGATGGGAGACAGCAAAAGGAGACGTAAACTACAAGAACAATGGTATATCGTTAAGTTTAACACCATAAAACTCGGCCTGAACTCAAAAGAGGATTGGGAAACACTTATTTAAGGATGCAACTTATTTTTGACCAAAGGAGGTAGGCAACCCATATAGCCCCCTTGGAAATGTAACATCATTAGATAACCCTATAGCATATAATCTAATAATTTAAATAAGGAAATCCCACTTCCTGAATAATTATATTGCTCCATACTTTATGAAAAGGGAACTTCGTCAAATGGCCTTTAAATTGTGACCTTAGAGAAGTAGAAACCCCCCTTTCTGAATAATTATATCGTTCCACATATTATGGAAAGGGAACATTTTTAAACGGCCTTTAAACAGCGACCCTAATGAAGATCGATACATCTTGAGATGGAGGTTTTCCAAACCTATTAGACAAACCAATAACGGAAAATTAGATAATCTTAAGAAAATCCATACTTGAAAGGACTACATATTGTGTACAGAATATGGATAGATACTAGTATAAAATTACCTTTAAATATCGACCTTGTACGTTTCAAGATGGCGGCGTTCAAAACTAACACAGAGCCGATATGTGCAACTTAGAACACCTCCCAAAAAAGTAACTCCATTAGAAAATGAACCAACTTTAAATAAATAACTTACATAAGGAAACACACTTGAAATGAATATATTCCTTACACACAACTCAGAAAGGTAACAAATGTAAAATCGTCTTTTAGTAGCGATCTTACAGAGAGCGGACACTCTCCAAGATGGCGGTGTCCAAAATCAACTGACATTGGTGATATGCGCATGCGCGCAATAACCATACACACCGGGAAATAATATCGGAGGTCCGGGCACGCTACAAATAGAGCAGGATGAAACTTCCTAGAAACACAGTGGAAAGACGAGGTAGACGCGCGGATCATCCGATATTCTGGTGAGTAGGATTCGGGGCTAGGGGAAGGCTGGATGTAGAGAAAAGCCGTATAGGCTCCAGGGCAAAAAATGTTGAAACGGCAAGACGTGTAATGTCACCGTCAGGCGGTGCTTTTTTCCATGGTGTCTTTATATATCCACGGGACGTTTAAAGGAGGGAAAAGAAACAAATGTCTTTTCTTTAAATAGCTAAACAGCTCCAAAAAATCGGCCCTTTTGTCTCACTAGGATGTGTAGACCATGGGGGTCAAACAATAAGGGAGACACATCAAGGTCTTGAGTAGAGAGATGAACAGCACTAAACGGGGGGTTCACTCTGTATCACACCTACCTGATCATTATTTTGGGAACCCCAAATGGGGCGAAGAGAGACGCAAACATCACTCGCTGACCATATATTTAAATTAAGAATAGTAAAATGCCCATGTAAGCCATAATGATGGGATAGAAATGTATAACGAAACAGATGCAGAAAGGTAGATAGAATAACGGAGGACATTCTTGCTATTCCTCTACAGAACATATCCGGTTCACTGGTACGCTGAAGGAAAAACATTATACCTCGATGCCATGATCTTTAATCTACTCAAGGTAGGAGTCAGTCCATGAAAAAATGTTATTAATGCAAAAACAAGAGAGGGACATCGTAGTATCATACTTTTCACCCATTGTTTATAGAAACAATTTTAACCGATATCAAGACTAAGAATAGTGCATGAACGAAACCAAATAAGAAGATCACAAGGCACCCTCTAAAAATAAGAAAGGTAAATAAATAATGAATGTACCCAATAACATACAATGAGAGCAAAAGTATAAGGAAAGATGCAATTCTCCTTTTATCTCTTTTCCCCTATACCTCTAGCAACAAAAGACAAGAAGCATACTATCTTTGAGAGAGGAGCTAAATAGGATTTTCATTCTTGTTCTGAGAAGGGAATTATTCGACGCCCTAATCAAAAAAAAGGTAACAACAAAATCTATATACATAGGTAATGTCAGGGATCTAGAAAATCACTTATTTAAGAAAGTGTAATTTGACCCTACAGGAAGCTCTACCTGTCTCATCATTACAGGGGAGACCTATTACGAAAAGGATACACTTGTCTGGAAGTCAACACTCTTACCCTTCCCTACAATGTGAGTAAAGTGTGTGAATGAATGTAAACGGATGCATGGAGGTGTGTAATAAAATGAGTCCAACACTTAAATATAACGGAGGGACTCTTCTCTTAAATGTGAAGTGAGGCATTGTCGCAACTATGCGGATTTTCTATTTATAATATCACCAAATTATGTTAGAGAAATGTTTCCCTGAGTTATACAGGTAATGTCCTAACGGGCAATATAGATGTCCTGGGAAAAGAGGAATGGCCACATAGAGTTTTTTAGGGCCAGAATGGTTAGTATAATGGGTGCCAAGGCCAAAAATAAAGGGTATAGTAGAGAAAAGAAAGCTCCCTTCTAACTGTATCTCATTGTTTTACATACACAGAAAAGGATATGTAATATTGATGAACCCCACGAATATTGCGGTCCTGAAGAAGGTGTACACATATCAGTGAGAACACCGAAACGCGTCGACGCACAATATAATAGAACCCAGCCAGATCCCAAACAGAGAACAGATATACCTGGATTTTGGATACTGTGATCTTGACTACCATTCGCATTTTTGTGTTTCATATGTGCAAGAGGATACTGGGTCAGGTTAAAACAAGAATAGGGAACACACATTACCTATGGTTGATAGGGGTTTTTGTGTCTTTGTGTGCTATTATATATAAAAAAAAATTAAAAAATGTGTGGAACTTAACTGATTATAATTTGTATAACCTTTAGGATTATATTTCGCCTTTTTTCTCTTATCAATGTTTTGTTTATTTGCAAAATGGTATATTTACATGTTCTTGTGTATTAGAGTGGACAAAAGTGTATAACAAATTTGTTTTTTATGTATTACAGACAAAGGTCTGATTTTTAACCCTGGATACAAAGATTTTAATAAAACATAAAGACTGTAAACGTCATATTTTTGTGTTGGCTTGACATTGAATAACAACTGTGATATTTTGAATGATTGATGTGTGTGAAGTCAGTAGCTGCAGAGAAAATAGTACACAGTCCAGGGATCTTCCTTTGACTCAATGTACCCTCTGGAATACTCCATGCTATGTGTTGTAAATAATA
The DNA here is from genome assembly GCF_964261635.1 of Lissotriton helveticus. Taxonomy (NCBI): domain Eukaryota; kingdom Metazoa; phylum Chordata; class Amphibia; order Caudata; family Salamandridae; genus Lissotriton; species Lissotriton helveticus. The sequence goes on along the minus strand of NC_136068.1, from coordinate 1,597,903,748 downwards.
ATGGCTCAATACAACTTGCAGAGTAGTTGTCTTCTTCTGTTTATTGCAGCACAGGTAACTGAACATGTACACCACCAGCTGACCAGAGTCCAACTGACCAGACTAGAACATTAACAAGATGAGATCATAACTTACAGATCACAGTAGTATTCCATGAATGAGTCACAGAAGAAAAGCTGTAGAAAGACTACAAAAGAATGTACAATAATAGCATGCTATTTACAACACTATGTGCAGGAGGATTTCCTGTCAGCAGTTACTGTCCTACAGCAGACTGGCCTACAGGGCTGCTAGGCAGTGCCAGACGGGCTGGTATGGAGCGGTTTGTGGATCTGTTTTATGGTCGGGTGTGCCAGTTTTTACTGTTGATTTCCCTGATATTACCACAAACATTGCCTGCAGCAAACACAAAGCATGCAGTTTCCTTACTTTGCAAACACCTTTGCAGCTGTGTCTTTACAAGTTCAAACTGCCCTGATCTGCAAATGAAGGCCAATTTCTTACCTATCTGATTGGCTAATATGGGCCTCTTTGTTTCGGTATCCAGGACTATTTTCTGTCCCAGTTCGACCCAACCAGGGCCTGCTCATAAACTGCCCCATGGTCTTAAGTGGATATCTGAAGACCCACCTTGTGTAATATATTCATCAGTAGGAATCTGTGGACAGGTCTTGGAAGGATGTTAGAATGAAGAACTTTAGACAACAAATGCAATGAAACAAATGCATAATGCAAGACCACTTTCCTATACTACAGGGTGTGTGTAAAATGGGCAGATATGAACTTTCCTTTTTAATGACCCACGCACCCACCAACTTTTCCCTCTCGTTATCTATAGTCAGATCTAGAACATTCCATACACACCATGCTGGGATCTGTTCCTGGAGCCAAGGGTCCCGCAGAGAGCTTCTGTCTGAGTTCAAGGCTCCCATTTTAGTGCAGCCTGGCTATGTCGTCCTTCTATAGGCCTAGGGTTACCACCTTTACTGAAAAAAACATATAGACCATTTGTTGCTGTTTTAAGATTCTGCAAGTGGCCGGACATTTTACTTAAATAGGCCTTTATATGAAATGCCTTTGTTTACTTTAACTACAAGTCATGATTCATTAATGCAGTTCTAGAACACATTTTAAAGTCCTTTCTTTTTATAGTTGTGTTTCTACGTATGTATTGAGAAGAAGAAAGGACTTTAGGTGATCTTTCGAATTTTTCCACCAGCCAGGACATTAAATACCGGTCAAGTCGGTAAAAGAACGGTCAAGTGACAACCCTGAATAGAGCCCATTTTCTCAAACAGTGGTAGTATTGTGTTAGTGCGGGGTGAAGATATACTGTTATCAGGCACAACAATACTTTCATTTTGCAAAAGTCGCAGCCCTCTATTTTAAACGTGAAAAGGCATGGGGAGTGGAACTAGTACCTACTTGCCTTAAGGGAGACAACCGTGGACACGTAAATAGCGAACTCGCTTTTTAGTGTCCATGTGAAAGCCAGGGACGTAGCCATCAAATAGCTCAGAGATCAAGGGATTTGAATTACCAATTTTGGCCACCTTTTACTTTCTCAAAATGGAGACGGGGAGGGGGCAGTGGGAAGGGGGCATAACACTTTCTTGCATAAGGGCCCATGACACCATCTTTGAAACATGAATTTGAAAGCTTGCCTTAGTCCAAGTGGTAACCCTAATCATGGGGCAGGTGTGACGTCACAGAGGGCCCAGTGAGCCTATTGGCAGCAAATGCCTTACCGTAGTCGTGAATAGGATTCTTCCTTGAGGCAGGCGCCTACACTACCCAGGGCTAGATGGGACTCTATCCTAGTCAGTGGCATATCTCAAAATGACGCCCTTCCCCCTTGCAGAACGTAATGAGAGGCCCATAAATTTCCCATATCTCACAAATGTTCATTGAACTTGGGTGAATGGCACGTGACGTGAGGCCTTATGGCAGGTACACGCGTGCGATCCAATAATTACACGCATCCGTGGCCTTCCTTTCCTTAACACTACTCGGGTAGGCTTCCACTGCGGGTAAAAGTTATGGGTTAAAATGGCGGCATTTACTGCTTGGGCGGCCACGTGCGTCATCGAGCCGCAATGTTTTGAGAGCAATTAAACAAAGCGTTTAACTTTCACTTTCTGTAGAAAAAAACACTTTTATCCACCAACAAACAAATCACCGAGAATCTCATCACCCAAACAGATTAGGGAAATGAAGGGTTGCGCCAGACGCGCCGAGGAGGTGTTTGTGCCACGGCGGGCACACGCGCGCTCGTGCGCCGGGGCCTCCTCGTGCGGTCCGCGGCGGGCGAACACAGACACGCCTTTTGTGGCCAGTCAGCAGGACGGGCAGTGCCAGGAGGAGGGTGGGCGAGCAGGGGAGCCCACGGTATAACTATCCTGTGGCGTCTAGTCAGCGAGGAGTCCTTCCTCGCCCGTGCCACCGGCACCATGTCCCGGCGCCAGTCTCTCTTGGCCCCCTTCGCAGCTGCCATCCTCTTTCTGGCTGGTGCCCAGCTGGGGGCACAAGCACGGACCCTGCGGATGGTCACTCTGGTGAGTTGTTAGTGGGTGGGTCAGCGATTATTCGGTGATCTGTGGACTTCAGGAGAAAGGCGCCTTTTCATTTATTTTGTCTGATTTATAGAGCGCCTCGTACTGCGAAGAAGCTGCTTCTGTGCGCTAAAAATCGATAACTGTTTAATGATTTGTTCCTTAGACAATTGATCACACTTATCAAAGCGTCAATTTGAATTATGTAATGTGCAGGGATTTGCATTCAACATACTATGATATTAGAAACTACAAGTCCCAGAATGCAATATGGCTTTGTATCAAAAACAGGTCTGACTCAAGGAGTCACACATGGCCTGGGGCGCTCAGCAACCTTGAGCAGTGCCAGTGGCACCGAATGAGAGGAAAGGGGCTGCATACAGTAGACTGACCTTGTTGCATGCTGCACATGGGCCGATTTGAAATATGCGGGTTTTGATTTATAGACTTGGCAAAATGGCTGCCTGACAGACTCTCTCCAGCCTTATCGACACTAGAGAGGCACCGGCATGTTGGAAATTTCTCCCCCTTTCCCTATAGACTAGTGTGTCTTAGTGTGACTCAGATCGCTTACAACGGTCCTGATAGGTGGCATGCAGGGTTATTTAAAAGGTTGACATAATCCAGTTGTCTAAACCCTTCAGACATTTTAATTGATTACTTTTAGCTGGTAACATATGATAAAGAGATCGCAGGAATGTGTGTTTTCTAATCCTTGTAGACATTTGGACTTCCCAGACAAACAAGAATGTCTGTGTTCGGTCTTTACATTTAGCTGAGGGGTCGTCCTTACACCTCAAGTTGGCCTGTGTGAGTCAATTGTGAGCCTCATATTGGCATTAGCAGGTCAATAACTAAAATGAGAAAATCAAAACTATGGGCCTTACGCAGAGTTCAGCAGATGAGTTACTCTGTCCAAATGTGGTGAATATCTCTTCAGCCATATTACAAGTGCCATAAGTGTATAATGCACGTGTAATACGAGGAGTAGCCCACCTGCCAAACTCTACAGAAGGCCCAATGTATCTCACACTTCAAAGTGCTATTGGCTAAAAAGCTGTGACTGGCTGACAGTGTCACCTGTGGATGGTGCTATGTGGCAGCACTCAGCCACTAGTCAAGTACAGGGCAGCCAGATACTATACAGCCTTGACCAAACCACAAGAAATTAAAAACGTTTTCTCTGAGATGGGGTTAGACGATGGAGGTGCAAAGCTAACCAAGTGTGGTTTAATGGACTGAGCGCTGAAACTTTTCCGACACTCACCCCCAGTCTCAGATCTGGGTTGAATCCATCATCGCTCTTTGGCTCACTTAACTGCATGCGCGCTAGCGGTTTTCCCGCTGCGATTTAAAAAAACCCGCGTTACGTGACGAAATCAGCTCGTCATCCGCGTAGCGCAGGTTACGCCCATGACGAGCTGAGCTCGTCATCAGCCCCGAAGGGGTTAACCACCCCAGTGTGACTGGGGGTAAGTGTCTGAAAAGTTTAATCGCTCCCCCCATTATCTGTGTTTGCTTTGTTTGCCCTAAATTGGCAGGGTGTATCCAGACATGGGTCCCTTGCTAACTTTGCCACTGTATTTAAGCTAGCCTGGCTGATGAGGGGTGTTACCCCGAAACCGGTCCCAGGATGCTTGTTTATGGTCCTGGAAAACCTGGCTTGGCAGTTCGGGCTGGACTGTTCCCATGAAGATCAGGGTCAAGACTGATTTGCATATGACTGGGTCTGAATTGAGGTGTCGACGTGAGCTAAAGAACAATGATAGATTCAACCCAGAATTGTGACTGGGGGTGAGTGTCTGGAAAGTTTAAGCGATCTGTCCATCATCTCCTTGTGTTTGCTTTGCTGTCCCTAAGATGGCAGGGTATGCCCAGATGTGGGTTTCTTGCTCACTTTGCCACTGGTTTCAAGTTAGCCCAGTTGATGAGGAGTGTTACCCGAAACCGGTCACAGGATGCTTGTTTCCGGTTCAGGGAAGACCTGGCTTGGCAGTTTGGGCTGGACTGTTCCCATGAGGAACAGGTCAAGACTGATTTGCATATGGCTGGGTCTGAACTAGGGTGGAGAAGTGAGCTAAAGAACGATGATGGATTCAACCGAGATCTGTGGCTGGGGGTGAGTGTGAAAAAACTTTCAGCTCTCCGTCCATCATCTCCTTGTGTTTCTTTGTTCGCCAAAAGTTGGCAAGGTATGCCCAGACGTGGTTCCCTGGCTCACTTTGCCACTGGATTCAAGCTAGCCTGGCTGATGAGATGTGTTACCCCGAAATTGGTCCCATGATTCTTCTTTCAAGTCCCAGGACAACGTGGCATGGCAGTTCGGGCTGGCCTGTTTCCATGAGGAACATGGTCAAGACGTATTTGCATGTGGCTTGGTCTGAACTTGGGTGGCGAAGTGAGCTAAAGAACGATGATGGATTAAATCCAGATCTGTGACTGGGGGTGAGTGTTTGAAATGTTTCAGTGCTCGGTCCATCATCTCCTTGTGTTTGCTTTGTTCGCCCTAAGTTGGCAGGGTATGCCCAGACGTGGGTCCCTTCTCACTTTGCCACTGGATTCAAGCTAGCCTGGCTGATAAGGGGTGCTACCCCGAAACCGGTCCCAGGATGCTTGTTTCCAGTCCAGGGAAGACCTGGCTTGGAAGTTCAGGCTGGACTGTTCCCACGAGTAACAGGGTCAGACTGATTTGCATATGGCTGGGTCTGAACTGGGGTGATGAAGTGAGCCAAAGAATGAAGATGGATTCAACTAAGATCTGTGTTTGGGGGTGAGTGTCTGAAAAGTTTCGTTGCTCCGTCCATCATCTCCTTGTGTTTGCTTTGTTCGCCCTAATTTGACAAAGTATGCCCAGATGTGGGTCCCTTGCTCACTTTGCCACTGGATTCAAGCTAGCCTTGCTGATGAGGGGTGCTACCCAGAAATCGGTCCCAGGATGCTTGTTTCCGGTCCAGGGAAGACCTGGATTGGAAGTTTGGGCTGGACTGTTCACATGAGGAACAGGGTCAAGATTGATTTGCATATGGCTGATACTGAACTGGGGAGGTGAAGTGAGCTAAAGAATGATGATGGATTCAACCCAGATTTGTGACTGGGGGTGAGTGTCTGAAAAGTTTCAGCATTCTGTCCATCATCTCCTTGTGTTTGCTGTGTTCTCCCTAAGTTGTCAGGGTATGCCCAGACATGGGTCCTTTGCTCCCTGTGCCACTGGATTCAGGCTAGCCCGGCTGATAAGGGGTGTTACCCCGAAACAGGTCCCAGGATGCTTGTTTCCGTTCCAGGGATGACCTGTCTTGGCAGTTCGGGCTGGATTGTTCCCATGAGGAACAGGGTCAAGACTGAGTTGCATATGGCTGGAGGTGAACTGGGGTGGTGAAGTGAGTTAAAGAATGATGAAGGATTCAACACAGATCTATGACTGGGGTTGCGTGTCTGAAAAGTTTCAGCGCTCCATCCATCATCTCCTTGTGTTTGCAGTGATTAAAAACTGACTGTCGAACGTGTCCCTATGGGACCCTCTATTGTTGTACTTTTGCAGGTAAATACTGATCGATTTCTTAGGCACAACATCTGAACAATGACTGTAAAAACCATTAAGATAATCCATATTGGTGAGGTAGCTCTTTGTGTATGTTTCAGAAGTGCGTCTTTAATTTACTCTCTAGGTGTTTTTGTTTTTTCCAGGTTGCTGTTTTTTGTAGTTTTTTCATGCAACATATTGATCTTGTATTGTGCGAACGGTGAACTGGTTCGTCTGCAGGTGTCTATTCGAGCCAGGTTGTGGGAGGATGTTTATAACGGGCCATGACTGAGAGCTCTGGAACTGAGGCTGAAGGCACTGCAAGGTCCCCACAGTGACCGGCAGTGGTTCATAAAGGCTTAGATATATGTAAAGAAATGGTTCTAGGAGTGTAGAAATGCGAGAGAGTAAGAGTGTGCACAAGTGTAAGAAATGCAAAGGGGTTCGAGTTCTGGCTGTATGTTGGTGTTACATATGCGCCGAGAGGTTACCATAAGTAATGTGCTTCAAAGGACAATGGTGTACTCATTGCACTGTCATGCAACATGGTCCAGGATGCTGAGCCCAGCGCGTGGCTGAGCATCTGCAGGGCTAAACTGCTCCTCCATCATTTCTGAAGATGCGGTCATCTGGAGCGGTGCTCCATGACCTGCAATGACCCTCGGTTGGTCAGAGCGTGAGCAGGACTGCAGAGTTCTGCACTGGACGAAAGTGGCGACACTTGGGCTCATTCCTCATATGCTTAGTCAACCGCATGTAGGAGAGGAGAGAGGGGTTATAAATTGTCCTTTCCAAGATGGTGTTCAGTCCAGATATTGGTTCCTGAGGTTCCCAATCATATATAAAGTAAGCATTAGCAAGGGAAAGGTGCATCGCTAAGCATCGGTTCCTTTTTTGTCATGTTAATTGCCCACTGCCTGCTGTTTCTGTCCCTGATTTTTGCTCCAGGCAGCATGAATTCCTTTTGGTTCTTGTACTGCATGTCTTCACTTTGCATTGTTTGATGTCAGGGGGAGCGGTTCATACCCTGCTTATCTACTTCCGCATCACCTTTATTTTTAATCAAGATTGCTAACGAGGTTTTTTTGCCCTCTGTGGCATTTTCTTCCTCACTGGGGACAACTTAAGGAGAAACTAAACACTTTCCCAGGCACCATTAGGCACATGGTGGCACCAGGGCTCCTAGGATGAGCAGCCCTTTCTGCGGGCAATCGAGAAGGAGACTTGACAACACCTTCACAGCATCCATTCCATGACAATGGGCGCGCGAGGGACTAGTTTACACAAATGCTAAGCCTGGGAGGAATCTGGGACTGAAGGGATATGAGCAGGTGAGCGAGGGCTAGATGAACACAGAAGAGGGGGTATTAGATGTAAACAAACAAGAGGTTAAGGCAAAATGAATGAATCAATGTTTGGTGATTACAGGTTAGAGGGGACTGTGCTATGCGCCCACCGCATATTAGAGGGATTTCGGTGTATGCACATGAATGGAAACGATTTGCACTTGGGTCTACCTGTTGGTGGTGCCCATACGTGAGATGGAAACTAGATACCAACAGATGCAAGGGGTAGGATAACCCAAACATCTCACGTTGCCCTATTTCAAACTAAGTAGGGGCATGGTGCAGACATGTGAGAGATGGCCAGGTGCACAGTGACCAGGGCTGTTCAGTACACATGCGAGGGGGGCAGATTAACCCAGGTAAGAAGAGCTAGTTGAGAACAGATAAGAAAGGAATAGTTCACACAGCTGAGATTAGGATACTTGTACACAGTTGAGTTTTCATAGTGATGACTGGGACTAGGCTGCAGTCCAGGGCTTGGGCTAGCAAGCAGGATTAATCGACAAGTGTCTGTGTTCATGCAGCAAATACTGTTATGTTGTCCACTATGTTTTTTTTATTCATTTACATTTTTTCTATTTTTGTTTTTTAGGAGAATGTTTTCTTTTAAATTATATTAATTTATAATTATTGTATTTGTTTAATTATTTATTATTCTTATATATGTGTGTTAAACATTTTGTTTGTGGTCAACAAAATGTGTATACTTTGAAATTGTAAAGGTTATGATAATTTGTATATATATATGTGTGTATGTGTGTATAGACACACACATATATGTTTTTCTATTATTCTATGATATACATATGCATGTAAAAGCGACTAACACCCAGTTTATTAGTCCTCCGTTTACTAACATCAAAAGGATGGAAGGCAAGAGTTGGATTTGCCAAGTTTCAAATTGTGCCCTCCAAATGAAACGGACAAAAGCAAGCTGAGGCACATAGTAGTGTTCAAGTAGGTGTGCACCTGGTGAGCTGCGTTTGCCTACGTACGTAAGCCTCCCTGTGTACCTGTCTCGATCGTGTATGTGTGCACACAGTCCCATGTCACCTGTGTGCATCTAGCTCCTTCATTCCCCTGTAGGTGCTACAACAGATTTCCTTCACTTACATGGAAACACCCCCATGTAGTCTGTGTAAGCTTATGGTCTTTTTTCATGGCACCCATCTGCCACCTGGCGGTTTGCGCCAAGCCCTACGTGGGCAGAAACATAACCTCTCCGTTTACCTGAAATATGCTCATCTCACCGGTTTATAAACAGCCCCCATCACTTTCCAAATCGATGCATCTTTTTATGCGCGTGCACCGATTTGTCTCAAGCCCATAGAACGACCTCTACCTCCCTAGGATCTTAGTATGCTTTTATGGGCATCCCCGCGTCTAGTAAACCGGTTGTTCCATCATGGCGAGCCAGTCTAAGCACCAGCCACCATTCTGCTATGGCGTGGGCTGGGGGGCATCTACACCACTTTTAAGCCATTATATCACATTTCCACCACTCTTAAGACAATTGACCACAACTGCAACACTCTTTAGCCACTAAGACCACACCTTTTCAACTCCTATGCCATTCTCCAACACTGCCTTTGTTCGCTCATCTCGATTGAGTTAGTGGAATCGAAAGAGAAGTCTTCACAATGGTAAAAAAATGAGGTAAGTGGGAAAGTTGGTAGTCTAGACTAAAATTCTGCATATTTAACTTTAGCTTTCGTTTAACCTCTCTGGTAGTAGAAAAGACAGTTTTATAGTGAAAGGGTTATCTAAACCGGTTTTGTTCCAGAATTAGAACGCTTGTTTTTTACGAGATCGAAGCACAAAACGAGAGAATTATCTTAAAGCTGTCTCCCCGAGTACCCCCACAGGAGACTCCCACCATCAGACAGTGGGGACAGTGGTGGAGTTTTGAAGCAGAGGTAAATACTGGCTTTTATTGAAGTTGGCAGGTAATTACCCACCATCCTTTGCTCAGAGGGCACCGTGCCCGACAGGTCAGCCTCTCAGCGCTACCCTGCTCAGCCAGATGACCCATTCTCATACTGGCAGCTTCTTCTCTAGATTCTGTTGATGTTGGTGAACACCTAGGCGTTGGGATTGCTGCAGGATCTCCATACTGCCTGGCCCAGGATTTTGGATACCTGGGCAGCAGTGGGGAGCCAGGGCTCCAGAACCCCCCACCCAGTGGGAGCTGTGGTCGCGCACTCGAAGTTTTAGCTCAAGGACATTGATGCGCATGTTGGTACCAGATATAGTGAGACACAGGGCGTCACTAACACTAATTATCGCTATCCAGTTGATTACTATTAAAAAAATACACCGGAAAAATTCCTAAAATGAGCCAGTAGAGCGAGACCTTGAGGTCTGTGGCTATACCGGTTTAAAGGCTATACATAAAATCGGCCTCTGAAAGTAAGGTTAGGATTTGAGAAGTCAGATGACAGGCAAAGAAGGTTTTTCATTTAACCAAAGGGTTAAGGCCTCCACAAAGCCTGAGAAAGGGCTCGGAATTTAGACCCTTTCACGTATGTTCCTGGATCCTAGGCTCCGGCTGTGTCAGCCCTATTTTCACCGTCCCTGTGTTGCCCCAAAGACTCTTATTACCCTGTGTGCTCCAAAGACTCTTACTGCAACCGCTGTCAGCACCACGGACAGCGCCAGCCCCCTCCATGGTGCTGAACGTGCCGTAACTTAACAATGGCCCCTGACGTCTACAGAAGCCCTAACCAGCCAACATGTGTGACGATATTAGACAGTGTGCCAAGAACGAGCGACCTTAACTGATGCTCGGCTGTCAAAGCTCCTGGCACCCCATGCATAGGGATAGGGGACACTGGACTGTTTTTGTTTCAACTGGGTGTAATTCTGGCACCCCTGGGGCGCTTAGGGTTCACGGCATCTCACAGGCAGCCAAGTAGGCCCATATCGTTTTCTGATTGCCGTACAGATGTTTCAGCCCCCTACCCACTAACTCTGTTACCTCGTGCTCAAGGTTTATGGCCCTTTGGAAGCTGATCATTTGGTTTCACTGTTTGTGATCCATTTGCTCTGCCATCTGATCATCTCTCCTGCCTGCAACCTTTCGGATGGGGAAATGGAACATTGCTGTGTGATGTCAGTCAACCAATCAGCACTAGTTGTCCTTGCGCGATCACAACAAAGGTACTGGATATTAGCACCAGCCAACAAAGGTTACAGATGGAGGCAATCAGTGGTGCCATCTCATCACAAAGGAAGTGGTCATCGGCCCTCTGGCTTAAATCTAGCCTAGAGGCAAGGTCATAGCAAGGGTACACAACGGCAACGGACAAGAGGTACTTTAAGAATGTTTATTCCACTAAGACTTAGTGTTTAAGTAATGATATAGCATAGCACCCACTAAGAACTATGCTGCCTACACCTCAGTCTCCATTTGAGCTCAGCAACTGGTGGAACCTCAGCTCATGTGTGTTCCACTCACGTCATCACGCACACCACAGCACATGGATGTCATCACAGCAGGGCAGCACTGACAAACAAATGCAACAGAACATACCACGCTTCTCAGTTGAGAATGGAGCCTTATGCAAATGAGAGAAAGTTTAAAATATATCTCTTTTTGCAGCTTTATATAGTGCGAACTCGAACCGGGGGCATTGGAGCGCTTTGCATGAGTATCAGTTAAAACACATGAACTCATTATTTTTTGGTATACACAATGAGATTAAGTGATTTACCTAGAATCACAGGATGTTGAGCCAACGCCGAGACTCGAACCCTGTTCCCAAATCCAAAGTTGTTAGGTCTGCCCATTACGCCACACCCTCTCTCAGTTTTCCATTCAGGTTTGTCAGAGCAAGGTTGCCTGTGTTACACTGCCGCTTTCCCATCCACTTCAACTCTCGCATAATCAGGGCACAAGTCCTAAAAAAAGAAGTGGGGGACCCTGACGTCACGACAGGAAGTGACTTAACGAAAGGTGTCTTGCACCATAAGACTCATTGCCTCCCCTCGCCCACCCCTTAGATGCGATTGCATCAGAAAAGCCAGCACATGAGCAGCATTCTGAATTAGCTCCGATCTCGCCCCAGAGAGGCCAAAGAGTGAATGTGTGGCTCCATTTGCTCCAGTTATCGAGATCCCGGTAAAATAAGTGGGGGGACGCCGTCCACCCGCGTGGTACCCCGACTCGCGCCCTGGGCATAATGTTGTTTACCCACACAACAACCTCTCCTGCAACCCTTCCTTTTGACACTTTCCTTCACAGACATCCTGCTCAGACACTCTCCACCCCGTCCAGGGTCGGATTGGGAAGGTGGGCAGTTGGGCGGTAGGGCATTGGGCGATGGGCCAGGGACTTAAGGTCATCTGTGGGCCGATTTTAGGGCCTCTGTAAATCCTTCCATGTGGCCTACTCCCAGTGGCGGCTCCTCTGCTAAGGAGGAGGAGTGTCGTCCCACTGCTATTGCAGCAGTGCAAAAAATACAAATAAAATGATAATAACTGGACAGTATTATAATTTTATTTTTCTATGCAGGAGTCAGGCGGGCTGGGCTCTGTGACGCCAGAGCAGGGGAGGAGTGGTTTACACTCCTCTAAGTGCACATGATTGTTTGGCCAGCGCTCTAGACCAGCCAAACTGTTAAGCACTTGGCATGTTCTCCATGGGCTGTGTTGCACAGCCCCGTGAAGAACATGCCCAGGCTCCCAGGCACTACCTGAGTGTCCAAACAGGATGCTGAGACCAATCACAACGTTGCTCCTGCAGCATTATGATTGGCTTGTAGAGTCCGGAAGCCTGGGTGCTTCCAGGAGACCGAGGACTGAGAAGAGGCGTGCGGCGGCGTGAGAGGCGTGCAGCGGCGCGGCGGAAAAGGTAAGCCAATTTTTTTTAATCCATTCCCTCCCCTGGCCTGGCCACCGACCCCTTTCCGAGGCAGCTGCCACTGCCTATTCCCAAACAATTATAAACAGAGATCTTTTCGTAGGTTGGAAATATTAGCGCAGTTTTCCTGCACCTTTCCGATATTTATTAGGGGCCATCCATAATTTTTGACAGCCTTCTCATAAATCTTCTTTACATTTGTATGACCCTTCCGGGGTCAAAAATTGTTTGTGACAGATCATCATAAATCACTATGATGCCCCAAATCTGAAAGACTATTAATCACTTTCTGCATCATTGCCTTGCCCCCACCTGTCAATAATAAGTCAATTTGCCATAAATCAATCAAACATTTTGTGAGGAACTACAGTCTTCGCGCTGGTGTTTCTCCTTTCGTGCGGGGGCTGGGGGGTACTCCTTTTAACCCTTGTAGGCTTAACTTGGTACCTTGAATGGTTCATTGCAGCCTACCCTCCCGCAGACCTGGAATGCGAGCGCCGTGTTTTGTGTACCCCCTCCACTGACTGTCCTACCCGGCCGTAAGGCATCCTAAGGTAAGTAGTCCTCCCACCCCTCCGTTTTGGGTGCCCGGCCACCCACTGAATGTGGGGGTCCTGTAATGTTGCGCTCTAGTTGATGCACGCTACGTCACGGCGTAGCGCGCGTGGCTGGCATTTTAGGCGCTAGTGCGCATGTGCGGAGTGCGATTTAGCGATCGGAGCGGCAGCATCGCCCGACGCTCTCCAGAATAGAGAATTAAATAAATAGAACCTATAAATAATACCCCAAGTGTCCCGTGTGGTTATTGGAGCAAATATACCCACATTACAGTGGCGACGAGGCCGGGATCTCCCCACAGGAGTGATTACCACCCACACATGGAGGAGAGGAAGCCTGACCAGCCAGAGGAGGCGAGGAAAAGCAGACGGACGGCCAGGGAGACGCCGAGTAAGGTCAGGCAAACACACAAAGGAGCAAAAGGGGTCGGGAGAGCGTGGCAGAGGCGTAGAAATAGGGAAACATCAACACGAGGGCACTGAAGCACCCACACCAGAGGACAAGAGGGCCAAGAGGGAAGACTGACGCAAAGCAGGCCCAGAGCAGCTAGAAGAAGAGCGTGGAAGCCACCACCAGAGGGTACACACATAGGACCACGTGCCCACGCCCACAGAGGCCCTGGCTGAACCGGTGAGGGGTAGAGAAGGGGGCGCAGAGGGACCCCAAGCTAACCAAGGTCGAGGAGAAGGAGCGACTGCGCCAGGCAGTCCGAGGAGCCAAGGGGAGGAACCAGAAAGACGCGCGGAGATGAGTGCGCAAGCGTCTTCCCTCACAACACCGATCCCGTTCCTACCCAGGCCAGGAGAGCCTCAAATGAAGTGGGAGGACTGGAGAGAGTACTTCATGAATTATCTGGAAGCCTTGGAAGATAAGAACGGTGAGGCATTCCCCAGCGGAAGTAGAAAGAGGCTACTTTTACACAACCTAGGCCCTGAAGGGATACAGGTGTTTCAAAATTTTGTGCCCACTCCCCGACCAAATGCAGATGATGACGTATTCAGGCATGCCATAGAAGATCTGAATAATCACTATCGTCCTGCAGTATGCACGCCTATAGACCGATATAATTTCCAGCAGAGGAAGCAAGAAGTGGGTGAAACGATAGATGACTATGTTGCGGCGCTGAAGATGCTGGCGATTACCTGCAAGTTCGGAGCGCTGCATGATGAGTTCATAAATGATCAGATCGTAATGCACACCACCAACAAATCGGTCCAAGACAAACTGTGGGTGAACGGCGACGCCACGCTCAAGGAGGTGATTGCCATGGTAAAAAAGGCTGAAATGTCGAAACGATGCGCAGATGTAGCCAAAAGAGAACCTATTCAGAGACCCATGATAAACAAGGTAGATGACGAGGAACCGTCAGGAAGAAGCAAAGCTACCCCGTGGGAAAACAGAGGTCCTAACAAATGGACAGAAAAGCCAGGGCAGGCAAAGAGGCCGGACAAGGACGGTACGTCCGTATGCTATAGGTGTGGAAGCCAGTCCCACGCAGCCCATGACAAAAGGTGCCCCGCGTTCAGGGCGAAATGCATGTTCTGTGGCATAGTGGGCCACTATGAGAAGGTATGCCGCCGCAAGATGAAAAGGGCCACGGTGAAGTATGCGGCGCAGGACCAGCAAGACGAAGAAGAAGACCGGGATGAAGAGAAAAACGTACTGTGTGTGGACGGCCAAGTACTAGGCATTGACTGCAGACGTTCCCGCAAACCCCAGTGTGACATGGCGATAGGGGGAGTGGAAATCACCATTGTGGTAGACTCTGGGTCACCGTACACCATTGTCCAAAAATCGGTGTGGAAAGAGAAATTCAGTCCCAGCCTGGGCCCGCGGCTGGAACCACCCTACATTAGACCGGTCACGTACACAGGGGAACCTATCCCGATGGTGGGGTTCCGCGTCCTTACATTTGAATTCAAGGGACGCAGTGCGCAGTGCAAACTGTATGTGGCAGAGAAAGGACCGTCTGTCCTAGGGTGGATGGACAAAGGGGACCTAGGGATACAACTAGACCCAGGAGGTGACATACAGGTACTGATGACCACCCCGGAGTAAAGACCTGACGTATAGAGGTTGAAGAGGGAATACCTGAAAGTTTTTGGTGGAAAGGTCGGAAGGTTAGAGAAATTCACCCACAAAATAGCACTTAAGGAGAACGCTGTCCCAGTATCGCACAAGGTGAGGAACATACCACTTGCGGTGAGAGAGATGGTACAGCAGGAATTACGCAGACTAGAGGAGAACGGAATCATTGAGCCCATGGACAGCTCGGAATGGCTGGCACCACTGGTGGTAGCAATGAAGCCAAATGGCAAGGTGCGCTTATGTGTCGACCTTCGAGAACTAAACAAATGCATTATAGTAGAGAAATTCCCGCTGCCCTGTATAGAAGAAATGCTGGTGAAAACAAAGGGAGTAAGATGGTTTTCCACCATTGATCTGTCGTCTGCCTATCACCAGGTAGCGCTACATCCTGCGAACCGGAAACTGACGTCATTCATAACATCCTTCGGATGTTACCAGTTCCGCCGCATGCCATTTGGCCTCGCCTCCGCAGCAGCGGTCTTCTAGAAACTGATGCACTGCCTGTTCCAAGACATAGAGGGAATACAATACTTCCAAGATGACATCCTGGTGATGGGGAAGGAGCTAAAAGATCATGACAAGAAGCTAGAGAGGGTTCTTCGAATCCTGGAGATCAATGGGCTAACCGCAGAATGGGAGAAATGCCGGTTTGGGATGACATCCGTCACCTACTTGGGGCACGAGATTGGAGAACATGGTATAACACCCAAACGCACAAATGTGAAAGCCATCTGTGATGCTCTAGCTACCTCCAGCAAAGAAGAAGTAAGATCCTTCCTAGGAATGGCGGAGTACTACAGTAAATTTGTGCAACACTTTGCCACCAAGACGTACCACCTGAGGCAACTCATAAGAGACAAAACTACGTTCGCATGGACAGAGGAGACGCAGAAAGAATTTGACGTCTTGAAGAACGACATAAGCCAAGCAACCCCACTACAAGGATACGACCCCCAAGGGCCATCGGTATTGATGACTGATGCCAGGGAGAAAGGACTAGGAGCAGTCCTTATGCAGGAAAAGGCAGATGGGACAATGGAGACCCTCAGCTTTGCATCACGGTCCCTTTCGGCCACTGAACAAAAGTTTAGTGTAATTGAGAAAGAGATGCTGGCAGTGGTGTGGGCCATGGGGAAGTTCCGTCAATTCTTGTGGGGCACGAGGTTCCAACTCAAGACGGACCATAAGCCCTTGGTCAAGGTTTTGACCTCAAGCGGACATGCTAGCGCGACACCACGAATAGCCAAAATGACCCTGAAGCTTCTAGACTACCGATATGATGTGGAACACATACCTGGAAACAAGAACAAGATAGCTGATTATCTCAGTAGAGCGTCGGCCATGGAAGAAGCTCAGAGGGAAACCGGAGAGAGCGAGGAGATGGTGGCCTTGATGGAACGAGTAATAAGCAGACAAGAGTGGAGGGAAGCGTACGAGGCAGATCAAGACATAGCAGAAGTCAAGGAGTGCATAGTGCATGGTTGGCCAGAAAAGAGACAACTGAGAACGGAACTCAGGAAGTTTTATGAAGTTCGAGAAGACTTGTCGGTAGGGGACAATGGCATGTTTGTGTATAGAGAAGACCGAGTAGTTCCACCGATGGGACTGGTACCACGTCTGCTGGCGTTGTTGCATGAAGGTCACCTGGGAATTGTGAAGACTAAAGTGAGGACGAAACAGATGTATTGGTGGCCAGGAGTGGACCTCCAGATAGAAAGGCATGTGAGAGATTGCGACCAGTGCCAAAGAGCAGACAAGATCCTGAAACCGTTGAGACCAGCACTGGGGAAGTTTGATAACCCAAGCAACCCATGGGAAGAGGTATCAGTAGACATCCTGGGACCTGTATTGGACCACCAAGGCGTTCCCAAATACCTGTGCGTTCTAGTGGATAGATATTCGAAGTGGCCAGAAGTACACATCCAGGAGGAAATGGACACCGATACGGTACTCAGATTTCTCACGTCGGCCTTCCTGAGAGAAAGCATTCCCAGATCCATTCTCAGTGACAATGGGCCTCAGTTCACCTCGGACAAGTGGGTCAAGTTTGCTGAGAGGAATGGCATCAAGATCAAGCATACCTCGATCTATCACCCTGCCAGTAATGGCCAAGTAGAGAGATTTAAGAGATTTAATAGGGTGATAATGGGCACCATTCAAGCGGCCATCGCGATGGGCAAGGATTGGGAAAAGGAAATCCAAAACATGTTATGGGCCTATCGGATCACCCCCACGAGTACTGGGTACAGCCCTTTCATGATTCTGAGAGGACGACAACCTTTCACTAAAGACAATGTAGTGTGGAAGGAGAAGACAATAACCAGCAGGTGGTCTCCGGCGGTAGTGCAGCACAACCTGGAGAATGCCCAAAGAATCTATACGGAACAGTACAATCGCAGGAGAAACACAAAAGAGCCTGCCTTGGAGAGAGGGGAGTGGGTGAAGTCAAGCTGGCTGTACTAAAAAGGAAAGGAGACAGTAAATACACCCCACCCCTGCAAGTAAAAGAGGTATACGACAGAGCTGCACTGCTCAGCGATGAGAATGTATGGTCCCAGGACCGCATGTAAAAGTGCAATAAAATCCTACTATGGACCAATGAAGAAAAGGAGAACACACGGCAAGAGTATGAAGCAAGGGAAGTTGAGGAAAAACATCCAGAAGAAGTAGAGATCCCAAGATCAAGCGAGAACCATGAAGAAAGCATAAGCGATGATGGCCTGGAAGCAGTGGAACAGCCGGGAGAGGAGAGTGCGAACCGGGGAAGAGAAGGAACAGGCACCCTGGAAGATCGTGTGGTGAGCCCTGCGGAGAACACCTGGCGGGGAGAACCATCCACCCCGGTGAGGCACACCCGGGCAGGTCGAGTAGTGGTGAGGCCCTCCCGGTACCGAGACTATGAACTTGGGAGTACTTGAAGAATCCCCTAAAGACCCAGACTGTAAGTTTTTCTTTGTTATAAAAAAGGGGAGATATGTAATGTTGCGCTCTAGTTGATGCGCGCTACATCACGGCGTAGCGCGCGTAGCTGCCATTTTAGGCGCTAGTGCGCATGTGCGGAGTGTAATTTAGCGATCGTAGCGGCAGCATCGCCCGCGCTCTCCAGAATAGAGGATTAAATAACCTATACATAATACCCCAATATCCCGTGTGCTTATTGGAGAAAATATACCCACATTACATGTCCCAGCTGTAGTAGCTCCCTTTAAACCTGGAGAACCCCCAGAGGGTTGTATTTCAAAAGTATACCAGGCCTCCCATTGTCTGCTGGTTTTTCACGCCCTTTCTCCTCCGTTTGGCACTTTTGCACTCCCAGTCCCTCCTCCTGGCAAAGGGGGCTTGGGGTGCCATTTCCTGAGCCCGTTGTTTTATTCAGGCCCTTTTCCTCCCAGGCACATTCTTCTCCCGGGCCTTGGCGGGGTTTTTGCTCCGACCCTCTCGCCCACTCCAGGTGTGGGCCTTCACCCTAAACCGGCCCACACAGACCTACTGTCTTTCCCGGTCCCCGACAGACCAATGTAATGTGTCGCCAGTCTCATGGGCTCTCCCCTGCTGCCATGCTGTCAAACTGAAGCTAGGAGCCAGGTGTTGTTCTGGCCTATAGGACATTCTCACCTCGACCCCCTGCCTTGTGTGACCGGCCCAGCCCTGAAGCAGTGTCAACAGCCCTTCTGGGGCATCACTTTGAGGCAATGCCCGCGTGCTGATCTACTGCAATGTAGCTGGTGCTTGTGGCAATTGCTTCAATGCCTTTGGACTGAGTTCATGCTATATAAAACTACACAAAAAAATACTATCCATATGGGAATATGGGCTACTTTTTGGTAGTGCCGGGACATAATTGTGATCCCGATCCGAGCATGTTCCCATTCACCCCTACCCTGAATTGCATCAGTCAGGCTTCACTTTTCCGACTCCACCTCCTCACGTGTACCGTCCATTGCAAACATGCTGCATTTGCAAACCTTCCTCTCACGGACACATCTTTCTCCCAGGCGTTCCTCTGACACTCCTTCCTGTCTATCATAAACCCTATGGTCTCACAAATACCTCTTACAAGCTCCATCACACAGATTAATTATTTGCAAACGTAAATGTCTTATACAGCCCCTCTCACATAATGTGAAGATACCATCTATTATTCAACCCCCCCCAAGCACCCCAAAAAGGTGTCTGATGGACACCAGTCTGATTGGCGCACTCTCTCTCTGACATCCAGCCAAGCAAAATCCTCACCCACGCCTACAAATCCTTCAACAACGTCGGACCCAAATACCTAAACGAGTGATTATCCTGCGTACCCAAGAGGAACCTCCACTCTGCCGACCTTGCCCTGGCGGAGGTCCCCCGCATCTACAGAAACAGAACTGGTGGGAGAGCTTTCTCCTACATCACCAGGAAACCCACGGTGTCAGCGCGCTTTACAAGTTCCCCTTACAATACATCGCAGCGAGAACCTGGAACGAGCTCCCGATGTACATCAGACGCTTCCCTACCCTGCACACGTTCAGAAGAGACCTCAAGACCTGGCTCTTCGACTGACCTGGAGCCACTGCCTCCCCCTCCCCACCCCCCAGCACCTTGAGACCCTCACGGGTGAGTAGCGCGCTATACAAACCACTGATTGATTGACTGATTGAAGCAAGCAGCTTTCTCTCTCAGACGCTCAGCTGCTCCTATCTGACACTCCCTCTTCCCTGTCTGTTCCAAAGGAATCTCAAAAACAGCAGGTGGAGAGTAGCAATGATCTGAAAAGCAGGGAATGTCAAATGGCAAATGCATCTATAATGACTTAATAACCTCAACACATCTTGGCTTTTTAAATAAAGCAACAAATTAAAATGGGACAAATAATCTTGTAATAATGAAGTTCAAGTGTCAATTGAATGCACTTTGATTAGAGAATACTTTTTTCATCTTAGTTAATACTGCTGCTTTAATGTCCGACGTTTACCAGCCAGTCAGTGACACTTAATCTCTCTGACCATTGTTTTATCACCATTGTATTGTAATCACATTTATAAAACGCCTACTACCTCTGACAAGATATTGGAGCAATTTACAGCAAAGGGCACTCTGCTCCGGAACCCAAGGTTAGTGGTTAATCCAGTAGTTATTAGTTATTTTGATTAGTTTTGTGCTTTGAAGGATATCGCTGCTTGCATTTACTCCTGTTTTTTGTGGTAGTTCACATTAAAAGGAGTTAGGTGTGATCATTAATTGGGGCTATGTGAGTTCTTGCAAATGATTGGTGGGATGAATAGATAAACTAGAGGAGATTAGAGATTAGAGCTGTATTACAAGTGCAGTAGGCTATAATGCACTAGTAATATGGGGAATGGGACATCCAACATGTTTGTGACAGAGTATCCCATCTGCCAGCCTCTGAATAAGGTCCTTAGTATTGTTAGATTGAAGGGATATGGAAGAAGAGGTTGTGATCTATTAAATGAGGTGTGGGTGATTGCAGAAATGTGGAAAAAGAGAATAAGGCGGACAGTCATGTGACTTAGTGGAGTCTTTGTTAAGACAGCGGGGGCAGGCAGAGAATAGACATAAGGAGCTGGTCAATCAAATCAAAACAAGCTTTATTCGGAATATAACAATATATCCATAAAAGCATTCTACAAAAAGGAAAAGAAAAAAGAGCAGCAATAGATTCATCACAGAATTTCAATAATCATACAATTAAAATGCTCAAAACTAGATTTCTCATAAAAGCAATAATCCTAATTGGGTCAATTTAAAGACACGTTTTCCACATGTTTAAAAATTACAGTGTGCTAATCAAACTTGGATGTCATCACATGGATTATGAAATAATATGCATACAATTACTCAATTTCATCATTTAAAATTTCTAGATGTAAAAGTTACTTTCTTCGCTTAATGGCCAACTGAATAAAAACAATAACCGTGTTACATATTGAAAGATTTTCTAAATTACAGATCTGATAAAAAGTGCTCTTATAAGAATACCGTCTGTTAGCGATAAAAAGAGGCCGCAAAATTAATTTCCTAATATCCCTATAAAAGTTGCAAAACAATAAAAAGTGCAGAGTGCTTTGGGGGGATTTGCCATCACACGGCCCTTAGGTAATTTTGCACTCCTCTTACCCATCTTAAGGAATGCTATCTGATAGTGGAGCTTACTCAACCTTAATTTTGATAGATACAAACTATGTTGAGTTTTCCTAATAAATGTAAGATATGGTTGGATGTCCCGGGAGAATGGCCCTTCACAATAGGATTTGACACATGGTTTTAAACTCATTACGGCTTCTCTCGTTTTTTCCCTAGATTAAAAAAATCTCCTTTTTAAATCCCCCTTACTATAATTCTGGAAACTCACAGGGTCTCTAAAATCAACATCCACATTACACTCAGTTAAAATGCCACGGATATATTGTAACCATGGTATTTTCCTTGAGTGGTCTAGAGTAAGACAATCGCGTATTGTGTCCTTAGTAAAATGTGTTTAATTCTTGATCCAAATTTTATACCACAACATAATGGCAGCCATACTGATAAAGTCACTAAGGTATGGTACATTTGTCTCCCTGTGGACGATAAAGGTAGCCGTGGAGTTAGGAACCTTCGTAAGAATTTATTTTCCAACGTTTGTAATGGGGAAGTATCTGTCATACCCCATAGTGCACCGCAATAACCTACCCCTGTTATACATTTGCTCCCATATAATTTAAACATTTCTTGTACTGTCTTGCTTCCCACTTTTTGTGAAAATCTAAAAATTGCCTCACTTATCCTCGAAAATGTTAGTTTACAAGAATTTATAGGTGCACTTCATGTACCTTTGCAATTAAAAAGCAACCCCTGATAGGAAAAGGTAGATGTCCTTTCAATAGGCACTCCCTCAACGTGGTGAGTTCTACTCTTAATTTTACTTTTTCCACACATCATGACCAAGGTCTTAGTCAAATTTATCGATAAATCTTTATCATTCATAAAAGGAGCTGTTCAATCAATCAATAGGAAAAAGTGGGAACAACTGACAATTTTCATGTAGGAGTTTATTACATGTTAACTCATCCCTCTTTCTTTTCTTTACAGCTTTACCGCCACGGAGATCGAGCCCCGATAGACACCTACCCCAAGGACCCCCACAAGGATGCGCCCTGGCCTGGGGGTCTACAGCAGCTCACGCAGGTATGGTCTTCAGCCCCTCTGCACATCTACACTCATTTCTGAGGCCTGGCACTTATTTTCCTTCAACAGACATGGACCGAGATCAAGAGAAGGAAAACAATACAAATGGGAAAGAAGGAGAATGTTGGAAAAACTGTTACAAAGGGAGAAAGCAGGAACCTGCAAGAGAGAGATAAAGGGTCAGGAAGTGTCTGGTAGTGGATTAAGGAGGAATGAGGTATTCAAGAGTAAACATTCAGCTGGCTGACATTTAATAACTCTGGTCACAGGTTTCTGAGCAGTGCTTTCGGCACTGGAACTCATTCTTTTAGAAATTAAGCCCGGGGAGTATCCCGGAAGGGGTCTCTTTGATATTGTTAGGATGGTAGGAGCATTGAAGACACCAAAGGTGGATTCCTAAGGTCCATGTAGGGTGGACTTTGGCGGGATTGAGAGGCAGTTCTTGATGGCAGCAAAGGGAGAATAAAGACACAATTTCAGAGGACATTGAACTGCAGTTACTGGGGTCTTTGAGAGAACTGTGCTGCAATGAAGTGCTTTTTCTGCAGCATTGAGGGGATGTTCCTCTTAACACCAAGGTGCTACAAATATCATCAATGTGCTTCCTCTAGGGTCACCAAGGGGCTGATCCTGGTGGGTTGGGTAGTTGTTCGTTGTTAAAATGACAGGCTATTCCTGCAGCATCAAAGAGATGTTTTTAGTCATTGAGTCCTTGCACTGTGCAGTCAGCTCTGCCATTCTGCCCAACCACTTTTCCAACTGATCCTGTGTCTTCAGCCAGTGGACCTGACGTCTTAATATCCCCTGCAGGTATTCCAGGCACATGTCTCTGCTGGACCAGGAAAGCACCCAAAGTGTACACACATTAGGACTGTCTCTCTTCCCTTGTGCAGTAGAAAGGAGATAATAACACTTTAAAGTCTTGTGACTTTATCCTTCATACATTTTCCTTTCGGCATCCATACTCCTCCCCAAAGGAATTAATATTGTTGTACCATGCAATTTATAAAGCACTCATACAACTAGTGGCTTCTTGACACACGTGTGCATTGCACTAAAACAACAGTGACTAGCAACTCTTGTGAAACAAAGCACAGAACCACCGTAGGAATGTAGGTTGTTACAACGCATGTTGTAACAACGCATGCCTTTACCACGCAAGTCTTACAACGCAAGTCGTTACAACGACTTGCGTTGGAGGGCGTGGATTTAGGAATCTTATAATTTTATATTCCAACACCAGTCCCCGTAACAGTAGGGAAGGTGTTGGAACATAAAATTGCAAGATTCTTTATCCCACAGCGCCATCCAGCGCAAGTCGTAGTAACGACTTGCGTTGTAATAGCTGCGGGGTAGAGGCATTGCGGTGTAAAAACCGCGTCATAAACGATGTTCCTCCCACCGTAGAGACAATAAAAGGCTCATAAAGTAAGATTGTAAATTGAAATCCATAGAAACAATAACACGTGTGAGTTTGCAATGTAATAATGGCAGAGTCAAAAGCTTCAAGACCAGATAAGTTTGATGCTACTATATTGATCTCCATTATTTTAGATGGAATTTTTTTCAGAGAAAAATTATTTTGATCTGATAGGTGCCTCAACAATTATTTTGCATATTAAGTAGTCTTTTCTTTAAAAAATATGAAAATATTGAACTGGATTAATAATGTAGTAATATTCCTTCTACAGCTGATACATGTATTTTTTACTCTTTATATATGTGCCGCCAATCAGGCGATCAAACACTGTTCCCTAAAGCCAATGTTCTAAGAAAATTATATGTGTTGTATGAGTAAGACGATATCGTTTAAGATCTTCAAATTTGAACTACTGAAACATGAATGTCATGTATTTATCGAATGTGGTTTACTCAATATTTGCAACTGCTTATACAAAGCTTAATAATGGATTTGGCATTTTGGGATGTTTTGGGTTGGCCGATTCACGGCATTATGTAAAATCACCTGAAAGTTTGGAATTAATGTTTGAAAGCGCTAATAACATTGAATGTGTTTTAATTCCTGTCTGTTTTGCACTTTCCAATATGGCGCTCATGTGAATGTACACTGAGTAGTCCTACCTCACTTTCTCTCATGAAATCGCACACTGCACTTTAAAATGGCTCCTGTGCAACACTCGTGTTGACACATTGATAAAGGGCTTGCCCCGAAACGCGTCTGTGAGGAGTGCTTGTAATAAAGGAAGCAACTGACGAATAAACACACCTGTGAGTGCTGTTTCTTCTTTCCCGGCTGGGGGAGGAGGCTTGAAGCAGTATATATATATATATATATATATATATACACACACACACACACATATATACTACCCAGTGGCGGTCTCCACTGGATAGTTATAGTTAGGTCTGTATTTCCATAGGAAAAGTATTTTTAAGATCTACTTAAGACTCTGGAAAAACTGCTTTGCAGTGAACTCTCTAAGTGGTGGGAGAAAAAATCATTGGACAAATACCTGGAGGTCAATCGTGTGCCCAGGGGATTACGAGTCATGATAGTTCCCACCTATGAAAACCCGGACCCTAAAATGCTTCAGAGATGGGCAGACAATAGTCTCCAGTCATCAAGGAACATGTTATTGATTTTGACCGAATTTGCCCACTCTGACAGAGAATCACTGTTAATTGAAATTGAAAAAACTAATGCACTACTGGAGTCATCAGGCGACACTGATCTAATAGCGAATGCCCGGAAGGAAATCGATCTTAGGCTCGCTAAGCTGGGGCAAACAATTCAAGAACGCAAAATTAATAAGTTTGCAGGAGACAAAGAGGACTACGAGACAGGGCGTATTTTTACGTTTTCACGGAAATACGATTCTTACAAACGTAAAGCTATGTCTACTTTGCAGCAAACAACCACCACTGCTGATTCAGGGGCAAATCTAGACCCTACTTCAACCAATCAGGACAATTTATCAGTAGCGTCCTTCAGTGGCTCTGAAGAAAGTTTACCACGATCAGCAGCTAGTTCAATTGACTTAACTAAATTCTCTATGGTTGACGAATTAAATTTTGTCAGCGAGGACCGGAGGTACTCTCTGCGCTCACGGAACATTCCTCCCCAAGCAGACAAAGCGTCAGTCAAAAGCGACGCTGCAGGAAACGTAGTGCCAAAAAGAGGTGGCAGGCGAGGCAAAACTCGCAAGAATTGGAACAACTAACCAGCGAGCATGATAACACTGTGATCAACCTGACTGATTTGACATTGTCTAAAGCGGAGGAACAACTCCTCTCTCTAGGACTGTCGTATTGTCCATCTAATGACTTTTCTTATGTCCAAGCACGGATTGATGTTTTTAAATTTATTAGGAAGATTAAATTGCAAAAATATTTTTTGTTACATCCTGATAATGCAATACCACGTGCTGTTTCAGATGGGGCGACATCCAATGTCGAGTCTTTACAAGTGAAACATCTGCAGGGTTTACAGTCATTATTGTCTCTTGATCATGAAAATAACACACAAACTGATTTGACAGTAAGCCAAGTTATCAAGGTAAATTGTTCTCCCCCTACCACCTTTCGTGGAAAATCTACTTTCCTACCCTTGATGCCTAAGGACGCTATAGATGTCTTTAGTGATAGGATTATAATAGAATTGAAGTCCCTGAACAGAAAGGTGCTGAAAATGAAAAAACAGGTTGATTTTAATAACATACAATACACCAAACTTGTAAAGAGAATTCAGGGTAATGATCATGTTATAGTGAAGAGCTCCGACAAGGGAGGTAACACAGTGTTATGGGCCAAAACAGATTATATTGTTGAAGCAAACAGACAACTTGGTGATCCCTTTTGTTACACCAAGTGTACCAAATTCGTGATGCTAAATAGTCATGAAAACACGAGAAAAAACATCAATCTCTGGTTCAGAAATGGCTTATTAACCAAAGATGAAAGCAAGTTTCTAAATGTTTCACATCCCATCACTCCTTTGTTTTATTTGTTACCCAAGATTCACAAATGCACCGTTCCTGTTCCAGGTCGTCCTATCATTTCAGCTCAGGGTAGCATGAATGAGAACATCTCCAAATATGTTGATTTTTTTCTTCAATCACATATGTTTTCTCTCCCCTCATTTTTGAAAGACACTACAGATTTTTTGGTCAAGGTCAGTCATATCACTTGGTGTCCTGATTTTTGTTTTCTGGTGATGGATATTGAGGCACTTTATACCAGCATCAATCACGAGCAGGGCCTTGAGGCTGTCAAATATTTTTTGGATGGCCGGGAGGCAGGTTTTAGAGATCACAACCTTATGCTTGTGCAAATGATACAGCTATGCCTGTTCAATAACTATTTCCAATTTGGCAAGGATTTCTATCATCAGGAACGCGGAGTGGCCATGGGTTCATGCTTCTCCCCCAGCTATTCCTGTCTCCACGTTGGCTGGTGGGAGAAGCATGTTCTTGGGATCACTCACGCGCATTGGCTTCCTCACTTGGTGCATTACTGGCGCTTTATCGATGATATTTTCATCATATGGCGAGGCACTAAAGAACAGGCAGCGTCATTTGTAAGTGACATTAATGTCAATGATAGGAATCTAAAGTTCACGGCCAATATTACATCTGATTTGGCTGAATTCTTGGATGTCCAGCTGTACATCGACCAGGACACCATACAGACTAAACTCCACAGAAAAAGCACTGCGGGTAATTCCATCTTGCATGCCCGCAGTGCTCACCCACTGCATACCAAGATTAGCATACCTTTGGGTGAATTCATCAGGATTAAACGAATTTGCAGTAGCCCTGACAGTTTAGAGCAATGTTTAAATGAATCTAGGACTAGATTTCTCAGCCGGGGTTACAGCAGAGCCATTTTAGATCAGGCTATGTCCAAGGTACGTGCTCGCTCACGAGAGGACCTTCTTATTCCTAAAAGTAAGGAGATCTTGGATCCTACTGAACAGGGCTCTGTTCGGTTTATCACCACTTTTTGTTCTCAGATATCCAAGATCAGCAACATCATCCGATCTGAGTGGCCAATTGTATTGACTGATGTTATTCTAGCTCCATTTTTACCTAAATTACCAGCAATAACTTTCAGGAGGGCTCCTTCTATGAAAGATGCATTAGACAGAACCCAACCTGAATTGCCCCCCAAAACCAACTGGTTAAATAAATCTGTTTTTTTTAGATGTACTTCATGCCGTGCTTGCACATTTGCGGTGAATGGAACCCATTATACATCGGCTTTCAATGACAGGTTGATCCCAATTAAAGAACATTTGACATGTCGCAGTGATTATGTAGTATACCAACTAACCTGCACATGTTCTTTGTCATATATTGGGAGTACTAAACTCCCTGCACACCAGCGCATTCTGCAGCACATCCGAGCTATTGTTAACTCAGACATGAACTATCCGGTGGCTCGCCATTTCAAAGCGGTGCATGACAAGAAATTAAAAGATTTGAAATATACCTTGTTATGTTCCGTAGCTAACCCAGGTAGAGGTGGGGATCGTGAGAAATTACTTCGTCAAAAAGAGGCATTTTTCATTTTGTTATTTGATACCCGGGCCCCTAATGGGCTAAATGCTTTTGATGAATTACACCATTTTCTGTGACATGTATATTTCTGAACTGATCATATATCGAAAAAGCAACTTTCATTTTCTCGGCATTTTTTCATTTTCGTAATGATTCTGTCTGTTGTATCTTTCATGCTAACATTTGTAGTTTTTATATCAGTCCTTCCGCAGCCAGTACTATGTATCTCATTGTATCACGCAATGGATTTTAAGCATTTGCACTTTAGCACTTAGGCACTTTTTTTCATCACTCTAATGACTTGGTATTCGTGACAGGGGTTTGTCAGAAATTTTGTTCAGTAAGAATTTAATCAACTCCTTTGTGACTGATGGTAAATAGAATGTTTTGAATGCGCTTGCAATTAATTGTTCCATTATACTGATTTATTGTCATTTTTGATATATCAGTTGTGGTATATACTCCTTTTTTTCTTTACTGTTCAAGTCCTTAGGTAGATGAGTCGAAATCATAATTGGTTTTTGATTTTGTATGAGTATGTGTTATACTGATTTACACAAATTCTTGACATGACATATGAGCACTATGCTCTTATTATTATTTTTTATTCACCTGTTTCCATCTATGTACACACAATTTGAGTGGTCTAATTACTGTAATTACAACTTGTATGCCTATTTGCTTTTTTGCTACCCTTGCGTCCTGTTTCTTTAGGCGCTTGGGCTTTTAATTTTAATTTAATGCACGTCCTACTCCTGACGCGTCATGTGATCAAGCTCCGCTTGCGGAGCGAAACGCATCAGGGAGGGCACTTGCTCTTACATTTTTGAACTGCAATTAAATGGATTGCTGGCATCGACTCCTGTGATGTGGCTTTTGTTCGTGTTTACGACTTAACTAAACACTTTTGGATTGAAGACGAGGTCCGCGCCTGTTGTCACCGTCACTCTTGGCGGTCAGGATTCAGCGCTGAATATATATATATATATATACACACACACACACACATATATACTACCCAGTGGCGGTCTCCACTGGATAGTTATAGTTAGGTCTGTATTTCCATAGGAAAAGTATTTTTTGGTTTGCATATAACCTTGACGCCATATTATGAATCTTCATGATACTTCTGAAAAAAAGTCTCATCCACCTTAGCTCCCGCCTGAAAAGCTTCGGGGTGAGCTGTCAAGCAAGGGCAGAGAAAAAGTGTCCCAAAACGTGTTTTCCTAATTAATTTTGATAAAATTGAACAACAATACTGCAAAAACCGCTAAACAAATTAGCCCAGATTTGGAAGAAAGCTAGATCTCAGTCCGAAAATTGTGCTTTTTATGATTTGGTCTATATCCATCCAGTAGATTTTGAGAAATTAAGGCTTAAAAACTGCATATTTTACACCACTGATCTGCGGAGCTAACCGATATTAAGACAAGATCTGAATGGGTGTCGCCACATCTATAAAGATGTGGCAACAGCCATTTTAGAACTTGGGGACTGAGTCCCAGGTCTGAAAATAAGGTTACAAAAAGATACAGGGATAGGGTAGACATACCCCGGTGCCCTAGGCCTTTAACGGGTCCAAGAGGAACCCCCCAGTGCCAAGAACTTATTTCTTAAAAAATGTTACTGTAAATTTGTGGTGGATCTGCAAATCTGCGGTAAAATGTAACTTTAAAAAAACAAACCTCTTGGGGTGGTGGCGGAAACTGTTTCATAGGGGAAGGGGGTGTGTGGCCCCCCTCCCCTGAGCCTCATTGTGGCCCTGGAGGCCCCATTCCTGGGGCGGACTCTTGTATTGTGTCCCAGGGACCCTAACCCCTGTGACAATAACTACTACTATATCAGACGCTTTCATATGATGCCTTTTTTTCCCTACTTCTCACCCACTGAAGACCCAGCGCTGGAGGTTGTGGGAAGAACTGAGAACCCCCTATCCTGTGTGCAGCATGAACACTCATTAGTTTGTGTTGAGCGGTCTGCTGGCGACCATCTGTCAAGGTGATACCGCTCTGTTGGACCTGTTGGGCCTGTGAACGGCTTTTCATGCTCTCTTCATGTTACAAGTGGAAGAGCTGTGTGTCTGGTGCCCGAACCAACTGAGCAATGGTTTGCATCCTTGATAGCCAAACCCAAGGGGTGCATCCTTAGAAGGACTGAGATTATGATGTTGCCCGGAGTATCATGGTGGTCAAGTCATTCGGTCACTCTGTTCAATGTTTAAGTGAACTCCTGAGGGAGGTGATCTTGTGGTCGTGTTTCATGGGTTTGCAAACAGCATTCAGGTGAAGCTCACAACTTCTCCTCCACAAGCAGCTCGCTGCTAAGCTGAGCTCTGGAATTGGGTGTGAAAGAACTTGCTTAGGACGAAGCAAGCAAAAGCGAATCACTTGCTTTGCTCGTCCTTTAACAATTTACAGTAACTTGAGGCATGTTACCTACCTATGCCTTCCAAAGCTTGAAATGGAAAAATTGAAGAGCAGGTACTCTTTACCAGACTACCTGCTTGTTTCTGAGAAGTGCTGGTACTCTCCAAATAAATGTATTACGTCACTCTTGAGAAGTGCCGGTATTCTCCAATTAAACGTATTACGTCACTCTTGAGAAGTGCATGTACTGAATTTGCCTTCCTAAAACAACAACTGCTAAGCAAAGTTGGTACACCCAGGTCTACTTTCAGTCTTCACTATCCATGGAATAGCAGCTCAGCTGCTTTGTTAGTCTGTCCTAAGTGGGGAGGAGTTGGAGGCGCCTTGTATGCCTATTATGGTTTTATTCTGCTGTTTGTGGAGTAGCTGTTATCCCTTTTATTGTATGGACTTGTCAAGCGAAATGCCAATAAAATTTGCTTACAAAAAAAAGAACTTAATCTGTAGAATCTTTGAGATTGAGTTTCTATCGAAGGATGGCCCTGCCTGTGGTACCATTCAGTCAGTGCCAGTAAATAATATCATTGCCTCACTCTCTATGCAAGCTTTGCCGAAGAGGTAAATTCCACTGTGAGAGCATTGAGATCTTTGGAAGCATTCTGATCTGTTGTGGCACTGTTTATGTCCCTGTCTGTTAAGTCTCTGCTCACCACCCCATAGGCAGCCATCCCCAAAGAGGGACAGTGGAGGTTTCTGCTCTGGGGCAGTGAGGCCTGTGGTAGTAGGTAAGAGGAGGAGCAGGGAGGGTGTCAAGCTCCTCATGGGGGCGCTCTGTGTTGCTGATACTCCCTCATCTGCAATAGAGAATAATTATTTGTAAAAGAGTTGTAGAGGATAAAAAGATCTGATGTTCCCCAATTGTGCCCAAGAGACACATGGATGTGGAAGAAAAATTAGACATTGCATGTGACAAAGAAGGATGCGGTGTTCAAAATTGCCCTTGTGGAAGTAACGGAGGCTATCTGTGAGACTTTGGATGCTGGGGGCAGGTCCGTCTTGGTCCTGCTGGACCTTTCGGCCGCTTTTGATACTGTCCCCCATTCACTTCTCCTTGCCCGTCTACAAACATAGGGCATCATCGGTACTGCTTGGGAGTGGTTAAACTCCTTCTTGGAAAATTGA
Source organism: Lissotriton helveticus (assembly GCF_964261635.1). Classification (NCBI taxonomy): domain Eukaryota; kingdom Metazoa; phylum Chordata; class Amphibia; order Caudata; family Salamandridae; genus Lissotriton; species Lissotriton helveticus. The sequence continues at coordinate 1,597,872,589 of NC_136068.1, read as the reverse complement.
ACTCAACAAGTTTGGATTCCCCCTTTTGTGTCAACATCTCAAGCTCTGCTGTCAGGGGTTCCTCAGTGGTCTATTCTTAGTCCTTTGCTATTCAATCTCTATAGGACCCCTCTTATTCAGCTGGCTGAGGACCTGGTTGTCAAAGTGGTTGCCTAGGCAGATGATACACAACTTTTGTTTACCTGAAAGAAACACGAGGCCGACACATCTCATGTCAAGGCCTGCCTGTCTGCGGTATTTAGCTGGCTTGTGTCGGCTCAGCTCAAATGTATCGCAGACAAAACTGAGATTCTCTTCTTTGGAGAGTTTACCCATTGTTCTGGCATTATTTCTGACCGACTGATTCCCCCTATCCTTCTGGCCATCCTGTACAAAATCTTGGTATCTGGTTTGATGAGAAACTCAGTTTTGGTAACCAGATTGGCAAACTCACTGGCACTTGCTTTGGTATTTTAAAACTTCTCCGCAGATATTTGCCATTATTGCCTCTCTCTGCTAAAGAAACGGTTTTCCGTGCTTTGGTTACCTCTCGCATAGATTATGCGAATGCACTTTATGTCAGTCTGCCGTGTTATCTTTTCGACAAATTACAGGTTGTTCAGAATGCCGCTGCTCGCCTTCTACTGGATCTTCCTAAGCACTCCATTGTTAGACATCACTTGAGTAACTTACACTGGCTGCCAGTTGAAGCTAGGATAATGTTCAAGGCTGTGACCATTGCTCATGCTGCACTGTACGAGTATGGCCCTGCCTATCTCAGGAAACGTTTTCGGTTCTATTCCCCTGGCCGGTGCCTTCGTTCCTCGAATATGCTTCTAGCATCTGTTCCCAGGTTTTGTTTGAAAAATAAGGGTGGCAGCTTTCTGTCCTACTTTGCAACAACTTATTGGAATTCCCTCCCTCTGGATCTACGTGACCTTAAGAATCCTTCTCAGTTTAGGAAAAAGCTCAAAACTTTTTTGTTCAATTAGCCTGTTTTCTAATGTATTCTGCTTTGGTTCCCTTTGACATTTGGGCTTGTGCCAGAACACTATATTGAGTAGCTGTGCGCGCTACAAATCCCCTAAACTAAACTAAACCCAATGAGGGACGGTGTTGGATACTGAAATCTGCACCACACCCAAATACTTTTCATCATCATCTGTGTGTTTATCCCTTCTGAAATAGACAGAATGGCTTGAAAGTGACTCTCAAGCATGAAATAGAGGATATTTAGTAAATAGTTTCCCCTATATACTTTGATTCTAGGCAGAGTACTGTTCTAGCTCTAGCCACAGAACACTTTGGAGGTCAAAGGCTTGTCATACTTTCCATGCAAGTAAAGCAGAAATGCTGGGTGCCTCTGCACTGCACAGGGAAGACCGCAACAAACATACACCAAAACATAAGGAATGCCAACACCACAGAGCAGGCTAGGAGCCTAGAAAGATGCTGTAGGCAACTGATAATTAGCAAACATTGTAATTATGAAGCGCGTTAGTAAGCGTTTCAGAGATTTGAGGACAGGTAGAAGTATTGCTGTGTAATTAGGTATGACGTGCATGTGGCCACTAGCACGATTGAGCGAGTGTTCATATTGTTATAGAAAGGTAGGGTCTAAGAGCCTCATGTACGACTGCTTCATTTTGCGAGTTCCTATTTGCGACTTTTTGCAACTCGCAATTAGGAAGTCGCAAAATGGGATGTACTAATGTCTTAGACACATTTAGTGATTCCCAATGGGAATCGCTGTACCTCATTAAAATTCATGAGGTAGGTCACAATTAGCGTTCCTTTGGGAATCGCTAAGAACACAGGGATGGCGGCCTGCTGGGAACAGTAGTCTGTGTTTGCTTTTAAATAAAGCACTGTTTTTTTATTTTTTATCGAGCCCGTTTTCTTTAAAGGAAAATGGGATACATTTAAAAAAGAAAAATTAAAGGTTCCAGTTTCATTTTTCAAGAGTAGGCTGCGGTCCATGGTATCACTGCCTACTCTTAAAGTATTTTTTTGCAAGGGGAAGGGGTTCCCCCATTTACGACTGGTTTACCACCCACTTGAAGGTGGGAAACTGTGAATGTTTTGTGACCGCATTCCGGTCGTAAAACATTCATACATCCCCCTGCGACTTGCGACGTCTCTATCTAACACCGACTCACAAACCCTATTTTGCAAATTGGTAATAAGTTACTGACTCGCAAAATAGTGTTAGTAGATGTCAAATCGGCCTGATTCAAGGAGGAATGCCAATAGAGAGTGACAACACTAGGGTTTAAAGGTGGACAACACAGTAAATGACATTGGGGTTTAAAGGTGGATGCCGTTTGGCTAAAAGTAGATGACATTGTGGTTTAAGGACAGAAGACACTAGGGTTTAAGGGTAGACGACACTGAGGCTTAGAACATGATAGACAACAATCTGTGATGGGTAGATGACACTGAGGTTTACGGGCAGAAGACACTAGGGTTTAAGGGTAGACAACACTGGGGTTTAATGATAAAGAATACGGTAGACAACACTTTGTGAAGGGTAGATGACACTGGGGTCCGGTTTAAGGGCAGAAGACACTAGGGTTTAAGGGTAGAAGACATTGGCTTATGGGTAGACAACACTGGGGTTTAATGTAAAGGACACAGTAGACAACACTCTGTGATGGGTATTTTACACTGGGGTTGAAGGGTATATGACTCTGAGGTTTAAGGGAAGAAAACACTGGGGTTTAAGGATAGACGATACTGGGATTTAATGGTAGAGAACACAGTACACAAAACTCTGTGATGGGTAGATGACACTGGGTTTGAAGAGTAGAAAACACTAGGGTTTAATGTCAAAATCACTGCAGTTTAAGGGTAGACAACACAGTAGACAACAGTTGCTTAATGGTAGACGACACTGGGGTTTAAGGGTAGACAATTCAGTAGACAACACTCACTTAATAGTAGACAGCACTAGATTTAAGGGGGAAAAGACTCTAAAAGTTAAGGGTAGGCAACATGGTTGACAACACTCGCTTAAATGTAGACAACTCTGGGGTTTAAGGGTAGATGACTCTGGGGTTTAAGGGTAGACAACTCTGGAGTTTAAGGGTAGAAGACAGAGGTTTAAGGTTAGAAGACATTAAATATTAAAGGTAGGCAACACAGTAGGTAACATTCACTTAAGTGGGGACTACTCATAGGTTTAAAGGTAGAAGACATTTGTCAAGATCCTCACGCTCCTCAGGGTCAGGTAGATGCTATAAGGGTTCCGCTTCCAGATCGTTCCGAACTCCGACTGTAATACACAGAGTTCTAGTCAGATCAGGCAGGGGATAAAGGATGGAAGGGGACTGCAGGGACAAAGGCTCTGCAATACATAAGCAGACAACATTAACACACTCCATACACATTTACTGCTACTCTCGTTTAGGTCTCACTAAACCTTAATTACCTTTAGACTCAGAACCATGGGCAATGAATTCATGTACAAATCATAGGTCCTCTCCAAAACCGAGGTAATTAGCAAGCTTCTTAGTATACCCAGAAACCTATGCCAAACATATATGCTCTGATTCTGTATGTGTAACACAGTACTATAATTCAGGGAAGTCTCGTAGTAAACGCTCTATAAAGTAAATGCCCTCTTCCAAAGTCTCAGATTGTCCTTCTACTCGTTTCCATAAAACACGCTGTCCTGTGAAGTAAATTATGATCCAAACAAACACTAATAGCGCTCCTCCTCACGGGGGATCAACACGCTTCCCAAATAAGCACTCTTTGGCAAATGCTGAAAGTGAAAGCCAGTGCGGCTCCTCAGTCTGGAGATATGAAGCGGCTGTAGAAAGCTCTGTTCCACTACGAACCGAGCAAAAGGGCGGTTCCGTTCCTTCACGGAAGTTCCCTCATCGTGCTCAATAAGCAAGTGACAATGAGAGACAGAGCCGTCCCTCGACTCCTCTCTCCCTACCTTGCCGTGATGTGTCTTCGAGGTTGCTGGTTCCCTGCCGGGTGAATTCTCTCCCTTGCCCTCGAACCGCTACCTCCAACACTCGAGTCCTCGCGTCTTGGAATCCAACCGACGCGGCCTGGAACACTGAATTGCGCACGCGCGGAAGTGCGCTTTGCTTCTATTTAACCGCGCCTCCACCGCTAAGCATCCTGGGATTTGTAGTTTTATACTTTCGGCATGCGCAACCAGCTAGTTCCTGACAGTAGGCCCCCCTCCCCTGCGCCTCCTAGAACCTGGCTTTCCCGGAAACCTGTCGTAGAAGGAACGAACCGCAAGCGGGGCATGCACGTCGCTGCCGGGCACCCAGGAGTCTTCCTCCTCCGAATACCCCTTCCAGGAGACCAGAAACCACAAAGGCCCCCGGCGATATTGCGAGTCAAGAATCCTCCTCACCTCGTACTCCACCCCATCATTCGTGAGAATTGGAGTAGGGGTTCTTCTTCTTGCGGGCCCGGCCGGTTTCAACAGGCTGCAGTGAAACACCGGGTGTATTCTCAGACTCCCCGGCAGCCGGAGTTTGTATGCCACAGGGTTTACTTTCCGGACCACTTCGTAAGCACCAATAAAGCGAGGATAGAACACACTCCTGAGCTTGAACCGGATGTTCTTAGTGGATAGCCATACACGTTCCCCCACCTTGTATTCAGGCCCTTCCACCCTTCTCGATCCTCCCATTTCTTGTAGACCAGCTTTGCCCAGCGCAGATGACCAGTAAGTTTCTTGTGTATTCGTAACAAGGCTTCAATGTGGACCTGGACTGTTGGTTGATCCTTCACCGCTGCCGGAACTTCCACCGGGAGAACCTTTGCTGCATATCCAAAGTTGGCCATAAAAGATGAGATTCCGATGGAGCTATGCACCGCATTGTTGTACGAGAGCTCCGCCAACCAAAGCAATGAGACCCATGATTCCTGGGCGTCCTCTGAGTAACAACGCAAGTATTTCTTCAAGGTCTGGTTGAGCCTTTCTGTTTGCCCATCAGTTTGGGGGTGAAACTAGGTGGACACCGCTGCCTCTATTCGTAGGGCATGCACCATGTTCTCCAAAAGCTAGCCACAAACTGAGGGCCTCTGTCTGACACTACCACCGTTGGCAGCCCATGAAGACGGACTATTTCTCTCAACAACAATTGGGCTGTCTGACCCGCTGTGGGTAAGTTCCTACAAGGCACAAAGTGACCCATCTTGGTCAGGCTGTCGACCACTACCAGCACAGTCGACTTGTCCACCTCCCTTGGCAGCCCCGTGATGAAGTCGAGACTGATGGTGTGCCACGGATAGGGAGGTGTGGGCATAGGCATGAGTTTCCCCGGACCGCCACCAGAATTGGCGCTGTAATAGTACGATGGTTTTCTTAATCCCCGGATGACCAGCTAAAGGCGACTGATGGCACCAATGAAACGCCTTCCTTTGTAACTCCTGGGTAGGCAGATACAATTTGTCCTGAACGAAGGGGAAGCCGTCTCTCACGGTTCGCCCCTCCGCACCTTCAGCCCATTTCTCCCATTTTTCAGCCGATCTGTTTTTGCGGACTTCTCTCAGGGACTCATCCGCGGTTACCACGCAAGTCACGTTCTCCTTTGGGATAATAGCCATAGGTGCATGGGCTTCCGGTTCCTCTGTGCTTTCTTGTCTAGATAAGGCGTCTGCCTTGCGATTGTCTACTCCGGGTCGGAAGGTGATGTGGAAATCGTATTCCGCAAAGAAGAGAGTCCACCTCATCGGCCTCTGTGTGAGATGACAGGCTGACTGCATGTATTGCAGATTGCGGTAGTCGGTATACACTGTGACCAGATGACGGGCTCCCAACAGATACGGCCGACATTCTTGAAAAGCCTTCTTTATGGATAAGAGTTCCTTCTCAGCTATGGTGTAATTGATTTCTGCGATGTCCAGTTTTTTGGACAAATAAGCCACGGGATGCAGCCTACCCGTCTCCTTATCTCTCTGAGAAAGAACTGCGCCTATTGCCATGTCTGATGCATCCACCTCCACTATGAAAGGCGCTTCTAATTGAGGGTGCCTCAGCACCGGGGCCATGGTGAATGCTCTCTTTAACACTTCGAAAGCTCTGTCTGCCTCTGTATCCCAAGCAAAGATTGTTCCTTTTCTTAACAGACGCGTGATGGGAACTACTTTCAAAGAGTATTCGCTGATAAAACGTCTGTAAAAGTTCGCGAACCATAGAAAACTCTGCACATCCCTGATGTTCTTGGGCTTGGGCCATTCTAACACCGCTTGAACTTTGCGTTCAGACATGCATAGCCCTTTTGGGCAGATGAACCCCAATTTAACGTAGTTGTCTAGATACGCCCGAAGATGCACAGTTTCGAGCTCAGACAACGCATATACCCTACATGATGGAAGCACTCTGTCGTCTATCAAGTCGATCCGACAGTCGTATCTTCTATGAGGGGGAAGTGTCTCTGCCTTTGCTTTGTTAAAGATACTCCCAAAAGCCTGATATTCTACGGGTAGACTAACCTCTTTTTCGACCACTGTCGCAACACACCAGGGCGTCAGGCAGTGTACTCTAGAAGCCTCTGATCAAAACCTCACCGCCCTGTCTGCCCAGTTCACCTCTGGATTGTGCTTACAAAACCAAGGCATCCCTAAGATAATTTCATACTGCGGTGCATCAATGATGTTGAGCACTATATCTTCAGAGTGTTGCTTCCCGTCCACTGATAGAACCAGTCTCATCTCCTCTGTATGTACAGTGATCTTTCCTGATTTTAGCGGCTTCCCGTCCATCGCCACCACTTCTTCGGGAATCTTCCGTGCTACTACCACTATGGACAACAGATGGACCAACCCACTGTCAATGAAGTTGCCAGTGGCTCCTGAATCTAACATGGCCAGCACCTGATGTACTTGGGACCCCACAACCAAGCCTCCTTGTAGCACTATATGGGCCTCTGTGGCTGACGGAAGGTCAGACGCAAGAGAGGGTATCTTCATTCCCGCGTTCTCCTCCTTGGGTTCATACTCAGGAAGACCTCCGTCTACCCCAACTTTGGAGACCACTGCTCTTTTGGTCCTAAAAGAAGGGGCTTGCGTCTTGGGTTTCATATGACATTCAAGCACATAGTGGCCTCTTTTGCCGCAATACATACATAGACCCTGGGTGTGACGTGTCTCTCTTTCTGTACGTGACAAAGGAGCCCGTACTGCCCCAATCTCCATTGGTTCCCCTCCTGTCTCTCCTTGTGATGTCTCCTTTTTTGGGCCCTTCTCTCCACCTCTGTCATGTATGCCCCATCCAGACGCAACAACAGACTGACCAAATCCGCACACATGCAGGGTTGAGGATCAATTCTTGCTATTACATCCTTAAGCTCTCCACACAGGCCTTGGTAGAAAAGCGATATGCGCTTTTCCTCGGGCCAGGCCGCCTCTGCCACCAACCTGTTGAAGTTGGTGAGGTATGTAACCAGATCCCCCCGTCCTTGCTTCAAAGATAATAACTGTTTGTCAGCACTGAAAGAGGTTGTTCTTCTATCAAACACCCCTTCAAACTCGCTCCTGAAGGCGTCCCTGTCTGATAGCACTGCGTCATTGTTGCGCACTAACGGTACGGCCCAGTTGGCTGTGTCTCCGCTAAGGTATGAAATGGCAAAAGCCACTCTTGAATGATTGGTTGGAAACGAAGAAGGTCGACAGGAGAAATGCAGCAGAATCTGCGTAAGGAACACCTGAACCTTGTGGGGATCTCCCATATATCCCTCAGGGGTAGCCAAGGGAATGGGAGGGGCTACCGTGACCTGTATAGGAGGCACCGCTGCGGTGCTAGCGTCAAAGGGATTCCTATTGGTCCTATCCACCCGTTCCCTCAACGCAGCCGTTTCTAAACGTGATGAGGCTAGTTCTTGCTGTAATGCCTCCAACACCTGCATCACATCCTCAAGCGTCATCATTATAGTCACCGACCTGACCAGGAGGAGCAACCTTTCTTGGGTGCGCAATTCTGTCAAGATCTTCACGCTCCTCAGGGTCAGGAAGATGCTATAAGGGTTCCGCTTCCAGATTGTTCCGAACTCCGACTGTAATACACAGAGTTCTAGTCAGATCAGGCAGGGGATAAAGGGCGGAAGGGGACTGCAGGGACAAAGGCTCTGTAATACATAAGCAGACAACATTAACACACTCCATACACATTTACTGCTACTCTCGTTTAGGTCTCACTAAACCTTAATTACCTTTAGACTCCGAACCATAGGCAATGAATTAATGTACAAATCATAGGTCCTCTCCAAAACCGAAGTAACCAGCAAGCTTCTTAGTATACCCAGAAACGTATGCCAAACATATATGCTCTGATTCTGTATGTGTAACACAGTACTATAATTCAGGGAAGTCTCGTAGTAAACGCTCTATAAAGTAAATTCCCTCTTCCAAAGTCTCAGATTGTCCTTATACTCGTTTCCATAAAACACGCTGTCCTGTGAAGTAAATTATGATCCAAACAAACACTAATAGCGCTCCTCCTCACGGGGGATCAACACGCTTCCCAAATAAGCACTCTTCGGCAAATGCTGAAAGTGAAAGCCAGTGCGGCTCCTCCGTCCGGAGATATGAAGCGGCTGTAGAAAGCTCTGTACCAGTACGAACCGAGCAAAAGGGCGGTTCCGTTCCTTCACGGAAGTTCCCTCTTCGTGCTCAATATGCCTGTGACAATGAGAGACAGAGCCGTCACTCGACTCCTCTCTCCGTACCTTGCTGTGATGTGTCTTCGAGGTTGCTGGTTCCCTGCCGGCTGAATCCTCTCCCTTGCCCTCGAAAAGCTACTTCCAACACTCGAGTCCTCGCGTCTTGGAATCCAACCGACGCGGCCTGGAACACTGAATTGCGTACACGCGGAAGTGCGCGTTGCTTCTATTTAACCGCGCCTCCACCGCTAAGCATCTTGGGATTTGTAGTTTTATACCTTCGGCAGGCGCAACCAGCTCGTTCCTGACAACATTAGTGTTGAAGGGCAGACTGATCTGGGGTTCAAAGGTAGAAGACTCAGGTATAAAGGTATAAGACACTAAGGAATAAGGGTCGACAACACAGTAGACTACTCTGGAGTTTAAGAGTAGATGACACTGGGATTTAACAGTAGATGACACTAGTGTTTAAGGGCAGACAAATCAGGGGTTTAACGTAGACATTTCCCCATGCTGCATACTTTCAGGAAGAACCTCAAGACCTGGATCGGAACTGCACGTGCCCCCCCGCCCCACAGCACCTTGAGGCCCTCCCGGCTGAGTAACAAGCTTCACAAATCCCTGGTTGATTGATTGAAAGGTAGAAGACTCGGGTATAAAGGTAGAAGACACTAAGGATTAAGGGTTTAAGGGTCAACAACACAGTAGACTATCCTGGGGTTTAAGGGTAGGTGGTACTGGTGTTTAAGGGTAGAAGACACTGATGTTTAGGCATAGACTACTGTGCGGTTTGGGAATATCGACACTGCTTTAAGGGTAGATGACAGTGGGGTTTAAGGGTAGGTGACACTAGGGTTTAAGGGTAGACGACACTAGCATTTAAGGGTAGATGAATCTGGGTTTAAGGTAGATATCTCTCTGGTCTATGGGTAGACAGCTCTATGGTTTAAGTGTAGGTGACGGATCACTGACATAATATCGAGGGACAGAATATCGACTAGCAAAAATATCGATGACAAAATATCGACAGATAGAATATCGAGTTTGTATCTACAAACAGGTAAGTACAAAAATATCGAGTACAAAATATCGTTTACAAAAATATAGTTCATAAAATATCGACTTTATTAAAAACAGTGTTAAATTAAATTAATATTAAAAATTAATTACTAAAATATACTTAAAAATACTTAAATTAACTTAGAATATATAAATAATTAATGAAAGTTATAAAAAAATGTTTTACAATAATATTTGTTAAAACATATATATATAGTAGCATAATATAATTAAATAATATCCAATATTATTACCGTATGATAGCAGAAGTGTAAAAAATACTATTCCGACTCCAGAGAGTGCAACAGTAGGGAAAGCGTTGGATAGCGTAGGGGTAAAAATTACTATTCCCACTCCAGTGAGTGCAACAGTAGGGAAAGCGCTGGATAGCGTAGAGGTAAAAATTACTATTCCCACTCCAGTGGGTGCAATAGTGGGGAAAGCGTTGGATAGCGTAGGGGTAAAAATTACTATTCTCACTCCAGTGAGTGCAACAGTAGGGAAAGCGTTGGATAGCGTAGAGGTAAAAATTACTATTCCAACTCCAAAGAGTGCAACAGTAGGGAAAGCGTTGGATAGCGTAGGGGTAAAAATTACTATTCCCACTCCAAAGAGTGCAACAGTAGGGAAAGCGTTGGATAGCGTAGGGGTTAAAATTACTATTCCCACTCCAAAGAGTGCAACAGTACGGAAAGCGTTGGCTAGCGTAGGGGTAAAAATTACTATTCCCACTCCAAAGAGTGCAACAGTAGGGAAAGCGTTAGATAGCGTAGGGGTTAAAATTACTATTCCCACTCCAAAGAGTGCAACAGTAGGGAAAGCGTTGGATAGCATAGGGGTAACAATTACTATTCCCACTCCAGTGAGTGCAACAGTAGGGAAAGCGTTGGATAGCGTAGAGGTAAAAATGACTATGAGAATAGGATTGGTGATATTATTAGACCTATAGTACCACCTATTCATATCATGGACAGATTTACCCCCCCTCTGTGGCTGACACCCTGTCTGTGATTAAGTCTCTGAGATCTGGTGCCCCTGATGATTTATGCCCAGCTCGGGTGTTGGCGGCAGCTGCTGAATCAGTGGCATCGGAGGCTGCGCAAATAATTGGCCTTTCTTTTAATACTTCTGAGGTGCCCTTGGAATGGAAACAGGCAAAGCTTCTTCCCCTTTTGAAGAAGACGGGGGCTGACCCTGATTTACCGGGCAACTACAGACCCATTTCCCTGCTTCCAGCCATGGCTAAAATTGGAGAGAAACTTGCCTTTCGTCAGCTGAATGCCTTTGTGGAATCCTCGGAGGCCCTCCATCCTGCCCAGTCGGGCTTTCGTGCAGCACATAGCACGGAGTCAGCTCTGGTGGAGATCACGGAGGCAATCAGGCAGTGTTTGGACAGTGGCGGCAGAGCAGCTCTAATTTTATTGGACCTCTCTGCCGCATTTGACACTGTCCCGCACTCACTTCTTCTGACTAGATTGGCTGAGATTGGGGTGCTGGGGTCTGCACTAGAATGGGTGAAATCTTTTCTGTCCGACAGGTCTCAGCAAGTTTGGGTTCCCCCTTTTTCCTCTTCGGTTAAGCCACTTATTACAGGGGTCCCCCAGGGGTCTACTTTGAGCCCCCTACTTTTTAATGTGTACCTTACTCCGCTTATAGTGCTGGCGGAACAAATGGGGGCCAAAATTATCGTGTATGCAGATGATACGCAGTTATTATTTACATGGCCTGATACAGCACTCAACACGGAGGTCATTCGGTCCTGTCTTTCTTCGGTTTTTAATTGGTTGGCTACAGCTCAATTGAAATGCAACGAAGACAAAACTGAAATTCTACTGTATGGACATTTTCCACCTAATTTCAGAGAACTACTGTGGCCCTCAGATTTTCCCCTGCCAAGCTCAGTTACCATCCCGGCTAAGAACCTGGGAGTTTGGTTTGGAGAGGATCTGAGATTCGAGGCACACATACAAAAACTTACGGGGGTGTGCTTCGGATCCCTTAGGGCCATGCGAAAGTTCTTTCCTTATCTTCCTTCAGCTGCAAGAGAGTCGGTTGCAAGGGCTCTAATTCTTTCTCGGCTCGACTATGCCAACTCTCTGCTTAGTGGCACACCGGCCTTTCTTGTCGCCAGATTACAGATCATCCAAAATGCGACGGCAAGACTTTTGTGCAATGTGCCTAGCAGAGAGAGCGTACGCAGTCATCTGAAGGAATTACACTGGCTGCCGGTGCCTCAAAGGATTACTTTTAAAATCATAACATTTGCATTCAAAGCAGTTAACGATCTTGGGCCTGCTTACCTGAAAAAAAGATTCAGCCGGTATATTCCTACTCGATCTTTACGTTCAGCGGATGGGAATTTTCTGAAGATACCCCGCTTTCGGCGCGCTCACCTTAGCGGCCAGTCAATTGCCGTCCTGGCAGCTTCAGCCTGGAACACTCTGCCGCTGTTCTTGAGATCGATGCAGAACTTTGTCTCTTTTAAGAAAGCTTTGAAAACGCACCTTTTTAGATCTGCATTTTAGTTCTCTGACCACTTTCTGTATTTTTTGGCCACATGCTTGTTCTTCTCTTTTTTCTCGCGCCAGGATACTCTGGTAGTAATAGAGCGCGTTATAAAACTGCTTAAATAAAATAAATATTCCCACTCCAGTGGGTGCAACAGTAGGGAAAGCGTTGGATAGCGTAGGGGTAAAAATTACTATTCCCACTCCAGTGAGTGCACCAGTAGAGAAAGCGTTGGATAGCGTAGAGGTAAAAATTACTATTCCCACTCCAGTGGGTGCAACAGTGAGGAAAGCATTGGATAGCTAGGGGTAAAAATTACTATTCCCACTCCAGTGAGTGCAACAGTAGGGAAAGCGTTGGATAGCGTAGAGGTAAAAATTACTATTCCCACTCCAGTGGGTGCAACAGTGGGGAAAGCGTTGGATAGCTTAGGGGTAAAAATTACTATTCCCACTCCAGTGAGTGCAACAGTAGGGAAAACGTTGGATAGCGTAGAGGTAAAAAATTACTATTCCCACTCCAAAGAGTGCAACAGTAGGGAAAGCGTTGGATAGCGTAGGGGTTAAAATTAGTATTCCCACTCCAAAGAGTGCAATAGTAGAGAAAGCATTGGATAGCGTAGGGGTTAAAATTACTATTCCCACTCCAAAGAGTGCAACAGTAGGGAAAGCGTTGGATAGCATAGTGGTAAAAATTACTATTCCCACTCCAGAGAGTGCAACAGTAGGGAAATTAAATACTTCATATATTATTTAAAAAAATATAAATTAATATCTATAACAAATTAATTAAAAGTAATTACCAATTTAATATAATATAATAATTAATCAATTAAAAGTACGAATTAAAATTAATTATTATTATTTACCTATTAATACAAATTAATTACAAATTAACAATTAATAATTTACCATTTAAAAATTAATTAACAATTAATTCAAATTAAATAAATTGATTTATTTAATTAATTATAAATAAATTACTTCCCACCCTATTCCCCTATTAAACCCACAACCCGCTACAGAAAATAAATTAGTAAAATTAACATAATTAGCACTTAATCAATTAATTAAAATTAATTGCCAGTTAAAATGTAATTAATTACCAAATATAAATTAATTAACAATTAATTAAAAATGAATACCAATACATAAATTTACATATTTAAATAATTATAATTAAATTACTTCCCACCCTATTCCCCTATACACCCACAACCCGCTACAGAAAATAAATTAGTAAAATTAACATAATTAACAATTAATCAATTAATTAAAATCAATTGCCAATTAAAATTTAATTAATTACCAAATATGAATTTATTAACTATTCATTAAAAATGAATACCAATAAAAAAATTTACATATTTAATTAATTATAATTAAATTACTTCCCACCCTATTCCCCTATAAACCCACAACCCGCTACAGAATTAAATTACGCAAAAATTTAAAAAACTAAATTAATTAATTAAAATAAATTATAACATAAATACACATTTTTCACACATATAACATAAAAAACACTATACAAAAATTCGATATTATTAAAAATTCGATAATTTTAATAACCTATATATACTTCGATATTTTAACTTTCTATATTTTTAACATTCGATATTACATTACTTACCTTTAAAACGATATTTTTGATGTCTATATTCTGTCCATTCGATAATTTGTCCATTCTATATTTAAAACTCGATATTATGTCCATTCGATATTTTGTAGTCGATATTTTGACTGTTTACCGTAGGTGACACTCGGTTAAGGATAGTTGACACTTTGGTTTAGGGTCGACAATTATGAAAGTAGAAGTAGTAGTAAAGAGCTCCCACATGAAAATTAATTGATTAGAGAGCCTTCTACCTGTAGTCTTTTCCTGAACTGTAAGGGATGCACATTTGTATTTGCTTGCATCCTGAAATCTTAACACTGTGTGGTCCTCTGCATTGGTACTAACATCCCTGTAACTACAATACTGTCTTATCAAAAGGACTCTGTATACCTGCCACGGGCTCTCATCAAATTTTGATGTATGTCACAATACTGAGTGATAAAATATTGCCCTATAACAGTATCAAGTGCAAGATGTCAGGTAGTCTCCATGAGTAACATATATATATATATATATATATATATATATATATATATATATGTATATATATGATTGAAAGGGCTCCCAAACAGAGTTTCTTCCTCCCAGGAACCACACAAACGACTCGCACACCAGGGTCCGTGTTCAAAATTGCGTTTATTGGTGACGCGTTTCGACCAAACGGTCTTCTTCTTTCTTCACGGTATGTACATGTGCCGTGAAGAATAGTAAATCTATATTTATCTATACATACCTACCTTGCTGATGTATAGGTAGTCGAGAACATGCTTTTAATATTGTTGCAGGACCCTTTGATACGGTTTGTCCTCCTACCTATGCCTCTGTGACATCAGAGCTCGAAGCAAGATCTGGACTTACTTCCAACCCATTTCATCCTTCTCTTCTTCACCTCATCCGCACACGTCTTTCAAGGCCCCGTTATCCCCCGTCTCTTGTTCAACATCTACCTCAGACCCCTGTTGTATCTGATATCTGTGTGTATTTGCCGGTAGTCTGTATATAAATTCTATAGTTTCTTTTGCATGCAGCGTACATGAAAGATAGATGCTTAGCCCATCAAGGCAACAAACCCTGGAGCTTGAGGTGTGTGTCCGGTGTATTTATGCACAGTTCCGATTCGCTGTCATCCTTGTGACCTTGTCCTTCTCTCACCTCCAGGAGGGGATGCGGCAGCAGTTCGAACTGGGGCAGTACCTCCGGGCCCGCTACCAGGGCTTCCTCAGCAGCTCATATCGGAGGCAGGAGGTAAGGCCTGGGGCTGCACCCCACTGTAGTGGGCACACATGAGCCATGTTGGAATACAGAGGATTAGTGCCAGCTGGAGCCAGATGAGCTGGTGGATGTAATTGTATTTATATAGTGCTTACTACCCATGATGAGGCGTCAAAGCGCTTTTCAATGAGTAGCATGCTGTTCCAGAACCCAAAAGGATAAGTGGTGGATTAGTATAGGAAAATTTGAGGTCATTTGTGCGGATTCATGTGAATCCGTTAGTCGTATTGAATAGGATAATGGAGGGATAGAAGAAGGAATAGTCTAGAAAGTGGTATATGGGAGATCATAGTAGTAAGATGAGGTTTGGGATGAGTAAAAACAAGAGATGGAGGAGGGAAGAGTCTCTAGAAAGGGATTACAGAGATCACAGTAGTAAAATGTGGCAAACAGATGCTACTCGACAGAGCTGTTACAATTTTTGCAGGCCTGAGACAGAAACAAATGTCAGAGTGTAGCACTGTTGTCCCTGCAGCCCACCATCCTAAGGCACATCCATAGATACAAGGCAGGACTGGCCGGCCCAGGCATTGGGCGTTTCCCCTGGAGGCTGGAAGGGTGGGGGCTGCTTTTCTTACTGGGGGTGGTTTAATAGCAGTGCAGCATTTTTAAAAGCACTGCTGAGTTCCTTATATATCCAACAGTTTTCAGACAACAATAAAAGTGCCAAGATAACTCTGGTGATGAATGTACCTGCTGGAGAGAGAGCAGAGTGTTGTCTATTGGTAGTTTGATTCATCTAAGGTAGCGCAGACGGTTAAAATGCCTGCTGTAAAGAGTGTGTATTGTGCAGACCACAGAACAGTATTTTATGTGGGTTACGGTTTTTGTCACAGAGATCCTTTTGTTACTGTGCAGTTCATAAGTTACAATTGTAATCTAGGTTAGAAAGTTATGTTTTTTACAGCCTTTCATTATCCTAATTTTACTAAATAAAGGTTTGTTTGGGTAGAAATATATTCTTATCAGTAAAGTCAACTTTAGCCACTGACCTGATGCTTCCCCAGACCAAGGACACTTTGTTTTATGTAACATTTTCTGTACACTGATTTATACACGTATGATTCTTTGTCCCTGTATTTGTGTGTGTGATGTAAAGTGGTCCAACGCCCTACACTTGTATGAGATGCACTACAAAACAAACAAACTACATGTGAGGAAGTTGATAGGGAGAGATGAGAGACACTGCTGGGGCAAGTGCCAAAACCCATTTGGCTGCAAAAGCTTTTGCATGTTCCACAGGGACATAACGCGAAAAACTTGGAAGTATCACGTCTTCCCCTTTGGGAGCGGTTAACACAAATGGAGATGGCCAATCTGCCTCTGCTAACAAAATGTCATATAAAAAGGTGAGATTTTCCCAGAAAACCGCTGTGATTGTACGCTCTATACCACCTTCAATTTGGAAGACTATTTCATAGAGTCTATCCGGGGGTAACTCGTGCATCTGCGTCTCTACTGTAATGAATGTATCAGTTGCTCTCACCTTCAGACAGGGACTCAGTGCCTCCCGCACTATGGTAACCTCCATTGTGCTGTCGAGCAGAGTCACCGCCCAAGTCCAGTCTAGAAGACATTTTCTCACAGTCTCAGGCATATTTCACTGTTAAAGCTGCAACTTTCTTCGTAGGATACAGGTGTCTAAAATGAGGCACACCCTCTTGTTTGGCATTAACGTCAAACTGTCAAGATTGATCTCGTCCCTGTTGTGTGGGCTGACCTCTGCCACGATCCTGGCGTTCTCCTCCACCGACTTGAGAGCCAGATGTGTTCTGTAAAGAACGAGGAGAGTGCTGATCAGGGACTTGAAATCTGTCAGGAGTCTTAATTTTCAAGCAGTCGCGCAAGTCATAAGTACGCTCAGAAGACTCGGGTGTCAGTGAACCAGCACGCGAATCCTGCTTCTGTTGTTGTTGCCCCTGTTTTTATTTCTCCAGTTCCTTTTAGGAAAGAACGGGCGCCCATCTTTATCAGTCTGGGCCTTTTGTTGACTTTGTGTTTGAGTCTGAGCTTGAGTTTGTGGTTGAGTAAAAGGTTTCATTCCCAGACTATTACGCCCTATGGATTTATAAGCTTTAGTAATAATCTTTGGCAATTTGCGTTGCTTGTCTGCATCTGGCACATCCTCCACGCATTGCACCACTTGTAAGCATACGTAAAGTAAACAACAATATCTCAACTGGTATAGTTAAGGAGGACGGTTAGACATGTAAGTACAAAACTTTACACAAAAGGAGAGGCCAGGAGACTCTAGGTTGATTTTTTTTAAAGTGCATTAAGCATCATATATTTAGGAAAGAAATAGACATAAATACGGTTAGACATGCAAGTACAATACTTTACACGAAAGGAGAGGCCAGGAGACTCTAGGTTGATTTTTTAGAAAGTGCATTAAGCATCATATATTTAGAAAAGAAATAGACATTAATAAACATACAGTTATATCAGCACTGTAATCCAAAAATGTGTGTACAACCTGAATTGGACTTGGTGCTGGTTTGTGTAGGTGACACAAAAAGTGGTGACGCAAGTGACAATTTTTGGTCAGCGGACGAGAACGGCGCAATGTGCTAATGTGAGCAAGTATATACAGTGAATAGGGTGGTTCCAGGCATAGATTAAAAAATGGGGAAAGAATTGGTGATGATTCGGTGGAACCACCGAGGCTGCGCCTTTAGTTGTGCTGAAGGGTCGACGGCGTTTCGATCCAGTCACTATGGAACATCATCAGGACAGTGTTGTAAAAAGTTGTCATAGTGCGTGGCAGAAACTGGAAACCGTGTACCAGCGGGGCAGCGGCGGTGTGGGAAACTGCTGATCGTGTCGTATCTAAATGGGAAGGTGTGAAGCAGCACTGAATGTAGCACCGCCACAGTCCTGCGCGGCATGTGGGAGAAGGATCCCGGGGGAGACCACCACGTATGTGTGAGGTTTGTAAGACAGGCTAGTGGAACGGATCCGAGATAGTGTCCTGTCTAATCAGCAGAGTGCGACGAAATGCTGAGGGTTGCACCGCCACAGCCTTGTGCGGTGTGTAGGTGATTTAATCCGGGGGAGACTGCCACGAACTATGACAACTTTTTACAACACTGTGCTGACATAGCTGTATGTTTATTTATGTCTATTTCTTTCCTAAATATATGATGCTTAATGCACTTTCTAATAAAACAACCTAGAGTCTCCTGGCCTCTCCTTTCATGTAAAGTATTGTACTGGCTATCTAACCGTATTTACGTCTATTTCTTTCCTAAATATATGATGCTTAATGCACTTTCTAATAAAACAACCTAGAGTCTCCTGGCCTCTCCTTTCATGTAAAGTATTGTACTTGCTATCTAACCGTATTTATGTCTATTTCTTTCCTAAATATATGATGCTTAATGCACTTTCTAAAAAATCAACCTAGAGTCTCCTGGCCTCTCCTTTCGTGTAAAGTGTTGTACTTGCATGTCTAACCGTCCTCCTTAACTATACCAGTTTAGATATTGTTGTTTACTTTACGTACCTACCCTAATATCAGCATGGTTTATGGGTTACACGCCTGTTGTTAAAGACAAACTTGTAAGCATACAGCATCACCCTTAACATTAGCAAGGATCATATCGCAAACAATGTCGAACACCCCCACCAGTCTCATTCCCAACTACAGGGCCGCTTTGCTTGAACATGCTTGATCACGGATGGGAGAACGGACTTTGAGGGGGTGCCGAAACACATCAGAGGCCGATAAATCAGGAGCGTTTCTTGCACGGCTGCCGCGTGACACGCCGCCCCCCCCCCCACCCCTGTACACGAGATACACTAGCCAGACGGTTCCACGGTAAACACACAGCACAACATAAACTTCCGTGAAAATTACGAAGCAGTATATGGGGCCCCCGGAGAGGCAGTGGAGGAACCCATTGAAGCTTTTCTGCTGGACCTACACTACCCCCAAATTTCACAGGCAGACCAAAAATAGCTGACTGGCTCTATAACCAAACAAGAAATTAAAGAAGCTATCCAAGAACTCCCACGTAACAAGGCTCCAGGTCTGGATGGCCTACCAGCAGAGTTCTACAACACCTTCTCGGATACATTGGTTCCCGACTTGGAAAGTTTGTACTAGACGGCGATGGAGGCGGGCGCCCTCCCCATCACCACCATGCAGGCATTGGTAACCTAACACCCCAAACTGGGCAAGGACCCCTTGGACATGTCAGGTTACCGACTGCTGTCACTTTTACTCACAGAATACAAGATTCTGAGTAAAATACTGTCTCGCTGACTGCTTTCCCTCCTACCACACCTTATTCACACGGACCAGAACAGTTTTGTTCCAGCTCGTAGTATTTCCCTGAACATAAGACACCTCTATCATATAATGGAGGCCACACCTAATAACTCCAAGGATGCGGGGTGCATTGCAATCGATCAGTCCCAAAACTTTGATACCCCTAATTGGGAATATATGCTTCAGGCCATGGGCAGGTTCGGCATTCCACTAAATTATATGAAATGGGTTAGGCTACTTTACACCGCCCCCATGGCATGGGCCCTATCTGGCGCCTACATCTTGCGCCTTACTTAGTGAGCAGAGGCCCACGACAGGGCTGCCCCCTGTCGCTTCTGCTTTTTGTGCTGGCACTAGAGCTCCTTGCTATTCGACTCCGGAAGGAAGCAGGAGAAATTGGGATCCGAGTGGGCAACACAACAGATATAATGTCGGCATATGCCGATGACTTTACTCTCTATGCCCATAATCTAGCTGGAGACCTGGAACCCTTACCTCGCATTTTCGAACAATTTGAGCGCATCTCAGGCCTTGCTATCAATGAGACGAAATCTCAGGCGTTCTTTTTCCAGCCATGAGGGCACTCGGAGGCAACTTTGGGCAGCTAACTCTTACAGTAGCACCAAACACCTTCAAATATCTAGGTATTCAAATATATAGGTCCCCACAAGACCTGTTTGAGGGCAAGCTGATTAGGCCGATCACTGCGCTTCGATCCCAGATTTTCTTTTGGGTTTCATTGTCCCTTTCGGTAATGGGCAGAATAGCCATCTCCAAAATGGTTATGCTTCCGTGCCTCTTATATTTTTTCACAAGTTTACTAGTATTGATCCCTACCTCCCTTTTTAAAATGTTGGACACGCTGCTTACGGACCATATTTGGGGAAGGGGACGCAGAAGAGTGGGACTGGCCAAATCACAGTTGGGGACGGACAGAGGAGGATTGGGGGTGCCGGATTTTAGAGCCTATTGCTATGCCAGCCAACTACAATGGCTACCGTACTGGCTGGTGGGACGCAACCTACATGAATTGGGCTACACACCACGGCTCCTGTTCTATGGCACTCTCCACACTTTATTATTGCAGCAGGGTAAAGTCCTATTGCTGCACACAGCACTCAGCTACTAGAAGCGGGCACTACAATTCACGAACCAAACACTCCTCTATGCCCCAAACACTCCCCTGTTGGGAATCCCTACACCCAATGGGTTGGTCACTAGGCGTAGAATAATCAATTGGGCACTGGAAGGGGTCTCCAGTGCCCAATGGAACACTATTTGCAGATGGTATGTTGATGGACCATGAGAACTTCTCCCGGGAACAAGGAGTCCCACATTCTCTCTTTCTCACTCATTCTCAGCTGAACTGTCTATGTATTGGTTATATCCAAGCTCACGAGTGACGTGGCACTTTGTAAAATCAATAAAGTCTTCTCTTGTGCTCTCTTTGGCAGATCTACGTCCGCAGCACAGATTACGACCGGACGCTGATGAGTGCCCAAGCCAACCTGGCAGGACTGTACCCACCAAACAGAAGCGAACTCTGGAACCCGCACATATGGTGGCAACCCATCCCCGTCCATACAGTGCCAGTGTCCCAGGACCGGGTGAGTGCAGCATGCCATGTCTCCGTGCTCATCCTGTGCCAGTGTCCCAGGACCGGGTGAGTGATTGCAGCATGCCATGTCTCCGTGCCCACCCTGTGCCTGTGTCCCAGGACCGATTAGTGAGTGCCGCATGCCATGTCTCCGTGCCCACCCCGTGACAGTGTCCCAGGACCGGGTGAGTGTGTGCAGCATGCCATGTCTCCGTGCCCACCCTGCGCCAGTCTCCCAGGACCAGGTGAACGAGTGCAGCATGACATTTCTCCGTGCCCACGCTGTGCGAGTGTCCCAGGACCAGGTGAGTGAGTGCAGTATGCCATGTCTCCTTGCCCGCCCTGTGCCAAGGTCCCAGGACTGGGTGAGTGCAGCATGCCATGTCTCTGTGCCCACCCTGTGCCAGTGTCCCAAGCTCGGGTGAGAGGCAGGCAGACAGCCTTCTGTACCCACATTGTACCCCTAGACAAGGTAAGTGTTCCCTGATATCGCACTGTGCCCACGTGATGCAGTTAATTCAGGACCAGCTGAGCACAGAGCACACTCTGCAATCTTGCTGAGCACACTGTGCTGACTCAGGACACAGCAAGTGGAGTGTGCCATCTCTGTGTGCTCACAAGCTATAGCTCACAAGCGCAAGCAGGCAAAGAGCGAACAGTCAGACAAGAAGGAGGCCGAGAATGACCAACCACGGAGCACATAGGCAGAGATGGGTCAGATGCATAGAAGAGCATCTTTCCACAGGATGAAACCCACTAACACCTTTGTCTCTCTGGCCCTCCAGCTGCTGAAGTTCCCGATGAAGGACTGCCCTCGATACCACGAGCTGATGGAGGAGACCGTGCAGCTGCCCCAGTACCGAGACAAGATGGCGGGCTGGAAGGTAAGGGGCATGGAGCGCCGTGAAAGAGGGCAGAGAGGAAGGGTCAGTAACAAAGCACACCGAAAGAGGGCAGTGAGGAAGGGACAGTAACAAAGCACACCGAAAGAGGGCAGTGAGGAAGGGAGAGTAGCAAAGCACACCGAAAGAGGGCAGTGAGGAAGGGACAGTAACAAAGCACACCGAAAGAGGGCAGTGAGGAAGGGACAGTAACAAAGCACACCGAAAGTGGGCAGTGAGGAAGGGACAGTAACAAAGCACACCGAAAGAGGGCAGTGAGGAAGGGAGAGTAGCAAAGCACACCGAAAGAGGGCAGTGAGGAAGGGACAGTAACAAAGCACACCGAAAGAGGGCAGTGAGGAAGGGACAGTAACAACGCACACCGAAAGAGTGCAATGAGGAAGGGACTGTAGCAAAGCTCAGTGAAAGAGGGCAGTGAGGAAGGGACAGTAGCAAAGCACCCTGAAAGAGGGTAGAGATGAAGGGACAGTAACAAAGCACGGTGAAAGAGGGCAGTGAGGAAGGGACAGTAGCAAAGCACCCTGAAAGAGGGTAGAGAGGAAGGGACAGTGACAAAGCACACCGAAAGAGGGCAGTGAGGAAGTGACAGTAACAAAGCACAGTGAAAGAGGGCAGGGAGAAAGGGACAGGCGAAGGTCACAGGCAATGCAGAAACAGGGTATCGAGGGAGGGACAGTAACAAAGCACACTGATAGAGAGTAGTGAGGAAGGGATAGTCACAAAGCATAGTGAAAGAGGGCAGTGAGGAAGGGACAGTAGCAAAGCACACTGAAAGAGAGTAGTAGGGAAGGGACAGGTGAGTGCACAGTGCTCACAAAAAGAGTGTAGGCTAGGCAGGGAAAGGTGAAGGTCAGAGGGAACACAGAAAAGAAGGTGCCATGAAGGAAGAGGTGAGGGTCACTGGATAGGAAGAACAAAGGTAGTAGGGAAGGGATAGGCGAGGGCGACAGGATACACAGAAAGAAGGTAGCAGGGGGGGGCAGGTGAAGACAGAAGAGGGTCACTGGTCACACTGAAAACTGGTAGCGGGAACAGGACGAATAAGGGTGACTGGGCACACATAAAGAGGGTTGTAGAGAAGGGACGGTGAGGGTCCAAAGGAGCTCAGTACACAGGTAGGGGCGCAGGGAACACATAAAGAAAGTCACTGGGAAGGGACAGGTGGGGGGTCACAGGTAACACTGACCGAGGGGAGCAGGAAAGGGACAGGTGAGTATCACAGGTCACACGGAAAGATTGTATCTAGGAAGGGAAATGTGAGGGTCACTGGGCACACTGAAAATTGTTAGTGGGAAAGGGACAAGTGAGAGTCACAGGGAAAACCGAAGAAGGGTAGGGGAAGAGGCAGGTAAGGGTCTCAAGGAACACCAGAGGTGAGACTCACAGGGAACACTGAAAGTAGGAAGGGGAAGGCGAGAGTCACAGGTTACACCGAAAGTAGGTAGGTAAAGGGGCAGGCGAGGGTCTCGGGGGACACTGAAAGAAGGTAGGGGGAAGGGGTAGGTGAGGGTCTCAGGGAACCCCGAACGAAGGTAGGGGGAAGGGACAGGTGAGGTTTTCAGGGAACACTGAAAGTAGTTAGGTGAAGGGGCAGATGAGGGTCTCAGGGGACACCGAAAGAAGGTAGGGGGAAGGGGCTGGTGAGGGTCTCAGGGAACCCTGAACGAAGGTAGGGGGAAGGGGCTGGTGAGGGTCTCAGGGAACCCCGAACGAAGGTAGGGGGAAGGGACAGGTGAGGGTTTCAGGGAACACTGAAAGAAGGTAGGGAAAGGGGAAGGTGAGGGTGAGGGTCTCAGGGAACACTGAAAGAAGGTAGGGGGAAGGGGCAGGTGAGGGTTTCAGGGAACACTGAAAGAAGGTAGGGGAAGGGGAAGGTGAGGGTGAGGGTCTCAGGGAACACTGAAAGAAGGTAGGGGGAAGGGGAAGGTGAGGGCGAGGATCTCAGGGAACACTGAAAGAAGGTAGGGGAAAGGGGCAGGTGAGGGTTTCAGGGAACACTGAAAGAAGGTAGGGGAAGGGGAAGGTGAGGGTGAGGGTCTCAGGGAAAACTGAAAGAAGGTAGGGGGAAGGGGCAGGTGAGGGTTTCAGGGAACACTGAAAGAAGGTAGGGGAAGGGGCAGGTGAGGGTCACAGAGAACACCAAAGGGAACAGTGAAAGAGGGTAGGGAGATGGGGCAGGTGAGAGTCACAGGGAACCCCTAAGGAGGGTAGGGAATGGGGCAGGCAATGGACTTACGGAACACTGAAAGAAGGTAGGGGGAAGCGGCAGGTGAGGGTCTCAGGGAACACCGAAATAAGGTAGGGAGAAGGGGAGGTGAGAGTCACAGGGAACACCGAAAGAGGGTAGGGGGAAGGGGCAGGTAAGAGTCACAGGGAACACCAAAAGAGGGTAGGGGCAGGTGAGGGTCATAGGGAACACCGAAAAAAGGGAGGGGGAAGGAGCACATGAAAGTCACAGGGTACACCGAAGGAGGGTAGGTGAGGGTCCCAGGGAACACCGGAGGAGGATAGGGGGAAGGGGCAGGTGCGGGTCCCAGGGAACAGTGAAAGAAGGTAGGGGGAAGGGACAGGTTAGGGTTTCAGTGAACACCGAAAGAAGGTAGGCGGAAGGCAGGTGAGAGTCACAAGGTAACACCGAAGGGAACACTGAAAGAGGGTATGGGAAGGGACAGGTGAGAGTCACAGGGAACAGTAAAGGAGGATTGGGGAAGGTACAGGTGAGGGTCTCAGGGAACACCGAGGAGGGTAAGGGGAAGGGGCAGGTGTAAGTCACAGGAAACACTGAAGAGGGTAGGGAAAGTGGCAGGCGAGGGTCCCAAGGAACACCGAAAGAGGGTAGGGGAAAGGGGCAGGTGAGAGTCACATGGAACACCAAAGCTAACACTGAAAGAGGGTAGGGGAAAGGGGCAGGTATGGGTCACTGAGCACACTAAAAATTGGTAGTGGGAAGGTACAAGGGAGAGTCACAGGGAGCACCGAAGGAGGGTAAGGGAAGGGGCAGGTGAGTGTCACAGGGAACACTTAAGGAGGGTAGGGGAAGAGGAAGGTGAGAGTCACAGGGAACACCGACAGAAGGTAGGGGGAAGGGGCAGGTGAGGGTCTCAGGGAACACTGAAGGGAACACCAAAAGAGAGTAGGGGGAAGGAGCAGGTGAGGATTTCATGGAACACCGAAAGTAGGTAGAGGAAGGGGCAGATGAGGATTTCAGGGAACACCAATCAAAGGTAGGGGGAAGGAGCAGGTGAGGGTCTCAGGGGACACCGAAAGAAGGTAGGGGGAAGGGGTACGTGAGAGTCACAGGGCACGCCGAAAGAAGGTAGGGCAAGGGGCAGGTGAGGGCAAAGGGAACACCGAAGGATGGTAGGGGGAAGGGCCTGCTGAGAGTCACAGGGCACATCGAATGAAGGTAGGGGAAGGGGCAGGTGAGAGTTACAGGGAACACTGAAAGAAGGTAGGGGGAAGGGGCTGGTGAGGGTCTCAGGGAATCCCGAACTAAGGTAGGGGGAAGGGGCAGGTGAGAGTCACAGGGAACACGGAAAGAAGGTAGGGGGAAGGGGCAGGTGAAGATTTCAGGGAACACCGAAAGTAGGTAGGGGTAAGGGGCAGGTGAGGGCACAGGGAACACCGAAGGAGGGTAGGGGGTAGGGGCCGGTGAGGGTCTCAGGGAACACTGAAGGAGGGTAGGGGGAAGGGGCAGGTGAGGGCACAGGAAACACCAAAGGAGGGTAGGGGGTAGGGGCAGGTGAGGGTCTCAGGGAACACTGAAGGAGGGTAGGGGGAAGGGGCAGGTGAGGGTCTCAGGGAACACCAAAGGGAACAGTGAAAGAGGGTTTGGGGAAGGTGCAGGTGAGAGCCACTGGGAACACCAAAGGAGGGTAGGGGAAGGGTCAGGTGAGAGCCACTGGGAACACCGAAGGAGGATAGGAGACGGGGCAGGCGATAGTCTCAGGGAACACCGAAAGAAGGTAGGAGGAAGGGGCAGGTGAGGGTTCCAGGGAACATCGAAAGAAGGAAAGGGGGAATGGGCAGGTAAGAGTCACAGGGAATACTGAAGGAGGGTAGGAGAAGCGGCGGGTGAGGGTCTCAGGGAACACCAAAAGAAGGTAGGGGTAAGGGGCAGGTGAGAGTCTCAGCGAACACCGAAGAAGGGTAGGGGAAAACGGCAGGTGAGAGTCACAGGGAATACCAAAGGAGGTTAGGGGAAGGGGCAGGTGAGAGTCGCAAGGAACACCCAAGGAGGAAAGGTGTAGGTGAGAGTCACAGGGAACAGCAAAATATGGTAAGGGGAAGAAGCAGGTGAGGGTGTCAGGAAACACCGAAGAAGGGTATGGGGAAGTGGCAGGTGAGGGTCTCAGGAAACACCAAAGGAGGGTGGGGAAGGGGCAGGTGAAGGTCTCTGGGAACAACGAAGGAGGGTGAGGAAGGGGCAGGTGAGTGTCACTAGGCATACTGAAAATTGGTAGCGGGGAAGGTACAAGGGAGAATCACAGGGAGCACTGAAAGAGGGTAGAGGAAGGGGCAGGTGAGGTTCACAGGGAACACCGAAAGAAGATACGGGGAAGGGGCAGGTGAGAGTCACAGAGAACACCAAAGGAGGGTGGGTGAAGGGACAGGGGAGGGTCACAGGGAACACTAAAGGAGGGGGTAGAGGGACAGGTGAGGGTCACAGGGAACACCAAAGGAGGGTGGGTGAAGGGACAGGGGAGGGTCACAGGGAACACCAAAGGAGGGTGGGTGAAGGGACAGGGGAGGGTCACAGGAACAGCAAAGGAGGGTGGGTGAAGGGGCAGGTGAGGGTCACAGGGAACACCAAAAGAAGATAGGGGAAGGGGCATGTGAGGGTTGTTGGGAACACCGAAAGAAAGTAGGGGGAAGGGGCAGGTGAGCGTCACAGGGAACACCGAAAGAACGTAGGGGGAAGGGGCAGGTGAGGGCACAGGGAACACCGAAGGAGGGTAGGGGAAGGGGCAGGTGATAGTCACAGGGAACACTGAAAGAAGGTAGGGGAAAGGGGCAGGTGAGGGTCTCAGGGAACACCGAAAGTAAGGATGGGGCAGGGGAGCGTCACAGCGAACACAGAAGGGAACACCGAACCAAGGCAGGGGGAAGTAGCATATGAGGGTCAGAGGGGACACCGAAGGAAGGTAGGGGGAAGGGGCAGATGAGAGTCACAGGGAACACCAATAAAGGGTAGGGGGAAAGGGCAGGTGACTGTCTCAGGGAACATCGGAGGAGGGTAGGGGAAAGGGGCAGGTGAGAATCACAGGGAACACTAAATGAGGGTCGGGGAAGGGGCAGGTGAGAGTCACAAGGAGCACCGAAGGAGGGTAGGGGGAATCGGCAGGCGAGGGTTTCAGGGCACACCAAAAGATTGTACATGGGTGTAGTCAGCGGCTGGTCAGTGTTCTAGTGTTTCTCACTCCCTGAGGGCTGGCTTCCAACATCAACCCATACCCATCCATCACAAGTGTCACTGTTCAGGCGACTCTGACAAAAAAAGTGGCCTGGCGCATTTGCCTGGGTCAGTTCTAGGTACTAAACCACTGTGTCTGTGTGGTCATTGTTACTGCATGGGGGCCTAGGACCCGACCTTTACATTGGCGATGAGTGGGTTGGACCCACGTGTGTAGGTGCAGCAGCCGGAAGGTTGGGGTGTGGGAAGTGTAGCTGGTGGCTACGGCTCGCCAGCCAACATGCTGCTCGAGGTGGGTGGAGGACATGATGACCAGCCAGGATCTGACCCTGCAGCATCCCGCTGTTATCCGGCACCAGCACACTTACGAGTGGTGGACCCTGGCGTGAGAAAGGGAGAGTTGGCCTAAGGTCCAGTTGCTGTGACTCCAGTGAGGCTGCTGGAGACCAAGTGAAGCGCCGGCTGACCCATCGGGCATGAGGTGAGCCCCGCAGATGTAGGCGTAAGCTGTGAGTGAAGCGTGGATGGCTCCCAGCTGTTTTATGTGCGAGCATCACGCCCCTAGAACAAGTTAGGTAAGGTAGGAAGGTAAAAAAGCGGAGAGGGGTTGGAGAAAAAATTACGATGCCAACCTTAAACAGGAGTATGTCTTACTCCAAAAAACTTACCACCGTAAGGTTTGCAGAACGAGAGCGGCATACTATGCAAATGAAATCAGCAATAGCTCTAACACCTCGAAATCTGTCTTTAAAATCCTGAAAGACCCTACTGCAAAAAAAACTGTCATCACTACCACTACTTCCCCTGACCTCTGTAATAATATGGCTAACTTTTTCATTAATAAGATTAAGAAATTCTATGACACTTTCCCAAAACTCCCGCAGTCACCGGCCACTTTGGATCTCACCAGGCCCTCTCTCTCCTCCCTTCCTACACTTGAGAGAGAGAGTTTTCAAAAAATCGGCAGAAAAATTAAATCTGGATCCCCGGCGGATCCCCTAAAACCGGATACATTCTGTGAAGCTCACAAACTTATCACAGAACATATTCGGGACATCATCAACTTGTCTCTTTCTACCGCCAGAATTCCTTCTAAATGGAAGCAGGCCTGGGTTTCCCCCATCCTAAAAAAACCCACTTTAGACCCTACGCTTCCGGAGAATTTCAGACCCATTTCCCTGCTTCGCTGGCCTGCCAAAATCATCGAGGCACATGTCAACAACATTCTGACCAATTTCCTTCTCACTAACAACATTCTGGATGACTCCCAACACGGGTTTAGAGCTGGTCATAGCACTGAGACAGCCTTGCTCAGTGTTACAGAGGACCTTCGTACCATTCTTGACACCGGCGGAACGGCAGCACTGGTCCTGTTGGACCTCAGTGCTGCCTTCGATACGGTGTCACATGAGGTCCTTCTGACGAGACTGGAGGAAATTGGAATTACAGGGACAGCTTTGGGATGGTTTAGAGACTTTCTCTCCAACAGGTCCTTCAGAGTCTCCACCCCCCCTTACATCTCTAAGGAGCATAACATTGGACAGGGAGTGCCGCAGGGTTCTTCCCTGAGCCCTACCCTGTTCAATGTCTATGTCCGCCCTCTGGCAGAGGTGGCTAGAAAGAACGGACTAGCACTGGTATCTTATGCCGATGATACCCAGTTGGTGGTGGCTCTTAAGAACAACAGTGGTCTGGAGGCCCATCACTTTAAAAAGACACTTACGGACATCACCAACTGGATGACGGCGAATTTCCTTCAACTGAACGCCGGGAAAACAGAGATACTGCTCCTGGGAAAAAACATCTCGTCCTGGGCAGACAACTGGTGGCCTGAAGTACTAGGCCAACCTCCCGAGCCAAAAGAATGCGTTAAAAATCTGGGAGTCTGGGTGGACTCTGCACTGAAGTTCACTCATCATACTAAAAAAGTGGCTGCCACTTGCTTCGGCATTTTACGTAACATCAGACCTATTCTGAAGTTCTTTGACTGCCGCACGCGCCAGCTAATTGTTCAGGCGACCATTCTTTCTAGACTGGATTATGCCAGCTCTCTCTTACTGGGGGCAAATCTCGCCGAAACCACCAGACTGCAGAGAGTCCAGAACGCGGCAGCCAGGGCCCTGGTAGGTCTCCCCCGCCATTCCTCGGTATCCGGAGCCTTGAAAAAATTGCATTGGCTTCCAGTGGGTAAAAGGATCCAGTTTAAGGCACTGTGTCTAGCTTTTAAAATCCTTAAAACCGCCTCCCCCCCAATGCTGTGCCCCCTCCTGTCAGAATACATTCCGAGGAGGTCGCTCCGCTCAGAGGGACAACACCTCGCGATTATCCCCCGCACCAAACTGGCCAGAGTAGGCGGCCGATCCTTTAGCTTCCTAGCTGCCAAGCTATGGAATAGCCTTCCCGAAGCTATCCGCGGTATGCAGGACCTTTTTGCCTTCAGAAAGGCTGTCAAAACTCATCTCTTCCAATAATTTTTTTCTTCTCTCTGCACCTCCAACTCTCTTCATTCTGTTTGCTTGCAGCGCCGGGACGCCCCTTGGCTGGGGCAGCCGCACGCTATACAAATCACTATAACATTAACATTAACATTAACATTAACATTAAGCATTCATGCCCCTTGCCAGCCTGCAAGATCGCGAAGGCTTTCGTAGAAAAGGGCCGGCATTCGTACGGTGACAGGAACACAAGATGGTGAAGGAGTAAGTCTGGGTATCGCCCGTGCTGCAAGGTCCCCAAACTGCAGTGTCTCTGAGCAGAAACATGTCTAATTTCCTGGATGGGGGAAAGCACTAAGTGAGGGAGAACGTTGAGTGGCGTGAGAAGTGGCTGCTAAACAAGTTAAGGGGAGTAACATACAGGAGGGGCACCTTTTCAAGAACCAAGTTAATGTACAGAAAAGTTACGCCACCGTCAAGAGAGCTCCGCCTCGCTTAGCTACTCCTACCCTGCCCTATGGGACCTGGGCAGCATCATCCTGTAATGCACCCAGTGCCTACAGCCAGAGAAAGTGCACCGGCCAAGCACTGGAGCTCAGCCGTGGCTTGAGGAGGAGACGGTGGGGCGCTGCCTGCCACTGGAGAGAGACTGGTCTTCCTCGGAGCAGTGTGGTGGACAGGCGCGGGACGCGCGGCTGGGTACCCTGAGTGACGGAGCAGGGCATGGTTTGACCTACGGGTGCTCTAGCTCTAGTGACGGCGCGCTAGGCCTGCAGCATTAGGGAGCTGCCGGGGCCTAGGAATAAAGTGGCAGTGTCACCTGTTGTGGCCGTTTGGTGATACGGCACCAGCAAAAGAAAAGAAAGGGCAACAGTGTACATGGACACGGTGAAGACTGCCTGAGGCCTCCGAGTAATACAAGAATAGAGGCTTCTCTGTGCTGGTCTAGAGAAGCAATGGGGAAAAAGAACACACAGGAGCATGGCAAGGCCCTAACCATTAACTGAGTAAAACGGACAATGACCGGCAGTGTCCTGCACTCGAAGCAACTTGAGCACCACAGTATTTAGCGAGACTGCCACATGCTCTGGTGGGGTGCTGTGTGTTGGAATGGGGAGAGACAGTGTACACCGGATAATAAAAGTTGAGTAAGGAGCCTATGAGGAGGGCAGCTGTAGCACCCAGTGGTCATGGGAGGTTACTGTAGCAGTTAAAGGACCTTTGTGACAGGGGAATGGCCTGCAACGCTTATAAGGCTGCTTGGCAGTGTTCGAACCATGGTGGGAGCACCCAGGAACATGAACTGTGAAGGGGGAGAGACTATGAATCCCATTTCAGAGAACTCAAAGAAGCTCTAAGTTGCTAAGAGTCCACTGATGCCAACAGCCGCCAAGCAGCAACTCTCCCAGCAGCAAGTCCGCACAGGACAGAAAAATGTGTGCTGCATGCTCATCCCGTGGTGAAAAGACGCCACCACAAGAAGAGGAACCGAGTGAGCAAGGCACCAGTAGGTGGAGCACCCTCAAGTGAAGGATGGAGAGTGCAAAGTCAGAAGCGCACCAAAGATTGCATTCGAGAAGCTGACTGCACAGGCTGGAACCTGTGAGTGAGAGCCCTTCGAGGAAGTGGGCCCATGTCATCACGCGGTGTGACTGTCCCTGCAAAGCCTGACTGAGTGGAGGTAGACGTGAGCGCTACAACGGCGTAGCCTTGAGATGCAAGGAGTGTGTCCTCAATTGAAGAAGAGACCTGTGAGAGGTCCACAGAGAGAAGACCTGTGAGAGGTCCGCAAGGCCTCTGATAGGCCCACGAAGATAAAGCCTGTGGGAGGCCCAGAGAAGAGACCTGTGAGAGCTCCGCAAGGAGAAGGAATGGGAGAGGCCTACAAAAATAAGGCCTGAAGAAGAACTGCAAGAGGTTGTGAAAAGAAGAAGGTCAAGATGAGTAGTCTGGTCAGTAGACGAGTAGAAGGCTCAGCCCCAGGTGACGGACGTGGCCAGGGAGACCCTTGTGAAGTGCACGTCACATAGAGAGGCCTGGTCAAAAGAAAGAAGAGTAAGGCACGAAGGCACCAGATCGTGTTGTGAAGAGGTAGAAGATGAAAGTGTAGAAGTGGCCTGAGGCCCCAAGTTTAAATCATGAGGAACAAGAACAAAGATGGAAGAGAAAAGTGTGGCACAAGACCAAAGCACTAGAGTGTGAAAAAAAAGAAGTGAATGGTATGTAATAGTCACCTAACACACTGCAAAGTACAGAATATGGACTGTGAATGTTATCGCAATCAAGTGCATCCTTAAGAACATCCAAGGAGTCCTGGACATCTAGAGTGGAGCCCTGTGCCTGTGAAACACCCTGAGGTCAATGAGGCATCTGTGGCCCCATGAGAAGCTGTGCACCCAGAAATCTACGGTTAGACCAAGTGAACCTGAAGTCATCTGAAGAGAGCATACTGGACCATTTGTACCACCCACCTTTGGGGTTGCACGTGAGACTTGGTTGTGGTTCTGTTCGGACATCTGTTGTGGGGCCTAAAAGAGGATCTGTGCAATCCACACCGGCCAGTGGCAATCCAGGGGTAAGGGCCTCAGGGATTGCCGGTGAGGGAGGAATCCCAATACGAGAAATGCGTTTACAGCAGCTCCCCAGCAGGTACCAGGAAGCACAAAGGTCTTGTCGGAGTCTGGGTACCCCAAAGACTATCCAACAGATGCCTGTGAACCAGAGTCAGTATGGCAGGAATACCCTGACCTGGAGACAGCTATACTTGAGGTGAAGCGAGTGACTTGAAGGTCGGACTCATAGCGATTCTTCCATGGGCCTTTAGTATGGCATTGGAGAGACACGGCACAGTCCACACAGTCCTGTGGAAGTCCAGTGAAGAGGTTCTCAGGGGACTCACATAAGAGGGGAATCCTGGTACGAGAGGGTACTCCTGGTGAGAGAAGGAAGCCGAAAGTTGCTACACCATTGGGCAGCTGGGAGCACTGTGGCACCTGAGGAAAACTCGTCAACAGTTGCCGGGACATAATCCGTCTTTGGAGGCCTGCTATCCATGGAGTCTGGGCGCCTTTGAAAATGTATCGCAACAGACTTCACTTTTGCTCCTCATGCACCGTCAAAGCGAAAACTGTAAATAGACTTCAACGCAAGGAGACCAGGTGGGGCAGGACACACAGGGCCCAGGCGAACTGTGACAATATGTACTGGTGAACAAGAAATCCAGATTTATTCTATACTGCCATTCATGCCCAGAGTAGTCTGGTTAAAATGACAGAGGCGTGCCATGATGCCAGGTGCTCCCACCTGCACCTGTCCACTCATCCTGTCCGTAAAAACATCCTGAATAGACTCAGTGGGCTTTTGTTTTGTCCTTTTGTTCTTTCCACAGATTGGACTTTTCCCATTGTAAAAAAAAGTTTGGGAGGGATGTAGTGACCAGCTGGTCACTGTTCTAGTCTTTCTCAGTGTATGTATTTACAGCCACTTCCTGAGGTCTGGCTTCCACCATCACACCACACCCATCCATCACAGGTGACCCTGCCAATAAAAGGGGCTGGGCGTCTGTCCCCTGGGACAGTTCTAGATACTAAACTATCTTTGTGGTCATTGTTACTGCATGGGGCCCCTAGGGCCCTGACCCTTACAGTAGGAAGGGACAGGTGAGGGAAAGTGGCTAGTGGGAAAGGGATAAGGTGAAAAGATGGAAGGTAATGAAAAGGGTAGAGAGGCAGGGGTGGAGGGAAAGAAAGTGCAAGAAGGAGAAAGAGAAGAACTGAAAAAGTAAGAAGAGATTTTGGAAACTAAAACATCGTAGGACGGAAAAGGGAATTACGTAAAAGGAGAAATGCCAAGAAGTAAAAGAAATAATTTGAACTAAAAAAGGTGGTGGTTAGGTAGAGAGTCTATGATGGTAAAAGAGTCTGCGAATAAAGGATGGACAGAGAGCAAATGAAGAGACCGGGAAGAAGGACCTAAGGGGAAGAAACAAGAGAGGGGAACTAGATGAGGTGTAGAAAGGAGAGAAGTTAACAAGAAGAGAAATACCGGAAATGGACAGGTTTTGAAAAACTGAGGGGTGAAGAGTGGGCCTCGGCAAACTTTTACTCACACCAAAGCAATCAGAGAAATTTCGGTAATTATTCTTGAGCCACAAAATTACTGAAAATTAAACGATTAACCACTTGTGTAAATTGGGGCAAAATGCATCCTGCAAGAAAAAAGAAACAGAGAGTGACTGATGGCTGCTGCTTTTTGTGTTCTGTTGCATTTAGCTCTATTTTCCTAGCAAAAAATGTGTCTTCAGATCCATTTTGGACTGCTGCAATGCTGATATGGTGGTTTATGTTTGTCTGGTAATTATGCGTAATCTCCTGAAATGTTGTCATTTCGTGCCACAGCAAATGACACAAGTGACGACCACCCCTGCGGGCAGCGTAAAAAAATGTAGACTTGTCACTTTGTTCATTTGACCCTAAATTTTAAAATTGTACTAGTGGTGGTGTGCATGGTCGGAAAGGGGCGTTCAGATTTGAAAACCAAGAGTACAATTACTCTTTTTATTTTTATTAAACTCAAAACAGACATAGGAATGGTTGATAGCCTCTGACAACTGATTAATGGTGTTTGGGCCACTACCATTAAAAAAACTATATTTTTTGTTCTCTATAAATAATCCAAACTTTTATTTACCTGCTATTTTTTATTGAGTTGACTTTATAGTTGCCATTGCCACAACCGATGAAGGAACAGTGCCATCAACCCTGCACAGACATCACCTGGCTCAGACAAACACATGGTTAAATTTACATTGTATTAATTTTGGTCGTACTTATTTACCTACTATTAGCATAAATATACTTTTGATTCCGGAATGCAAAACTGCTCGATTTTAAGCCAGTGCAATCGCCTGAGGTGGAGTGTAAATCATCTCTGGCTGCAGTGAAGTGCTCGTTCCCGGCCCGTCTGTCTTCTGAGGAGCCGCACTGAAAACTATTGCTGTGTGTCTCTGATGAAGACAAAAGCATTGTCAAAGCCTATAGGTTTGACGTTTACATTTGATATCTGACAAAAGCAAATAAAATGCCATATGCATTGCCTAACAAGAAAAAAAATATATCACTATGGGGCCGATTCCGATTCGTGAAAAACTGCTCCTAATAGCCGTTCGGAGCGTTTTCCCCGTACGAATCATACCCTGCAACGTCCCCCGTACGTATGACGAAGTACGATTCGTACCAGGAGCCGTACTTCGTACGAGTCGTACAGAGACCGTACGACTCTAATCTCCGTACGATTCTCCCTCGGAACCCGCTGTACGTGACATCTGTACGGTTCGCGGCTGGTTTCTATGACCCAGCAAGTACGATACATGTCGGGTACGACCCTTTTTCTACGGGAGATGAAAACAGCCGTAAAAGCAGAGTTCGTGCCGAAACAGGTACGGAACGGCCCCACCGGGTACGGTGCGTACCCCCCATGAATGCAGGGGTATGCACCGTACCCCTGCAATCATGAGGTGTTCGAGCCGTACCCCATGTACGATGGGTGTACGAGCCGTACCCCATTTACGATGGGTGTACGAGCCGTACCCCATGTACGATGGGTGTATGAGCGATGTACACCCATCGTACATGGGGTACGGCTCGTACACCCCATGATTGCAGGGGTGCGGTGCGTGCCCCTGCGATCATGGGGGGTACGGACCGTACGGTGTGTATGTGTTTGTGTGCTTTTCCGTACGACTCGCCCTTACCTGACGTGGACCGTACGAATCGCATCCTCATACCCCGGTCCGGATCGTACTCTTCGGGTCGTACGGCATGTGTACGAGTCATACCGCATGTGTACGAGTCATACGGCATGTGTACGAGTCGTACGGTTCACGGTTTCAGCCTTGCAATACGTACGGATCGCGACGATTCGGACTGATTCATGGAATACGGATCATACTATGCGACTCGGACGGACGGGTACGATTCGTACGGAGAGGGCTCCGGATACAAATCGTACAGATGGTTTTTTTCCCGAATCGGAATCGACCCCTTTGTGTTTGCAAACACATAGATGATTTAAAGATTTATAAATGTAAGTGTACTTTTGAGATTTAAAATAGTCCCTCTTACATGCTAGTTGAGGAGCAAAGATACACCAAAACAGCCAATAAACAGAAGTTGAAACTACAGTACCCCTGTAGTCTGGTTTAAGATGATCCAATCAGTGTTTTAAGCCAATATTTGAATGTTCCTATATCAGAGAAACCGATGGCTGAAGGAGGTTGAACCAAAGGCCCTGAGAGAATGTACAGAATACAATATGTTTGACAGTAATGGCGCAAGCGACATCACATGCCAAACCTAAAAAGCCAACCCATATCCATTTCACCGTGCTTTCAGTGGTCCAAATAAAAATACATGAAAATTGGTGGAGAACTAGAATATCGTTGTCACAATATTGTCTGACATAAATATCATATCAGTTAATAATAGAAAAGCTACACCCAAGGTGAAAATATTTAGGACATAATATTTATGTCAAACAATGTTTCTGTTTATGACATTATGATATATAACCATGAAAACTCCTAGATTCTGCCCCCTTATCTTCCTGTCTTCCCCACCAGTAAACCTGCTTCAATATAATGGTTAATAGTGGATTTGACTACTTTTACCTTTAACAACTAGTGAAGCCCTCAACAGTGGGCTTTAAGACTATTGTAAGTGGATTTGACTTCCTGAATTTATCATAAATGAAATCTTGGGAGAAGTGAGGCACAGAAAGTGAAAGTGACTTTTTCAGGATGACACCATTAGGGTTAAGTGGGGAATCATGAACTAGAATCCAGAGCTTCTGGCGTCAACAAAAGTGATATGGCCAAAGGTGTTTCCTAATTTTCCATTCCATTCCCTTCTCTTTTCTTTCTCATCTTTCCCTTAATTTCTTTCTTAACTTCTTCACATTATTTCTTCTCTTTTCATCACTGTATCCTTTATTTTACTATTTCCGTACATTATTTTTTCCTTTATTTCTCTTGTTTACATTGTCCTCTTTCCTTCATTCACTGCTTCCTGCTTCATTATATTCTTCTACTTTATAACATTCTTTCTTCGTATTCCCATTGTCTTATCATTCTAGCAGTCCTGCTATCATTTGTGTTTGCCTTTTTAAATTCTTTCCTTGATGCGATCCCTTTTGTCTGTCACTTCCTTATATTCCTCCATCTTTCTTCCTACCTTCCATTTACCTGTCACCTGTTCTTTTTTCTTCATTTGGTTCTTTCTTTCAATATTTCTAGCTTCTTCCATTTGCTAACATTTTTCTTTCCCCTTAATACCATTCCACTGTACTTATATTCATCATTCTTACAGTTCATTTGTCATCATTCACCTTTTCTACAGTGGCGGCTGGCATGGCTTGTGGGTGGAGGGTGGGCACTGGTGGTCGAGGGGGCAGAGGGTCACGTGGAGGGTTGCAATTGTAGGAGGGAACTTAAATTGTTTTTAAAAAAAGAACTTACCTTTCTGCCGGGTCACGGGTCCCGCGTCTCTGATCCTGCTCGCCCGCTTCTGACTTCAGGAACAGGAAGCAGGCAGCCAGACTTCCTCCCCTAAGCCAATCACACCGCTGCAATGCAGCATTGTAATTGGTCTGAGGCTGTAAGGGTGGGCATGTTCTCCGTGCAGGCTGTAATGCAACCTGCATGGAGAAGGGGAAAGTGTGCATGACTGGTTCGGGCGACCCGAGAGGGCCGACCAAACAGTCATTGTGCACTTAGGAGTGGGTAAACCACACCTCCGCTGCTCCTTGAGCGCAGCAGACCTGCCTGCCTGCAAGGGAAACATAAATGATAATAACTTAAATCCACAGCAAGGGAGATGTCTCTGCTTTTCTATGCTCTACTTTTTACTTTCATTATCCTTTAGTTACTACATTCTTCTTGTAGTGTAGTTCCTATATTCCCAATAGGCTCTGCGCATTGGAATAACATAAACAATAGTTTAGACGTAGGACTTATGTCGACTAGGTCTCTATTGAATATGTAAGACTTAATTATGAATGCCAGCTAGCTCAGAGGTCACTAGAAACTTTCTCGAATTCACAAGAAGGCATTAGTTTCTGACAACCGCATAAACATGACAACTTTGCTCCCCCAAGAATAAGGAGTATATCTCCAGAGTCGCAGAAACAATAGATAGCTATTTTACTCAGTCAATCGTGCATGCTTAGTTTCACCAGAAGTGCAGAAAAACAGAGAGACGGGCGTTTTCAATGAAAGAGGTTATTTATTACTTATTTATTTATTGAACAGTCTTCTTTCTCATGCAAGAGAAGTGAATTGCTACAATCGCAATACTTGTTATAAAGTAAAGTGCGTACAGTAAAAGGAGTATTATAAAGTAATACTGTAAAAGCATGGTATGGTTTCCAAGCCATACAGTGTTTAAAATAGATAAAATACATACAATGATAAAATAATGACTAAACGTACTCAACTGGTGCTTCTAAGATACGCCTACCCCGGTGTACCTAACCTAAGCCTAGTACATGGGAAGGAGTAAGTGAGATGTAGTTTGAGTTAAAGTAGTTTCTGCCAAGAATCTAAATCAAGAATTCTCTAAGGGTCTAATCAGCTCTGTACCTTGGTTATAGAATGAAGGAGGTCTTGTATCTCTCTCTCAGGACTCGATCTCCCAGCAAGCCGCAAGGGTGACAGGGAAACACTGGAGCTGGATTTCTCGGCAGGAGAAAAGACAGCGTCTCTCTCAGTGTGTCAGAGGGAGGGTCGGCTTCCTTCGGCACTTGCTACAGCAGGGCGTCGGGCAAGTAGATAGTCGATCTGCTCCAAACCACCGTGTGTTTAGCTAGGGCAGATGCTGGTATATTTATACCTGGAAGGTGCTGAGTTAGACGTAAGGTCGGACATAAGACGTCACTAAGAACTCGCAGTTTTTTCAGGACTCCGGGAGTTCTAGGACAAATCAATACAGAAGCAGGGGGAATTCCCGGGCTGCTGGAGGCTTGGTTTTTCGAAGAACACTTTGTGCTTTCTAGGAGTCTATGGGAGTAGGCTTGCCGTATTTGGACTGTATTGGCTATGTCTTAATATGGGTATGATTCTTATGCCTATATAAGGATATGATTTGATATAACCACATAAGGGCATAAATCGGGAATATTTAAATAGAGTCCTAGATTAGTTTACAACACCCACTCCACGTATAATGTCCATTATTACTAAATACTAAGCCATTTTAAACATATCTATGCATGTGTTTTCCATCCCACCCCGAAATACATAAAATGCATTTGAAATGGTATAAACACGAAAAATTAGTATTATACTGTACGTTTTTCAAGCAGTGGTATCATTCAGATAATGCATATCTAGTACATTGGAACATTGACTGAATAAAGCACGAAATTTAAATTTATGAAATGGCTCTTAATACAGAAGAGAGGGTCGAGACCATTTCATCACATATTTATACAAGACTGTACATGTGCTAGAGGCTAAGTCAAAATATTGTCTCTAGAGATAAAAAATAGAAATCTTGTTCTCTAAGAATAGTTCTACTTTAAGCAGAGTATCATGTGCCATAATGTAAATATTTTGAGAACGTGGAAAAATATAACTTCGCTTTCAGGGTAAAACAAATAGTTCCAGAGTTTTTAGAAGTTCTGTTTATAAAAACTGAAGGCCGAATTCAGAGTTCAGGGAACGTTGTGTGCGCGTGTTTTTCAAAAGTTATTCTCGTTGTTAGGAGAGAACATTAACTCAGATAGGCTGGTAAAGAATTCAACAGTAGGTGAAAGTTGGACCATGTCCGAAAAAGTAGAAATAATGCATATGTGAGATGCATTGCCGTCATCGGTGTCTAGATCAGCAATGGTCACAGAAGGTTGTACCTGTGTGCTGCTTTCATCTCGTACCTCACCGCCACCTAGTCGTAATGGTGAGGTCTCAACGAATGGCGTCATCAGAATAGGTAGCCACTGGGGACAACACGTTGCATGAGCCGTTACCGAACCAAGCAAAGTATCGATATCCATAGGTACTGCTGATGGGAGTGTGAGACAGACGTCTAACACGCATTCTTCTCCACAGAGCAGGCATCGTAGAACAGGTAGGATGCAATCTTGCCAGATTGGTCTGAACAAAAGAAACCAGGTAGTATTCAGATCTCTTAGCCGAGCCAAGCCGAGGACTTTAGTAATCCGATCTCGGTATCGCATTGCTAGGAGCGTTTCTTCCATTGTAGCCTGAGTTTTGTCTGTGACTGGACTTGCCATATCAGAGCAGAAGGAACAAAAATAAGATTCCTGCTACGAGTCCCAAGATGAGAGGTAGGCCGCCGATCACAGAATGCACAAAATTCGGGAAGATTCTCAGGACTGCTTCAAAGGGTGCTAACAGTCT
Organism: Lissotriton helveticus; assembly: GCF_964261635.1. Lineage (NCBI taxonomy): Eukaryota > Metazoa > Chordata > Amphibia > Caudata > Salamandridae > Lissotriton > Lissotriton helveticus. Next base: position 1,597,832,484 of record NC_136068.1, on the reverse strand, counting down.
CGAAAAAATTGTCTTAAATACATGTGTGATGCCATTGGTATCAGACATATTTAAGATTTGACTTAACATTTCTACGAAATGCACGGGGCAATTTGTTGATAATAATGCATGTATCTCTGCTGCTGACCTTGCGACTTGCAGATCATACGTTTCTCTAGACGAGGTTAAAGGCACAGTTGTTTGTAAAAGAATGGACTTCATTCTGCTTAAAGTATCAATTTGAATAGAAGAGATATTCAATGAAGGCCATATCGTTGCCTCCTTGTCTGGTTTGCTGTTTGGATACAATACTTGCATACAGTAAGTGACCCTGGATGTAACACTGACGAGATAGGCCGTTCCTGGCAACATGCCACAACAGCTGCGATCACTTAACATAACGTTACTGCCGTTGGAAAGTTGTCTGAAAAAAGGCTTTATTTGTGTAGCAGGGGTGCCGTGCAGGTGGCATGAAAGGTTATTTGATGAACCTTCGCAGGCTCCATGCAAGTTAATTCCTTGACACAGAAGTGTACCGCTTAGTGAATTTTTACAGTTGTTACCACTAAGAAATACCTATTTTTTCCCCCCACTCCAACATCTATGTGTGCAAGGTAAATTCCAGGTTGACTTGATGTACCCTTTACCCAACCTTTCTTGCAAGCCCACTGGTATGTGCTTTTGGCAATATTGAAACTGAAAAGTCGTTATCGGAATTGTAATGGTGCCATGTATTATCCATTCAATGACAGGTTTTTCGGAGACTGTCAATGGTAATCTTTCTAGTTTTTCAATGCTCAGCACCGTATAGTCTGCCCCTCTTTGTGCCAAAGAAATTTGTTGATCTGTAAGGTTAAAGACAGAAAACAATGACTTTGTGTTGATTAGACGCCATGGCACGTAGCCTGAATGGAGATTTTGTAATGTCCAGCCTAACTGTACAATAGAACGTAATTGGGACTGGACATGTTGTAACATTAGCATATCCTGTTCTATTATATCAATAGCAAAGGATACAATGCTGTCCAGTGAATAAATTCTAGAGGACAGAGTCGTTAACCCATTGTCCACTACAGACAATGTTTTTTCTAAATTAATACAATCAATTTCTCGTGTTTTTTCAGCAGTTTCAATTTGTGTTACTTTCCAAGCTTCGTTGTAAGCAGCATATATACCGGTGTATATGAAACATTTTTGACGCTGTTTGTGAGGTCCCAATAAGAAATCTCACAAGTCAGCACCTTCTTTAAGTAAGGTCAAGTGTTGCTTAATTTCAGGTAGTGTGGATTTCTGTAGCCATTCGAGGTATAGTTTTCCTACACTTCATGTTGTTATTATCCCTGGATGTTGTCTCTGGGAATATCTTGGGTCTGGCCTGTTCTGTTTGAACCCATGTGTTTTGTTTAGGAATCTGACAGTTATTAGTGTCTGTGGGCCAGATCAACCATTTTCTCCAATCTGGATTAGATCTATTTTGGTGTAAAATATGGGATACGTCTAGCTCCACATCTGTAGTGCTATTACTATCAGGTATGGGCTTTGGTATACACGGTTTGTTTAAGTCCTTTATCCTGGCTAGGCCAAGACAGGTTGTTTGTTGAATGGTGTCATCCAGGAACATTATTTGTTCTGGGATCGTGCAGGTTCTGAATAATGATTCTAAACCTTGTACCTGCCAGTCTTTTGTACCCCAGACAGTTTTTGTCTCAATGTTGTTTTTCCAAAATTCAAAACCAAATGTAGACAATTTTTCATAAAGTTTTGCAGAATATATCAGTTTAGTATTTGTCAACATGTTTTTCATTCCTGTCTTATTTATAATCTTAAAATAAAACGTTTCTGGATCAGTGTTATTAAACCCTGAGAAGTATGGGAATTTCTCATATAATGTTTTCAAGCTGCCTTTTGGCGGTGTTGGACAATGTTCCCATTGATTATAAGCAAAACAATTTCTAGGATTAGCAGATTTATGTAAATAGTGGTGCCCATAATGATTAAAGCAATACATTTCGTCATAACCTGATGAACCTTCTAAATAATCATGTTCTGTAAATTTTGCTGACATTTCTAAATCTGACATCATATTATTAACATTTTCAAAGTCCCAATCATCAGAGAAAGTACTAGGTGATACAAAGTCACTTAAAGAAACCTTGAACTGGTGTAGATATTTCAAGAGTTCAACCGGGCCATAGATGTCGTAATCAGTAGCGTCCCATGCTACACCACCAGGTATAGGAATGGCTGTGACGTTTACAGATGATAGTTCTCTTTTTTCAATGTGAGAAGATCTGTGAGGCTTTAGAACCAAGTTGATGTTCTGACTTGCTGTGTCCATTGTACTGTATTTTCCATTGCTCATTCTTCCCAAGCTTAAAACCAAAATGAGCCAGAGTAGGCGGAAAAGTACACCTAACACAATCCACAATTCAATCCATGGTGAAATCAGATATGTTTCTCCAAGTTGATGAAAGAGTTCACTTATTTTTTCTTTGAAGGTTTTATTTGCTGGCTTTTCTTCATGTTCACTTGGATCTTCCGAAAAGTCATCGAAATTGATGAAGTAGCCAGATGCAGTTCTGTCAATTGTTGGAATTGCTTCCGGATTTTCATTAATCTTTGGATTTGTAAGGTCAGAGGCTACATCATTGTAGACAGGTATTTCTTGACGAGCTGTTGCAATTTGGGTTTCAAGAGGCACAAATTCCATGGCTTTGTTGCATAGTCGTTCTTTATTCACTGCAGGTGTATCAAATGTGATTAGTCTCTCAGTTTGAACCTCTTGAATTGTAGCAAAGTTTGGTCTTCTGCTACATCTTGGGAGTCCACTGGGCCTACTACTTATTATTGGCCACATGATTGTGGTTTTACCAGGTCGATTGACACAACTCTGTTCTCCTTTTTACCAGCAAGCGGCGGTAGTACTACTGATCTTGTTCCGCTGATTGCTAAGACAGGTACTGCTTTCCTGTAAGAAGGCCCAAATTCCTTCTTCACCGCGATCTTTTCTATGACCAGATCCCCAATCTTTGGAATCCAGACAGGTCTTGCTGGGACAGGTGGTTTTTCTTCAGTGGCCATTGGCTTCAGCTTTGTATTAGTTAGACTTCTTCTTGTCTCATTAAAGTCCTGTAAAACAGCCAAACGATCTTTGATATCAAAGGTTTTTTGTTCCACCACTGAAGTCTGACTATCGAGGTCTTCGATTATCATTCTTGTACCAAACAAAAGTTCATACGGAGTTATTCCACCCAGAGAATTTCTTGGCAGATTATAAAGACTACGTTGGACACTTATTAGATGTTTGACCCACCCATCACCCAAACCTAATACCCTCGCTGTTATAGATTGCTTTATGTCACGTTTTTTTCTCTCCACTACCGCATTTCCCTCAGGATGGAATGGACTAGAGTACCGCAATGCAATGCCCAAGCTGGCCATGGCCTCCTTGTAAGCTCGAGAGCGAAACGCAGGACCCTGGTCAGAATGTAGCATGCCAATTGCGTATGTGCCGATAAAGACTTGCAAATCTTTTATAACAGTTCTGGCGTCAGCCGAGAGCTGGGGCCACATCCAAATGAATCTTGTGCAGGAATCCACTGCGACCATGATATATTTATAGTTGCCATCCCTTTGTAAGGGACCACAGTGGTCCATGTAAACACATGCTAATGGTTTATCTGAGATTAGAAGGGGCGTCTGTGCAGGTCGTTTCACTGATGATACCTTCATTTTATGGCATATTTCACATTCTAGAACATAGTTTCTAGTCTGTTTTCTCATACGTGGCCAACAAAATATCTCTGTTTTAATAACGATACTGTGGCGGAAACACCAGCATGTGCAGAAGCGAGCCCTTCATGTGCCGCTAAAATTAGTCCTAACCTATGTTCCATGTTTGGAATTGCTCTGTCCCCCACTCCAGGGATTCGAGCAAAAGGAACGGAGTTCGCATCAATTATGTATGTATTATTGAGTGGATAATTTAGAGGTAATGCCGCATAGTCGCCTTTTAATGAGGCTTTTACTGCCAGCATGGTTTCTCCATCTATTTGTTTTTCAGTACGCTTTTTTGTAGCTACGGAAGCTGGTTGAACAGCTGCCGTTGTGGCTTTTCTAGCCAATGAATTCCCTGCAACATGAACGCCATCACGTCAAAGACTCTGCGTATGTATCACGTGAGTCTTTCATAGTTCTTTCTGTAAAAGAACTACTTGTTCCCATAGTTTTTTATGCTTTATTGTGACACCTGTCTCATCTTTGTAACCGTTTTCAATCCAGGTCTGCATGAAATCATTGTAAGACTGGACGCAGAAATACGAATCGCAGACTATTAGTGTGGGGAATTCGCGATCGGCATTCTCAAGCGCCATCTTTAAAGCTTTTAGTTCAGCTCTCTGAGCTGTACAGTTTCTGAGTGATTCAGTTTTAGTGACCATTGGTCTGAATTTACCTATGCGCCAGCGACCTTTAACAATCGCGCATGCCGCATTGTAAACTTGTTTATCCACAACGTAGTGTTGTGCAGATCCGTCTGTGTAGATTACACAGGCGTACTGTTCGAGAGGCAGAATTTCGATCGACAGAGGACATTCATGTTCGTATTCTAGATGTTCTAGTTTTTTCATTTTGGGATCAAATGCGTGTTTCACGTCTGTTGCAGCAAGAGAATTAACCCATTGTATCCATTTTGGATCTAATACCATAGCATTTGGATTGCTCGGTCTTGTTACTGCCTCAAGGGCTGATACTGTTTTTCTCTGGGAGTGGTTTGTTTATTACCCTTCCACTTCTTTTTTGGAGTAATGAGATTATTCTTAATAAAGGTTTTTTCAGGATTTTCAGTTAGTTGTGGTTTTAGTGGTTTCCCACCCAAACTATCTCTACCTAATTCTTCATAGCACTTTTCAATTATTCTGGCAAGTTCAAAAGGTTGGTCTGTTATTTCTGTTTCTTTAAATTTTTGGCGGATCGCCAAAGATGCTGCTTCTCCTTTTATGTTGGCTAGTAGTATAGCCGGGACTTGCTTAAAGTCTTTCAGTAATTTCATACCTAGATTTAAAGCAGGCTCTGGACTGTATTCATTTTGAATCTGTCTTAGTAAGTCTGGTATAACCGCCATAGACGGAACTCCATGTGTTTTTGTGTATATTGAAGCAAAGACTGTTCCCAAAGTGTCACAGTCCTCCACATGTGGTGCGATCCCCATTGGTAGACAGATTGTCAGAATTCTGTGTTTTTCATGAGGTGTACTATCAGGAAATACTGCCTCTATTTGAGTAATTTTCTGAGCTAACCAGAACAGAATTTGTTCCCGTTTTGCGGGTCATTTGCCAATGACTGATTGTATAGTCTGTGGTGTAATTTTATTTGTGTTCCCCTGGTGAGGGGTGTGCTGTGGAATTTTTATTGCTGGTTGGACTGCTAAAGTCCGCATGACATATTGGACCAATTGTCTATGTATTTTAATTAATTGTTTTAGCTGAACTAAAAGTTGTCTGTCTGACATTTCATCAATGTCAGGATGTGGTGTATAGCTGGCTAGAACCGGCCATGTGGCTCCTGGTCTACCTAGTGGACCGAGCCGGGTAATGTGATTTTGATGTTTTAGGGTGCCATTAAACCAGAGCTGATGCTCCTGGTAAGTTATTTGAATTTCAACGTCCTCGAAAGGAACGTATTCCACTGGAGGTTCCTCTGCTTTGTAGTAGTGGAACTCGTGTGTCACAGCATTTGCTGCTGGAAAAATTATCCATGAATAGAATACCTCTGTCTGCCGATCTTCATGTGCCTCTACCACAAATATGACTGTACCACCTCTTGATGATACTCCATTATTTATAAGTTTGGAAGTTACACTTCTTCTTATATTTATCGGGATCTTTATTGCATCCGGGTCATTTTGGAGCGCTGTGTCATCTAAGACTGCTTGAGCTTCTATTCTAGCTCTTTCCCTTTCATCTTCACTTTCCAGCATTTTTGCTGACTAAAAGTTTGCAGAGCACGTTTCAAGGAAACAAAGATTAGGTGCACAATATTTTGGAACACTGTATCCTTCAACATTGACTAAACCAAAAACTAATTCATAGGATTTTCCTCCTACTAAGTTTTGGCGGTTATTAACCTTTTACCCAGTCCAGACGTCTATTGGAGTTTTTACGGGAAAAGGGGGTCTGTGTGAAAAGCACGACTGAGTTTACTCTAGTATCTAGCGTTAAATTATCGCCTTACCAAACGTTGGGCGCCATGTAGTGTAGTTCCTATATTCCCAATAGGCTCTGCGCATTGGAATAACATAAACGATAATTTAGACGTAGGACTTAGGTCGACTAGGTCTCTATTGAATATGTTAGATTTAATTATGAATGCCAGCTACCTCAGAGGTCACTAGAAACTTTCTCGAATTCACAAGAAGGGATTCGTTTCTGACAACCGCATAAACATGACAACTTTGCTCCCCCAAGAATAAGGAGTATATCTCCAGAGTCGCGGAAACAATAGATAGCTATTTTACTCAGTCAATCGTGCATGCTTAGTTTCACCAGAAGTGCAGAGAAACAGAGAGACGGGCGTTTTCAATAAAAGAGGTTATTTATTGAACAGTCTTCTTTCTCATGCAAGAGAAGTGAATTGCTACAATCGCAATACTTGTTATAAAGTGAAGTGCGTACAGCAAAAGGAGTATTATAAAGTAATACTGTAAAAGCATGGTATGGTTTCTAAGCCATACGGTGTTTAAAATAGATAAAATACATACAATGATAAAATAATGACTAATATATATTTTCGTATTTATTAAGCGCAGCTGTCACCCAAAAGGGTATCCTGGCGCTGTGACCAAAACATTACAGACAGATGTTACGCATTACACTACTCTTGGGAAGAGATAGCTTTTTAAACCCTTTTTAAAAGCCGCCAAGTCCTGGCAGCTCCGAAGGGGCAGAGATAAGGAGTTCCAAAGTTTTGCAGCTGCAAAACTGAACGACCGGCCGCCCATCCTCACCCTTTTAATCCTGGGGACAACTACCAGGAAGGCTGAGGAAGGCCTCAGCGGTCATGCGGCTGAGTACCAGGAGAAGAGCTCTTGTAACATCACTGGCCCCAGCCTATGTAAGGCCCTAAAAACAAGGCAAGAGGCCTTGAAATGAATCCGTTGCTGAACAGGCAGCCAGTGAAGGTCCGAAAGCGCCAAAGACGATGACGCTGAGCGTGGACGAGAGAGGGCCAGCTTGGCAGCCATGTTCTGAATCCTCTGCAGCTTAGAAACCAAGATGTTAGGGGCTCCTAGAAGCAGTGCGTTGCAGTAGTCTAACCTACTGAGAATGGTACTAAGCACCACTTTTGTCCTGGCCGCAGTTGGAAGTAACGGAAGAATCTTCCGTAAAGTGCGGAGCAGGAGCATACAGGTTGCCGTGGTTTTATTAACAAAAGCGTCAAGCTGCAGGCTAGGCCTGAACATGACGCCAAGATTACAGGCCGAGTCAGCAGCAGTCACTGTGCCCAAGATTGAAGAAGCCCAGAACCCATCAGGTAGAGGGCGAGGCAACCGGTCCAGGGAGCAGTGGAGCACCTCGGTCTTCGCTCCATTGAATTGGAGTGAGGTGTGGCGTAACCAATCTGCCGTTGCAGTCATGCAGTGGTGAAAGGTTTCCCTCGAAACCGCATCACCTCCTTCAAATGAAAAAATAAGTTGAGTGTCATCGGCATAGTTAATAACAGATATGCCGAATGACCTAATCAAACTTATTAGTGGACGAAGATATAGATTGAAAAGGATCGGGCTAATTGCCGATCCCTGAGGCACGCCCTGCTTTACATTCTTCACTGCTGACCGAAAAGGTGGAAGTGCCACAACCTGCTGCCTGTTGCAAAGATAGGAAGTCAGCCAGTCCAAGGCCAGACCTGTCACCCGGCCTTCTGAAGCCTGCCCAGTAACACCGCGTGGTCAACCGTGTCGAACGCGGCCGACATGTCGAGCAGCACCAAAAATGCCGCTCTGCCCATGTCGACACGCGAGCGCAGGTCATCCAACACGGCCACCAGGGCAGACTCCGTACCGTGGGCCGGCCTGAAGCCAAACTGGGCCGCGTCCAGGCAGGCATTGGTTTCCAGAAAGTTAGACAGGGCCCTTGTAACCAATTTCTCCAAGATTTTTATAGAAAATGGCAAAAGCGAAATTGGCCTATAATTGGCCGGATTCGAAGGGTCCAAGGTGGCTTTTTTTTGCAGGGGTGAAACCACTGCCAACTTCCAACTATCTAGAACCGTAGCTGTGGCAAGTGACTGACAGCAGATGGAGTAGAGCGGTGGAAAAAGCTCAGCCTGAAACACCTTCCAAAACCTGTGGGGCATAAGATCAAGTGGGGAGCCAGAAGAGACACCATTTGCCACCAAACAGAAGTCCTCCAAGGAAGGAATAGGAAAACAGGTCAACAAGGACTGTTCTGACTCTGCCCCAGAAACTTCTGGGGTCGTTGTACTGGCTCATTCTGCAGAGGAAGGCGCCAACGGTGTGGTCTGACCAGAGTCCGAAAGGGCAAGTAAAATGTTCCTAATTTTTTCCTCAAAGGCGATGGCCAAGGAGTCACATAGCCCCTGAGACGCCGGAATAGCTGAGGCAGCGCAAGAAGGATTGGATAGGTTGTTGACAAATTTGAACAATGCCTGGGACTTGTTTGTGGCCTTAGCCAAGGTATCCTCCAGGAACTTTGCTTTGGCCACCCGCATCTGCGCTTTATATTCTTGAAGGGCTTCCTTGTAAACCAGTTTATCAGATTCCAGATAGTGTCTTCTCCAAGCACGCTCAGCCCGTTTACAGCAGAGTTTCTGCTTAAGGAGCTCACCAGAAAACCAAGGAGAGACTCTCATAGGCTTGTCCTTTGCCTTACGCAAAGGGACCAACTTATCTAAAGATTCCAGGATCTGCTGGCATAGGACGGAGTAGCTCTCCTCCACGCTCTACCCCAAGGAGAAAATCCTAGGCAGTAGCACGGGCAGACTCGTGCCCTTCAGGAGGCGCGACCATTGCCTGCTGAACTTATACCTACCAGGGCCACTAATGTTCAGCGAGCCTGCTGGCATAAGAATGGTGAAAAGGACCAATGCATGGTCTGTCCAGAATTGGACTGCAACCTCCAGGACTGAAACCGTAGAGCTATTCGCAAAGACCAAGTCCAGTGTGTGGCCCTTGCATGAGTAGAGGAAGGCACAAGCTGGTCAAGATGTAAATTGCTACAAGCTTGGCAAAGCTCTCTATAAGCAAGGTCTTGAGGGCCATTGGGCCACAGATTAAAATCACCCAGGATTAAAAATCTAGCATGCGAATTAGATAGATCGTAAACCAGATCAATTAGCTGCTGGAGAGACGAAGCTGTCATAGACGGTAGTCTATAGCACAGGAGACCAGCCAATAGTACACCACCCTGATTCGTTAAAGAGAAGCCCATGAGCTCAAACCCCAAGACCTCTCTAACAACGAGCTGTGATAAGGCGAGTGAGTCTCTAAAAATAAAGCCCACTCCACCTCCTCTCCCTGTGACTCGCGCGATATGCTTAATCGTGTACCCCGGGGGACAGGCCCAACCGAGCTCCACTCCACTGTCCGCCCTGGTCCAAGTCTTGGTCATAAATAAGACATCCAGCCTTGATGATTCGACTAAAAGGGCGATCTCTGCATGGTGTTTGCAGAGTGAGCGGACATTCAGCAGCCCACATAAAGGAGTCCCCTGAGAAGGAGTAGGGGTGGTTAGCCGCCTACCCGTGCCAGAATGGGAATCCAACAGACATAGCTCTTCCCTGGAATACACCAAGGTATTTGTGGCAATAAGGGCAGCCTAGCTAGCGCTGGACGCGTCCGGAGTAGAATTTCAGGACCATCATATAGTCAGTTTAAAGAGGACAAAGATAAGACACATCTATATTTCATGCACAGTATCGAGAATTGCACTTAAGGAAGGGAAAATAGGAACATGCTAGGAAACAGCAATAATGCCATTTAGTAGGGTTTGCGAAAAGCATGGAAAATCAACATATGCACAGGTAGAATAGAGTTTCAGCACTATATTTACCTAGTATGGTGTGAAGACCAACCCTGGCCACGGGTCAGTTAAGGATGGGAGAAACCCCAAAGAAGGACAGTCACCGATAGGACGGCAGGTGCAGAATGGACACCCCAGGACAGGACAGGAAACCAGATTAGGATCAGGACAGGACCACCAAGGTAAGACCAGCACCGCAGTTCGGAAGCAACGCCTGCGCTCCACCCTCTCTGCAGCTAACAGTCAGAACCCCGATTGGGTTTTCGAATTCCCCAGCAAAGTGCTCCGCCAGCACTTAAGGTTTGAAACCTCTAGAGTCTATGGAAAGTTCAGACAGAGTGCTCCGCAGCCCTCAGTATCAATCACCTATCAGACATTATACCTCCTGAGGCGGAAGCCGGGAGTAGGCCAAAACTTGCTTCCAATTTTTAATCTCTCTGTTTTATCCTACCTACTGCATCTCCTTGCTCCTCTTGGGGTCACACGCTTTTGCCTTCACCGTGCAGACACGGGAGCCAGTGTAAAGGTAAACACCCCGCCGCCATCACCGGCGAGATCGCTGGACACGCCCCTTTTTAGGCCCCGCCCCCCGCCCATCTTACTTAAACGTCGCTGATTGCGAGCGACGCTAGACATTATACCTCCTGAGGCGGAAGCCGGGAGTAGGCCAAAACTTGCTTCCAATTTTTAATCTCTCTGTTTTATCCTACCTACTGCATCTCCTTGCTCCTCTTGGGGTCACACGCTTTTGCCTTCACCGTGCAGACACGGGAGCCAGTGTAGAGGTAAACATCCCGCCGCCATCACCGGCGAGATCGCTGGACACGCCCCTTTTTAGGCCACGCCCACCTTACTTAAACGTCGCTGATTGCGAGCGACGCTAGACATTATACCTCCTGAGGCGGAAGCCGGGAGTAGGCCAAAACTTGCTACCAATTTTTTATCTTTCTGTTTTATCCTACCTACTGCATCTCCTTGCTCCTCTTGGGGTCACACGCTTTTGCCTTCACCGTGCAGACACGGGAGCCAGTGTAGAGGTAAACACCCCGCCGCCATCACCGGCGAGATCGCTGGACACGCCCCTTTTTAGGCCACGTCCCCCCTGGTAGTCCCCCCGCCCATATAAAAATGTGTCACTTCAGGAAGCGCAGCGGACGAGCGAAGCGGGCGCGCCGTTTGCGCCCGTCCGCGCCAGGACGGGCCCTAGGGCACACCACGCTGACCATCTCATTATGTAGTCACCTCAATCACTCAGAGATCTACAATACACTGCCACCATGTTATCTCCAACAGCTATTCGCCGTATATCCTCCGTTGGCCTTATGCGCCCTGACCAACTCCATCTGCGCGGACGCTCACCCCCAGTTACGCCGATCAGGAACTCCACGTCTATTAGGGTATCATATCTGAACACCCGCTCGTTAGTGAAACACTCTGAGGACATCTTCATCCTGCTATCTTACTCTAATCCTGACATGCTCCTGCTCACGGAAACGTGGCTAACATCAGAGTCCCTCCCAGACATCCTGGCTGCCCTCCCTCCTGAATACTATATTCTCCACGCCGATCGCCCTGGTGACCGGCCCGCGGGTGGGGTGGCAGCCATTATATCTAAAGTCTATCTCCTCTTACTCTCTTCCCCTTCTCTGAGGTGGAGAACTTACTCGTTAGTGTGCAAACTGACACCGGCCCCCTCACTATCCTCCTCTTATATCGGCCCCCCATTCTATGCCTTCTTTTTCCTCCACTATGAGTGAACAATTGTCCACCTTGCTAACGCTGCACTCCTGCTTCGCTATCTTCGGCGACCTAAACTATTGGTTTAATGACATCAATGCAGGCCCCCATGCCACTGAGCTCTTCGAGACTCTTAAAAACTTGAATCTCATTCAACATGTCTCCCAATCCACCCATATTAAGGGACATATCTTGGACCAGATTTGGACCTACAATCTGGCCCTGTCCCCACCAGACATACTCCCTTGTGTCTGGTCTGACCATCACCTGGTGGAAACTTCCATCACAGTCGCCGGTCAGACCTCCGCCCCCCTGATGGCCGGTGGTCTCTCACGAAAATGGAGCACATACGACTCTCAGGGCTTCCTTACTGCCCTGGCCGACTCCCGCCCAGCTTTTCACTCCTCCAATGACATCGATGAGCTAGAACAAGGTATTGGTTCTGGTTAGAGTCGGCCAGTGACCTGTTTGCTCCCCTAGTCAAATTCCCTCGCACCAGGCATCGGAACTCCCACAGGTGGTTTTCTGACGACCTCAAGGCTCAGAAATTAAAAACGCGCCAGTCAGAACGCACCTGGAGACGTGACTATTCTGACTCAGCTAGACAGTCCTATCTGGCCGCGCGCAAAGACTATAAAGCAGCCATCAGTTTAGCTAAAATGGAAAACTTTGCTAACAGGATCTCCTCGGCAGCCGATAAATCTAAGGAGGTGTTCAAAGTCTTGAACGAGCTAACTACAGATGACAGAACCCTCCCAGTCCAGACCCCCACTCAGGAGGCCTGCGACACCCTGAACTCTTTTTTTTTGGAAAAGATTACAAAAATCAAAAAGTCTATTCCCCCCCTTCCCCAGGCACTCTCACCGGATATCTCCGTTATTAACTCCTTAACTTTCACTACCTTCCCCGCTCTAGATCCTACCTCCCTATCGGAACTCGCCACCCGTGTGAAATCTGGCACCCCGAACGACTGTTGTCCACCATCTGTCCTGCGGAGTATTTGTCTCAATCTGCCAGATTGTATTCTATACTTACTCAACAGATCCCTTAGTAGTGGCACCTTTCCCACTTATTTCAAGGAGGCTATCCTAGTACCCCTCCTCAAAAAACCCGGCGCCGACCCTGCAGGTCCGTCGAACTACCGCCCCATTTCCCTCCTCCCATACTTCTCAAAATTAATGGAAGCCCATGTCACCCGGTGCCTGTCAAGCTTTATTGAATCCTCCTGCCATCTTGAGCCTAATCAGGCCGGCTTCAGATCCGCCCACTCTACAGAGGCCGTCATTCTGGCAGTCCTTGACACACTCAGGAGCAATGCGGACGTGGGGCTCCCCCAAGCCCTCGTCCTCCTGGATTTGTCGGCCGCGTTCAACACAGTGGATCACAGCATCCTTCTCCACCATGTCGAGCAGGCGGGCATCCAGGGCACTGCTCTTGAGTGGATCAGGTCCTTCCTCACTGCCAAAAAATCCCCCACGTCCTGCGGAGTCCCTCATGGCTCCTCCCTCTCCCCGCTCCTATTCAATTTATACCTCCGGCCACTGATTCAATCTCTTCTGAAATGGGACATCATCGTCTTTAATTACGCCGACGACTTGCAAATTATCTTTTCACTCAATTCACCACCTGCCATCAATACGTTCCATGCAGCCATGACTCATATCCACCACTGGATGAACCAGAACCAGTTGAAGTTGAACCCCGGTAAAACTGAGCTCCTCCTCCCTGGACTCAGTCACGTCCACTGGGGCCCGCAGTTCTGGCCTCCGGAGCTTGGTTCTCCCCCTATCCCAGCAAAAACAGTAAAGAGTTTGGGTGTAATCATCAACGCCGAACTCTCCCTCAAAGCCCAAATAGGAGCGGTAGTCTCATCTTGCATGTACCAGTTCCGGAGGATCCGCAAAGCCCGTCACCTTCTCCCCCCCGCGGCACTTATTCAAACTGTCATCTCACTGGTGCTCTCCCGCTTGGACTTTTCTAACTCCATTTATCACGGTCTCCCACAATCTCTGCTATATCGCCTCCAAATTGTCCAGAATCAAGCGGCCCGCTTGATCCATGGAACCCCCAGATGGCAATCAGCCAAGCCTTTGCTGCACAGCCTCCATTGGCTCCCAATAGACCAAAGGGCTGCCTTCAAGGTGGCATGTCTCACCTTTAAAGCCCTTCATTGCCCTGGCCCTGCGTTCCTCAAATCTCTTATCCGTCCTCACTGTCCTACACGCAACCTCCGATCAGCTCACCGTGATTTGCTAGTCACCCCAAAAAACAAAACTAAGAAATTCGGCGGTCGCCGTTTCTCCTACCTAGCTCCTGCGCTCTGGAATTTCCTCCCTCTTTCAATCAAATCCTCCTCCTCCCTCCTCAACTTCAGAAAACTATTAAAAACCCACCTTCCCCCCCCCTTAGCTAGGTTCCCTCCTCTTGCGCTCCCCCCTCTCCCACTCTGTCTATCAGCGCCATGAAGCTTCGGCGTCAGCGCGCTTTATAAATGGCACCTAAGATAAGATAAGATAAGTGCGTTGGGTCAGTGACAGGTCAGCTATTCGGACAAGTCGGACAATTTCTCTAGCTAAACCTAGGCTAGTTATACTGTTTTCGGGTCAGTGTACCACCCTCCAAATGTTGCAAGTGTAAGAATCCCCACTTTCGATTGGTCCTCAAGTAGGATAGGTCAACACACCAATCACATTTCATTTCTACAAGCCTGCATTTACATGATCTGGGACCGCCTATTGAATTTGGGGTTCCCATGACCTAACTTTCTACATTACAATAGAGTATCTATGAATTATGATACATTTAGAACAGTTCAGCTTCTTCTGCTAGGCGAAGGTGCATCTTCCCAGGCACATCTTGGCTGGGACCTTGTGTTGGCACCACTTCAATGTCACCGGCAGAAGACTGTCATGCGCAGAAAGGCTGTTCAATATGGAATCACGAGTGATCCTCGGCCCCATTGAATACGATGCATGTAAAGTAAGCGAAAACAATTTAGAAACACAGGAAAAAATGAATACACTGTATACCATGAATAGCTACTCTAGACCCCTTACTTTATAATAACTATAGCATTATGGTTAGTGCAAACGAACAATAGCACAAAAGCAGCAGCGCAAGCTTCGGCATGTGAGAACATAAAGTGGCCATCTTAATGCTAGTGCGCAAGCGCAAAGATTCCCACCAGAACTGCGCCACGTCACGTGAGTGTGACTAACGCATGCGCAGAAGAAAACCCGCCAAGCAGCGGCCATTTTTAATGACAAGCGTTGTTAATGTTAATAAACACATATGCAAGCTTCTCTTGGTCGCCCCAAATGTCAAAATAAAGGGAGGTTAGTAAGACAAAACATGTTGGGTTATTCTATTATAGTTATTAGAGGTTCATGAGTTCAAGCAAGTCGCGTAACGTGCGAATCCTTGCTCCATCAATCCCCTCTTTGATGATATTTACTATCATCACAAAACCAATGGAATCAGATGCCAACTTTTCACACTTTGCCCAATTCTATCTCTTCCAACATTCGATTCAACTTCTCTTTGGTATTCTTGTTAGGGTGAGAATTTTTCACTCTTTTATAAATCTGATTATTCAATTCCTCTAATTCAAGTTCATCCACGTTCCGTTTCACACCTCTTCTATTCACAGTGTATTTCTTTTGGTGTTTGCTACATTTTGAAAAAACCTATTCCTGCAATTGGCATCAGTACCTTAAACAAAAGACCTTTACCTAAATTGGAAAACCAATGATCTACAGCGGAGAGACCGTCAGTAAGTCTCTTCCAGGCACTATCAACCTCCAGTGGTTTGAGTTCCTTTTCCAAATTTGTAATGTTCCTTACATACCTTTTGAGTTCCACACTTTTGTCCGGTATGTAAGTGCAACAATGTTGCGCTTTCAACATTCGGCAGACTCCGCACTCTTTTGCTAATAAGGTGTCAAGAGCAAGTCTGTTTTGCAAAACCATAGATCTGATTGCAACCATTTCGGTATTGATCATCAGAAATCCACTAGCAGTGTCAGTAGATAACCGATCCACTACTGTTGACAATTTGCAAATTCTGTGTGTGTTCAGAACCACTCCCACTGCAGGTATCAATGCACTAAAGATACTACCCACTATTTCCCCTATGCTTTCTCTTTTACTACGCACTAAGCCATTAGTGTTTTCACTGCTTCCAGCAATTTCATTCACATGGTATATTTTCGGGAAGACAATTCCAAAATAGCAGCTTCCATACCAGTGATCCGGTAATTTGAAATAAGCCTTGTTTCCACATATATATAATAAATTCCAGGAAACACAGGTTCTGACCCATTTTTGAAACCCCATCCTCCAATCACCTTATAATTGTGCTCGCATTGACTGGAACCAATGAAAATGTTATTATAATAACTAGTCTTTTCTCGGTGAAGACAGAGTTTCCCTTTTCTCTCGAAATCCAGCAACAAAGCAGGATTAGCCCCACCATTTGAGGTGCTTCCCATGTTTTCAGCCCACTTAGGAGTTTTCTGCTTTTTATCATTTGCCTTTCTTTGGAAACTTTCTCTTCTTTTCTCTGCCATGTTTAGAAACATTTTCTCTTGTTCATGTAATGAACAGGTCAAGTTATCCCTATGTGCTTCACCTAAATCTATGGTACCTATAGTCAGAAAATATTCTCCCATATAACGTGTTACATCCCTTTTGGTATGTACAGGGTTCAGATTTCCATGTATAGGAAGTTCAGAAAATATCACGTCTGAGTTAGAGTAATAGTACTGTAACGGTCCTCTTTTGTAAAATAAGCTAGCTAAAATGCTACATGAAAATCCATATGTTAGTGGCAAGTGATGGTAGGTCACTCCCTCAGCTACAGAAGTAGGTAGCTTCATTCAAACATAACAGTCTTCTATTTCCATGGTTTCTACATAATGCACTAAAAGATTTGCGAATACATTTAAATGAGTCTTGTTCTTGATTCCGTGATAAGGTAGTCCTTCCTCATCTGATGCTTCTAAGTCCATTTTAGTTTGTCTAACGCTAAGAGTTTTCTTATGTCCTTCTACATTTTGTGTTGTCAGTTCTTCAGTGTCTTTTGTCACAATCTTTGTAGAGTCAATATTAGTATCTTTACTCATCATATAAGGAATAGTAATTGTTAGTCCTATCCATAATATTAATACTAAAGCTACACTGCATACACATACTTTACAGCATGTTTTACAACACTTGCGTCTAGGTCTTCCATTCACATTTGAATCAGACATTTCTGCTCAAAAGAAGCTTTCCAACCCCTCTTTGTAACTTTGCACAGGTAGCTTACACTGAGCAACTTCAGGTTGGTTTGTCTTCTTCGGTAGACTGGTCAGCAGTCAATTCTTCATCACTTTCGTCAGTTATATCAAGATCCTCAAATTCCTCCAACACCAGGTAAATCCATTTAGGATCCCGATACTTTTCGTTCAGTCTTTTTATTCGGTCACTTCTTCGCTTGGAGTTCTCTCCAGTTTGTTCTGTCTTACTGGAGCCTTGTTTTCTGTGCTCAAGCTTTTCTTCTACTGTTTTTAGTCTCAGTCTCAGTCTTTTGATGTACCTTGGTTCTTTATTCTTTTTCTTGAATCTTTTAACTGGCACTGTGGTTTGGCTTTCTTCTAATGCTCTTTTATTTTCGTTTGGTTGTGGCATTTCTGCTTCTGCTTTTTCCCTTTCTATCTGACTAGTTCCAGGTCTTATTTCAGTTTCTTCTGCCTGGGTGCTAAGCTGGCCTTGTTCAGGTGTAGACTCGATTTGATTTTTAGATGTTTCACTTTCTGAGTCCTGAACACATTAATCTAATTCTATCTGATCCTGTTCAAGCACTTCGAACCTTTGATTTTCTTCCGCTTTAACTTTTGCCCAAGTTTCTATCTGTCCCTTTTCAATTTCAGGAGTTCTTGGAGGTGTGTCGATCACCTGTTCTGTCCCTATGTGACCTTCTTCCTCATCAGATTTGACATCGATTTCGATAATCTGATTGTCTCCTCCTATTCCTGTCTCTTCCTCACTATTCCACTCTCTATCTGAGTATGATTGGCTTCTGGTTCTTATGGGATCAACTGTCAGGTCGATTATAGGTATCCATCCATCTTGACTGGTGCTCGGTTGTTCGTCATCAGCTACTTCAGGACCAACGTCTGGAGACCCCTCAGCTGGACAACCTTCAGTGTCAGTTTCTTCGTCTTCGGTTCCCTTCTTAGTATGGCTGGCATGGATCCACTTTGGCACACCGGCACACTTCACCGCTGTTGTGGTCACCAGAATCACTTGTCTTGGTTTTCCCCACTTCGGTGCAAGGCAACTTGAACGGGTGTGCTTCTTGAGTACTACCCAATCACCTGGATTCAAGTTATGGACTGGAGTTGCTGGACTGGCGACGGCGTCTTCCCCAATCTGGTGAGAGATAGAATGCACTTGGTCACCCAGTTACTTGCAGTACTCAAGTACCAAATCATCAGAAATGCTTATCAGTTTGTGTCCTGGTACCCATGCTTGTCGCATTACTCTTCCCATCAGGATCTCATGGGGACTCAGGCCTGTATTTCGGTCTGGAATACTTCGGATTCCCATCAGAACAAGAGGTAAAACCTCTATCCAGTTCATGCCAGTAGACTCACACATCTTTCCTAGTCTCGACTTGATAGTGCCATTCAGTTGTTCCACCACTCCAGAAGCCTCTGGACGATATGCACAGTGCAGTTTTTGAGTAATTTTGAATGCTCCACAGATCTGATCAATTATTTCATTCTGAAAATGCCCACCTCTGTCTGATTCAACTGTGACTGGAACCCCGTACCTAGGTATTAGTTCTCGCAGTAACAATTTGGCTACAGTGATGGCATCATTCTTCTTAGCCGGGTAAGCTTCTACCCATTTTGAAAACAGGCAAACAATGACAAGAACGTATCTCATTCCTTTACAAGGGGGTAACTGAATGAAGTCAATTTGTAGTCTTATAAAAGGACCTTCTGCTTTCCCAATTTTACCCAGTGAAACTTCTGTTCTCTTCCCAGCATTGTATTGCTGACATGTCAAGCACCTCTGGCAGAGTGCCTCTGCTACCTTCCTGAATTTCGAATTGAACCATGTCTGTTTAAAAACACGAACCATGGCATCCCTACCAATGCGTGCATCTCCATGTATTAACCTGGCCATAGGAGCAAGCAAGCTGTCAGGCAACACAGGCATACCATCAGGGCAAACTATAACACCATCTTCGTTTCTCTGTTGGCAACCAAACTTTCTCCATCTTCTCTTTTCCTTCGGTCCTGCTGCACTTTGTAAATCTCTCAATTCCTCCCATGTTGGCACATTCTCAAACACCATAAGTTGGCAGCTGTTTCCATGTCCCCCCAATTTGATATTAACTGACATTTGATGTCTTGCACAATGTTGGGCTAGTTGGTCAGCATATCGATTACCTACTGTCACATTGTCATCGCCAGATTTGTGAGCAGCACACTTGACCACTGCCAATTCTTTTAGAAACTGGATTGCTTCCAGTAATTCCTGTACCACTTTTCCATTTCTGATAGGAGTACCTGAAGAAGTCAGGAACTCTCTTTGCAGCCACAATTGGCCGAAGTCATGCACAACCCCGTAACCATACTGACTGTCAGTGTATATGGTTACTCTTTTATTTTTCCCAACTTTACAGGCTCTTGCCAATGCAACCAATTCGGCTACTTGTGCAAACTTTACTCCAAATAGATAAGATGCTTCTACTGCATGTGATAGTGTGACTACAGCATAGGCAGCACTTAGGCCTCCATTCTAATGTCTCAAACATGAGCCATCTACAAACAGCTCATAATCTTCTACAGGCAGGGGCATTTCTTTGATATCTGGACGTGGTTTGGTACTAAACTCAGTCAGGTCAATGCAGTCATGCTCGACCTCTCCCTTTGCTTCTGCAATTAGTGAATCTGGTAATAGGGTTGCTGGATTCAATATGTTACACCGAGTAATGATTACATTTGCCGTTCCCACAAGAATCCCCTCATATTTAGTCAGCCGACTAGGTGTGAGATACTGGGTTTTAGTTCTTGTCAGCAAGTTTACAACTGCATGTGAAACATACACAGTTACAGGATGTCCCATAACGATGGATTCGCTCTGTTCAAGACTCATGCAAGTTGCAGCTACAGGTTTCAGACATCCGGGTAATCCAGCAGCCACTGGATCTAAGGTAGCAGAGAAGTATGCTACTGAACGTCTAGTCAAACCATGCTCTTGAGTTAGGACTGACAGTGCACAATTGTCTCGTGTGTCACAAAACAGTGCAAATTCTTTAGAATAATCAGGCATTCCTAAAGCGGGGGCTGTACATAGATATTCTCGCAATTTAGTAAATGCTGTCAGGCCTTCTTCATCCCATTCTACTGGGTCCTTTGCTCCTTTCTTTGTCATTTTTATCAATGGCTTTGCTAGGACTGCAAATCCCACAATCCATTGTCTGCAGTATCCTACAACTCCAAGGAACATTCTGATTTCTTTCTGAGTATTGGGTAACTGCATGTTTCGAACTATCCTAATTCTTTCTGAAGTAACTTTCCTGATACCCTTCTCTATCTGGTGCCCCAGATATTTTACTGAATTGGTACAGAACTGCAGTTTGTCAGGTGATACTTTGTGTCCTCCTTCACCTAAATGGTTCAGTAAGGCAATGGTGTCAACAACACAGTCTTTCTGACTTTTAGACGCCACCAAGAGGTCGTCTATATATTGTACCAAAACTGATTCTCCAGGTAAAACCAGGGATTCAAGGCACTTTTTCAGAATCTGATTAAATATTGAGGGGCTTTCAGTATACCCCTGGGGGACGCGATTCCAGACAAACACGTGACTGTCGAATTCGAATGAGAATAGAAATTTGCTGTCTGGATGCAATGGGATCGAAAAGAATGCATGACACAGGTCAATAATGGTAAACCATTCAGCATTCCAGGGAATTTGATACAGGATCACTGCTGGGTTTGGAACAATAGGACAGCAAGGAACAACGATTTTATTTACCTTTCTTAGGTCCTGCACTACCCTGTACTTCCCGCTAGGTTTCTTGATTCCAATTATGGGTGAGTTACATGGACTACTCAACACTTCTTGTATGATGTTTGCTTCTAGCAATCTTTTTATTTCAATGGCAACTCCTGCTTTCACTTCTGCACTCATTTGTAGTGTTTAGTATTTGGGTAAACTGCATCTTCTTTTATGGCTATTTTAATTGGGTGCCATTAATCCTACATCTTTTCCAGTAAAATCCCATACTTCTGGTTTCACTGTCTGTTGGAGTTCCTCAGGTAAGTCTTGTATTGTCAGTATTTTAATTTCTGAGTCAGGTCTTATTAGCATTAATTTGTATATTCCATCTTCGTCTGGGGTTTGTATTTCGACGCCCTTTGGTGTGCAAAAGATAGTACAATTCATTTTGCACAACAAATCACGTCCCAGTAAGTTTACAGGACTGGAATCACAGACTACAAATCTATGCATTTCTTTTAAGTTCCCTATTGTAATCACCATGGGCTCGGTAACTGCGGTACTAATCAATTGATTAGATACACCCACTACTTGGACCGCTTCTCCCGAGAGGGGTAGGTTTGGAACGTCTGCTGTTCTTACAGTAGAACGGGTAGCACCAGTGTCCAACAGAAAGGTGACATCATTTCCTTCAACCTTTCCTTCAATGTATGGCCCTGACTGGTCTACCGGCAAGGAGGCGCCAAGTACGCACTCCTCGTCCTCCCCTCTCAGGCCCCGTCAGTAACGTTCATCACAGAGGAAAGTATCATTCAACAGAAATTGTGAAGTTGCTGCATTTCTATCTTCTTTTCCTCCCCAAATTTCTATTTCTTCACCCTGCTGTGCCTTTCCCTTAAAATTCGGTCGAGGTGCACGAGGCAACTGACTCGATTTTACCTGTTGCTGGGTCTTTCTTGGTTTTTCATTCTGCGTCTGTGGATTTAAATCATTAGTTTGGGGGTTACTGTTTTGTGGGTATGGACACTCGTCTCTCCAGTGCCCTATCTGTCCGCACCCGTGACAGGGGAACTTCTTTTTGGCTTCCTCTCGACTCATTTTTACTTTGGGCTTCCCTCCACCCCCAGAACCTTGATTTTGGGTATTAGTGGTCATTTTATTCAACTGTTTTTCCTGCTGTTCTGCTAATTTTACCTGTGCCCACATGACCTTTTCTTTTAAAGCTTTCCGTTTTTCAGCCATCTCGTCTTCGCAGTACTTTGCATACCTTAAAACTTCATCAATTTTCTTAGACTGCCAACAGATTTTATTGTCTTTGATCCATTGACAAATTTCAGGTCTTAATCCGTTTACAAACCTGTAAATGAAGTGTGTCATATCCTTCATCTCAATGTTATCTATGCCGCTGTATGTTTTGAACACCTGTAACAGTCGTTCGTAATAGGAATGCACAGTTTCATCTCTATCCTGGGTAGTTCTATCTATCCGGGTCCAATCTGTCTCCTTTGCAGGCACTTTTCCCTTCAGATGCAATATTACCTGATTGTATTTTTTTATTACGTCATCAGAAGGAGCCCCTGTGAGAGGGTCCCTCGGGAATTCTTTATTAGGCCAATCAATAGCCACTTTACATTCTGTCCACAAATCTACAGGAACAACAATATCGAAGAACCCATCCAAGTCTTTCCACAGGCATTTTTGTACTTTCATAAACCTCTCTACTTGTCGGTACCATTCTACGGGCTTTTCTCGTAATTTCGGAAAATCATTTGTAAAGGACACAATATCCTGTCGAGACCATGGAACGTGCACATACTTTCCACCTGGCACCTCTCGCATAGGATATAATTGCTCTGGCTTGTCAGCTTCTTTTAAAACGAACTCTGAAGCCATCTGTTTGGATCTAATCTCCTCCTTTTTCTTTGCCCACCTGGCTTTCCATTTTTCTAATCCTCCCCATTTTTGCAACAGGTTCAACAATTCTCTAATCTGTACCTTCTTTCCTGATACATTCATATTTTCCAGATATTTGTATGAGAATTCTGCTCTGTAGGGTTTCTGTAATGACTTTGATTTTCCAATATCTATTCCCATACTAGCTGTGGTGTCCGTTAACTTCTCATGGAACACTCTGGTATTACGGGTAATACTCTTACAGATAAACAGCAGCTCTTCTTCAGAATAGGTATTTAGTCTGTCTAACCCCACATTTCCAGCCATCAGTTCTTCCAATTCTATTCTCAATTTGTAAATATCTAATGGTTTTGACTGGGGATTTTGTTTCTCTAATTCTCTACTCCATCTCTCAATCTCTTCAGGAGTCACTACTGTGACACTTTTAGTACCTGAAGTTGATTCCGTTTGAATTTCTCCGGAAGAGAAAAGAGTGTGTCTTCTCTGCGACCCCCTTCCTGGTTCTCTGATCGGCAAATCCATTAGAGAAACCTCAGATTCACATTCACTCGTCTGATCATCTACAATTAAGGGCTCTTTTCTCGGCTGCACTACAGCTGGGGTAATGATCGGAGTTTTTGGACTCCCCTGTTTATCCCCATACAAAGGAACAACTGGTCCAATAGTTACTGGGATTGTCAAGGCTTCAGGACTTGTATTTAATTGGGAAATCTTCTGAATCAATTCTGTTCTCTGTTTTGCTATAGCCTCTCGCTCTCTTTCCTGCAGTACTCTTCCCAGGTCTGTTTCATGTACTATTTGCGGAGTCAAAGTTGGGGCATAAGACGGGGCAGTAGGATGCGTCATACTCGGTCCTTCGCCGTAATTAGGTTTTGAGAACGGATTTCCTGTGTTTAAGGGTCTTGTCTCATCCTCATAAGGAGGTCTTGGACAGAAGTCTCTCTCACCTGAATATCTTGACTCTTCGCTAAAAGGTGGTCTTAGACAGGTATCTCTCGCACTGAGGGGTCTTGAACTTTCATTATAAGGAAGTGGGTTTTTCATCAATATTTCCTCCAGATAATCATCATCTGAATCTCCACTGGTCACCAAATGTCTAGTTTTCTCTGCTCTTTCCCTCCCACGGGTTCTCCTAGTGCCATCATAGGGTACAGTCCTTCTACTATCATGTTCTGTCTCCATTGTGTCATCTTTTTCTCTCTGGTTTCTTGCTTCAATTTTGGATACCATTTGGTTAACCCTTTGTCCATTCGGGGTATATCTCTCTCAAAAGCCTCTATCTCCCATTCCTCTAAAGCTTCGTACTGGGTCAATCTAGGTCTAGGATGTAAGTCATTCATTCGGGTTCTCAAATTGAAAAGAATCCTGCCATTAAATGTACCTTCTAATGGGAAAGCCAAAATTCTGTCATCCTTTGTGTACTCCGCCCAATTTTCCAACCATACACACGAGTGGTACCCTTTATCAAACATCATGAAAGATGCGGGAGTATTAGGTGGCGGAATGACAACACCTTCTCTAGTTTTGATAGGTTTGTCCTTTTTGAAATAATTCTTCACTTTGTTTACTAAAGTCATTTTTCTCTTATTTCCGTACATAATGCTGGTGTTATGACCCTTCCAATGATCTTTTCCAAACCCTAAATGTCTTGGATCAGGTCTAGTCTCCGGCATATACGTGTGCCACATACAATTTTCTTGCGAGCGACTTTGTTTACAAAAATCACTCCCAATCCAAATGCGTCTTTTATTTTCGTGCAACCAATAAACTGCACGATTTCAAATGATCTCAACCAATGGGTGAGACAGGTTCTCACGCTTCGGCACCAACCCCTCCTTTACAATTCCAGCTCCGCTACACACCCGCGGTCTCTACCAATACCAGCGCGGCACAGAGTGATGTCAGAGCAGCTTCGCAACTGACTCCCTCCTTCACAAGGTAACGGAAACTTAATTTTTCTCTTAAAGTGCAAGTGCCCTATTTAGTTAACAACGAAAACACATTCGCCACTGTACTCGAGTGTCTAGAAAGGAAAGATTTGTTTCGCTGCAAGTAAA
The DNA here is from genome assembly GCF_964261635.1 of Lissotriton helveticus. Taxonomy (NCBI): domain Eukaryota; kingdom Metazoa; phylum Chordata; class Amphibia; order Caudata; family Salamandridae; genus Lissotriton; species Lissotriton helveticus. The sequence continues at coordinate 1,597,807,760 of NC_136068.1, read as the reverse complement.
CCTCTTCTGTCTACTTTTCATACACTACTGATAGATCTCTTCTGCCTACCCTTCACTCAAGCATTAGAGAACCTGCTACTTCTTTTGACTCATCCACTCTGTCCGGGATATATACTAAGTTTAAAGTTTCACTAGCGAACTCCTTTGCTAACAATCAAGCTTAGCCGAACCTGCTACTCCTTCCGCGTGACCCTTACTAGGTTATATCACAATAGAAGTTTTGCCAGCGAACTCTTCGCTACCATTTATTCAAACATACATTCAGAAAACCCTAATCAGTGCTTCCAGTTCTGCCTAACCTGCACCAATTTTCCTCAAGCCAATGACCTCACCACGGCGTGGATTCTCCTCACCACCCGCTTATTCAATTCCCCGGGGATTCCAGACAACATATAACATTCACTAACGAGTGGATTAGTACATATATCAATATAGCAGCAAGAAAAACAATTTAAAACATTTCATAATTTTCAAAGTAAAAACATTTCACGTGATTGATCAATCTAGCAGCAATAAAATGCTCACAGTTTAGCAGCAAATAAACTTTTTACCAGCATCCAACCTACCTACCTATCTTAACTAGTCCTACCTAACTTTAACTAGTCCCTAACCATAGCTCTGCTACCAGAAAATTACTGATAGAGCGCGCAGGTCACCCGACCAACAATTTTACCACCTACGTATCGGGCTCATAAATTTCAATTCACCACATTTATTAATCGGGTAACCTTACACTCTACTACCAGTAACCCTTGTTCCTTCCTATTAATTCCTACTGTACCCGACCTACCAATCCACCGTTACGGGTACCTATGATCACAATGGATCAGGGAGCTAGCTGTAAAAGAAAGGCAGGTAACAAAATACCAACTATTATACTTTCTTTGCACTCATATACAAACCACAGACTCCGGAAAAGTTTAAATCCTTTATATTAAGATTATTCAAGCTCAAAAAGAATCAGGTTTACAGCAATTAAACTATCAATAACCAAAATTACAAAGAGCACATATCCATATAGGAAATAAATCAAGCCCACCATTTTTGGTCTGAAGGAAGGTACGAACAGGGAACATACTATTCAGAAATTTGAGAGTAAAAACTTTGAATAGAATAATTAAGACGTGGAAGGTTAAAGAACATACTAGAATGTCACAGTTTGAAATAAATACCCCTGATATATGGGTATGGAAAGAACTTTGATTTATATTACGAGAACTTTGAAAGTACCATGAAACTATGGGAAGGTAAAAAATGGAACACGCTAGAATTTCAGGACCATCATATAGTCAGTTTAAAGAGGACAAAGATAAGACACATCTATATTTCATGCACAGTATCGAAAATTGCACTTAAGGAAGGGAAAAATAGGAACATGCTAGGAAACAGCAATAATGTCATTTAGTAGGGTTTGCGAAAAGCATGGAAAATCAACATATGCAAAGGTATGTCTTTATTAAAGCAAAAGACAGAAAAATAGAAAGGTGCAGAATAGAGTTTCAGCACTATATTTACCTAGTATGGTGTGAAGACCAACCCTGGCCACGGGTCAGTTAAGGACGGGAGAAACCCCAAAGAAGGACAGTCACCGATAGGAGGGAAGGTGCAGAATGGACACCCCAGGACAGGACAGGAAACCCAGACAGGACTGGACCACCAAGGTAAGACCAGCACCCGCAGTTCGGAAGCAACGCCTGCGCTCCACCCTCTCTGCAGCTAACAGTCAGAACCCCGATTGGGTTTTCGAATTCCCCAGCAAAGTGCTCCGCCAGCACTTAAGGTTTGAAACCTCTAGAGTCTATGGAAAGTTCGGACAGAGTGCTCCGCAGCCCTCTGTATCAATCACCTATTGAGTGCGTTGGGTCAGTGACAGGTCAGCTATTCGGACAAGTCGGACAATTTCTCTAGCTAAACCTAGGCTAGTTATACTGTTTTCGGGTCAGTGTACCACCCCCCAAATGTTGCAAGTGTAAGAATCCCCAATTTCGATTGGTCCTCAAGTAGGATAGGTCAACACACCAATCACATTTCATTTCTACAAGCCTGCATTTACATGATCTGGGACCGCCTATTGAATTTGGGGTTCTCATGACCTAACTTTCTACATTACAATAGAGTATCTATGAATTATGATACATTTAGAACAGTTCAGCTTCTTCTGCTAGGCGAAGGTGCATCTTCCCAGGCACAGGCTGGGACCTTGTGTTGGCACCGCTTCAATGTCACCGGCAGAAGACTGTCATGCGCAGAAAGGCTGTTCAATATGGAATCACGAGTGTTCCTCGGCCCCATTGAATACGATGCATGTAAAGTAAGCGAAAACAATTTAGAAACACAGGAAAAATGAATACACTGTATACCATGAATAGCTACTCTAGACCCCTTACTTTATAATAACTATAGCATCATGGTTAGTGCAAACGAACAATAGCACAAAAAGCAGCAGCGCAAGCTTCGGCATGTGAGAACATAAAGTGGCCATCTTAATGCTAGTGCGCAAGCGCAAAGATTCCCACCAGAACTGCAAGTACGTCACGTGAGTGTGACTAACACATGCGCAGAAGAAAACCCGCCAAGCAGCGGCCATTTTTAATGACAAGCGTTGTTAATGTTAATAAACACATATGCAAGCTTCTCTTGGTCGCCCCAAATGTCAAAATAAAGGGAGGTTAGTAAGACAAAACATGTTGGGTTATTCTATTATAGTTATTAGAGGTTCATGAGTTCAAGCAAGTCGCGTAACGTGCGAATCCTTGCTCCATCACTATCGCTGAGAGAGGCATGCGCGCAGTAGATCTGACTGGGATCCCTAAAGGAGCCGCTTAAATACACTCTCCAGTGCGCGGGAGTCCTGTTAGTCGAGCCTCTAGACCCGCTCGAAGATGGCGCCTGAAGCTGGCCCAAAGTAGGATAACCCCTACCCAAGATGGCGGCCAAAGACGCCGCGAGCAGTTCCCAATGTCCCCCTACCTAAGCCCCGCAAAGTGCGGGTGATCCAACAATTAAGGTGCAGGTAAGAACCTCGCTATGAGTCCCCCAATGTCCAGCGGAGAAAGCGCCTGCAGACTAGGTAGCAGCACGAACTATGTAGCAGCGCGAGAGAAGTAAAACAAATTAAAAGTTAAAATCACTGGCAGCTACCGCTGAGAGACTAAACGTACTCAACTGGTGCTTCTAAGATACGCCTACCCCGGTGTACCTAACCTAAGCCTAGTACATGGGAAGGAGTAAGTGAGATGTAGTTTGAGTTAAAGTAGTTTCTGCCAAGAATCTAAATCAAGAATTCTCTAAGGGTCTAATCAGCTCCGTACCTTGGTTATAGAATGAAGGAGGTCTCGTATCTCTCTGTCAGGACTCGATCTCCCAGCAACCTGCAAGGGTGACAGGGAAACACTGGAGCTGGATTTCTCGGCAGGAGAAAAGACAGCGTCTCTCTCAGTGCGTCAGCGGGAGGATCGGCTTCCTTCGGCACTTGCTACAGCAGGGCGTCGGGCAAGTAGATAGTCGATCTGCTCCAAACCACCGTGTGTTTTGCTAGGGCAGGTGCTGGTATATTTATCACAAATACACAAATGACCTAGACCCAAGGCAATCAATTTTTTGTAAGACTTGGGTATCTCATGTCACATTCTTTTATAACCGCTACCCGTTTCTTAATATACAGGGTTGGGGATACACCAGTCAAAAGCCCATATTAAAAAGCCCGTCTTCTTCTATACAACAGTACAACAATACAACTACCCACACCAGCATGTGCATTTTGACTGGTGTATCCCCAACCCTGTATATTAAGAAACGGGTGGCGGTTATAAAAGAATGTGACATGAGATACCCAAGTCTTACAAAAAATTGATTGCCTTGGGTCTAGGTCATTTGTGTATTTGTGACGTATTGAGTGGAGGGCGACCTATACCCATTTTCCCTCTCAGCTCCAATTTTTGTTTGCATAGCTGGTATATTTATACCTGGAAGGTGCCGAGTTTGACGTAAGGTTGGACATAAGACGCCACTAAGAACTCGCAGTTCTTTCAGGACTCCGGGAGTTCTAGGACAAATCAATACAGAAGCGGGGGGAATTCTCGGGCTGCTGGAGGCTTGGTCTATCTAAGAACACGTTGTGCTGTTAAATTGGGAATATTTAAATAGAGTCCTAGATTCGTTTACAACATTCTGATTTCTTCTATTCTCCTTTTCACATTCAGTAGTTTTTCCTTATTTAACTTCACTCTTCAACGTACTTATATTCTTCCTTTCTCTTTATTTCTCTCCCTTCTTTCTCACATTGTTTTTTCTTCTTTCTTCATCATTTCCTTCCTACATTCTTTTCCATCCTTACGTTCTTCCTTTTCTTCCTTCATTACATTTTGTTATTCCAATTTCTCACTTCGATCTTGCATTCATCTCTTCTTATTTTCATTTTACACTTATTTAAATGTTTTTTTCATCCTTTTCCTTACATTCTTCCATCATCCGTTAGTGTCAGTGCTTTCTTCTATTCATTTCACCTTCTAATCCTTTGTTGAATTTTCCTTCTCCTTCTTCATCTTTTATATCCCATTCCTTGCGTTCTTGCTTCTGTTCTGCAGATTATTACGCTAGTATTTCTCCTGTGCTAATCTTCTCTTCTTACACATACTCTCCATCATTCCCTTCATTCTTATCTCCTAACTTCGATATGCCTGTCTCTTTCTTTTATTCCTTTCCTTGTTGTTTACTTCCTACTTCCACTTCCTTACACTCTTCCTTATCCTTCTTTCTCCTTTCTTACACTCATTCCTCTTTTCTATATTATTCAGTTTCCTTCTTACTTTCATTCTTCTATCACCTTCCCTTTTTCTTTAACCCCTTTCTTTCTGTGGCTTTCTTCCTACATCTTCACTCATTAGGCTCTTTTTCTTACAATTCTTTTCATTCTTTTTTCTTCTCCTCGTCATCCCTTTAATTTGACACTTTTCATTATATCCTCTGTTCCTTCATTATTACCTTGCTTGGTTTGCTTTTTCTTTCTTTCATGGCTTTCCCTGCATTCTTCCCTGTTCTTCTTTTCTCCCTTACCCCTTCCTTATTTCTTCCTTCCATTTCACCTCAACACCTTACGTTAATGTTTCTTCTCCCTCCTCCATGCCTTCTTCACCTTCTTCCTCTGATCCGTTCTTCCCATTCCTTGCATTTTTCCTTCTTTCCTTTCTGCACATCCTTAAATACGTTTTCTTCTCTCTTTAATTTTTCCTTCTAACACTTTGCAGACTTCTCCTACTGCTCATCCTTCCTTCATTTGCACCTTCCCTCACCTGATTGCCCCTTATATAATTCTCTTCTCTTTCTTTACATTCTTCATAAACGACCTCCTTCCACTGCCTACCTTCCGTCACTGACCGCTCTCTTCTTTCTTTCTTTCACTTTTGTGTACTCATTCTCTCTCCTCTGTTTCCTCTCGTCCTCATTCCAATAGGGGCTCATATTGCTGTGCCTGTCAGTGTGAGGAGTCACTCTTTTTTAGGCAGGATGCCAAAATGTCGAGTACAATAGTATTTTATCGACTACCAAGGTATCGTGAAGGTATTGACTTGTAACTATAGATTTACTGTGTTTGACTCCTCAGCTACAAATCATGGATATGCAATCATTGTCAATGTAAATATGTGTTTGATAGAAATAATCTATCTATACTTCCCTTTATATACTTACCGTCACGATATCTTGGGAGCCAATATTTTGGCTACAACATGTTTGTTGTATGATATATAAAACACAATATCTATTAGTATACCGGCTTTTTGAAATATTTCTTGCTAAATAAAGAGATTGGTCTGTGTGACTCAAGTTTCAGCATAGCCATCTATGTAATTGGAGGGCCTGAATGACTGAAAATAAACCCTTGTGGGACAGAGTCAGCCTTTCATCCTTCCTAGTTAGATGAAAGGCCGTGACTGACTTAACTGATATCTGCATGTTTTAAGTGCTAGGCGGCTATTCACTTCACAAAAGGCGCCATTCACTTCTCCACTTGACTTGTCCTTACACTGTTTCCAGCCACTGACCCTTTGCTTGCTAAAACAAGTGTTCCAAGATTCCCACTTTATGGCAGCATTTATGAGAGGTGCTTTTTTAAATAAAATCAGCATTTTCATTGTCAAATGGCAAGACCATGCTGAGGGCTCCAAAATCTCTCCCAAAAAATCTGATTCCTAATTTTGCATAACGCTAAAGCCAAATAAGACATGAAAGCAGTGCTAAATTTGTTAAAAAAAAATAACAATAATAAGTGCCAGGGTTCTCATCAGAAGGCCGCTGCAGCTTGCACCACATATTGCCTCTGCCATACTGCAAATGATAGGAACAACACAACTACTAACCATCACGCTCCTACACGTGTGACAATCGAACAATTACACGCCCCTAAAGCTATAAGAATGACTTGGGCTGTAGATGATAGTCAGTTTTACATTTAATTAATAATTAACTGTTGCTATGGTCATCTCTAAATTAGCAAAATAGCGCCACCTTGTGGCAGACTGTCACAAGCGCCAGTGTTGACAATTAGGTGCAGGTGTCGAGCACCGGAAACCACCGGCTCAAATTAAAAACTGCATGAAAGCAGCCTTCAATAATACTTCAAAAAAGGTAGGATTTCAAATCCTTTCTGGAGGTTAATAATTGTTCAGTAAGTCTCATCTTGTAGATCGGGCCATTCCAGAGAGTACACATAATTCTTACGTTCTTGTGGTGGGACTGATGGCCTGGCGTGGCATAACCCGGCTCGCCTTACGGATGTAGGATGGAAACACAAGAAAACTATGTGATGTAACAGATCTGCAACCCCTTTATTTACAGTAACCCGTCACAGTCCATCTATCACGGACCACTACTGGTGCGTTTTTATTGCAGTAGAACTTTGAGCTAGTGCTGGTAGAAAGATCTGCTTTGGTTATTCAGAAGGGTTGGGCACTGGTGTGTACAATTTTGTGAGCATTGCTAATGCTTTGAATGGTATTCTGGAATGGACCATGAGCCTGCTGGGTCACCCCGTCCTGTTCTGTGTGAAGGAGACAGTCAGTGTGGACTAGGGAAGCTGAAAAAGATTGATGCCTATTCTATGGCAGACTAGTGAAAACAAAGGAGTATCCAGAAAATTAAAATATCCTCGCTTTGAACCTAACCCCTGATGGTACCAAGGAAAGGAAGCTGTGAGCCCGACCTTCTATAAAAGAGGTCCCTTGACCCTTTAATCCAAGAATTCATCCTCCATCCAACCCTTTGATATTCACCTTTTCACCTTTCAGTTTAGTTATCCATCCATTATTTCATTCATCATCCAGTCTTTCAGTATTCCATCAATGTATGGGCCATTCCATCCACCCGTCGACGCATCCATCATCTATGCATGCATCCATGTTTCTATACACCCATTCGTCCATCCATTGACCCTCCCATCCATCAATAAATCCTTCCTTCTGTCAATTGATCCTTTTGCCCATCTACCCATCCATACTGACACATTTCCATTTACTCTGCTGGCCTCCATCCATGAAGCCATCCACCCATCATTTCACCCAGCCATCATTTCACCTTTCCATCCATCTATCTAGCCTCTTTCCTTTTATCCTTCCTACTTTTCTTTCAAACATCCTTCATTTCAGCCTTCCTTCCTTCTTTCTCGCTTACAATTGCTTTGACGTTTTATCTTATCTGCCCTTTTAGGTCTCGCCTAGCAATGCAGCGCAGCTGCTCGCCTTTGCGAGGTCTATTGTCGTTGATTTCTTGGCCGAGGAGGGACAGGACATGTGCACACGTACGGACAGGAGATGTGCATTGTAGAAAATAATTGGGGGGCACTACCAACCAGAATATAAGATCCTTAAGTATTGCCCGGCGGTGTCGCCTCTTGAACCCACAAAGAAGTTAAACTATTGAAGAGGCAGGCGCTGGAGACTGGAAGGCAGGAAACAAGGTTTTTATTTTCTCCGGAGGAGAACACAACGAAACGGACAGAAGGTATCGTTCTGAGGTGCTCTAACTGCATCCCTGAGGCCTGGCCTCTTATACACACGATTATCTGTTTATTGCATGTAATACATTCTCGTCGATACTTTGATGTACGGAAAGACATCCTCAGAATCCCCCCCTTCCCAGCCCGTTCCCACGCAAGGTTACAGTGGAAGTCCCCGCCCCGTTCACAACAGGTGATGATCATCGCGCAGCTGGATATTCCGCCGATTCACGGAGTGTGTGGGGTTCGATCGGATCTCGTGGGGTGGGGGGGGCTTTGATCATCTCGGGGGTCCTTTGAGGAGGGAAGCTTTCTATTGTACGGGGAGGGGCAAGGGATTGGTATCGGCAGAGCTGGGTGTCGGCCTGGGAACGGGGAAGGCAAACGGGCACACGGAAAAAGGGGTTTGCATCAAAGGGCCGGGGATCGTAAATGGGAAGAAGGGAGGTGTTGCGCTGGGAACAAGACGAGGGCCTGGGGCGGGGCAGCGCCGAAGAGGGGTTTTATGATTCGCGGCAGGTGCAGGCAGGGGGGGTTGTCAGCGAAGCTAGGAGGGAGAGAGACGCGCTGGCTCTCGGCGAGAGCAGGGAAGCCATGGTGCCCAAAATGGCGGCTGTTTTACGCGCACAAAAGGTTTAAGGAGAGCAAGAGGGCGCCGATAATGTTGACGGTTTCAGCCCAACTTTCAACAGTCCCCCCTTTTCAACATATCTAGCCACCTTGCTTTACTCAATGTCAATTTTCATCAAATTCCTAACTTCGGTATCATACAATGCTCTCATATGTTCGCTTCCAATGTCCACAGTTTTGGGAAAAATACAACTCGCACATAAAGAACACATAGGTGGCAAACATTGAATTCCTAAGCATAGGCCACATATTACAACTACGGGAATCAGGATAATGGTGAGCAGTCTCCAGCCCCAGCTTTTGACGGTGTCCCAGAACCAACCACCAAGCGACCATTCTTCTTGCTCTTGGTGAACTTCCGAAGAGAGTCTGTGAAGATGTTCGATGGCTTTGTACACTGAGGGTGAGTTGTCCGGTATGTATGTACAACAGCTGGACCCAATAATGCGGCATGCTCCTCCACGGTCCGCCAGAACCACATCTAGAACGAGGCGGTTCTGAAGAGCCACCAAACGGACCGCTTGGAGTTCGGCAGTGTTGTTGGCAAAGATGCCCGCTGTGATGTTCATGGTTGTCTCGACTGCCTGAGTCAAATGTCGGATGGCACGGCTGTTTGCCATCGGGCCCCAGAGGGGGACGAGTCCTTTCATAGCATCGAGGAACTGCGCCCCTGTTGAGTCGGCTTGCTCAACGTCTTTGGCTCGTTTTTGCCTGTGGTGATTCGCTGGGGCCACATATGTTGGAGGAAGGACGAAGGAGATGTAGCAAGTGCCCCCCCAACCTTTGGGGAGCCAGGTGTAGGCCTTCGTGCCGCAGATGAAATACATGTTTGGGGATGACAGAAAGGAAGGTGGATCCGTGGAATCCAGAGTGCTGGTAAAGCGGCAAGCGCTGCGACCCACCAGCTGTGTCCCAAGTCCTTCTACACACATGTGGCCTGTGACGTTGATGACCGACAGGGCCACAGTCAGAGTGGCAGCCGTTCGTTTCCGCAGATAGGAGAAGGTGGGTCTGGTTGGATTGTTGAACACCTGCATTTCGATTCGTTCTTTGGCCGGGATGTCCATTTGGATCGAGTCGCTGGGGGTCAGCGGGCAGAAGTGTGTCTTTGTCTTGTTTCGCCCGGCCCCATGAGAAGAATGTGCTGCAGTTCTGCTGGAGGTAGCATTGCCCGTATAGCTCTCTTGCAGGAGGATCAGCCAGGCAAGGCAGGAGCCGTGGACAGAGAAGGGTGAAGGGATGAATGGTATTGAATGTCCAGTGGCATGGGGTAGCAACCCACAGATCCAGCAGTTGGTGGTATTGGTGGCAAGATTGTGCTGGTGAAGTAGCTGCACGAAAGAGTTGTTCCAAAACTCCTTTCGCCTCTCTCTTAGTTGAGGAGAGAGCGAAATTAGATAATGTTCCTTCATGGTGGTAGGCTGAGCAGTGGTTAGGAATGTTTCGTGAGCAGGTGCGTGTTCTTCCATAATCCAGAGCGTAGTCATGAGGAGAAAACAGAGGAGGATTACGATGAAGAGTGCAATTGTCTTTGAGCTATGGAGTCTGTCTATTCTCGGATTTCTGTAGTGGGTATTTCCTGCTGTCTCCGTCGGCTTCTTATTTGGCGCTTCCATCATCTTCTTATCTGGCGCTTCCATCATCTTCGTCTTCAAGGTGCTCGGTAGTGGGCAGGACCACAGACTTAGTTTTAGCTTCTCTCCAGGTAACCCTTGGTAGTTTGGGTCACCGTTCCGAGATCCTTTAACCTAGTCCGTGGCCTACTTAGCCGAAGCTCCCTCCTTTCGACGCAGGAAATACCCTTCTCGAGATGGCACAGTGGGGTCAGGATGTTTTGAAAGTTCAAGTGTCTCAGTATCAGGGTAGCAGTTCAACGATGGTCGGTCCTGGTTCAGGAGCTCTTCTTGGGTGTTGACGGTGTCTGTCGTGGCCAGGGCTGGAGAGACCTTTTTGCAGTGATGAGCGTGCAGCCAGTGTTTCTTCCCCTCCACTCGAAGTGCGGTCCGAGTGGTGATCAGCACTTGCCAGGGGCCCGTCCACCGGGGTTCCAAACTCTTTGATCGCTGAAAATTTCGGATCAGCACGAAGTCCCCCGGCTGGATGGCGTGACCCGGACCCCTGGAAGCATCGGGGATGGCCTGCTGCACCTGCTGATGAAGGACAGACAAAGTTTCAGTCAATTTGTACAGATAATCAGACATTAGGACATCCGGAACGTCATGAATGGAAGTTGGTTTCGGGGCAGACCAGACGCTCATGGGTCGACCGAAGACAACTTCATAAGGGGTTAAGTGATGTCGGGTGGGGGTAGAGCGCATCGATAGCAATGCCAATGGGAGGGCGTCTGGCCATTTCAGGCCCGTCGTAGCCACTATTTTGGCCAGTTTAAGCTTTAGTGTGGCATTGTGTCGTTCGACAAGCCCAGCAGATTGAGGGTGGAAGACTGCGTGGAATTTCTGTTTAATACCCAGCCCATTTAGGATGAGCTGGATAACTTTGGCTACAAAGTGGGGGCCATTATCACTCCATAAAACACGACAGAGGCCATAACGGGGGAAAAACTCCTTTAACAGAACCTTTGCAGTGGCCATAGCGGTGTTGTCACGGGTTGGATATGCTTCCACCCACTTGCTAAATGCGCACACCACGACGAGTACATATTTCAGGCCTTGGCATCTGTCTAGCTGGATGTAGTCCATCTGCAGGACTTCAAATGGGTGGTTTGGGACCCCAAATCCCCCCCGGGGTACTACAGTTCCTTTCCCGGGGTTGTGTTGCAGGCATATTAAGCATTGTTGGACCAGGCGTTTGGCGGAATCTGGGATCTTGTCATTGTGCCAAACCCTGGAGACAAGTTCGATCATGGGGGCTGATCCTATGTGGGCAGGGGAGTGTGCCATGGTTAATATGGGAATCAAGTACGAATCAGGTAGCAACCATCTGTTCGTGTCTTTTGTCCGCCAGCAGCCTTCATCGTCTTTCAATCCCACCCGTGTCCATTCAGTCAATTCGTGTTGTGTGCTAGTCGTTTGTATGTCTCTAATTGTGTCCTTGGCGTCAGTCCAGTTTTCTGCTTGTGACCTGGTCACGTACATATGTGTTGTCGTTCTATTTTCAGCTGTCGTTCGGGCGGTGATGTCGGCTAGTGCATTTCCCTGTCCAATAATGTCTGTCACTTTCTTGTGTGCCTGGCATTTGATAACGGCAAGTTTGTTGGGGAGGAGGACAGCTTCGATTAAGGCGGAGACTAAATCCCCGTGCAAAATGGGTGTGCCGTGTGAGGTCAAGTATCCTCTCTCCCTCCAGAGGAGCCCAAAATGGTGAACCACCCCGAAGGCATACTGGCTGTCGGTGTAAATGTTCGCTGTGGTTCCTGTTGCCAGGATGCAGGCTCGCGTCAAGGCAATCAGTTCCGCTGCCTGGGCAGATCGCTGGGTGATGCGGGCTGTTTCTACTACAGTTCGAGCCGTGGTGACTGCATAGGCAGCGGAAGTGGTACCATCGGAGAGTTTGATGCAAGAACCGTCCACCCACAACTCCCCGTCGGGGTCAGGGAAAGCTGTGTCTCTGAGATCGACCCTACTCCTGGTCTGTTCGTCCGTAAGAGTCACGCAGTCATGTACGGGGTGCACATTGGGATCGTTCTCTGGCAAGGGTAACAGAGTTGCTGGGTTCAGTGTGGTGCATCTTTTCAGGGTGATATGGGGGGCAAGCAAGGTCAGTTCGTATCCAGTCAGTCGTGCACTCGTCAGATGTTGCGTCTTGGTTTGGTTTAGGAGGGTGTCGACTGCATGGGGTACCAGTACCGTGAGGGAATTCGAGAGTACAATCCCCTCACTCTGTCGGATAGAGACTGCAGCAGCAGCTACAGCTCGAAGGCAGGCAGGCAAGGCTCTGGCGACAGGGTCAAGAGTGGCAGAGAAGTAAGCGCACGGTCGTTGCTTAGGGCCGATGGCCTGGGTCAGGACAGATAAAGCGCACCCCTCCCTTTCGTGAGTGTAAAGGGAGAAGGGCTTTCTGTAATCAGGGGTACCCAGGACAGGGGCTGAGCAAAGGGCATCTCGCAGTTCTGTGAAGGAAGTTTGACACTCAGGAGTCCAAGGGAGTGGGAAAGGGACGTCTTTGTTTAGCAGAGAAAGCAGTGGTTTTACAACGAGGCTGAAGTTTGGTAACCATTGTCGGCAGAAGGAGGTGAGGCCTAATAGGGAGCGAACCTGCTTCTGGGTTTTAGGGACAGGGGTATCTAGAATGGTTTGGATTCGATCAGGGGTGAGTTTTCTTCCATCTTTGGACAAAAGGTGGCCTAGGTAAGTGACCTGGGGTAGGCAGAATTGCCACTTCTTCTTGGAGACCTTGTGGCCATTTTCCGCAAGGAAGTGCAAGAGTTGAATGGTGGCGGTAACCGCTAGAGGGGTGGTGTCGGCTGCCAAAAGGATGTCATCGACATACTGTACCAACACCACCCCGTCGGGTAACTGGACTTGGTCTAGTTGTCTTTTGAGGGCCTGGCTGTAGATGCTAGGGCTTTCCGTGTAGCCTTGAGGCGCTCGGCAAAACCTATATGAGCGGGCTTTTAGGGTAAAGCCGAAGAGATATCGGCTGTCTGGGTGGATGGGGATGGAGAAGAATGCGTTCTTGAGGTCGATGACGGAAAAGGTGGTGGCAGTGGATGGAATCAAGGTCAGGATGGTGGTGATGTCTGAGACCACAGGGTACTGGGGTACCACCACTTTGTTGATCTCTCGGAGGTCGATGATGAAACGGTATGCTCTCTCATCTCCCTCTCCCTGCTTCTTGATAATGGGCAAGATAGGGCTGTTGCAAACGTTGCTAACCACTTCCTCTACCACTCCTGCGTCTATCAGTGACTGGATAATCATTACCAATGCCTTCTCGCCCTCTGGCGATATCCGATATTGTGGGAGTTTTGGGAGTGTTGCGTCTGGTCGGACAGTAATGTGCACTGGGTCAATTAACATACGCCCTACGTCCGAATCCGCTTTGGCCCACAGATACGGAGGTAGAGTGTCAAGCAGGGACGCGTCAACGTCGGTGATGGAAAACATGTGTCGGGGGGAACAATGTCTAAGCAGAACGGGGTTGTCGTAAAGAAACACTCGAACTCCATCTTGAGAACACCTAATCGTCGCTCGGAAGTGTTTCAGTAAGTCAAGTCCCATAATGGCGTCAGGGCTATTGGAGGAAAGCAAGAACGTGGTGTCGGTGGTGTTGTTTTCTACGTCAAAGAGAATCGGGGCAGACAAAGGGTTGGTGGAGGGCGTTCCATCGAAACCTGTCGATGTTATGAGTGAGCCAGACAAGGGTGCCCTTGGAATCAGTCGTTTAGATAACGCACTACGTGTTGCGCCAGTGTCTACCAGAAATGGAGACTTGGTACCCAGGACCTTAGCAGTGACATAAGGGCCCTGCTGGTCAACATAGAGCTCGACTGGATCCCTCCCTCGCCCTTGGCTGTCCTATGCGAAGGTCTGAGTGTCGTCATAGTCAGATTGTTGATATTGGTTCTGCCTGGGTCGATCGAACGTATTTGGTCTGCTTGATCTGTCATTAGTCGCGTCATTTGGGGGCCCTCGTTGTTGTCCCTTAGGTCTCGGTCCGTTTGCTACATCCCTGGGGTCTTTGTTTCTGATCATTTCCAGAAGAACTGGGCACTGGGATTTCCAATGGCCAGTCCCTTTGCAGAAAGCGCACTGGTCTTCTCTAAGGTCTGTGCGTCCACTGTAGGAAGTCAGAGTGCGGTCCTGGGGAAATGTAGTCTTAGGGACGTTTGTCTGGTAGTTTCCCCGGTATTGGTCTCGTCCTATAGTCACCCCTTGCAGTTTGGCAATCATCACCCTCTCTTTTAAGTCCTTCTTCTTTTTCTCTGTCGCCCTATCGTTTTCATTTTTCTGATGCTCATAATATTGGGCCATTTGGAGAATCGCTGTAGGTTTGGAGGCTGCCCAACTACTCTCGCTGGCCTGTAGTTTCTGGGAGATTTCCGATGATAGGCCCTTAACATAATTCTGGACAAACAGATGGTGTCCGGTTGCAGTGGTCATGTCCTGGCCGCTGTAATCGGAGAACACCGTTTCAAACCGGGAGAAGTATTCCGATACATCCTCCTGGGGTTTTTGGCGACAGGCTGTTACTATCGACCAGTCCACTTTCTTTTCTGGGATTAGGGTTTTTAATTTCTCTACGATTTTATCTGGGAGGTCTAGAATGGATTTCAACGGCTTTTGTCCTGGTCCCCATTGTTTGTCCAGGTCATCGAGTTGTGACCAGGTATGTCCAAACAGCTCAAGGTGGTCGACTTTCCGGATTTGCTTCCACACATCAGCTGGTAGACATAACCCGAAGAACAAGTCGATGTCAGCCAGGGTCATGATCGTTGAACCCAGGGCTGTACCCAATTCAGTATAGAAGGCAGTGGGGTTTTTACGTAGGTCGGGTAGAGATTTCCGGAATGTCAGTATCTCTTGCCGGTCCCATGGCTGGTAGACCCAGTTGTATACTACCCTTCCCTTCGCATCTTGGTTGTTTGCATCATCGTGAGTCCCTGTACCCCGAGGAGGAACCCAGTAAGGGGCAGCCTCACGTATCGGCATCATGGTGTTAGATTGCTCGGTTGGTGGTTCGGTCACTACGGGGGCTGCGGATTTAGCTCCCGGCTTTCGTTCAGTGAGGTGGCGGAAAACCTCAAGCGTACGCGTAAGGAGGTCCGACACATCACACTCGCCCTCATCCCCGATATCGACCTTCCGGTACAGAGTCCTTAGGCTCTCGGGACCTTTGTCTCGATATCGGTCCTCGTATGCATTCAAGACATGATAACACAGTCGTACGGTAAAATGTCGTCTGTGACTCCCTGTATACGAGCTGAACATATCTGTGATGTACTCTTCATCATCCTTCCTTTCTACCAGTGTCCTTGCTATTTTGTCGATCCCCGCTCGCTCATCTTTGTCTAGTCTGTTTGTTCTTGCAGGGCCAGCCCCTCGAGTCTCATGGTCGTCTAACGTCGTTGTTGATGCGGGTTTTAATACAAGGGGTTCGGCTGGCACAGAGGCCATTGGGGCCGACGCTGTGGCGGTACCTTCGTTTGTACCTGGGGGTGGCGCGTGCTGCGCCACGGGTTGAGAAGGGGCATATGGAGGGGGCATGTAGATGATAGGAGGACCTAACAGCAGGTCCTCATTGGCTTGTCGTTTCGAGGGTAAATCAGGGTAGAGCATGGAGGGGGTTCTAACCGGACACTGGCTTGGCGTTTCCATTTCTAGTTTCTGTTTAGCTTTCTCTCTTTCCTTTATCTCTTTTTTTAGTTTCTGAGCAGCTAGGTGGGCTGCTTTTCGCAGCTCTTTTTCCAACCTACTCTCAGTTTTCTTTTTACGTTGTTCAGTTTCTTTTCGCCACATGCCGAAGCTGTCAAGCATAGTAGGTGTTGTCTTGTTTTTACCCAGGGCAGTTTCTAGCGTTTTTATTTTATCATCATCGAAGGATCCTATCAGGGGCCATTGACTTTCTTGACCCTTTTTTGTATATTTATGCCATAGTTTACTATAGGCTATAGCGGTCAATCCATGCTTCATGAACATGTCCTTATTAGGGGTGCCTTCCAGTGGGGCTGGATGGTCCATCTCTAATAGGCGGTCCGGGCTAAACAGGCTACTAATCAGTGGGGAGAAGACAGACATGACGGCTCGTAACGAGGGACTAAAAAGTCAGCACTGCCTATCTTATCACTAGGTGCAAAGACTGGACAGAATATTTCTATTCTACGTTGTTTGCAGGCAGTGAATACCTCATGGATCAAAAAATAACACAAGACCAATAAATAACAATGGGGAGAATGAGCAGGTCCGCAAAGATCTGCGTTACCTACCCTTTTCACTATCTGCAAAAAGGGTGGTCTCTTCCCTGTTTGCAGACAGGGAATCTCCAGGAAACAATAGTTTTGCGAACAACAGTTCAGTTTCAAGTGATTATTGAGTGGGGGAGAAAAAATAAGCACGGCTGCTGCCCTACCTATCCTCCACTGCTTGCAAAGAGAGAGCCCGTTGTTTCTCCGTTTGCAGACAGTGAATCTCCAAATAAATAAAAAGAGCAATACTAGTATTTTTAAACAAACAAGCAATCAAGCAATTATTTCGCGACTTGTCGTGGTTACACGACCTTACCCGGACCGCATGGACAGTTTCCTGTCTTCCGAATCCAGCGCCCGATCGTCCTCTCTTCTTCGTTATCCTCGCGGCACTCCTGATGGTTCCCAGTCAGGACCGTAGATCACTCGAGAGAGGTCTGTTCGGAACCAGTGAAGTTCGGATGATCGGCTGTCAGACGAGGGTCTATCGGACAGACGCGTTCCCGATCGTTGCAGTCGTTCACTTTGTCGTCAGGACCTCTCCCACTGGATCCATGGGTCGCTGATGGGCCCCACGCTTGGGACGCCAATTGTAGAAAATAATTGGGGGGCACTACCAACCAGAATATAAGATCCTTAAGTATTGCCCGGCGGTGTCGCCTCTTGAACCCACAAAGAAGTTAAACTATTGAAGAGGCAGGCGCTGGAGACTGGAAGGCAGGAAACAAGGTTTTTATTTTCTCCGGAGGAGAACACAACGAAACAGACAGAAGGTATCGTTCTGAGGTGCTCTAACTGCATCCCTGAGGCCTGGCCTCTTATACACACGATTATCTGTTTATTGCATGTAATACATTCTCGTCGATACTTTGATGTACGGAAAGACATCCTCAGAATCCCCCCCTTCCCAGCCCGTTCCCACGCAAGGTTACAGTGGAAGTCCCCGCCCCGTTCACAACAGGTGATGATCATCGCGCAGCTGGATATTCCGCCGATTCACGGAGTGTGTGGGGTTCGATCGGATCTCGTGGGGTGGGGGGGGCTTTGATCATCTCGGGGGTCCTTTGAGGAGGGAAGCTTTCTATTGTACGGGGAGGGGCAAGGGATTGGTATCGGCAGAGCTGGGTGTCGGCCTGGGAACGGGGAAGGCAAACGGGCACACGGAAAAAGGGGTTTGCATCAAAGGGCCGGGGATCGTAAATGGGAAGAAGGGAGGTGTTGCGCTGGGAACAAGACGAGGGCCTGGGGCGGGGCAGCGCCGAAGAGGGGTTTTATGATTCGCGGCAGGTGCAGGCAGGGGGGGTTGTCAGCGAAGCTAGGAGGGAGAGAGACGCGCTGGCTCTCGGCGAGAGCAGGGAAGCCATGGTGCCCAAAATGGCGGCTGTTTTACGCGCACAAAAGGTTTAAGGAGAGCAAGAGGGCGCCGATAATGTTGACGGTTTCAGCCCAACTTTCAACAGCATTCCGTAAGCATGCACATCTCCTGTCCCAGCTTAGGGCTGGCATTTCAACACAGTGTGCCCATGGCGTGCTTTCACTTTCCCTACCTCCCTTTCCCTGTGGGCTCCAGATCATATCAGAAGGTCCCGGGGACCCTGCATGGCGTCAGCAATGCCTCCACTTTTCCAGATAGGAGATGTGCACGCGTTTGCTGTGGGGGCATGGCGCTGCAGCGCGCTTTCACTTTCTTTAGCGTTTCAGCAGCGGGTGTAGGTATGGCGGCCTTGTTTTATCATTTGCTCACTGCTAGTAGCAGGACTCCCAAACGGGTGCCGTCGGGGTCAGAATGATACAAAGTGCTGCCTTATTCTCGCTGCTTATGGCTGCTGGAGATGGATGCACCCAGTGTTGTCAGAGCGGAGGTCGGGTGATGTCAGAGCGGAGGTCGGGTGTTCTAAGCCGTCTGATAGGTAACGATACAATGTAAGCTTATTTTGCTGGGTGCTATGAGCAGGACTGCTTGTTTGCCTGCAGCTGCTTGTCCTCATACCTGCATGTCGCAAGTTCAGCTGCCTTCCCCTACTGGCTCCCACACTCTCCACTTCACTTCACCCACACTCTGATGGGCCTGGGCAGGTGCATCCACTCCCTTCAGCCCCACCTGAGACCTTCATTTCAGCCAGGCCTACATTCAGTAGTAAACAGCAAGAACTTAAAGCAACTGGAGGCCAGTGTTCTTGTGAAAGCGGCGTTGTACAAGTAGGTACAACACCCCATAACGTAAGGGTGAGCTGAACACACATAGAGGTGCCAGTGCCCCGGACTGCTCGGAACCGGCCCAGCCTGAGGAGGGAGCTGGTGAGAAGGAGTGACACTGGCATATAGAGTTAGAGTGGCAGTCTGGGTAAGGCAGGGGAGGGAGAGTCACACCGGTAAGGATGCCAGGAGATGGAAGGGAGAGCGCGAGCCAGTGATAGGGAGTCAGAAACACAAGCGCACATCCCTGGAGTGCCCTACCTTACCACATACTCACAGGTGCTAAGGACGCCTCTTCAATTAGAAAAGACATGTAAACACTGCACACAAACAGCTTTCATGGATTCAATTGGGACAAGACTTTACAGCAACTACACTGAAGTTCCTTTTCTGAGTCATTTCATATGGGTGAAGTGGTTTTCACCACGGTGAGTGTGAAAGTACAGGTTTTAAAAGTGGTTAGCGGCCACATCCGGCCCGAGTTGCTGGTGACTCAAGTCCTCCCTGGCAGCGAGAACTGCAGGCCCAGCCTGTTTGTGAAGGGAGTCGAGCGGAGAAGTCAACCTGCGGGTGGGCGCAATGACATCAGTGCAATCTAAAACTAAACGCAGCTACTTGAATTAATCTAGTAGCAGATGAGCGTGACTGCGTGGGTACAAACTGTGAGAAGTCACGTGGGGTGTTTGATTGTGTGCCAGAGATTGAGAAAAAGTGATTTCAGGACCCCACAGTTAGTAGATTTTCACTTACAACCATTCAACTCCTTCAACACTCGAAAGGAACAGAAAGGCAGCATTATACTTGTGCATGTCACAGAGAACCCACAGCACCCCCCCACCACCCCGGATCTTCGTCATCCATGCAGTCGACACACTGAATGAATGAAGACGCAAGCATTCGCATGATTTGAACTGTTTTTTTCGCCAATAGGGCCAGATTACATTTTTCTTTTATTCCGCGGCAAACAGAGTCAGATTGTGCAAGACAACTTCTCAAGAATAACAAACATTGGCAAAGATCATAGGTCTGGGTTTACTGTGCAAGCATATTAGAGGGAGACACACAGGAGGGAGCCAGCATGAGTGTACTGAGAGGGCTATGATTGTTACGTATTCCTTCATGCAGTTCAGTGAAGTTCAGTGAAGTTCAGTGAAAGCACTCGAGTGGAGGAGGAAGAATACACCCAGACAAATAAATAAAGATAGATAAAGGTAAATAGTCCACTGGGCTGAGCCAGGAGGTCATTGACAAAGTCTAAAGCCAATAGATGAAAGAGATCTGGTGGAAGAAAGCCAGTGATTGAAAAAGGGGGAACAAAACGCCTGCACTAGCTATTTTTTAAGGAAAGGTTTGGCAGCTGCACTCTCAGAACTAAAAACTGTCCACAAGCTAAGAACTACCCCGTCTGTGATGTTAGCCAGTTAACATTTTTATAGCCATTTGTATAATCAACTCCATAGTACATAATTTTGGGTGTGTTTAAAATACCTAGTATATATAGCTTTGGAAGTGTTGAGTACGATCTTGCAAAAGACTTCTAATTCAGTCGTGAAGTACAGCAAGACAGTAGCTACTATTTGGAACAGGCATTTGCAATGCAATAGGTCTCACAACTGCGAGTTTTAGAGCTGTTAGTATTGTAAATGGTATTTTAAATGGTATTGGCTTTTTAAAAGTGAGTATCTATTGTAATTAATAATAGTAATCTCCCATTTGTATTATAAGCATTACTAATAATATTGCTATCACCATAGTGTATTAATAGTAATAATGATAGTGGTGGTTTTGGTACTGGTGGTGTTTTTAGTGGTGGTGCAGGCAGGGGTGGGTAGAGTGTTTTTGACAGGGCCACAAGCACCTGGGGCAGGGACACAAACACCGAGGACAGTAGTGGTCAGGGGGTAGAGACATTGCTAGTGTTAAAGGGACACAGACATGAGGACAGGAGTGGGCATTGGGTTAGGGGCACATATATGGGGCAGGGCTGGGTATGGACAAGGTCAGGACTGGGCAGCGGCACAGACATGAGGCGAGTCTGCATACACGCACGTCTACCCACGAACTGTAAACACCATGATGTTATTACACGCAGAAATTATGTGATACAGAACGCCCGTTGCCTCGCAAACTAGAATGGGGACACAGCTCCCTGCTTTCATGCAAATAGCTTCCAAGCCCCCTGCATTGCTCGGTCCAGCCCCCTGCAAAGGAGGGGAGAGAGTCACTGCCGGGGAGGTTCAGTTCCTCACACACTCAGTGCCTTCTGGTTGCTCACTGTACTTCAGCCTCACGGCGCACAGACTCATAATGTGTACCAGGATCAAACAACGTGCTCACTGTCTACAGAGTGCTCGTCTCACTGCACAGCACTCCAAATCCGGAGTACACGTGTGCAGACACACAACACTATTACACCCTACAGTGCAGAAAGCGCAACTTGCTCACTATGGGGCCTTACCGTGCACAGGTTCACACTGTAAACCACGAGCATCCAAATACAACGCTCTTGCTGTTTACAGGGCACCCATTCCATCTCACTGCACAGGACGCCAACCTGTAGTACACGTGTGCACACACACACACTCAACACCATCACGCCTCACAGTGCAGAAAGCGCACCTCGCTCACTATGGAAGCCTTAATGTGCACAGATTCACACTGAACGACGAGCACCCAAATAAAACGCTCACGCTGTTTAGAAGGCACCCATCCCATCTCACTGCACAGGACACCGCCCAGCAGTGCATATTGCACCAAGTGCACAGAAATTGTACTGGACAAAAGCACGCCTCAGTCACAGTGCAGTGAGGACACCGACCCTTGCTCTGAAGCCTCACTCACTCTTCACATCTCTCATGATGTCGTCCCCCCGTAGCCCACGCTGCACCCTCGTTGTTTACATCACACCGATAGGTTTAGGTACTCGTGAGAGGGCGGGCTGCAGAGATCTTCTCCGATGTTCATTAGCTTCGAGCCTTTAGAACCTGTCATGGGATTGGCTAGATGAATCTCTGCAGGTTGTTCATTGGCTCAAGGGTCCCGCGCACTTGCACGGGCTCTATTACTGCATCTCCTCCCCACAGTGGGCGGTTACCGATGCTCTTTCAGAGGGCGCATGCCCTGGCCTACAAGCCTCGATAGACCGGCCCTTGCGCTACAGGCAGCCAGAGCGCATGTTTAGCCGCCATGCGCCAGTGGGCACACAGTCCAACTCCGCCCGGCAGCACCATCCCTGACGCCATATGCTGCCGTTGAGGAGGATCCTCCTCATGCAGACCCGGTGAGTGGGGGATTTATTTATTTATTTATGCATTTCTATATAGCGCGGACTTTACCCGAAGGTGTCAGAGCGCTTCACAATAGAAACAGAACTGATACATGAGCATTCTCAATTTTTGCCGATGAAGGCACAGTATCAATGTTTATTTCTTGAGCGGACCCGCCATTGCGGGCCGCTCCCAACGATGGGGCGAAAGCGAAACTGCATGCTGGTTTGCCTGCGGGACAGGAGATGTGAGCGTGCCGGTACGTGCGCGTCCACAGACCCAATCGCAGCGCGTGCACCGGTCTGTACCACTTGGAAGCCAAGACAATCACAATAAGTCTCGCTGGCGACAGCGCTTTCGCGCTGCAATGCCAGGCAAGACCTAAAAAGCATATCCACATACAATGTCATGTTTGTGAACTAGCAGGAGCCCTATCGGTGAGCACTACTTTGATTAATAAATAATGGGGACAATGGTGGCTGCTTCTTGTGTTTGCAGTGCACCCACACAGCACTCATGGGACAATGGCGGCCTCTTCTCGTATGGAGCACTATGCGTGCTTTCTCTTTAAAAGTGACTGCTCCCACCCCAACCTCCCAACACAGCACTCGCGGTACAACGGTGGCCGCTTTATGATTTCTAAACTTTTAAGCTGAGCGCAGAACCCGTTTCAGGGACACCGCGGTTTCTTTCAGCTGTTCTCTGTAATGCAATAGGTCTTGTGTTTTCCAAACTTTGACCTATTGGTATTGTAAATGACAATGCCTTTTATTATTCCAGGTTTTTTACACAAATAAAAGGTATTGTAATTTACAATGCCAATAGCTTAAGATCTTACGATTGCGAGACCGATTGCAGTGCAAATGCTTGTTTAGGTCTGGCTTGACAATGCAGCTGTCTCCAGGCCTTAATTGATCATCAGAAAAAAGGCATTAAGAAGAGCCACTGGGAGAGAGCTTTGGCTCCACCTAAATGTTGGTTTCTTTAAGTGCAGGTTATTATTGGACAAAAGTTGTGTGCTTCCACTGAAAAGGAGTGCGTGTATTGCACTTTTTGATTTGTGGAAATGCTTCAGTCTGATAAAGCAAGACTGAGTTGGTTATGCTGACAAGCCATGGACCAAGGCTGTTGACCTGATCTGTTTATTGTTAAAGTTATGACAATATTGACTTATTTATTGTGAAACACATATTCTAAAGGCAATATTTATTTATGGTGAATTGCCATTTTACTTTGTTAAAGCTTGGAAAACAGGTATTTTTTATTGCATGGATTCTCACACATTACCGTAGTAGGCAAGGGTTTTGTTGTTGGTTACTCTACCCATTAGGGTAGAAGATTTGTACTTTAAGAATCCTTGTTATGTCATTTTAAAAGGGGTTGTATATTTTTTGCCAACTATAATTTGATAGTTATATGTGTTTTTATGACTTACGCTATTCGTTGCCCTGCAGGAAAGTTTATCCAGCAGCCCTGAGTTAGTTATGATGACAAGACAATAATTAAGGCTTTGGGCCTGATCAGTACATTGGCAAATGTTTGATATCAGAGATCTATATTTCTGATATGAAATGTTGTGACAAAGGCAGTAGGCCTAACTTGTTCATTGTGAAAACCATATCTTAAATCCAATAGGCCTCTAAGGGGGGGATTGTTATTACACTTTATAAAGCCTGTAGACAGGTATTGCTTTACACCTATTCTCACAATTCACTGTACTGGGGAAGGATTTTGGTGGTGGTGTTGTTCTACGTGGGGAGAAGATTTGGACTTTTATAATCTTTGTTAACCGCTCTAAGGAGAGGGTTGTATACTATTTTACAAAGTATACTTTTGTACATGTTTGTAATTTTTTTAATTCCTGCCTGATGGGTGCCTTGTGAGAACGCTTGTGCAGAATACTGCATATCTGATTTGGCAAAAAGTTGTCAAATGCCACGTGCTTTATTTGTTTATAATGAAAGGTTATGACAAAGACAGTAGACCTGACTTATTTATTGTTAGTTTCATACGTTAAGGCTAATATGCCTTCAATGATGGATTATTACTATATTGACTTAAAGCTTGTTGACAAGTATTTTGTTACATGGATTCTAAGAGATTTCTGTAGTAGGTAATGATTTTTGTTATTGATCATGTACTTTGATAATCCTTGACATCTCCTCTAAGGAGTGGTTGTATATTGTTTTGCTACTGTAAGTTTGTGCGAATGTGCCTTCCAGGTTTAGTTGGCGGCATACGTTTATTTTCAACTTTTATTCTTTTCAGCTTTTGTTCTTTTCATTCATCGGATTTATCTAGCATATGCTTGTTCAATTTCTGTTGCTGTTTTATTATGGGTGAGTGGGTGGATGCAAGAATGAGTTAGAGATTAAATGAATAAATGGATGAGTGCCAGTATGAGTACCCGGGTCCATATATGATGATTTATAGAGTGCCTAAACTCATCAGTGACTGAAAAGGCACTCAGAGTTATAGGCTAAACTTATTTCAAATGCTTGTTCACCATTTACATTTAACTTTCTTCTCCCCTTCACTGTATTTTCTTATCATTTTATAGCCAACGGGTGAAACAGGGATCCCTATTTAGGTCGAGCCTAGGCAGTGCGCATGTGTTGACTGCACTACCTGGTTTAATCGCTATATAGAGTGTAATCCCACCTGCTGCTTGCAGTTGGTTAACTTCTTTTTTTTTTTTTCTTTTGTTGTCCTCATATATGCCACCAGTTAATATCTGCTCCAAAATTGGCGCTCTTCAAGCCACTGTCACAAACTATCCTTTCCAGCCCTCGTGTTTGTGGATAGCTGTAGAAGATTGCCCAGAGGAATGGTCGTTACCCGTCCAACTTCCTTTCGAATTGGTTCTTGCAGCAAGGAAGGACAGGACCACTTACCTCTGGCATAATCATTGGACTATTGTTACCTTTCAATCCAGGCATTCAGTGCAGACCACAACCTAACAGCTTTATCACCCCCACATAGAACATCAAATTTACTCACCGCCACGATGTATTTAAGACAGTCTGCAAATTTCGGGGGGGAAGCAGATTTCCATGCTTTGCAGATCTCTCTTCTAGCAATGGTCATAACATAAAAAATAAACTGTGACAAGTTACTGTTAAACACATAATCTGACAATAGGCCAAAAAACACCAATCTAGGTGTACATTGAATTGAAACCGACAGAACCTCTTCCAAGAAGTTACACAACTGTTCCCAAAAATTTGCTATATTCGGACATTCAAAGAACATATGAATATCATTTGCGCTCATTAGATTACACCTAGGACAAAAGTATTGCACCCCAGAGATCCTAGAAAGTTTAGCCGGGGTCCAATACACTCTGTGTAACGTGTATAAATGATTTCTTCTTAAATTAGAAGGTTTAATTATCTTTTGGGATAAAGAAAAAGAGTCAACCCACAATTTCTCAACATCCTCAGCTATCTGAACTGAGGAGGGGTCCCATATTTTTGCAATCTCTACTTCTAGGTTGTCTTTATTGTTCAGTAATATATTATACCATTGTGCCGTTTCCCTTTTCATTTCTCTGGAATTACTATATAACTCTAAGAACAAATTCTCGTCATTTGAGGCCCAATTTTGACTTCCCCACCAGGCCGATAGTTGATAGAACTTAAACCTCGTTAAAGTCCCTCCAGTTACACCCTCAAGAAATTCCCACTTTAGAACTTTCGATTCGTCACATAAGTCCCCCCATTTCAGGAGACCTGCTCTTCTTAAAGGGAGAGCCAGTTGATCCAATAAACACTCCGGAGTGCCTGGTGAGTCCCATAGTGGGGAATATTGATGGTAATATTGAATACACAGCAGTCTGCACACCTGCGACCAATAATATAAAGCCGCTTTTAACACTTTCAGCCTGACTTTTTTGAAGAATTTTTTGTCACCAAATTTAAAGAGAAAATAGTCAGTACCAAAAGGGAGATCCTGTAGCATAGCCTGGAATAGTAAACTGTTTGAAGTAAAATCCAATCTATTAGCTAATATCCTAAAGTTTTTAAGCTGGAAAGCATAACAATAAAATAATAAGTCCGGGAGAGCTAAACCACCTAATTTTAAACCTCTCCTCAGCTTCTTCCAAGCTATCCTTGGAGATTTTGTCGCCCAAATAAAAGACCCTATTCTACCTTGTAAGTTAAGAATATCTTTTCTACTGAAAACTAAGGGAATAGAATTAAACAAAAACGTAACCTTAGGCAGAATGATCATTTTAACAAGATTCACTCTGCCGTAGATATTTAAAGGTAGAGTATTCCACCTAGAGAGAAGTTTTTTTGATCTCCTTTATCACAATTTCCCAACTAACCTTCGGGGTGTCGTCTATATTCTGGGTTAAGTAAATACCTAGATATCTCATCTTGCATTTGGCTTCTGGAATAGGGAGTGGATTATTCCAGCACATTACCTCGGTTTTCTCCTTGTTAATAGTATAACCTGAGACCAAGCCAAAGTTCTCCGCAAGCAAAAATAACCTAGGAATTGCTTCGAGAGGGTTTGAAGTATACAACAAAAGATCATCTGCGTATAGCGCTGTCCTAATTGATAATTCCCCAATTTTAAACGAAGAAATGACAGAATCCTGTCTTAAAGAACAAACAAAAGGCTCTATGTAAACATCAAACAATAACGGAGACAAGGGACATCCTTGCCTCGTTCCTCTACCAACACTGAACCATTCTGACAGTCCTCCGTTGACCAGAATCTTAGCCCTGGGACTTCTATATAAAGACACCACACTTTTAATATAAATTTCAGGAAAACCAAATTTCTTCATCGTTGACCATAGATATTTCCAGTTTACTTGGTCAAACGCTTTCGCAGCATCTATTGCAACTATGGCCAAAGGTTTACTGTTTTGGACTGCATAGTCAATAGCTCCAATTGCCTGAAATGTGAGTTCATTCAATTGTCTGCCCGGGATAAATCCGCGTTGGTCCGGATGTATAATGGATTTGATAACCTTAGCGAGCCTATTTGCCAAAATACCTGAATAAACTTTTAAGTCGGAGTTCAGTAAAGATATAGGTCTATATGATTCTATCCTTTGTGGGTCTTTGTTTGGCTTCGCAATTAATGAGATGGTTGCGTCCAACCAAGAAGATGGGATTTGTTGACCTTGGATGAAGATTTCGTTAAAGAGTTTAAGCATTGGAACAATAAATTCATCCAAATTATCCTTGTAGATTTCTGTTGGGAGCCCATCCGGACCCGCAGCTTTCTTTCTTGACATTTTCTCGACTTGAGATCTTATTTCCCCCTCCGTGATTTCACTTCCTAAGAACGCTACTTCTTCATTCCTCAAACAAGTTAGGTTTCTCAGAATTTCTAGGTTTTCTATTTCTTCAGGTGCAGTATTCACTCTTTCACGATAAAGATCCTCATAAAAAGATCTGGCCTCCTCCTTAATGTCTTCATCCTCAGATAGAACAGCCCCAGTTCCACGTTGTATTAAAGTTTTGATGCTGTTTCTGGACCTGTCCGCTCTGGCTTTCCAGGCAAGTAATGATCCACATTTCTCCCCATATTCAAAATTACTCAACTTGCTTACCTCCCACTTGTCTCTTAGTATTTTTTCAGAACATAATCTGTGATTAGTTTGTAAGTCATTTAATTCTTTTTCCAGCCTCAATATTTCTGTTCGATCATTAGAGATGGCATGAAGAAGTTGCTGCTCTTTTATTTTAATTAGATTGAGATTGTTTGCTTCTTTTTCTTTAATTAACTTTCTATTTAGGGCCATTTGGGAGCCGTATATACCTCTTAAAAAAGATTTAAAGGCGTCCCATATGATTCGGTTCGGGGCTGAATCATTATTAAATAAGAAGAACTCTCTTATGCTTTTCTTGGTGCTAGTATTGAAGTCAGCTTTCAATAAAATAGTCCTATCCAGAGTCCACCTGTACTCTGATGGGTTCTTTTTTTGAATGCTAATACACAACTTAACCACAGAGTGATCTGATAATCCGTTCGGGATATATACAATAGAATGAATATTTGGTAGCATCGCTCTATCTAACAAAAAATAATCTATCCTGGAGAACTGATGGTTTTTTTTGCTGTAAAACGAATACTCTCTCTGTGAGCCATATTTGACTCTCCAGGCATCGCACAGCGCATACTCCTTAATGATGTTTTGTAACGTACATATCGATTTTTTTGGGCAGTTGTATCTAGCCTTTGAGGTGCGGTCAAGTTCTGCATCCAGTAGTAAGTTAAAGTCTCCCCCTAGCACTATAGGGATAGAAAATTGTAGTAAATAACTTGCTAGTTTATGGAGAAAACATGGATTATCTTCATTTGGGCCATAATAAACCCCACATAAGAATTTAACAGTACCCACTGATACCACCACCACCAACCACCGCCCTGACTGATCTGTAGCCCAATCATGGACAACTATTCCTTTATTGGCACGAATAATGATTGCCACCCCCCTAGTGGTACCTATTTGGTTTGAGCAAAAAATTTCCTGAACCCATTTATGTTTTCTAAAGACTTCACTGCATTTATTTGCTTCCAGATGAGTCTCCTGCAGAAGGATTAGTGATGCTCCAACATTTTCTAAGAAATGAGAAACATTAAATTGTTTCTTATAACTCCCTAAACCGTTCACATTCCAGGAGAGGATTATAGTTTGGCTAGCTTGCATACTCTAGTTTTAAATTTTGAATGTGGCTAGTAGCATAACTTAGTACCTTATAAAAGTGATAATTAATTAACGGAAAGAAAAAAAACTTTTTTATGGTGTCTGAGGACATTTTTTGTTTTTTTTTACCCCTTCCCCTGTAGCACCCACCCACCCACCCTGCGGGGAACCCTTCCCTCCGGATTGGCGAAAACGCCCTAGAAGGCCCCGTTCCCTGATTACCCCACTCTAATGAAAGACAAACATATATACAGGTCTCATTCCCCTATCTTTATTGATCATTTCATGCAAAAAAAACTCTTAATTTTTCTTTTATATATATTTTATATATATATATACATATATACATACATAATTATTATTTTTTTTTTTTTTTTTCCCCTCTTCCCCTTTGTATATTCTCTAATGTTTATCTATATGTATCTGTATATATACATATGTATACACATACACACATTTTTTTTAATTTTTTTTTTTTTTATTTATTTATTTATTTATTTATTTATTTTTTATTTTTTAAATCCCTTTTCCCTTATTATTATTTTTTTTTTTTCCCTTCACCTGTTCACTAACATACTCTACCCTATACTGAAATACAGAGTAAATAGATTTGAGACATAGAACATCTAGATCGCCTCTACTTATGCTATTCTTCCTGGGCCTTCATCCTCTCTAGAACAGCATCTACCTCTTCCGGAAATTGGCACGTGTACATCTTATTATTCCACATAATTTTAAGAAGTGCTGGAAACTTCATCTGTACATTTGCCCCCATGGAACGTAATTCTGGCATTCTAGACCCTAACTCCCACTGTCTTTGAGCAGTTTTACCACCTATATCAGATCTAATATAATATGGATTAGCTCGAAAGTGTAGGGAAGTGCGTGATAAGCATCTGTTCAGAATCAGTTCTTTCACGCTATATGTTTGGAAGTTCACCAAAATCTTCCTAGGGGCCTTCCTGTCCGGGTGCAACCTATATGGGTCTCTGTGTACCCTCTGAATTTCCGCTTCTAGATCTATATCAGGACGATCCTTGAGGATATCTTCACGCAATAATCTGCAAACAAAACCTTTTAAGTCCTCCACCTCTGTCCCTTCGGGAATTTTTAGGATCCTCAGGTTATTCCTGCGAGATTGAGTTTCCAGCCTCTCCAAATCCATAGCTAGCGATCTATTCTGGGCCTTCAAAGCTTTTATTACTTTAGAATTGGTATTTGAGGACTCTGAGAGTGTAGAAACCTTTCCTTCCAGTGCGCTAGTTCTAGTATTAATACCGTCAATTTTTGCCTCTAATAGGTCAAATCTATCATGCAGACGCTGTTGATTTTTTTCAGAAGTCTCAAATCTACCTAGTAGATCCCCTCTAAAGGACTGTAGTAGGAATCCAAGACTTTTATCTGAAGAGTCGCTACCTCCGCAAGCTCCTTCTTCCTCTGTATGGAGAGGTTGGAGTTCAACCTCCTGCGTAATGTATTCTGGCAGCTCACTCCCATGGCTTATTTCTTGATTAGCAGTCTTTGAGAAACTAACTGAAGGTTGGGCAATTGCTTCACTTGCCTTAGTAGCCGAGACTTCTTCAACTGCTATCGCTGGAGTGTTAGCTGATTCCAGAGCCCCAAATTTATTACTCAGGGGAAAGGAGGCTAAAAGAGGGGAAACTGCTACCTGAGTCGGACTTTTTAAACTTGGCTCCCCTCCACCACCTCTATCCATACCGGCGCTGTCTGTTTTAGAAGACAGTGTATGCTCCATTATCTTAAAGTAACTCTTAAGTGACGGAGTACTTTTAAACGAATTAGATTTAGAATGTTTTGAGCCTTTAGCCTTACCCCTCTTCGCTCCCCCTTTTCTACTCTGTCTACCTGGTGAAATTGGCTCCGGACCCTTACTAGTAGCTTCGGCCAAATCTGCAGTATTTAGTACCCCCTTTATCTTAAGCTCCTTTCGTGAGCGAAGCTGATATCTATTTTTAATGGCACTTTTCTGCTCGGCACTAACTACTCCCACTTTGGAACATTGTTCAGGTGCTCTAGCTGTAAGGAGCCCTTTCGTTGTGTCTTCCTTCCTAGAGGGGCTTATGTTTCCCAAGTTAATTAGCTGTGTAGCAGGAATCCTCCTATCTGCATCCATACAAACTGTGGAGTTCCAACAAGATGCAAACACTGGAAAATGAGGGTAGTTCTCGCGGCTTGCAATCCCTGTTAACCGATACCATAGAGCAGCTTTCTTATGAGGGCCGATGATATTACAGCTTACCCAGGGTTTTATACTGACTGCGATCTGCTCTGCCTGGGATCGTACATTGCAGCCACAGTGCCCGTTCACAAAACGCTGAGGACCCACTCCAAGTGCTAACGGTAGCGCCTCACCATAGACACGAAACAACTGACCGGTAGCCGACTCCCTGGCGTACCGCCGTTCGTGAGTCGCGCCGTGTTGCTCTCTCATCCGACCTACCAAGTGGTCCGCGTAGGTCCTAGTGCCTTCTCCTTACTTCCGTCTCCCTGTTCGGCGTTTGCTTCCGCTGTCACTCTCGTTCCGTGGACGCGGGGGAAAAAGGTGAGAGAAACTGAGTTGCCGTACCCCGAAAGGACGATGACAAAATACGACTTCTCACTCACCTACTCAACCAACATGTTCCGTTTATAGTCCAGCTTGGAAAAACGAACGAAGAGAAGAGAAGAGACCCATAGTAACTTTCAACTAGGGCATCAGGGACGGAACCTCGCAGCAGCCGCTAGCCTGCCGCCGCCATGTTCCCCAGGCTCCTCCTTTTTTTTTTTTTTTGGTTAACTTCTGCTTCACTTTTATTTCCTGGGTCCTTATTAGTTGGCCCTTCTGATACAACGTTCCATGTTTAGCTTGGGAGCACTGGCCAACTACAGTTTCCTTACTCTTGTAAATGTTTATGTGTGCTTTTGGGGACTACATGTTTTATTTCCTGTTGTGTTATTGTGTGGTGTGAGTGCCACGGACGCCACGATTAATGTTTTAGCATGGCACCCACTTTCATGTTTTTTTAAATTACCATGGCGTCCACTACATGGGCTGCCTTACTGTGTGGTGTGAGTGCCATGAGCTCGAAGTTTCATGTTTTAGCACGGCGCCTGCTTTCATGTTTTTAGGTCTCTCCTGAGCCAGCGCATGCGTTGTTCTGGCGAAACATTTAGTGAGTGGGCTTTCAAAAGTCCTTCCACAGCTTTTGGGGTGGCATAGAGCGTGCGGTTACGCGCACAATGACGAGCAGAGGCGCCATCTGGCTTTCCTCTCTCATGATGGTGCGTGCACATCGCTCGTGATCACTTTCACTTTTGCCTTCGTGCGCGTGCCTGCTTTCACTTTTGCCATCTCGCGTGCGCCCAACACTCGCGTGCTATTTTAAAATGTTCTGCTCACATGCCACAAATGCTTACTAATCCACTGTCCTTTGTATGTTCACTACCAGGCACACTTTCAGTATGACAGGCACAGCTCAGAGGTGCTCAACACTACAGAAGTATGTTAAGCATACGTGTTATACCATTACCATTTAGTTACACATAGAGATATCAGTTGTTTCTAAAGGAGTACTCCTGCATATTTCTTTCTCACTCTGCTGTGACATCATAGTGAACAGAATGTAACTTGGCTGTATACAGAGATGTCATTTCTGTCATAAAGTGCCACCTTCTTTTTAATATTGTAAGCCATTCACCACAACACTGGCGGCCGGTACCTACAAACGAGCTGAAGGAATCCCTCTCCAGCCACAACCATGCACCAGAGTGCAGAACTCGTAAGAGCGTTTCTTGTCTGATCTGGTCCTAACATGTGATATACTCCGCTGTGTCCACTTGGATACTTGAACTGGCAAAGGCAATAGGTTTGGTTTTACCACACTAGGACAATTTCTTCAATCTCTTTGTGCATCCTACCTCTTTTTTGTGCCTCGGCCTACAGGAGAGAGAGATAGCAGGCATTCCAGCACAAGCATACAACGGGATCTAGTTTCTCAATTACATCCACTCTCACCTTTTCTAAGAAGTCCACAGGTACAGACAGAGTAAGTTAACTTACCGGCAACCACTTCCATGCTCACAACCCACCCCTTCACTTCTCAAACCCGCCACTGAGTTTGTGTCTAAAAAACTTACTAATCGCGTTCCAATTGACACCCCTTGGGCACTGTACAAATGAACCACATAGCTATACAAATTAACTTCATAGGGGCACTGCTGTTTTGCCCCGGGGATACCTTTGAAAGATATAATATGGACGCTAATTTCATTGTTTCTTAACAACCACATCTTTCCTCGTTTAAGGCACGCCCGCACCCCAAGTTCTCAATAAAACTTCTTTGATAGTTCTACCAGCTACGCTCTCAATTTATTTGATTTAATGTGTAGTTTCATATAGTACGATCTCGACCCGTATTGGATCGCTTTACATGAGCACCAATTAAGTTACGCAAAGACACATTTATTTTGTACTAGGCACGAGGAGATTACTTGATTTGCCCAGAATCACAGGATTCTGTAGTTGAGTCGACGCCGAGGCTCAAACCTAATTTCCCCACCTCCAAAGTCGGTAGCTCTGTCCACAGCCTGCGTTATTTAGGCAGTTCTTTATGAGTGACAAAATCCTCGCTGTAAGAAACGTCTAGAGTAACAATTTAGCACCGTGAACGTGCTCATATCTAGCTCCATGCTTAGAATCACTAGTTTTGCAGCTATTATTGCCCAATATCTTTTCAGAACCTGCGGCTTTAATTACTCTGGATTTTCTTTTCTGTTTGCTCACCAGCCAATAAAAACACGAACAGCAATACCTAGTAGGAATGTGTAACAATAACAAACCACAAAACATGCGATGCAAAATGTCTACACACAACACTAGTAAGATATAAAATGCTTCTGTCGTAGTCTCTTCCTCTATCTTTGCTGCTCACAGCAGCTGATAAGCCCCTTTATCTTTATGTATAATATTTCATCTGTTAATGTGTATTTTCTTATTTTTATTGACATAGCTAACTTTCGCCCATTATGCTTGCAGGGCTTCTCCCTATCGGCTTAAAGCCGGCTCACTCAATCACATCACAGTCCAGTTCGGGTTGTAATGTCAACCTAGTGGTGTTCCCCTCAGCACCCCCAGGCTGTTATTAAGTTTTGGTTTGACCCAAAGTCACATGACCACAGGAGTTTAATAAAAGGAGCGGAGCAGCCCAATCGTTTGTTCTGCACCAGCTACGATCCTTGGTGTCTGTCTGAGTCATTGCGCACTGGCGCAGGCCTGGACACGCAGCATCCCCTTGAAGCCAATGATCCCCCTCAGCTGTTTTCTGTGACCCCAGCCGCGTCAGCAAGGTTTCGCCCTCTCTCAGCCCCTGTCTCTGGACCTTAGTTGGAGCAGCCTACCACACGGCGCCAGCTTTCTGTACTGTGTACACCACTGGAAAGGCGGGATTTTTACTTTCTGGGTCTGCTTACCATTCTCCAAAATCCCGTCACAGGTCGACTGGACCTTTTTACCTGTCATAGAGTGAATTAGGCAACCTAT
This sequence comes from Lissotriton helveticus, assembly GCF_964261635.1. Taxonomy (NCBI): domain Eukaryota; kingdom Metazoa; phylum Chordata; class Amphibia; order Caudata; family Salamandridae; genus Lissotriton; species Lissotriton helveticus. Next base: position 1,597,773,605 of record NC_136068.1, on the reverse strand, counting down.
TTACCAATAATCGATACTTGCAACAATTCCCAATTACCTTTCCCAAAGGACCACTGACTAAGAAATGAAATGAAATGAAAAATTACATTTCTATAGCGCATAGCTACCCGGAGGCCTCGCAGCGCTTTAGACTGATTACTGTGTCGGGCCTACGGGTAGTTAGTACGCTTTTGCAAACAGGTGGGTCTTTAAGGCCTTCCTGAAGGACTGTAAATTACTGTCCTCTCTCAAGGTCAAAGGCAGAGAGTTCCAGAGCCTTGCCGCTGTATGGCTGAAAGAGCGGCCGCCCCACCTGGCCCTCTTAACTCTGGACGAAGTTGCCAGATGCAGTGTTCCAGAGCGAAGGGCTCTGGAAGGGGTGTAGGGTGACACTAGAGAATGCAGAATAGCCGGGCCTGTTCGATGGAGAGATTTGTGCAGAATGCACATGGCTTTAAACTGTGCTCGAGCAGCCACCGGGAGCCAGTGGAGGTCTTTTAGCGCCTTCCTGGCAGATTGCCAGCGAGGGATGTTGAACAGCAATCGTGCGGCACAGTTTTGGGTGACCTGGAGCCTGTTGACCACTGCCGCAGGGGCTCCCAGATATAACACATTTCCATAGTCAAAGCGAGAGAGTACAAGGGCCTGCACCATGACCCTCCTCGCCTGGATTGGGAGCAAAGGGAGCACTTTGCGGAGCATTTTCATCAGCCCGACGCAGGTGGAGGCAGTTTTACTGGCTTGAGCTGAAAAGTCCAGTGCTTTGTCGAGCCAAATTCCCAGGCTTTTTATCAGGGGCTTAGGGGAGGGGGGGACACCGAGACATGGGGGCCAGATGGAAATTAAGTTGGTCAGAGGAGAATTGCCCAGAAGCATGATCTCTGTTTTTTCCCCATTGAGCTTAAGGTGGGAAGATTGCATCCACTTAGCAACAGCCTCTAGACAAGGGCCCAAGCTGTTAGAATCAAGTTTAAAGATTTATTACAGAAATGAAAACAGCTGAAGATATAGACACCTCAACACGAGGTTCAAAAGATAAACGGGCACTAATACAAACATATTCCTACGGAAAAGTCTTAGGCGGCTTATGAATAATACGAGAATCAGTTCCAGAACCATCAGGCTAACAAAGATTGCTGTAACTTGAATTCTAGTATGCATTGGAAAGAAAAATCAAGTTAATCTGTCCCTACACTATACTAAGTGACATCCCTACTCAACAATAGCCCAACCTAACCAAAAGGTGTCAGCCGTGGTGACTTCCCAAAGAAGTTCACCCACTCCTCTCTTAGACTAGAGTTTCTCTTCCACGCTAAGCTCCTTGCCCAACACGACCGCTCTCTCTAGCTCCTCAGCCCATCTGCTCTGCCTCCACCCTCGGGGTGCTGTCCCTAATACGAAACCCCACAATGCGAGCGACACACCTTCAGGTACGCCCCTCTAGAAGGTGTTGATTTCCAGAATTTTCCAGTATGGCACCTCTCCATCTTTGTCCGTTAAAATGTCCTTGGATCCCAGACTCTCAGTCGCTTCAAGTTGAATTCCTCGGCTACTCCTCCATGTCTGAGTCTAGCATTTCTAACTCTCATACACAATGGGCCCTTCTACTCTACTGTCTGCTTGGTGATGCACCTGCAAAGAAATACATGAATTCGGCTCACATTCTATAAATGTTGTAATATTTTCTAAAGGCATCTTCTTTTACCAAACATTTCTACAGTTAAACGCTAAGCAAGACATTTTGGATCAGGCCTGCACAATTTCTATGAACTAGGCCTCTGCTTGGTTATAGACCCAGCGTTTACATGAACAATTCTCTCTAATTCTCTAGGCCTCTTAACCTTAAGCAAATGCATTTTCTACTTTAAACTAATTATTAAAACAAAAGATACGGCTATATATTTCAGTTAAGCAACCCTAACTGCATGATGTTGCTCGTAAACATTTCTCTTCAGTGAAACAATTTTCCATTGCAACGACAATTCTATGTTAAACAGCAATAGTGGGTTTTCAAACCAAATACATTAATTCTCAACCCTACATTGCATCTAAAACGTGATTAAAAGTCCTCTATACATGCAGGTGCTAACTACTTATACATATAATGCACCCCTACAAATTTCACTTAAATGGCGCTCTCTCAGTTCCCCCCTTTGATGACCCGTGTCATCACCACCCTTACACCATCCTCAGGGTAAGAACCGATCTAAACGATGCTTGTGGCCATTTTCCCTCGCTTGAGCATCTCCAACGCAATCAAGCTACGATATTGACTGTCTTGGAGCCTCTCCATTCGCATCTCTTGCACTCTCATTGATCTCGCCAATCTAGTGGACTTGTACCGCTTGTACAATCTCACTAAACCCCACAATCCAATCACACACGCCACTGCTATGATGAGGGGTTTCAGTACAAACCCAAGGAAACCCTTCCCTAAATTTGCAAACCAGTTTCCAACTTTCCCAAATCCCTTGTCAACCGTCTCCCACGTATTCTCTTGAGTCAAATCCTCTATTTCATAATGGATTGCCGTAATGTTGCTTATATAAGTCTCCAGATCCTTAGAGTTGTCTGGGATATAAGTGCAACATTCCTGAACCTTCAATCGTTTACAGACTCCTCCCTCTTTCGCTAGGATGACGTCTAGCGCAAGACGGGTCTGCAAAACCATTGTCCTGATCGACAACATCTCACCCTCAACCAACACTAATGACTTAGCTGTGTTCATTGACAATTCGTCCACCACAGTCGCCAATCGCCGTATCTTTATGTCATTCAAAATGACTCCCAACATAGGTATCGCTGCTCCAAACACATCTCCCACAATTGCTCCAGCACTTTCCCCTCGCTTCACCCTCTTTGGCTGCCCTCCCTCCAAAAGAGCAAAATCCTCAGTGTGATAAATCTTGGGAAAAATAATGGCTAGATAGCATGTTCCATACCACTTCTCAGGCAATCTCACATACGCATTCTTTCCGCAGATGAAATACACAGTAGGGATCACCTGTACCACGCTCTTCAAGAAATCTTTCGTGTAATATTCCAATGTGAAGGTGTGTTCACAAGTAGTATGACCCACATACACATTTTCATAATACGTCTGTGGTCGGTGAAGGCACAACTTCCCTTTCTGCACTTCATCTAGAGCTATTGGACCATAACTCCCTCTTGATCTATGCTGCTTCTCTTCTTCGGTCCAGTCTACCTTGCCTTGTCCTGAATCTCTCAGTCGCTTTTGCCTCGTGTACCTATCTTCCACTTGCTCAATGAACTTCTTCTCTGTCTCTGATAGTAAGCAGGTCAAATTGTGTCGTGTGCATACGGGGTGTCTAATTCTTGTGTAGGAATGAAGAAATATCCAAGCCTGTCCTCTGACTTATAATAATCCACTTATTCAAGTGCTTATAAGCAGGGACTTCCGGTAACACAGCATCATAATTCTAAAAGAAATATTCAAAATGGTTTCGCCCATAAAATATGCTAAGCAGCAAACTACATGAAATTCCATATGTCAATGGAAGGTGATGGTATCTAATACCCTCGTCTACTGAAGCTGGCAATTGCATACACACATAACAGTCTTTCGCATCCATTGCATCAATGTACTCATATAACAACTTTGCATACCCATTCTGTCCAAAATTTCCTTTAGACAGATCTGTATGTAGCCTACGACTTTCTGCAGCCAGCAAAGCTTTCTCTCTTCTTGCTCTGTCTTCCTTCTGACTAGGGGTGATAGGTGTCGGTGTCCCCTCAGCCTTTACTACCTGTTCGTGTGGTGCAAAATAGGAAACTAAAACTACTATAGCTATAAGGAGTATCACTCCTCCTAAAAGAGTGCCTACTATGCACTTAGCTCTACGATTCGGGTTTCCAGGCGCCATGGTCTCAGCACAAAGTAGTTCGTTCTCGGAAAGCACCCAAAGTCTGTTTCTTTGTTATTTGAGTCCCACGAACCACCTCGGAAAGCAGAAATCCCCGTTTCAGTTCTTCTTTTGCTTCAACAACAGGCAGCCTTAACCCTTCTCCGTCCTCTGTGGAAAGTCCCTAAATTTGTTCTTCTTCCACTCGGCTCTAGGTTAAGTTAAACAGCCATTTACAAAGTCCTTTCAAACAAAGTCTTTTCAAAGTCTTTACGAGTCTTTAATAATCTATGATCACACTTGCTCCGATTGCCTGTAACACATAGTCCAACAGTTCCATGCGGAGCACAACTGCGTCATAAGATGGTATTTCCAGACCAAATGTAGGAAAAATCAGTCTATCCAGGAGTAAATCACGTATCTTGCTTAGGAGAGGGGGATTAGGAATTGTGAGTGTCAGTACGCCTTCAATTTCAATTCCAGGTACCAACAGTATCACTTCCAACTTAACGTTTGGGATCGTACTGGTCACAGCCACTGACCTCACCCTCCCGGACCTCAGTACACCTGGCATTTGTAAAAGGGTAGGTCCACTCAGGAGTGGCGTATCTTCGGCAAGGTACTCTCACCCTCCTTGACCTTCTCGGACCCCTTTGCTCTGATTCTTGTTCTTCCTCCTCCGGATCTGATTCTTCAGACACAGGAGCAAGATCTCTTTCGGAAGCCAATCTCACATTCATTCGCCTCCGTCTCTCGAGCCAATGAGCCTCTGCACTTCTTGCTCTTCTGCTTCTCGTTTGCACACCCTGTTCGTGCCCACTGTCAGCCTCTTCTGCGCTCTGATCACCTTCGACGCCACTTCCCCTTTCTGAGGCAGACTCAGTGTCACTGTTGTCGTGGTCACTTTCCGCTCGATCGGGGGAGTCCCCAACTTCCACCGGCACCCCCACAGCTTGACTCGACCCCTCTTGTGGATCTTCTTCCTCATCAGAATTTCTCTCTTCTAGAGGAGCTGTTCCTTCCAGGGGTGCTGGGACTCGGCGGGTGTGAGAAGCATGGATCCAGTTTGGCAATCCACCACACTTCACTGCGGTGGTTGTTACCAGGATAACTTGGAAAGGTCCTCTCCAGCGCACATCCAGGCAGCTCTTCCGAACGTGCTTCCGCACCAGGACCCAGTCACCAGGGCACAGGTCGTGACAAAGGTCGCTAGAAGCCGGGACTTCAGCAGCCTGCACCTGAAGAGACACAGAACGGATGACATCAGAAAGTCCCCTGCAGTAATCAAGAATCAGATCATCTGTGATATTCAGCAAGGCAGTTGTAGGAATAGATGGCAGTCTCATAGCCCTCCCCATCAGCACTTCATGAGGTGAGAGCCCTGTCCTCCTGTCTGGGGTACTACGCATACTCATTAGTACCAACGGCAATGCATCGGGCCACTTCAGGGATGTGGATGAGCACACTTTTGCCATTCGGGCCTTGAGAGTTCCGTTTATTTGCTCCACTCTGCCAGAAGCCTCTGGGCAGTAGCTACAATGCAGTCTTTGATCAATGTTCAGTGCAGAGCAGAGCATCTTCACAACTTCGCTATTGAAGTGCTTTCCTCTGTCTGATTCCAAAGAGGTCGGAACCCCGAATCGTGGCACTAGCTCCCTCAACAATAGTTTTGCTACTGTGAGTGTATCGCACCTATGAGTGGGATATGCCTCAACCCATCTAGAGAACACACACACAATCACCAAGACATACCTGAGGCGGTTGCACCTCGGCATCTCAATGAAATCCAGTTGCATCCTATAGAAAGGTCCGCCGGACCTCCCAATGTGACTCAATGTAACTGGTGTTCTTTTCCCAACATTCATCTGTTGACATTTTACACATCTCTGACACACTGCTTCCGCAGCCTGTCTAAATTTCGGATTGTACCACGTCTGCCTAAACACACGCATCATCGCATCTCTTCCCAGATGCAAAGGACCATGTATCTGTCGTGCCATTGCACTCACCAGCTCATTCGGCAACACAGCTCTTCCATCAGCCGAAACCCACATGTCCAAATCTCCTTTGACACAACCGGCCGATTCCCACACCCTTCTTTCATAATCTGACGCCTGTCCTTGCATGTCTCTCAACTCTTCCCATGTGTCTGCCACCTCAAGCATCATGCTTAGTTCGGTTCTTTCCTTTGGTCCCTCAATCGTTTGTTCTGTAAAGGAGTATCCCTGCTCCGCACAGTATCGTGCAACTTCATCAGCATAGCGATTCCCCATTGTCACAAAATCCGTACCGTTGGTGTGGGCCGTGCATTTTACCACGGCTATCTCTGCAGGACCTTGCAAGGCCTCCAGCAATAACCTGATAAATTCGCCATTCCTGATTGGGGAGCCCGATGATGTCATATAACCCCTTTGAGACCACAATTGCCCGAAGTCATGAACCACCCCAAATCCATATTGACTGTCAGTGAATATGGTGATCCGAATCCCGTTGGCTGCCAAACAGGCACGCGTCAACGCAATTATCTCAGCCACCTGCGCGGAGTGTACTCCTTCCAGGCAGGCTGCTTCAATGATTCCAGAGATTGTACAGACAGCAAACGCTGCTCTCAACTGACCAGTATTGTCCCTTACACATGACCCATCCACAAAGTAAATTTCATCAGGGTCCGCCAATGGCTCATCAACAATATCCGGTCTAGGTTTGGTGCATAGTTAAGTCACATCAAGGCAATCATGGTCTTCCCTATCATCTTCTATATCATTTGGTAATGGCAACAAGGTAGCAGGATTCAAGACAGAGCACCTCCTGAGAGTCACATTCTCCGCAGCAAGTATAACGTGCTCGTAGCGTGTGAGCCTATTGTTAGTCAGGTGCTGCGTCTTGGTCCTGGTCATCAACAACTCCACAGAGTGAGGTACATGCACAGTCAGTGGATATCCCATTACAATACTTTCACATCTTTCAATGCTGACACCTGTTGCAGCAACGGATTTGAGACATCCGGGCAACGCTGCGGCTACTGGATCTAAGGTAGCCGAGAAGTATGCAACTGGTCTACGGACTCCTCCATGATCTTGCACTAAGACTGCCAATGCACACCCCTCTCTCTCACAGCAGAACAATGCAAATGATTTGGTGTGATCGGGCATTCCCAGAGCCGGAGCGCGACACAGGTCCTCTCTCAGCTCGAGAAAAGCCATCATACAATCTGTGTCCCATGGTACTGGATCACTTACATCCTTGTGCGTCAGTTTCTGCAATGGTTTCGCCTTCAGGGAAAAGTTAGCAATCCACTGTCGGCAATAGCCAACCATGCCTAGGAACATCCTAACCTCTCTTTGAGTCGAGGGCACCGTCATTCTCATGATCGCCTCAATCCTGTCAGGCGACACTTTTCTCTTTCCCTTTTCTATTCTGTGACCCAGATACTGCACTTCAGGCAGGCAGTACTGTAACTTGTTTGGGGATACCTTGTGTCCATTTTCTGGCAAATGGTTCAGCAAGGCAATGGTGTCAATCCTGCAAGCATCTTCGGTGTGTGACGCAACAAGGAGGTCGTCTAAATACTGTACGAGAACGGAGTTCTGCGGCAGTACCAGACTCTCAAGATTCCTTTTCAGCAACTGATTAAAAATCGATGGGCTCTCTGTATACCCTTGAGGGATACGACACCATGTTAGGACGCGACTCTCTATTTTGAACGCAAAAAGAAATTGGCTCTCCTCGTGCAATGGGATTGAAAAGAAGGCCTGACACAAATCAATCACAGAAAACCATTCAGCTTGGAACGGAATCTGAAACAGTATCACTGATGGATTCGGTACCACTGGACAGCATGGAACAACTATGTTGTTTACCTTTCGTAAATCCTGCACAATCCTGAACTTCCCACTTGGCTTCTGCAACCCCATGATCGGAGAATTGCATGGACTGCCCATGACTTCCTTCAGAATTCCCTGCCTAATCATGGACTCAATCACGGGTTTTATACCAGCAATTGTTTCCGGGGTCAACTTGTACTGGGGTGTTCTCGGGAATTCAGCATTCGGTCTTACTTGAATTCTGATGGGCTCTACTCCTTTGATCAATCCGATCTCTTCCCCTGTAAAGTCCCACACTTCTGGTGCGACCGAGTCCCTCAAATCCCAAGGGAGTTCTTCCACAGTCAAAGCAGGGTACAATTCAATGCACACATGCGTATTTGCAACCTTAAAGTCGGCATCGTCATCGTTTGTCTGTAACTCTACTCCCTTTGGGGTACAATAGATGGTGCAATTGAGTTTACATAAAAGATCTCTTCCTAACAGGCACACGGACTGGAATCACACACTACAAACTGATGTCTGTCTCTGAAACTTCCGATCTTTACTGGGACTGGCTCAGTCAGGGGGTTTGTCATTCTTCTGTTGGCTACTCCTACAACTTGTATGGTCTGTCCGGAAAGGGGTAAATTGGGGACTACCGCAGACCGCACAGTGGAGCGAGAAGCACCAGTATCAACCAAAAAGGTGGCGGGATGTCCATCTACATCTGCCTCCACAAATGGTCCTCTCTGATCTACCTCCAGCACTGCTCCAAGAGTACAGCCCTCCACCCCATCCAGGTACCGTCCTGTCACTGGGTCAAAGTAATAGCACTCGTCCCCTTCGACTATGAAAGGCATCTGCTTGTATACCTTGTTCCCTGCTGAAATCTTCGGTGGCTGGGGAACCGGAGCCTTAGGGGCTGAAGTCCCCCCTTTTGTCATCTGGAATTTTGTCACTGTTACTTTCCGTACCGGAGGGGCTTGGACTTCCTCCTCCTCCTCTTCCTCCTGTACCAGATTGTCAGGGTTATGGGGACACTCGCGTCTCCAATGCCCGACCTCATGACATTGATGACACTTGGTCGTCTTTTTCAGGGTCGCTATATCTATCCTTGGTCTCGGACCTTCCTCGTTGTCCCTTTTCTGTCCCCCTGATTTCCTCCCCAACGTGCCATTGCCTGACTGACCCTGTCCTCCTGATTGCATCTGTACTAACATCAGTTTATCCTTAAGCTTCCTTGTCTTTGAGTCTATTTCATCACTGCAATACCTCGCGTACCTCAAGATCTCGTCCAGAGGCTTGTTCTGCCAACAAATTAAATGTTGCTGTATCATGAGACAGATATCAGGCCTTAGTCCCAGGACAAACTTGGATACAAACTGTCCCATGTCCTTTGGATCCATCACATCTAATCCACTGTACTGTTTGTAAATCTGCAATAGCCTCTCATAATATTCATGCACTGTCTCCTTTGGTTCCTGCCTAGTCCGGTCTATTTTCACCCAGTCTATGTCCTGTGGTGGTACTTTAGTCTTTAGCCACGTGATCGCTTGTTCATACTTTGCCATCACCCTGGGTGACGGTCCATTTGTGGCAGCATCTCGTTCTGGCTCCGCTGTGGGCCATTCAACACTAACCTTACATGCTATCCACAAATCACCTGGAACCACAATGTCAAACAGCGTGTTCAAATCAATCCACAGCACCTTTGAGATTTTAACAAACCTCTCTACCTGTTTGTACCATTCTACTGGACTCTCACGCAACTTTGGAAATGTGTTCGTAAAGGCAGCCAGGTCTCCCCTACTCCAGGGTACATGTACATATCCCCCATGAGCCACCTCCCGCAAGGGGTACGCTTCTGTATGCATCAACCCTCCTCCCGGGGGTGTCTCAATAACACTTTGTCTAACACTCTTTTTCTTTGACCACCTTTCCTCCCATTTCTCCAACTGGGACCACGTTCGGATTCCCACAATCAGTTCCCTAATGTGAGTTTTTAATCCGATCACCCTCTTTTCTTCTAGATCTTGATCTGAGTACTGTAACCGGTGGCCACCCTGCAGTGCTTTTGTTTTCATCAGATCTACAGTATACTTATTCATTAATTCAGAGAGTTTCTCATGAGCTGTCCTAGCCCTCCGTGGAACATCCTTCGCCACAAACAATAGCTCGTCTGGTTCGTAGAGTTCGATCCTTTCTAGTGGCAATGTACCTTCCACTATCTCCTCTACTTCTGATTTTAGTCTCAGCACATCTATCCTTCTTGCTTTTATCGCAGCCCTCAATGTACCTTGGCTAGTAGTTCCATTAGAGTCCCTCCCGCCACAGTCCTTACTCTCTCGTCTGTTCTCTTCAGGTGTGTTAGGGGGAACCCTCCTGTTCTCCCATTCCTCGCGGTCCCACTCCTGTCTCCTGTCGCCAGAGGTGTGGTGGGATGCCCCCCTATTCCCCACCCCTTCGTGTTCCCATTCCTGCCTACTTTCACTAGGCACGCAGTGAGACCCCATCCTACTCTCCTGATTTCCAGACCCAGAATCATACATTGATGCTCTGAGTGTCCACAATTGTCTCCCAAGTTCTCAAATCTGGCCTTAATTCCCTCATCGACCTCGGCCTCGGTCCCCTCAGATCCATTGGTCCCCTCCAACCCCCCTGCTCTTCAGAGGAGTCTGCCGATGCTGCCAAAGGAGTGCTTCTTTCTACAGGCCTTGGCAACTGCCTCCATCCATCCGCCACATTACCCCTGTCTTCACTGACACTTCTCTCACTCTCTCTTGGTGGTGGATCCTCACCTCGGCTCTGTTCGGGATTGTACACCGATACTATGGGACCTATGGTAACAGGTACTGTAAGAGCATCTGGCAGTTTCTGAGAGTTGACACCCTCTTCTACCCGAACTTTTTGTACCGTAAAATCTCCCCACTACTCTCGTCACTGGGGAAGGTAGAGGTGCCTTTTCTCCCTCCGCTGGGCCAAACTTGTCCCCTGAGGTACTCAAACCACTCACCATTTGAACCCCACCATCCCCGTCAGAGACTTCCCAGTTCTTCGCTGACGTTGGCGTTCCCTCCAACTCAGGATTGTATGGAGGTGGTCTCTCTGACAACAGCCTCTCTATCAGGCTGTCGTCTGTCTCACTGTCCTCATCCTCCGTACTTTTCCACCGTGCATCCCCTGTATTTTCCAGCAACGGGTACAACCTATCCCCTTCAATGGTCTGTACCCTCCATCTCTTGGCCATGGCATCCCATCTCGCATCTTGGACCGCCCTAACTGATCGTTTCACTCTTTCTTGTCTCCTATCTTTGTTCTTTTCATGGGCTGCCCTGATCCACGCATTTAACGCTTCAAACTGGGTTGGTCTGGGCAAAGGTCGCAACGCAGCCATAATCGCTTTCAGCTGATACAACACCTCTAATCTAAAGGTTCCATATTTAGGGAATGTCAATTCTTCCTTTCCGTCTGTCATCTTACACCAATTATCAAGCCACAATATGGTATGTAGCCCAACGTTCGTTGCCATATAATAAGCTGGAGTATCCTCGGGTGGAGCCTCCTCCCCACCCCGAGGTTCTATCCTGTTTTCCCCCTTGAAACATTTCCGCAACACTTTAAAACATTTCATGATGAAAATCACAACGTTTCCTTGTTCTACAGCGCTCGTTTACTTCCTGATGACAATCTGCCAATCTCAGCGCGGCTTCACACTAACCGCCCTATCCCAGCGCGGCTCCACGCTAGCCGACCAATCCCAGCGTGGCTCTTTCTGACGTCACTCGCCTCCGTTTCGCAGCAGTTCCCCTCCTCTCTCCGTTCGTTTCGCGGTCTCCCATGCGTCCCAATCATACACTGGAAATGATCACTTCCGACCAAGCAACCACTTCCTCTACTGTACGTCCACAGTCTGACTGTAATTGTCACCTGAACTGGCAACTGTCTGTCCGCTAACGGCTAGACAATCGCCTCAACTGATAGGTTACAAACTCACGGCAACTTCCGACCAGCGTCCGTTACCCACGCACTCACACATTCGTTCCCCCTATCTCGGTCCTGCGGGCGATCAATGGTACCTCATGACCTCCTTTACAATGGTTGACAATTACTATGGGTGTTCGATACACCCGGACCACTTAAACTCCTCTTGAGCTTAAGATTTTCTCCGGTTGCGCGCACTCACAACCTGACTTCCTTTCACACTACAGGCATTCAACTCCGCAAGACAACACAACACAACAACACAACATAACCGCAATCTAACAACGCATGACCCTTTTCATACTCACTCTCCTCCGACATGCTGCTTTCTGCCGCACTGTCACTCTCCGTCAGTTTCCGTGGAACGCCATCCTCCGTCCGCGATTCTCTGGACATTCATCCTTGATTCTCTATGGGCCTCGGGGAAAACTCAACCTGCTTCTAGATTACCCTCACTCCAGAAGATAAACCATCCTACTCTGCTATCAACTGGAAAGGCGGGATTTTTACTTTCTGGGTCTGCTTACCATTCTCCAAAATCCCGTCACAGGTCGACTGGACCTTTTTACCTGTCATAGAGTGAATTAGGCAACCTATTTACCAATAATCGATACTTGCAACAATTCCCAATTACCTTTCCCAAAGGACCACTGACTAAGAATCAAGTTTAAAGATTTATTACAGAAATGAAAACAGCTGAAGATTTAGACACCTCAACACGAGGTTCAAAAGATAAACGGGCACTAATACAAACATAATCCTACGGAAAAGTCTTAGGCGGCTTATGAATAATACGAGAATCAGTTCCAGAACCATCAGGCTAACAAAGATTGCTGTAACTTGAATTCTAGTATGCATTGGAAAGAAAAATCAAGTTAATCTGTCCCTACACTATACTAAGTGACATCCCTACTCAACAATAGCCCAACCTAACCAAAAGGTGTCAGCCGTGGTGACTTCCCAAAGAAGTTCACCCACTCCTCTCTTAGACTAGAGTTTCTCTTCCACGCTTAGCTCCTTGCCCAACACGACCGCTGTCTCTAGCTCCTCAGCCCATCTGCTCTGCCTCCACCCTCGGGGTGCTGTCCCTAATACGAAACCCCACAATGCGAGCGACACGCCTTCAGGTACGCCCCTCTAGAAGGTGTTGATTTCCAGAATTTTCCAGTATGGCACCTCTCCATCTTTGTCCGTTAAAACGTCCTTGGATCCCAGACTCTCAGTCGCTTCAAGTTGCTTCTTTGAATTCCTCGGCTACTCCTCCATGTCTGAGTCTAGCATTTCTAACTCTCATACACAATGGGCCCTTCTACTCTACTGTCTGCTTGGTGATGCACCTGCAAAGAAATACATGAATTCGGCTCACATTCTATAAATGTTGCAATATTTTCTAAAGGCATCTTCTTTTACCAAACATTTCTACAGTTAAACGCTAAGCAAGACATTTTCGATCAGGCCTGCACAATTTCTATGAACTAGGCCTCTGCTTGGTTATAGACCCAGCGTTTACATGAACAATTCTCTCTAATTCTCTAGGCCTCTTAACCTTAAGCAAATGCATTTTCTACTTTAAACTAATTATTAAAACAAAAGATACGGCTATATATTTCAGTTAAACAACCCTAACTGCATGATGTTGCTCGTAATCATTTCCCTTCAGTGAAACAATTTTCCATTGCAACGACAATTCTATGTTAAACAGCAATAGTGGGTTTTCAAACCAAATACATTAATTCTCAACCCTACATTGCATCTAAAACGTGATTAAAAGTCCTCTATACATGCGGGTGCTAACTACTTATACATATAATGCACCCCTACAAATTTCACTTAAATGGCGCTCTCTCACCACACACATGCACACAGTTGGCCCACACCTCCCCCATTCTTTCGCTCTCACTCCCAACAAAAGAGGGCGCCAGGGATCTTCATACCTGCCAAGCAGCAGCCACTGCCCTGCTACGTCACACTAAAAAAACAAGCATTGACATAGCTAATAGGTCTCACCTTTGGGACCTTATAAGTGCTTAGCCATGCAACAGTTGATGTTGTTGCACCAAGGATATTGTGCTGCATAACTAAATACTTATAAGGTCCCAATTGCGAGACCTATTGGCTATGCCAATGCTTGTTTTAATTACCATGGTGCTTGCTTCATGTGGTGCCAATTGCACAAGTTTTATGTACAGGGGTGCCACTCTTTGTTTCAGCACCGCACTCGCTTTCATGTTCATAACACCTGCATGAAATGAAATGAAATGATTATGCACTTGTATAGCGCACGACTACCCGTAGGCATCTCGGCGCTTGTACGAATACCGCCGAGGAACCCTTCCTGGCCTTTCCCTGTGAGGAGCCCACTCCTGTGCACCCCCAAGGTGAAGTCAGGCATCCTCAGCGTTGTTGGGGCCGTTGTAGAGATTAAGCAAGCTATTGCCCAGAGGTGCAGAGTGGGACTCATGATCAGAATAGGCACCGAGGCGAGAATGATCAGGTCCGAGGAAATTGAGCACGAGACCCGCCGAGGCGGGAATTGAACCCTGGTCCCAGCCAGACTACTGCATCAGGGTCTGCCGCTCTAACCATTGAGCCACACTTCTCTACTTGAGTGTGTGCCAGGTGCCATGCGGATCCGTGCGCTAGAGTTTCAAATATGTGCAGCCGTCATTCGAGGACTGGATGGCCTAGGACAAGTACAAAACCATAAACCAGGACTCTATGGAGTGACTTAGAGGTGAGCAGTGCAGTCCGTGCAAGGCGCAAACATGCTTTTTGAGCCAAAATGCACATTTGATCGATAGATATGTTATTCTGCATTAATGGGAAGCTACACCATTAACTGGTAGTAGTTTTTCCTCAAAGGGAAATTTACCACACATCAAACAATTTGCTGTGTTAGTCTCCCACCAGTACTGTGTGATTATATCTAAACTAATTTGAGGTGTTATGTAGGTTCATTCACCCTACTACCAAAAGGTGCAAGTTACAGATTAGATAACTAATGTGCTTCACACAGTATACATATTAGAACCTCTTCTTTGCAGCACTCTCGTGGTGTGAAACAAAAGACCATTAAGTCATCAGTATGATAGCCTTCAAAAAGAAAGAGAGTACCCTCTGGACCCAAGGGAACTGGGTAGAGTAAAGTTAAAAGAAAATTAGGTATTCCCTGGGTTATGAATTGTTATTCAGAGAGACACGGTGTGTCTACGTGCTCGCAAACTTCTATCACTCACACATTCATTATTAGTTACCCATATGCATATTGCAACCCATCTAGTACTAGAACCACAAAGGCATTAATGATTTGATGTAAAGCAATTAATTAAAATTAATAGATCTTTTATTCTTAAAAAAGCAAATCCATATCATTAAGAAAACCAATGCAGTGCCTAGTTCGCATACATTTTACATCACAGAAGCACACAATATTAATAAAATTAAAAACAACATATAACAACAAAATCAATAAAGAATTATATTTAAAAAACCCTGGTTAGGGGTGTCGACGTGTTTCGGTGGATAAGGCTCTAGGCCCCACCTTCTTCAGGACAATTATTCTAACGTGAATCTGCGTTGTCTTACAACGGTATCTTAACAGCTGGTATGGATACATTGATCATCAGGCCTCATCCTAGGTTGATTCTTAGCGGTCGATTTATTCAGTTACGACCTGTATCTCCGTACATTTAAATATGGTCCGGTGTGCTGTTCGTGCCTCCTTATGTTATGTTGTGGAGCAATTTCTATTGGTCTTGTCTTACTGCTACACGGGTCTTGATTTCTCCTTTAAAGCTTATTTGTTTCTTTCACTACCCAAATAGGCACATATATTAGGTGTTTATGTTGCCTTTCAGGGTACAAATCAGACCGCACATTCGTTGTTTAGTTCCGCTTCTTTGATGGGATTCTTTTCCTTAATCCTCACCTTTTTACCTCATAGCGGTCTTATGTAGTGCTGCCACCGGTCTCAATGCTGATAAGCAAATATACAAATGGGTAACTAATAATGAATGTGTGAGTGATAGAAGTTTGCGAGCACGTAGACACACCGTACACACCGTGTCTCTCTGAATAACAATTCATAACCCAGGGAATACCTCATTTTCTTTTATCAGTATGATAGTTACTTGAATATAACTATCCACAATTTGCCCAATTCAAAACGGAAGTGCAGATAGCCGCGTCGTGTCACGTTTGCCAAGCTCCGGGCTGGGAGGAGACTTATCAAGGACTCCATGTTGTGCCTTTGGTATATGGACGAATACACCACGTTTTGAGGACATATTATTGCACGATTATTTTTATTGTTAAAATTGACTCATTATTCCTACTGACTTTCGGGATATGGAATTGCTGTTGGTATAGCTGTATTTAAAGGCCAGGGATTCCTGGACACGATTTTGCCAAACTGCCTTGAAAAAGTCTTGTAATTAAGACGAAACACGTGTCAGCTGATGTTTGCTCGATTAAACAAAAAATAAATCAACAACAATGGAAATGAATCAACAGTGGAAGTAACAAACAATTAGGACGCCTACACTTATTTCCGTCAAAAGAAAAGAGAACTCTAATATTAGACTTCTTTTTTGAATTGGACAAATTGTGGATAGTTATATTCAAGTTACTATCATACTGATGACTTAATGGTCTTCTGTTTTACACAAAGAGAGTGCTGCAAAGAGGTTCTAATAGGTACACCATTAAGTGGGCCGGCCGGCGAGGAAGACCTGGCCTGGTCTTATCTGCCCTCCTCCAAGTGGCTATTTTAAGACAGTCTGTGCGATGCCTCTGGAAAAATTAGAGATTAAGGCCCAGCTGCCAGCATTCATTTTCCCATCATGTATTATTGGTGCGGCTGCGAGGAGCTGAGTGAGTAGCTGCTTGTGCCTCAACATCAGGGGCGTGTTTAGGAGAACATCGTCAGCCACTGGCAGCCAGTGACCACCTTGTCACCAGCCCCTGGGATCTGGAAACCTAGTGAGGCTCCAGCAGGGGGTTCTCCAGCACAGCTCTGCTGTGTGTTGAAGGGGTTACCTTGTGTCTGGTCCTGAGGTAGCCATGCATTATAGCTTTGTGGTGCTGTGAAAACAGTGCCAATTACCATAAACCCACATTACCCGCCACCCCAGCCTTTGATGTACCAGCATGGAGTTCCCCATCCAAGCCTCATTGTGTACTGCAGGGGTTAACTGCTATTCTGAGGGCCCGTGGGTGCCGTCCTGTGCAGCAATAGTCACTATTGCTCGGGTGATGCAAGTGAAGTCTCGCTGTGCTGCTGTCACGACTAACTGTTGTCAGATAGGGGTAGGGAGATGGCGGTGTACTGCACACTTGTGTAGAAATAGATGGGGTGTTTGTGTGGAAACTAGTGGCCTAGCCTTGTGCTGCACCAACTAGTGGCCTAGCCTTGTGCTGCACCTGCCTCGCCCTGCTATGCAGAGCTAAGCTGCTAAGCACAGGTTAGCTACTTGAAATGAAATGATTACGCACTTGTATAGCGCACGACTAGCCGTAGGCATCTCGGCGCTTGTACGAATACCGCCGAGGAACCCTTCCTGACCTTTCCCTGTGAGGAGCCCACTCCTGGGCACCCCAAGGTGAAGTCAGGCATCCTCAGCATTGTTGGGGCCGTTGTAGAGATTAAGCAAGCTATTGCCCAGTGGTGCAGAGTGGGACTCATGATTAGAATAGGCACCGAGGCGAGAATTATCAGGACCGAGGAAATTGAGCCTGAGACCCGCCGAGGCGGGAATTGAACCCTGGTCCCGGCCAGACTACTGCATCAGGGTCTGCCGCTCTAACCATTGAGCCACACTTCTCTACTTTGCAGGTTTTAGCTACTATGCTAAAGGGACCAGTGCGCCAGTTGTCCTCTGCAGACTTGTGTGGAAACAGAGGTGGCAAAAACTAGGGCTCAGCTATTGCGTTGCACCTGCCTTGCTCTAGTCAGAAGGGTTAAGCTGGGCATGGGTTCGTTTCTGTGCAGGTTGTAGTTTCTGTGCTAAAGGGGCCAGTGCACAAGTCGTGCTCTGCAGACTTATGTGGAAACAGAGGTAGTGAAAACGAGTGCTCAGCCTTGCGCTCCTCCTGCTATGCTCTGCGTGCAGGCGTTAGCTGCTGTGCTACGGGGACCAGGGCGCTAGTCGTGCTCCACAGACGCGCTTGGAAATATAGGAGTAGTGTTTGTGTTTGAAAAAGAGATGACAATTACCAGATGCTGCACATCTTATCCCCACCCTTGTAGTATTCTAGTGATCTACTGTTGCACCTACCTGTTGTGCTATCCAAGGGGTTAAATATTGGCCAAACGGCTAAGGCGCTCGACCTCGGACCTGGGGATCTGGGTTCGAGTCTCGGTAGCGACGCCAAAAAACCCCTGTGATTCTGGGCAAATCACTTATTCTCCCCGTGCCTAAAAAAAACGTAACTGGTGCTATGTAAAGCGCTCTGATAACTGATTCGGTTCGGTTCTAGTTCGCGCTATATAAAACTCTGCAAAAAAATAAAAGGGATGGGGGAGGGGCAGACTGCAGCACTCGAGATAAAATCCTCCCTGCAGGGGATCCCAGCTCCGGGGATCACCCCGGGTGCCCCTCAAGCGGCAGAAGGAGCCAGCTCAGACAGGGTGACTTATCAGAGTTTACTGCCCGAGCCCGGCACACTGCTGGTGTCTGCAGGGATATATTGTGTACTTTAATCCTCACAGAAGAGCATCTTCCAATGACTTGCAGATTAAAGCAACCGTGCGTGAGAGCATCAATCCGAACATGTGCCTCGTGCTTACTGCGCCTCTTTTCCTGCCAGCCTTGCTTCTCGTAAGCAACGACTATAAGTACAACGTGTGTGTTTACGCACTGCTTGCAGGTTTTCAGAACACATAGATAAAAGACATCATCATTTTGCAATGCGAAATGCTCTAACACTCGCAAATGCTGGATCTATTACATTGCAATGGATTGTTATCCTTAATTAAGAGCTCTTGTCTGTGGGGTTGCAGAGAGAGGAGGCCCATAAAGAACCTCCCCCCACTGTAGCTCCTTGGTGGGGGGGTGGGAGGGGCACGATGCCTTTGATTGCAATCAGCTCGTACAGTGTCTGTACTAGTTGTACTATGGGCTAGGTCTGAAAAAAGTTAAGGATGAACTCTGAACAGGTGTGAATCGAGGGCAGGTGAGGGCCGGAGAGCGATGTAGTCTGTGGTAAATGAGATGCCAGCCTCATCTTTAGAAGACTTGACCACAAGAGGGCGCCATTTCGTTTCTTTTACAGCCCGCAGACACCAGTGACAGTAAAGTGAGTGTTTCCATCCTGAAACGAGGCAGATGGTGAGATGGGAAGTGTGCTCTGAAAAGAGGCAGAGTTGGCGATTGGAGTCTGGCAGCCATGTATGGCTTTGTAGTAGTGAGCTGTTGAAACCCGGTTTGCAGAATGAGAGAAGTATGACGAAACTTTTATGAAAAGCAGAAGCAACGCTGTCATGGGGGCTTTCCAAGAAGCTGGCAAAGGTCACCCCACATGTGACTCAAACAGCAGACCTTCACAACGATGAAGGCAGGGCCCAGATAGTGAGCAGCAGGAAAGTCACCAGGCCTAATGCTAGAAAGAACCTAATCCTGGCTGTGGACCTAACAACTAATTCTACATTTCGTGGTTGTTTAAATACTGCTCAGAACCCTGATATGGGTTCTGAGCATGCAGCCAATGCTATCTCCTAATCCACATGCTGCACTACACATGCGGGTAAAATGCATGCCAGGAGAGAAAGAACAGGCGGCATTACAATGACCAATGTTCCAAACGTAGCTTGCATCAATAGTTGAATGTACGGGAGTGTTATTTGAAGGTAAGATGTCCGTCAAGACTTGGAAGAGATGTATCTGAGCCCTTTGCTACACACATGGAAAGAGGAATATGCCTCTAAGGATTGTTTTTGAGTAGGAACATATACCATCCTGTACAAAAATATTTCTACCCCTAACGCGGATGCCTTTGCGCCATGGTTCAAGGGTGCCTGCGATAGTGCTAGGCAGCTACAAGTCCGCCAGCGCTTAGAAGGAGCTGAACAGCGCCATATCTTTTTAGATATGGTGTTGTTCAACTCTCTCCTGTCCACATAACACAGCGCTGCAATTTGTGTGAACTAGTAGTAAATATGCGCCTTAATGCATTTCACAATACTGAACAACACAGTGCATTTGATACCACAAAACTCAGTTCTCTTGTGACTTCAGTAACGTAAAGCACGTGACTCAGATCAGTCACTGACCGCCTGTTGGACCTAGATTACCCAAGCCTACATATGGTAGCTTGGCACAGTAGTGGTCTACAGCTAACTCAAGGCGTTGGCTAAGTACTTACAAGTCTCACCCACAGTAACACAGTGATGAGCCACTAAAATAAAAACACAACACCTTTGTTTGTAAAAATACCGTTACCTTTTATAAAAATAATATGGCTCTTTGGATTTGAAATCATACAGGTTACAACATCAATTACTTTTAGGAATAGACATTACACTTCTACCAGAGAGATTACTTTTCACTCCTCCAGCTGTGGAAAAAGGGCAGAAAACCACATTCAAATAACAAGGTTTCAGTACGATATAAAAGTAACTCGTTTGATAATTTACGGGAAACCCTTTAGTTTCACCTTATGCAGGATTACTTACATTAGTACACCATGTCAGCAATACTTCATCAATACAACCTGCCAATTCACTGGTTAATTTACAACATTCAGGGCTATGCCCTTTATACTTTTATCTGCACCGTAACTTTGTGTTAGCTTACACACACAGAGTGATTTGTAAGAATACCACTGGTTTTACAGCTTCTCACAACAATTGCTAGGAGTTTCTGAGGGAAGCTTCCTTCCAACAAGACCTGTCAGCGCTCTACTGGTATTAGGTTAAGTTCCCTACTAATTTCTAGCTGAATAGCCGCTTGTCAGAAGCCTACAGAAGTGAAGTTGGGGTCATGTGACTCTTTTTCCCCCCCTTTGCTTATTCTGACACAGTTCAGGACTTAACGTTGCTGGGATATCAGGTCACTCGATTAAGCGCTGTGATTTGTGGTACTAGCGCTACACCCAGAACGATTTAGCCCGTTCCTTTCTCAACCCCCCTCTCTCCTTACTGTCGTGGCGGTCGGTGCGCCACAGTTCACAGATCTTTACTTGGCGCCCGCCTCCGAGGCTTTGTTGCAGTTCAGCACAATGGTCCGGTTATCAACAGGACGCTAGGGCTGGCCGGTCAGACTCCGCCTTAAGCGCTGGCCTCGTAGAGAGCGCTCGCACGCAGGGGGGTCACTGTGGACGAGGCGGCGCTCTTGGAGATCTTCCGGCGTCTCCTCAGCTAAGCCGGCAGTCGCGCTGAACCTCCGGGCATGCGCAGACGCTCTCGTACCTCTTCCGCCTCCGCACTCGCTCATAGGAAGGACGCTGCTCTTCACGTTGACGCTGATCTCCTGGGCCTGCCCGACCCTAGGCCCCTCCTGCTCTCGATAGCGGGCGCGCTGGGAGCATGCGCGGAAGCACTACCTGCTCTGCTTGACGCGGCTGGTGCCCCCGGGGTCCCGCAATCCACAGCGCTGCTACTCTTCCTCAGACACCTTCAGCTCCGGCCTCTCAGGAAGGATGTGCACACACGGCGCCCTCGCTCTTTAGGGCGCTTAGATGCCACAGACGCCCACCTTCTCTACAGCTGATCCACAACACCGGTGAGCACAGCGCTGGGTATGGTCAGTCAGGAATGCCTTCAATTAAGGGTGATCTGAGTGGTTTTACTGGGGCGCTGAGATAAAAGGATCTTCTTCCTCCAGTAACTCGATTTCCTTTTCAATAGTTGTTGTCTTGAGAGAGGGATCGGTCAAAGGCTGAAGGGGGAACAATCCTCTGAAGTAACTGTCAGCCTCAGTGACAAACTAGCTGCTCTCAGTGTGTCCACCTCCTCTCACCACTGCCTCACTCCTCTACTCTGGGGTCAGCACAAAATGGCTGCTGGTCACTGGCCTTATATAGGGTGGCCTGAGACCTGCAGAAGTCTCTAGTCAATTCTAGAAAGTTCCCTAATGTTATCCTATGGACCTGTCCTCCAGTAGTGTCCGTTATGGCAGTTGGAGGACACCATCTTAGGTTTCTGGAGATCCCTAGATTTTCAAGGGGGCTGACTAGGCCTCACAGGTTATGAGGGAAAAATGGCGTCATCGCCAAGGAACACCTAGCCCCCTGACAGCATTAAAAAATTCCTGATGGACATATGTAAAAATAAAAATAGAAACTCTGGGAGGCTAAGGGGGACAAAAATAAATCACGATGGTTAGAGTCTTCCCAGAAGCAGACAGGTCTAACACGCGTCCCCCCCAGCTGAAAGTGGGGAGAACTACCCAACCCCTTGGGAGTCCTCATCACTAAGGCGGAAATATCTGGATAGACCGTCTGCGTTGGCATGGTCTGCCCCAGGTCGGTGTTCCACCCTAAAGTCCATTCCCTGTAGGGAGATGGACCACCTTAACAACTTGGGATTCTCCCCCTTCATTTGCATCAGCCAACGAAGGGGGCGATGGTCAGTCTGAACTAGGAAGTGCGAACCAAACAGGTATGGTCGCAGCTTCTTCAGAGCCCAAACCACCGCAAAGGCTTCTCTCTCAATTGTACTCCATCTCCTTTCCCTGGGGAGTAGCCTTCTGGACAGGAAGACCACGGGTTGATCCAAGCCCTCATCATTTAGCTGCGATAACACTGCCCCAATGCCATGTTCTGACGCATCTGTTTGGACAATGAATTCTCTAGCAAAATTAGGGGCCTTGAGAATGGGAGCGGAACACAATGCTTGTTTCAAGGTCATGAAGGCTCGCTGGCAAGCCTCTGTCCAGACTACCCGTCGGGGTTGCTTCTTGGAAGTAAGTTCAGTGAGGGGGGCCACGATAGTGCCATACCCCTTCACGAAGCGACGATAGTATCCAGTGAGGCCCAGGAAGGCTCGGACCTCGGTTTGGGTCTTGGGGGGCTCCCAGGCGATGATGGTCTCAATCTTTGCCTGGAGGGGCTGCACCGTCCCCCTGCCCACCAAGTGACCTAGGTACACCACCGACCCTTGTCCGATCTGACACTTGCTGGCCTTGATGGTCAAGCCAGCCTGTTGTAGGGCATGAAGAACAGCTTGCAGGTGCTGCAAATGGTCCTCCCAGCTGCTGCTGAAGACAGCAATGTCGTCCAGGTATGCAGCAGAAAAAGCTTCCATTCCCGAAAGGACCCTGTTCACCAGCCGCTGAAAAGTGGCAGGGGCATTCTTGAGCCCAAAGGGCATCACACGAAATTGGTAGTGTCCCTCAGGTGTAGAGAAGGCTGACCTTTCCTTCGCCTCCTCGGTAAGGGAAATCTGCCAGTACCCTGAAGTTAGGTCAAAGGTACTTAAGTATTGGGCAGCTCCCAGCCGGTCAATAAGCTCATCCGCCCGTGGGATAGGATGTGCATCAGTTTTAGTCACTGAGTTCAAGCCTCGGTAGTCCACACAGAATCTCAATTCAGGTGTGGTGCCTGGTGGGGCAGCTTTTGGTACCAAAACCACCGGGCTAGACCAAGGGCTACCAGAAGGTTCAATCACCCCTAGCTCCAGCATCTTGGCGACTTCACTTTTGATGTTGGCCTTCACCTTGTCCGACAGCCGGTAGATTTTAGATTTCACAGGTGGGCTGTCTCCTGTGTCCACGTCATGGGTACACAGGTGGGTCGTGCCTGGGACAAGGGAGAACAGGGGAGAAAATTGCTCCAGGATCTGGCGGCAATCACTTTGCTGTTCAGAAGTCAGGGATGGCGAGAGAATCACTCCCTCCACTGATCCATCTTTTTCTTTGTACGAGAGAAGATCAGGGAGAGGTTCACTTTCTTCTTCCTCTGCTCCATCGGTCACCAGCATTAAGACAACCTCGGGCCTCTCATGATGTGGCTTGAGAAGATTGGCATGCAGCACCCTGAGGGGCTGCCTCGGGGTCTTAAGATCCACCAAATAGGTAGACTTCCCCTTTTTCTCCAAAACCTCAAAGGGGCCTGTCCAACGGTCCTGGAGGGCATTTAGCTCTCCAGGTTCCATTACCCACACTTTCTGTCCAGGCTCCAGTTCCACTGGGTGAGCGTTGTGGTCATACCACTCTTTCATAACTGCTTGGCTGGCCTCCAAGTTGTCTGAAGCCTGCTTCCACAACTTAGCCATTTGGCTCCGGAAGGCCAGCATGTAGCTCACCACGTCCTGGGGAAGCTTCCTGGGAGTCTGTTCCCATCCGTCTTTCACCAGGCTGAGAGGTCCCCTTACAGGGTGCCCATACAAAAGTTCGAAGGGGCTGAAGCCCACTCCCTTCTGTGGCACTTCCCTGTAGGAAAACAAGAGACAGGGTAGGAGGATGTCCCATTTCTTCCGTAGGCTCTCAGGAAGACTCCGTATCATACCTTTCAAGGTTTTGTTAAACCTTTCCACAAGACCATTGGTTTGTGGGTGATAGGGAGTAGTAAACCGATAGGTAACGCCGCACTCCTTCCACATGGCCCGCATGTATGCTGAAAGGAAGTTAGTCCCCCTGTCGGAAATGACCTCCTTGGGGAAACCCACTCTGGTGAAAATCCCCATCAGGGCCCTTGCCACTGCAGGTGCAGTGATGGTCCTCAGAGGTATTGCCTCTGGGTACCGGGTGGCATGATCCACCAAAACCAGTATGAACCGATGTCCAGCTGAAGTTGGTGGATCCAATGGCCCTACAATGTCGATGCCCACCCTCTCAAAGGGGGTGCTAACGACGGGTAGTGGTTCCAGGGGAGCTTTTAGCTTCACCCCAGTTTTCCCACTGGCTTGGCAAGACACACACGTCCGACAATATGTATCCGACGCCACTTTCATTCGAGGCCAGTAGAAATGGGGGACAAGCCGGGCAAAGGTCTTGTCCTGTCCTAGGTGTCCTGCCAATGGTATCTCATGAGCCAGTTCCAGTAGAAAGGCTCTAAAGCATTGAGGGACCACCAAGGCTCTGGCTGAACCGTGGCCAGGTGTCTTGGGCTCACTGTAGAGGAGTCCATCCTCCCAGTAAATCTGGTAGCTCCCTTCAATGTTTCCCGCTGCCTGGGCGTTGGCCTGTTGCCGCAGCCCCTCGAGAGTAGGACACTCTTTCTGAGCTTTGCAGAACTCTTCCCGGGAAGGACCTCCCTCCACATGCCATTCAGTTGGGATGGGTAGGTTTTCCAGGGAAGCAACATTCTCCCCGGTGGACTCCAGATCCACCTCCGCAGGTGGTCCAGTTGTCTCACGAGGTGGAGATGTCGAGGCAGGGTCCTCCGGCCTCCTGTCCTTCTCCTCTCTGGCAGCCGGCTGGGCCATTGTTCCAGGCTCCAGCGTCAATGAACTCCCCCTTCGGGCAGTCGCGGACCTTGTGCTGACACAAGTCCAGTCAGGGGGTCCCAGCATCTCAGAGTGAGTCTGGTACTCCACCCTCCTCCAAGCATTGTGCTCCATATCATTCCCTAACAGGCAGTCAACAGGCACGGCAGGGCTTACGGCAACTCGAAGTGGACCTGCAACCCCTCCCCACTCAAAGGGAACCTCAGCCACAGGATAGTGGCCCAATCTGCCGTCAGCCATTACGGCGGGATGGAGTACATCTGGGATGACCTGCTCTGGAGACACCAGCTGACTCCTTACCATAGTCATGCTGGCTCCTGTGTCTCTCAGAGCCTCCCCTCTTCGGCCATTGATGGTGACCCACTGCTCATACTTAGTAGTATTAGAGGGCAGCTGGGTCTTGGGAACCATCTCTTTATCTCCCAGGGACACTAAGGTGACACCCGCCCGCTCCCCTCCATTAACCAAAGGTATCTCCTCCCCGAGCACTACACTAGTGATTCCCGGGGCTTTTCCTCCAGTGGGAGGGGGTGGTCTTTTTGGGCACCTCACATCTCCTTTATAGTGTCCCACACCACCACACTCAAAACAATGAACAACCCTTGGCTGCTGGCTTTGGCCAGGGGTAGGGTTGCGAGGGGGGTTACTCTTGGGGATGAATCCTCTGCCCCTTCCTTGCGAAGTATTTTGTGGCCCTTTTGAGAACTCCCTCTTAGTTTCCCCTCCCTCTTTCCTCTGGGGGGCGCCCTGTCCTTGCTTCTGGGAATTCCCTCCAGTCCCCTTAGTCGACACCCGGGTACTAACCCAGATGTCCGCCTCCTCAGCAAGCTTCCTGGGGCTGGTCAGCTTGCTGTCCACCAGATGCTGTCTTAGTTCGGGAAGACACTTCTCGAGTAGGTGTTCCTTGAGTATGAGGTCATATAGTCCCTCATAGTCTCCTACTTCGCTGCCTCTTACCCAACCCTCCAGGGCCTTCCTGGCGTAGTCCAAGAAATCTACCCAGTTTTGCGTGCCCAGCTTGTAGCTACCCCGGAACTTTTGCCTATATTTCTCAGGGGTCAACCCAAACTTCTTGAGCAGCGCTGATTTCATAGCCGGATAGTAGGTCTGTTCACTCTGGTCAAGAGCCAACAAAGTATCCCTGCCAGTGGGGGGCATGTATTTGTATAACCCACCTCCCCAGTGGACTTCCAGAATCCCATGGGCCCTTAGCGAGACCTCGTAGGCGGCTAGCCACTTAGCAATGTCGTCACTGGGTACATAACAAGCCATAATATCTTTTGGTAGGTACGGTCTAGGTTCTTTGATGTTGGTCTGGGTATCGCTGCCACCATTCTCTGATTTGGGGGATCCTCGGTTTAGGGCTTGTAAATCCATCTCTTTGATGGTTCGCTCATGTGCCAACCTCCTATCCTCCCTTTCCATGTCCATCCTGGCTAGTTCTATTTTCAACCTCCTCTCCTCCCTCCTATCTTCCAGCTCGGCTTCGGTTAAGCCCCTGTCTGAAACACTGCTGCTTGCCCTTGAAGGTAGCCTGGGACCTGTCAGAAGATTCCCTCTCCCCATTTGGTTCAGCAATGCAGCCTCAGTAACAGTGTCCCCATCACCCATTTCCGTTTCTGGTTCCTCCCTTAGGCGAGCTTCTAACCATGCCCTTATGCTTGTCAGCAACTCTCCTTTCTTGGCACCTTTATTGAAAAATACCCCGTTCTGCTGACACCAATCCCTGAGTTGGGCCACAGTATTGGCTTCCAACTCTTTAAGATTCACCTCCAGCTTTGCCATGGTATAAAATTACTCACAGGAGAAAACCACGAAGTGACTTGAGGTTAACCTCCACCCACCACCAGAAGTAAATTTAGAAAAATCAAAAATATAAATTAGGAGGGCCGCAGGGAGAAAACTCCAGGTGAGGTCTTGTGGTTAGCACTGCGTTACTAATAAGTGAGTGTAAGTACAAATCCGTTATCCCACCGCTGAAACACCAATTATGTTGGACCTAGATTACCCAAGCCTACATATGGTAGCTTGGCACAGTAGTGGTCTACAGCTAACTCAAGGCGTTGGCTAAGTACTTACAAGTCTCACCCACAGTAACACAGTGATGAGCCACTAAAATAAAAACACAACACCTTTGTTTGTAAAAATACCGTTACCTTTTATAAAAATAATATGGCTCTTTGGATTTGAAATCATACAGGTTACAACATCAATTACTTTTAGGAATAGACATTACACTTCTACCAGAGAGATTACTTTTCACTCCTCCAGCTGTGGAAAAAGGGCAGAAAACCACATTCAAATAACAAGGTTTCAGTACGATATAAAAGTAACTCGTTTGATAATTTACGGGAAACCCTTTAGTTTCACCTTATGCAGGATTACTTACATTAGTACACCATGTCAGCAATACTTCATCAATACAACCTGCGAATTCACTGGTTAATTTACAACATTCAGGGCTATGCCCTTTATACTTTTATCTGCACCTTAACTTTGTGTTAGCTTACACACACAGAGTGATTTGTAAGAATACCACTGGTTTTACAGCTTCTCACAACAATTGCTAGGAGTTTCTGAGGGAAGCTTCCTTCCAACAAGACCTGTCAGCGCTCTACTGGTATTAGGTTAAGTTCCCTACTAATTTCTAGCTGAATAGCCGCTTGTCAGAAGCCTACAGAAGTGAAGTTGGGGTCATGTGACTCTTTTTCCCCCCCTTTGCTTATTCTGACACAGTTCAGGACTTAACGTTGCTGGGATATCAGGTCACTCGATTAAGCGCTGTGATTTGTGGTACTAGCGCTACACCCAGAACGATTTAGCCCGTTCCTTTCTCAACCCCCCTCTCTCCTTACTGTCGTGGCGGTCGGTGCGCCACAGTTCACAGATCTTTACTTGGCGCCCGCCTCCGAGGCTTTGTTGCAGTTCAGCACAATGGTCCGGTTATCAACAGGACGCTAGGGCTGGCCGGTCAGACTCCGCCTTAAGCGCTGGCCTCGTAGAGAGCGCTCGCACGCAGGGGGGTCACTGTGGACGAGGCGGCGCTCTTGGAGATCTTCCGGCGTCTCCTCAGCTAAGCCGGCAGTCGCGCTGAACCTCCGGGCATGCGCAGACGCTCTCGTACCTCTTCCGCCTCCGCACTCGCTCATAGGAAGGACGCTGCTCTTCACGTTGACGCTGATCTCCTGGGCCTGCCCGACCCTAGGCCCCTCCTGCTCTCGATAGCGGGCGCGCTGGGAGCATGCGCGGAAGCACTACCTGCTCTGCTTGACGCGGCTGGTGCCCCCGGGGTCCCGCAATCCACAGCGCTGCTACTCTTCCTCAGACACCTTCAGCTCCGGCCTCTCAGGAAGGATGTGCACACACGGCGCCCTCGCTCTTTAGGGCGCTTAGATGCCACAGACGCCCACCTTCTCTACAGCTGATCCACAACACCGGTGAGCACAGCGCTGGGTATGGTCAGTCAGGAATGCCTTCAATTAAGGGTGATCTGAGTGGTTTTACTGGGGCGCTGAGATAAAAGGATCTTCTTCCTCCAGTAACTCGATTTCCTTTTCAATAGTTGTTGTCTTGAGAGAGGGATCGGTCAAAGGCTGAAGGGGGAACAATCCTCTGAAGTAACTGTCAGCCTCAGTGACAAACTAGCTGCTCTTAGTGTGTCCACCTCCTCTCACCACTGCCTCACTCCTCTACTCTGGGGTCAGCACAAAATGGCTGCTGGTCACTGGCCTTATATAGGGTGGCCTGAGACCTGCAGAAGTCTCTAGTCAATTCTAGAAAGTTCCCTAATGTTATCCTATGGACCTGTCCTCCAGTAGTGTCCGTTATGGCAGTTGGAGGACACCATCTTAGGTTTCTGGAGATCCCTAGATTTTCAAGGGGGCTGACTAGGCCTCACAGGTTATGAGGGAAAAATGGCGTCATTGCCAAGGAACACCTAGCCCCCTGACAGCATTAAAAAATTCCTGATGGACATATGTAAAAATAAAAATAGAAACTCTGGGAGGCTAAGGGGGACAAAAATAAATCACGATGGTTAGAGTCTTCCCAGAAGCAGACAGGTCTAACACGGCCATTTTGTGTTCTGAGTCACTCTACCCTGTTAAATAAGCCAGTCACCCATCGCAAAATCCATTATCGGTATAGCGGTACAAGAAGAAGACATGTTCTGGGAGACTAGGCTGGGGGGTGGGAAAAGGAGAGCCTCCATATCATTTGCACATGGATTGGGAGGAGTGGCTGGAATCTCTCATCATTCACCATTTCTGTCCTAGGACTTTATCAAAGACATTGCCAACCACACAGGGTACAGCGTGGAGGGGACTGGACCGCGCCGTGCCTGGAAGGTGTACGACACTCTTTTCTGCCAGGTAAGTGAGACTGACTCTAAATGTGAGGAAACTGTGAAAATATCTCCCTGGTATTTAAAGCTGCCAGAAACCTTTTTACATTGTTTTCATTTCAGTGTTTCACTTTTAATGTCCAGGGTTTGGAGTTACTGCATGATATAGGGGAGGGAAACTTGGGTTTGTTTGAGGGCTGGCAGTCAAATCTCTTTGTGTACACCTCTAACCATCTATTTTAGTCAGGCTGTTCGTCCATTGTTCATAAAAAGATTAACATATACTTCAGCTATTCTGCTCATTCAATGTTAATCCAAAATGTTTAGTCAGAATGTTCAGCCGCTACTCACACAGACTACTCTTCCACAGTTCAGTCAGAATGTTCATCTGTTGTTCAGTCAGCCTATCCTTGTACATTTCCGTCAGAATGTTCGTCTGTTGTTCACTCAGTCTGCTCTTCGACTGTTCAGTTAGAATGTTCATCTGTTGTTCAGTCAGCCTGTTCATCCAATATTCAGTCAAAATTTTCAATCGTTGCTCAATCAGTCTGCTCTTCCATTGTTCAGTCAGAATGTTCATCGGTTGTTCAGTCAGCCTGTTCTTCCACACTTCACTCAGAATGTTCGCCCATTGCTCACTCAGACTGCTCTTCCACTGTTCAGTCAAAAGGTTTGTATGTTGTTCAATCAGCCAGTTCATCCACCCTTCAGTCAGAATGTTTACCCGTTGCTCACTCAGAATGCTCTTCTACTGTTCAGTCAGAATGTTCACTCGTTGCTCACTCAGACAGCTCCTCCACTGTTCAGTCAGAATAATCATCTGTTGTTCACGCAGCCTGATCATCCATTCTTCAGTCAGAAGGACAAGACATTCTTCAGTCAGAAAGGTCATCTATCAAATATGGAGCATAAGAGGGAACTTTAACCAGGATGCCCTCCACTCACAAATTTAAAAAAACAGGACCTGGTTATAAAAAACACATAACTATTTTGAACAATTTTTACCAAATGAGTATCATTTCTTACTCCTTGGTGAGGCAATGCTTGCTTATCTAGTCATGCCCACCCATATGTGTTAATTGTATCAAACATTCATCAACCTCCCAAAACAGGCCGAAAGCCCACCAGCCAATAGTCTCAAAATGGTCTAGCAGAGTAAAAATATTTTTTGAAAGATTTTTTTATGTAAAAGATGTGAGGAGGATCAGAAAAGTGCCTCACGTAAGCACCACCTATGGAGCTACTTGTTGGTACTCAACAGTTGTCTCACTCTGTCATCATCTGCACTTTTTTGACAGAAAAGAATGTGACCTAACTCTAAACTAATGTACAAAATAACAAATAGAAGAGTGACGTGTATAAATGAAGGTGATATCTATCTACCATTTATGCCCGTAATGTGAAAGAAGTAAACTAAACTCCCTGTAGGTTAAAATTGAGGTGTGGACATCTATCACACATATTCCTTAATTTTGAATAGTGTTTAAAAGATGGCATGTTTAGACCATTTTAACATGAATGGCCGACATGTTTCATTGCCTTAAAAGTTTACGACAATTTCATCAGGGCATGGGGACACATCTCCACCTCGAGAATGCACCAGATCTGCAGTGGGTGATAAAAAAGGTAGGAGAAGAGGAGATAGTGCCAGAGACAAAAAAGAAATAATTAAAAAAAACACAAAAATTAGTTAACAACCTCATGTTTTGACAGCACCCATGCTCGTTTCCATTTTCTGATGTACATGCCATAATTATCAAGTGGTTGCCAGGTGGAATCCTATCAGCAACTCACCAGATGTGGACCTGGAGGGGCGAACAGATGAAAGTGAATATGTGCACATTACCATAAAAAGAGGGTACATTATTCCTTTTTACCACCCCAAAAACCATGTATTGTTTATGGTTGTGGTTGTCTCCAAATTCGCCCATAAAACACACCACGCCAATTGCAATCTAGGATTAACTTCATTCACTCAAGTGCGATCAAGTTTTCAATTTTAATACATTAGATGTTAAAACCTTGATGCAACGATATCAAGATTAATGGTCACCTCACATAGAGTCGAATCAGCATTCTTGTGTCTTCAAGAATATAAACTCACCGCTGGGCCGGGTGCTCGAGTCTTGAAAACACGATAACTGCTGCGAAGTCAGTCGCGTTAACCCCTTCCATGCTGATGACGAGCTCAGCTCGTCATCAGCGTTACCTGCCGTGTGCTGATGATGAGCTGAGCTCGTCATGTATCGCGGTAATTTAAAAAATGCCGCCGCACGCATGCGGTTAAGACGCAGACCAGCAGTGCCCGACCCAGAAGGTCTCGACAAACACGCCCTCCAGTTCCAAAAGGCATTCTCAACATGTCGACTTTTAATGCGTATCTAAAATCAAGCATTTTTGCTCTTCAGACATGCTCGCAACCTGAATGCATAAGGCTATTGCCGAGCGGTCGTGTGCGTAAAAGCGCAACCTGGCAGAACCCGACCCAGAAGAAGTCTGCGGACACACCCCTCAGTTCTGGAAGGGCTTAAAAACACCAAATATCTGGCCAAGGCAGGGACAGTGCAATCCTGTGGTCCATCTCAGAAGTATTAACAAATCAGACTTAGCAGAAAACAAACGCCATCTTAGAATGGTGGACATATTTGATTAAAGTTACTAAAAGCATTCACTAATATTGATAGACCAGTGACCTGTCTTACAGGCATAAAGGTCCTGACTCTGGTAGAGTGGGATAGGACCTGATGTTAGTGAGCAAACAATTCACAGCCCACGCTCCACACAACTCAATACCAGGGTTGTATTGGGATTAAAACTCGGCCCGGGCACGCTAAAAAAAGTGGCCCACATCCAACATTTGCGTATTGCTTTTCAGCAAAACACTGCTATGGCGACATTTTATATAAAAAAAGGGGGGGGGTGGGGGTTTAAAAAATGCACGAATTTGTTTACACTCGTGAAACACACCTGAAAACAATGAGGCCACTTTTGCTCAGGCCCTCTGCCCCACGCTCGATATGCATATGTTAATTGACCGGCCCGGCGAGAGAAAGGGAGTGACACCTCTCCCCTTGATAAGGGGAGGTAAGGGACGCCCATCTGCCTCCAGAAAGGCCACTCAGGCACCCACTGGCTGCGTGGAGAAAGGCAGCAACCACCCAACTCACCCCCCAGACTGCTCTAAAAACCAGCCCACAGCTGGATTACAGATACCAGCCCCTCGGGCATCGGCCGAGTGCCCCCGTTACCAATCCGACGCTGCTCAATACCTATTCGTTATTTCCATCTTATTAGTGTGGTACCTACAATCGTGGCACCAACGGAGGTCAGACCATCAAGAACGGAGCCACATGGTGATTTCATGCATCAAGGTTTACTACATATTATAGACCATATAATAGCAGATTACTTGTTAACTGTGTGGTGACAAGCACTAAAGAACAAGTTACTTAGCTTCGGTAACGATGTATCTGTAAGAGACATAAGTTAGTCAGAGATTCCTTACCTTAGAATTACCCCCAGGCATCAGACTGGATCCAGAGAATTTTTCTTAGCAGTACCCCTGCGCGTCGACTCTGCGTCCGTTGTCGGTATCGTGGTTGCCGGAATGACGTAGGGTGCTTACTTAGAAGCCGCCCCTGCGCGCTGACGTCAGCTCTGACATGACTTTCCACGACAAAAGCACAGAGCCATAAAAAAAGACACTGACCCCTGGTGCGCCACAACTAGGACCCTGTAAGGGAGTCCCTATCCCTAGAAATCAGTTCGCTGAGCGGGTGGAGCAGTAAGGAATCTATAACTAACTTACAGATACATCGTTACCGTAGGTAGGTAACTTGTTCATCTGAAAGAGACAGTTAGTTATAGATTCCTTACCATAGAATAGATACACCAGCAATACCAACCCTGGAGGAGGGTTGCGAACCCCAAGTTCATACTAGAAAATCCTGGAGGACATAACGAACAAAATAGCCGTCCCTCTGGACTTGGCTGTCCAGGCAGTAATGTCTGGTGAACGTGTGCAAGGATGCCCATGTTGCCGCCTGGCAGATGTCAAGAAGTGGGACTCCACGTGACATTGCAGTAGTTGCTGCTGTAGCCCTAGTGGAATGAGAACGCAGCCCCACTGGAAGTTCCTTTTTCGTTATAGCATAACAGGTTTTAATACAAAGGACAACCCATCAGGAGATGGTCTTGGCACCCACATAGCCAGCGAACAGTTGATCATCCACCCGGAAATACTTTGTGTGGTCAAGGTAGAAGGGCAGCGCAAATTTTGGGTTCAGACGGTGGAGTCTCCTATCCTCTTAGGAAGGGTGCGGAGGTGGGAAAAAAGCGGGCAAAGTGATAGTTTGCCCTGTATGAAATGATGTTCCACTTTAGTAAGGAACGAGGATCTCATCCTAAGCACCACTTTGTTCGGATGCACAGAGAAGAAAGGGGGCTTGGAGGATAGAGCTTGAAGCTCACTCACCCTGTGAGCAGAGGTGATGGCAACAAGAAAAGCAGTTTTCAGGGTGAGAAGCCTGAGAGGACAGTTGTGAAGAGGCGCAAAGGGAGCATACATAAGATAAGTTAAAATAAGACTTAAGTCCCACTGGGGCATTATGAAAGGAGACGGAGGAAAGAAATGAATAATGCCCCTGAAGAATCTGTTTGCAATGGGGGACTTAAACAAGCAGGGCTGGTCTGGTAGCTGAAGGAAAGCGGAAGTAGCTGCAAGATAAACTTTTAGAGTGCCCAGAGCAGAGCCCTGCTGGGCTAAAGAAAGGAGAAACAAGAGAACCTCAGAAAGAGAGGCAGAGAGGGTATCCACAGCCTTTGCTGTGCACCATGCCACAAACTTATTCCATCAACAGGTGTATACCGTGTTAGCGGAGGGACGCCTGGCTGCAAAGATGGCATTACAATCTTCGGGCGGAAGGTCAAAAGCTGTCATCTATTGCCGCTCAATCTCTACGCAAAGAGTTGGAGGCTGGACAGCTTCGGGTGGTGGACCGTCCCCTGTTGCTGCGACAGAAGATCCTCCCAAAGGGGCAGTCTGATCGAAGGATCGATGGCCATGCTCAGGAGCTCGGGGTACCAGACTCTCTGTGCTCAGTCCGGAGCCACAAGAATGACTTGGGCCCGAACTTGCTTGATTTTGACTCGGGGCAGAAGTGGTACAGGCAGAAAAGCATACTAGAGGCTGCAATTCCACTTGCGATGAAATGCGTCGCCGAGCAAGTGCCGCCTTGGATACTCCAACGTGCAAAACTGCTGACATTGTGCGTTCTCGTTGGTGGCAAACAGATCTAACCAAGGCCCTCCCCACCACTGAACGAGACCTTGCACCACCTCCGAGTGAAGACGCCATTCATGATCTACCAGGCACCAATGGCTGAGTTTGTCTGCCCTGGTGTTCAGAGAACCTGCCAGGTGTTGAACCACCAGGGTCATGCCGTGATGTTCCAGCCATGTCCAAAGGCAAAGAGCCTCTTGACATAGGGTCCACAACCCCACCCCACCCTGATTGTTGCAGTACCACATGGCGTTGTGTTGTCTGTGAACACCTGCACTACTTTCCCCTTGAGGGAGGGAAGGAATTCCTTCAATGCCAGGTGGATCACCCAGAGCTCCAAAAGGCTGATATGGAGTCAGAACATTTTGTTCAAACACTGTGAAGGTTGATCCACCATATTTTCCTCAAAGAATTTATGCAGGCATATCCTTCTGCATCTTCTCAAAGAACTAAGTTCTGAACTTAAACGCATCATGTTGGGGGTTAGGGACATAACCTAAACCCTTGTTTAGAACTTGTAATTCAGCCAAAGATAAATCACTGGCAGATAAATTTACTACTATGTTGTTCATTGACGTCCCTCCACCCGCTACATGTTATTCTTGGGGAGTAGACCTGCCATGATTGATCCTGTAGCCCCCTGCCCCTGGTTCTCTGACCTCCTCCCCAATTTCCCTGTTAATTTTGGCCTAAAAGACCTCAAGAGTGTGCCAAGATTCTCTATCTGTCTCGTCTGAGGGCCAAACCTAACCCTTGGGTTATTTGAGGTTGACGGTTGATCGCCTGTATCCTCCTCCTCCCTGCTAGTATTATCAAACGACCAATTATACGGGGTCCCCCTCTTTGGTAAGTGTATTGTTGTCCCTGTTCAACACTAGTTTGATAATATTTATTCTCTCCATATACGGGAAAGGCCAGTCATGTGCGAAATGGTTCAAATTACGTCTTAGGGCCTAAATTTTATGATTGACCAAATAGGTCTTATACTCAGAGAGGTCTCTTTGTAATCTAGCCAGCTGTTCCTTGGCGTCACTGATCATGGTATCCCTTTTAGGGACTCCTCTATTTTGACTATTTCCTTCAGGTGTTCTTCACTTAATCCTTTGGCTGTATTAATAATAAGAATTAGCAAATCACAGGACACTTATTCGCAATGTAGCATCAATCAAGACAAAACTGTTTGTCCTCTAAGAAGATTTTTGGTTCAATTTGCACTAGAAGGCTAACCGGGGCAACATTGGCACTTAAATATTCAGTCATCAACGCCCTATATAGTGCGATACGGACTTGTCATTTCTTAGTATTGGACAACTTTTCCCATTCTTCCCTAGCTGTATTACTAGTGATCTGCGATACGTCTGGAAACAGGGAGGGGCTTGACAGAATCAATGAAATCTGCTCAGCAGAGAAAGCAAGACAGTTTTTTTCATCTCATAAAAAAGGGTGTCTATTTCACTTAAAAAATGGGGCACAACCAACTAGGTGTCCTACAGTTAGACAGAAAGTGGCACAGTGGCACAATGCACGGGCACACGCCACGCCTCTACTACGCGACTTACACTGGCTCCCAGTCAGGCAGAGAATCAAGTTGAAAGGTCTCTGCATCACATATAAGACCATGTACGGCCAAGCCCCAAGATACATCAAGGACCGCCTAACCAACTACATCCCCAGGAGGGCGCTTTGGTCAGCAGAGGCCAACCTATTGGTATGCCCCCGCTTCAACCTGTCCTCTATGGGCGCAAGAGCGTTTTCGACATAAATTCCCCAGGTGTGGAACAGCCTCCCGGCAAACCTTCGTAAGGAAGCAAACCTTCTTCCATTTAGGAAGAAGCTGAAGACGTTGCTTTTCTTAGAGGCTTGGGGCAATATTTAAGCAGCCATCTGCCCATTCCTCCTGGCTCAGGTGCGCCCTCTATACAGCGCTAAGAGACCTCTGGGTGATAATGCGCATTATAAACCTAAATTACAATTACAATTACTTATTCACAAGT
Organism: Lissotriton helveticus; assembly: GCF_964261635.1. NCBI lineage: Eukaryota > Metazoa > Chordata > Amphibia > Caudata > Salamandridae > Lissotriton > Lissotriton helveticus. The sequence continues at coordinate 1,597,736,975 of NC_136068.1, read as the reverse complement.
GTCTGCACAGAGTGGCCCGGTAATATCAAAGGCAGAAGGGAAAGTGAGGGGAAGCTGTCAACCTAGTATGTCAACTGGCGAAATCAAACGCACTTCTCTATATAGTTTTAGTAGCTCTCACTCTTACATAAAAAACAATTTTTTTTTTTACTTTTCTAGCCCATTTGAAGACTATTTGCTGGTGGGTATTTGACCTGTTTTGGGTGGTTGATGGACTTTTAATACAGTTAACACATATGGGTGGGCATGACTAGATAAGCCAGCATTGCCTCACCAGGGAGTCAGAAGGATCACCCGATGTTCAGGCAGAAGGGTTGTCTATTGTTCACTGCAGTAGGCATGGTATAAAAACAGAGTACGAGGAGAGTCTTTAGTGCAAACATACTAAGGAGACAACAAGGACTGTTCCCTAAGGTATAACAGTGAGGGATCAGAGATGGCTTAGACAATGACGTTGGTTTGCTACTTATTTCCATAGAGGAGTTCTATAGTAGCCAAGGCGAGAGCGTCACACTCCCTTTTCATGTATTAAATACCAACCCAGCACAATATTTTATCTCTACTAAGGAAAGCCTTTACTTTGATTGATGGTTAAGGCATGCCCTCTAAGAGCTTCTTTACAGTGATATGTTCATTCTGTGTAAGCAGTAGGTGCTGAACTGATATTCGAATGTGCCTGAAAAGTGTGGGCATTTCATAACTTATAAGTCTCATTCTGGGATTCAGGGGATGTTAAAAGCAAAATATGGCAAATGTCTTTTATAATTGAAAGTTGCAGAAACAGTTGCTTTATAAAGTTTGTAAAAGTTCAAAGTATATCACCAACATTTGAATCACAATTGACACAGATTGTCCTTTACTGTGAGATTGTAAGAGAACAAAACACGATTGATGTGTCTCTGCAATTGACACAGATTGTCCTTTATTGTGAGATTGTAAGAGAACAAAACACGATTGATGTGTCTCTGCTTTCTACTTTGTCAGCTGCCCACAGACTCACAAATCCGTATATTTTAGTAGCCAATAGGCGGTGTAATGCAATGTTATGCTATATGACCAGATTTTTAACTGTGGTATTACTGTTTTACATTGAGGTTTTCGTGTATTGTATGGCAGGTGCCAGTACCCATATAACTAATATGCTATCATATTTTCATAAAGAAATCAAACTCTGTGTAGTACATCATACTTTATGCAGCCTATGTAGAAAAGTAAACAGTGCCCCAAAAACGTTATTACATAATTTCACACAATATGGAATCTTTCACTAAATGTAATCTATTAATAAGGTTGAGAGTCAAGCTGCAAAAGAAAAAAAGTTATTAACAACTGCAGTTGGGAGACACATAAAATTTAGTTACACAGTTTTTATTATTTGTTACATTAGCTAAGGAGCTGATTACGACTTTGGCAGGGTGCCCCGCTCCAGCACCGCCAAAGTCAACTGCCGCCCGCCTGCCATATTAGGAGTTTTCTTCTGGTCTGACGGGCAGTCATTTGGCGTTCCCATGATGGTGCCTTTGAAAAAGGCATTGCAGTGGGAATACCAAAGCAAGTTTCTGCACTGCTTAGTCCATGCTGTGCAGGAACTGAGGATGCATGCACATGAGGATGGCACACTATGTGCCCCCCTGCATACATCCCAGTGTACAGGGACAACATATGGCCTTATATCGCCATGGAAACGCTGGCAGTGGGGAAACTCAGAATATGCTCAGCGGTGCCACAACGGCATGCGAAGAATATTGCTGCCCCAGACCGCTGCGCCACCGTAACAGGTAATACGGTTACCTGGCGGATGCGACAGTCCCAAAACTGTCCAACCCCCATACTTGTAATACGGCGGTCGGACCACTGGTGCGGTGGTCCCTGACCGCCACGGCACCTCCACCATGGGTCCGGCTGAACTTGTAATCAGGCCCTTAGTCAGTAGGATATGGATTTTGCCCTGTGATTTTAATACGTGGAGTGGGCACCTCCCCTTTGACAATGGTTCCAGCACCACTGTGCCTAATAAAGAGTATGACTATACTGTGCCTCAGAAGGGGTCAGGGTGTGCCTAGCAGACATCACAAACATAACTAGCTCAGGCCTCTTTTAATGTCTTCCTCCTCTTCTACTCTCTGCAGAAGACGCATAACCTGAGCCTACCTGAGTGGGCCACGCCGCAGGTCATGGCCACGCTGGAGGAGATCTCCACCTTTGAAGTCATGTCCCACGTGGGCTTCCACAAGCTGAACGAAAAGGCCCGTCTGACCGGAGGTGAGGAACGGTATATGTGGTTCGACCCTCAATGTAAAGCGGGTTAGAGGGGGATGATGGTACTCACAATCAATACATAGAGATGTTAAAAGGGATTTTGGCAGTGACCATGTCCCCACTCCCACCTCCCAGCACACAGGGGTGATAAGGCACTCAAACAATCAGTCCTCATGCACAGCCCTTTAGGTAGGGCTGAGAGCACTGCTCTTAACAGAAAGAGATAAACGGGAGAGCGGGAGGGGTCACTGCACACGAACATAAGAGAGAACTGGCAAGATGGATCCTAAGCAAAAACTAGGTGTAAGGAGTCTCTCTGGGTTCTAACCCTGAACAATAAAGAGGCAATATTCATCTGAGAGGAGGGCAAAAGAATTCACTGCACTACGTCCAATATTTCGTGGTCTAGTTATTTTTGTGGTTGCCAGAAACCTGAAGCCACATACCCCTAGGCTTCCAAGGGCAATGCCCAAAGGCGCTTTTACAATACAACACAGTGGTTCAGCACACCATACAGTATACAGTAACAATAATAATTAAATTAATGGTATGAAGGCATCAATTCAGTAGGCCTTAGGGTTTTCTTTCTTGCTTTTATTCAAAATCTTCATACAAAGCGTAGCCAACGCGTTTCGTCCGAAGGACTTCTTCAGGGCGAAAAATATTGGAAATATGTCACTGATTATTCGTTCCAAAGCTTTTTGTCGAGGCAAACCTTCGAATATTTAATGGCAAAGATAGCCTTGTCCTAAAAGAAACTAGTCAGTTCTTCTCAGTGAATATTTGTTAAGTAGATAAGTCATCGGAATGGTGCCATTATTCACATCCCATTCCAGTGATGTCTGTAGTCACCTTGAGTATTTGTGGCGTGTTCGTTCTCCCTCGGTCACGGCCTCGAGTTAGCACCTACAGTATTCGAATGTCTGATTCATTAACAAATAATATTTAGCTCTCCCCATACTACATACCCATACTACTTGAACGTTTCTCACTTAGGGGCATATTGACAAGCCCCTTGCGCCACCAGAGCATCACTGCTCCGGTGGTGCAGTGTGCTGGCCCATATTTACAAGGACATGCAATGCCACCATGCATGGCTTTTCATGGCCTTGTAAATATGGCATTGTTTCACGCATTACTCTGCGCGAAAGGGGCATTCCATGGGTGTTGCTGTGGTTGTTCCCAAGCAACACCCATGGAATCTGACGCATTCCCAGATTTACAACCTATTGTAAACCTGGGCATGTGTCAGATTCTAACGCCTCTCCAGCAGAGGTGTAAAAGAGGCACAACGAGGAGTAACACCTTTAATTCTTGTTTTTCCTCCTTCTATGTATGCTTCATTCTGCTGCACATATAGAAGGAGGAAAACATAATCAAAGGTTGTTTTTGTGGAGGATGGTGGCCATTCCTGCACAAAAACAATCATCCGTGCAACGCAGGCACCCTTGCTCTATGGTGCAAGGGTGCCTGTGTTGGCACTAAACAGCCTAGTGTGTGCTAGCGCAGAGGAAAGCACAGGGATGCGTCGTTTTGTTGTAAATACGTTGCATCCCTGCACTTTCCTAATGATGCACCTCAGCACAGCAAGATGGCTTGCGGCACTGCGCTGAGCCTTTAGCTTGTAAATATGCCCTTCAGTCTCATTCTAAGGGACCTCACGCTCAGACTGAAACAACCTCCCAGCCACAAAGACTGTGAGGTCCTCTTGGCCTCAGAGACGGTCTATCAGGGTATCCGCTCTTTAAGGGTTTCTCTGCTAGAGAATGCAAAGGCCTCAAGGATACAGACTGGAAGAGCTCTCTTCTGAAGACCCAGACAGTGAGGGTCTCTCTGCTTGCAGTGCAGACTGCAGGAGCTCTTTCCCTAAGGGTCTCTCTGCCACAGCCCTAAGGCCGCTTTGATACTGACTATAAGGACTTCTGAGGCACAGACTAACTGGCTTTTCAGACACAGATGGAAATGCCCACTTAGACATGGAATATAAAAGACTGTGTGTGTGTGTTTATGACACAGACTCTTAGGCTTCAAACTGTAGGAAGTTCTTGGGTGCAGACTGAAATGACCTCTTGGACACAAACCAAAGGACCTGTCTGACTGAAAGACCAACTATATGGGCATCTGTCAGTGGGACCCAGAATGTTAGACACAGACTAAAGGGCCTTGTGGAGACAGATTGTAAAGGCCTCTTTGACACAGACTTTTGCAACCTTCCAGCCTCAAAACTAGACAGCCAGGGATTCTTGGCCTGAGAGGCAATCTGTAAGGGTCCTCCTGCCATTGGCACTGACTGCAAGGGCTTCTTCACTACAGAGTGTAAAGGCTTCAAAGACACAGACTATGCAGACTGTGATAGCCTCTCTTCTTGGGATACAGACAGAAAGGACTCTGTGCCTCAGACACGGACCACAGACCTTTGTGCTTCTCAGGCAGAGATAGAAAGGACACACTAGTTGCGAGGACTCTGTAACTCAGACACACTGTTGGAAGGTCTTTGGCACAGTGTGTAAAACCACTCAGACACACACTGTGCATACTGTGATAGCCTTGGGATACAGACAGAAAGGACCCTGTGCCTCAGACACAGACCACAGGCCTCAGATAGAAATGGCCTGTAGGGCACATTAGTTGCGAGGACTCTGTGTCTCAGGCACACTGTTGGAAGGTCTTTGGCACAGAGTGTCAGGACCTCTCAGACACACACTGTCCTGGCTTCTGTGACACAGGTGGGAAGGGCCTCTTGGACTCATACTATGAGGCTCTCAGGCTCCGACACAGACTACAAGAGCCTCTTGGGCATGCAGTGCAAAGACTTTGTGGCCAAGACACTGACTGTTATGTCTCTGCCATGGACACATGCTGTGAGCAGCTCTTGGACTCAAACTGCAGTGGCCTCCCAGACACAGACTGTAAGGACTGCATGTGCACAGTCTCTCTCCCCCTTGCTGCCACAGAGACTCAATCAATCAATCAGGGTCGTGTATAGTGTGGCTACTCACCCGTGAGGGTCTTCAGGCGCTTGGGGTAGGGGGCTGCTGGTAGGACAGGGTGGAGGATCATTCGAAGAGCCAGGCCTTGAGGGTCTTCCTGAATTGGGTCAGCGACGCGGATTGCCGGAGGTGGAGGGGCAGGGTGTTCCAGGTCTTGGTGGCGAGGTGGTGTGAACGACCTTCCACCGGTTCTGTTCTTGTGGATCCTGGGGACTTGATTCGTCATACAATGCAGCCTGACCCCTACCCTTTCCCTCCAATGTATGCAGGAATCCTCGTGGACGCTGTGCTCAGGAACTTCTCAGAGGTGATGAGGAGATCACTCCCACTCAAGATGATGATGTATTCTGCTGTAAGTATCCTCTTCTCTCTTAAATCTTGCAAAGATGGAGTTTATGTGGTCCACTCCAACTGAGGGTATTCGGGAGAAGGCCAGATGCCACTCAACACTAATGAGAGCCTGATCCATGAAAGATCCTGGTTGTATGTATTCATGTCTTCCACTCGTTTCTCTGCTATTTTACTGTGCATTATGATGTCAAGGTAGTACTTATAATGTTGGAGTCTTTTCAGATGTATCGGGTGAATTCAGAGTAAACCAGTGAGCTGTGCTGTTATCCTACTTTCTTTTGTGGGCTGCAATGCGCTATATTAGGAACAGTGCTTAATTTGATCCAACAGTTTCCTTTGCTCAGCACTTAATCATCAACACTGGCGCTTTTTATGAGCACCAGTTAAGGACACAGTCATTTATGGTAGGCATGGGGAGATTAAGTGATTTGCCTAGAATCACAGGATTTTGAGTCGATGCCGTACCTTGAACTTGGTTTGCCAGTTCTGAAGACAGCAGCTCTGGTCATCACGCCACATCATCCCCCCGCATGGTTAGTCGTTGGTTCTGGTTCTAACCACTGATTAGGAAATTGTGTTCCAACTCAAAGGAGTACGGCTAATTCTAATGACCACAACAAAGTTGCAAGAATCGTGAGTCGTTTATTGTAACACAGACACAGCTCCTTAAACTGCTTCCTCTACCTGACGCTTCCTTAGAATAAACTGTTGCTTTTTTTAAAACTAAACGTTCGATACTTGTCTGTGACATCTAAACATTCTCATTTACATTACACATCACTACATATCTTCCCCCTTTTTTTAACAAAACAACTAGACATACTAAATAAATAGATGAATAAATAAATACATATCCAAAAAAATGTACATTCTTCAATAAGTCTTAGTGGTTTTTGAGTGTTCTTGTTGTTCTTCTAAGTGACTCACAATCACTTTGTATGTCATCTTATCCTGTTGAATCTCTCAAAGAGATTTTTTCCAGTTGTCTTTGATGTTGTTGTTTTTCCTGCTCTTGAACCGGAGTTCCAAAATTTTGAAAGTGCGTTTTATTGCTCACTACTACTCTGTTTCTATTCTGTGCTGTAATCGGTGATCCCATTACTGTTGTTAATTTTAATGGAGATAAATCGAATCTACTTATGGATTTGCTTGATTGATTTTGTTTTACTAATACCAAATCTTCAACTTGATAAGTTTTCTCTTGAATAATTTTTTTTTTGAACAGCACATTGATTCATTGTTTTCCATTGTTATATCTCTCTGCAATTGCATCATGCTCCTTTGGAGGCCCCAGAGGTAGTTGTGGTAGTCGTGTTTGCATAGCTTGTCCAAATAACAACTCTGAAATGCATTTTCCTGTTGACCCATGAGGTGTATTCCTATAATCACGTAAAAATCGACACAAAGCTTGATTTGTAGAGATCTTTGACAGTTTTGCTCTCTGAATAGTTTTTAATGGTAGCCATAAACCTTTCCACTAGTCCATTTGCTTTTGGCCACAGAGGAGTAATTCTTCTGTGTACTACTCCCATGTACTCAAGAAATGTATGAAACTCACTACCATTGATAGGTGGCCCAATTTCTGTTTTCAATAGCCTAGGTATGCTCCATGTGGGGAAAATGTAATCTGAAATGGGAAGTGTCACAGATGCTCAAGTGTCACAGATACTGATGTAGCTTACACAATTTTTACAATCGGAAATTGGGAATACTCATCAATTATAACAAACACATATTGTCCTGAATCTAGACATCCATAAAACTCACGTGCTAATTCTGACCATAAAGCATCCAGACATTTGGGCATATGTAATTCTTCAGTATTCCTTTCTCTTGTGGTACATTGACATAGATGACAAGCTTGTACAATATCTTCAACCTCACTGTCAAGCATTGGAAACCATACTTTTTCACGCAAAAGATTTTAAGTTGATGATATTCCTCTATGACCCAAATCAATTACATGTTTTTGTAAAGCATGTGTGATGACTATTCTATTGCCTCTCAAGAGAATATCAGATGAGGCTATAGTTAACTCACCTGTATCTCTATTACTTATTCCAGGTTGACAATTTGTTGCAATATTTATAAGTTTCAATTTATTTGTAGTTATTATTTGACTTATCTTTTCAAGAGTGTTATCTTTCACAGACTCATATATTATTTCCTGTTCTGAAATTATTTCAGGAATTGCTGATTTAATTAAGAAACATATGTATATTTTCTGGTTCACTTCAGCTTCAGTTGGATGTGTGGATAAATAATCTGCAGGATTGTACTCCTTTCCTGGCTGTGAACAACTTTAAAATTATAATCCACCAACCTCATACCTCACCAGTCAATGCGCAGTCCTTTATGCTTTAGGATCCCAAAAATAGTTGTCATTGCTTGATGGTCTGTGATTATCACAATAGGTTTTCCATACAAGAAATCATGATAATGCTTACAAACCCAAACCACAGCCAAACTTTCTTTCTCATGCTGTGAATCATTTTTCTCTATATCAGTCAAACTTTTACTAGCATGTGAAACTACATATCTCAGAGTTTCTCTTCCTGGTGTGTGTTGTGCCAAAATGGCAACAAGTCCAACAGGATTAGCATCCACTATCCACTCTATATGTAACTCTGGGTTAAAATATTTCAAATTAGCTTCTGGCGCTATTTCATTTTTAATCCATCCAATTTCCATCACAAGTGAATGTTATTCCTTTCTTTGTTAAGTCTCAGAGAGGAGAACGGATAGTGGCATAATCCTTAATATAACAAGAACATTAACTAGCCATCTCTATAAAAAAAAAAAACTCTGATATGTCCCTCGGACTAGTTATTGAATTTAAAGATTACATATTTGTAGAATCCTGCCTCATTCTTTTGCTTGAAAATATGTGTCCCTAGAACATCAGCTCTAGTTCGTCATATTCACATTTTTCTGCATTTAATGTTAGTACAGCTTTCATAAGTACTGCACATACCACTTTTAAAACCTGATCATGTTCATTTTGTATTTTTCCAAACACCACTATATCATCACTATAATTCACTAATGCATTTACTGGTCTAATTACATTCTTTATAGTATTTAGCAAAACCTCTGCAGTCCAACAACTTCCAAAATTCAGTCTTTTATAACAAAACAGTCCCACGTGGTTAGAAAATGTCATTATATATCTTGACTGTCATCAATTTCTAATCAATGAAATCCTTTGCAGAGATCTAATTTGGAAATATTGTTGCTCTATTCAAAATGCTAATCATATATTTTGAATGTGCTTCTGGATGTCTTTTCTTCTCAATTGCTGTTTTTGGTATTCTCATATCTACACAAATTCTGATTTTGTCCGTATTCCCTTTAGTAGCCACAACTATTGGAGAGACCCAGGGTGTTGGACCAATTGCAGATTCCATGATATATTTTGCTGAAGTAATGAGTTTATTTCTGCCTCTACTTAGGCTTTCAAATGAATCAGAACTCTCCTGTGCATTTGCGCTACAGGTTTCACTGCTTCATTGATGTGAAAAATTATGGCTTTATCTTTCAATCTACCCAAATCTTCAAACAATGTAGGAAATTCTATTAATATAGGGTGTGCCATTGTAATATTGAATGTCATAGGAACTAACCTCATCACTTGAGTAGTAACATAACTCAGTAAACAAGGACCAGGAACTTCTCCTTTTAAAATATGTACTTCCATTTGGTAGATATATTCCCTTAAGTTAAATTGTATTCCAATTTTCTTAGACAGGTTACAGGACGTTTAGCTCCCTATTGAAACATCCTAATATTAAAAGAGGCAAGTGAAGGTGTTTGAATGTGAAGGTAAATGTCCTTGTAGCCAATTTGTAATGACCACAATGAAGTTGCAGGTATTGTGGGAAGTTGTAACACAAACACAGCTCCTTAAACTGCTTTCTCCACCTGACGTTTCCCTGGAATAAACTGTTCCTATCTTTAAAACTAAACATTCCATACTTGACTGTGACATCAAAACATGCTCAATTACATCACACATCACTACACTGATATACAAGGAAGAAGAAAAATACTATGGAGTACTATGGAAGGGTTTCTCGAGAAACTAGGTAGGAAATCAACGTAGAAGTTTGAATGCTTTTGAAAGAGAAATAAGAGCAGAATCAGTTAAGTCTTCATAGAAATTGACAGGTAACCCATTGAATGTGATGTCAGCATGCAGGACCGAAGTGCCACCATCTTGTGATTAGTAATAGAGGACCATATTGACAGGAAGTCAAGGATGACATCGATACAGATGTGTGCTGCTATCTTGAGAAGAGGATTAAACCCCAGCTCATCGGGGTGGACTCCTCAATAACAACATGATATAACTGCTTCCACATGGTGAATATCCACCACTGGCCCAGAAAGCATGTTTGCACCACCGTTCGCACATTTGTTTCTGACATATATCAACATTGAATCAATTTTACAAAAAGAAACCAGAAAGCCTCTTCTAAGCTCTAATGCGATGAACAGCAGAAACACTGAATAATACATTTGTATTTTGTGTTTTGCAGGATGCTGTGTATGCTTATTCTTCAACAAAAGAAAACAATTCACACATTTTTCTTACTAAAACTACTAGTTAATACTATTGCTTATGTGTAAAACATGTACAATGATATTTGATATTTTGATATTTATGGATATTTATAGAGCGCAGACGTTCGCTCCAAAGGAGCATCTTGGCGCTAGGCTGACGTGCAGGGGGTGATTGCGTGGAAGATGAAACGTGATGAAGAAAAACTGAGACTAGATGGCTGCCAATACAGAGGTGTCTGGTTGTTGGTACACCCATGTCTTTAGGAGTTTTCTAAAAAGGCTCTCCTTGTCAGTTAGTCTAAGATTAATTGGAGATGGACTCTAATGTGCTTTATTTTACTTCAGTGTGGCATGTTTCACTGTCTTGTTATTGTAAGTGTGCTCAACACTCACTATTATTAGTGCTAAAAGAAGGGTGAATAATGGGCTCCCCTCACAAGTATGAGGAAGAAACTGATTGAGATGGTGCATGTGGAATATTTGGGCATGACATTGAGTAAGAGAAAGTTATGAGTTGCACACTGGTGGCCTATGATGGACAGAGTGGTGGTGAACAATGTTTAAGGGTGTGATTGTAAGATTTCAAGTAAAAGTTTGAGTTCTAGTAATACACGCATGCTGGCAAGTGAGCTGCCAACTGAACCATGGGAAAAGCTGGGTACTGATTTTTAGAAACCCTGCATGTAGCCAAGACCAAACATTGGTATTCTGTGGTTGTGGCAGATTATTCATTGAGATAGATGAAGGTGATATTCTGGACGTTAAGACTGTGGTAGAGTTTCTAACTGCTGTGTTCTCTAGCTGTGAGTTTCCTAAATGCATTGTTGTCAAATCAACCAAGTCTTTAGTTTCTTTTTAGAAGTGGAAAAGTTGTCAGTCAGTCATAGATGAAGAGAAAGAAGGTTTCAGTTATGGACTGCAGAAATGTAAAAGGACCTTTCACCCATTCTTGTGTGGCGGATATGTGGAAATGTAGCTAGATGACATGCGTTGTAGCGAAACACTCTGGAAGGCTAGACAAAGAAATCCTGCTTCTCAGGAAGTGTTGCCCAGTACTACATAGCGATTTGTGCATGTGGCACAGTAATTTAAAGATGACACATTTGAGCTTAGGAAGCCACTGTACGGCCTTAAGATGGGAAGACATCAATGTGCATACTGGAAGGTTGAGAAGCAGGTAGATTACTGTGTTCTGAACAGTCTGCATCCTCCTGATGACGTACTCAAGTACACTAGCATCCGGCGCGTTGCAGTAATCTAGACTGCTGGTGATCAGGGCTTGGGTGACAATTTTATGAGAGTTAATGGGGAACCACTTGAACTCCATAGGTAGCATTTTGAGGGTGCTGAAGCTAGTAGAAGAAAGCGATACAAAAGGGGATGATAGACGGAGCGTTTGAACAAATCAAACACTCACCCCCAGTCAACTGATCTGGGTTTAATCCATCACCATTCTTTAGTTCACTCAGCCACCCCAGTTCAGACATGGCTATATGCAAATAAGTCTGACCCTGTGCCTATTGGGAACAGTCCAGCCCGAACTGCCAAGCCATGTCTTCCCTGGACCGGAAACAAGAATCCTGGGACCGGTTTCGGATTCATAATCCTCATCAGCCAGGCTATCTTGAATCCAGTGGCCAAGTGAACAAGGGACTCACGTCTGAGCATACCCTGCCACACTTAGGGCGAACAAAGCGATACAAAAGGGGATGATGGACGGAGCGTTTGAACAAATCAAACACTCACCCCCAGTCAACTGATCTGGGTTTAATCCATCACCATTCTTTAGTTCACTCAGCCACCCCAGTTCAGACATGGCTATATGCAAATAAGTCTGACCCTGTGCCTCATGGGAACAGTCCAGCCCGAACTGCCAAGCCATGTCTTCCCTGGACCGGAAACAAGCATCCTGGGACCGGTTTCGGATTCATAATCCTCATCAGCCAGGCTATCTTGAATCCAGTGGCCAAGTGAACAAGGGACTCACGTCTGAGCATACCCTGCCACACTTAGGGCGAACAAAGCAATACAAAAGGGGATGATGGACGGAGCGTTTGAACAAATCAAACACTCACCCCCAGTCAACTGATCTGGGTTTAATCCATCACCATTCTTTAGTTCACTCAGCCACCCCAGTTCAGACATGGCTATATGCAAATAAGTCTGACCCTGTGCCTCATGGGAACAGTCCAGCCCGAACTGCCAAGCCATGTCTTCCCTGGACCGGAAACAAGCATCCTGGGACCGGTTTCGGATTCATAATCCTCATCAGCCAGGCTATCTTGAATCCAGTGGCCAAGTGAACAAGGGACTCACGTCTGAGCATACCCTGCCACACTTAGGGCGAACAAAGCGATACAAAAGGGGATGATGGACGGAGCGTTTGAACAAATCAAACACTCACCCCCAGTCAACTGATCTGGGTTTAATCCATCACCATTCTTTAGTTCACTCAGCCACCCCAGTTCAGACATGGCTATATGCAAATAAGTCTGACCCTGTGCCTCATGGGAACAGTCCAGCCCGAACTGCCAAGCCATGTCTTCCCTGGACCGGAAACAAGCATCCTGGGACCGGTTTCGGATTCATAATCCTCATCAGCCAGGCTATCTTGAATCCAGTGGCCAAGTGAACAAGGGACTCACGTCTGAGCATACCCTGCCACACTTAGGGCGAACAAAGCGATACAAAAGGGGATGATGGACGGAGCGTTTGAACAAATCAAACACTCACCCCCAGTCAACTGATCTGGGTTTAATCCATCACCATTCTTTAGTTCACTCAGCCACCCCAGTTCAGACATGGCTATATGCAAATAAGTCTGACCCTGTGCCTCATGGGAACAGTCCAGCCCGAACTGCCAAGCCATGTCTTCCCTGGACTGGAAACAAGCATCCTGGGACCGGTTTCGGATTCATAATCCTCATCAGCCAGCACTGGAGTCAAGCTATCCAGGCTGATGAAGGCTGATAGCCAGAAACCGGTCCTTGGATGCTTGATTCCGGTCTGGGAAAGACATGGCTTGGTAGTTCGGACTGGACTGTTCCCATGAGGCACAGGGTCAGAGCTGATTTGCATATAGCCAGTGTCTAACCCAGGGTGGTGTGGAGTGCAAAATAACGATGGATTTAGGCCCAGATCCTTGTACTGGGGTGAATGTATGACATTGTTCTACATTCTGTCCATCAACTGTGTTTTTTGTAAGAAGCTAGTAGAAGAGACGCAAGTGTCTTCATCCACCATGGACGTGTTTCTGTCTCAGATGATACCAAGCTTCCTGGTGGAGTCTGTAGGAATAGGAAAATTACCCAATTCTTTGGGCCACCTAGCCTTAGACCTGATAGAAGTGGATTTTCTGAACCAAATAACCTCTCTCTTTTACCCATCAAACTTAAGACAGTTGTCTTTCATCCATCTAGCTACTTGGAAAATCCATGCTATGAAATGAGCTCATGTCTTGTTTATGTTTTCAGTAATCAAAGTATCATTGGTTTAGCAAATAACATTGAATCCAAACGATTTGACAATATCAGCCAGGGGAGTCAAACACATGTTGAAAAGGGTCAGAATCTGGGCAGCCCGAGGGGCTTAAAGATGATTCTAGTGATATCAAAAGAAAAAGAGGGCAAGCTAACTGTTCGAGTTCTGTCAGATAAAAAAGATTTGAGCCAGTTAAGAGTATCGAGACAGATGTCAAGATTATGCATACGTCTGAAAAGAATGAAATGGGAGGCAGTGTTGAAGACAGATATGAGATCTACTGGAATCAACACTGCTGATATCCCTTGATCAAGAATTCCACCCAACCCAGGAGTTTTCTTTTTAAGCATGTGCAAAGTAACTTTCTTTATTTCAGTATCCTCTATTGGCTTCTCAAGCAGGGGTCTCCCTTCCTCTGAGAGTTAGAGAAGATGGATTTTGCCCAGAAAAGCATTCCCTTGGGCAAGTAGAAAGGACTGTGCCTTTTTTGGAATTTTACAAGGAGGAAATTGGACATTCATAAAGGCAAGTAGGAGTACGTAAAATCGTACTACAAGAGCTCTACTTTATGTACTTCAAAATGCCTCTGTATATCGGCTGCCTTATGTTATAAAGCTAAGCTGTCAGTTTCCCTCTCCTACCCAGGCAATTGTCAGGTGTGTGTTATTTTAAAACATTGAAGCAGCTGTTCCAATTCAACAGACCCTAAACGTGGGGCATGATTGGTGGGGAACATAACATGAAAATATATTGGCAGATAGATCCAAGCTTTATTCTACAAACTCAATTATGATTGTATTACATTTGAAGAACCATTGGGGCTGACTTGTAATTGTTATTCGAGGACATTGCATATAACAGTAACAGTCACGAAGATACATCCACGCCTTTCAAACCACAGTGCAACAACTATAAAAAATGCTTCAAATCGAGATTATTTATATCGACTATGATCCCATGTCACCCAATGTAATGTCATTTCCAAATCTGACGTGCTTCTCTCTCTCTCCTCCTAGCATGACAGTACCATCATCGCCCTGCAGGGAGCTCTCAAAGTGTTCAATGGCCGCCACCCTCCCTACGCCGCCTGCCACATTTTCGAGTTCTACGAAGAGACTGATGGGTATGTTGAGCTGTCTCCGGAGAGAGCAGGCAGCATCGCAGGGAGGTGGTCATCATAGCAGGAATGAGTTGTTATAGCAGGAATGAGTTGTCGTAGCAGGCATGAGTCGTTATAGCTGACATGAGTCGTCGTAGCAGGGATGTGTTGACTAGCACATAGGTCGCCCCAGCACATGAAGGTTGCCTGGAGGAGTTTTTGGACAGATATGTCGTCACAGAAGCGAGAGGCCACTAGCATGGATATCTTAGCATGGATAGGGTTAGCTGGTCCCAGCAGAGATCGCTTCTTGACCCTGTTGGAACCACTGCAAAGATTGGTCCTTCCAGCATAGTTTGGTTAGCAAAGCAAGGGTTGGTTGTCACAACTAGCTTAAGTTATCACATCGGACATTGCTCTGCTGTCTGTTCCTACAGCTTTTGCTTCTATTTCATTTGTGGAGTAAACCAGCTGTATCTATTGATCTGCTCTAAGGATCAACAAGGGACTGTGTGTGAGGACAGGTTCAAGGCCCGTCTTCCCAGGATGTGAGGGTGCCAGGCCCGAAAATTAAGAGGGTATGTGTTTTCCCGGGAGAATAATGAGGCTATGAGAGTTCCAAGCTTAAATTCAGAGGGTGGGATATTTCTGGAAAGAGATATAGTGAGTGTGAGGTAACCAGGCATTAATAGAATGGTTTTGTGGGTCGCGGGCATGATTACACCGGGTGTGAGTTTCCAGGATTGGACCTAGAGGGTGTGAAGGACTCAGTCGTAGATGCAGAGGGTGTTAGGGTTTCAAGCTTGGGTACAGAGGTATATAGATCAGGCTTGGTTATAGATAGTTAGGCCTTGCCATAGAGGTTGTAAAGGTCTCAAGCAGGAGTTCAGAGTTTCTAAACCAGAGTGTGTTAGGGTTCATGTGATGTGGCAGTCTGGGTGTGAGGCTGCCAGCCCTGGGTACTTAGGGTTGATTATCAGACTAGTGTATAGAGGGTCTATACTAGTGAGGGTCCCCTCTCCGCATTAGGAAGGTAAAGCCAACTTGAGGGTCCAATGACAATAAGACGGATAATTATAAATTTCACTACAGAAGGTGTGTGTCTCAACTCGTAATATAGAGCGTGCATAATCCTTAGGCTTAATAAAGGGGATGAGGGTCCTTTATCTCATTACAGAGCATTGGGGTCCCATGTCTGGATGCAGGATTTGAGTGTTCCATGTTTACATACAGAAGATCTGCGGGTTCCATGTTGGGTTACAGAGTGTGAAGAGTGTAGGGATGGATGCAGTGGAAGTGAGAGCCCAGTGTCGGTAAAACCAAGAAATGAGGGTCTCACAGACAGATGTTTTGCACATTTTGTACAAAAAAGAGCAGATGCACAAAACGACAAAATTGGATATCAGAATCTTTTCCAAAGCCAAACCCACAGACTGAAAACCATCTCATCTACTGCCAAAAAATTGACCCTGGTTTGATTAAACAATTCTGTGTGGATTGCTTTTCCCTCCTTATCATATGTAAGTAAATCACTAGGAATCACCCTAGACAACTCCTTATCACCAATACCACAAATAACAAGCTGGCTCACTCAGCACATTTCTACTTACATTTGCTAAAGCAAATTCAACTGTCTTCAAATCAAATAAAACCACCAGATCAGTGCTTTCCTATTCTTTGTTTTAAAGTTTTATAATTTGTTATTATTAGCAGCAGCAAGTATACATAAATACATTACATACACATTCATTAATATGACCCAAATCTTTATTAGGAAACAACAGAGAATCGCACAAATTAATAATACCTTCCAAACCGTACGCCAGCGCCACCTGTACCTAAAACCGAAAACCCAGCTGCTATCTTATTTAAACAAGGAGACACAGGTCGAAAGTTCCCCCCAAATCCTCCCCCCCTTCACTTTTAGTCCCCTTGCCTTTTCGTTCATGAAGTGCGGATTCTATATTGTAAACATGTAGGAAGCGTCCTTTCCATTGTTGAAAGGTTGGGGGTAAAGGGCCAAACCAAGCCGAGGCCACCCAAAGCTTAAAAACTGTCATTGCTATAAAAATGAATTCCGCCCGACCCCACCATTTGATTCATCCACCCCCAACAACATAAGCTGAGGTGACAGGGAGATAGTCACTTTCAAGACTTCACCTAAGAAACCTACACATTCCAATCCAAGTGATTTTAAGCAGGGGTATGTGGAGAACATATGAACCAGGTCTGCATTAGATGCATTGCATCTGGGGCAGTGAGTCCCCATATCCCCGCCCCATTTAGCGATTTTCGCTAGTGTTAATGCACACATCAAATATTGTTTTGTATTGTTGCGATTGCAGGTTCGAGGCACACAAGATTGACTCGCAAAGCGCAAGTGTTTTCAGGAAGCCAGAGTCCACCAGATCGAGCCTCGGCCACCATTTTTCATTATGCTTATCCAGATCGTCTGGGACCCCCTCCAGCAAACAGTCATA
The DNA here is from genome assembly GCF_964261635.1 of Lissotriton helveticus. NCBI lineage: Eukaryota > Metazoa > Chordata > Amphibia > Caudata > Salamandridae > Lissotriton > Lissotriton helveticus. The sequence continues at coordinate 1,597,719,753 of NC_136068.1, read as the reverse complement.
TAGATGCGAAATTGAGGGGCCAGTGCTTTTTGTTAATAATTCCATGAGGGGAATCTGCACTAATCCAGCTGCTCCCGCAGCCTTTCTCAACAGGAAATCCCTCAGATGTAAATATTATTAAAAAATCCAGAGGCCCAACATTAAATCTACCCCTGTCCACCTCAAATGACAAAATATGATTCCACGAGAGTACATCTCCATTCCTGCCAAACGCCCCTGGTTCCCTTCTAGTTAAGAAGTCATCTAAGCAGGGGAGTATATCTGCTATATCTGACCTCCCCCGTTCACTGGGTAGGCACATAAATGCATTAGTCCTCCTGGTCTTCCCATAGGCCCAGAGGAATCTAGCCACCAGACTATCACTTACTTTGAACCATTCAATATTGACCTCCAAAGGTGAAAAACATACAATAACTTTGGCAGAAACATCATTTAACCAGATTGCATCTCCCCATTATGGAAAGTTTCAGATTGTCCCAGTGGCCAAAATCCTTCTTAGTTTTATCAATAAAAGGGGTTAAATTTAAATCGATTATACGTTCCACTTTTGAAATAATAAAGACTCCCAGATATGTAACTTCCTCTACAATCCTGCTATCGGAGGCAGGCGTGTGTCTATTAATAAAAACCTGAGTTTTAGCTCTATTTAACAGAAACCCTGACTTACTCCCAAATTCTTCTGCTATTCTTTCCACAGAGCAGACAGCCCTGTCTCGGTCACTGCTGCCACGTCATCAGCATAGGCCAGTAGTTTAGTATCCCAGCCCGGCAGACTGACGGGCAAGATGTCCAGAGAGGCTTCCAGCTTCCTAAGAAAGGGATTGATGTATAAAGCAAATAACAGGGGGGAGATGGGGCAGTCCTACCTCGTTCCCCTCTCTTTCGAGAAAGGCTCCTACTCAACTCCCATTATTTGTAAGCGAGTTGTAGGATTAAGATACATTGGCCGTAATGCATTGATAAAAGCCTCCCCCATCCTATTTGCTTCTATAACCTGCCACAGGTAATCCCGCAACACCTTGTTGAAAGCCTTTTCAGCATCGAGCCCCCATGGGCTTCGCAAGGACCTTGGTGATGTCAAACAACGAGAATACCCGCTGCACGTAATTCGAGGTCCCTCTCCCTGGGATAAACCCATGATGTCTGGCCGATACTAGCCGCTGCATTACACCGGCTAGCCAGCTGGGAAAAAAATTGGAGTAAATCTTATCGCTATCTAGTGATGTCATTGGCCTGTAAGAGCCCATAGCTGTAGTATCCTTGCCTTTTTTAAGAAAAAATATTACATTTGCCGTACCCCAGTACCCAGGGGGCGGTGCCCAAACTCTAACTTCATTAAAAAGCCCCACCATCTCCTGATAAATCGAGGAATGGAGTCTGCACCTATTGCCTTCCCAGATGGGAGGGTGTGAAGCGCCACCTGAAAATGTCTGCTCCTAGAAGAAACCTCTCCTCCTGAATAGTTTTATCAGAAATCCCTGAGTCACCATCTGCCTCTGAACCCTGATGCCCCCGGACAGGGACGGTTTAGTAAAGATCAGCATAAAATTCCCCAAATGCCTATCTAACCTCGACTGGGTCCCTGACCATACTGCCTTGTGTTTTTGATATAGTTCTTTTATATGTCACTGGCCGGCTTCTGTTTAGCTATGCTAAAGCTCAGGGTTTCCCCTCTTACACCGGCCTTGAGGCATCGAAAGCCATTCCCGGAGTGGAGCTCCCTTTGTTAAAATCGAAATACTCTGTAACCAAGACTTCATATGACTTTTTATTCTGGTTCTGCAAGCAGACCCCTCTCAAAGGTCTATTTTCTAGGCACAGTGCTTAACCCATCTAAAGGGAACTCAAGGACAATAGGGTTGTGATTAGACATTACTCTTGGGAAGAGTTCAGCCTGAGCCCCACTAACCAGCACTGGTGAGACCAAAATATAATCCAGCCTGGCAAACTTACCATGGGGGGGCTGAATAGTAAGTGTACCCAGGCTCAGGAGCTTTCAAGCAGGGCCAGACATCGATCAGACCAATGTCCCTCAACAGATTCCCGAACGATGTAGATGATTGCGGCTTGTGCCCTGCACAGCCAGCTTATATCCCTGCCCCAAGGGCCCCCTCTAGTTCCATTTAGATTGAGGTCTCCACACATCAACGGGGCAGGCCAAGATGGCAGTTCAATTGCAAAAAAATTAAATAGGCCAGAGTCATCTAGAACTGGGGCATAAACTGTACATAGAGTAAAGGAGCCACTGCCAGGTTTACACTCCATTATTGCCCATCTTCTGAGGTTGTCTGTTGCCTTTTGGCCAAGGATGACAGTGTTCCCTTTAACTAGGATGGCAGCCCCCTTAGTCCTAATGTCCTGTGTTGTATGGTATGCTACCTTCAGTCCTAGGGAGTTCAATATAGCGCTATCATTCCGGGTGATATGGGTCTCCTGCAGACAGTATACATCTGCTCTTAAAAATTTAAGGTCCTCTTGAACTCGTCTTCTTTTACCTTTATCGTTTAGCCCGCAGATATTGATGGTAGCAATACGGAGCTTAGCCATCCCTCCCAAAAAGTGTCCTAACTAGCAACATAGCCCCCCAATGTTTAACGGATCCCGGACACCAGGCCCACCCCATACATTTAACTAGGCCTAGTCTCATAAAATCCTGCCTTTCATAGCTGGAGGAGATATTCCCCTGGCTGCATTTACGGTCACATTTTCTTTTGTAACATAAGACACCCAATCAAACTTAGAACAACTTGCTGCACTTTAATTACCAAACCAACCAACACCCTTCCCCCCACCCAGCCCCCACAAAACCCCCTCTCACCCAACTGAAACCATCCCTTTTCCCCTCCTCCCCCTGCCACTGAAAGCAGCCAGACCAGACGGGTCTTTGTGAGGAGACTGGTGACAGACACTACGGACCCCTCCAGGCCCCTCCTCTGCAACTCCCGCCCCCCACACCAGTGTACTAAAGTGCCAGACCATAAGAAAGAGAGAACCCCTGTACTAAGCTAGCATAGGAAACCCCCCAAAATTATACATTGCTTCTTTTTGCCAATGCCTGACACAGATAGTCTCTTGCTTGAAATTCAGAGGTAAAAAATGTAACAGTCCCTCTGACGATTGTTTTCAATCTGGCTGTGGCCAGCAAGAAGGCTTCAAAGCCTGCATCCTGAAAAGGCTTAATAACCTGCTGCAAGCGCCACCTGCGCTCTACCGTTATGTGGTAGAAATCAGGGCATACAAAAAAAGAGGATTCTCTGTATGTCTGTCTTGCCTCCTGACGAGCCTTCTCAAAAATAGTTTGACGAAGCAGGAATTTACCGAAGAAAAATGGAATAACCCGTGGCTGCCTTTGATCTCTACTGTCCTGGACAGGCTTGTTCCGGGCAAACGAAAACCGATGGACTCTTTGGACTTCTGCCTCCCGGTTCCATCCTAAAAGTTCAGGAAAAGCTTTCCTGAGAAGGTCCAACATGAAGGATCAAATATCACCCCCTTCCAGGCCTTCCTCGAGCCCAAGAAAATGGAGATTATTTCTTCTCTGCTGATTTTCCTAGTCCTACAGCTTCCACTGGACATCAGTCAGTTGGGCATCGTGTGATTTAGCTTCCTCTTTCACAGTTACCAAGTCAGACTCCAGAGCTGTAGTCCTGTCCTCAATTTCAGTTAAGTAGTTTGCTGATCTCGGAGCAAGCCTTCCCAACCATCCAAACGGCGCCTTCCAGCTTTTTTGTAGCCTGCCTTTCTCTTTTTCCATCCGCATGGGTTTCTGCCCGGTGCTCTTTGATTGCCTCCAATATCAAGCCCACACGCTTTTCTAGTCTTAATCCTCTCATTGCTAGACTATGGAGATCACAAGCTCCTTCCTTGCACCATCATCTTCTGCTCTACAGCAAAATTACTATCATATCCAAGCAGCATCGACCACATTTTTCAAAAGTTAAGACTGCTCCTTTGGTTACCCCAGGAAGGTAAGATCAAGTTCAAAAGCAGATGACTGAGAAGGCCATCCAACTGATTAAATGGTATTATCTGACTGTAAAATAGAACCGGAGTCTTGATTGAGGTTCAAACGCAGGTTTATTGTAGAAGGAAAAAGCACCCACAAACAGAGCCGTCCAGTCATGAAGAGGCCAACGTCCAGACTGACGTTAGGTGGAATCTTCACGACTGAAAGGAAAGATTCTGGAACTAGAGACATAGAACGAGTCTCGTGATTGCAATCACGAGACTCTGGCCGTACAGGAAGGAAATAAGCATTTATTAATATATAACATCTTCCCCTCTTTGAAGGGTAACAAACAAAACAGAAAATTGCAAAATAGGAAACACAAATTTACTCCGAAACATAGTCCCTCAACCTGCAGGATAATTGCTTTAAACGAGAAGCTCTTTTGATTGCCACTTCAGGTGACTCTTCAAAAGCTGTAAATATAGGTAATGCCAAATCATCAGAGACAACAACTCGTGAAGTAACAGGTATACCAGAGGACTCTTCCAAAGGTATTGGCAAATGATCAGAGACAGCAGATTGTGATACCGAGGATGTTTCCAAAGCTAAATTAGAAGTGGGTTGCCCACAGGCTAAATCAAACCAATCACAATGTTCTGAATCTGAAGAAGCATGTTCTGTGATAACATTGGCCTGAAGTGGAGAGATTTTAACAAGAACCCGCTTGTTCCACCATCCTTTGTTATCAAGAAGAGCTGAACCTTTACTAACTTGTGTGACCAAATTTGGAGAAGAGAACTTGGATTTCCCTTTCATAACTCTTTTAAGATTTTTAATGAGCACACAATCCCCCTTTTCCAAAGGCTGATCAAAAGAATGTTTACCCTCGTCAAAACGTGATTTCATTGAATGTTGTTTAGCCTTTACATGTTCCTGAATAGAGTAAGAGTTAACAGACATATCACAATTCCCATGTAACCAACTGGGATTAAGGAGTGAATGTACTGTCCTTCTCCTCAGCAAAGTAAATGGTGCAACACCAGTTGTGGAATGTGGAGTGGTATTGTATGCCCACACTTTGTCATGAACAAAAGACAAAGGATCTAGCCTTGAAGAAATTGCAGTTTGTATACCCTCCTTGATTATGCGATTACTCCTCTCAACCAAACCATTCGAAGAGGGTGAATACAAAGCAACCTTGTAATGAGAAATGTCATGTTTTTTAAGAAAAGAGCACATTTCTGGGGAAACAAAATATGTACCATTGTCGGTGACAATGGTTTTGGGAAACCCTTCAACATCAAACACAGATTGTAAAAATTTTACAGCATTTTCAGTTGATGCAGAATTGCAAAAAGAGTAATACAGCCATTTGGTATAGTAATCAACTAAAACAATCAGATACTTGTTCTCAAATGGTAAAACATCATATGGGCCAGAAAAACCAAACCCACTTTGTCCCATGGACTAGCCGGAAGAGGTATAGGACATAAAGGAGTGGAAAGTGTCTTCCAATATTTGTCAGAGAGAAGACATTGAGTACAATTATCGAGCATTCTTCTAATATGTGAATCCATGGAGGGCCACCAGTAAAATTGTTTGATGCGTTGACTAGTTTTTACAATACCAAGGTGTCCTTGATGAGCGGAACAAATGATAAGATCAAGCAAAGACTCAGGTGGAACAAATAAATCATTACGCATAATCATGTAGTTAACTAAAGAAAGCTCCTCTGACACATTTGCAAAACTTTTAAATCAGAAGACAGAGTCCTACGCTCTGGCCATTTGTTAACAATAAATTCTTTGACCTTTGAGAGTGTTAAGTCACTTTTATAGGCTGTATTCCATTGAACCTCAGAAATGGGTTGACATTCAGCAATAGCATTAATTGTAGCAACAACGCACTCAATATCATCATCAACAACAGAATTATCATTTAAAGACATTCTCGAGAGGCAATCTGCCCTGAAATTCTTGCCCCCAGAGATATGTTTAATGACGAAATGAAATTCATGAAGTTTTGAAAGAAGGCGAACAAGTCTAGCAGAAGCCCTGTTGGAAGTGCTGTCAGAAAGCATGTGCATAAGAGGCTTGTGATCAGTGTAAATCTCAAACTCACGACCCCAAATGTAAGATTTAAATTTTTGTATGGCCCAAACGCAAGCCAAGGCTTCTCTTTCGATTTATACTGTATCTAGTTTCGGCTGAAAGAAGTGTCCTGGATGCAAAGGCAATAGTTTGTTCTTTGCCTTCTACCCATTGTCCCAAAATGGCACCCAAACCAGTAAGACTGGCATCAACGGTGATAAAACACTTCGAACCATCCGAAAAAGGATGCAAAGCTGGTGAATCCTCAATAAACTTTTTAACTTGCTCACAAACTTTTTGCAAATCTTCTGACCAGGCGAACTTCACTCCCTTTCTTAAGAGCGCTCTCAACGGCTCAACAATCTGAGCATAGCCATGCACGAACCTGGCGTAATATTCTGCTAAACCCAGGAATGAGCGAAGGGCATCTCTATCTTTGGGAGGTATGGCATCTCTGATTGCTTTTATTAAAGAGAATTTAGGTTTGATGCCATTGGGTGAAAGTGAATGGCCCAAATAATCCAATTCTTGAACCCCAAATTCGCATTTGTCATGTCTAAGAGTCATGCCAGCTTTTTCTAAAACCTGTAAAACAGTGTAAAGGGTGTTATTGTGTTGAGCAATGTCGTTGGCGTAGATTAAAATATCGTCCTGATAGGCCTGCACCCCAGGAATATTTTGCAATAAGTTGTCCATCAGTTTTTGAAAAATGCTAGCTGCCGAAGCCAAGCCAAATGGGAGCCTAAGGTACTTGAAAGCGCCAAATGGAGTAATAAAAGTGGTTAATTCTTGAGATTTGAGAGATAAAGGAATTTGGTGATAGGCAGACCTAAGGTCCAAAAGGGAGAAGAATTTAGCCCCACCCAGATTAGCCAGTAGATCATGAATTTTAGGTAGCGGATGGCAATCCACGATGATATTATTATTCAATGAGCGTAAATCAGCACACAATCTCACCTCCCCAGATTTTTTGTGAACTAAAACTATGGGAGAGACCCATTCAGATGAATCACAGGGTGCAATGATTCCCTCATCACATACATTTTTTAAAACCTTCTTCAATTCATCTCTTGCACTCAATGGAAGAGAACGAACCTTGTGAATAACAGGTTGAGAATTGGGTTTAAGACGAATTTCATGCTTGAAACCTAGAACTGTACCAACCTTATCCTTAAAGAGGTTTGGAAAAGAATTAAATAAGTTATCCATTTTATGACCTGGAAAAGACAAATCTGAAACATTGAAGCTTCCTGAATCGTGACTAGTGTAGTAATCATGAGGAATATCACCTAAAGCAATAGGTTGATCAGAACCAGGTCTAAGAACTAAACCCATTCTGGCTTGATCAAACCAACCTAAAATATCTCTGCCCTTAAGAGCAACATAAACTTTCGTGAAGGTATAACTACCAAGACATGCAATGTTCGAATAAAAGAAACCTAGCATGTCGATGTCTTTCTCGCCAAATGCTTTAGGATTGACATCAGATTTGCAGAGAACAACTTTTTTACCCCAATTCGCATGAAATGTGAGATCTGATAAAATGGTGATAGGCGAACCAGAGTCAGCTTTGACTTTAAGTGGAACTGTGCCAACCACTAACTCACACCAAGGACCCTTAATCGTGGACAATTCAACTGAATCACATTCAATAGACAACATGACATCATTAAGTCTGGTTGAGCAAGATTCTAAATTTTCATTAAACTCAATATTGTTGACTCTAGTAAATTTTTTGTGACCCCTGCAAAGTGTCCAATTTTCTTGCATGAAGAACACTTTTTCCCAGATGCAGGGCAAGAAGGAGAATTACCAAGATGACTCCTTGAGCCACATCTATAACAAATGCCAGGTCTCTTATTTTGTTGTCTGAAAGAATTGTTAACAAGGTCAATGGAGCCAGAAGTGGAAGCTTGATCAATCATATGAATACAAGGTTGTGAAATGCTTTCTTGTAAAATTTTAGAAGAATTAGTTGCACGTTCAATCCCTTTGGCGATATCTATTGTTTCAGACAAAGAGGGATTTTTGCAACTCAACAAATGTTCCTGAATTTTTTTAGAAAAACAAGCAAAAATGAACTGATCTCTAATAGAAGCGTCTGTACTTGCACCAAAATCACAGGTAGAAGCAAGGATTCTGAGTTGAGCAATATAGTTTTCCACACTCTCTTGTATATTTTGTTTGCATTTAAAGAAATTGTGACAATCTAAAACAATACTGGGTTCATCGTCCTATTGCTTGTTAAGTCGTGCAATAGCTTCTTGATAGACATTCCAATTGTCACCAGAAGGGATAAGAGGAAGATTCTCAAAAACTTGTTGGGCCGCAACCCCTAGGCAACCATAAAGAATAGCAACCTTGCGAGGAGGATCATATTTAGTGGCGTCAATGGCTACCAAATAGTTCTCAAAACCTTTGAGCCAGTTGTGCCAAATGAGAGGAGGTTTGCCTGGAGTTTGCGAAAATGGAGCTGGCGTCTGAAACTGCTGAGAAGAAGCCATGGTAAAAATGACTGAAAAGAAAAACAGTGCCAAGGAAAAATCTCTTGAAAAACTTTTTTGTTATAATTGTATGTAGATTTATAAACAATTTTTGCGCATTGGAGAATAATTGAAAAGTGACAGGCGAGAAATAAATAAAGCGTGCCTATCGCTGAAGAAAAGCTTTGTATTTATAAATGCTTTGCTGAGTCGTAAGAAAGCATAGCGGGCAGTAAAGCGTTCCTATCGCTGAAGAAAAGCTTGCATTTATAAATGCTTTGCGCGATGTGGGTAAACGTGGTAGGCAGTAAAGCGTGCCTATCGCTGAAGAAAAGCTTTGCACTTATAAGTGCTTGACATGGTATAAATAAACGTGGTAGGCAGTAAAGCGTGCCTATCGCTGAAGAAACGCTTTGCGCTTGTAATTGCTTTGCTGTGTAAATAAACGTGGTAGGCAGTAGAGCGTGCCTATCGCTGAATAATCGTGAACGAAGGCTTGAAAATGGCCGACTGACGCCGTTGTCAAGGTTACGGTCATGCGTAACTTTTGACAGGCGGTGGCCTTGAATTATTGCACTGTGACTTAGCTGTTGCGTGAGGAGGGTGTTGCGCATGAACGCTTCCAAAGCTTTCAAGCAGCGCGAGTGAAGTGAAGCGCAAGGCAGAGTCAAACAGTAACAATATCCACTCAAGAAAACTCCATAAAATACAACCTGATGAGGAAGCCAAAGGCAGGAGAGATGAGCAGAAGGCAGGACAAGTGAGAACGAAGAACGGCAATGTCCCGGTGAGATCTTAAGATCTGTCCGATTTTCCAAAGTGCTTGTCTTTCTGGCGGTGGGTGCAGGGAAGTTCCCGATCGTCGCCAAGATGTAAAATAGAACCGGAGTCTTGATTGAGGTTCAAACGCAGGTTTATTGTAGTAGGAAAAAGCACCCACAACCAGAGCCGTCCAGTCGTAATGAGGCCAACGTCCAGACTGACGTTAGGTGGAATCTTCACGACTGAAAGGAAAGATTCTGGAACTAGAGACATAGAACGAGTCTCGTGATTGCAATTACGAGACTCTGGGCGTACAGGAAGGAAATAAGCATTTATTAATATATAACACTGACCTTATCCAGCAGCAAATGACCCTCAAGAAGTAAAGGCTATCTTCAATTTGTTACACATAAATTCAGTCCATCTCCAGCCTTGAAACTTTCTGTCACGGGGGCAGCAACCAGTGTCTGGAACCCGTCACCTGAGAGTCCAGCCACCTCTACTTTCCTTCAGAAAGGGACTAAACACAATTTACTCAAACAGTACCTGAACTGAGACAGTCACCTCAGCCTCTGCTAGTACACATTCCCTAATCCGATCTATTGCTGCACCTTCCACTTCCCACTTCCTTCCTCTATTCCCCTTCGTTCCATGCTTTCAGGTCTTTTTTCTGACAGTTTCCGCTAGTGCTTAGGGTTCTGTTGTTTCCTTCACTCTTAAGATCCCTACAACGTTGGCTGCACTCCATACCATTGCCAGTTACTTCTGAATGATTTTCGTATATGATTTAACATTGTTCTTGTGATGCCCCGCACACCAATACTAATTAGTGCATCCACACTATATACAACTATTAAAAAAATAAAATTGAAGAACATTGATTCCTTGTATAAAACAGAAAACAGCACAACATTGAGAGTTAGGGGTCAGCTTAGTCTGATTACCGAAGGGCAATATGGATCTTTCCACTTCACAAATTTGGGTTATCTGGGCAATAACCACTCACCAGATGTAACATTGCACATCAGTGGCATAGTTGAATGTGCCCTGCAGGCTCAGGCAACACTACATACTAGGGTCATGAGAGTGTGATCATGCAAAGTGAGTAAGCGACCAGCAGCATTTTTTAGCACCACATGACGGGGCAGGGGGAGTTTGGGGCCACTGTGACTACAAAGTTCATAAGACATCCTACCTGGGTGAGATGTCAAGTACAAAGTTGTTACGCCATGTGAGTAGCAGCATTCTAGGATTTCAAACAGCAGTGATAAATGTCATTTTGACCAGCGGTTTCATTTTACTGACATCACATGAATGACTGTTTCATTTGACTGACATTACATGGGTAATGGGGATTATAAGGCTTTATGAGTAACACAGTGTTGTGACGTCATCAGTAGGATCATATTTTGTTCTGAGAAATCTAGGCACTCTTCGTTATATGGCCTGATGGGCTATACATAGAGGCTTACATTTAAGAGGTTTATCTATGGCTAGCCAACGTACAGCTACTGTAATCGGGGAGACAGGCTCATTCCATCCTAGACCTGCTGTCAGTATTAGATCGATTGCGTTTTGTAGTCTTTGTAATTTGTTAACAGCATCTTACATACTCCCAGATATGTGCTGTTCACAACATCAATCTAGGAGAGGACCGCTGCCACGGAATTGGTATTTTTTGTAAAATATTCTGGTAACAATAGATTTTCTTCAGCAGACAAAGATGATTAAGGCCCTTAGTGGCCATTTCGTTGATTTGTGTCTCCATGGATAGGTTGCAGTTCATCCAAATGCCTATGCTCTTATCCTTGGTTGGCAGTGTTGGTCAGGAGCCTGGGTCAGTGGACCATAGCTCTTTTGGCTACGTTGTTCCATCAGTCAATCAATCAGCGAATTTTAAAGCGCGCTACTCACCCGTGAAGGTCTCAAGGCACTTGGCGGCAAAGGGGTGCAGCTCTGGGTTAGCCAAAGAGCCAGGTCTTGAGGGTCTTCCTGAAGGTGTGCAGAGTAGGGGAGCGTCTGATGTTAACTGGAAGCTTGTTCCAGGCCTTGGCAGCGATGTAGGAGAAGGCTCTTCCACCTGCTCTGGTTGTGGCTGCGAATGAGTTTCTGCTAGGGTGTGGGTGGCAGAGCAGAGGTTTCTTTTGGGTACATGGAAGAAGACTCTTTCGTTGAGGTATTTGGGTCCGAGGTTGTGGAGTGATTTGTAGGTATGGATGAGTAGCTTGAAGGTTACTTTCTTCTTGACGGGGAGCCAGTGGAGGTTTTTCAGGTGTTGGGTCTTGTGCTCATGTCGTGGCGTGTCGAGGATGAGTCTGGCCACTCTGTTCTGGAGGGTCTGGAGTTTGTGTAGCAGGGATTTGTTGATTCTACCGTAGAGGGCGTTTCCATAGTCGAGTCTGCTAGTTATGAGTGCATGGGTGATGGTCTTTCTGGCTTCAGGTGGGATCTACTTGAAGGTCTTGCGGAGGATGCGGAAGGAGTTGAAGCAGGTGGAGGCGACAGCATTGATCTGGCGAGTCATGGTGAGGGAGGAGTCGAGGATGATGCAGAGGTTCCGGGAATGGTCAGTGGGGGTAGGTGGGTTTCTGAGTGCGGTGGGGCCACCAGGTGTTTCCCAAGCTGTGGAGGGAGGGTCCAAGGATGAGGACCTCAGTCTTCTCCGAGTTGAGCTGCAGGCTCATCCAGAGTGCAACATCTTTCATTCCTTCCTGGAAGCTGAGTCTGGTGTCATCGGGGTTCTTTGTGAGGAAGAAGATGAGCAGGGTGTCGTCGGCGTAGGATACTATGCTGAGTCCATGCTGTCTGACGATGGCGGGGAGGGGGGCCATGTAGATGTTGAAGAGTTTGGGGCTGAACAATAATCCCTGGGGTACTCCGCAGTTGATGTCTGTGGGTTCGGAGAGGAAGGGTGGGATTCTTATCCTTTGGGTTCTGCCAGCGAGAAAGGAGCAGATCCATTTGAGGGTGGTTCCCCGTATGCCAGGGTAGTGGATTCTGGCTGCGAGAGTGCGGCGGGAGACGGTGTCAAAGGCTGTGGAGAGGTCTAGCAGGATGAGGGCTGCGGTGTGGCCCTGGTCGAGGAGCGTGCCGATGTCGTCGGTGGTGGCAAGGAGGGTGGTCTTAGTGCTGTGGTTGCTGCGGAATCCAGACTGGGAAGAGTCGAGGATGGCGTTCTCTTCGATGAAGGTGGTTAGCTGGGCATTGACGATTTTCTCTGTGACCTTGGCTGTGAAGGGAAGGAGAGAGATGGGGCGGTAGTTCTTTAGGTCCGTAGGGTCAACAGAGGGTTTTTTGAGGAGGGGCTTGACCTCTGCTTGCTTCCAGTCGTCGGGGAAATTGCCAGATTTGAAGATGGCGTTGATGGTGCAGCGTACTTGGGTGCTATGGTGGCAGCGGCTCTGTGGAAGATGTGAGGCGGACAGGGGTTCGTGGCGGCCCCTGAATGGGTGCTCTTCGTGGTTGTGTTGGTAACTTCTGTGGTGACTGGGGTCCAGGTGATGATGGTGGGCTGGCTGTCATCGCTGGAGGGGATGGTGATTTCTGGAGTCTACTCACTGAAGTTGTAGTAGAGGGTCTTGATTTTCAGGTGGAAGTAGGAGTCAAGCTTGTTGCAGAGGCACTGAGAGGGTGTGATGTCCGTGGCTTCGCTGGGGGGTTTGGTGAATTGCTGGATGATGTTGAAAAGTGCCTTTGAGTTGCTGAAGTTAGTGAGGATTTTGTTCCGGATGAAGGTCCTCTTGGTGGATCTTATGAGTTGGTAGTATTCTGTCATGGCGTTCTTGTAGGCAGTTTGATCTTTGGTGGTTTTGGTGTTTCTCGAGGTGTCTGCAGGAGCGTCTGGCTTCTTAGAGGTCAGTGGTGAACCAAGTGGCCTTTAGGGGACGCCATCTGTCGAGGTTGCGGAGGAGGGCGAGCTTGTCCACGCAGCTAGTGATCCAGCTGTTTAGTTCCTTGACTGCAGAGTTGGCGTCGGTAGTGGCGGGGGGGGTCGTGGATTAGGGTGGAGTTGAGGTGCTCCACTGTGACCTTGCTCAAATTCCTTTGTGGTGGGCAGGGCGTGGGTTTGTGAGCGGTGGTGGTGTTTACAGAGAAGTGTATGCACTAGTGGTCTGTCCAGAGGGGCTGCTAGGTGTGGCTGAACAGGACGTTGTTTCCACCTGCGAAGATGGGGTTGAGGGTGTGTCCTGCCTAGTGTGTGTGGGTGGTGACTAGCTGCTTCAGTCCATGGTTGGCGAGGTTGTCTAGGAGTCAGGGTCCCTGCGGTTGTCGAGGTGGAAGTTCAGGTCATCGATGAGTATGTAGTCTGTGGAGGCTTTGGCATGGGGTAGGGTGCAGTGAGGTCCACAATGGTAGTGGTGAGCACGAGGCCCGGGGTGTCTGTATACAAGGATGCCGCGAAGCGTGGTTCTGGGGCTAGTCTGGATCTGGAAGTGAAGGTGTTCTGTGTTGGAGAGGTGGTTGCCCATGCTGGAGGAGGAGAGTTGGAGGGAGCTCTTGTGTGCGATAGCGAGTCCTCCTCCAGGGCGGTGGGGGCGGTCCTTCCTCTGGATCTGGTATCTGTTGGGAATGGCAGTGGTGATGTCGGGGCAGAGGAGGGGTTGGTCCAGGTTTCTGTGAAGAAGGCGACATCTTGCGAGAGCATGTCGAGGAGGTGCAAGATCCCTATGGTATGTCTGTACAGGGAGCACATGTTGAGGAGGATGCACTTCACAGCTTCAGTGGTGTTGGCGGCCGGTGTGGGGGCGGCGGCCATGGTGGTGCAGAGGGTGGTGATGGTTCGGCGGCAGTGACGGCAGGAGAACTGGCTGTGGGTGGTCTTCGGCTTCAACAGCTGGCAGTTGTTGTTCCTTCCGGGGTTGAGTGCGAGTAGGGCAGCTGAGTCACAGTGATGGGTGGCCGGAGAGCCAGGGTCCCTGGCGCTGGTCGCTGTCGGGTCATGGACGGGCGCAGACGGGCATGCCTTTGGTGCATCTTCGCCGCGCCAGTGGCACGGCTGCTATTAAATAAAGGAAGGGTAGGGAAGTGCAGCTTGGAGGCAGGAGCGGGAATGGGGCAGGGGGCGGCAGCAGTGAAAAAACAGACGCAGAGTGCGGGAACAGGAAGGAGGCAGAAGTGAAAACAGGGGGCAGAAAGAGATAAAATTAAAACTAAAGCAAAATATGGCAAAATAAAACTAAGGCAAATTACTCAAGCAGCACTGTTAGTGGCACTTCTTTCAGCATGACCGCCAGAGATGCATCAGTGGCCCGTTAAAACATATTCCAATAGCCCTACAGTCGGACATGTCTTCCCATTTAAAGGAGACCCTCCGTTGATATACTCTGTTTTTCCAGGTCTTACAGTGTCAGCATGCTGTACCGGAACACCTCCCGCCAACCTCCATACCCACTGGTGATGCCAGGCTGCAGTTTCTCATGTCCGCTGCATCGGTTCATCGAGCTGACGGAGTCCATCATCCCTGAGGACTGGGGCAAGGAGTGTCACCGGATAGATGCCACCGACTACAGACCAGGTAGTGCCTCATACAAGCATTTCTGATCACAGGATTCTAGCTTGGATCTAATGAGGGTGAACTACTGCTGTCTTACAGAGAGTGTCAGGCATCGTTGAGGTAGGTCGCAATTTGCGACCCATTAGGAATCGCAGCCATCACAGGGATGGTGGCCTGCTGAGGTCAGCAGACCACCATGTCTGTGATTGATTTTTGATAAAGCAATATTTTTTTTTAATGCAGCCCTTTGTCCTAAAGGGAAATGGGATGCATTTAAAAAGAAAAAATGAAACTTTGTAGTTTCATTTTTTAAGAGTAGGCAGTGGTCTGCGGGACTGCTGCCTGCTCTAAAAAATATTTGTATTTACATTATCAGACGGGAAGAGGTCCCCATTGGACCTCTTTCCCTTTGTGAATGGGTTACCACCAATTTTAAACTGGTGGTAGTATATTACTGTTTTGCGACAGGAATTCAGTCACAAAACAGTAATACATACTATACCGATTCGGTATTTGGAAGGAACACTCTAAATGCGCCCCATCCATATACTAAAATCGCAATTGCAAAATGCGATTCAGTAAGAAGTTACCGAATCACATTTTGCTTTTTGTACATTTAAGAAAGCATTTTTCTGGTCGTAAATGGCCAGTCTCTGTGAATTTAGCCGCTTGTGACTGGAAAAACGGTTTGTACATCTAGCCCTAGATTATTTGGGTCATCACATTACAACTGAAGGGATCAAACCTAAGTTTTCACTGGTGCAGGTTATTCAAGATGCTGTTCCACCCAAAGATAAAGATTCACTTTGATCTTGAATAAAAAAAAATATTACATCTGCTCATGCCCTTTCCTCTTTTGTCTCAGAGAGTAAGTGCTGTCTGACGGTAGATGCCAGTCGAGTCGGTTTGGGTGCACTTCTTTCACAATGGGTGAATGGAAAGGAGCAGACTGTAGCATTTGCTTACTGCTGTTTGAAACAGTCAGAGACTAACTACAGCACCATTAAGCATGAGGCTCTTGCCTGCTGTAGGGCTGTGGAAAAGTTTAAGACTTTTTTGTGGAGCTCAGAACTTGAGATTTATATTGACCACAAGCCTTTGATTTCCATGCTAAATGGGAATGGCACGGATAAGGCTTCTTCTTGGTTACTCAGGCTATTAGCACATCTCCAGGTGTTTGTATTTACCATTAACAACATTCTTGATGGTAAGAACATGAGGGTGGACTGTTTGTCAAGAATACCTTTAGAGCTTGATTCTGAAGCTGATCAAGAGGAAGATGTTGAAGGTGTGGTGGCCTTTTCGGATAACATGTTGAAGGACAAGGGAGCAGTCTCTAAAATGGAATGGCTGAAGGCAGTGGACTCAGATGTAGTTTTGAAAAAAGTACCTACGTTTATCAAGAATTGTTGGCCAAAAGAGAGGAATTTGGATTTGAATATTAAACCTTTTGTTAAGGTGTCTGAGGAATTGTCAATGGTCGTCCCATGCAACAGGATTTTTAGGATCCACCTACCCCCGGCTTGCATTTGAGCCTTGTTGATTGGTTTAGCTCACGAGGGCAATTTGGGTATCAGTGGTGCATGCAAGAAATTGAAAAAGTATGACTGGTAGCCTTCAGTGGATTCTCAGGTGATCAAGTGGATAAACTTGTGTGACAGTTGTCTTAATTCTGATAAGCATTGGAAGACATTTGAGTCGCCTTTGCATATGGTGTCGTTACCTGAGAATCCTTGAGATACGATGATTTGGACTTTGCAGGAACTTTGATGCTTTATCTTCTAACAAAAGATGTATATTCGTGTTAAACAATTCTTTTTTAAAGTGGGTATATTTTGAATTTGCTGCAGCTCCCACTAAGGCTTTGGTGATTAAATTTTCGAAAAAAGTATTCCAGATTGAAGGTGTCTCTCCTGGTTACACATAATGGAACGCATTTCACTTCTGCTTCCATGAGACAGTTTGTTTCTTTGTATTCTCCCCACCTCTAACAGTTTGGTGAGGAGAATTAATAGATTCTTGAAGGAGGGTATTCAGGCTGCTTTAGCTACTGGTCTGGATATGGTGGATTTTCTGAGACAAAAGATATGGGAGTATTCCATTACACAGCTTAGCACCACTTGGGTTTCTCCTTTTAAGCCTATGAGACATTTGTGTCCAGATCAGTTGGAGACTAAGTCTTCTGCTGAGTTTGATGAAGATGAAATGCATAATAAGGGCACACGTTCTGTGTTGTCTATGCAGAGACATTGCAAAGAGTATTTTGACAAAAAACATAATATTAAATAACTTGTTTTGAATATTGGTGATTGGGTACTTATTAAAAAACCCTACAAATTTCAGATAGGGGAATCTCAATTTATGTCATCCATAAAAGTTGTCAGAGTTTCCAAAGGTGCTGTGCTGATTGATGGCAAGGATGGTGAATCAAATGAAGTTTGATTAAACTGACATTTTATTAAATTCACGAGTAGGGTCTTTTGAATCTCAGGTGTCTCCGGTCACTTGATGGTTCCTGATGGTTGCACACCACTGTGGGAGACGTTGTTTGTTCTGTGGAACTCTCCATCATGTCAAGTGCTGATTTCCCTTTGCAAGCTGGTTCCACTGGGCAATTAGTTCCCATAGTGGATCAATCTGACAGATCTGATGTGCCTCTAAATGTTCACTCCCATGCTGATGGGCTTATTCGTAGTGAAGGTAGACCTGCTTGCAAAGTTAATCTACCCGCAAGGTTTAAGGGTTTTTGTATGCACCAGCTGCATTGCTTTCTTGTTATAATTCATCTATTCTTTTGTTGGTGTTATTGTTCGTTTTGCAAAGGGGAAGGTGTTGTAATATGAGTCATGCAAATGCACTTATAGAATACTAGTTATGCTAATGTACTTACCTCATTTACTGTTATTTAATGTTAGTTCCACGTCCCGCCCTGACACTGATCAATACCAGGCATACGCTCTTGAAATTTTTAATTAACTTAAGTTCTCTAGCCTTCTGTTCCCATCGTGCTCTTTCCACTATTGTGTATGACAACACGTTTGCATATGTGAGTTCAGACTATCAGTTGTACAAAACTATCACTTTTAATAAGTACTTCTCAGTGCAGAGCTATAATGTGTCCTATTAATGTCAAAGCTTCCACATGTTAAAGAAAGTTGTGTTTTCATCTTAGAAGACACTTTATCATATTTTACGTAGTTTGTTGTATGATTTACGTAAATCATATTTTTAGGGGCTCGGCTCGTGCTTGGGCTCTAAGATCCGAGCCACGTACTGGGCTCGGCTCTGGCTGTGGTCCCTCTGCTAATTTGTTGGCCTGCCCACCTCTGCCCAGAGCTAGGTGCATGCCATGAGTAAAAGCATGGCATGTCATGCTTAGCCGGTGCTTAAGACACAAGGCACTGATTGTAAAATCCATACCAGTAAGTGATTGGTCGGCACTGGACACGTCACTCACACTCTCAGCCCTGGAATGTGAGCACGTGCTCCATCGCGACTGTCAGTTCTGATTCTCTGTATGCTCTATTCTGCAGGACGAGCCCTGATTGCCTTGTCTGTGACTGCGGTGATCCTGGGGCTGGCCACGCTGACGCTGGCAGTACTGTACGGTAGACTCAGGAAACGCTACAGGACCATGTGAGCGGATGAACATCTGAGACTCGGCACTCGACGGATCCGCACACTGGGACAGGGTCGGTGTGGACAGGGAAGGCTCAATGGCTCTACCTCTTCTCAGCCGGTCAGCGGGCCACACATCCGCTACAATCTAAACTGCACCATTGTCAGCGGTTATTAGGGCGTGCACCATACTTACTCGGGATTCAGCAAATTCTTTTAACTGTACAAATAAAATGAAATGTGTACATATTGTTGAAGCTAGGGCATGTGCTCTCAGCTTCGATGGGAGAGCTGGACACTTGTACAAGATATATGTCAACTTATTATGATGAAATAATTACAATCTATTGTGTTTTTTTAACCGATTTAAGCAATCGATTGATCAATTTTCCATATCTAGAAAGCAAATCAGTAAATATGCCTCCAAAGCAATCACGATTATAATGTTTTCCCCTGTGCAAGTAGATAAAAAGTTTCATTCCTAAACTTATTATTTGTAAATAATAATAATGATAACAATAATGTTAATAATAATTAACAATAGTAAGACCAATAATGTCAAAGCCATAAAGTTGCGTTTACTAGTTGAACACATCTATCTTATTGTCTTCTTAGGTTCCTGTTCGATGTTCTAGAAAAAGGTTAAAATCTTTCTTAAAATATGCCAGGAGATCTTTTAAACCAGTGGTTCTTAACACTTTGACTTCTGCGGTCTTCATTGAATCATCATCGGCTATCCATGAGCTCCCAAAGCCAATTCTACGATTTGTACGTGATATTAACTCAGTACATCTACGCCCCTCTGTCCTGTATGTTTTAGTATTAGAGATACTGCACAATGGTATAGGATCCAGGTCATATTCATAAATCAGCAGGTAATCGTGAAATCAGTAGGCGCGGTGGGGCAGAGCTAGTAACAAGATCGACAGTGGCCTTTGGCAGACTCTGGGCACCGATCGAGCTTGGTATGGGTAAAGCTGGAGACCAGACCATGCAGGTCTTTGTATCAAAAGGTGTCAAAGACAACGATTGCTAGAAGACCAGGTGCTCAATATGCCAGAGTATATGCTGCCTACTGTGAAGTGCATGTGGAAGTACTGCTGAAAAGTGTAGACATGCCTCCTTTCCAATAGAAGCAGCGTAAGTGCTTGGAGTCTGTAAGTGCTTGCCCACGTACAGCACCGGATGTGAGAACTTGCAGCATGAAAGAACCCTTTTGGGCAGCCTAGCTGTGTGTGCATGCATAGATCACTGAGCAGGTCGAAACCTGTCTCCCATAGTCAGCAAGAAAATCATAAGCAATTCAAAAGTATTTCAGTCGGAAGCTGACTGCTTGTCAGTTCGTAGCGTGTTTGAGTGCAAACAGTGACTGCGTGCAAACACATATTCTCTGTTTTGAACTAGCAGTCAGCGTCTGACTGAAAATGTTTTTTAAAAAGCTTATGATTTTTGTAACATGATTTTATTAATAAACGTAACTAATACATTGGACTTCAAGTAAGTATTATTGTGACTTCATGAAATTATTATCTTTGTAGGAGAACCATCTTTATGAAGGTATTTAGCTCAAAATGCTTATGATTATTGACATTAAATACAGGTCATATGGGCCAGGAACTCCCTCAGAAGGTGCTGCTGACCCCAGGTGGTCGCAGACCTCAGGTTAAAAGCCACTATTTTAAACTGTCACAGATATTGCTGTTGTTTAACCATAGGTACATTTATCTCTAACTTAATGGAAAAGAATACAATACTAAAGACTGCCTTTATTTTTTAATACTGTAAATGAATTGTGTGTGGATATTTATTGTATGCCCTTGTTTTTATATACATCACTGGATTATACAAATAAATAAATTCAATTCAATTCTTTTAAAAAGTTATTATTTTTATTTCATTTCTAACCAGTACTCTAAACATACCACTCTATCCCTCTAAACATGCTACTCCATGGCAGAATCAGACACTTGCTGTGGGGCCAATAATAATGGCAAGTCCTCGAAGATGATCAGGGGCTCTCGAGATGTTCTTGTTTGGAGTATTTCTTAAGCACCTGGTTCAGGCCAGTTCTCTGGGCCCTGCACAACAAAGGGGCAGGTAGAAAAATCCTTCCAGGGAGCACTTCTACTGTCCATGGAAATGCAGAAATCGGGTACTTCAGTGAACTCACTGAAAAGCCAAGGGCCTTCTTTTTAGGCTTTTACTTTTTGGAGGTGGTGAAGTCAAACAGTCAAGGCTTAATCTTGGAGGAGGTTGGTGGAGTGGGACTTTTGGTTCAGCCTACATATGTATTGCTCGCAATTAATAAATTAACCAAATGTGTGTTATTCCTTTAGAAAAAAGAAAAAAAACTTTTATTGGCATTACGGAAATGTGGCTAGTAACTTTAATTAGTTTTCATGGCAATGACAGGCTTATCTGACTGTGTATCAGTTGAGGTGGACTCTAGACTTACAAACTTGAATAAAGTTTACATTTGCAGAGATAATCTCTGATTGGCCAAGCACAGCACCTCCTTATAAGTGTTCAAGTTATCATAGTTCGAGACCACACAGCCTTTTTTATCCTTGGGGCAGGTGCCTCATGCAAGTAAGGGACTCCCGAACAGCAGTTGCACAGTTAATCGAGCCTGTAGGTGGCTGAAGCCCAGTCTCGGTTATATAGGATTAAAGGCATTGGTGTGAGTGGGGTACACAAATCTGCCCATTGAGCTGGCCACCTGAAGATGGACGGGCAGGTGAAAATCATCTGTGGGGGTAGGTGGCCTCACACACTCAACCTTCGCTTGAAGAAACAATGCAAGCACCATTGGTGGGGTACACTGGCCATGTATAGTCAGTCTCGCGAAGAGATGTTGTGCGCAAAGGTTCGGATGGATGGGTCATGTATGATCATCAGTTACTTGAGGAAATTATGTGGTACAAGAAGATCAAGGCACATATGTCACACAACGGTTGCTTAAAGAAAATGCACAGATGGAGGGAGTAGGCACAAGGGCTTTTCATGATCATCAGGCTGTGATCAAGATTTGGCGATGCAGGGTGCAGGCACAAGGGTTTTCATACTCATCTTGTATTGTGGAAGCTGTATAGATGGGTAGTGGCACTCTGGGCTCTCATACTTGTCATGATTCAGCCGCGGGCAATTGGCTGACACATTTCTTGTGGAAGCCTCCAAAAATGTAATCCTTGGTTCTACCTTCATTGTAACTAAACCTCCTTCTGTAGCTTCCTCTTGCTCACCACTAGAATCAACATTTAGCCAAAGCCCAATTGTCCTAGTATGAAATTCTCCTATTACTTGCCTCTCAAATTACTTCATTTTGTTGATCCGTCTTAAACCCAGCGTCCCTGTTACCTGTAGCAAAATGGGCAGCCCTACGATTGTCTATTGGTTAGTACCCATCAGACCCGACCAATACCCAATTTTGAAATCACCTACCGGGTACATTGTCATGTTTTAGAAATAATTGTGGCATGCTAGTGGCTAGTTATGCTGTATGTACATTAGATGAAGATCTTGAAAGCCGATGTTTACCACAGGCGCCTTCCACTCAAGTTGCTGAATTGATTGCTTTTACCTGTGCATTTATACTTTCTACCTGAAAGTTTGTTACCATATTTACCGACATAGTGTATGCTTTTGGAGTGGTTCATAACTTTGGACTTCTCTAGATGCAACAGGGTTTCCTTACTTATGCTGGAAGTCCCATTAAGTATGACACTTATGCAAAGGGTTTGCACAATTTTCTTGAGCTACCTTTCAAACTTGCTATCGATAAATAGGCTGCCTATCTGTCCTCTCAAAATGAAGTAGCTTAGGGTAATGCTTTTCCTGGTCAGGGGGCCTAAAATCTAGAGCGGTCAACCTCGAAGCTGGGAAACCGGGTTTGAGTCACAGCAGGGACTCTCAACATCCTGTGATTCAGGGCAAATGACTTAATCTCCCAATGTATGACAATAATGAATGTGCCCATCTGTAATGCAACTGATACTCATGTACAGCGCTCTGATACCTTTGGGTCGAGTTTGCGCTATATAAAATTCAACAACAAAAAAAAGAAAGATGTAATTATACCAAACAGCTTAATATCTTGTACCAACACTCAAAACACTTTCTGAATTCGAGGATTGTACAGTTGAGAGGCATACATTGATAAAACAGACTGTAAAAGGGACCCTGAGGGCGTGTATATAGACTTACAGGGGAATGGTTTTCCAGTAGTTTCAATTTTCTAACCTCGCCAGTTTGTAACATGGTATCACCCAGATCATTAGAGATGGCATGCCCCATGCCGCAAGCACCTATTGCTGTGCTCAATTCTTTCCTTCTGTTGCCCAACAATATTTCCACTCCTCTCCCACCTACAAAGCCCACAATATTTGGAAAACGATTAAAACCACACTCGCTACCCACCCACCTTCTTTGGGACCTTTCATCCATCTACAGATGGATTTCATCCAAAAGCATGAATGCTATGTTTTTACCTGTGTGTTTGTCATTGTGTGTTTTCTGGCTGGATTGAGGAATACCTGCTGGCAGGCACTATGATAACAGGGAAGAGACTAATCTGAGATTTCATACCTATGTTTAGAGGTCCTCCTTTGCTATCCATTGACAACGGCTCACACTTTGTGTCCTCTGTAATTCATAAATGGAAGCGAGGACGTGGTGGAAATGAAACTTGTTGATTGGCACTAACGAGCAGGTGCCAGGATTTTCTCAAGTAAGAATGTGAGAAGCCCTTGGCAAACTGATACAAGGAGCACTCACAAGAGCTGACCCCACTATTTTCTAGAATATTTGCTTTTTTGTACCATCTTCAGAACGAGACTACGCTTTGCTATATTGGTCAAACCAAAATGTGCAGAGTACAACATGGAGAGCCGAAACAAGAATTAGTTTAATATGCATGTTAATGTGCAATGATACTCAGCCTTGACTGGCCGTAAACAGGTATAAAAATTAATGAATCACAATTTATTAATTACAAATGTCAGCGCATATCTAGGCGTGCATGGGCATTTGCATTTTTATACTAAACAAGTGAGCAGTAATATACATATGCGAGTAAATTCACTTTCTAATTAATATTAGAAGAAACTGCAAATTCTACTGCAATAGTTTTGGGGATCTCTTCTGATCAATTAGAAACCCCGAGCACTGTCCTTTAAGAGAAAAGAATGGCTCTTGATTTTGTCCTGCGGCAAATTGTGGAGTCTGCGGTACATACAGAGTGTTGCTCTTGATGAAATGAATCTGGAAGGGTGGAGTATTTGGTCCTGACTGAAGGATATGTGTGGGGGGTTTGGGATGAAGGTAATAAAGAAATATTGTTTTGTCATACTTTGTCAATTATATATGGTAATAAAAGTCTGCATATGCACCATTCATTGCCTCATCAACAATAAAGCTTCTTTCAAACGTGCCTTTAGTAGTACAAAGCTTTATTTTGATATAGAAATATCTTAAAAGCACATAAGGATAAAAATACAATTCATATTGTTAATAAAAGCACTTAATAAATAATTAAAAAGACAAGATAAAACAGTATTAAACCATTTACAGCTTTGAGTTGTTTAGGAAAAATAAGAAAAGTACAAAAAATTACCTAAAAAGAAGTTCATCACATAGCTTTAAATCTGATCACCCATGCCCAGCTAAGAAATTTGGCTACCCCACACGCCAATACTGTATTAGGGTTAGATTGTAAAATTCTTAGCGCTGCGGCATAGCCTCTGGTCCCAAGTAGGCGACAGACAGGTTTTAGCCATTTGGATCTGGGCTTTTCGTAAGCACTGCAAACAAAAAAGACATGTGGGATGGATTCCAGCTCAGTGCTGCAGTGCGGGCAGGTGGCAAGCGTTTGGTAGGGGAGTTTCCATTTCGAGGTGCGTTCACGGACTGGGAGGGTTCCCATTCTAAACTGAACATATAAGGCCCTATCTTTGGGTTTTCTGATGAAGTCCATATAGGGTTCAAGCAGGGGTACGGTCTTATGCAGTCGAAACTCATCAGTAAGTCTACCCAAGTTATCCGCTCTAGATTCTTGGGCGTCGACCCACAGCCAGTAGGCCCGCTTGACTTCCAGTTTAGATATTGGAGCACCGGACTCCCACACGACCAATAAACCAATGGCCTTAAGGAGTTCCTTCATTTTAGAGAGCCAGACAATTTTGTGAGACCCCTGCAGGTTCATAACTTCTTTAAGGCCGTCTGCGTAGCACTCTAGCTCTGGTGTGCGCCACAGGCGGGCCCAATAAAGTAGCGGGCGCAGAATTATAAGATCTTTAATGGATCTGCGTCCAAGATCATATTGAATGGGCTTGCTAGGGGTACTCCTGGGGATAGACAACAGCTCCTTGTAAAATTTATTTTCAGCCATTACGAGGGAGTCAACATTATTAAAACCCCAGAGCTCTGCCCCGTACAGTGCACTGCCTACTGCTTTAGCGGAATAGATCTCTAAGGCAGGAGCTATGGGTCTTAATACTGAAGATCTATGCTCCCTGCTTATGATGCCCACAACCCGTTTATGGTTTAGAGCCATTTTTTCGATGTGAGGATTCCACTTGAGTTGGTCGGATATACTAATCCCAAGATAGTCAAACATTTTAACCCGTTCTAATGGCTCTTCATTAAGAGTGAGCGTGCGATTGGCTTTCCTACTGGGATTAAAATAGAGGAGCTTGGTTTTAGAAGTATTAATAACCAAGCCCCTTGAATTACAAAAGACCCAAAACCGATCCAACAATTTTTGGAGCCCCATGGGTGTTTTAGAGACTAGCAGCGTGTCGTCGGCAAAGAGCATGGCGGGAACTTTTACACCAGCTAAACTTGGGGCGTCAGCATCAATATCAGATAAAAAGGAAACCACCCCATTGACAAATAAGGAAAAGAGGGTCGGCGCCAAAACACATCCTTGGCGGACACCTCTGTTCACCGGGATTTTATCAGTTATCTGCTCCTTCGTGCCCCACCGAATGCGTGCATATGTTCCATCATGCATGAGGGCCAACAGGTGCAGGATGGGCAGAGGGAACCCCATCTCTTGAAGAACCGCCCAAAGGCGCCCTCGGGGGACCAGGTCGAACGCGGTCTTCAGATCGATAAAGGCCAAGTACAGACCACCCTTGCTAATCGAGACTGTCTTCCAATGAAGTAGTAACAGCCTGAAAGCCCGATCTACAGTGCTAGTGCAGGCCCTGAAACCCGCCTGGAAGGGGGAGATAATATTATTCTCCTCTGCCCAAGAGAGGATTCTTTCCAGAAGGACTCTGCCAACCACCTTCTGACCAGCATCGATCAAGCTGATCGGACGATAGTTGGCAGGGTCACCCCTTGGCCCCTTCTTGTAAATAGGAATCACTTCTGCCCCCCTCCAAGAGTTTGGAACTGGGGACCCAAGGAGGAGGGCGTTAGTCAAGAGGGAGAAGAATTTAGCCCATTGCCTAGTGCTGGCACGGAACAGATCGCCAGGGATGCCATCCTGGCCCGGTGCCTTACCTTGGACAATTTTACTAATTGCAGACTCTACCTCACTCTGCCCTATAGGATCAATGAATGGGAATGTATCGTATTGGGGTAATATACATTCCGCTATCACTTCAATGTCCTCAACAACCTCTACCCCTTCGTACAGTTTCCTAAAGTGGTCGAACCATTCCCTGTCCGTAATATGATTGGGTAATGGATCTGAGCCACAATCATTGTTTTTTCTTACTAGAGCCCAGAATCGTTCCCCGTTCCTGTTCTGACTGGCCAGTTTTAACTCTTCCCAGTGGGAGTCATCCCAGGCCCTCTTAGCCACTAATAATGCACGCCTGTACACGGCTCGGGCTAAACGAACCTCAGTTGGATCTCGGGTTTTAATGGCACAGATCAATTTGGACTTAGCCCCTCTGCATTCATGGTTATACCACCTGGATGCGGGCTTCCTAGGCTTCGACTGGCTTGCCCCACATCCATCAAGGAAGATAGCGGCCATCCTGTCAATTGTCTCCTCATAGACCTTGTTGACCTGGACAGAACCGGGATCATCAGTACAGAGTATAGAAAGCTTCTCGGTCTGATCTCTTACAATTTCCCCCAGGGCATTTGTCTTTTGCTCATTGATGGTAAATTTATGCCATTTGATAAACCTTTTGCAGTTCGAGGGTACTATTTCTCTAGTCGCCATTGTTAGTCTATTGCTGGACAGATGGTTCCCCACAGTTATCAGGTTGCACAGGCTAAGGGATAGAGGGTTATGGTCACTATGGATAGAAGGAATAACTGTCATATCTGACACATATCTCCACAATCTCTTATCAACCAGGATGTAGTCAATTCTACTGGGGCAGCTAACCCTATTATAGGTGCATGCACCAGAGAAATCAGATGGTGTGCGCCCATTCACTGCTACCAGAGCATGCTCTAACACCAAGGCATTCATTTAGATAACAACTGGTGACCACTTTGTAATCGGCATAGTCGTCAGTTGCGGGATTCCCCATCTCGCATCTTCCTCCAGTAAACCTACCGCGCCGTCGCCAGCTAACGGTTCAAAAGTGCAATTGAAGTCGCCAGCAATTAACGGCAAAGTATCTGGGGAACAGTTACAAAGTGAATCTGCAAGTAGGGCAATGGTAGGAGATTTACCACCCCCTCATATACCTCTGGCATAGATGTTAAAGACTTCCTGGATCACTGGGGCTTGGGGAACCCGAATCGTTAACCTCATCATATCGTGGGAGATATTAGGAGAGTAGGAGATCTTACAGTTTAACGAAATTTTAACCCAGACAAGCAAACCGCCAGACGGGCGACCCCGTCTAGAGGATGTAGCTGGGACATGGAAGGTGGAATAGCCGGGCTTGTACACTGGTTCCAAACACCATGTTTCTTGGAAGATACACAGGTCATACCTGTCAATTAGTTCATTCCAATTGGGAAGAGCTGTTTTATTCCCAAGACCTGCGACATTCCAAGAAACAACGCTCAAATCTCTACTCTTACCATTGGTATCTAATGTAACAGGTGCAATCCCATGGCCATCAATGGAAGTCGGGATACTGTGGTTAGCGAACACTATAAGCTCTTCAGGCCCAGAATTGCCTATATCCAGCGGGGTAAAATGGTCCATCTCGGTTCTTCTCTCACATGGGGTACGGTCGGTACCTTGGGCCTTATGATTATCATCATCCCCAGTTACCAAGAAAGGAGGCACTGGCAGTGGATTACCACAGTCTATGTGTAACCTCTGTGGACTACTGTTAATGTTTTCTATGGTCTTAATGGAAACTAAAGAAGGCCGGGAAGATCCTGGAGATTCCATGAGTCAATCGACAGCCTCCATTGCGCTGTATGGATTGTAACAAGGGATGGGAGGTTGAATAAACTGGGGGCCATACCATTCATCGCTACTCTGACTACCGCCGTGCTTAGGCCACCCTCCTCTATGCTGTACCAAATTCCATCCCTCTACTCCCCCGCCACCTGGGATGAAGCAGTTCGCATCCCTACGCACCTCATGCCTCCTCCCTCCCCAGGAATGGTTGGTATCCCTCAGCCAACTCCAGCCATTATCCAGCTGCTCCCCAGACATGTAAAAATAGGACAATGGTCTAGCCAAAATCGCACTGCCGTTGGTTCCAGGTTTCCCCATGCAAACGTGCTCCACAGTGCGAGGATCCTCAAAAGTCACTACAACACAATCCCCCTGCGGTACTTTCCTACTGGGGCCCACCCAGGGGGCTCTCTCAACCATCAAGATGTTACTACGGGTGTTAGGTGGTAATGGATGAATGTTAGCTAGCCAATGGGATACCTTATTTGTAAGCGCCCAAAAGGGTTCTGAAGATGTCGAGGCCAATTCCGGTACCCCTGACAAAACGATTACATAACGACAGGCGTCTGGTGGTAAGTTGATATTTCGACGCTTCAGTCTCTTAGCAGAGAGGGTTGAATCCGATTTTGGAGTGGGGGCAGCATGACTATTCAACTTAGTTTGGTTAATGGGCTCAGCTAATGCATGGGGCTGGGCGCCCCCTTTTTTGGGCACAGGATTGGGGCAGGTCGGCAGTGGAGTCTTAGGTATATTATTCTTTGCTGCTGCTGGTCGTTTGTTAGCTTGTTGGGGGTTACTGGCTGGGACAATTGTATGGGTTGTCCTATTGACGCGGTGTGTTGTCTGGGGTCTTTGGTCCTTGTGTAAATCCTGAAGCAGTTTTTCTATTCCTTGAAGCCTAGCTTCTAGGGGAGCAAGTAAGATTTTAATAATATTAGTCAGGGCATGGGCTAAGGGCTCATCCCCACCAACTGTGCCTCCTAATCTCTGGGCTCCTGACCTGTCAACTATAGGGCTATCTTCAAGGATAACAGCCATGGTGCTATCCAGGATGGTATCATTGAGTATACTCAGTGGTAATCGTAAGGCCTCGGGTTGGGTCTCTTCTATCCCAGTGTTACTCCCATTGGGTGTTCTGTTAAGTTCCCTAACCTCTTCTATACTGTCTCTCTCTCTCTCTCTAGTAGGGATGTCAGTACTTCCGAGATTTAATTCACTGGCTTTTTTAGTGTTGGGGATAATCGTTTTGGGCGGCCTGCATTTAGGGATAGCCCCCTCCCGCTTCCCCCTCTTTCGAATAGTGGAGTTATCGTTTTTGGGGTCAGCCAAAATGGCTGTTGAGCTCAAGACAGATTGGGTTTGGGACGAGGACTGGGCGTCAGGGGATGTAAAGTCCAGTGCTGTTGCTGACTGGCTACAGGTGGCATTATGGAGCTCAGCATGGATCAGTGCAGAGTTAGTAATACTTGGGGAGGTATTGGGGGTACGTACAGAACCAATATGGCCCAAGGATGACCTTTTTGCTGCTACTAGTTCTTGGGAAACCCTCCTTTCCATCAATACAATTCCTTGGTCTATTAAAGAGTTAGTGCGGACGATAAAATCGTCAAGAGTTCCAGTTAGTTTTTTCATAGCGCCCGCCGCTGCCATACTTCTAGTTTCCCGGCATTCCATAGGCTATACCAGATACTGACACAGAGTCAACAGATCTGGGTTTAACCCGTTTCCTGCTACCGCGATTTCGGGTTGTGCGGAACATCCGCAAAACGGGCGGGGCTGCGTCAGCCGTTGGACGTGCGCAGCACTACGAAGGTAGTGCTCGCAACGTACAACTGCAGCACTTGAGGGGATCATCCATCACCCTTCTTTAGCCCACTCTGCCACCCCAGTTCAAGCATGGCCATATGCAAATCAGTCTGACCCTGTGCCTCATGGGAACAGTCCAGCCCGAACTGCCAAGCCATGCCCTCCCTTGATCGGAAACAAGCTTCCTAGGACCGGTTTCTGGCATTTCAGCCGTCTTCAGCCCGGCTTGCTTGAATCCAGTGGCAAAGTGAGCAAGGGACACACGTCTGAGCATAACCTGCCAACTTATGGCGAACTAAGCGGTACAAAAGGGCATGGTCATGAACGGAGCATCTGAACCAATCAAACACTCACACCCAGTCAACAGATCTGGGTTTAATCCATCACCGTTCTTTAGCCCACTCTGCCACCCCAGTTCAGACATGGCCATATGCAAATCAGTCTGACCCTGTACCTCATGGGAACAGTCCAGCCCGAACTGCCAAGCCATGCCTTCCCTGGACTGGAAACAAGCTTCCTAGGACCGGTTTCTGGCATTTCAGCCGTCTTCAGCCAGGCTTGCTTGAATCTAGTAGGAAAGTGAGCAAGGGACTCACGTCTGAGCATAGCCTGCCAACTTATGGCAAACAAAGCGGTACAAAAGGGGGGGTGATGGACGGAGCATCTGAACCAATCAAACACTCACACTCAGTCAACAGATCTGGGTTTAATCCATCACCGTTCTTTAGCCCACTCTGCCACCCAGTTCAGACATGGCCATATGCAAATCAGTCTGACCCAGGTTCCTCACGGGAACAGTCCAGCCCGAACTGCCAAGCCATGCCTTCCCTGGACTGGAAACAAGCTTCCTAGGACCGGTTTCTGGCATTTCAGCCATCTTCAGCCAGACTTGCTTGAATCCAGTGACAAAGTGAGCAAGGAACTCATGTCTGAGCATACCCTGCCAACTTATGCCGAACAAAGCGGTACAAAAGGGGGTGGTGATGGACGGAGCATCTGAACCAATCAAACACTCACACCCAGTCAACTGATCTGGGTTTAATCCATCACCATTCTTTAGCCCACTGGCGAACATAAGTTGGCAGGGCTGGACTGTTCCCATTGGGCGCAGGGTCAAGACTGATTTGCATATGGCTGGGTCCAAACTGGAATGGCATGGTGAGCAAAAAACAATGGATTTAGGCCCAGATCTTTATACTGGGATGAATGTATGACATTGGTCTGCATTCTGTCCATCAATAGTTCTTTTTGCAATTGTCAGCCCCAGTGGGACGGGTATGCTCAGAGGTGAGTCCAGTGCTCTTCATGCCACTGGAATCAAGCTATCCTGGCTGAAGAGGGGTGAAACCCTGAAACCGGTCCTAGGATGCTTGTTTCCAGTCCAGGGAGGACCTGGCCTGGCAGTTCGGGCTGGACTGTTCCCATTGGGCGCAGGGTCAAGACTGATTTGCATATGGTTGGGTCCAAACTGGAATGGCATGGTGAGCAAAAAAACGATGGATTTAGGCCCAGATCTCTGTACTGGGGTGAATGTATGACATTGTTCTGCATTCTGTCCATCAATAGTTCTTTTTGCAATTGTCACCCCGAGTGGGATGGGTATGCTCAGATGTGAGTCCTGTGCTCTCCATGCCACTGGAATCAAGCTATCCTGGCTGAAGAGGGGTGAAACCACGAAACCGGTCCTAGGATGCTTGTTTCCAGTCCAGGGAGGACCTGGCCTGGCAGTTCAGGCTGGATTGTTCCCATTGGGCCCAGGGTCAAGACTGATTTGCATATGGCTGGGTCCAAACTGGAATGGCATGGTGAGCAAAAAAACGATGGATTTAGGCCCAGATCTCTGTACTGGGGTGAATGTATAACATTGTTCTGCATTCTGTCCATCAATAGTTCTTTTTTGTAAATAAAGTTGACTACTTATTATCGAATAATATTCCCAAAACTCCCTCTTAAGACTTACATAGTGAAGTCTTCCTCCTCAGCCGCTTCCTACTGACTTATAATATGACCTATGGTTCTGGATGGAGTAGAATAATCATTTATTTCCATTAGCAATTAGATGTACCTATTGAGCATTCACATCCCAGCTTTCCTACAGAGATTCCATTTCAACCACATGTACATTCTCTGAAAAAAACAAAGGTTACAGGGACGTTATAGTTAGACTTGGATTTTCACTTTTACAAAACCAGTTATATTCAGCAGTTATAGTTACTTGAGCTAACTATAACTTACGCCCCCACAATGCCCTGCTTATGATCTCACATATTACATCACTCATGACATGGTCAGTGACATCACTGATGACATTATTGATGACATCTCAAATGACATCATTGATGGCACCACTGATTACATCATCCAGTGAGTGTAAGAGTTTCGTAAATGTTTCTAAGAGTTAAAGATATATACTAAGCTACAGTATAAGTTAAATTACTATTCTTTTTGTACTACTAATCAGTGATACTATTTCTAATTTGTTGGCATCTGAGTGGCACTGTGAATTTCTGTATCAGTGTGGGATTTAGTGTTTAAGTGGTGGTATGGATGTGTGAGTGGTTGTATGGATGAATATGTGGGTGTGTGAGTAGCTGTATGGGTGAGTGATTGACTGTGTGAGTGGCTGTAAGGGTGGGTGAGTGTGTGTGAGTGGCTGTATTAGTGACTGTTGTGGCAGTGTGAGTGCCTCTTTAGATGGATGATTGTTTGTCAGTGGCTGAGACGCTGTGTGAATGGCTCTGTGGATAGGTAACTGGGTGTGTAAGTAGATGTATGGGTGTGTGGCTGTTTGGGTGTATGGGTACGTCAGTGGGTGCATGAGTGGCTGTTTTACACAGGATTTGTGTGAGTGGTTGTGTAGATCAGTTAGTGGGGCATGAGTGATTGTATTGATGTGTAAATGGGTACGTAAGTGGTTTCGTGGATGAGTGAATGGATGTGTGAGTGGCTGTATGGGTGACAGAGTGGTTGTGTGAGTGGCTGTATGGGTGAGCGAGTGGTTGTGTGAGTGACTGTATGGGTGTGTCAGGGAGTGTGTGAGTGGTTTTTGGGTGTGTAAGTGACTGCATGGGTCTGTGAGTGGCTGTGAGAGTGGCTATATGGGTTAGTGATTGGTTGTGTGAGTAGCTATATGAGTGAGTGAGTGTGTATGTCAGTAGTTGTATGGGTCTGTGAATGGGTATGTGAGTGGTTTCTTGGGTGTGAGTGGATGTATGAGAGGTTGTATGGAGGCATGAGTGTGTTTGAATGGCTTTGTGGATGATGTCATCAGTGATGTCATTTGAGATGTCATCAGTGATGTCACTGACCATGTTATGAGTGATATCATATGTGATGTTCTAAGCAGTGCATTGCGGGAGCATAAATTATAGTTAGCTCCGTGAACTATAACTGCTGAAATTCACTGGCTTTGTACAAGTGAAATCTGAGCCTAACTAGGACCTCCCTGTAACTTTTTTGGGGTTTTTTCAGTGACTTTCTAAGGTTTTTTTTCAATTTTATTTCCAAACTATAGCTTCCTTGTAACCTTTGTTTTTTTCTGTGAATTTCCAAGTCTTTTTAAATTCTATTCCCTAACTATAACGCCCATGTAACCTTTGTTTTTTCAGAGAATTTCAATGTTTTTTTTAATTTTAATTTCCGAACTGTAACCTGTAACCCTTGAGAGTATGTATGTAAGTCGCTGTATAGGTAGGTGAGTGTAGGTGTGTGAGTGGCTGTATGGGTCTCTTCATGGGTGTGTGAGTGGGTTTGTGGGTGTATGAGTGGCTGTATGGGTCTATGAGTGGGTGTGTGAGTGACTGGGTGTATACATGGCTGTGTAAGTGGGTATAGGAGTGCCTGTGTGGATCTGTGAGTGGGTGCATGAGTATCTGAGTAGGTCTGTGACTAGGTGTGTGAGTGTCTGAGCAGCTTTGTGAGTGTGTGAATGAGTGTCTAAGTGGGTATGTGTGTCAGTGTGTGAGTCTCTGACTTGGCCTGTAAGTGGGTGCATGAGTGTCTGGATGAGTCAGTGAGTGGGTGCATGAGTGTTTGAGTGGGTCTGGGAGGGGTTGTGTGAGTATCTGAGTGGATCTGTGAGTGCGTGCTTGAGTCTCTGAGTGGGTCTGTGAATGGGAACATGAGTGTTTGAGTGGGTCTGTGAGTGGGTGGATGAGTGTTTGAGTGGGTCTGTGAAAGCATTCAAGAGTCTCTGACTGGGTCTATGAGTCAGTGCATGAGTGTCTGACTGGGTCTGTGAGTAGGTGTATGAGTGTCTGAGTCGATCTATGAGTGGGTGTGTGAGTCTCACAGTGGGTCTGTGAGTGGGTGCATGAGTGTGTGAGTGGGTGTGTGAGTCTATTAATGGGTATGTGAGCATGTGTGAGTCTCAGTGGGTCTGTGAGTGGGTGAATGAGTACTTGAATGCATCTGTGAGTGGGTGCATGAGTGTGTGTGTAACTCTGTGAGTGTATGAGTGGGTATGTCAGTGGTTGTATATTAAAAAAGTAGAAGGGCACAGTAGAGCAGGTCCTCGTGCCTGTCTCCTGTTCAACTTGCCTGCAGTCCGCTACCCTTTGCTGCTTTCCGTTTTGTGAAATGAAATGAAATGAAATGTGATTTGTATCGCGCTACTAAGCCCAATGGGCGTCAAGGCGCCTAACCAAAAAGAAGCTAGCTAGAGCAAATATACTCTCTTACTGGTAGGTCTTGATAAAGCACCAAGTTTTGAGCGCCTTTTTAAAGAGGGACAGAGACGGTTGGGCCTTAATCTCCAGAGGGAGGGCATTCCACAACCGAGGGGCAATGATGGAAAAAGCTCTGCTGCCCCATCTGGCCTTTCTTGCACGGGGAACTATAAGCAGATTCATCTCCGAAGATCTAAGGGTCCTGCTGGGAGCATAGCGAATTAAAAGAGAGCCCAAAGGGTCCAGAGGGCCAGCTAAAAGAGCTCTGTAGGCCAAACAAAGGATCTTAAAGGAGATCCTCTGTTGAATGGGAAGCCAGTGCAGGCTCGCCCTGGCCATTGTAGCAGAGGATGCATTAGGTAGAGCCAAAACAAATCTTGTAGCCGCGTTCTGCACGACCTGAAGGCGCTGGATAAGGCCCTTGTTGGAATCTGCATAAAGTGCATTACAGTAGTCCAACCTGGAGCCTACTAATGCAACAACCGTCTGCTTACGTGCTTGGGGCGAGAGATAGTGCAGAATTCTCTTAAGGATCTTAATGATCCCCCAGCAAGTGGCCACCGTTCTGTTGACCTGAAGAGTCATGGACAGCGATGTGTCAAATATAACGCCGAGATTTCTGGCCGATTGGGAAGGAGAGGGGCAGGTTCCCAAAGATGTAGGCCACCACTCCTTAGACCAAATGTCCTGGTCTTTGCCAAAGACCAGGATCTCTGTTTTATCACCGTTCAACTTTAGGGAATTTTGGACCATCCACTCCGCGACTGTCTGCATACACGTCCTAAAGTTGACAGCGGATGTAGTAACAGAGTGGGCCAGAGACACCATAATTTGAGTGTCATCAGCGTATGACACAACCGCCATCCCCTGCGATTTTACTAACCTAGCAAGGGGGGCCACATAGATGTTAAAAAGGGTCGGACTCAAAGCCGACCCCTGTGGCACCCCATATTGTACGGATTTGGCAGGGGAGAGGAACTCTCCGAGCATGACTCTCTGCTCTCTTAGATGTAAAAAAGAGTGCAGAAGTCTCAAGGCCGACCCCGCAATCCCTGCCTCCCTCAGGCGAGATATTAAAGTAGAGGGAGACAGGGTATCAAACGCTGCTGTGAGGTCAAGTAAGACCAACACAGTGGTTTGGCCCAGATCTACCTTCAGGCGGATGTTGTTGACCACCATAGTAAGTGCGGATTCCGTGCTATGGAACTTTCTGAATCCGTGCTGGGAGTTATCTAGGTACCCCGAAGAATCCAAAAAAGAAGATAGATGAAAATTCAGATGGGATTCGAGGATTTTTGCAGGGGCCGGTAACAGAGAGATAGGTCTGAAGTTTTTAAGCTGTTCGGGGTCCAAGGTGGGCTTTTTTAAAAGGGGCTTCACTATTGCTTTTTTCCAAACCGAAGGGAAGGTACCCTGAGCCATTGCACCATTCATCACTTCAAGAAGAGGCGGCAAAAGGGTATCCCTACATTCCTTCAGGATCTTCAATGGACAAGGGTCCGAAGGAGAAGACGACTTTGTCCTGTCTAACAGGCGATCAAGCCCATCAAGGGAGAGCGGGGGAAAATGAGTAAAGGTCTTGGTGGGGTCTCTCGACCAAGACTCTAAGTTAGCAAGAGTTAGAGAGGAAAGATCCCCCAGAGTGTTCCTCTGAGTTTCCAGGGCGAGCTATATATCCTCGATTTTTTTATGGAAGAACTCTGAGATATTATTGCACAACTCCTGTGATCCCACAACTGGATCAGGCATTTGGAGGGAACACAGAGAGTCCACAATCTTAAAGAGTTCCCTAGACGAAGTGAGAGATGTGGTAAGATTAGAGAAAAACTCCTGTTTTTCTTTAATTACTCTAGTCTTATATTCTCGCAAAAGACGTTTGTGTGCCTCTCTTTCAATAGGATCCCAGGATTTCCTCCAGCTTCTCTCCTGTCTCCGGCAACTCTGTCTCAGAAGTCTTAACGGCTCCGTGAACCAGGGGGCTGAAGGTTTACGCCTTGCCGAATACCGAAGAGATGCGGGGGCAAGCTCATCAACAGCTTTAGAGATGGAATTAAAAAGCTCTTAAGCTGCTTCCCCAGCTTCTCTCGAAGAGGAGTGCCCGCTAGCTTTTATATAAGGAGCAAGGGTTTCGTTCGTAATATTCCTATAGCTCCTTTTAGGACCTCTATTGATAGCACCCGGAAAAGACATCTCTGCAGGGAGGGATGCCAATTCAAGAGGCACTGCCAGATGGTCTGACCAGACCAAAGGCACCGGAGGATCAACTGAGAGTCTGGGGTCGTTAGTAAACACACCATCTAAAATGTGGCCCGCCCGATGGGTTGGGCTATGTACCAGTTGAGTGAACTCACATGCTCCCAGTAAGTCCACCAGCATGGCAGTGCCATTGGCTCCCAAGTCATCTAAATGGAAATTCAGATCCCCCAGAATGGTGAGATGGGGTTTACCAAAATAGGGTTCCAGAATTCTCCGAAGGTCACCGCTAAAACTGGCTCTAGGGCCAGGTGATCTATAAATGAGAATACCGGTGAAAGCAACCGAGGGAGAACATAGAATAGAGAAGTGTAGTGCCTCAAAAGGGTCCGAGGCAACAGACAGAGCTTTTATAGTGCAGGACAGAGAGGCTTTGCAGAGAATGGCCAGCCCCCCCCCCTCTACGTCTAATTCTATCCTGTCTGTGCAAATTAAAACCATCAGGAATCGCCAATATTAAGTCATGACCTGACGAGTCAGAGGCCCACGTTTCAGTCACAAAAACCAACTCGGGTTGTCTTTTGGTCACGAACTCGTGAAAGGCGATATTGTTTTTAATAATAGACCTAGCATTGATCAAAAAGCCCTTTCTGGATGGAGTGGCACTCTGTGATACCGGCGAGATCTGAGGCCTACTTTTAAGAGCCACGGGGAGCGAAGGGAAGAGTGTAATATACCCTCAGGAGAAAAGCTATGGTGACAAGGCAACGGAGAAGGCTTAAGTGCCACTAGCCCCTGAAAAGTATAGACAGATGTTACCTGAGGAGTAGGAGGAGAGTGTCCTGCGTCCAGCCCGTCCTCAGCGCGGACGGCCGCAGACGGGCTGAACTCAGGCGTAACTCCGGTGGAAATCCGGCGTCCCCGCTGCGCGTGACCGCTGCGCGTCAACATGACCTCCTTTTGAAGACGTCTATCGTCCTTATGACGACTAGCACGTCAGAGCCTGTGCCTTCTCTGCTCGTTTTTCTGCCTCTTCTCATGCCCATGTTTTGCCTCTGCTTGCTCCTCGCCTTTATTTTGCCTCTTTCTGCTGGTTTTGGACCTCTATTTTGCCTCTTTCTTCTTGCTTCTGATCTTTATACTGCCTCTTTCTGCTCCCTTCTTACCTCTATTTTGCCTCTTTCTGACTGTTTCTGACCTTTATTCTGCCTTTCTGCTCATTTCTCACCTTTATATTGCCTCTTCCAGATCCTTGGGGACCTTTATTTTGCATCTTTCTGCTAATTTCTCACCTTTATTTCGCCTCTTTCTGCTCCTTTCTGACCCATTCTGCCTCTTTCTGCTTGTTTCTAACCTTTATTTTGCCTCTTTCTGCTTGCTGCTGACCTTTATTATGCTCTTTTTCCTCATTTCTTGCCTTTTTTTCCCTTTTGCTGCAGGCTTCTGACCTATATTTTGCTCTTTCTGTTTGTTTTTCTCCTTTATTTTGCCTCTTTCTGCTCACTTCTCACCTTTATTTTGGCTCTTGCTGCTCGTTTCTGACCTTGTTTCTGCTAGTTTCCTCACCATTATTCTGCCTCTTTCTGCTCATTGCTGACCTTTATTTTGCCTCTTTCTGCTAGTTTCTGACCATTATTTTGCCTCTTTCTGCTCGTTTCTGACCTTTATTTTGCCTATTTCTTCTCTTTTCCCCTGGGACCACAGGGGGAGCACTAAGGCCTCCAGCGGGAGTCGGCATTGCTGCTGCACAGTGGGAGCTACTGGAAAGGCAGCTCCCTTCATGCAGGAACAATCATTTCATCTCCTTCTCTGCCCGCATGTTGGGATATGGCAGGAGCCGGCCACGGGGGTGGAGGACCTCAGGGCAATATATGGCTCCAGTTGGTGGGCTACGCAGCTCTCCTCCTTCAATTTGCACAGACCATCCTGGGGAGATGATGGTGGTCCCTCAGGACAAGAATGGCCCTGGAGGGGGCCGCGAGACCCCCTTCCTTCTAATGACAAAACCTAAAAAGCCCTGGTCGGTGGTGGTTCAACAGGGTACGGGGGTCAGCGCGGCCCCCTTTACCATGTTAACATAAGCCCTGGGGAGGTGGTGGTCTCTGGGTCTCATTTGAGCCCATGGAAGAGTGGTCCGTGTGGCCCTCCCTCCTATGTTAATAAAAAGCCCTGGGGAGGTGGTGGTCCGTTCCTTTTTTAGAAACTGCCCCCGAGACCTGGCCCACCCAGGGGGCCTTTATAAAACAAGGGCAAAACCCAGTGCTTGGTTTTTTTTGCCTTGAATTTTGCTGAATTTAAAATGCTGAAGTCGAGTCCCAAGATGAATGCCAAGACTTCCTGTTTGAAGTGTTGGCAGTCATTCAGAGCTCTATGGGGCATATTATCAAGGACTGATGTAAAAATTATCGCCATTTTATTGGCAGGAAACTGCCGATAAAACGGCGATAATAGGCTTGATAATACGCCCTTGTTAATTCCCATAGAAGCCCATGTTAACACCAGAACAGGGCTTCCATGGGAATTAACAAGGGCGTATCATCAAGCCCATTATCGCCGTTTTATCGGCAGTTTCCTGCAGATAAAACGGCGATAATTTTAACACCGGTCCTTGATAATATTACCCTATATTTCCCTGCACAAGTTTGTTATTTTTTGCGAATTAGCCATAATCGCAGATATCCTAATTTGGATTTCCTTTAATTTGTCGAAAACTACTGAATGGATTTACACCAAATAACAAAACACGCAATCTGTGTATCAAAAGCTAGCTATCTGCCAAATTTGGTGCCATTCCTATCAGCAATTTGTACAGTAGGTGTGTTCAACACTCCTACTGGAATTAACAGGAGAAGTGCACTTTTTTGTACCCTCATCCCGCCTCGGCCCCCACTTGACGGATCACCCCGAAACATTCCATGCACAAATAGAATCACCGCAAAAACAACAGTTGATGGACAGAATGCAGAACAATGTCATACATTCATCCCAGTACAGAGATCTGGGCCTAAATCCATCGTTTTTTTGCTCACCACACCACCCCAATTCAGACATGGCCATATGCAAATCAGCCTTGACCCTGTGCCTCATGGAAACAGTCCAGCCCGAACTGCCAAGCCATGTCTTCCTTGGACCGGAATCAAGCATCCTAGGACCGGTTTCTGGCTATCAGCCATCTTCAGCCAGGATAGCTTGACTCCAGTGGTGTGGAGAGCACGGGACTCACGTCTGAGCATACCCGTTCCACTCGGGGTGACAAATGCAAAAACAACAGTTGATGGACAGAATGCAGAACAATGTCATGCATTCACCCCAGTACAGCGATCTGGGCCTAAATCCATCGTTTGTTTGCTCACCACACCACCCCAATTCAGACATCGCCATATGCAAATCAGCCTTGACCCTGTACCTCATGGGAACAGTCCAGCCCGAACTGCCAAGACATGTCTTCCATGGACTGGAATCAAGCATCCTCGGACCGGTTTCTGGCTATCAGCCGTCTTCAGCCAGGATAGCTTGACTCCAGTGGTGTAGAGAGCACGGGACTCACGTCTGAGCATACACGTCCCACTCGGGGTGACAAATGCAAAAACAACAGTTGATGGACAGAATGCAGAACAATGTCATACATTCACCCCAGTACAGAGATCTGGGCCTAAATCCATCGTTTTTTTGCTCGCCACACCACCCCAATTCAGACATGGCCATATGCAAATCAGCCTTGACCCTGTGCCTCATGGGAACAGTCCAGCCCGAACTGCCAAGCCATGTCTTCCTTGGACCGGAATCAAGCATTCTAGGACCGGTTTCTGGCTATCAGCCGTCTTCAGCCAGGATAGCTTGACTCCAGTGATGTGGAGAGCACGGGACTCACGTCTGAGCATACCCGTCCCACTCAGGGTGACAAATGCAAAAACAACAGTTGATGGACAGAATGCAGAACAATGTCATACATTCACCCCAGTACAGAGAGCTGGGCCTAAATCCATCGTTTTTTTGCTCACCACACCACCCCAATTCAGACATGGCCATATGCAAATCAGCCTTGACCCTGTGCCTCATGGGAACAGTCCAGCCCAAACTGCCAAGCCATGTCTTCCTTGGACCGGAATCAAGCATCCTAGGACCAGTTTCTGGCTATCAGCCGTCTTCAGCCAGGATAGCTTGACTCCAGTGGTGTGGAGAGCACGGGACTCACGTCTGAGCAGTCGGGCTGGACTGTTCCCATGAGGCACAGGGTCAGACTGATTTGCATATGGCCATGTCTGAACTGGGGTGGCAGAGTGGGCTAAAAAACGGTGATGGATTAAACCCAGATCTGTTGACTGGGTGTGAGTGTTTGATTGGTTCAGATGCTCCGTCCATCACCACCCCCTTTTGTACCAAATAGAATGACCAGCACACTGTTTTTAAAAAAATCCTGAATATTTGTCAAACAGCGCCAAAGATATAGGCAAGTCAAAAAAGTATTTTCCTATGGCAACATGGTCCTAACTATAACTACCCGCTGGCGACCCGCCAGGGACTTCATCCTTTTACTCTCATGCTAACACTTAGGGGACAGCAAGTGGCGCTACCGACTCTTCATTCTTTTGGGTGGGAGCCATTACAGAAACCATTCCCGGTAGAAAAGCCCATTGATGATGTGTCTCAAATACCTTCCTTGAGACCAAGTGAACAGTGGCCTGTGGAAAGCCAGCAGAACGTGGAATGCTAAGCAGGAACCATACATAGGCCACATATGACTGCTCTGCTCTCCAGCTCTACCAGCCTTTCACAGGCACAGAACTTAAATGTAGTAGTCACGCCTCAGACCTGGGCCAACATCTATTTTTCCAATTTTCCAATTAAAACATTTCATACCACACCATGATTGCTTTATCAATGTGCCTAAATTCAAATACTATAAGTGATATGCAAGCTAAAGGCTGCTATTGTGACTCTATACCAGCATTCAGAAAAAAAGATAGTGGGTATGTTTTTAAATAGACAAGCAGCATCTCAGTGATAGCGATGGGCATGTTTTAAATGTGCTAACAAGGAAACTAGATGCTTGTTTTAATATTAATGCACTTGAATACGAATCATTGCATTTACAAAATGTGAAATAGTATTACATTTGTTTGTGTGTTTGCGAGAGTATATGGGTGCCAGCAAGGGTGAGGGGGATGTCCTTGGGCAATTTTGCCTAAGGTGGCAAACACTCTAGGGCTGGCTCCTGATGAAACGTACCTTATTAGCATGTGACTTACCCATTTAGAGGCACCACCCTACTGTATGAATAGATGTATGTCCAGCCACCAGTGGCCTTTCAGATGCACTGGCCTTAAACTTGATTTACTCCACTTAAGACTAACTGATCTTAAAAAGGCATCACCATGAAGTGGGTTAGTCTCTAAGTGCCCACCATTATACCATTCCAGCCATCTAGCTCAGGCCCCCTTTTTCCACTCATAACAAGTTGTCAAAGTCAGTAGCCTGTCTTTGCCCTAAACCCTACTGTTTTTTTAGAAGCTAGGCTACCAAATGTCCTCACATTAACCATCGTTGTCAACATCATTGGGCATGATAGGTTCATTGTTTATGTATCTGTTGATGAAAAGAGGAAATTCCGGTCTCGCATGGGAAGTGCTACTGGCTTAAAATCCAGGAGTGGTGGCAGATGTTGTGGGCATCTCACAACCTAAAAAGACACCTCAACAGCATGCCCACGGGTTGGGGGTGGTGTTAAACCTCAATTTCATGAGACAATGTATCCCAAGATAAGGTTCAAATCGGCAT
Organism: Lissotriton helveticus; assembly: GCF_964261635.1. NCBI lineage: Eukaryota > Metazoa > Chordata > Amphibia > Caudata > Salamandridae > Lissotriton > Lissotriton helveticus. The sequence continues at coordinate 1,597,677,585 of NC_136068.1, read as the reverse complement.
ATCAAAAATACAGTCAAATAAGGAGGGACAGACTCAGTAATTGAGTACTAGGTCGAGATTAGAACATTTTCTAAAATATTTATTACAACAATTCAAGAGTAAAATACAGTAATTGTAAAGAGCATATTCATAAAGTAATTGCCATGAAGACACCCTGCAATAGGCTGGGCCACATTGGAATACTGCAGCAGGGGAGTACCAAATTATGGTAAGTTTGTCTTAATTATGCAGCAAGAAAAGCCAAATTATGTTGCATAGTGTGGCAAGTTTTTTATGATAATATTTCATTAATTTGTCATTTTTACACATGGTACTACTGTCTGAGCAAAGATTTCAACTCATCAGTCCCAGTTTAACAACCAAATACATAAGTATGCAACTGAAAGATGGCCAGTTAACATTTGCGAAGGGTTTTCCAATGTGCACAAAAACATTTCACCAACTTTTCAGTAACTTTTGATCCATTTGAACTAGAAACAATATTTTTAGAAAAAATCTGCAGATTATGCAGCAGATAATGGATTGTGCAGCAAATGCAGCAAATCCTTAATTATTTTTAAAAAGCTGCAGCTGCAGAATTGCATAATTCCAGTGGCCCTGGCAATAGACTGTAACCTGTGAGGGTTAACAAGGAGGGAAGGAGCCACTAGCAACGTGGTTTGTTCACCAAGGGTTTATTTAGCCTTTTAAAGGGATACAAGTTTTTACGATAACAGATACAGTCTTGGCTAGGTAGTGCTGCCAGAGTCTTGTCAATCTTGCTTGTTCCTGGTCCTTTGGAGTCGGTTTTCTCATCATGGTGTTCACCCCGAAGAAAAACAAAGGAGAGGTAGTATTTAGATTACTGCTCTAAATTTACCAGAGTTATGGGGCAGGGAGTGAGGGTAACGTTTGTGGTGGAAACTCATCCCCATCATACACAACAAAAGAACACAGTTATGATAGCGGCGTGTTTCACCCCAAGGTGTGACGTGACTGTGCCCAAGGAATGAAGTGAGCGTTTGTTGACAATGCTATAAGACGTTCCCCCCCTCCTTCCCGTTAGCCGGCCCCCCCTTAAAAGACAGAAGGACTCGCAATCTGCTCCGTACCTTGCTTAGCCACGCGTCTCCGTGAACGTGGCTGGGCGAAGTGTATTGTCGGTGGCCTCCTGGCTTTTCCCCCGACGGCGGTTTCGGCTCCTCTTCACGATCGGGGACTCCCTCTGCGGCTCCGGTGGTTCTCAGCTCCGTTCGGCTTCCTCTTCTCTCCACGATGCTGCTCCCGGCTGCACACCTCGGTTCTTCCTGGTCCGCCTTTTCTTCTGTGGAAGTCGGGACTGATAGGCCCACGAATTCTGACGTCACAGGGGTAGGCGTCAGTTCAGGGAAGTCCATGCTTTCCTTAAAGGGCCCGGTCCAGTCCTGTGAAGGAGACTGACAATCAGTCACGGGGGACACAACGGGAGATCCCGTGACCCCGTGACATAGACCAATACAGAATATTGAGCGAAATCAAGAACAGGGGCTTTGTGAACCCCCGCTTTAGCAGCTACAGTGAGGGTGGTGTTCTTTTTAGGCCTCTTCTGTCTGTAAGTTGGCAGCCAAATAGTTATCATACACCCTGGAATACAGGGTCAATAGAAGAGCAAGCAGGAGCAAAGAAAAAGGAAGGCAGAGCAAAGGGATGAATGCATGGGTGAAAAGATGAGGGAATGGATGACAGAGTGGAGGAATTGATGGAAAGTTAGCTGGGTGGATAAATGTGCCAGGGGGATGTATGACGTTACAACGCATGCTTTTACCACGCATGCCTTTACAACGCAGTTTTTACAACGCATGCCTTTACAACGCATAGCGCTTAGGGGTGCTGGATAGTGAATAGTTTAATTTACTATTCCAACTCCAGTCCCCGTGGATAGTAGGGAAGGTGTTGGATAGTAAATTAAATCTATTCCCTATCCTAGAGCGCCCCCCAGCGCTATGCGTTGTAATGACATCCATTATAATAGTTGCGTCGTAAAGGCACTGCGTGGTAAAAGTTTCGTTGTAAAGGATGGTTCCCGTGCCAGGGTGGATGGATGGCCTAGTGGGTAGATATATGGCAGAGTTGATGGATGGATGGCAGAGTGGATGGATGGATGAAGGATCAAGCCCCTTCTCACAAAACTATCTGCTGACCCCAGCGACCTCAAGAACTACTGTCCCATCTCTCTGCTCCCCTTTACAGCCAAAGGCCCTCGAAAAGGCTATAAATCGCAAACTTATGAAACACCTGGAGAACAACAGTCTTCTGGACACCTACCAATCTGGATTCTGCACCAATCACAGAACCAAAACTGCCCTGATTGCAGCAACTAACGAAATCAGAACCATACTGGACCAGGGAGAAACAGCAGCCCTGATCCTCCTCGATTTCTCGACTGCGTTCAACACCGTATCCTACCAAACCATTATCAAGAGACTCCACCACACTGGAACCCAAGGAAACGCCCTCAGAGGGATCACCTCCTTCATCACAGGAAGAACACAGAGTGTCCGCCTATCCCCTTTCAACTCAGAACCCAAGAACACCATCTGTGGCATCCCTCAAGGCTCATCCCTCAGCCCCACACTGTACAGCATCTACATGACCCCTCTAACCAACATCATTAAAACCCATGGACTATCAACGGCGGTTGGTCGCATACAGCATACAGAGTAGAACTATATGCCCTGGGTCTGTCTAAAATCCCTGCACGCCGTGACTCGGGGAGTACTCTTGGCCTGGCGGCCTTCTCTGTGCCACACCCACTGGTCGGGTAAACTGACTCAATATACCCAAATTTGGCAGGGCCCTTGGCTCCAGGAGGTTGCCAACTTTATGGCTCTAGAGCGTGGGATCTCATTAGTGTCACACAGCTGGGGGACATATGGGGAGGCAACCGCATATGTACCTTTCAGGACCTTCAGACCCATTATTCTTTGCACCCTTCACAGTTTTACCGGTACCTGCAATTGCGTCACGCCCTCTGCTCCCACACCTCCTTAACTGAATACAGCCCACTCGAAGCCCAAATCATGACGGGCAACCTGGGGAAAGGGAGGATTTTGCGCATCTATCGTTCCCTCACGAATAATACTCCTACCACACTAAACCGACTTAGAGACCAGTGGGAGGGATGGCTCGGAACCCTGGATGATGAAGATTAGCAAAACACATTAATGACACCCAAAACAATTAAAAGCCTCTGTGAGGCTCTGTCTCGTCCAAATGTACTATCTCCACGCCGCCTACCTCACACAGTTGCGCCTCCACCGCGCAAGGCTCAGACCAGAAGCGTTGTGCCCCCGTTGTAGCCTACAACAAGCTGATTTTTTCCACCTGGTATGGCTTTGCCCCGTTGTTACACACTTTTGGGACTCCATGGTAGGGGAACTCACTGAGGTCCTGGCTGGGAGGTTCTCCATAACCCACTGAATGTGCTCCTGGGGGTTACTGAGGGATTGGATGGGTACAGAGCAGACATACTCTTCCTGAACACAGCCATGATGGTGGCCAAGAGGGACATTGTGGCTAACTTTTTGACACCGGTTGCGCCCACCATGACACGATGGCACAGGGGGATGGATTGGGGCACAGCGCTGGAAAAGCTCTTTTATGAAACCAGGGGATGTCCAGCGAGTAAGTATGGGGCAAATGGGTGGGGCTGCTGGAGGATTGACATTCCACCTGTGCTTCTGTGGCCACGCTGTGAGAGTCTATTCTGCCCTTTTTCATGTTCTATGCTCTTCAAAGGGTTTGCTCAATGCTATAATGTTGCCATGTATTTGCTGTATGCCAATGTCTCTATTTGCTGCTGGTTTCCAGTTCTATTTTTGTTTGTTTTCACCAAAATAAAAAACGCATGGACTAGACATCATATCCTATGTTGATGACAGATAGTTCATCCTCAGGACCCTCGCCCACTCGAATAGACTATACCGGCAACTAAGGCATCATCCAAGACAGCAAACACACCATGAAAGACCAGATACACTCAGTCTCTTCCACCTGCTGCCTCACCCTTCCCATGGTCTGTAAGAGCTTCCCATCAAAACAAGAAGAACCATCATTCAAGCCCTAGTCACAAATCAGCTGGACTAAGGTAAAGCTTCTATGTGGGAATCACCGCACACCTCCAGAAAAGACGGTAGGCCATACAGAATTCTGCTGCAAGACTGATCCTCGACTTCCCCAGACAAACCCACATCACTCCTCACCTAATGAAGCTTCACTGGCTGCCCATAGTGAAGATATATTAATTCAAGATCCTGATCCACACCTACAAAGCCCTGCACAACCAGGGACCAGCATACATCAACCACCGCTTGAACTTCCACCAGACACCTGCGCTCTGCCTCCCTCCTCCTCGCTTACACACCTGCATCCGCTGAAGCAACAGTGGAGGTTGCTCCTTCTCTTACCTCGCTGCCAAGTCCTGGAATGACCTCCCCCTTCACCTCCAAACCTCATCCTGTCTGCTGGATTTAAGGAAAGGACTCAATCCCTGGCTGTTCAACTCAACCCCTCCTTTGTAGGGTTCATAGCGCCTGGAGACCCTCACAGGAGATTAGCTGTGCTCACTGCTTTACAAATACTGTTTGATGGTTGGGTGTATGAATGTCAGAGTGGATGGGTAGATGGCAGAGTGAATGGATGGATGGATGGATGGATCGATGGATTGATGGATGGAACGGAAATTCTGATTGATGGATGAAATAATTATTTGATGACAGAAGGTAACTGTAATAGTAGATATCAGAAGGTGGCTGGAACAGTAAAAGAATGAATGGATAGATGCATGGATAGACGAGACAAGGAAGCTGTTTTAGAGTAGGGTTCGGCTCACATGATTCGCTTGCTTGGTGGCATCAGTGCTTTAGTTCCCTTGATCAGGAATATTCTAGATCCCTAATGAGCAGCAAAATCAGTAAGAAATGGGACAGCATCCCCAGTAGGAAATCTTCTCACAGAAAAGAATGAACACTGCAGATTCATCATATAGTGGGCTAGAGAATTGCAATTTCAGCCAATCAGAGCATTGAAGTAATAAACATCATATTTCCATACCTGCTAAGCACTACATCACTACATGAATATTGGTTCAGCCTCCTCTATACTAATGTCATCCAGAGATGACAGAACAAACTTGTTACTAAACAACAGTGAACTATTGTAAAAGATGGCAATACCGTGAGCAGGAGGAAGCAATGTTGATAGTTGAAACATTATTGAGCCCATGTTAGAGAGTTTCTTTGAGGACAGCCTCATTCAGAAATACACAAATATGACTAGCATGAATCCATGCAGCAGAAATAATAAACAATGAACACCAGGGTGAGACATCCATTTTGAACATGATGGTTTTCGAGGGCTAGCTAAGGCCTGGCTAGAGGTGGCAAAACGAAACTTGAGGGGGACCGCCTGCAAAGTACATGGAGGGGGCCCACGCGCTCCGGACCCAGTCAGGAGCTGTCAGGCCCGCCCCTGCACAGTGACAAAGGGGTCCACCTGGAGCTCAGGCCCATCCGCACCACAGGGGCTTTGAGAGCTACTGTTATGTCACTGCTGCTTAGCATAAACCAAGAAAATGCATTTTACCAAGTCATATCAAAATCTTTTCAAAGGCATTAGCATAAGTGTACACATGTAAACTCAAATATAGACCCATATTATTCACGATGTTAATAATGCACCAATAATAATGCAGAAAAGCGTCAGCAGTGTAGGCTGTATACATGTTAAGGAATCCATAGCAGGTAAGTACCCCAGTGTCAGAGAGGGACCTTCACTCAGTCCTTGATTATTAGTTAACAGCACTTTGCATAATGGAATTCTTAAGGCAACACTTTTAATGGTGAAAGTGGAACTCAAAGTCCCAGTATGCCAAGTGCAGTCCTGTCAAGTATCACGCATCAGGCGTGACACTAACGCATTTCAGTGTGGTGATCTACATCACCGCACTGAAATGCATTGTCACGCATAATCGTTATAGCGCCTCGGTTGCCAAGCCATATGCAGTGCTTTACTAAACTGAAGTGGCTGGTAGCGGCGGCTGCACACAGCACTGTGCTTGAGGGATCATGGCTGAGCTAGAAGCTGCTCTCGTAGTCCTAGAAAGCTACAATGTATAAATAAAAACGTTAAGAACCCCGCTCCGCCTCCTCCGCGCCATATTACGTTCTTGAAAGGCGACGTCATAAGCGTTGCGCACCAATCATGACCATGCCAGATTTAGAACAAACCCCACGTAACCGCCACGCACATCAACCCCACCGAACCGCCGGCGCGCACATGGAGCCCACTGTCTGTGCAGCAGCACTGGTGCCTGCTGCTTGTCCGAGCCTGAGTGAGAGTCAAATAATACCCCAGGGCGGCGCACCAGGCCGTTCATGCTTGCCGAGGAGAAGGCGACTGTTGTGGCGCGACCAGGAATCTGCGGGCGGCAGCTGGCCTGTTAAGTGCTGCGGCAAGCCTCAGTAAGTGACAGTGACTGTGTCGACAGTGCAGTGAAGTGTGTGTTAATCCAAAATCCACATATTAACTTTTTAGCGCGATCGGCTGCCTGCAGTTCCTCGGTGTCTGGATGAAGTCTCATTTCTTTTTTACATGGTTCATGTAAAACAGAAAATGAGACTCCAGTCTGTTGTGTCGTCATGCCTGACCACATGGAGACAGGTCAGGCTAGGAGGAAGCGGAAGAGGTAGACAGGAAAAGGAGGAGTAAGTAGGCTGTAAGCCAGTAACTTCCTGGCAGGGAATAAAGAAGGTTGCCCTACCTGAGCTCTGTGTCCTGTGTCTCATTTGGGCGGGCTGCAGCGCGACAGTGGCGACGAGGGTGGGATGCCTTTACCCCACACACAACGTCGCGCAGCCCAGCTGAGGAAACAGCCCCAACGACAAGCCAGCAGCTCCAAAGAAGTGCCGCTCCAAAAAGAAAGAGCGCGAAACAGACTGCCACCTGCACCGCTACCCTGGGGGAGCGAAGTGAAGAAGCGGCCGCAGAAGCGCACACCAGGAAAGTGCTCGCGCGACATTCAGTGGTCGCGTGACAGAAGACGCGAAGAGCCTGCAGAGCGGCATCACGGTGAGCGCCGCGTGGTCGCGTGACAGAAGACGCGAAAAGCCCTGCAGAGCAGCATTGCGGGGATGTATGATGGTACCACGCGTTCTTTTACAACGCGTACCGTTACAACACTACTTTTACCACGCAAGTCGTTACCACGACTTGCGTGGAGGGGCGCTGGATAGTACATTTTTTAATTTACTATTCCAACTCCAGTCCCCGTGGACTCTAGGGAAGGAGTTGGATAGTAAATTAAACAATTTACTATCCTGAAGCGCCCCCCAGCGCAAGTCGTGGTAACGACTTGCGTGGTAAAAGTAGCGTGGTAACGGTACCGCGTTGTAAAAAATGCGTGGTAACCGTTGCATACCGCATTGCGGTGAGCGCGAGTGCCCCGCCCCCCCCCTCCGAGGCCAGAGAACCACGAGGGTGAGTCCCGCGGCACAAGCGCCTGCCTGCCAAGTGAAGCGGGGCCCGAATGCATGCCAGAGACTGCCGGGGCCAAAGAGACGACGTCTCATGCGGCGGCCATCTTTAAGTCAGGCGCCGGCCCTTACTAAACCCACGTTTCAACTACGGCGGCCATCTTAGAGTCAGGCATAACCACTCCATACTACAAAAACAAGTAGAAAAGAGCGGAAACACCACCATTAACCTCATTTGCAAGCAAAAGAAAGGCAGCAGCAAGTAAAAGACCGCCAATACCAAGCAAAGAAAGACAATAAAGTGCACAACTACAAATCACTACTGAAGAGTACAGAAACAGCATGTCTGATACCGACGCTCAGAGCACCTCCACAACCGGAGGCGCACCTACGCAACCCGGCACAATGATGATGCCTCAAGCAGCGTCCATAGGAGCACCCTTCATGCGACAACCACAGCCGCTGGTGCTGACGCCTGGTAACACCATGGGACCTGCCTGGAAGACCTGGAGCGAGGACTTCGAAGACTACATGGAAGGGTCCCTGGTACAAGACTCAAAACGCAAGCTGATTGCACTGCGAAATTTAGCAGGCCAGGAAATAGCACAAATAATCAAAGAAATGCCCGACGCTGCCACTGCCACTTATGACGAAGTGAAGGCTGCCCTTGACAGGCGATTTCTGCACAAACGCAACGTAGATTATGAACGCTACGTGTTCAACCTAGCTTCTCAAGAGAAAGGAGAGTGCATGGGCGATTTCATTACATGCATCAAGAGAATGACGCGCCACTGCGATTTCGAAAACTTCAAAACGGAAGACGCAGTGCGGCTCCGCATCATCGACGGTTGCCGCTCAGAATCACTACGCAGACGCCTCTTAAAGAAATCATACACCTTAGAACAGATTGAAGAACTCACAAGGATCAACGACCAAGCAGAAGACCATGCCAAACGAATAGAAACACACAAGCCCGCCGACCACAAAGAACACAAAGAGCACGCCCTTCGGGTGCAGACGCGCAAGGTCACCCGTCCGGCGGTGAGCACGCATAGGACAAGCAAGCATCACCACAGTTCCCGGAAAATGTCACCCAGACGTGAATCACGACACACAAAGTCCACCAGATCTGCACCTGCATGCTACCGATGTGGCCAAGACTATCCTCACTCGGGACAATGCCCAGCCATCGGCCAGCGGTGTCATCGTTGTGGGAAGGACAATCACTTTGAGGTCGCATGTCAAGCAAGACAATCTACCCGTCAGTCTCCCGCTCCACGATCTGACACCCGACATCATGCACGTGCCGTGACGAGAAGAGAGAGCCACTCATCCGACTCATCAGGCTCCAGTATCCGCTCGACACGCTCTCACCAACGGCGAAGCAGATCCACCAGCATGCCTCGCCCTCGACACCACACCACGAGGTCACGCCAAGCTCACCGATCCTCGTCCAGCGGCTCATCGTCACTCACCACAGTGTCACAAGACAGTGACGAGTACATCTGCAGGGTGGTTGACTCGTTGTCACACACGACGGTGCCACAGGACAGCGATGAATACATTTGCATGGTGGCTGACCCGGACCGGCTAAAACGATACCCAAAACTAGACATTATGATAGGGGACCACCCAGCGAAGTTCGTCCTGGACTCGGGAGCCTCACTAAATTACATCTGTGCGCTAGAGTACCACAAGATGAAAACCCGGCCCAAACTGGAGCCAGCGGCGGTTCGCATCTTCACATGGATGTGCCGGAAACCATTACCATGTCTCGGTCGATTCCACACTACACTGACCTTCAAAAATAGGAAAATTCCAGCATATGTCCACGTAGTGGAAGGACCTGACTTTGCCGACTGCCTGCTCAGTTTGCCAACAGCTGAAAGACTGAAATTGGTAGAGCTGTTGTACATGACTGAAGATGCCCCTGACATCGTGGCGAAATTTCCAAAACTCTTCAAAGGCTTGGGCAAGTGGAATCATTTCAAAGTGAAGCTCCATATCAACGAAAACATCACACCTGTTGCTCAGCACCACAGGAAAGTGCCTTTTCACCTACAACAAGCCGTTGATGATGAGCTACAAGACCTCTTGCAAACGGACATCATAGAGCGTACGTCTGGACCCACCCCATGGGTATCCCCTGTCGTGGTGGTCCCAAAGAAAGGACAAGATAACAAAGTCAGGCTATGCGTGGACATGAGAGCGCCCAACACCGCCATTGAGTGAGAACGCCACCCAGGGCCACACATAAGTGATATGATCACGAAACTGAATGGTGCCACAATATTCTCAAAACTCGACCTGAACAAAGGGTACCACCAATTAGAGCTCCATGAACAATCACGATATATCACAACATTTACCACGCATCAAGGCCTGTTCCGTTACAAACGCCTAAATTTCGGCATTTCATCAGCCGCCGAAATCTTCCAGGAAACAATTCGAAGGATCATTCAAGGGATCCCGAACTCATTCAACTACAGTGACGACCTACTAGTTTTCGGCAAGGATCAGGTTGAGCACGACACTGCCTTGGACAGAGTGTGCCATGCATTACTGAAGGCAAACCTGACGCTGAATGCCGACAAATGCGAGTTCCACAAAAACACCCTCAAATTCTATGGACACACATTCTCAAGCGAAGGAATGACGCCAGACCCCGACAAGGTAGCTGCGCTTGCCGACACTCCGACACCCAGAGACGTGAGTGATCTCCGCTCCTTCCTGGGAATGGCAATCTACTGTGCGCGATACATTCGGGACTACGCCACCATCAGTTACCCGCTTCGAGAACTAACACGTCAAGGCCAACCCTTTGAGTGGTCACAGGCATGTGCCAGAGCCTTCACAGAAATCAAACAAGCTGTTGGTTCTGCCATCAACCTAGCATACTTTGACACGCATAAGAGGACAGAGATCACCGTCGACGCCAGTCCGGTGGGCCTGGGCGCCATTCTAGCTCAATATCGTGAACACTCTGACCAGCGACACATCATTGCATACGCCAGTCGCAGCCTCACGGACATGGAAAAAGCATACTCCAAGCCAGAGAAAGAAAGCCTGGCTGTAGTATGGGCGTGTGAACACTTTCACCTCTTCGTGTACGGCAAACACTTTACCATCATCACTGACCATCAAGCCCTACTCACCATATTCGGAAATCCTAACGCCAAGATGCCGCCTCGCATCGAGCAGTGGGGCTTGCGACTCCAAGACTACGTGTACACGATTGTCCACAAACCAGGCAAGGCTGAGAACCCAGCGGACTATATGTCTCGACACCCCTTGCCGAGTGTCATGACTGCCCAATCGCTAGCCGACGACTACATTCATTTCGTCATTGATGCTGCGTGCCCTCCTGCAGTTCCCCTGGAGGCTATCCAAGAAGCATCTGCCTCAGACCCACTGATTCAAGCAGTCATGACCCACGTGCGCGCCAACTCCTGGCGGCATGCCAAAAACATCGCTCCTGGTTCGGAACCACACCTCCATGACCTCACGGCGTTTCAACGCGTTCATGATGAACTGTCCATCAGTAACAATGGCCTTCTCTTGAGAGGGGGGAGGATTGTGATCCCGCACAAGCTACGCCAAGGAATTGTCAACCTAGCCCACGAAGGCCACAGAGGCATGAACGCCACAAAGAAGACCTTGAGAGAACGAGTCTGGTTCCCCTCTCTTGATCTAATGGTAGAGACAACCCTAAAGGACTGCATGACTTGCCAACTAGTGAGTCACGAAGAACCCCCAGCACCACTTCAAATGTCCGAACTACCAGACGGGGTGTGGAAACAAGTTGCGGTTGATTTCTTCGGACCACTACAATCTGGACAGTACATCATGGTTGTCATGGATGAGTATTCGAGATTTCCTTTCGCACACATGATACCATCTACCAGAGCAACGGCCGTCATTCCCGTATTGGATGACATCTTCGCAGCGTGGGGCGTCCCTTCAAGAGTCAAGTCCGACAACGGACCCCCGTTCAATGGCCATGAATTTGCAGAGTTCGCAAAACATCTTGACTTTAAACATCAAAAGATCACCCCACTGTGGCCACAAGCCAACGGCATGGTGGAGCGATTCATGGGAACACTGAAGAGAGCTATCCAACAAGCGGAGGTGACACGCCGAGACGTCCAGCAAACCTTAAACGAAGTACTGAGGGCATACCGGACCACTCCTCACAACACCACGAATCAGTGCCCGGCCACAATAATGCTGGGGAGAACGCCCAGGACACGAGTACCCACGATAAACACGACGTCTCAACCACGGACCGTCACTGTTGACCACGACACGCTGGTCGACATCGACAGAAAGAAGAAGCAGAAGATGAAAACGTATGCAGACCGTCGCCGACATGCCAAAGAGGACGACATCCGTGAAGGAGACTGAGTCATAGTAAGAGGGGACCGGCGAACGAAAGCGGACAGCCGATACCTGAATCTTCCCCTACAGGTCCACAAGAGGAAAGGAACCATGATTACAGCCAAAGCTGATCATAAGCAAATAACGAGGAACATATCCCACTTCAAGAGACACAATCCTGTGAACAGGCAAGACACATCCTCAGGTCAAACTTCAAGTGACCCCGCCAGTCAAAGTGATAGCAACGATGTCCACTACCATCAATCTCCAAGAACGACCAGTGGTCCTGATCGGCGCAGCCAAACGCCAGACCGAGAGGCTCGCCCCAGACGTCAGGTGAGGAAACCACGGCGACTCGTCGAAGAAATGTAGCATCATTTCTTTGTACAAAAGGGGGAGATGTCGTGTCGTCATGCCTGACCACATGGAGACAGGTCAGGCTAGGAGGAAGCGGAAGAGGTAGACAGGAAAAGGAGGAGTAAGTAGGCTGTAAGCCAGTAACTTCCTGGCAGGGAATAAAGAAGGTTGCCCTACCTGAGCTCTGTGTCCTGTGTCTCATTTGGGCGGGCTGCAGCGCGACACAGTCCAGACACCGACCTGCAAGCAGCTAGCTGATCGCGCTACTGTTAAAAAGCTCATTTGCATTATGTAGGCCAGAAAACCCTGAGGCCCGCTCTTGTTTCTAACCAGGTCATTAATATGGCTATTATGCAGATTAGCAGTGCCTCTTCCGCAGTTTGGTCTTGGTGTTCTCCGTTGTGGAAGCAAGTTCTTGTGCTGGAAATTGTCCAACTTCCTTTACTCATAGGGTGCAAGCATACATCCAGGAGGTAAACTTTCCCTCGGTCTGAGTTCACGTAAGTCCAGCATGACAGGAACACAAGGGTCGGTAAATGGAGACACCTAAGCAGTCACTGAAATGTTCAGCGCTGTTACTAAGCTTGAGATGATAACATCTTTATGTCTTTTTACTATTCTAATAATATTGCTAGTTTTTGTAGGTTAGTTGATCTCTGTTGCATAAATATGAAGGTTACTGACAACCAGTAACACAATTAACTTTTCTCTGTAATTAAATGTGTGGGTTGGCGTTTTGTCACTGTTTTCCCTTCCGTTTTTTTTATCATCACATTGGACAACATGTGGCTGTTATATTGCAATTATGTGATTTAATAATTAAGGGTACTACAGCTCATGTACCGCCACATCTAGTCAGTCACATTGGACTTCTTTATGCAAGTAGCTACTCTTGCTGCAGTAGACCATTGCCTCAGGGAAAGCATGGGTTGTTGTGCCAAAATTGCAGGTATAGATGGAACTTGTACCGTTCTATCTGGTGCCCCTGCTCACTTGCTGGTTTCTCATTCTATACTTCTTACCTTCTATGGTGCTACCATCTCCCCTGACCTCTCTCTCCACCCATCTGCCTGTGCTTTCTCCTTGTCCTGCTCTTCTTCATTCCTTGCCTTTGTCCCAATCTTCTTCCAAAGTGATAAGCTGTCCTTCCAGTGCTAGGAGAAGCTCTACTGATGTCAGAAGTTGCGGTAGGTGAGTGATGCAGGCTAATGAGGGGTATAGTGAAGCATGAGCTACAACAGGATGGGAGGTGTTCATTCCAGCTGTATAACACATGTGATATTTTACCGTCTTGTTTAGCATATGAGATATGAAAGCAGATGCACACAGTGCTGAACATCCAATTAAAGGTCCATCACCAATAATTGGCTCCTCTTTATTTCAAGTGCCGCTTAAACCCTATGAGCACCATTTGCTTATGTGAGGGTTTCTCACAAAAGTGCCTCGTCCAGCCACTGTCACATTGCCCCTGACTCTTCCCAGCCCCTCTACTCATCCCAAACCTGCTGTTGTAATCTCCAAATACTTTCTAGACCGTTCCCTCCACTAACCTTTTCAATGCAACTAAAAAATTCACATCTCCACCGCTCAAATTAATTTGATATCTCCCTATACTAATTCACTACTAATCCTGTTTGGGTTCTGGAGTAACGTGCTACTCCTCGAAAAGCACTTTGATACCTCATCAGGGATTTTGTATGAAGGCGTTTCTACTTAGCCAGCGCTGCACCATGTTTATTGTGGTGTAGTTTATATGCCCTGCAGGTGTGCATCTTCAAAGGATGGTGGGGCTTTGAAATGGCCTGTTGTCGTCTGCAGAAGGGAGGGATACACACAGCACATAACCATCTACTATACAATGAGAGGCTATATTGTGCCATGACTGAGTACCCTTTCTTTTCTGGTACTTTGCAGCTTTGTGCCATTTCTGGTGTTTTAAGATCTTCTTACATTTTCTTGCCGCTCAAATGGATGTAATTTCTGATGTTTGTATGTTTCGATCATCTTCATTTTGCTCGCAAGAAAGTGTCACTCATAGTCGCTGAAATGTCACTCATATTTACACTGAAATTAAAAAAATGTCACAGATGCCAATCTGAAACCTTGGCAGCTATGCAAGTGTGCTTGGCTAAAACTCCAGCAGTGGCTGAAGGTGTCACATGTGACGTAGGTGACTTTGGAGATATGGGGGTCACCTGGAAACCATGCAAATGAACTGGCCTGACATGATGCTTAATCTGACCCGCCCTCCCATTGTATTTTTAAAGCCATTTGGGTTTATGAGTCATTTCCAAGATCCCCCACACAGAGCTCAGCCTCAAAGACCTCAAACCTAGGGCGGTCTACGTGCGGAAGCTACGCTCTCGCGTGATCAAGACGTGCCCCCTCCTTGTCTTCCCTTCCGGCTCTCACGCAGCCCACGCCCTGCAAGTCGGCCTAGGACCCCCGACCCAATGCGCCGTCGGTGAAACCCGAGACGCGGCCTACGCGCCCCCGAAATAACCTGCGTGGAACCGACGGCGCGGCCGGCGGCGAGAGAAGAATGGCACCCGGTCTATGCCTCCCTCGGGCGGGGCCGGCCGGCTATTTTCGGGCCTTGCAGCTGCCCGTTCAGAGGCCGCCTGGCACGGAATGTAACCAGCGCCCTCTGCTCTCGTGCGCATATAAACCAATCTGCACAGCTGTGTGTATTAATACTGGGCGCAGGGTGTGTTTATGAACCTTGTAATAAGGGACAAGACTTTGCGGCTATGGACAGCCCCTTTTGTTATTTTGTGTGTCCTCGTCGACCAATCTTTTATTTTTAAAAACGATGTATTATACAGATTGTATTTTATTTTTTTCGATTCATGTTGTTTTGTATCACCCTATACCTGTGTTTTCCTTTTTCTTTGTAGACTGATTTTATTCTCCCCGGACATCGTAGCATTGTACCAAACTACGCAAATATGCATATGGCGAGGCTGCTTGTTGTAGGGGTCATCTGTTATCACGTAGGGGTCATCTGTCATTACTAGGTACAGTGTGGCCTCCAGTTTATATAGACAGCCAGGGATCCACTGTATATGTTTATGGCTCATACGACTTGACAGCACCTGCACTCATGTATATATGACTGGTTGCGACCTAGCTATGTGTATAGGGACGTAAGGGATGGCTTTTGGTATATAGAAAGAATAGGACTTGATTGAATGTATATGGTTGTGGAGTTGTTACAAGCATTTGTAAGGTCTGGGGTAAAGGACATATTTTTGAGTGTGACTCGTCACCTATTTCACTCAGCAAAGGAGAGGCCAGTTTTAGATTGACCCCTCTCAGCTATGCCCCCCTTATGTTCTAGTGGTTGAAACTACCTCACGCTCTGTATTTAAATCTCCCCTGCACACTTCCTCCTTACACTTTTGTCACAGTCAGATTATATACCTGAACGATCAAATTTATGGGGGCGCTCTCTGCTATGTCCAAAGTCCACTCTATGGCTGCACTGTTGCATCCCTCATTCTAGACTTATTGCTACACGTTATCACCATTCACATTGTCTATGACACATCAAATCCATGGACGTTGATTCACCAAAATGCCATGGGTAGCGTAAGTGACATTGCACAATCTTTGACCCTAATGATGTCACAGATAATTTGACTGTTGACCCTGACTATCCTCAGGAAGTGGTGCCACAATATTACGTTTTGGGAGCGGATCAACTATGTGTAGGTGCTAATGTATATGTTACATATGCTCACTTGCACAGCTCATCTTTTTTTTTTTTTTTGGAGCACTCTTGAACTTTAATGTATTCATCGCATCTGTTGGAGGGACTACAGGTTTCAGGCTTCTTTGGAGCCCTGAGAGGAGGCAGCTTTCCTCATCAGTGCTATTGAGCGCAGCTCCAGAGCTTGCAGCGTGGGATGCATCTATTGAAGGGACTGCTGGCAATTTTACGGCCCTGAGAGGAGGCAGGTTGTTCTCATCAGCGCTATTTAATGCAGCTCCAGGGCCTGCAGCGCAAGAGGATCCACGGCAAAGAGCAGGCTAAGATGGTCCCATCTACACCTATCAGAGCCAGGAGGAGGCTAGGCCACCCTCCTTGGTTCCACTAGAAACTTTCTGTTTTTTAAATGGTTAAAAGGAAGTTCCCAGTTATGAAAAGAGGAAGGGACAAACTGGCTGTGCCAACTAAGGGCATGATTACGAGTTTTGTGGTCCCACTGCCGTACTGCCATGGCGTCTCCCGGGCAGAAGACTGCCGGCTTGCGGTATTACGATGTTCCTGATGGGCTGGCGGTCTCTTGGCGGCGGTGTCCAGACGGAGTGGCTTTTCGCTGCTGGATAGATAGGTAATTACAACATGTGTTTATCTGAAACACATATATACATTGTGTATGTGTCGTAATGTATATGTAGGTCATGTGTACTGTATGTTTTGTTGCAGGTTAAATATAACATACTATTACAAAGCACTATATAGGAGGAGTGATGATGAAGCTTACCTTTGCATCCGGCGACAGCGTTGTTGCGGTGCATCGTGATCTGGTGGCAGCAGCAAAGGAGGGACCTGGACAATGGCGTCTGACACAGATTCCAAAGTAGGACTCCCAAAAAGGTGAGGAAGGGCAGATCGTAATCCCGACAACAGGAACCTTGGCGGGACTGCCTCCAACTCCTGCCTCTGGCTTTCCCGTCGTCGATGCGGTAGCAGGAGTTTCAGTGGCGGCGGCGGTCCAGCGGCAGTCTTGTAGCTGAATTCCCATCAGGATTGAAATTGGGAGGTCTTCCCGCCCAAGCATTGGGCGGGAAGACCTCTGAAAAATTGACGGCGGTGCCTTTCTGCCAAAATCGAAATCAGGCCCTAAGTCTAATGCTTCATGTCTCACCACTGCTGTAGATGTCATTGCCTCTGGCTTTTCGAGCAGTAGCAGCATTCCCCACCCCAGCGCCTTGAGACCCTCACGGGTGAGTAGTGCGCTTTACAAATGATATAATTGATTGATTGATTGAAATTGGGAGTGTGGAAAAGGGACTCTCTTCTGTACATCTGGAGCTGACCATGGATCCGTGTGATGAAAATATTCAGGCGAATAAAAGGGACACTCAGCAGCTCATAGAGAGGTCGCCCCCACAGGCTGCCCTGTCGGACACCGGCTGGGACATGAGTGTGGTTCAGCCACATTCAAAAGCTAATCGTGCATTCTTTTATTTTTTTTTTATTTTTATTTTTTTAAAACCTTTATTGTACAAAACTGCTCACAAATACGGGCCTACAACCCTGCGGGCCGGCCACCACATAGCAAAAGCAAAATTAGCAGTACAAAAGTATCCACAGGATATGACGACAAGAACACAGGAGATATACCAAAAGCCGTAGAGCAATCAGCATGGACAGGATATGTGAAGGTTGATTTTTTCTTTTTTTTAATGGGAACGGGGAGCACAGGATCATGACGGGCAGTGAGTCAAACAGAAAGGGAGGGGCCGTGGTGAGCCGCGATCCGGCGATCATGGAAATTACAGGATAAATCCAACAAGAACTAAACATATCGGTAAATACAGTCCCAACAGAGGTACCACAAGGAGAGGCAATGGCGCTCGCCGTCCCGCGCCCACCCACCACAGCTACAGCTCGACTTAATAAACAAATGTAAAAAAGATCCCATCGTATAAAACAATACGGTACACACCCCAATAAAAGGAAGGAAATCCCCCACGAAAGAGGGAGGGGAAGGAAAAAAGAAAGAAAAAGGAAAAGGGAAGGGACTCCTCCTCAATCACGCGCCCCCCGGCAACGAAGCAGGAAAACATAAACCGGTACACGGCATCCATTAAAATCGGTGACAGAACACGCAGTGAGCCATAATCACAATAAGACCGGAAGGTCAGTGCATCAGAAACACCCCAGGGGGACACATGACGAGAAGGAGCCCCGAAAAAGAGAATACGTAAGAGCCATAGAACAAAAAAGGGGAGAAAAAAGGGGGGGGAAAAGACCCCCCAAAGTGACAGACCCCCCCACCCACCCCGCAAGCCCACCCTGCACCCCTGCAGAAGGCTATGGCCTACCCCCCAGCAGCGTGCCTGTCGCCCTAATTAGAACTCGAAATATAGAAGAGCAAAGGCAAGACGGAAACAAAGACAAAAAAGGGGGGGGGAAGGGAAAAAGGGGAGAAAACGCACGGGAGAGGGCCAAGGAACAGAATTATCTGCACCCACCCACCCGCCTGAGAAAAAAGGCTGAGCCCTCGGGAAGTCAAAAAGTATCAGGATACACTCCAGGAGCACCACAAATTCACACATAGTCATACCGTTACACGCCGATCATCCAACCAGTACAAGACTACCGCACACAAAGGCAAGTTCGTCTCAGCCCTGTCCTCGTTTGTCCAAAGTTGTATCCGTCCGATTCACTAAGAACCAGACCGCGAAGAACAGAAGGCAAAGAGCAGGGAGATCAAACGGCAGTCCAAATAAGACACGCGGAGTAGAACCCAGATGATCCAGAGAAGTCAGAGAACATCGCTCACAATGAAGGCACCGTGTCAGGGACAGTTCGAGAAGGGCCGACCCAGCCGGGCCGGCACAGGAGCCAAGGTCGGTCAGTCGAGGCGAGAAGAGGCAGAAAGAGTCATCGAGTCCAGTCCAGATGGGATCCGGCCCCCGGACCAGCGGTGGAGGAGACAGCACAGGACAATGAAGGGCAACGGAACCCCGCACTTTCACAGACGCGGCAGCCACCGGGCCCACGCTTCCCAGGATAGTGCCAGCCGCACCCTGCAACGGCGAGGCCGCACCCAGTTTAGGGGGCCCGAACGGCCCGAAGAGAGGATCCACCTCCAGGGTGACAACGGGTGCGGCCAGAGAAGCTCGCCAGGAGCGTAGGGCGTCTAGGATGTCCTCAAGTGTAGGAAAACCTTTACAGTATCCGGCACCCGGGCCATGCGGCGGGCCTCCAGCGCTCGTCCAGGCCCGGCTGATACAGGCAGGGTCGGCCGCCATCTTGGAAGCCCGGCGGGGCCGCGGCGGCCGTCAACCCCCGTCCAGGTAGCAGCGAGGCAAATGAAAACCAGCCGACCGGCAGCAGGGCACTCCAGGGCAGGAAGGGGGGCCACCAGAAGATGGGGAATCGCCGGCTCCCCAGTGCCGCCGGTCCCGATCTCCGAGTCCGGGCGGAGGAAATCAAAATGGCCGGACCGGAGAACAAAGGGGAGCAAGCCGAGTGTACGGTCAGCCTCGTCAACGGAAGGCAGCGCCTCCACCCAAGGCCACCGGCCCACCGGAGCCGGCCAGCAAGCCACAGCCGGCCTCTACGCACAACGGCCTCTACGACCACGTCCACTGCGCCATCAAGGGCCGCTCATCGCGCTCCGCCCCGTCCGGGCGCCGCCGAGAAGATCCAGGCCAGCCCGCTCCGGAGGCCCCGAAGCGAGCGGGAGCGCCGAGCAGGATCCACGGCACCCAAGGACCACCGGAGCAAGAGGTGAGTGCCTGCAAGGTTTCTTAGCGCTACAGCACAGCAAAGAGGACTTCCCGGGGCAGGATAACAGCAGGATAGACGATAAAAACAGGCAGGCGAACGGAGCCGAGCTAAAACGCGGCCATCTCGGACGCGAGCTTGGCTCCTCCCCTCTAATCGTGCATTCTTAACCTCTTCCATGCTCATGACGGCTCCCGGCCGTCATGAGTCACGGTGGGCGTGTGCTGATGACGGCCGGGAGCCGTCATGACCACGCCCGCGATTGGAATCTCAGCACTGCGGCGGAATTCGCACCGCAGCAATGAGGTTAATAACTCTCAGCTCTCTAGCGAGGAAGCTGATTCCACCATGGCCATCCCGCAATTCCCCGAAAGATAGGGGAAAAAAAGACACATCCAAAGGTGCATGTGGGTAGAAGTTAGCCTCTGAACACATTCTCTCAGGGAAGGCTCCGACCTTCCCCTCCCAAATTGCGCTCAACTACAGTTAAAATTTGTGATTTAACTAGCTTGGAACAAAATGTAAGACTTTTTTTTCAAAACCATTTTCGAAATTAGGGGACTTCTTGATGGATCATGTACCACCTATATTGGACAAGCGAACGGTCTTGGAAAACAGGACTCTGAAACCCTTTATTTCAGAGAATACAACTGCACCCACAGTTAAACTGTGGGGCAGCTTCATAGCCCAAGGTAATGTAGCAAATAGAATGGACTTGCTTACGCACCATTATCTGATAATTGCACACAGTGACTTTAAAATATAAAGGCATCCGATATGGGCTGTTAGGAAATGTTCCAGAGTCTAAAATCAAGGCCAACAGTAGCAAATCGAAAGTGCCTCGGATGATTTACCATCCCAGTAGGTAGGTTTGGCCTGCTTAAAATTACCCTCTGAATGCACCTGCCTTCATTATAGTTCTGGAAAACATCCCCGTGCTTTCTTAAGTGGAGCTGGAGGAGTGGTTTGAGCTAAGAAATAAGGTGGCACATTGGCTCAAATAGAATTCCGGTTCACCCAGAGACATTTGTGATTAAATAATCACGGTGAGAAGGATCTGGTAGGTTGGATATTGAACAAAAACCACCCCAGGAGATTGGTAGTTAATTTCAAACACGCCATGCTGATTGAAAGGCTCCTCTTTTGATTGCAAGTTGAAGGCAATTCTGACAAAAATAATAGAGCCATGCCATTAGATTCATTTTATAAGCTGCATCAAAGGCCAATTAACAGCTATTAAAATGAATGGACGAACGTCCCTAATTTTAGAAATGTAGATGTCTGCTTTAACTTCCCCATTAGAAATGCAATTGGATTGCTCCCAGATCTCAAAGGAAATTGATTGACGTAAATAACCAAGAGGGAGTGAGAAGCTAAAAAGGGGCAAACCTCAGTCTTCCTGAATATATTCAATAGTTACACAAGAGAGGGTTAACCTGTCTAGTACCTAAGTATTAATGTCTAAGAGGTCAGTTGACTGGTCCCAAAATATCTCAAGATGGTGGAGGCTCTGAACCCAGGTAAATGGGTGTATCCCTGTTATCTCTTGGATGTATTAGTAGGATCCTCACTCACAAGTACTACCAGTGGCATGCTTATTCATCGAATCCTCACCCACTAAACCTAGTGTGAGTGGGTGAGCTTGGCGCAGTTTGTAAGCGAAGCTCTTTCTCTAAGGTATAACAAGTGCAAATTAAAATCGCCTTCGGGATCATAAGTCCTGTTTACTAGCAAGGGCCTTTGGGAGAATAAAAACAGTAAGATGTTTAGTGGGTATAATGACCCCTAACATCAATGGGTTGACATGTTGTTTCAGCCTGTATCTAGTGCCACCAAGGATTAGCAGACTTTGTTCAGAACCACGTGAGTTTATCCTCCAAAATGTCAGACATGACACGCATATATATATCTATTAGACACCGCCAGCCATATTACAATGGGCATTGTTAGATGCCTTTCCGCGGCGGCGCTGCCACCACGGAAAGGCATTCGGTCTTCACTCTGGGGGCCCCCTGTGGACCCCAGAGTGAAGTACAGGTGGGGGGGTGCACATGGGGGGTACCTGTGGTACCCCCCTTCATTGTCATTTGCAAAGCGGCAGGCACCGCGCGGAGCCTGCCGCTTTGCAAATGACAATGTGAAAGTGCATTTTCAGCATTGTGGCGGGCGGGGCAGAGAGCACCGCCCACCACAATGCTGAAAATACAGGATGTGCCCGCCACTGTGGCGGGCACATCCTAATGGTACCCCCGGGACCCCAGCCCTTATGGCGGGCGGTCCCGATTTACGATAGGATGACGGGCGGGCAAAGTCCGCCCGTCATCCTAATGGACCCCTATGTCTCTTTTTTACTCTGTAATAACCCTACTAACAATGATACATTGATATTGCCTGGAAAGTAATTCTAGAAAGTCAGGACGATGCCTTCTCATGTAAGCTAGAATGCACAGTAATCTCTGGGATCTAAGAAGAAAAAGTCATGTTCATGGAGGGATGAGGACAGAAGGGTAGCACGGGATAGGCCAATTCAGTCTTGGTCTGTCAGAAACTCATATGAATAGAGTGAAAGTCTGGATAGGGTCTCAGCTACGACCTGTCTAGGACTTGTTCGACTAGTGCTTGCCTCCATTTGTGAATCTTTGAGGGCATGATAAGGGTTTGGGGTGAATACCCCCTATTCAAAATTGTGTCCTGTTTCAGCCTAGCAGGATTAGGTGAAATCTGTGCTTTACAAGTGTGTAGTTTCAGCTCAGGTTTCCAACCTTGATTGCTTTTCCACTTTGTTCATTTCTCATGAGGTGTATTTGTACAGCAATAAGGGGTGTCTCTGCCTTTAAAATGGTGCATGGCTACTCCTTATGACACCAACCCCCATTCTTGCTCATTTAGCATCATATTATTCATTTCACAGGATCTCATTCCTGCACACATAGTCAAATGGATTGCTGGGACTACCCAAATATCCCATTATCTACATGCACACAGCACCCCTCTGACCCCTGTCTATGTTGCTGCCGTGCAACTACCTATATCTTTTAGAACTGTCACCAATTATATTTTGTGTGGCTGTCTCTACCCCCTCTTCCTCCATCCTACTGGTAGGTGCTGCACATCAAGACAAAATAATGTCAAATGCTGAAAAGGTCCAAGGTTCATTCAGTCACCTTCTTGCTTGCCTGAGGAGGAAGAGGGGACTCCTCCAAGTAGCCACAGTGCCCTCCTGCACTGAATAGTATATATAAAATATGCCAAGTATCTCTTTAAGAGCATCCCAGCTAGTATAAAACAACCACAAAGGATACAAAAAACCACCTTGGAAATCATGCAGCTCTTGATTAAAGATAAAGACAGAAGTGGTTTGCAAGGCATCAAACTCCCTCTGACATCAAGGGGGAGAAAAGAGCCAGGCATAATATTGATACGTAGAATCCAATAGACGTTCCAACTGCTAGAACTAAAAATCAGGTCCAAAAACAGAGCACAATGAAAAATCAGGGAACACATACATTACAATGCATCTTGTCATGATTGCTTTCCTAATATATACTTTAGACAGGAACTGTAGTCTGGGAAAAGACTCTACAGCATCTTGAATTGGGATACTCAGATAACATCAAATTCACAGGCCACCATCCTTAAAGGGGCTATTAATAAGTCCAGCTCACAACCCTTTCTTGGATTTCATGGTGTTCGTTTGGCAAGTGAAGAAGCATACGTTTGACATCCTTTGCACTGTTCTGCATTTTACAGCCCTGCTGCCAAGCTTCATCCTCTGAACGGTAGGTATCTCATGTAACCCTCCCCCAGGACTCGAGAACAATTTAGATGGCGAGGATGCCCAACCATGTGCAGTGCAAGGCATTCCACAAAGCTGTTTGGTAGGGTGTCGAGTATGTCTTCCTCCTCTAAATGAGTTAAGCCTTGTGAAACTGTTGGTACTGCTCTCAGCGCTACTCGTGGCACAGCTGTAACCGATGAAGGCATCTCTCTGGTTGCTCAGCACCAAATGCTTCCTACATAGAAGAAATGCACTTCTCAACCACAGAGTGATATGCTACAGGTCTGAAAATGTGCTTGTGCGCCGCATCACGGGGTATGAAGCGCTATATAAATACTACATTGGAATACAACTCAATTATTCCAGGGGTTGTGTTCAGCTAGGCTCTATATTTTATCTTTTAATCCATTTTTATGTTATGTTTTTGAACATCCACAGGTTCAGCATACACCGAGGCACTATTAATGTGCAAGCTCTGTTTAGGCCAGGTTTTTGATCCGAAGAGGGCTCTAAAAATACTGGAGGTTTGATAATAGCTGTGTTCTGGATATTCGTGTCCTAATCACTCCACTTCACTGGCTCTTACCTTTTCGTGCAGGGATGCTATCCAGAAGCACTTAAAAAATACTTAGAGGTGGCAAAGCTTGGTTAGTTTCCCGGAACTATCTTGATGATGTTGTGAATAAGAACAAATAGGAGTTAATAGCATTTGTAAATAGTTGTTTGTAGGGTTCCCAGAGTTAGCAGAGCTGAATTTGTGGCTGGCCTGCTCGGTACTGCACCATCGTAGTGAACTCGGATATGACAGTCCAAGTGGAGAAACAGTGTAAGACTAAGCCCTGGTATTGTGATTTGATAAACATAGCTAAACATGGTTGATTAATGTGGAAACTTTCAAGGAAAATCAGCATGCTGCTAAGTGAAAATGTGCATGTTCACATGTTGTCCGGGCTGTTTGATGGACAGGCTGACATAAAGCCTCATTTAGAGTTTGGTGGACAGGTTACTCCTTTACAAAAGAGACAGATATCCTGTCTGCAACGTTACAAGTGCAATATATCAAGTGGCACTTGTAATATGGTAAACGAGATATCAATCATGTTTGTGATGGAATAACCAGTCTGCCCAACTCTATACCAAGCCCCTAGTTCCTAGCCTACCGGCATTCAAGAAGCAGGGACAACGTCTGTTCACACAGTGTTGCAGAACACTTGCAAAGTTATGTGATGTATTGAGAACAGCAGGGACCTAAAATGATCTTCAGGAGATACAGGGTTATTTATTCAGGAGAGGCTCAAAGCGCTGTGCTCAAGATGTGAGTTGTGGTTACTGGGTGCAACTGAAGGATACATTTGCATTTTGTGGCTCACCTGCACACCTTCACTAATTGGAAATTGTAATATATTTTTAGTTTTTCACTTGTAAAAGGATTTATTCACAAAAACATTTTGTTGGAAGTAAATCTACTCACAGAGTCGCTGAATGGGTTCTCCACGGTGGGAATTCCCTCTGACTTTGTACGCACCTGAAATCTCAAAACATAATCATGTATTCTGATATATATTACAACATTATTGTTGTAAAAATGTATGACAGAGTACAGTGATATATTTTCTAAACAAATATAGATTTTGTTTTGAAGTATCCCTTGGTTTCTAACATTCTTTCTCAGTTTAATGGCTCTAGCAGGCCCAGAAGCCACCTTATTCCAGGTTATGCGTTTGCTCATTTTGCAAACCAAAACTTTGATTTAAGTACTGGCAACTCGAAGCGGAATTTTGGGAGAATAATGAGCTTAGTATTGTATTCATGAATGATCTCTCTTTAAGGACGTCTTGAACTTCCTTGGAGAGAATATCCCGCCACCTGCTCATTAGACTCGTTTTTGCTGAAAGAAACACGTTTCTGGCATTAGGTTCCATAGACTTGTATTGGAAGAAAACCTACATACACTGTCCTACTTTATGTGCATTGTCGTACTGTGCTCCAACTGACATTTTTCTACTCTGGTCAGTTGAAATGACAATTGTCTTTGAACTATTATGCAGTGCTGCTGGCTATTTTTCTTAAAATATAATTTAGATTTTGGGCTTCCTGCCTTGTATTGTGTTTTGCACATGCAGCAGCACACATTGCCTCAGCAGAAAGAAAGCAGGGGAGCGTTGGACTGAGCTCTACACAACGGCCCCATGCACCAGAGGTAAGGAAGAAGTTTCTCCCGGGGGACCTGGGTAGAGAAAGGCCCAGCCCTGGATCTGGTGAATTAGCTAAACTTAAAAGCACAACGTGAATCAAAACTTTAGGTAAAGCCTACCTGCACTTTTCATTTGTTTGTTGCTTTCATGGCTTATCAAATGTAAATGGTGTGCACAAATGTCCAGAAAAATACAAAAAGAAAGTGGTTGGGAGGATTAGATTGGGAGGGTTCTAGAGAATTAAAAGGGTAGATTGAGAGGATTCTAGGGTATAAAAATGAGTAAGAGTGTGAACTCACGGTAAACAGTGAGCAGGCTCTAGAAACAGTGTAATAACAAGGAAGACAGGCAGGAGTGCCAGAACCCAAGACACAGACCCTTAAAGGATGAACGGGTGAGAGAATGAGCTCCTCTGATCTAGCCACCCCGATTTATTCAGGAGCCCCTCTAGGAATTGACCGAAGGCCCATAGAACGCAAGGAGAACATTACCCCGGTGCACAGTACCCCCCCCCCCTCCTCTCCACGAGACCAGATAGAAGAAAATGAACGGCAGGGAATCCTACCCTATGTTCTGTTTTTTTCCCTACTGAACTGCACAGGATGAGTGTGGACGCAAGACCTGCTGATCCTTTTCCTTGTTACCCATGTGTGAGTAAACTGCAAGAAACTGTGATGGGGTTAGACAATCTAAACATAGCAAGCAACACCAAAAGAGACTTTTGCCCGTAATATGCACCAACAATATTCTAAATGCATGTGCAAATATTTACATGAGTTGGTGGGACTCACTGATGAGGACGGGAGGATGTTTTTTTCCTGAACGTAGCACCTTCTGTATAGCAAGGTGAGGCAATTTACATAAAACAACTTAAAATAAAATAGATGCTACACAATGGCACACTTCTTCCAGAGGCAGGGATCTCAAGTTCGGAGTATGAGAGATGCTCATGAGAAATTGGGCTATTGAATTAGCCACCCTAGGGTCAGAGTTTGGGCTTGGGCTTCAAAAGCTCTGCCTCCTCTGTATCTCTTCCACCAGATCACTGAACCACAAGAAAAGAAAAAGAGCGAGGGTACAAGGTTGAGGATCTATAGGATATGCTCCTCATGTGGCCAGTGGGGCTGGGGGTGCAGCTATTGATGCACCCGGAAAGGGAGCAGCGCCTGCAATACCACAGGCAGCAAGAACACAAGCAGGTAATATGCAATTAAGCACTGCGGTGCGATTGGCTGGCTGTAGGACGACTAGGTCGGAGGCTGACTACACTACTGTGGATTGGTCTTGAGCTTGAGACAGCCTGCAAAAAGCTGTCTAGTACGTGTTCTCCTTCTCCCCATCCATGTGTTGCAGATGATGAGGGCCTTTCCTCTTCTAACCTTCTCCACTTTAGGGACTACCCGCTGCTGGGGTAGAATTATGGCTCACGCCGCATAGACCCCTCCAATTTAATGAGTATCAAGAAACAGTTGACATAATATATTCAAAAATCTCACACAGTTCCAAGAAGAATTGTGAAGTGTGTTTGAGGTATACAGACCCAAGTAGGAGATGTGAATAGTTGTCTTCATTAGTGGTGCTGAGTGCGGTGAGAGAAAGATTCTTTGAGAATGTGCCATGGCTGAGGGTGTACACGGGAAATGATAGGGAACTGAGTGCAGCGAAGGATGCAGGGTTGAATGCGATTGTGGATATGTGCACAGTGAAAACTGATTACACGAAGATCGCAAATTGTAAACAAAATAAAGGTGAGGGCACCAGTGGATTATTTGGCTAGATAAAAGGTTGTATTTGAAAGGATGGAGATGGCTTAGGAAGCTGTAGGTGCTGCGTTTGTCCAATTCTTATTACCAAATGTTAGAAGTCAGTTAACGACAATTTATTTTGGATGGCAGACTAAGAAGTTAGTTGAGCTGGTAAATATGGCAAATCATTGTGTGGCCTTACAAGAGAAAAATAAATAACATGCCCAATCGAAACTAATGTCCCAAAAATTGCAAAATATGCAGAGAACAGTCCATATATAGTTAGGAATTAGCATTTAAGAAACCTTTTTTTTACTCACACAAAACCATTGAAATTCCATATATAGTTAGTTGTACTAACTATATATCGCGCACCCGCAATCCACTGCTGATCATGTCACATATTACATCATGTGACATTATTCATGTGATAATACGATGAATCTCTTCAGACTCTAATAAAAACTTAGATACACTCACAGACTGTCACTCATCCATGGAGTTACTCACACACCTAGTCAGTCATGCAAAGAATCAATCACACCTCCATTTCCTCAACTATACAGTTATACACACCTTACTTATTCAAACATATACTAACACATATTTACTCTCTTATACAATCCCTGATACAAGTTCACAATGATCCATACAGCCACTCACACATTCACGGGCTCTTATGCATAGTTATTTATATATGTCAACTCTCACATGTACTGTGTTTTACATATGTACTTACTTTGACATGTAGCACTTAGATATCCATTCACTCACCAATACACTCATGCACACAGTCAACCACCCATACAGCTGTTTCCACATGCACTTTTGAACCCATACATCTAGTGAATCAACTGCTCACACATCTATGCACAGAGTTATACACCTCCCAGCCACCCACACACACACTCAGTCTCCCATACAAATACTTAGGCAATCAACCAATAACCCATATAGTTACTCATATAGCTACTGATCAACACATGCAGCAGTTTACAGAACAACAGACATAATGATTCACAAATTAAGACAGTTTAGTCACTAACCCATGCACTCAGTGAGACACATTTAATCAGTCACTCATACAGTCAGTCATGCACCTAATAAATCCTTCATCCAGACACTTATAAATCCACTCATTCTTCAATATGTAAGACATCTTTTAACTTTACAGAAACATACAGTCACTGGATGTTGTCATCAGTGATGTCATCAGTGATGTCATTTGAGATGTCATCAGTGATGTCATCAGTGATGTCATTTGAGATGTCATCAGTGATGTCATCAGTGATGTCACTGACCATGTCATGAATGATGTAATATGTGACATGATCAGCAGTGGATTGCGGGTGCGCGATATATAGTTAGTACAACTAACTATATATGGAATTTCAATGGTTTTGTGTGAGTAAAAAAAAGGTTTCTTAAATGCTAATTCCTAACTATATATGGTCTATAACCTATGGTTTTTTCAGTGAATTTTCAAGATTTTGTAAATGCTAATTCCTAACTATATATGGTCTATAACCTATGGTTTTTTCTGTGAATTTCAATGGTTTTTTAATAGCAAATATCAAAAGCTTTAAAATGTATTCTTCTTTAAATCAAAAAATATATTTTATATGTTTATTAATAAAAAAAAATGTTATTATTATGTTTTGGTTCGCTCCCGGTCCGCGAACCGGGTAGCTTCCCGTTAGCTCAATTTGGTGCCGCGACTCGGTACGCGAACCGGTAAACGTTCCGTTTGCGCAACTGCCGCGTTAGAAATCAACATCGTGACGCGTCTCGGAAGCGCGACGTATCGCGTTGCCGCGTAATGCATCTTATGACGCGCCGCGTTAGCGCACCCGGAAGTGCTCCGGAGCGCGAACCGAGGCGCGAAGCGCAGCTCCCCGGAAGCGATCCGGGGCGCGGCCCGCAGCACGTAACGTAAGCGTAACAGGTCATGTGACTTGTTAATAAAACTTTTTATTGGTTCATTTCACTTTTGGTTTCCTAATGATGTAAGGCTAGGTCATGTGACCTAAAAATAACACTTTTCATTGGTTTAGAACAATTTTTTTTCCAAAATGATGAAAGCCCCCACCTTTTTTCTCACTCTGACTTTCAACTTTGTGAAAGGAAGACCTATTTTGCTTACTAGAAAATGGCTTCAGTAGTAGCTGCAGCTGGTGCACCCCCACCACCACCACCACCTCCTAGGAAGAGAGGACCACCTCCACAGTTCCTTCCCAACACAGAGGAGGAAGAGGACGAAGAAGAGGAAGAGGAAGTACAGCCAAGACAGTTTTTACGTGAGGAGCCCCGGATATCTCACCACAAAAATAGTTTTATTTTGGCAGTTTTTTTCTTTTCCTCAAGGGCAAAAAAAAGTGAATGCTCGCTATGTGACATGCCTCATATGCAAAGAAGATTTATCTAGAGGCACAAATAAAAAGTATAGTTTCGGCAACTATACTATGCACCGTCATATGCAGAGGTGGCATCCACTGAATTACAACGTGGCAGAGATGCGTGACCTCCAAGACAACCCACCAACTCCTGTGGCCAGTACATCGGCACAGGTAACTCTGTCAGGGCCAGAGGCACGGGAAACAGTGCCAAAC
Organism: Lissotriton helveticus; assembly: GCF_964261635.1. Lineage (NCBI taxonomy): Eukaryota > Metazoa > Chordata > Amphibia > Caudata > Salamandridae > Lissotriton > Lissotriton helveticus. Next base: position 1,597,647,566 of record NC_136068.1, on the reverse strand, counting down.
ATTCAACAGAATTTTGTGCACATGAAGATAGTGTGTATTTATTGTGGTAACCTACTCTCATGTGCAAATATGAGTATTAATTTGATAAACAGAGCATTTGAAAACCACAAGTGCTCAAAACGCCCCCAAAAATAAAAATTTTTTTTGCTCCTGTTGAGCCCTTTCTAATGCCTGTTTTTCGTTGTTTCCCCCCCAAAAAACAAAAAAAAACATAAAATTGTTCAAAAAATACAAAAAAAACAAAAAATGTTCAGAAAAAAAAAAAATATATAAAACAACAAAAACATTAAAAAAAAGTTCTTTTCAGAACTACCTCCCCTTTATAAAAAAATTGCTAGAATGTTTAGCACTCTGGCAACCTCTATTTCTTTTGGTTCGCTTCCTGGTTCGCTCCCCGGTACGCGAACCGGGAGCGAACCCAAAAACTTTTTTAAAAAAAAGAAGAGTAAGTATAAAGGAAGTAAACAGAGAGTAATGTTAAAAGAAAGACAGCTATAGGGACTAAACCAGAGATACTGTTTAATAGATCTATTTACCGAAGAAAAGATGGAAGAGGGTATAATTGTGAAAAACAAAATAGATAAGGAAGTGAAAGAAAAAAAGGAGAGTAGAAGAATAACAAAGAAGAGTTTCTTAGAGAATGTGAATGAATGTTCAAAATAAGATTAAAACATGTGGAATAACACAGAGAAAAAACAGAAAGCAGAAAAGAAGAAGTAACAGAAAAGGAATAATTGAAACAGCAAAGAAATGTAAATAACATAGGGGCATATTATCAACATAGGCGATAAAAGTTTCGCAGCTTTTATCGGCAGAAATGTGTCGCTAAAGCCGCTTTTGCGGCAGAAAACTGCCGCTAAAGCCGCTTTTGCAGCAGTTTTCTGCCGATAAAAGCAGCAATAATTTTATTGGCTGTGTTCATAATATGCCCCTTAGTGTGCTTCAACTACACAGAGAACGCATAATGAACAAGTAGTGAAAGAGTGATCAGTCAGAGACACTAAGAGTAATAGAGTGAGTGAACAAGAGTGAGGAACTATGAGAAGAGAGGGACTGAGAAAAGGAGTGGAAGGAGTAGAGTAAGTAAGTAATAGAGAAAGGAATGAGGGAAGTAGCAAAGGCAGGAAAGTGAGGGTTAAAGAAATGAAGCAGTGGAACTAATAGTAGTTAAATGTGATAGAAATGTAACGAAAAGAGTACAAAACATTTACCTTATAATTGTCGTTAACTTAGTCACTTATTATTTTTATACTTTCAATCTGTGAAAGAGAGAACAAACATTTGAAAAATATTAAAACATGTATTTAAAAATTAGAAAAGACAAGGGAAAAGATTGAAGGACAAACAGTTTTTCAACAACTTTGACACTTACAGAAGCCTCTGCTTCTCCAGGCCCCCTACACAGTCCTAAAAATATACATTTTAAACTAACAGTATCTTGATGCAGATGAAGTGAGGCCTATCTTGGAACATGGTGCATCTTTTGCACTGCTGTTGTCTCACAAAAGTGATGCAATGGCAGCGCAAAAGAGGTGCACAATCATCATAAAACTGTTCCTAACATTTTAAATGATTGTTTCAGGATGGCAATAAGGTGTGTCCTATCCAGACGTTTGTTTCAGGTGAGGCCTACTCAGGGTTGCAGATGAAATTTAGGCTTGTTGAAGAGTACAGAGGAGATAATACATGTGCAGGCCTACCAATAAAGTGAGTCATGTCCACTGCACTCTTGAACAAAGTTCAGACCTCCTCTGTTTCCCTGGACAGGCCTAAACTTCATCTGCACAATGTGATTCATAATGTTAGGAAACACAGGTAATGTATTTGAAAAACGTGCAATTTCTTTTGCTCATTTCACAATCACATCACTTGTGTTTCCTTTGGTTAGGTATCTCATTATGCAGATGTAGTCCAGCATATGAAAGAGTACGCAGAAGTGCAGCACTGCATGCAACAACTTTGACACTTACTGAAGCCTCAGCTTCTGCATGCCCCCTACACAGTCCTAATTATATACATTTTAAACTGACGGTATCTTGCTGGAAATGAACTGAGGCCTATCTTGCAACATGGTGCATCTTTTACACTGCTGCTGCGTCACAAAAGTGACGGAACAGCGGCGCAAAAGAGGCACACAGCCTTCATAAAACTGCCCTTAACATTTTAAATGATTGTTTCTAGATGCTGATAAGGTGTAGCCTATCCACAGATTTCTTTCAGGTGAGTCCTATTCAGTTTTGCAGATGAAATTTAGGCTTCTTGAAAAGTTCAGAGGAGATAATACATGTGCAGGCCTACCAACGAAGTGACTCATGTGCACTGCACTCTTCAACAAATGTCAGACCTCCTCTATCTCCTGGAACAGGCCTAAACCTTATCTACACAATGTGATGTGTAATGTTAGGAAACACAGGTAATGTAATTGAAAAACGTGCAATTTTTTTTGCTCATTCCACAATCACATCACCTGTGTTTCCTTTGCTTAGGTATCTCATTGTGGAAATGTAGTCTATCATATGAAAGACTACGTAGAATGTGAGCACTGTATGCAACAACTTTGACACTTACAGAAGCCTCAGCTTCTTCATGTCTACTACACATTTCTAAATGTATATCATAAATACAAAAAGTACAGAATTAATTATACATGTTAAATGGTTTATTTTTGCTGTTCTCAGAATTTATCAAATTTCACTAAAAACAGTGACTTGAAGGTATTCATCATATAACAGCGGGGAAAAAAAAACACAATCAAAATGATTGTGTTTAAAAAACCCATACAACATGACAAATCAGAAATCAGAACTCCTTAAAATTAACTTACTTTCCATGACGTCGAATGATGTCCTATGAACAGCTTACACTCTGTTGTGCTGTTATTATTTTCAGCCCGCCACTTTCTGAAAGAAAACCTCCATCGTTTTGAAAAATATGTTACATACAATAAATGACTTCTCGCTCTCTACCACATGTTTCCACAAGGCCAAATCGTGTAAGAGCCATTTATAACTCTTGGAATTCTTCTAAGCAAATCCCGTCATTTTGTATTTCCGCAACTTTGAGAAAGAAAACGTTCAAGATCACTTTCACAATCCTGGACTAGTAATATCTTACCCTTCTTGCTCACTCATGTTCTACATTTCCTATGACACTGATACTGCTTACTATGAAGCAGACTTACACTACCTCTATGACTACTACAATTATTTAATTCTCTATATCACTTTTAATCACAAAGCAATTTAAAACAGTACATAAAATTATATCAACCCCTAGAATCATTATAGGCCAATTAACTACCCTAAATTCTCTTTTCTGAAAACAGAAAGTAAAAATATTTTTAAGTAAAAAGGCAACATTGTATCGTAGTCAAATGGGAATTATTTCCGAAACAGCAGCTTTTTTTACATTTTCAATAAGCTGTGTAATAAGCGGATCTTGTCAAAGGACCATCATGTCATATAATAGCTGCAGTTAGAAATGTTCTTTCTAAAATCAACGACTGTGTAGCCACAACATTTGTAATTAAAGTTGAAGACTTACTTTCATCAGGTTTATATAGTTGAAATTTTAAAATGACATGTTAACCAAAAGTTTGGTCAAATAATCTAGACAGCATTGCAGACTTACATTACCTCTACTCCATGTTTTTATTGGCTGCTTGAATTAGCTTATAAAAAGAAACAGTTTTTCTGAACTCATTCAAAGTGCAGTTATTTTTCCATGACGTCAAGTGTTATGGTTAGAACACCGTTTGCTTTGGGAAATACTCTGTTGTCCTTTAACTAATCCGTGCCCACCACTTTCTGTAAGAAAACCTTCTTTTTTTCCAGGAACTTTTTAAAACTCAAAAATAACTTTTGACTCTGTACTACACTTATCCTCAAGGCCAAATTGTGTAGGAGCCATTAGAACCTCTTGAAATTCCTCAGAGCAAATCCTGAGATTCCTTCCCTAAAATTTTGGTTTTAAAAACACCAGGTAAGAATTTTTGAGGTCAAAAGGCAATTTTTTTTTTAAAGTTAAAACAGAATCATTGCAGAATGACCAGCCATTTCTAGACTTTAAATAAGCTGTATAATGTCCTGATGTTATTGAAGGACCGTCATGATATATAATTGCTGCAGTTACAAAAGTCCTTCCTGATATTGACAACTGTGAAGCCACAAAATTTTTAATGAAAGTTGTCAATTTTGTTCCATCAGGCCTACATCGTTGGAACATTAAAATAACATACTGGCCATATGTTCGTATAAATAATGTTGACAACATTTCAGACTTACATTGGCTACACTCCATGTTGTGATCAGCTGCTTTTACTAGCTTATTAAAGGACACTGATTTACTGTCTGGCAAAGTTAAATATATAAATTTCTACACTAGTAGTACTTGATACCCTACAGTTCTCGCAGTCATGCTGCCATTGATAAGAAAGCCCAAACAGGTGATCTACATCTACACCTTCATCATACAATACATCAAGCATATACATTAAAAACTCCTGACAATCTTGCTGAATATTTTGAGAGAATTGTGTTTGACCTGAACATCTGTCTAACAGATTTCGAATTTCAGACACACTTTCTATTTTTGTTCTATCAGTTCTACATTTCTCTAACACAGAATTCAACAAACTGCAAAATCTCTGATCCGAATTGACCACAATCTCTTGTTTTAAAGTTTCTAGAGAAAACAAAACATTAACCACTACATTAGCATAGCAGTTGACACCAGAACTGTTTTCAAATTGAAAACCAACAACATCTTCAACAAAATCCTTTTCCTTTCTGCTTATAATTTCCGGTTCATCGACTTTTCGTCTTTTTGCTACAACCTCCCTACTATTGGTCACATTTCTTCGTTTCCGGCCTACCACACGTTTCTCAAACAAAGGATATTGAGGCAAATGTGGCGCATACTCTCTTCTTACCCTATTGTATTCCTTAACACAGTCTAGATCCGCACAAATGTTTGTGACATCACACTCAATCAAGTACAATCCTGATAAAGTTCTGACTCGTGACAATGCCACATATGCCATACCCTCCTTGAACACAGAACTGCCAATATTCACCAATGCACTGTCTACACTTAAACCTTGCGATTTATGGATTGTCACCGCATATGCCAAGCAAACAGGAAACTGCTTACGGCAAACATATAAGTCTTTCACAAGCAAAAACCTAGCAGAGCAACGACCAATTAGCTGTACTTCCTCAATGCCATCAAATTTAATTTTTAAAAATTCAATTTCATCCCTATTTCTGTATTTCACAAAATCAACAACATTACCCATTGATCCATTTACCAGACCTCTTTCAACATGTAAATTCCTTCTTAAAATTATACGGCAATTTAAGCACACATTCAGAGTCTTTTCAAAACCCGCAGTTTTAGATATACTCTTCTCTAATGAATGCAATTTTGATTTCAAATTCTCAGACAAAATAATTGTTGATCCCATATGCTCTACTCTGTCAATAGCTTCCAGTTTCACAATCTCTTGGTTTTCTAAATACAACATTTTGTTGTTGAAGATGGCACATTCTGCAAGAGTTGGCATCAAACATATTCCAGATTTCTTCTCAGTAATTTTCGGAAAAATATTCTCAGGCACAACGTCTTGTTCTGGATACAAATTTGACAGTAATCATGCATGTAAAGCTTCTTTCCCATGCTCGGTCACTTTTCCAATTCTAACATCTTGTAGAATATTCTTGTAATCTTCATCCTTCGCCTGACGCATATTTTCATGCAGTTCAGCATAATTGAAGTTTAACCATATATTAACGTTGCCAATGCTCCCTAGGCACTTCCTGGTATCTTCATGCGTGAGCATTTTGAACACAGGTTGTCCTTTCACTGGTGTCAGCTGCAGAAGATCACCAAAAACAATGATGTGTTTGCCACCAAATAACACATCATACTCTGTTTTGAGAACTTCTTGCATTCTCAAATGCACAAAGGCAAGCATGACATTGGAAACCATGCTTACTTCGTCAATGATAAGAAGTTTCATTTTCTTCAAGACTCTTGAAACTTCACAACAAGCATCTCCAGATAACTTGTGGTATTGTAATTTGTTATCATGCTCCACTGGCAGCATCAGTAGACGATGCAAAGTAATACCTTTAATGTTATGTGCTGCCAGTCCAGTTGGAGCGGTGACAACACAAGACAGCGATGACTCAGTCCTTTTCTGCAAATAACATGAAATTGCTTTAATGAGGAAACTTTTTCCAGTTCCCGCTTCTCCACTCACGTACAGTCGGACAGGTTTCAACGACGTACATGAGCACTCTTTCTTCTCATGACTTAATCCATGATCAATTTGGTTGGTAACTTCGTCATATATTTTCCTCTGCTCAACGTTGAGTTTTCTTTCCAAGTCTTCTAAGTTAACCGCGTCCTCCTGAGCATGTGCCATGGCTCTTTCCACTTCAATCATGGCAGTGGCAGCTTCATTTTCGATAACTGGTCCTCCTAGTGGATCCTGACTCAATGAAACAGAACTCTGACTGTCCTGAGAACTGTCTCTAGCAATCTCGGCTGCAATCGTTGCTTCCTGCTCGATTTCCGCATTCAACATTTCTAGATATTTGAGAAAAACAGGACATTCTATGGTCTCCTTGGCGGCATTGAAAGAGTCTTCGTAACAGAGGAAATCTCCAAGCAGTTCCTCTTCTGCACGCCAAGGCTTGAAAAGTTGCAAAAGTGCTAAATAGAAAAACTCTTTTTTTTCAGGAGATTCGCCACTCAATTTTCGATGGTTTACCAAGTGGCATTTTCTTTGCTTGACGAGACATCCCTCACTTCCAATTACAGCATACACTCCTTTATCAATATCTTTTTTGATGTTCCTCTTGAATATGTAATTTTGTAGAACCTCATACAGACAAACATTCTCGAGGTGTCTGCTTCTATTTGGATAATATGTATCCAACATGTTGGTCTTCAAAATATCAGTACTGTTTGGCTCCTTTTCCGCCAAATACTCAATTTCCCGCACAGGTTTCAGAACTCGATTACGCGTTGCAGCAAGACCAAGACTCGCCCAAACGATACTCCTGGATTTGGCATAGAGACTTGCTGAAGACAACCGGTCAGAACATTCGTAAGCTCCGATTTCTCGATGTGACAACATCTTCAGACTGAAACTGTATAACTTCTTACTGAGGCTCTTTTCATGGGAAATGTCCTCCCACATATCCTTCAATTCTGTCTTTTCTTTTTTGGTGATGTAAGATGTCACATACCGAGCCACAGCCATACAGTTATCAGCCACGAACTGTATATCCATGTTAGCATTCCACATGGACAAAATCACTGGGTTGTAGTCGTTGATATACTTGGACTCTTCGTTCCTTTTCAAATTGTACGTATTTTTGGGTGATTTCTTCATCACATTATGTCGCAGCGAAGACATCAAACTGTTCACTCTTCCTTTAGAAATCACCGGTCGTGGAAAGGCGAAACGACATTTGGTGTAGAACTTGTCCTTGTTTCTGAATTTACGACGACAGTACTTTCCACAACGATGGCTTTGGAAGCGTAGAACTTGTTCTCTTAGGCTTTTGTCCTCCTTTGCGTTTGGAACAGCACATGTAGAATACTGTTCTATGAAACTCATCACTAAGTCTTCTGGATCTGTTCCAAATTTAGGTGCATCATTGATCCACAGCAGCATATGTATATGAGGAGCACCTCTTGCTTGGTACTCCTTTCTCCAGAAGAAATCCAACACCTCTCCAAGAGGTGGATTTTTCTTGTTCATGATGAAAGACATCATAGCTTCAAATCTATGATTGAAGTACATGCTTACATTCACTGGATCCAAAGAGCACAGTTCTCCGGGTGTCTTGAATTCGATATTTTCAATGTTTCCATTTGCCTCTCGTAGAAATTCAAGCAAGTCTTCCCAGCCATACTCGGCACAGCTGAGAGTGAGGAACCATGTGGGAGTTCCTAAGTTCCTCAGCATACATTTTAAATCACCATGACGACGGTACCAGTACTCATTAGTACCACGCTGACACGCCATGAGATTAATCAGGTGAGAATCCAAAATACTGTCTTGCACATTGACTTTATCCATAAAGTCACTTGCCGAGATGTTTTGCATCTGTATACCACTTTTTAAGATGTGGTTCACTGCATATGACAGTCCAGACAGATCGCTTTCAAACAGGAGATGAAACAAATAGGGAATGCATTGTCGAAACCTAGGATCTTCTGCATACAATCGTAAAGTCCGGTATTCAGAAGCAGGAATTTGATGAGGTCGCTCATCATATCTTCCTCCTTGACCTGTTGGAAATAGCTGTGGGAAACACCGAGCTTCCAAACTTTCCTCCCAAACACTAATGGGACTCCCTTTGGCTTGTTTCATTTGAAACAACTCAATAGCATTCCCCATGACTTCCTTGGAATGCAAAGGATGAACACTATAATGTTCATATATTTCTTCACTTTTAGAGGGTTCTACTTTCTCAATTTGACCAACACACAAATCGCTATCCTCTTCTTCACTTACTTCCTCTTCTGCAACATATACATTCTTATAGTACTTATTGCTTTTTTTCAAATACAATGTTGCCTTTTTGACTTTCCTAACATCCACTAAATCTTGCCATATTTTCTTACTCTTTGTCTGAACCCCATTAACTAAGATAACCAGAGATTCCTCTTCCACTTTTTCTACTCCAATTGTATTAATGTTTTTCTTCAAATCTAGAGGCAAATAACCAACTCTTCCCTTTAATCCTATCTGTAAATCTGATGGAGGCAATTTCCCTGTCTTTTTTTTTTTTTTGAAAACCTTTATTTATATAGAAGTGTACACCGCTATTTAGCCGAACATCCCGGGGGCACGTTAGCATATCGAAAGGCATATTATCATGGCATACATCGTTCACAGTACCGGATAAGTGAGGTTCAATTTTACCATTAAATCAGGATGACATCAATAACGTAAAAGCTGCAATATAACGTAAAGAGACGTGGGTGTCGGGAGCCTAACCGTAAGATATAGTCATACATCGGACGAACCAAACCAAAAGTTCCGCATATTGAGACGACCACAAAGAAGGTATGGGTCACATAGCAGAGAATCAGGATATACGTGCATTCAAATATTACGAACACCGAATAGACGCCCGCCCAAGTACACCAATAATGCAGCAACAGTTAAGACATGAATCACAACAAATCAATGAAAACTCAGGGAATTATCCAATAGACCGATCCCACATCCGAAGAAAGGAAGAAGAAAAAGGAAAACCAAAAGAGCGAAGGAAAAAGGCCATAGAAACACAAAAAAGAAAAATAATAAAACCAAACCCCCAACCCCCCCACCCCGCACACCTGTAGATGGCTACGGCCTACCCCCCTAGCAGCGTGCCTGTCGCCCAGTAACTAAACCCGAAATATAGAAGAAAGAGGAGAAAGAATAGAGAGGAAAATAAAGATCCGAAATATAACTGTGAGGGAGGAGCCAGAGGATATGATCAAACACTTCGGCCACGACCCTCCCCCGACCAACAAATGAATAAGTATCAAATCAGTACTACATCTTCACATCCTCACCACCCCTTGTTGTAATTATTTTTGTCCACCCTAAGCGTGGAAGGGTATACTCAGACATGAGTCCCTTGCTCATTGCACCATCAGGATTCAAGCAAGCCGGGCCGAAGACGGCTGTAATGCCAGAAACCGGTCCCCGGAAGCTTGTTTCCTTCCCAGTGTAAGAATTGGCTTTTGTAGTTTGGTTTGCCCTGTTCCCATCATGCACTGGGACAGGAACAGATTAATTTGCATACAGCCAGGTTCTGAAACTGGGATGGTGCAGTGAGCTAAAAAACGGTGTTGGATCTAGCCCTGATCTCTTGACTGGGTGAGAGTATTCTGCTTAATTCAGAGACTCTGTCCCTCACCACCCCTTGTTGTAATTATTTTTGTCCACCCTAAGCGTGGAAGGGTATACTCAGACATGAGTCCCTTGCTCATTGCACCATCAGGATTCAAGCAAGCCGGGCCGAAGACGGCTGTAATGCCAGAAACCGGTCCCCGGAAGCTTGTTTCCTTCCCAGTGTAAGAATTGGCTTTTGTAGTTTGGTTTGCCCTGTTCCCATCATGCACTGGGACAGGAACAGACTAATTTGCATACAGCCAGGTTCTGAAACTGGGATGGTGCAGTGAGCTAAAAAACGGTGTTGGATCTAGCCCTGATCTCTTGACTGGGTGAGAGTATTCTGCTTAATTCAGAGACTCTGTCCCTCACCACCCCTTGTTGTAATTATTTTTGTCCACCCTAAGCGTGGAAGGGTATACTCAGACATGAGTCCCTTGCTCATTGCACCATCAGGATTCAAGCAAGCCGGGCCGAAGACGGCTGTAATGCCAGAAACCGGTCCCCGGAAGCTTGTTTCCTTCCCAGTGTAAGAATTGGCTTTTGTAGTTTGGTTTGCCCTGTTCCCATCATGCACTGGGACAGGAACAGACTAATTTGCATACAGCCAGGTTCTGAAACTGGGATGGTGCAGTGAGCTAAAAAACGGTGTTGGATCTAGCCCTGATCTCTTGACTGGGTGAGAGTATTCTGCTTAATTCAGAGACTCTGTCCCTCACCACCCCTTGTTGTAATTACATCTTCACATACAGCAAGAACCACAGGGAGGGGGAGGAGGGAGAGATCATAATGTTTCACCGTGTCGAGAATACAAACATCAATGCAACGGGCAGGTAGACCAGCAAACTATCATGTCGTGTAACTCACCCCCAACCCTTCCTGATCACGAAACCAACCCAATAAAGGATAATGTGGAGCGGACCACCCAGCAAAAAATAATCATAACGTAGGCCAGAGTCACGACAATGATATAAATCAGGTAGAGCTTTCGTACGGTGGGAATACAAAAAGTCAATTAAGCAAGTCAATTGTAGCAGTAACGACAAGGCAAGCAAAGGCAAGCCGGAGTCCAGGTGCGCAGTTCGACAGTACAAAGGTAACCCTCCAGAACAAAAGTTCGAATCCAACGATGCGGGAGCAAACAGCGGCCCACCATGAGTCCCAGGTACCCGGGAAGGAGCAGATCTCCGCGGCTTGTGGAAGTCCTCGAAATCCAGGCGACGAGGAAGCAGAGGGTCAAAAGTCACCGGCCCATCAAGCGGCCGAAGAACAACAACAGCAACTCCTGGCGCAGCCGAAGGGGGTGAGGCAATGGCGGCATCAGGACGACAGGGGTGCATAAAAGAGCGGCGGCCCAAAATGGCGGCGAGCCGCACGGGGTCAGCAGAGGCACCGGGGGCCAAGACAGCGTACAATGACAGCAAGGCGTCCAGGACATCTCCGGGCGTGGGCGCCCGAGTACACACCCAGGCCTCTGCACAATCCGGCCGGCAAGGAGCATCGGTGCAGAGCGGAGTACCCCCCACATTGTCGGCAGCCATCTTGTGAGTTTCGCCGCTCCACACTTCACCGTGGGCCCCCAAACAGTTCCCAAATGTAGGACTTTACAGACCCCCGGAGGCTCCCAACAACGGCCTCACCGGCACAGGATGAGAGAGCGCCCGATGGGGGGGATCCTCTCCGAACAGCGGCAGGCCCCACAGGCAAGATCCAGGCGCGGGGTCCAGGACCGCCGGACAGGACAAAGGCGAAGGGACCCCTTCACACGGTCAGCCCCCAACACAGCTCGTCCCCCTCCAGCCGCACGGCCCAGTCATCGGGCCGGTTCAGGATCTCCGGGGCACACGCACAACGGTTCCCACCAGTGGCTCACTTTCGCGGCCGGGGCCGGCAATCTCTTCTCCGCCGGTCGGGTCCCGCAGGAATCTCTTCTCCGCCGGTCGGGTCCCGCAGGCGAGGTCCCGGTCTCGAGCGCCCGGAGGCCCCAATCTCACCGAGGGCACAGCTGCGGATCCACAGCACCCAGGGACCTCCGGATCAGACGGTGAGTAAGAGTGGGTGTTCAAAGTTCGAATTCTGTATGGAAATAGCGTAGCAGTGAAGGATATATGACAGGATAGTCGGAGTTAGCCGGAGGGTCGACGGAGCCGAGCTAAAAGGCGGCCATTACGTCCGCGAGCTAGGCTCCTCCCCCCAATTTCCCTGTCTTTGGCTCCATTCTTACAATAGCCTGAAAGGGATGGATACTTTGAATCAAAATAGATTCATAAGTATTTAAATCCTTCAATTCAGAAGGAATCTCAACCAATTCCAGATTATTATGAACCGCTCTAGCAGGCATCCGGTTTTGTTTTAATTTGTTACAACAATAAGTACACACATGTTGATCCAATCCCAAATCAAAACAATTTTCTACCATCAAGTATGTTGCGAAATCCTTCCATTCACTATTATTTTGCCTTTCACTTTTCGCATGTAAATCCACTAACTTAGTCTGAATCTTATAATAAGTGCGTCGACAACACACACAAGTGAAATTAGGCCTCTCACTTGATTTCACCTGAAACGTGGCAATTTCCTTCTGAAAATTATCTGTACTGGAAACCTGTACACTATCTTCCACATTACCCTCTTCTTCTGGGTTAATTTCAACATTCTCCTCTTTACTTCCAAAGTAACAAAACTCAATTTCTTCACAAATATTCTTCACATCTATTTCAGAACCATGCAAAAGAGCAGTGCATAATTGTTTAAGCATAATTGCTGGACTCTTAGCATAATACAACATTCTAACTAATTTCCTCATTTTATTATGATGCACTGCTAGCATCCTGAAATGATGAAAAACACTCTGGCATACTCTCCTGGAAAGACAAGCCAGTGAATGACCATGCAAACCTGTCACTTCTCTCACTCTGCAAGGATCTAATTCTTGCAACATTATCATTTTCTGCTTCAAACTTTTCTTATTAAATGTCCGTACAAAATCACAAAGCAAATTGATGGAATCCTGTCGCACACTGCAAATACTACTACACTTCCAGGTGTACACAGGTCCCTTAGGACGTCTTCCTAAAACCTCATTACCTAACACCTCTTCTGCCTCTGTTGTCACAAGTTTTTCTTTTTCAACTGGACAACCATCTTTCACCTCATAAGCTCGACCACTGGTGTCAACTGCATGCACCAAATCATTATCCTGGAAATAACTCTCCTCATTAAAAAATGCCTCACAACTTGAACTATGCATCCATTCTCCTGAAAAAACTTCACAAAAATTACTACGATTAACTGTTCTCTTCCATCTACTATTTCTTTTCAAATCATAAATTGCCTTGTTTAGCTTCCTAATTCTATTGATTATCAAAATAAATAACTTTCGCTTAATTTCAAATGCCTGATCAATAACTTTCTCAACTTTTTTTTTCTATTATAAAAAACCACTTTCTGTTGACCTTTCTTAATATTTTTTAACAAATTGCCAATTATCCTGTTGCGGAACATTCATGTACGAATGTCCCTAAACTGTTGTTTCCTTCTACTATCATGCACAGAGTTATCTCTTGCTCTAGCAGTAACATTTTTGATTGGCCTTTCCTTTCCGTTTAAATTGCTTCTCTTTTTCTGGACTAAAACATTTTCTGTAGTACTACTTTTTTTTCTACAAATGTTTCTTATAAATGATTTCGTTGTCTTACCCGGAGCTTTCTTGGTGACTTGACGAGTTTTTATTGTAGAGGACAGCTGCAACAAGTTTTTAAGCTGCTGTCTTTGACGTTTTGTAGCCTTTCGCATTCTACCCTTAGACGGCATTCTCTAATTTCAAAATGATCTCCAGTTGAATCTGTGGTAAAATATAATAAAAAATGTTATTAACCACTTTACCAAACAGTAAATCAATAACAGTCGTCAAAAATTTAACACACTACTTTTCATTTTTACATAGAATAATTTTTAGTGCATTGGCAAATTTAGTAGTTACAAATAGTAGCAAAGAAATGGAATGCTTCTACATTTTACCTGTGCTGTTTTATATGTGAATCTGAACTAATTTTATGAGCATATTTGAGTATTTTATTAAAGACACTACACAGAAGCTGTTTTTGAAGTTGTGTTTAATTTTAAATGAAACGGTTTACATGTTTACTTTTCATTTCCAGTAACTTTTAAAAATAAATGTTTATAGTTCCATAGGCTCAAGCAGGTCAGCTTCCCAGCCTATGTCATACAATTCTGACAAATCGGCATCCTCATCATGTTCTTCATCATCCTCAGGATTTAAAACATCCAAGGGATCTACTTCCACTGATGTTTCAATCACAATTTCAATGATAATATCGAGATCAACGGATTGCTCATTATCACTCATGGTTGATGTTGTCGTTATCTTTAAAGAAAGAGAACAACAATGAGATGTTGCAGAGTAAGAGACAAATCTCAGAGACTATAATAGTAAAATTCTTTAACAAGAGTAACATTTTGCAGCTATTATTTAGCCATGTCCAGCGATGCTGAGGAGGTGAGGCCCTTGTCCAAGTTTTCAGTGAACAGGACTCATCTCTTCTTAACCTTGGATAAGCCTCACCGACTCTGTGTCCCCTGCTCATACTTAAATGTAAAGGGGCAGATTTATGTTAACTGGCGCATCCCCACGGATGCACCAGTTAATGTGCACCGCTGCTCTGCCACCCATGGTGTGCCGCATTTACAATGTGGAGCACCATTGAGTAAAAACAGCACAGATGCGTCACGCATCTGTGCCGCAAAAGCAGCAAATTGCAGGAATCACGTCGTAAGCGCGACATGTCTACTGCAATGCACAGGAGCAAGCCACACATTGCATGGTGCATCACTCCTTATGCCTGTTTCAAACAGGCGTAAGGATTTGATTCAGCAATGCTATAAAGCTGACTCAGTGAAATCTTCTAAATTTCACTGTGTTAGTTTTACAGGGCTTTCATGCAAATGAATGCCCACCCTGCAACAAAACGCCTATATGAAACCTGACGCAGGTTTCATGTGGCACAGGACTTTACAGCATGACACATCTGCCTAGATACATCAAGTTGTAAATATGTCGCAATATAGCGCATCTTTTGCGCCGCCGCTACGTCACAAAAGTGATGCACAGTGGCGCAAAAGAGGCACACACCTATCATAAATCTGTCCCTAACATTTTAAATGATTGATTCAGGATGACGATAAGGTGTGCCCTATCCAGAGGTTTGTTTGAGGTGAGGCCTACTCAGGGTTGCAGATGAAATTTACGCTTGTTGAAGAGTACAGAGGAGATAATACATGTTCAGGCCTACCAATGAAGTGAGTCATGTCCACTTCACTCTTGAACAAAGGCCAGACCTCTTCTGTGTCCGTGGACAGGCCTAAACCTCATCTGCACAATGTCATTCGTAAAGTTAGGAAACACAGGTGATGTAATTGAAAAATGTGGAATTTCTTTTCCTCATTTCACAATCACATCACCTGTCTTTCCTTTGCTTAGGTATCTCATAGTGCAGATGGAGTCTAGCATATCAAAGAGTACACAGAAGTTGAGCACTGTATACAACAATTTTGACATTTACAGAAGATTCAGCTTCTTATCTTGTTGGAGATGAAGTGAGGCCTGTCTTGCAACATGGTGCATCTTTTGCATCACTGCTGCATCAGTTTCATGTGGCACGGGACTTTACAGCATGACACATCTGCCTAGATGCATCAAGTTGTAAATATGTTGCCACATAGCAAATCTTTTGCACCGCCGCTGCGTCACAAAAGTGACGCACAGTGGCGCAAAAGAGGCACACACCTATCATAAATCTGTCCCTAACATTTTAAATGATTGATTCAGGATGACGATAAGGTGTGCCCTATCCAGAGGTTTGTTTGAGGTGAGACCTACTCAGGGTTGCAGATGAAATTTACGCTTGTTGAAGAGTACAGAGGAGATAATACATGTGCAGGCCTACCAATGAAGTGAGTCATGTCCACTTCACTCTTGAACAAAGGCCAGACCTCTTCTGTGTCCGTGGACAGGCCTAAACCTCATCTGCACAATGTCATTCGTAAAGTTAGGAAACACAGGTGATGTAATTGAAAAATGTGGAATTTCTTTTCCTCATTTCAGAATCACATAACCTGTGTTTCCTCAGCTTAGTTATCTCATTGAGCAGATTTAGTCTAGCATATCCAAGAGTGCGCAGAGGATGAGGACTGTATCCAACAGAGCAATGTACATTACTCACCTCCTTTGACACTTACAGAAGCCTCAGTTTAATATTTCTCAGTTCAATATTTATTTACAGAAGCACACAAAATATGACCTTCTCATAAATGTGAAAAGCGTTTAAAAAAAAAAAAAAAGATTTTCTGGTCATAATTTGAAAACACAACACAGGTCCTATGTAGAAGCACATCCTATCAGTACTTAAATTAGCCAAGCACACATGGGGGCGTATTTACAAGAACCTTACACCACAGGGAAAGGTCTTAAATTAAAATGGGAAAAATAACATCAGAGAGACTCAAATGCCTTATAAATATGCCCCAAGCAACCTATGAAACTCTAGCACTACATATCAAGAAACCTAATTGATTTCAAAAATCGTTTTTAAACACATCATCTAAATCAATTATATACCTACATTCAAGGGGAAATGACTTAAAATGCTCTAAGACACATGAAAGCGTTTTTTTAAGTCCCTTGCACCATTTTTGGGTCATTTTTAACATGGCTATGTGACTCAAAGAATCAAAATCTAAATTTGCCAAGCACAGATATGGGGGGGAATTTACAAGGACCTTGCACCACAGGGAAAGGTCTAAAATTAAAATGGGAAAAATAACATTAGAGAGACTCAAAGGCCTTATAACTATGCCCCAAGCAACCTATGAAACTCTAGCACTACATATCAAGAAACCTAATTGATTTCAAAAATCATTTTTAAACACATCATCCAAATCAATTATATACCTACATTCAAGGGGAAATGACTTAAAATGCCCTAAGACACATGAACGCGTTTTTTTAAGGCCCTTGCACCATTTTTGGGTCACTTTTAACATGGCTATGTGACTCAAAGAATCAAAATCTAAATTTGCCAAGCACACATGGGGGCGTATTTACAAGGACCTTGCACCACAAGGAAATGTCTTAAAATAAAATGGGAAAAATTACATCAAATGAACTCAAAAACCTTGTAAAAAATAACATCAGAGAGACTCAAAGGCCTTATAAATATGCCCCAAGCAACCTATGAAACTCTAGCACTACATATCAAGAAACCTAATTGATTTCAAAAATCGTTTTTTAAAAACATCATCTAAATCAATTATATATCTACATTCAAGGGGAAATGACTTAAAATGCCCTAAGACACATGAAAGCGTTTTTTAAGGCCCTTGCACCATTTTTGGGTCACTTTTAACATGGCTATGTGACTCAATGAATCAAAATCTAAATTTGCCAAGCACACATGGGGGCGTATTTACAAGGACCTTGCACCACAAGGAAATGTCTTAAAATAAAATGGGAAAAATCACATCAAATGAACTCAAAAGCCTTGTAAAAAATAACATCAGAGAGACTCAAAGGCCTTATAAATATGCCCCAAGCAACCTATAAAACTCTAGCACTACATATCAAGAAACCTAATTGATTTCAAAAATCGTTTTTAAACACATCATCTAAATCAATTATATACCTACATTCAAGGGGAAATGACTTAAAATGCTCTAAGACACATGAAAGCATTTTTTTAAGTCCCTTGCACCATTTTTGGGTCATTTTTAACATGGCTATGTGACTCAAAGAATCAAAATCTAAATTTGCCAAGCACAGATATGGGGGGGGAATTTACAAGGACCTTGCACCACAGGGAAAGGTCTAAAATTAAAATGGGAAAAATAACATCAGAGAGACTCAAAGGCCTTATAAATATGCCCCAAGCAACCTATGAAACTCTAGCACTACATATCAAGAAACCTAATTGATTTCAAAAATCATTTTTAAACACATCATCTAAATCAATTATATACCTACATTCAAGGGGAAATGACTTAAAATGCCCTAAGACACATGAAAGCGTTTTTTTAAGGCCCTTGCACCATTTTTGGGTCACTTTTAACATGGCTATGTGACTCAAAGAATCAAAATCTAAATTTGCCAAGCACACATGGGGGCGTATTTACAAGGACCTTGCACCACAAGGAAATGTCTTAAAATAAAATGGGAAAAATCACATCAAATGAACTCAAAAGCCTTGTAAAAAATAACATCAGAGAGACTCAAAGGCCTTATAAATATGCCCCAAGCAACCTATGAAACTCTAGCACTACATATCAAGAAATCTAATTGATTTCAAAAATCGTTTTTTAAAAACATCATCTAAATCAATTATATACCTACATTCAAGGGGAAATGACTTAAAATGCCCTAAGACACATGAAAGCGTTTTTTAAGGCCCTTGCACCATTTTTGGGTCACTTTTAACATGGCTATGTGACTCAAAGAATCAAAATCTAAATTTGCCAAGCACACATGGGGGCGTATTTACAAGGACCTTGCACCACAAGGAAATGTCTTAAAATAAAATGGGAAAAATCACATCAAATGAACTCAAAAGCCTTGTAAAAAACAACATCAGAGAGACTCAAAGGCCTTATAAATATGCCCCAAGCAACCTATAAAACTCTAGCACTACATATCAAGAAACCTAATTGATTTCAAAAATCGTTTTTAAACACATCATCTAAATCAATTATATACCTACATTCAAGGGTAAATGACTTAAAATGCTCTAAGACACATGAAAGCGTTTTTTAAAGTCCCTTGCACCATTTTTGGGTCATTTTTAACATGGCTATGTGACTCAAAGAATCAAAATCTAAATTTGCCAAGCACAGATATGGGGGGGAATTTACAAGGACCTTGCACCACAGGGAAAGGTCTAAAATTAAAATGGGAAAAATAACATCAGAGAGACTCAAAGGCCTTATAAATATGCCCCAAGCAACCTATGAAACTCTAGCACTACATATCAAGAAACCTAATTGATTTCAAAAATCATTTTTAAACACATCATCTAAATCAATTATATACCTACATTCAAGGGGAAATGACTTAAAATGCCCTAAGACACATGAAAGCGTTTTTTTAAGGCCCTTGCACCATTTTTGGGTCACTTTTAACATGGCTATGTGACTCAAAGAATCAAAATCTAAATTTGCCAAGCACACATGGGGGCGTATTTACAAGGACCTTGCACCACAAGGAAATGTCTTAAAATAAAATGGGAAAAATCACATCAAATGAACTCAAAAGCCTTGTAAAAAATAACATCAGAGAGACTCAAAGGCCTTATAAATATGCCCCAAGCAACCTATGAAACTCTAGCACTACATATCAAGAAACCTAATTGATTTCAAAAATCGTTTTTTAAAAACATCATCTAAATCAATTATATACCTACATTCAAGGGGAAATGACTTAAAATGCCCTAAGACACATGAAAGCGTTTTTTTAAGTCCCTTGAACCATTTTTGGGTCATTTTTAACATGGCTATGTGACTCAAAGAATCAAAATCTAAATTTGCCAAGCACAGATATGGGGGGGGGGAATTTACAAGGACCTTGCACCACAGGGAAAGGTCTAAAATTAAAATGGGAAAAATAACATCAGAGAGACTCAAAGGCCTTATAAATATGCCCCAATCAACCTATGAAACTCTAGCACTACATATCAAGAAACCTAATTGATTTCAAAAATCATTTTTAAACACATCATCTAAATCAATTATATACCTACATTCAAGGGGAAATGACTTAAAATGCCCTAAGACACATGAAAGCGTTTTTTTAAGGCCCTTGCACCATTTTTGGGTCACTTTTAACATGGCTATGTGACTCAAAGAATCAAAATCTAAATTTGCCAAGCACACATGGGGGCGTATTTACAAGGACCTTGCACCACAAGGAAATGTCTTAAAATAAAATGGGAAAAATTACATCAAATGAACTCAAAAACCTTGTAAAAAATAACATCAGAGAGACTCAAAGGCCTTATAAATATGCCCCAAGCAACCTATGAAACTCTAGCACTACATATCAAGAAACCTAATTGATTTCAAAAATCGTTTTTTAAAAACATCATCTAAATCAATTATATACCTACATTCAAGGGGAAATGACTTAAAATGCCCTAAGACACATGAAAGCGTTTTTTAAGGCCCTTGCACCATTTTTGGGTCACTTTTAACATGGCTATGTGACTCAAAGAATCAAAATCTAAATTTGCCAAGCACACATGGGGGCGTATTTACAAGGACCTTGCACCACAAGGAAATGTCTTAAAATAAAATGGGAAAAATCACATCAAATGAACTCAAAAGCCTTGTAAAAAATAACATCAGAGAGACTCAAAGGCCTTATAAATATGCCCCAAGCAACCTATAAAACTCTAGCACTACATATCAAGAAACCTAATTGATTTCAAAAATCGTTTTTAAACACATCATCTAAATCAATTATATACCTACATTCAAGGGGAAATGACTTAAAATGCCCTAAGACACATGAAAGCGTTTTTTTAAGGCCCTTGCACCTTTTTTGGGTCACTTTTAACATGGCTATGTGACTCAAAGAATCAAAATCTAAATTTGCCAAGCACACATGGGGGCGTATTTACAAGGACCTTGCACCACAAGGAAATATCTTAAAATAAAATGGGAAAAATTACATCAAATGAACTCAAAAGCCTTGTAAAAAATAACATCAGAGAGACTCAAAGGCCTTATAAATATGCCCCAAGCAACCTATAAAACTCTAGCACTACATATCAAGAAACCTAATTGATTTCAAAAATCATTTTTAAACACATCATCTAAATCAATTATATACCTACATTCAAGGGGAAATGACTTAAAATGCCCTAAGACACATGAAAGCGTTTTTTTAAGGCCCTTGCACCTTTTTTGGGTCACTTTTAACATGGCTATGTGACTCAAAGAATCAAAATCAAAATTTGCGAAGCACACATGGGGGCGTATTTACAAGGACCTTGCACCACAAGGAAATGTCTTAAAATAAAATGGGAAAAATTACATCAAATGAACTCAAAAGCCTTGTAAAAAATAACATCAGAGAGACTCAAAGGCCTTATAAATATGCCCCAAGCAACCTATGAAACTCTAGCACTACATATCAAGAAACCTAATTGATTTCAAAAATCGTTTTTTAAAAACATCATCTAAATCAATTATATACCTACATTCAAGGGGAAATGACTTAAAATGCCCTAAGACACATGAAAGCGTTTTTTTAAGTCCTTCGAACCATTTTTGGGTCATTTTTAACATGGCTATGTGACTCAAAGAATCAAAATCTAAATTTGCCAAGCACAGATATGGGGGGGGGGGGAATTTACAAGGACCTTGCACCACAGGGAAAGGTCTAAAATTAAAATGGGAAAAATAACATCAGAGAGACTCAAAGGCCTTATAAATATGCCCCAATCAACCTATGAAACTCTAGCACTACATATCAAGAAACCTAATTGATTTCAAAAATCATTTTTAAACACATCATCTAAATCAATTATATACCTACATTCAAGGGGAAATGACTTAAAATGCCCTAAGACACATGAAAGCGTTTTTTTAAGGCCCTTGCACCATTTTTGGGTCACTTTTAACATGGCTATGTGACTCAAAGAATCAAAATCTAAATTTGCCAAGCACACATGGGGGCGTATTTACAAGGACCTTGCACCACAAGGAAATGTCTTAAAATAAAATGGGAAAAATTACATCAAATGAACTCAAAAACCTTGTAAAAAATAACATCAGAGAGACTCAAAGGCCTTATAAATATGCCCCAAGCAACCTATGAAACTCTAGCACTACATATCAAGAAACCTAATTGATTTCAAAAATCGTTTTTTAAAAACATCATCTAAATCAATTATATACCTACATTCAAGGGGAAATGACTTAAAATGCCCTAAGACACATGAAAGCGTTTTTTAAGGCCCTTGCACCATTTTTGGGTCACTTTTAACATGGCTATGTGACTCAAAGAATCAAAATCTAAATTTGCCAAGCACACATGGGGGCGTATTTACAAGGACCTTGCACCACAAGGAAATGTCTTAAAATAAAATGGGAAAAATCACATCAAATGAACTCAAAAGCCTTGTAAAAAATAACATCAGAGAGACTCAAAGGCCTTATAAATATGCCCCAAGCAACCTATAAAACTCTAGCACTACATATCAAGAAACCTAATTGATTTCAAAAATCGTTTTTAAACACATCATCTAAATCAATTATATACCTACATTCAAGGGGAAATGACTTAAAATGCCCTAAGACACATGAAAGCGTTTTTTTAAGGCCCTTGCGCCTTTTTTGGGTCACTTTTAACATGGCTATGTGACTCAAAGAATCAAAATCTAAATTTGCCAAGCACACATGGGGGCGTATTTACAAGGACCTTGCACCACAAGGAAATATCTTAAAATAAAATGGGAAAAATTACATCAAATGAACTCAAAAGCCTTGTAAAAAATAACATCAGAGAGACTCAAAGGCCTTGTAAATATGCCCCAAGCAACCTATAAAACTCTAGCACTACATATCAAGAAACCTAATTGATTTCAAAAATCGTTTTTAAACACATCATCTAAATCAATTATATACCTACATTCAAGGGGAAATGACTTAAAATGCCCTAAGACACATGAAAGCGTTTTTTTAAGGCCATTGCACCTTTTTTGGGTCACTTTTAACATGGCTATGTGACTCAAAGAATCAAAATCTAAATTTGCCAAGCACACATGGGGGCGTATTTACAAGGACCTTGCACCACAAGGAAATGTCTTAAAATAAAATGGGAAAAATTACATCAAATGAACTCAAAAGCCTTGTAAAAAATAACATCAGAGAGACTCAAAGGCCTTATAAATATGCCCCAAGCAACCTATAAAACTCTAGCACTACATATCAAGAAACCTAATTGATTTCAAAAATCATTTTTAAACACATCATCTAAATCAATTATATACCTACATTCAAGGGGAAATGACTTAAAATGCCCTAAGACACATGAAAGCGTTTTTTTAAGGCCCTTGCACCTTTTTTGGGTCACTTTTAACATGGCTATGTGACTCAAAGAATCAAAATCTAAATTTGCGAAGCACACATGGGGGCGTATTTACAAGGACCTTGCACCACAAGGAAATGTCTTAAAATAAAATGGGAAAAATTACATCAAATGAACTCAAAAGCCTTGTAAAAAATAACATCAGAGAGACTCAAAGGCCTTATAAATATGCCCCAAGCAACCTATGAAACTCTAGCACTACATATCAAGAAACCTAATTGATTTCAAAAATCGTTTTTTAAAAACATCATCTAAATCAATTATATACCTACATTCAAGGGGAAATGACTTAAAATGCCCTAAGACACATGAAAGCGTTTTTTTAAGTCCCTTGAACCATTTTTGGGTCATTTTTAACATGGCTATGTGACTCAAAGAATCAAAATCTAAATTTGCCAAGCACAGATATGGGGGGGGGGGGAATTTACAAGGACCTTGCACCACAGGGAAAGGTCTAAAATTAAAATGGGAAAAATAACATCAGAGAGACTCAAAGGCCTTATAAATATGCCCCAATCAACCTATGAAACTCTAGCACTACATATCAAGAAACCTAATTGATTTCAAAAATCATTTTTAAACACATCATCTAAATCAATTATATACCTACATTCAAGGGGAAATGACTTAAAATGCCCTAAGACACATGAAAGCGTTTTTTTAAGGCCCTTGCACCATTTTTGGGTCACTTTTAACATGGCTATGTGACTCAAAGAATCAAAATCTAAATTTGCCAAGCACACATGGGGGCGTATTTACAAGGACCTTGCACCACAAGGAAATGTCTTAAAATAAAATGGGAAAAATTACATCAAATGAACTCAAAAACCTTGTAAAAAATAACATCAGAGAGACTCAAAGGCCTTATAAATATGCCCCAAGCAACCTATGAAACTCTAGCACTACATATCAAGAAACCTAATTGATTTCAAAAATCGTTTTTTAAAAACATCATCTAAATCAATTATATACCTACATTCAAGGGGAAATGACTTAAAATGCCCTAAGACACATGAAAGCGTTTTTTAAGGCCCTTGCACCATTTTTGGGTCACTTTTAACATGGCTATGTGACTCAAAGAATCAAAATCTAAATTTGCCAAGCACACATGGGGGCGTATTTACAAGGACCTTGCACCACAAGGAAATGTCTTAAAATAAAATGGGAAAAATCACATCAAATGAACTCAAAAGCCTTGTAAAAAATAACATCAGAGAGACTCAAAGGCCTTATAAATATGCCCCAAGCAACCTATAAAACTCTAGCACTACATATCAAGAAACCTAATTGATTTCAAAAATCGTTTTTAAACACATCATCTAAATCAATTATATACCTACATTCAAGGGGAAATGACTTAAAATGCCCTAAGACACATGAAAGCGTTTTTTTAAGGCCCTTGCACCTTTTTTGGGTCACTTTTAACATGGCTATGTGACTCAAAGAATCAAAATCTAAATTTGCCAAGCACACATGGGGGCGTATTTACAAGGACCTTGCACCACAAGGAAATATCTTAAAATAAAATGGGAAAAATTACATCAAATGAACTCAAAAGCCTTGTAAAAAATAACATCAGAGAGACTCAAAGGCCTTGTAAATATGCCCCAAGCAACCTATAAAACTCTAGCACTACATATCAAGAAACCTAATTGATTTCAAAAATCGTTTTTAAACACATCATCTAAATCAATTATATACCTACATTCAAGGGGAAATGACTTAAAATGCCCTAAGACACATGAAAGCGTTTTTTTAAGGCCATTGCACCTTTTTTGGGTCACTTTTAACATGGCTATGTGACTCAAAGAATCAAAATCTAAATTTGCCAAGCACACATGGGGGCGTATTTACAAGGACCTTGCACCACAAGGAAATGTCTTAAAATAAAATGGGAAAAATTACATCAAATGAACTCAAAAGCCTTGTAAAAAATAACATCAGAGAGACTCAAAGGCCTTATAAATATGCCCCAAGCAACCTATAAAACTCTAGCACTACATATCAAGAAACCTAATTGATTTCAAAAATCGTTTTTAAACACATCATCTAAATCAATTATATACCTACATTCAAGGGGAAATGACTTAAAATGCCCTAAGACACATGAAAGCGTTTTTTTAAGGCCCTTGCACCTTTTTTGGGTCACTTTTAACATGGCTATGTGACTCAAAGAATCAAAATCTAAATTTGCGAAGCACACATGGGGGCGTATTTACAAGGACCTTGCACCACAAGGAAATGTCTTAAAATAAAATGGGAAAAATTACATCAAATTAACTCAAAAGCCTTGTAAAAAATAACATCAGAGAGACTCAAAGGCCTTGTTAATATGCCCCAAGCAACCTATAAAACTCTAGCACTACATATCAAGAAACCTAATTGATTTCAAAAATCGTTTTTAAACACATCATCTAAATCAATTATATACCTACATTCAAGGGGAAATGACTTAAAATGCCCTAAGACACATGAAAGCGTTTTTTTAAGGCCATTGCACCTTTTTTGGGTCACTTTTAACATGGCTATGTGACTCAAAGAATCAAAATCTAAATTTGCCAAGCACACATGGGGGCGTATTTACAAGGACCTTGCACCACAAGGAAATGTCTTAAAATAAAATGGGAAAAATTACATCAAATGAACTCAAAAGCCTTGTAAAAAATAACATCAGAGAGACTCAAAGGCCTTATAAATATGCCCCAAGCAACCTATAAAACTCTAGCACTACATATCAAGAAACCTAATTGATTTCAAAAATCGTTTTTAAACACATCATCTAAATCAATTATATACCTACATTCAAGGGGAAATGACTTAAAATGCCCTAAGACACATGAAAGCGTTTTTTAAGGCCCTTGCACCTTTTTTGGGTCACTTTTAACATGGCTATGTGACTCAAAGAATCAAAATCTAAATTTGCCAAGCACACATGGGGGCGTATTTACAAGGACCTTGCACCACAAGGAAATGTCTCAAAATAAAATGGGAAAAATTACATCAAATTAACTCAAAAACCTTGTAAATATGCCCCAATTAACCTATGAAACTCTACCAGTACATATCAAGAAACCTAATTGATTTCAAAAAACGTTTTTAAACACATATTGTAAAGCAATTATATTCCTACATTCATGGAGAAGTGAGTTAAAATGCCCTAAAACACATGAAAGCATTTTTGTAAGACCCTTGCACTATTTTTGCGCCACTTTTAGCATGGCTATGTAACTCAAACAAACAAAATCTATTTCTAAAACACTTGACACAAAGCAACATTTTAAATACACAACTTTCTTCATAATTTTCTCCTTAAAGCATACTATTCTCTATTTAAATTAAATGAATCTTTTCTCACCTTAGCAAATACTTTATGAGTTTCAAAACAGTCTCAGACACACACCAATTTGTCTTTAGCAGAGCAAAAGGTATGCACTCCAGAGTCTGCAAGCAACAATGCCACAGAAATGCTGTAATTCATCACACATATCTCTCATGTCACCCAATCAAAACTCTTCCCTCACTTTTTTCAAATCAACACCCTTCCCCCCTCTGCCCTTTCTGCCTTTTTTGCATAGCAACCACCTCCTGAAAGACCTCTCATGTTTGCAAGTTCACACAACAATGTTTCAATTGAACTCTGAACTCTTAGTACACCTGCGTATCCAGTGCAATCTTTCATAAAATGATTTTTTTTTCACCATTCAAATTACATCTTTCAAAGAACTCATCCATGCACCCTAACTTTCTGTTTTCAGCAATCAAAATCCACCAATCACTGCTACTGATTAATTACCACAGAAACTCCACAGTTTTTTTCATTATACACTCTTATTTTTTCAACTGCCATTTCATTGCCACACTTCATCTGACTGCAGCAGAACCTTCTCTCACCATGTTTTCTGTCTGGATTGTTGGACATAGTTATATCCACTGGGCTCAAAGGTTTGCTGATAACAGAAATTTACCTAACCTCAATTTACAAAATGTGGAAATTAAGTGGATTAGCCACAGAGGATTAAAATGTCACCAATTGATACCATTGGTGAAAACCTTTATGCATTTGCCAAAACCTGACCTGTTAATTGTGCACTGTGGAGGAAATGACTTGGGCACTTTCACTGGGGTAGGTCTGGAAATGCTTTTAAAGGACACCTTTGACCAATTGATGGCACTTTTTCCTCAAACTGCCTTGGTATATTCAAATATATGCCAAAGACAGAAATGGAGGTGGTCGAACCAATTTTGTCCACAAATTGAGAAATCGAGGAAGCATGTAAATAAGTCTGTTTCAGCTTACATGAGAGACCATGGAATGGGCTCCATGTACAACAATAACTTGCGTTACTACATGCAAGATATCTACAGAGCAGATGGAGTTCACTTCTCAGATGAGGGGAACAGAATTTTCATCCTGAATTTAAGACTGTGCATTGGTATTTATTTATTTTATTTATTTTCTTAAGCTTATATCGCGCACAGCTACCCACAGTGGGTTTCCCGGCGCAAGGGATAGACTAAAGAAGAAGGAGGCAACTTCACCTGATTTGAGCTACAGCAGACTATTAGGCACATTGAGTAAAAAGCAGTGTCTTTAAGGCCTTACGGAAGCGGAACAAATTGGTCTCTAATTTTAGAGCCAAAGGGAGTGAGTTCCAATATTTAGGTCCTAGAGTGGAAAAGGAGCGACCTCCCATCTTTGTCAGCTTCCATCTTGGCATGGTAAAATTTCCCATGTCTGATGACCTTAATGGCCGTAAGGGTTTATAGGGTGTTATCAGCTTTTGGAGGTAGGCTGGGGCACTGCCTTGCTTAACCTTGAACATATAGCAGAGTGCCTTGAATTTGATACGTTCAGGGATACTCAACCAGTGAAGGTCATGTAAGGCGGCCTTGGCTGAGGAGCGTCTGGGAACATTCTTAAGAAGGCGTGCAGCTGCATTTTGCACTACCTGTAGCACCTGTAAGGTGGCTTTATCTGCACCCAGATAAAGGATATTGCCATAGTCCAGGCGAGATGTTACGAGCGCCTGGACTACAGTTCTGCGGGATGGAAGAGGGAGCATCCATAGGATCTTGTGGAGCCACCGTAACGTTGAAAAACAGATGGCCGCAACCTTAGTGGCCTGTTGTCGCATAGATAATCTATCATCTATGATAACACCCAGGTTGCGGACAGCGGTGGAAGGAGTTGGCGCGGTACCCAATTCAATGGGCCAGTGGCTGGGGCCCCAGAGATGTTTATTCCGGCCCAGGATGACCACCTCGGTCTTCTCCCCATTCAGTTTGAGACAGTTTCTCCGCATCCAATCGGCCACAAGAGTTAGGCCTGACTTGAGTGCGGAGATGTTGTTCTCGTCTCTCCCTGATAGGGAGAAGACAATCTGGGTATCATCAGCGTACGAAAACAGGGTAAGTCCCGCCTACTTGTAGGTACCTAAATCAGCCACAGGACCCAAAAGCTCTTTTCAGAACTACCCTACATCTGATCACTCACAATTATTATTTTACTCTAACTTTTTTCACTAATTTTCACCAAAGTACGCTCCCCGGAGCGCTACCCGGTACGCGCACCGGACGCTAACCGCGCGAAAATTTGAAAAAAAATGTTTTTTTTTCGCACATATGGTCCTCCTCAGCTACCCTCAGAAAACCTAGTGGGTCAGGATACGTCTACCGTGCCCCCTTCTACCCATTCTCAACATTATTTGCCCTCCATCTTGTATCTCAATTCTACCGAAACACAAAATGGAGGACTCCCGTAACGCTGCCGGTTCGCGTACCGGGGCACGCACCGGGAAGCGCTCGCTCAAAAAAAGGTGGGAAAGTAATATACAGAAAAACCACTGGAGAGACTTTCACCAAATATAGATTAGCTCATACTACATACCAATCCCTACCATTTTCACAAATTTGATTGAAATTCCATTTAGCCATTTAGCCTGTAGAACTCTCTAAATACCCTGAGGTAAATTACTTCACAAAACACATCTGAAGTGTTGGAATTGACAACCAATTAAAATGTTACTTTCATTTTCTACTTTTTTTACCTGACATTTGATTGGTTATGTACCTGAATATATATAAAGAAAGAGAGAGAAACACAGCCATTTTGACTACTACTTCCTGAACTACATTGCAAAATCATTTTCACTCACAACTTAAACTTGTTTTTAAAAGGTAAGATGTTATTTTATAAATTTGAAAACATTTTCAGATAGTTATATACTATCCCTCTGTAAGAGTTAGACATTGAGAAAGGCTTGTTTATTATAATTATGGATTTATTTAGGTTTCTGTGGTATAATTATGAATTTACTTAGGCTTTTTCACAGGCACTTTTTAATAGTACTACTTCACGCCTCAAAAGTACCTGTCTGAACTTAAACCCAACAGTGCCCTATCTCTACTGATATATTTATTTTTTATGCAAATTTCAGCACAAAAATGGAAGGAGAACAGAACGTTTCCTTTGAAATTGTCCTAGAGATTAACAATGAGGAAATCATTGAACCCATTGACTTGGAATTCATGGATGAATCACGGGACCATGAACTTCTACAATGTGTAGAATCTGTGGATTTCTTACTTCATTATCAGGACGGTCAAATGTGGGAAGTTATGTTCACTCAACAAGAGGACATATCGGACAGTCAAATGTTAGACGTTCTGTTAAATTTTGAAAAAGAATCAGAAAAATAAAATTATATTCAATATTAAAAAATTATTTGAGTCTTTAATCATTTTTATATGTAATTCATAAACTAGTACCAAATTGATTATAATGTAAAGTCAGACTTATAGTATACTGTGCACAATCCCAAAAATAAATTTATATTTAATAATCATAAATACTGCTACTTAAATAAAAATAAAAAAATAAAACCAACAAAAAGAACAATCAATAAACCTACAATATTTCAAAATATCATAGTCTATCATTCTTTTTTCCTTATAGTACGCTCCACAGACCGCTTCCCGGTGCGCGTACCGGGCGCTCCCCATGCAAAAAAAACATTTTTTTTTTTATTTTTTTTTGCCCCGCGGGGCCCTTTTAAAGCCTCCACATCAAACCTAGGGGGTCAGGGAGGATCTACTATGCCCCCTTATGGTCATTTCCCCCTTTGTTTTGGCCTCCTCTTGTCTCTCGATCCTACCGAGAGACAAGATGGCGGCCACTCCGGACTGTTTAGAATGTTGACAGACACCAGAGAGCCAATCAGCTTCGCTTCGCGAAGTTCCGTTACGCGTCAGGTACGCGAACCGGGGCGCTAACCGGAGCGCGCTTACAGATATATATATTTTTTTGAAGGCTAATTTATCAAAATCCACTGGAGCACATATATTGAGACCTAGCAAAGGCACATCGGGCTACCAGTCCCTACAATTTTGCCAAGTTTCGTGCAAATCCATTCAGACGTTCGGGCTAAAAGTGAGGCCAACCGCCCTATGGAAATTAACATGGGAAAAACGCGTTTTG
Organism: Lissotriton helveticus; assembly: GCF_964261635.1. Taxonomy (NCBI): domain Eukaryota; kingdom Metazoa; phylum Chordata; class Amphibia; order Caudata; family Salamandridae; genus Lissotriton; species Lissotriton helveticus. The sequence goes on along the minus strand of NC_136068.1, from coordinate 1,597,617,026 downwards.
GGACCCCCATTTTTTCTCGGCTCCCCCTTGACGAACCCCCCCCAAATTTTCAGTGGCTGCTCAGAAACAAAATGTTCCATTTTCCTGAAACTTTCAGCCAATTCCGTCCACAAACGCCAAAGTTATTAGACATAGAATTTTCAAAAATCCCATGGAGAAAAAATCCTAACTATATATACCTACTGGCGACCGCCAGTAGGTAATATATATATATATATATATATATATATATATATATATATATATATATATATATATATATATATATATATATATATATATATATATATATACCACCAATGCTGACCTCAAATCATATATATATATATATATATATATATATACATATATATATATATATATATATATCAAAACAAAACCCTTTCAGGCATAGAGTGACACATTAATTATGCAAAAAAGAAGGAGAGAACTCTGGGTAGTTCTCAGGTTTAGGTGGAAAGAAGCTCCTGTTAGAGCACTCTCAACACCAGCGACACTCTAGATCTGCTCACCTCAAATCTCTGTTTTTCTATCAAAGTTTTTAAGCATAGGATTAGCACAGTGCTATCCACGTCGAGATAGAAAATGACAAAGTCTTTTGCCATTTAAACAGCAATGTTTTTAAGCATAGGAGTACTACAGTGCTGTCCTTGCTGAACTGTAAATGACAAAAGTCATTTATCACTCCAGGCACAATATTACAGCTTTGAATTGATAAAATACCAACTCAAGCCAACCTGAAATGAGTAAAAGCAACCCCTGATACAGTGTTTCGCTCTAATTAGAGCTCTTCAGAGAGGTATAGCTTTGTCCAGACACAAGGGAGCACCCAGTATTAAGTCAAAACAAAACCCTTTCAGGCATAGAGTGACGCATTAATTATGCAAAAAAGAAGGAGAGAACTCTGGGTAGTTCTCAAGTTTAGGTGGAAAGCAGCTCCTGTTAGAGCACTCTCAAAACCAGCGACACTCTAGATCTGCTCACCTCAAATGTCTGTTTTTCTATCAAAGTTTTTAAGCATAGGATTAGCACAGTGCTATCCACACCGAGATAGAAAATGACAAAGTCTTTTGCCATTTAAACAGCAAAGTTTTTAAGCATAGGACTAATACAGTGCTGTCCTTGCCGAGCTGTAAATGACAAAAGCCATTTATCACTCCAGGCACAATATTACAGCTTTGAATTGGTAAAATACCAACTCAAGCCAACCTGAAATGAGTAAAAGCAACCCCTGACACAGTGTTTCGCTCTAATTAGAGCTCTTCAGAGAGGTATAGCTTTGTCCAGACACAAGGGAGCACCCAGTATTAAGTCAAAACAAAACCCTTTCAGGCATAGAGTGACGCATTAATTATGCAAAAAAGAAGGAGAGAACTCTGGGTAGTTCTCAAGTTTAGGTGGAAAGCAGCTCCTGTTAGAGCACTCTCAACACCAGCGACACTCTAGATCTGCTCACCTCAAATGTCTGTTTTTCTATCAAAGTTTTTAAGCATAGGATTAGCACAGTGCTAATCAATATTACCAATTCAAAGCTGCAATATTGTGCCTAGAGTGATAAATGGCTTTTTACAGCTCGGCAACGACAGCACTGTACTAGTCTTATGCTTAAAAACTTTGCTGTTTAAATTGCAAAAGACTGTCATTTTCTATCTCGGCGTGGATAGCACTGTGCTAATCCTATGCTTAAAAACTTTGATAGAATAACAGACATTTGAGGTGAGCAGATCTAGAGTGTCGCTGGTGTTGAGAGTGCTCTAACAGGAGCTGCTTTCCTCCTAAACTTGAGAACTACCCAGAGTTCTCTCCTTTTTTGCATAATTAGTGCATCACTCTATGCCTGAAAGGGTTTTGTTTTGACTTAATACTGGGTGCTCCCTTGTGTCTGGACAAAGCTATACCTCTCTGAAGAGCTCTAATTAGAGAGAAACACTGTGTCAGGGGTTGTTTTTACTCATTTCAGGTTGGCTTGAGTTGGTATTTTACCAATTCAAAGCTGTAATATTGTGCCTGGAGTGATAAATGGCTTTTGTCATGTACAGCTCGGCAAGGAGAGCACTGTACTAGTCCTATGCTTAAAAACTTTGCTGTTTAAATGGCAAAAGACTTTGTCATTTTCTATCTCGGCGTGGATAGCACTGTGCTAATCCTATGCTTAAAAACTTTGATAGAAAAACAGACATTTGAGGTGAGCAGATCTAGAGTGTCGCTGGTGTTGAGAGTGCTCTAACAGGAGCTGCTTTCCACCTAAACTTGAGAACTACCCAGAGTTCTCTCCTTCTTTTTTGCATATATATATATATATATATATATATATATATATATATATATATATATATATATATATATATATATATATATATATATATATTCACTGGAAAAACCAAAGGTTAAAGTAATGTTATAGTCAGGTGAAATCTTCAGTAACAATGTATAGTTTTAAATTCTAAAAACCACAGAAATTCACCAGTTATAGTTATAACAGGCTTTGCAGCAAAGTGTTAGCCTCCGGGCCCTGCAGACCCCATCCCCTGGAGACAAAACATATGTTAAGGGGAGGTGGCATGCACCCCCTCCTCCCTAAGCATCATTAGGCCCCAGGAACCCGATCTTTCTGGTCAAATCAAACAATAAATGAGAGGGAAGGCCACGTGGCCCCCTCCCTGATCCCTATTAGGCCCCTGGTACCCCATCCCCCAGGGCCAAATTCTAAGAGGAGTAGGGCGTACGCCCCCTCCTGAACCTTATCAGGCTCCGGGGACATCATCCCCGGAGCCTCAGGGGGAGCCTCATTTGGCCCCGGGGACCTCATCCCCAGGGGTCAAATACAATTAAATAAGAGAGGGGGTGTGCAACACCCACTTCTCGAACCTTATTAGGCCAGAGGACCCCATCCCCTAGGGCTGTCTGTTCTTATAAAGAGGAGGAGAACCGGATGGGCCCCATCCCAAGCCTATTTTAGCCCTGGGGACCCATCCGCCAGGGAATTTCTACTTCATATGTGGGTGCCCAGTTTCTCTCATGACCTCACCAAGTACTCCATCGTGGGCCTGCGGCGGGGGCCCAGGGACCTCATGGCCCCAGTTGGATTCCCCCATGGTGCACGAGCTGGCATTGCTCATGTCGAGAGGGAACAGCTATCGCTGCATGCTCTTTCTAAAGGTGAGCAATATGTGCTAGGTTTCCTTGTCTATATTTTTAAAGCTCCAAGCGACTGTGATGAGACTTGTATGTTTGCTCCTATTTGGCGTGAGTTTAAAAATTCTCCTGCCAGACAGGAACAAACATATGTTTCCCTGCCCACAGTATTGCGGGCAGGGATACTTCTGTGTTCTGTGGGTGGGCTGACGGGAACACAATCACCTATGCGGCCCCAGGGAAGAGGTCTCTGGGACTTATAAGGGTTCAGGCTCAGGAATGGGAGATGCATGGGCCCATCTTCCGTTTACTAAGTGTGATGGCCCCAGGGGAAGGGGTCCCCAGGAACTTTTTAATACTCAGGGAGGATGGGCCACAGCCCCTCCCCTTTTATTTAGATTTGCCTCCCAGGGATGTGGTCCCCGGGCCTTTTTAGGCTCAGGCAGGGAGGCTGCAAGCCCCCTTCCACTTAATTAAAATGGCCCCCCAAGGGATGACATCCTTGGTGCCTTATTAGACTCAGGTAGGGGTGCAACTATTACCTGTGGTGGGTTCCTGGGGGTAATTGTTTAAAAAGCACAGGAACCAGCCCTTTAAAAAAATAAACAAAAAAACGTTTGCAGTAGATTTATAGATCCTCCATGAATTTGTGCCACATATTAAAAAAAAGTTTTTGGCCCCAGGCCTAGGGAGTAAAGGTATTCCTGACCTGTCCACTTATGCCTTTTGTATTTGATAGCTGCCATCACATCCCGGTTAATGTGGCGACAGCCAATCAGATCTCAGCAGGAGATCTGTCAGATCCATGGAGGCTCTGCGTCCCTAGATATACAAAAATGTTTGGCATTATTTGCCCAAAAACTACTGAATTGATTTATACTAAATCACAAAAGTCCTTCCAGGACCAAGATCTACCAAATATTGTGTAAATCCAATCAGCAGTTTGGGCTGTAGCTGTGTCTAAAGTTCATATGGAAAAGTGAAAGGGCAAAATGCATTTTGTGACCCTCCTTTTTCACAACCCCTGCTTGGCGGATCATCATAAAACTTTCCATGTGCAAACAAGTAAAAAAGTAGCACTTTTTTGGAAAGTTTCATGGAGATTTGCAAACTGGTGCCAAAATTATTAGCCACACAAAACTGTGATTTCCTATGGAAACACAATGCTACCTACAACTAACCCAGGGGTGACCGCCACTAGGTTATATAAACAACCCAGCTCCACCAGGAACCTGCCGAACCCTCTGGCCGGGGCTCTTCTCATGAGCGTTGAACATCAATGTCACTTGGATGTGTACAAGCGTTGAGAAAGGCAGATAGCCGAAACGTGTTCGCTCATGTACATTAAAGAAACCTATAAGCTGTGAACCCCGTGAGTGCCTGTAAATTCTTCTTTGGAAGTGTTTAAATGGATGTGTACGTGAGTTCCACCCTCACGAGCAGAGCAACCTGTAAGTTGAGCAGGTTCTTGGTGGAGCTATGTTGTTAAATTATTTGGATATAGCCTGAACCGCCACAATCAATTTAGAGATTAAGGCTCTCATTGACAGCGAAGTCTGGGAGTATTTACTCTCTGGTTGTGGTTATGAACTAATCCCTTTCGGTAACCTGACATTGAGGATGCACGGATTTGCGGCAGGGCAAGGGTAACAGAACTTTGGATTTGGAGATGTGATTACAAGTAGCATCGCAAGGGCATACAGGAATGTATAACATGCCCCATTGCAAATGAAGAGCATGACAGTGTATGAAAAAGTTCGAAGGGAAGCCCATTCAGGGGTGTATCACGCAAAGAAGACAGATTAGCCATTTACGGATTTTGTATTAAAGAGAGACTAAGGCCCAGATGTACAACCCCCCAAATTTGCGACTTGCAAATTATGTCGCAATTGAAGTTCGCAATTTGCGAGTCGCACATTGGAATGTACAACCGTGTCAGAGACACTATTAGCGATTCCCAATGGGTTCGCAAAATGCGAGGCTCATGAATATTAATGAGCCACTCTCAATTTGCGACACCATTGGGAATGGCAAGCCCTCCCAGGTATGTTGGCCTACTGGGCTCAGCAGACCACCATGTCTGGAACTGCTTTTAAATAAAGCAGTTTTTTTTAATACAGCCCATTTTTCGTAAAGGAAAAGAGGATGCATTAAAAAAAAGAAACATTGGTTTCATTTTTTAAGGGCAGGTAGTGATCCCTGGGTCCACTGCCTGCCCTTAAAAAATATTTCCTAAGCCAGTCACGAATGGGAAGGGCTCCCCTGTGGGCCCCTTCCCATTTAAAACTCCATTACCACCCTCTTGAAGAGGGTGGTAATTTGCGAGTGTTTTGGGACCGCAATCGCAAAGCATTGGTACATGGCTTTGCAGTCGCTATTAGCAGGGGAACGCCCCTTCCTAATAGCGCGTCACAAAACCTATTTAACGAGTCACAAATTAATTGCGACTTGCTAAATAGGCTTTGTACATGACTCATGAGGTTTTTGCATGCGCAAACGGATTGCTAAACACACTTTGTGTCACCGATAATACAGGCAGTATTTAAAGCCTTAGGAGTAGATTATATCTACCTCCTCCATAAGGTAGAAAGGAGAAGTGGCACTGTTAATGAGTAAAATAGAGAAGATATGGACAGAGACACAGTTAAAATGGCCCATTGCTTACCTTTAGCTTTGTGGTCCCTGAGAGCGATTCCTTCCCAGAAGACAACATTGAACCTGCATAAAATACATATGGGTTGAGACATGATGCTCCTCCCCCTAAATCCCTTGGTTTGCATTGGCAAGTTAGATTTACAGTTAAATGATCATGCAGTCTTACGATATTGCAGAAAACATTTGCAATGTCTTTACAATTTCTGTTCTGAGGTGCAAGTAGCCTTGCCTGAGTGTCTGACCCAGACTTGCCACTCTCTCCAGCCCAGTGAATGGATTTATTTTTGCAAGTACCAGAGATCGCACTGTAGCCTCACTGGTGTGGACCCTTTCAGAACCAGCTCATCACAAACACACTGTAATAAATTGAAAGTCCTTGGCGCCAGGTGTATAAAATAGGTTGGATTTATTTAAGCTTAGTTCCAGGTTAAGTTCATTAGAAGAAGATACGTAGATATAAAGCAACCCCACCAGGAGCAGGCTGAGTAAATACATAAGTCAATTATAACACACCTGCCTGGCAACTTAGATTCACTCTTCCCACTGTAAGCCAACTGCTCTTCCTAGAGACAGTGGTGCTGCTTCCACTACTTCAGGGTCCCATATCTTCTGTCGAAGCAGTTCCTGCTATGGCCTAGCTATTTTTTGGTGGGCCAAGTTCTTTTCCAGGTTAGGGCATGCATTGGTATTGACAACACCCATTGTTAGGCTGGTTCAATATGGCCTGTGCACCTTCCAGTGTTAAGGATACATTGGTCTTTACCTATCCTCCAGACCTTTGCCATACTACATCCATACCCCCCTGCCACACCTCCCTCTCTGCTCCAGGGGGTCCCTGCCAGATTACTCAGCCTATTACCGCTTGGGGGCACTATACCAATTCTGGCCGCACGTCCATGATAACTCCTTCTGTTATGCCCCTTTTTCCGTATTGCCCGTGTCCCACCCAGGTGCCTCTCCATAGAGCTGCTGCCTCCGTGTGTCCTTGAGATGTCAAGGAATCTATCATTAGCCCGATTCCTTTCCCAGAATTACACGGACAGCAACCCGGCATTCTTCTGGCTCTGCCCTCTGATCAGGAAACCTTCTGGATCTGTTTGTTTTACCCGCCGGCTCTTACGAGCATCTTATCCACTCCGGAGTGTTCGAAGGGTATGTCGGTCGCTAATCGCATTCACCAACTTTTGTAAGCACGTCCCCCTTCCTTTATCAACATTTATTTCTTCCAACTCCCAGTGATTAAATTTCGCCCAACCCCTTGGTTTATCTTTTTAGAGGATTATTGCAACACCATTGAGCATCCGCACATACCAGAGTGATTGGCTCCCTTCTCCCGCCTGTTTCGGGTAGGTTTACATTTTAGTCCAGGCCTTTTTCCAGAGCCCCCTTCTAAGGATGGGGCTACATGGGTAGGTAATATTTACACCCTTTGGGGTGCTCTGTGCCATCAATTTATTATCGGGTTGGATTATTTAACACCCACAATGGTGAGATGTGTCTGAGTACTAGCTTTGATTGTCCTGGGAACAGCATTGTTATACCTTTACCAAGCTAACTATGCACGTAATGACAAGTTTACATTCAGATCAGTAATAAGGTGCAGTATGGTTAGATTAATTCACTGTGAAGTGCACTACAACTAACCACCAATACAGATTGACGATGGTTTTTTAATTTTTTTACCTTTATTTACATATTTGCCTTTGACTATGATGCTTGATTTTCCCCTTGTCCCCTTTTTTCACTAAGGTCTAACCCCGAGGTACACCGCTAAAGTTGGTGTAACTTGGTGATGGTATGGTTACTCATTTTCACATATATAGTAATCGCCCTTGTATACAATCAACTACTCAATGTTGTGTTCATTGATCATGTTGGCCCACTGCCAATAGTCAATCCATGTAAGTATATATTGGTTGTGGTTGATTCTTGCTCTAGATTCCTTCATCAATGGCAACAAAAGATTGCCACTGCTTGAGCTGTCAAAAAATACTTGCATTGCCTACTATCAATTGGAGCAGTTCATACATATCCAACAGAGAGTGGCCTCCATTTGCCGCTAAGACTTCTTTGGATGCTATGCCTTTGCTGGGAGGACAACTGCTTTACTAACAACCATTCTGTCCAAGTTCCAACAGCGTAGGCGAGTAAGATAATGGTATGCTTAAGAAAGCTTTGACTGCTAGGGCATTGGATTCAGGATAGATGGGGTTCCATAACCTATATAGGGTTCAGAGAGCACAAAATAACTTATTCAGAGAGCACAAAGTAACTTGTCTAGTGAAATATTAGGTAGCAGAACCATATATCAGATGCTTTTTGTTAACCCAATGTATGTCCCTGATATTGATTGATCTCCATGGTCGGGTGTCGAAGCCTAACCTGATTTACCTGACCCTGTTTCACAATTGGATTTGTTGAACAATAATCAAGAAATAAAGAGAGACTCCCTGCAACAAGATGGACTCTGCTACTGAGGAGTCTCTGGCACACGTTTTGTACCATGTTAGAGACACTTATTCCAGTTCTTGGAGTAGAAGGTGTGCACACTGTAATCCTTCCACTACTTCCTCATGAAAGGAAATCATAAATGTGTTAATCATTCACATTGAAAAGCACTAGGTGGCCTATTCTGAGGGGACCCTCACCAGCACCAAACTGCCTCCAGATTAGTACAGTGCATTCTTTCTATTCTGGAAATGCTTCAAAAAGAGTACAGTCGTGTTGAAATCATTGGCCCCATTCCGAGGACTGATAAGCCTGTTGTGTCTCTGACTTTACACCCATCCTCATATACCGATCTGGACGAGGTTCAAGCATCATCTTTAACAAGTAAACTTTACGAAATTAAAAACAATAATATTTAAGAGTGCACTTATTAAGAATGGAGTATTTCAAGTACATATAGTACATATATAATACATTTGGCACTCTTTAGCTACGTGTATTTTATTAAATACATTTATATCTTAACACCTTAAAGAAACTATGCCTGGGCGTAATTTGCGAGGTAGCACTACACGTAGCTACGCGAAGTGCACTTTGTGCTACTCGTAGCTACGCGAACTGCGCAGTGCACTGTGCAAAATGCTGTATGCACTGATTGCACAATGCCGGATGCTTGTCCGCACTGTGCAATCAGTGCAAACTGCATCTTGCACAGTGCAAGCGGTCGTTTTCTGACTCTTGAGTAGATTTCTACTCGAGCTGCAGCTTTCTCAACACGGACTGGTAGTTTCTCATCACGAGCAGTCGCAAGCATACGCGACCACTCGCAACGAGAAACCTGATCTCCCCGCGTTGATAATCGCACTGGGAGGTTTATATTCCATGCTTGCGATCATCAACTTGATGTTGCTGATCGCGAATGAGGAATAAGTCTCACCAGGATGTCATTTTGCTTGCTCGCGGTCGCCAATTTGACGTTGAGGACCACGAGCAAGCAAAAAAGGACAGCTGCACTATGCTACGCGTGTTTGCACTGTGCTTTGTGCAATTAGCGTAGTGCAAAGTAGTGCAAAGTTTGCAAACTACGCGAGCATAGTGTAGTGCTTTGCCCAGCGTTAAAAGAAACATTAGGTGAGTTCTTTTCATTTTTCAGATAATTAAATGAGTAAAAACATGTATAACAATTTTCATATATTTGATTTAATAGTTGTAGCAAAAACATCTATAGTTCAAAAATGTGAATCTTTTTTAAAGATAGGAGATAGCATAAAACAGGTTTAGTAACATAATTAAAATGAATAATATATGTATAAATATTGTTAAATTATTTACACATGTAGTAAGCTGTATTAATACATTTTACATTATTTCTACAAGTTTTAAACTTTGTAATCAATTTAATATACAATCTATACTACTATAATAAAGTAAGAACTTTCAGGCTTTGAGGCGGGTAAACTCGGTAACCACGGCGCCAATCTACACACCCGATACACCGTTGAAATCGTCAGGGTGTGTAGATGGTTATAGGCTATATAAATATAAAAAATAAACGTTATTTACAAAATTTATATTTTAAAAAAAAAGTAGTCCCATCAAAGTAGCGCCGGCAGCGACGTGCGTGCTCACGTCAGGAGCACGGGGAGGTGCGGTGTCCGAGGAAAGGCGGACATGGCGCGGGGGAGGAGCGGTGACGTGAGGAGCAGCGGACAGGCCAGCGGCGGTGCGAGCAGCGGAGAGGCGGACATGGCGCGGGGGAGGAGCGGCGGCGGACAGGCGGTGAGGAGCAGAGCGGCGAGGAACGGTGAACTGAGGAGCGGCGGCTGAGGTAAGGCTCCGGGGACAATGTCGGGGCAGGCGGGTGTCGGGCCAGGCAGGGGACGGGGAGTTACAACAGAACAGATCGGCTGAGGAAAGGCAATGTCGGGGCAGGCGGGGGTCAGGGCAGGCGGGGGACGGGGACTAACAAGGTGACGGGTGGAACATTTTGCACGTACTACTGTCCGCGGGAAGTAACAACAGAACAGATCGGCTGAGGAAAGGCAATGTCGGGGCAGACGGGGGCAGGCGGGAGACGGGGACTAACAAGGTAACGGGTGGAACATTTTGTCCGACCTCCATTGACTCAGGACAGGCGGGGGTCGGGCCAGGCGGGAAAACAGATCGGCTGAGGAAAGGCAATGTCGGGGCAGGCGGGGGTCGGGGCAGGCGGGGGACGGGGCAGGCAGGGGCACGGGCTGCCCGGCAATGTCGGGGGAGGCAGGGGTAGGGGAAGCCTGAATGCTCCCGGACAAGGTCGGGACGGGCTGCTAGTATTTATATATTATGAAACATTTGTCTTTTAAAAAACAGTTTCAGTAACTTTTAACATTCAGTTTAATGTAAAGGAAGTCTCTTTTGTGTAAATTTCACAGTCATGTAATACTAACTGTATTGTCTAGTTTTTTAATTCCTTAGTATGCAGCAGCATGCAGCGTTCAACGTGGAAGGAATATCCAGGATGCAGCTATGTGTTTCAGGTAATGCCCATTTCCTTTTCAATCTTTAAGTGATGGCACTAGGTCAAGTGGGTCATAAGTAAAGTTAGTGTTTGTTAGTTAGTTTAGTTAAAGTTGTTAGATTAGTTGGGGTAAGGAAATTGCCATAATTAGTTAGGCAAGTACGATAGGGCCTATTTTTTCCTATATTGAATATTTTAAGTTATTGTGTTCTAAATAGACTGGGGTACTTGTTTTATGTTGGTGTCTATGGATAGTCTGTTTTTCAATTTAGGAATAGTTTGTTTTGTGGGTAGGAACTTATGTTTTGTTTTTACTGGCAATGTCAGCACTTTAAAAGAAGTATTTTGATGAAGGGTGCATTTCTTTTTCCAAAGAAAGCGATTTGGATATTTTATATATCAAATTTTGACATTCATTTTCTTTTTTCTGTTTTGCAGTTTGATATGTTGTTTTTTAAATATACTTCTCTGGTTTTGGAGGGATTCAAAAGGATTATTTTTTATGATGGAGTATATTTTTGCCTTTAATTTTTTAAGGGATTCTTCTTTACCTTGCATTTCAACTTGTGGATTTGAATTTCTGTTTGTATGGGCTTTAGCTTCTAAACTGTAAGTACATTTTAAATATTTGATTAAAACTTAAATGTTGTGTGGGATAAATTTACATTTTTAAATGAAGTAATTTATGTTGATGTATACTTCTTTCTCTTGCAACAGTGTAGTGGCTGGTATAGTAGCTTTAACTTATTTATTGTGTATGTTATCTTCTAAAGTAATGTGGTAAGGAGTTGTTTTCAATTGGTAATGTTTTTAATATTCTGAGAATATTGTATGGACTAATTTGAATTCAGTTGGATTATTATATTTTGAAAATTATTAAAATGTTAACTTATTTTTATATCATTCTGTTTTCTTACTTAAGAGTTTTATTAAATAGTTGAAACATTTCAAAATGATGACAAAATATTGTTTTAGTCATTTTAGAAACACATATTTAATTATATAGGATTTTTGTATGGGTTATTTTGTTAGTTTGCTCAGTATGATGCTGATATTATGGAGTAGATAATGTTAGTGGTTGAGCAATTGTTTCTAGGTTGTATTGTTCATGGTTATATAGAAAGATTAGGACTTTGGTAGTCAGAACAGCATGCATTTGGCACATTTTTAGAATACGTTAGACTGTAATTGTTGTGCTAGGTTTTGTTTTTGGTGTAATCCTTGATAGGTATGTCCTTATTTTAAGATTTCTATGAACTGTTATATGGTAGAGTGGCACCTTCCACGTTATGCTACCCTTTTTTTTTTACTAAGTTTTATATAGCGCAAACTTCACCCGAAGGTGTGGGGTTTCAGAGCGCTTCACATGAGCACCAGTTGCATTACATAAGGACACATTCATTTTTGTTAGGCACGGGGAGATTAAGTAATTTGCCCAGAATCACAGGATGTTTAGTGCCATTGCCGAGACTCGAACCCCGTTCCCCAGATTCGAGGTCGACCCCCTAGCCGTTAGGCCAACTCCAACTCCTATACCCTTCTACTGCATTTTAAGTTTTGACTACCAGGGATAGTGCACTGTTGTACACATTTCACCTAGTCTAAGGACAATGTTGTTTTTTCCTCATGTGCTTGAAAGAATGTTGATTTTATTAGTCATTAATAATGTTTTGTAAACGTTGTTGGTGGAACATATCCCAGGGCTTTATTCATTTTGATTTCACAGAGGAAATGAGTGTTGGTAGAGTACACTATATTTAATGTTGATTTCTGGAGATGACACCATAAAACTTGACTGAAATGATAAAAACAGCCTTGTTTATTGTATTAGGATATATTTTAAAGACTGCTTGAATTATTGCATGCTAAAAATCCATACTTTTTTTGTGTAATAATTTTCTTCTTTGTCACTGTTAGTCATTCCAGTAGTGGTGCGTTGCCTATTCAGTGATAGTGCATACATTAGTGGTATACTGATGGTTTGGTGCAGCCTGAGGACCTGAATCACAAATGGCCTTCACACGCATGGCAGAGGCCCCACAGTCATGGGGGAGTCTCCGCACTTGGGGCTGAATCTTTGCAATGAGAATTGTGGCGCCTTTTAAGAATCAGGCCCACTGCGTACATCTGTTTAAAGGGTAGTGGGCAAGATTTAAAAGGGCCATCCATTAACCAGGTAGTGCACTGGTCGCGGTAAGTCTTTTGTTAAAACATAATTCTTTTCGCATAGTTTTCATAATCCTTTCATAATCCTTTAGAACAGGGGTCTCCAAACCGGTCCTGGAGGCCGGATCCATTCCAGATTTTTGGGATATCCCCATTGAGATACATGTAGTTATTTTAAAAATCTGGCATGGATCCGGCCCTCCAGGACCGGTTTGGAGACCCCTGCTTTAGAATCCCATGGCCGGGAATATCTTATTTCCGCAAATCTTTGGGCGCTTTTTTCACCATTTGGGACACCAGGGAAACTCTGGCATTCCCAAACAGAAAAAATAACAATGAACACTATATGGTGGGAGAAAGGGTGTCAGGGCCCTTTGTTTTTTATTTAAAAGAGATCTATGACACACAGGCAATCTGTAATATGGTGAGCTATCATCAACTAGCAGGAGAGTATTGCCTCAGCGGTCTTTGAGGAATTGAGTACAGACCGCCAAACTCTGAAGTCTTTTAAAATTGCGTTGAGGTCTGGCAGAGGCAGAGGTATGTTGTGAGAGTGAAGAAGCCCCTCTAGAGTTTGGAAGACCAGTCTGGGGCTACCCAGCCTGAAACCCATGAGCAAGTGATGTCAGCTCTGGCTATGGGGCAGAAAGAGCCCAGTGAGGAGGGTGGGAAAGTTCATGTAGTTAATTGATCTCAGTGAATTGATCAAAGCAGAGACCATATGAAATAGCTCGCGAAGTTTTGAGGTGCAAAGTAACTTTATGGTGGCCTGTGAACTAGATAAAAGGATCGAGAGCTGTGGTCCATTAGAGCACTGAAGCGAACATGCTCACACCGGCGCGTGGGTCTTGAGACCACTGATGTTAATACACTTACTGCTGGTGTAATTATATTCACCTAGCATGAACAGCAATAAAGCGGGAGCGGGTAATCCTACCTATCCAGTGCAAGCAATCACAACATCGATCCTGTGTGGTCTGTGAGCACCATGGGCCAAACTCCAGACAGAGGTCATAAGGTACTGAACAGCACCTAAATGGAGAGGGCATTCTAGCCTGTCTTCAGAGTGAGTCAGTCTGTGTTGTAAACAGTAGGCATGGCGTTGAGGTCAATGTGCACGCCTGTAAAGCAGCATGGCCTGCTCTTTAAAGAGAGTCGCCAATGTTTGGTATTTCAGGTCCTGCATGTTGGAGAGGAGGACCCTAGCCAACTTAAGTTGCTGTATGTGGTGTACTGGAGACAAAAACTGTGTCACACGCAGGGTGCCTCTTCCTGTCCTTGTAAAAATGGGGCAGAAAAATGCTCAACCAGTGCATCACAAAAAGTGATGCACTGGCAGCGCAAGGGGCTTGTAAATCTGCCCCTGCATTTCTATGTCTTGTTCATATTGCCTGCATTAGGATGTGTAGCAGCTTTTGGTAAATGCTATATGGCCCTGGTATTACATCATTATGGTTGTAAGTTGTTTTACGTTTGAGTTTGTTTTGATAATGCTATTGTTATAACGCAAGGGGGTGGATGCCACTGGTTGGAAAACAATTTGGGGATGTTAATATACAAACCTATAGGTTGTGTTGGAAGTAGTATTAGTGCACCTATTTTTTACACTGTGTAGGTTTTGATGTGAAGAATTTGGTGTGCACAATTTTGGTGGAGCAGTGCCTGTCATGTGTGGTTATATGGGGGACTCCCCTGTGGTTTTCGAAATTGGGGTGGAGTGTTTGAATTGGAGAGATAGATAGTGATATGTGAAATTGGGGAAGAGTCGTACCCTGTTATACGAGGTTGCATGTGGGAGTAGCACATAGTGTGCGAAATTGGGGAAGACTGGAGTACTACCCTGTTGTGTGAGGTTCCTTGGGGGAGTACTCAGTGGTGTGTGAAGTTTGGGAAAAGTATAACCGTGTTTCTAGATGTTGCATTAAGGAGCACCCTGTGGTGTACGGTGTTGGATAAGAGGAGCATGTTGTTGTGGTGATGTGTGGTACTCTGTAGTGTTGCAGGTATTAGCCACAAGTTTTGCCTGAGTATGCTCTAGGACCAGTTGTCACTGTGTAATAATGGAAAGTTTCGATAGGTTTGAGGTACTGTAGGCAAAGTTTATCAGTGTGAATATAGTGATTCTTGGTTTCTGTTGTGTTTTTGTTTCATATATATGTGCTCTGGTCCCTATCATTATTCTGTGCAAATGGGTCTTTAGTACTGGAGGCACAGTGTGCTGGTTATTGTCTTCAGGTGTATGTTTTTCAGTCTGCATGTAATGGAGCCAGTCCGTGCTGTGTTTGGAAGGTACTATCTGTAATGCTGGGAGTGAGTGGTGTAATTGAATATTGCTATGTGGGGGTGTAGAATCTGGGCGTTAGTGACAGTTGGAGGGATAGTGGAACCTTAAGAGGCACTATCAAGCTCTAACTGTAACCTGAAGGTCTACTTTAAAATAAAGAAGCTAACTCCTCACTGAATCACTCCAGACAATTGGGTGACAGCCAACCACAACAGTCTGTCTGCTCCTTACTGCTGATTCAGGAATTGGTTTCTTCCAAGGTCCCGACATATAAGATAGGATTGGGTCCCCCTTCTCGGTTGCCTAGTGGCTAGGGCCAAATATTTAGACCCAATAGCCACCCCACATACTTCCGTTAAGCTAGAATCTGCATTCTCCATGGAGCATCCTGTTCTCCATTCTGGCAGTTTTTTTGGTTGGCTCCCTAACCAACCAGAGTGTGCTGCCCAAACTGCCCTACTAGCTGACGAAACGCGACTCCTCCATGGCAGCACCATGTACTCAGCCATCTGTTGAGTCTCTGATGTAGTTCCCAGCAGCAGCTCTGGGCTTACCTCTTGTTCTGACTGCAACCCTTTACACTGCACATCTTTTCAAATTTCAGCAAATTTGGAAGTATTGTGCCTTGAATACATATTTAAATCATTTGTTAAAAATATCAAGGCACATTAAGACTCATGTACAAAGCAATTTTAGGGTTGCGAAGGTCAAATTAGAGCACAATGGCATTTTTATATTAACAAAACACAAATTGTGATTCAATAACAATTATCAAATAGCAATTTGGATTTGTGTGTAAATACAGAATTGGTATTAAGAAGGGGCATGAAAAGGGCGTCACGTCCAAATGCAGATTCCTTAAGTTATGCATTAATACTATACCACCAAGTCAACTGAGGTGGGAACCATTTGCAAACGGGAAGGAGGTGCTTTACCCTTTGTGAATGTGGACAAAAAATTTCTTAGGCAGTGGATGTGGGTCCCTTGTTTACTTTGCCACTGGATTTAA
Organism: Lissotriton helveticus; assembly: GCF_964261635.1. NCBI lineage: Eukaryota > Metazoa > Chordata > Amphibia > Caudata > Salamandridae > Lissotriton > Lissotriton helveticus. The sequence continues at coordinate 1,597,600,829 of NC_136068.1, read as the reverse complement.
GCTAGCCTGGCTGAAGATGGCCGTTAGCCCGAAACTGGTCCCAGGATGCTTGTTTCCAGTTCGCTTGTTTCCAGTTCAGGGAAGACATGGCTTGGCGGTTCGGGCTGGACTGTTCTCATAAGGCACAGGGTCAAGACTGATTTGCATATAGCTGTGTCTGAACTGGAGTGGTAAAGTGAGCTAAAGAATGATGATCGACTCAACCCAGATCTGTGACTGGGGGTGAGTGTTTGAAAAGTTTCAGCACGCCGTCCATCATCTCCTTGTGTTTGCTTTGTGCGCCCAAAGTTGGCAGGGCATGTCCAGACGTGGGTCCCTTGCTCACTTTGCCACTGGATTCAACCTAGCCTGGCTGAAGAGGTCTGTTAGCCCAAAACCGGTCCCAGGATGCTTGTTTCCGGTCCCGGGAAGACATAGCTTGGCAGTTCGGGCTGGACTGTTCCCTTGAGGCACAGCGTCAAGACTGATTTGCATATGGCTGTGTCTGAACTGGGGTGGCAAAGTGAGCTAAAGAATGATGATGAATTCAACCCAGATCTGTGACTGGGGGTGAGTGTTAGAAAAGTTTCAGCACTCTGTCCATCAATTCCTTGTGTTTGCTTTGTCCTTTGGACCACTGCCTAATCCTAAAAAAGTGATTGCAAAATGTTTCCTTTTTTTCGTTTTTTGTTTTATTGCATTGCGTTTTTCTTTTAGGAAAATGGCCTACATTAAAAAAAATAGCTTTATTTAAAACCAGTCCAGACATGGTGTTCTGCTTACTTCACAAACAAGCATTGGAAATGTAATAGGTCTCGGATTTATTTGAGTTGGAGCAAATGGCATTGTAAATGGCAATGTCTTTTCGCCACGTGTTATGGAGTGTATGCATGTGGCGTGTAGTGGAATTATGTGGGTTGCATTGGAATTGTAGCAATGGTGGCATGCTGAGCTTTAGATGATTATGTTTAAAAGTAAAGTTTGCAATACTGCGATTGCTACAATAGTTAATTGTGGATGCATTAACAATTGATGTGTGTACTGATGGCTGGTGGTGTGTGTGCCTGGTGGAAGCGTGCACTGATGGCTGGTGGTGCGTGCCTGGTGGAAGCGTGCACTGACAGCTGGTGGTGTTTGTGCTTGGTGAAAGCGTGCACTGACGGCTGGTGGTGTTTGTGCCCGGAGAAAGCGTGCGCACTCACACACTGCTGGCCCTGAACACCCACATACTGATCACCCTGCATACTCACATACTGATCACCCTGCATACTCAAACACTGCTCACCCTGCACACCCACACACTGCTGGCCCTGGACACCCACATACTGATCACCCTGCATACTCACACTGCTCACCCTGCACACTCACACACTGCTCAACCTGCACACTCACACTCTGCTCACCCTGCACACTCACACACTGCTGGCCCTGGACATCCACATACTTCTCACCCTTCACACTCACACACTGCTCACCCTGCATACTCACTCACACACTGCTGGCCCGGGACTCCCACATACTGCTCACCCTGCATACTCACACACCCTGCACACTCACACACTGCTGGCCCTGGACACCCACACACTGATCGCCCTGCATACTTACATACTGATCACCCTGCATACTCACATACTGCTCACCCTGCATACTCACACACTGCTCACCCTGCACACTCACACACTGCTCACCCTGCATACTCACACACTGCTCACCCTGCACACTCACACACTGCTGCCCCTGCATACTCACTCACTGCTGGACCGGAACACCCACATACTGCTCACCCTGCATACTCACACACCCTGCACACTCACACACTGCTTGAAGAACCGGGTTTTAGAACCCAGCGGCGCCAGGGACACGCCCAAAGTCTTCGGGTTCTCCTGTCTTGGCAAACAGAGACACGGAATACTTCTAGGTGGCGTCAGAGATCAAATTTATTAGCTGCAGCTAGTAACAGTAATCTCAGCAATACAACACGGTGTACAACTCAAGAAACTATTCAATTTCATAGAGCAAGACATCAGTATTTATACACAATAGTCTCATTATAAATGTACACCCACTGCGCAAAATTCTGACCAATAGGACACATTTTCTAACTGAGTATTAACTGAGTATTACATTAACAAAAACCCAATTTACAGTTACTCAACGCAAAAGTCAATTATTAGGAATGTCCCAAATTCAATTTCCACAAGCCGGACAAACCCATAATTGAAAGCACTACCCATGTAATGAAAAGTCGTAAGGAAAGAAGCAATTCAGATGCTGATTAGGATAAGATATGTGCAAGGAAACTAAAAGTTAACGAGGTCCCGAACATTGATTGGCAATCTCAGACAAGAATCAAACCAAGGGAAATTGGCTTCGTGAAGGGTCAGTTTCAGGTGAAGAGGTCAGCGTCCTGCAGTTCACTCACAAGTCAGAAAGGGCAAGTTAATATGTACATGGACAACGAAGCCCATGCAACTTTGTTCGTTCGTTTACTTCCAAGGCCTACGTGAGGGCAACATAAAATGGCGTCTCGAGCAACGCAAACAAAATGGAGTCTGGTTCGAAATCACGGAACCTCAGCCCTCCTTTTGCCATTACGTAGGCAATGACCTAAACTCACGTCAATCTGAATCCAGGTCTATATCTATTCTCATCAGGTCATCAAGGTGTTTCTGTAACATCATCTTATTATCCTTCGCTTCTCTCGGGACTGGTCTTCTCACACAGATTGTAGCACAAAGGCCACGAATGGCGGGACCACACTGGATGCATAAGCAACACGAGAAAAGATTCGCTAAAGCCATACCAAGGAACATTAGAATCTTCCATCCCCATTTGCACAGCAGTTCCCAAAACCATCCTATCAACGACCAGCTCCCTACGTCTACATGTATAGACTCAGCGGACTTATGTAACCTCAAGATGGCTTGGTACACTGTCGGGGCGTTATCTGGTATGAAAACGCAGCAACTAGACCCGATCAATTTACATACTCCACCTCTATCTGCAAGTATAATGTCTAAAGCAAAGCGGTTCTGTAATGTCATAAGGCGATCCGCTTGAAGCTCGGCTGTAATATTGCTAAGAGCACCTGCAGTCTCATTTATAGTGGCCTCGACCACTCTCGTAAGCTGACGAATTGTCCTACCATTAGCCATAGGACCCCAAAAGGGCAGGAAACCCTTAAAGAAGTCTCCAACTTCTTGTCCTGCAGTATCTTTCTCATCGATAACACCTCTACCATATCTTGTCTTATGGTAATTAAAAGCAGCTGTGTATGTAGGGGGAAGCAAAAACGCCACATGTGCCTGAAAAGTCAGAAGGCAACCATGTATATGCTCTATCATAACAAACAAAATACGTGCCTTTAGCTGGCACGAACGGTGGAGATTTCTGGGATGTATAGACATAGGTGTGAGCACACACACTCTTACCAAGCTGAGCTCTCGGATTCTGACCATTACCTTGCAGACAAAAATGACCTCGGTGGGGTACAATCCATATAGGGGGAGACCTTTTTCGTCTCTCCTTCTCAGTCAAACTAATGCTATATTCAGTCTTGTTCCAACCAATATATGCTCGTACCTCATCTTTAGGGATAGCATTATATGCATCAATATATCTGACCATATCTACTATTCCCTGTATCAAAGCATTATTATTCTTTGACAGAACGCACAGGAGATGCTTCATTCGCATAGATAAACATTGACTGGAGTGCCCATGCTGACCCATTAGGCGAAAAAGGCAAAACCAAATATGACAATCAGTCGTATGTGGCATAAGACCACACACCCAACAATTCGTGGTATTTACAACTAGCTGATGCTGATGTAACATCTGTATAAACAAATTGTTCACAAATTCTAATCTTCGTGTCTGTTCATGTTCAGGCAACGTATGAAACTCATGTGGGAAAACAGTAGGAAAAGAAAGAGTAGGTTGGGAGGTAGATGCAAGTGTCTGTTGTGATGCATAGAAAATCCAACCCACACAAACCAACGTAATGTTCAAAAGCATAAGAGAACACATTATCAAAAAACATTTGTTACGAACCAATATACACATTTGCACTCTGAAATCAACTCTTTTAACATCCTTGTCGCACTCAAAAGACTCCATCCTCTAACGTGCTGCTCACGGCAATTTTCCTTCTTCACTTAAGTGTGCGTCAAGATCGTACTAACGACCCTAAACCACAGACCTTGTGTCAATACGCGGCTCACCCCTTAAGAACTTATACCGTGACCCTGCAGCTGAGTCCGGAAGGTGACTCGAAAAAGAAAAAGTAAAAAAAAGTCTCTTGATCTGACAAGGTGTAATTCACTACATAAAAAAATTTAGATTTATTTGTCCATTTCAAACGTCCTTTTTCGATCTCAAATTGTAGCGCTCTTTGCCAGGCACAGTTTGGTCCTTAAAAAGGAGCTCCGGATTCGTGTTTGCACTGTGCTTTGTGCAATTAGCGTAGTGCAAAGTAGTGCAAAGTTTGCAAACTACGCGAGCATAGTGTAGTGCTTTGCCCAGCGTTAAAAGAAACATTAGGTGAGTTCTTTTCATTTTTCAGATAATTAAATGAGTAAAAACATGTATAACAATTTTCATATATTTGATTTAATAGTTGTAGCAAAAACATCTATAGTTCAAAAATGTGAATCTTTTTTAAAGATAGGAGATAGCATAAAACAGGTTTAGTAACATAATTAAAATGAATAATATATGTATAAATATTGTTAAATTATTTACACATGTAGTAAGCTGTATTAATACATTTTACATTATTTCTACAAGTTTTAAACTTTGTAATCAATTTAATATACAATCTATACTACTATAATAAAGTAAGAACTTTCAGGCTTTGAGGCGGGTAAACTCGGTAACCACGGCGCCAATCTACACACCCGATACACCGTTGAAATCGTCAGGGTGTGTAGATGGTTATAGGCTATATAAATATAAAAAATAAACGTTATTTACAAAATTTATATTTTAAAAAAAAAGTAGTCCCATCAAAGTAGCGCCGGCAGCGACGTGCGTGCTCACGTCAGGAGCACGGGGAGGTGCGGTGTCCGAGGAAAGGCGGACATGGCGCGGGGGAGGAGCGGTGACGTGAGGAGCAGCGGACAGGCCAGCGGCGGTGCGAGCAGCGGAGAGGCGGACATGGCGCGGGGGAGGAGCGGCGGCGGACAGGCGGTGAGGAGCAGAGCGGCGAGGAACGGTGAACTGAGGAGCGGCGGCTGAGGTAAGGCTCCGGGGACAATGTCGGGGCAGGCGGGTGTCGGGCCAGGCAGGGGACGGGGAGTTACAACAGAACAGATCGGCTGAGGAAAGGCAATGTCGGGGCAGGCGGGGGTCAGGGCAGGCGGGGGACGGGGACTAACAAGGTGACGGGTGGAACATTTTGCACGTACTACTGTCCGCGGGAAGTAACAACAGAACAGATCGGCTGAGGAAAGGCAATGTCGGGGCAGACGGGGGCAGGCGGGAGACGGGGACTAACAAGGTAACGGGTGGAACATTTTGTCCGACCTCCATTGACTCAGGACAGGCGGGGGTCGGGCCAGGCGGGAAAACAGATCGGCTGAGGAAAGGCAATGTCGGGGCAGGCGGGGGTCGGGGCAGGCGGGGGACGGGGCAGGCAGGGGCACGGGCTGCCCGGCAATGTCGGGGGAGGCAGGGGTAGGGGAAGCCTGAATGCTCCCGGACAAGGTCGGGACGGGCTGCTAGTATTTATATATTATGAAACATTTGTCTTTTAAAAAACAGTTTCAGTAACTTTTAACATTCAGTTTAATGTAAAGGAAGTCTCTTTTGTGTAAATTTCACAGTCATGTAATACTAACTGTATTGTCTAGTTTTTTAATTCCTTAGTATGCAGCAGCATGCAGCGTTCAACGTGGAAGGAATATCCAGGATGCAGCTATGTGTTTCAGGTAATGCCCATTTCCTTTTCAATCTTTAAGTGATGGCACTAGGTCAAGTGGGTCATAAGTAAAGTTAGTGTTTGTTAGTTAGTTTAGTTAAAGTTGTTAGATTAGTTGGGGTAAGGAAATTGCCATAATTAGTTAGGCAAGTACGATAGGGCCTATTTTTTCCTATATTGAATATTTTAAGTTATTGTGTTCTAAATAGACTGGGGTACTTGTTTTATGTTGGTGTCTATGGATAGTCTGTTTTTCAATTTAGGAATAGTTTGTTTTGTGGGTAGGAACTTATGTTTTGTTTTTACTGGCAATGTCAGCACTTTAAAAGAAGTATTTTGATGAAGGGTGCATTTCTTTTTCCAAAGAAAGCGATTTGGATATTTTATATATCAAATTTTGACATTCATTTTCTTTTTTCTGTTTTGCAGTTTGATATGTTGTTTTTTAAATATACTTCTCTGGTTTTGGAGGGATTCAAAAGGATTATTTTTTATGATGGAGTATATTTTTGCCTTTAATTTTTTAAGGGATTCTTCTTTACCTTGCATTTCAACTTGTGGATTTGAATTTCTGTTTGTATGGGCTTTAGCTTCTAAACTGTAAGTACATTTTAAATATTTGATTAAAACTTAAATGTTGTGTGGGATAAATTTACATTTTTAAATGAAGTAATTTATGTTGATGTATACTTCTTTCTCTTGCAACAGTGTAGTGGCTGGTATAGTAGCTTTAACTTATTTATTGTGTATGTTATCTTCTAAAGTAATGTGGTAAGGAGTTGTTTTCAATTGGTAATGTTTTTAATATTCTGAGAATATTGTATGGACTAATTTGAATTCAGTTGGATTATTATATTTTGAAAATTATTAAAATGTTAACTTATTTTTATATCATTCTGTTTTCTTACTTAAGAGTTTTATTAAATAGTTGAAACATTTCAAAATGATGACAAAATATTGTTTTAGTCATTTTAGAAACACATATTTAATTATATAGGATTTTTGTATGGGTTATTTTGTTAGTTTGCTCAGTATGATGCTGATATTATGGAGTAGATAATGTTAGTGGTTGAGCAATTGTTTCTAGGTTGTATTGTTCATGGTTATATAGAAAGATTAGGACTTTGGTAGTCAGAACAGCATGCATTTGGCACATTTTTAGAATACGTTAGACTGTAATTGTTGTGCTAGGTTTTGTTTTTGGTGTAATCCTTGATAGGTATGTCCTTATTTTAAGATTTCTATGAACTGTTATATGGTAGAGTGGCACCTTCCACGTTATGCTACCCTTTTTTTTTTACTAAGTTTTATATAGCGCAAACTTCACCCGAAGGTGTGGGGTTTCAGAGCGCTTCACATGAGCACCAGTTGCATTACATAAGGACACATTCATTTTTGTTAGGCACGGGGAGATTAAGTAATTTGCCCAGAATCACAGGATGTTTAGTGCCATTGCCGAGACTCGAACCCCGTTCCCCAGATTCGAGGTCGACCCCCTAGCCGTTAGGCCAACTCCAACTCCTATACCCTTCTACTGCATTTTAAGTTTTGACTACCAGGGATAGTGCACTGTTGTACACATTTCACCTAGTCTAAGGACAATGTTGTTTTTTCCTCATGTGCTTGAAAGAATGTTGATTTTATTAGTCATTAATAATGTTTTGTAAACGTTGTTGGTGGAACATATCCCAGGGCTTTATTCATTTTGATTTCACAGAGGAAATGAGTGTTGGTAGAGTACACTATATTTAATGTTGATTTCTGGAGATGACACCATAAAACTTGACTGAAATGATAAAAACAGCCTTGTTTATTGTATTAGGATATATTTTAAAGACTGCTTGAATTATTGCATGCTAAAAATCCATACTTTTTTTGTGTAATAATTTTCTTCTTTGTCACTGTTAGTCATTCCAGTAGTGGTGCGTTGCCTATTCAGTGATAGTGCATACATTAGTGGTATACTGATGGTTTGGTGCAGCCTGAGGACCTGAATCACAAATGGCCTTCACACGCATGGCAGAGGCCCCACAGTCATGGGGGAGTCTCCGCACTTGGGGCTGAATCTTTGCAATGAGAATTGTGGCGCCTTTTAAGAATCAGGCCCACTGCGTACATCTGTTTAAAGGGTAGTGGGCAAGATTTAAAAGGGCCATCCATTAACCAGGTAGTGCACTGGTCGCGGTAAGTCTTTTGTTAAAACATAATTCTTTTCGCATAGTTTTCATAATCCTTTCATAATCCTTTAGAACAGGGGTCTCCAAACCGGTCCTGGAGGCCGGATCCATTCCAGATTTTTGGGATATCCCCATTGAGATACATGTAGTTATTTTAAAAATCTGGCATGGATCCGGCCCTCCAGGACCGGTTTGGAGACCCCTGCTTTAGAATCCCATGGCCGGGAATATCTTATTTCCGCAAATCTTTGGGCGCTTTTTTCACCATTTGGGACACCAGGGAAACTCTGGCATTCCCAAACAGAAAAAATAACAATGAACACTATATGGTGGGAGAAAGGGTGTCAGGGCCCTTTGTTTTTTATTTAAAAGAGATCTATGACACACAGGCAATCTGTAATATGGTGAGCTATCATCAACTAGCAGGAGAGTATTGCCTCAGCGGTCTTTGAGGAATTGAGTACAGACCGCCAAACTCTGAAGTCTTTTAAAATTGCGTTGAGGTCTGGCAGAGGCAGAGGTATGTTGTGAGAGTGAAGAAGCCCCTCTAGAGTTTGGAAGACCAGTCTGGGGCTACCCAGCCTGAAACCCATGAGCAAGTGATGTCAGCTCTGGCTATGGGGCAGAAAGAGCCCAGTGAGGAGGGTGGGAAAGTTCATGTAGTTAATTGATCTCAGTGAATTGATCAAAGCAGAGACCATATGAAATAGCTCGCGAAGTTTTGAGGTGCAAAGTAACTTTATGGTGGCCTGTGAACTAGATAAAAGGATCGAGAGCTGTGGTCCATTAGAGCACTGAAGCGAACATGCTCACACCGGCGCGTGGGTCTTGAGACCACTGATGTTAATACACTTACTGCTGGTGTAATTATATTCACCTAGCATGAACAGCAATAAAGCGGGAGCGGGTAATCCTACCTATCCAGTGCAAGCAATCACAACATCGATCCTGTGTGGTCTGTGAGCACCATGGGCCAAACTCCAGACAGAGGTCATAAGGTACTGAACAGCACCTAAATGGAGAGGGCATTCTAGCCTGTCTTCAGAGTGAGTCAGTCTGTGTTGTAAACAGTAGGCATGGCGTTGAGGTCAATGTGCACGCCTGTAAAGCAGCATGGCCTGCTCTTTAAAGAGAGTCGCCAATGTTTGGTATTTCAGGTCCTGCATGTTGGAGAGGAGGACCCTAGCCAACTTAAGTTGCTGTATGTGGTGTACTGGAGACAAAAACTGTGTCACACGCAGGGTGCCTCTTCCTGTCCTTGTAAAAATGGGGCAGAAAAATGCTCAACCAGTGCATCACAAAAAGTGATGCACTGGCAGCGCAAGGGGCTTGTAAATCTGCCCCTGCATTTCTATGTCTTGTTCATATTGCCTGCATTAGGATGTGTAGCAGCTTTTGGTAAATGCTATATGGCCCTGGTATTACATCATTATGGTTGTAAGTTGTTTTACGTTTGAGTTTGTTTTGATAATGCTATTGTTATAACGCAAGGGGGTGGATGCCACTGGTTGGAAAACAATTTGGGGATGTTAATATACAAACCTATAGGTTGTGTTGGAAGTAGTATTAGTGCACCTATTTTTTACACTGTGTAGGTTTTGATGTGAAGAATTTGGTGTGCACAATTTTGGTGGAGCAGTGCCTGTCATGTGTGGTTATATGGGGGACTCCCCTGTGGTTTTCGAAATTGGGGTGGAGTGTTTGAATTGGAGAGATAGATAGTGATATGTGAAATTGGGGAAGAGTCGTACCCTGTTATACGAGGTTGCATGTGGGAGTAGCACATAGTGTGCGAAATTGGGGAAGACTGGAGTACTACCCTGTTGTGTGAGGTTCCTTGGGGGAGTACTCAGTGGTGTGTGAAGTTTGGGAAAAGTATAACCGTGTTTCTAGATGTTGCATTAAGGAGCACCCTGTGGTGTACGGTGTTGGATAAGAGGAGCATGTTGTTGTGGTGATGTGTGGTACTCTGTAGTGTTGCAGGTATTAGCCACAAGTTTTGCCTGAGTATGCTCTAGGACCAGTTGTCACTGTGTAATAATGGAAAGTTTCGATAGGTTTGAGGTACTGTAGGCAAAGTTTATCAGTGTGAATATAGTGATTCTTGGTTTCTGTTGTGTTTTTGTTTCATATATATGTGCTCTGGTCCCTATCATTATTCTGTGCAAATGGGTCTTTAGTACTGGAGGCACAGTGTGCTGGTTATTGTCTTCAGGTGTATGTTTTTCAGTCTGCATGTAATGGAGCCAGTCCGTGCTGTGTTTGGAAGGTACTATCTGTAATGCTGGGAGTGAGTGGTGTAATTGAATATTGCTATGTGGGGGTGTAGAATCTGGGCGTTAGTGACAGTTGGAGGGATAGTGGAACCTTAAGAGGCACTATCAAGCTCTAACTGTAACCTGAAGGTCTACTTTAAAATAAAGAAGCTAACTCCTCACTGAATCACTCCAGACAATTGGGTGACAGCCAACCACAACAGTCTGTCTGCTCCTTACTGCTGATTCAGGAATTGGTTTCTTCCAAGGTCCCGACATATAAGATAGGATTGGGTCCCCCTTCTCGGTTGCCTAGTGGCTAGGGCCAAATATTTAGACCCAATAGCCACCCCACATACTTCCGTTAAGCTAGAATCTGCATTCTCCATGGAGCATCCTGTTCTCCATTCTGGCAGTTTTTTTGGTTGGCTCCCTAACCAACCAGAGTGTGCTGCCCAAACTGCCCTACTAGCTGACGAAACGCGACTCCTCCATGGCAGCACCATGTACTCAGCCATCTGTTGAGTCTCTGATGTAGTTCCCAGCAGCAGCTCTGGGCTTACCTCTTGTTCTGACTGCAACCCTTTACACTGCACATCTTTTCAAATTTCAGCAAATTTGGAAGTATTGTGCCTTGAATACATATTTAAATCATTTGTTAAAAATATCAAGGCACATTAAGACTCATGTACAAAGCAATTTTAGGGTTGCGAAGGTCAAATTAGAGCACAATGGCATTTTTATATTAACAAAACACAAATTGTGATTCAATAACAATTATCAAATAGCAATTTGGATTTGTGTGTAAATACAGAATTGGTATTAAGAAGGGGCATGAAAAGGGCGTCACGTCCAAATGCAGATTCCTTAAGTTATGCATTAATACTATACCACCAAGTCAACTGAGGTGGGAACCATTTGCAAACGGGAAGGAGGTGCTTTACCCTTTGTGAATGTGGACAAAAAATTTCTTAGGCAGTGGATGTGGGTCCCTTGTTTACTTTGCCACTGGATTTAAGCTAGCCTGGCTGAAGATGGCCGTTAGCCCGAAACTGGTCCCAGGATGCTTGTTTCCAGTTCGCTTGTTTCCAGTTCAGGGAAGACATGGCTTGGCGGTTCGGGCTGGACTGTTCTCATAAGGCACAGGGTCAAGACTGATTTGCATATAGCTGTGTCTGAACTGGAGTGGTAAAGTGAGCTAAAGAATGATGATCGACTCAACCCAGATCTGTGACTGGGGGTGAGTGTTTGAAAAGTTTCAGCACGCCGTCCATCATCTCCTTGTGTTTGCTTTGTGCGCCCAAAGTTGGCAGGGCATGTCCAGACGTGGGTCCCTTGCTCACTTTGCCACTGGATTCAACCTAGCCTGGCTGAAGAGGTCTGTTAGCCCAAAACCGGTCCCAGGATGCTTGTTTCCGGTCCCGGGAAGACATAGCTTGGCAGTTCGGGCTGGACTGTTCCCTTGAGGCACAGCGTCAAGACTGATTTGCATATGGCTGTGTCTGAACTGGGGTGGCAAAGTGAGCTAAAGAATGATGATGAATTCAACCCAGATCTGTGACTGGGGGTGAGTGTTAGAAAAGTTTCAGCACTCTGTCCATCAATTCCTTGTGTTTGCTTTGTCCTTTGGACCACTGCCTAATCCTAAAAAAGTGATTGCAAAATGTTTCCTTTTTTTCGTTTTTTGTTTTATTGCATTGCGTTTTTCTTTTAGGAAAATGGCCTACATTAAAAAAAATAGCTTTATTTAAAACCAGTCCAGACATGGTGTTCTGCTTACTTCACAAACAAGCATTGGAAATGTAATAGGTCTCGGATTTATTTGAGTTGGAGCAAATGGCATTGTAAATGGCAATGTCTTTTCGCCACGTGTTATGGAGTGTATGCATGTGGCGTGTAGTGGAATTATGTGGGTTGCATTGGAATTGTAGCAATGGTGGCATGCTGAGCTTTAGATGATTATGTTTAAAAGTAAAGTTTGCAATACTGCGATTGCTACAATAGTTAATTGTGGATGCATTAACAATTGATGTGTGTACTGATGGCTGGTGGTGTGTGTGCCTGGTGGAAGCGTGCACTGATGGCTGGTGGTGCGTGCCTGGTGGAAGCGTGCACTGACAGCTGGTGGTGTTTGTGCTTGGTGAAAGCGTGCACTGACGGCTGGTGGTGTTTGTGCCCGGAGAAAGCGTGCGCACTCACACACTGCTGGCCCTGAACACCCACATACTGATCACCCTGCATACTCACATACTGATCACCCTGCATACTCAAACACTGCTCACCCTGCACACCCACACACTGCTGGCCCTGGACACCCACATACTGATCACCCTGCATACTCACACTGCTCACCCTGCACACTCACACACTGCTCAACCTGCACACTCACACTCTGCTCACCCTGCACACTCACACACTGCTGGCCCTGGACATCCACATACTTCTCACCCTTCACACTCACACACTGCTCACCCTGCATACTCACTCACACACTGCTGGCCCGGGACTCCCACATACTGCTCACCCTGCATACTCACACACCCTGCACACTCACACACTGCTGGCCCTGGACACCCACACACTGATCGCCCTGCATACTTACATACTGATCACCCTGCATACTCACATACTGCTCACCCTGCATACTCACACACTGCTCACCCTGCACACTCACACACTGCTCACCCTGCATACTCACACACTGCTCACCCTGCACACTCACACACTGCTGCCCCTGCATACTCACTCACTGCTGGACCGGAACACCCACATACTGCTCACCCTGCATACTCACACACCCTGCACACTCACACACTGCTTGAAGAACCGGGTTTTAGAACCCAGCGGCGCCAGGGACACGCCCAAAGTCTTCGGGTTCTCCTGTCTTGGCAAACAGAGACACGGAATACTTCTAGGTGGCGTCAGAGATCAAATTTATTAGCTGCAGCTAGTAACAGTAATCTCAGCAATACAACACGGTGTACAACTCAAGAAACTATTCAATTTCATAGAGCAAGACATCAGTATTTATACACAATAGTCTCATTATAAATGTACACCCACTGCGCAAAATTCTGACCAATAGGACACATTTTCTAACTGAGTATTAACTGAGTATTACATTAACAAAAACCCAATTTACAGTTACTCAACGCAAAAGTCAATTATTAGGAATGTCCCAAATTCAATTTCCACAAGCCGGACAAACCCATAATTGAAAGCACTACCCATGTAATGAAAAGTCGTAAGGAAAGAAGCAATTCAGATGCTGATTAGGATAAGATATGTGCAAGGAAACTAAAAGTTAACGAGGTCCCGAACATTGATTGGCAATCTCAGACAAGAATCAAACCAAGGGAAATTGGCTTCGTGAAGGGTCAGTTTCAGGTGAAGAGGTCAGCGTCCTGCAGTTCACTCACAAGTCAGAAAGGGCAAGTTAATATGTACATGGACAACGAAGCCCATGCAACTTTGTTCGTTCGTTTACTTCCAAGGCCTACGTGAGGGCAACATAAAATGGCGTCTCGAGCAACGCAAACAAAATGGAGTCTGGTTCGAAATCACGGAACCTCAGCCCTCCTTTTGCCATTACGTAGGCAATGACCTAAACTCACGTCAATCTGAATCCAGGTCTATATCTATTCTCATCAGGTCATCAAGGTGTTTCTGTAACATCATCTTATTATCCTTCGCTTCTCTCGGGACTGGTCTTCTCACACAGATTGTAGCACAAAGGCCACGAATGGCGGGACCACACTGGATGCATAAGCAACACGAGAAAAGATTCGCTAAAGCCATACCAAGGAACATTAGAATCTTCCATCCCCATTTGCACAGCAGTTCCCAAAACCATCCTATCAACGACCAGCTCCCTACGTCTACATGTATAGACTCAGCGGACTTATGTAACCTCAAGATGGCTTGGTACACTGTCGGGGCGTTATCTGGTATGAAAACGCAGCAACTAGACCCGATCAATTTACATACTCCACCTCTATCTGCAAGTATAATGTCTAAAGCAAAGCGGTTCTGTAATGTCATAAGGCGATCCGCTTGAAGCTCGGCTGTAATATTGCTAAGAGCACCTGCAGTCTCATTTATAGTGGCCTCGACCACTCTCGTAAGCTGACGAATTGTCCTACCATTAGCCATAGGACCCCAAAAGGGCAGGAAACCCTTAAAGAAGTCTCCAACTTCTTGTCCTGCAGTATCTTTCTCATCGATAACACCTCTACCATATCTTGTCTTATGGTAATTAAAAGCAGCTGTGTATGTAGGGGGAAGCAAAAACGCCACATGTGCCTGAAAAGTCAGAAGGCAACCATGTATATGCTCTATCATAACAAACAAAATACGTGCCTTTAGCTGGCACGAACGGTGGAGATTTCTGGGATGTATAGACATAGGTGTGAGCACACACACTCTTACCAAGCTGAGCTCTCGGATTCTGACCATTACCTTGCAGACAAAAATGACCTCGGTGGGGTACAATCCATATAGGGGGAGACCTTTTTCGTCTCTCCTTCTCAGTCAAACTAATGCTATATTCAGTCTTGTTCCAACCAATATATGCTCGTACCTCATCTTTAGGGATAGCATTATATGCATCAATATATCTGACCATATCTACTATTCCCTGTATCAAAGCATTATTATTCTTTGACAGAACGCACAGGAGATGCTTCATTCGCATAGATAAACATTGACTGGAGTGCCCATGCTGACCCATTAGGCGAAAAAGGCAAAACCAAATATGACAATCAGTCGTATGTGGCATAAGACCACACACCCAACAATTCGTGGTATTTACAACTAGCTGATGCTGATGTAACATCTGTATAAACAAATTGTTCACAAATTCTAATCTTCGTGTCTGTTCATGTTCAGGCAACGTATGAAACTCATGTGGGAAAACAGTAGGAAAAGAAAGAGTAGGTTGGGAGGTAGATGCAAGTGTCTGTTGTGATGCATAGAAAATCCAACCCACACAAACCAACGTAATGTTCAAAAGCATAAGAGAACACATTATCAAAAAACATTTGTTACGAACCAATATACACATTTGCACTCTGAAATCAACTCTTTTAACATCCTTGTCGCACTCAAAAGACTCCATCCTCTAACGTGCTGCTCACGGCAATTTTCCTTCTTCACTTAAGTGTGCGTCAAGATCGTACTAACGACCCTAAACCACAGACCTTGTGTCAATACGCGGCTCACCCCTTAAGAACTTATACCGTGACCCTGCAGCTGAGTCCGGAAGGTGACTCGAAAAAGAAAAAGTAAAAAAAAGTCTCTTGATCTGACAAGGTGTAATTCACTACATAAAAAAATTTAGATTTATTTGTCCATTTCAAACGTCCTTTTTCGATCTCAAATTGTAGCGCTCTTTGCCAGGCACAGTTTGGTCCTTAAAAAGGAGCTCCGGATTCGTTGTGTCGAGCTTCAGAGACGGAGGCACAGCAGCTTGCAGAACATCATCATCCTCGCGTTCCGACTGAGTCCATGTCAAATGAGCATCACTAAAAGACACGAATCTAGGGACTTTCTCACAATCTGTGTCAGCTATTCCATCCCTCACCCACTGATCATACGGTAAAGGCAAAGGAACTTTCTTAGTATGGGTGGCATGCACCCAATTCTTTTTACCAGCTACTCTAACAGCAGTTCTAGTGACCAGCAATACCAAATAGGGACCAGTCCATCTCGGTTCCAAATTCTTGGACCGCTGAAAATTCTTTAGCAGAACATAGTGACCGGGTTGGATCTCGAGGCCTGGATCTGTAGTAGCTGTCGGCAAACTGTCATAGACCTGTTGGTGGAGAACACGTAATTTAGCAGTCAAGTCATGTAAGTAATCCACCAACATAGGGTACTCAAGGTCACTGTATTTGTTTAGGACGAGGCACACCCCAAACATTCGCTGGACGACCAAAAACTATTTCGTATGGGCTAAGTCCCACACGAGAATGCACTGTCGTCCTTGTTGACAAAAGAGCCAACGGCAAGGCATCCGGCCATGTAAGACCAGTGCTCGCTTGTACCTTAGCTAATTTCAGCTTCAAGGTACCATTGTAACATTCAACAAGTCCAGCAGACTGGGGGTGATTCGCTGCGTGGAACTTCTGATTGATACCCAATCCCGCACACACTTTCTTCATGACTCGGCCCACAAATTCACTCCCATTGTCCGACCATACAATTCTCGGCAAACCAAATCTGGGGAAATACTCTTTGAGCAAAACCTTGGCTGTAGACAAGGCAGTATTATCCTTTAGGGGGTAGGCCTCTATCCATCTGGAAAAGGCGCAAACAACCACCAGGACATACTTCAGAATATTGCATCTCTCCATGTAAATGTAATCTAGCTGTATGAATTCAAATGGATACGTCGGAGGAGCAAAATGACCAGCTGGAGTTGGAGTTCCCTTGCCAGGATTATACTTCAGACAAATCATACAATGCTTCACAACATTCTCAGCACATTTTGGAATT
The DNA here is from genome assembly GCF_964261635.1 of Lissotriton helveticus. Lineage (NCBI taxonomy): Eukaryota > Metazoa > Chordata > Amphibia > Caudata > Salamandridae > Lissotriton > Lissotriton helveticus. Next base: position 1,597,584,003 of record NC_136068.1, on the reverse strand, counting down.
CCAGCATTCTGCCATACTGGAGCCAACAACTTGCATATTCCTTTCAAACTAATGTGAGGCATTCCATGAGCCATAGTAACCACTGGGAGCACATACGCATCTGGCAACAACCATCGCTGGTGTTCTGACAACTCAACCCAACAACCTGTTGAATCCAACATACCCGTACTCTCTCTCCACGTACTCACTTCTTTCGCCGTAGCTTCAGCCTGAATCATCTTCACACTTTCTATTGTGTCTTCACACATTCCACTTTCCACAACCCATCTTGCAGGACCTGCCACATACATACGGCTCATCATGTCTCTCGCCGTTTCCTTCGCAACTTCATCCGCAAACGCATTCCCTCGACCTACATCGTCCACAACTTTCTTATGCGCACTACACTTCACAATTGCAATCTGCTTTTGGAGAGCAAGAGATTCCAAAAGTTCATTCACTAACTGCCCATGCTGAATTTTTGTGCCATGGGAAGTAAGGAATCCTCTTTCTCTCCACAAACGTCCAAAACTATGGGCAACACCAAACGCATACTGGCTATCAGTATAAACATTCACTCGCTTTCCCTCTGACAACACACACGCTCGTGTCAATGCAATCAACTCTGCTGCTTGCGCAGAATTCTGTGCTATGCGTGCTGTCTCAACAACTGTATGTAAAGTTGTGATGGCATATGCTGCAGCCGTTTCACCATTCGGAAGCTTAAAACACGAACCATCTACCCATAGGGTACCATCAACATTCTCAAGAGGAGTATCCTTCAGATCAACTCTAGCTTTCGTTTCTTCCTCTGTACGAAGAAAACAATCATGCTGTTCTTGAGCATCTGACTCTACAGCAATCGGCAACAACGTAGCTGGATTCACTACATTACATCTTTTAATGTGAACATGGCTAGCCAAAAGAGTTAACTCATAACCTGACAGACGTGCACTAGTAAGGTGCTGAGTCTTGGTCCTGTTCAATAAGGTATCCACTGCATGTGGGACCATCACAATCAACGTATTATCCAATACCAAACCAGCAGACTGTCGGATAGAAACAGCTGCTGTCGCTGTAGCTCTCAAACAACTCGGTAACGCCTTAGCAACTGGGTATAACGTAGCTGAAAAATACGCACATGGACGCTGCTTATTTCCGAACTGTTGAGTCAACACTGACAATGCACAACCTTCTCTCTCGTGAACATACAACGTGAAAGGTTTACTGTAGTCAGGAGTACCCAATACTGGAGCCGAACACAATGCATCACGTAATTCAGAAAAACTTTTCTGACACTCATCAGACCAAGGGAGAGGATGCGGAGTATCTTTAAGAGTCAGCGCCAACAGAGGTTTCGCTAACAGGGAAAAATTAGGGATCCATTGTCTACAATACGAGGTGATACCTAAGAAAGCGTGCACTTCTCTCTGTGTGGATGGCACACTCATTTGCGCAATCGTTTGAATTCGTTCTGGGGTCAACCTTCTTCCCTCCTTCGACAAGAGATGACCTAAGTAGGTTACTTCTTGGCGACAATATTGCAACTTTGAAGGTGACACATTATGATGAAGGTCAGACAAATACCGCAACAGAGAAAGAGTAGCCTCTTTACAAATCTTTTCGTCATCAGCAGTAATCAACAAATCATCAACGTACTGGATAAGAGTAGCACCAGTAGGCAACACAAAGCTATCAAGCTGAGTTTTCAATGCTTGACTATAGATGGAGGGACTTTCGCAATAACCTTGGGGAGCTCTCTTAAAGCGGAAGCTTCGTCCTCCCAAAGAGAAGCCAAAAATATCCCTACTCTCCTCAGCAATAGGAATACTGAAGAAAGCATTCTTCAAGTCGATAACAGAAAACCAGGCTGCCGAAGCAGGAATCAGAGTCAACAAAGCAGTGATATCAGGGACAACAGGAAACTGTGGCACCACAATCCTGTTTACCTCTCGAAGGTCGATCACAAACCGTGGCTGAGAAGCATCAGTACGCTTAAGGACAGGCAAAACCGGACTATTACACACATTACCTCTCGTTTCCTCAACCACACCCTTCTCAACCAAATCATAGACGATCGCTAGAAGAGCTCTCTCGCCATCTCTAGAGATTTTATATTGGGGAATACGAGGTAGCCTAGCATTCGATTTGAGGGTGACAACATAAGGTGGAATCTGCAAAAGACCAACATCATTAGGACCTGTAGCCCAAAGTGTATCAGGAAGAGAACGCAATTCCAATGGAAGGCAATTTTTAGACACATACATCGGAGAAATCACTTTCTTACCTAGGGTAAGATGTACTCCCGAAGGAGAACAATGTAATGTCGCATACAATCTTTTGAGCAAGTCCAAACCCAACAGATTCTCATTACAACCAGTCGTCAAAATAAGAGGAGCTTCCAATTCACAAGGGCCAATAGAAAGGGGCAAAGGATTAGAAATCGGGTTACAAACTGGGGCGCCTGAAAATCCTACGGAAACATTGGTCAAGCCAGACAAAGGTGCGCCAGGAAGTTTAGAGTGCATAATAGAACTCTTTGTCGCACCAGTATCCAAAAGAAAAGGTTGTACCACACCTGATGTAATCACTTCAACATAAGGTCCACTCTGATCTACTGGAACTGACACTACTACCTCTCTTTGCCCATGGCTGTCCTAACTATCATTATAACTAGCACTCTCACTATCGACATAATAATCATCAAAATAGTACTGTACAGACTGACCAGTTGGAACATTCTGTCTGTCAAAGTAATTTGCAGAATTTTGTAGGGAAGAGGAACGCTCATTCTGGGGTAACACACCACGTCCCCTACCCCTAGGAGCTTGCTGAAAACCACCACGACCTCTCTGACCAGATACACCATTCGCACGCTGTAACAAAGCCGGGCAACTATTCTTAAAATGACCTTCCTCTCTGCAATAAGCACACTGATTAGGACCAGGAAAGAATCGCGGAGCATAAGGCTCAGGTTTCTGTAACAATCTCTGAAACTGTGGAGGTTGCTGAAACTGAGGCTGATTCTGACGAGGCGGATAAGCTTGCTGCAAAAGAACTTTCATCTTTAGATCTTTAGTTTTCTTCCCTGCTTTATCCTTCTCATCTTTATCCCTATTCTCATAATATTGTGCAGTAGCCAATATCTGGGCCGACGAAGAAACAGCCCATGAACTCTCAGAGTCCTTTAACTTATTAGAAAGTTCGGGAAGCAAATTAAAGACAAATTTGTCCACAAACAACCTTTGACCACCTTCCGTACTCATGTCCTGACCACTATGATCGATAAACGTTTCTTCAAACCTAGTGAAGAAATCAGACACACTCTCATCTTTCTTTTGTTTGCATGCTGCTAACTTGTCCCAATTCACTCGTAAAGCAGGCATCATAGTTTTCATTAGATTAATAATCCTACCCTGCAACTAAGGGCTCAGGTTTAGCACCTACTACCTGTCGACCATCTGCAGCAACAATATTAGCCCACGTATCACCTAATTCTGCCGCATGATTTTCAAGACGAATCTTTGTCCACAAAGGTTGAGGAACTACATTACCCATTAACATGTCTATGTCAGCGAAATTCATAATACACGCTTCAACTGTCTGAGACAACTCCTTGTAATAACCGGCAGGATTCTTACGGGGGTCAGGTAAGGTCGGCTTAAGAGCCAAGACCTCTGCTCGCTTCCAAGGAACATGTACCCACACTCGCTGAAAATGGGCTTCTGCAGCCTGAATACCCCGATTAACATCAGCCTGAACTGCCTCTCTCCAGACAGGGGGAACCTCTCTCATAGGATACTGCTTCACTTTCCTCCTAACAGATGGATCAGGTTCATACAATGGCTGAGACGGGAGTCTAGTTCTGAAGGCAAATATCGTCTCTACAGCATCAGTAACATCAGATTCCTCTATCGTCCCTTTAGCAAATTCTGACTGAACATCAAGCACTTCCTGCGGAATCGGACCCAACTCATTATCTTCCCATTCCTGCCTCAAAAAGGCACACATTACATTAAAAACATACCTTTGCTCAGGCGGCTCCCACTGAAAGAAAACATCCATAACTGCTGGCAAATTATACCTGGAAGCATTTAAAATCCATCTACGAGCCAACAAATCCAACACTGCTCGCTCTTCGGAACTAGGAAGCTGACTACGACTCTACTTAAGTTCCGAAACAGGGGTCATACTCAGTGGCCCAAACAATGGAGACAACAAAATGACAACAGTTTCCGTCATTCGTTTTCGTGCAGAAGGAGAAGAAGTAGGCGTAAAAACAGGAAAGTTAAAATCTTGAGACAAAGTAGGAACAGGAACAGTAAGAGTCGGAGATGCAGAAGCAGAAGGCAAAGGAGTTTGAGGCAAAGCTGGAAGCAAAGCTTGCGACCCTAGAGTGGGTTGCACAGTAGGAGGTAAAACCATCTGTGGAGTACCGGGTGGCTGAACAACAGCAGGAGGTTGAACAACAAAGGGTGGAACAACCGGGGGTAATGGAGGCGCAGTAGCACCCTGCACATAAGGGGGTGGCAATCTCAGTAAATGAGACATCAAAGGATCTTTTTCAAGGTCTTCCGTCACTTTCGGAGGAGAAGACGGCAAAGGCCGGATAACATTTATCTATGGCCATGCAACGCTGTCTATCTAAAACTTCACACACTCGATCTTCCTCATCTATCTTAAACTGCCTAGCAGCTTGTAGTAGTGACATATTCTTATCTTTCCTATCTCTCTTTGCTTGCTTAATTTCTCGCTGTTTGGATTCCTTTCGCCAAAGGCGGAAAGAGTCAAACATTGCCGGCCGGGCTTTCTTCTTAAATAGCGCAACTTCCAGATTATCTAAAATATTTAATTCGAAACTACCATGTTGGGGCCATCGTAAGACACCATCTTTTTTAGTATAGCGGACCCACACTTCTTGTCAGGGAGAATCCGTTATGCCTGCTCCTGACCGAAACCTGGTTGGGAGAGGCGTCGAATCCAGATATTTTTACTGCGATCCCTCCAACCTATAATATTTTTTGCCAACACAGAGCTAAGGGTAGGGGGGGAGGAGTCGCTGTGGTGGTGAGGAAGAACATTTCCTGCTCAGTTCTTCCCGTGAATTCCATCGAGGGCTCTGAATCCCTTGGCTTTATGCTTAGACTGTCTCCTGGTCAAGCGCTTAAGGGACTGCTGGTCTATAGGCCTCCCGGCCCGGTGGGCTCTTTTTGGGAGGACCTACAGACAGCCATCTCGGAGCTGGCGCTGTCTGCACAGCATTGCCTGCTGGCAGGCGATTTTAACTTTCATCTCGATGTTTCGGATGATCGGGATGGGATCAAACTCCTAGATATTACATCTCCGCTTGGCCTGGCACCGTTTGTGCTAGGGCCTACACACGAGAAAGGGCACACCCTCGACCAAGTGTTCTCTTCGGTCCCAATTGTTGACATCGTTGCACGGCCGGTGCTCTGGTCGGATCACTGGCTGATTGGGTTTTCCGTGTTGGAGAACGGGCGGTCTGGCATCTGTGCCCCCGCGGTGCCCAGAGCGGCCTCGAGAGCCCTGCACAGAGTGACGCCTGCTATGTTGGAGCAGGCGCTTACGGAACATCCGTGTTCTCTCTCGGGGGACCCGGAAAGAGACACTGAGGCCCTGCAGCGATGGTTGACTGAGAGGTTAGATGCTCTTGCCCCAAAGGTAACCCCCCGGTCCAACGCGATACGGCAATCTGCGCCATGGTTCACCGAGGCGCTGCGTGTGGCTCGCAGCCAATGTAAGGTTGCTGAGCGGGCCTGGCGCCTTCAATATGATGGGGTAGCTAAACTCACCTACAGGTCAGCGGTGAAGGCCTATCACCGAGATATTCTTGGCGCCAAGCGGGACTACTTAGCCAGGAGGATTGAGGCGTCGGCGAACTCCTGCAAGGAGATCTTCACGATAGTGAAGGAGTTCACGTCCCCTACCTCTTATTCACCCCCGCCTGTATCACCTGATGCGTGGGCGTGTGATCTGGCCACTTTCTTCACCAACAAGATTAAGGCAATTCAGGCCTCCTTCTCGGAGAGCTTGATGGAGGATGGTTGTGGCCCTGGGGCAGGATTTGGAACATCGCCCGTGTCCACGGCAGTACTGGCTGACTTTCCACCTGTCTCCAGTGACATGTCCCGGACTCTGTTGGCCAGCCTTAAATCTGGCTCACCACTGGACCCCTGCCCCGCCAAATTTCTGGCGGGGATGACGGCAGTGGTGGATCCTTTGGTCAACCCGATCCTCAACGCTTCCTTGAGGGAGGGGACTGTCCCACGCACCTGGAAAAGGGCGATGGTGATCCCCCTCCTGAAAAAGCCTGGTCTTGATGCCGAGGTTTTGGCCAATTACAGGCCTATTTCACTTCTCCCGGCTCTGGCTAAGATCACGGAGAAACATGTCCATGGCGTCTTGTCGAGCTTTCTTGAATCCAACAATTTGCTCCATCCATCCCAATCCGGTTTCCGTCCGAATTTCAGTACGGAAACAGCGTTGGTGGAGGTCTCGGAGATCATCAGGGAGACCTTGGATGTGGGTGGCAAGGCCATGTTAGTCATGTTGGACCTGTCGGCGGCCTTTGACACCGTCCCCCATGAGGCGCTTCTCGCCAGGCTTTATGACATCGGCCTAAGGGGGACGGTGTTCAGATGGTTTACATCTTTTGTGGAAGGCCGCCGCCAGATGGTCTGGGTGTCCCAGAGCTCCGCCGAGATGCCGCCACTGGGAGTCGGGGTCCCACAGGGATCTGTGTTGAGCCCGATATTGTTCAACATCTTTATGTCCCCTCTGGCGGCTGCGGTGGAGGCTTACGGAGCCCAGATCGTGTCCTACGCCGACGACACGCAACTCCTCTTCACATGTGGCAAAGATCAGCCATTTGATGGGGAGAGAATTCGGGACTGTCTGGACATGGTCTTCGGCTGGTTCCAGCGTAATAGCCTGAAGGCCAACTCCAGCAAGTCGGAGGTTTTATTTTTCGGCTGTGCTATCGATCCCGAATGGCGGCAGTGGTGGCCGGCCGCTATGTGTCCTCCGGCACAATCCTCCCTGGTTGCCAAGAACCTCGGTGTTAGGCTTGACAACAAGCTCTCTTTGAGAGTGCATGTTCTCGGCCTGTCCGGCACCTGTTTCGGTATTCTGAAAATGCTCCGCAAGTTTCTTCCTTTACTATCTGCGGAGCACAGACGGATTACGGTGCAGGCACTAATTGGATCTAGGCTAGATTATGCCAATGCCCTCTTTCTAGGCCTACCGGACTATCTGGTTCAGCGCTTGCAGGTGGCACAGAACTCCGCAGCCCGTGCGATTTTTGGTCTGCATAGACGAACACGGGCTTCTGGGCTGCTGCAGACGCTGCATTGGCTGCCGATCCGGAAGCGGATTATGTTTAAATCCCTGACGCTGGTGCACAAAGCCCTGTTTGGCTCAGGCGCGGGATATCTGCAGAAGAAATTGGCTTTTTATCGCCCTGCCCGCTCTCTGCGCTCTGAATCCCTTTTTACTGTTGTGGTCCGACGGGTGAGGAAGGCCCGTATGGGGGGGCGTTCTTTCAGCCTCAAGGCCTCCCAGCTGTGGAACTCGCTTCCATTGGTACTTCGCAGCACTCCCAATTTGCTTCAATTCAGAAGGAATTTGAAGACTTGGCTTTTTAATCTTTCTGTATAGGTGGTTTTTCTTTTTCCTGCTTCTGGGATCTGTTCTTCATGTTATGTTCTACACTGTAGCTGATTGTGGAAAGCGCCGGGACACTCTTTTAGAGTAGCCGTGCGCTATATAAACGCATTTTAACATAACATAACAACATAACACTTCATTATAAGTAATAGGACCCACTCCGTGTTTTGAATAGAGCTCATAAGTCGGAGTTCCCACCGGAGGTATCGGACACGAATCCTCCAATCGGGAATCCCTGTTGCAACCACAACTAAACCATTTCCTAATTTTGCTAAGACCAGGCATCTTATAGCTCACTAATCTAGCTTCAAACTTCAAGGGGTTATCAACTAACGATACACTCGTAAATATACAAGCCACTCGGCTTCGATTTTTGCAAAAATCAAATCAAAACCAAGAACCAAAACAAAGTCGTGGGAGCGACCCACTTATACTTAACCAAAATATCTGTCACGCCACCAGAAGACCTTCTATCATCTCGCTCTACAAAGGATCAATCAAGGGTCCAAGATAGGGCGACAGTCAGGGCAGCAGTCCTTCGTAGCCGTTGGAAAGCGGGAAGCCTCGCAGAAAAGACCTTCGGTCCACGTCGACATACAAGGGGTCAATGAAGTGGCGGCCTTCCTCCAGAATTTCCTCACGTGGCTCCTCACGATCCTCGGGCTTGGACCGGTACCGCTGAAGTCGCCCGACCGATGGGCGCCAACTGAAGAACCGGGTTTTAGAACCCAGCGGCGCCAGGGACACATCCAAAGTCTTCGGGTTCTCCTGTCTTGGCAAACAGAGACACGGAATACTTCTAGATGGCGTCAGAGATCAAATTTATTAGCTGCAGCTAGTAACAGTAATCTCAGCAATACAACACGGTGTACAACTCAAGAAACTGTTCAATTTCATAGAGCAAGACATCAGTATTTATACACAATATTCTCATTATAAATGTACACCCACTGCGCAAAATTCTGACCAATAGGACACATTTTTTAACTGAGTATCACATTAACAAAAACCCAATTTACAGTAACCCAACCCAAAAGTTAATTATTAGGAATGTCCCAAATTCAATTTCCACAAGCCGGACACCCCATAATTGAAAGCACTACCCATGTAATGAAAAGTCGTAAGGAAAGAAACAATTCAGATGCTGATTAGGATAAGATATGTGCAAGGAAACTAAAAGTTAACGAGGTCCTGAACATTGATTGGCAATCTCAGACAAGACTCAAACCAAGGGAAATTGGCTTTGTGAAGGGTCAGTTTCAGGTGAAGAGGTCAGCGTCCTGCAGTTCACTCACAAGTCAGAAAGGGCAAGTTAATATGTACATGGACAACGAAGCCCATGCAACTTTGTTCGTTCGTTTACTTCCAAGGCCTACGTGAGGGCAACATAAAATGGCGTCTCGAGCAAAGCAAACAAAATGGAGTCTGGTTCGAAATCACGGAACCTCATGCTGCCCCTGGACACCCACATACTGATCATCCTGCATACTCACATACTGATCACCCTGCATACTCAAACACTGCTCACCCTGCTTACTCACACTCTGCTCACCCTGCATACTCACACACTGCTCACCCTGCATACTCAAACACTGCTCACCCTGCACACTAACACACTGCTCACCCTGCATACTCACACACTGCTCACCCTGCACACTCACACACTGCTTACCCTGCATACTCACTCACACACTGCTGGCCCGGGACACCCACATACTGCTCACGCTCACCTGCATACTCACACACCCTGCACACTCACACACTGCTGGCCCCGGACATCCACATACTGATCATTCTGCATACTCACATACTGATCACCCTGCATGCTCAAACACTGCTCACCCTGCATACTCACACTCTGCTCACCCTGCACACTCACACACTGCTGGCCCTGGACACCCACATACTGATCACCCTGCATACTCACACACTGCTCACCCTGCATACTCACACACTGCTCACCCTGAATACGCACACACTGCTCACCCTGCACACTCACACACTGCTCACCCTGCATACTCACACACTGCTCACCCTGCACACTCACACACTGCTCACCCTGCATACTCACTCACACACTGCTGGCCCGGGACACCCACATATTGCTCACCCTGCATACTCACACACCCTGCACACTCACACACTGCTGGCCCTGGACACCCACACACTGATCGCCCTGCATACTCACATACTGATCACCCTGCATACTCACATACTGCTCACCCTGCATACTCACACACAGCTCACCCTGCATACTCACACACTGCTCACCCTGCACACTCACTCTCTGCTCACCTTGCATACTCACACACTGCTCACCCTGCACACTCACACACTGCTCACCCTGCATACTCACTCACACACTGCTGGCCCGGGACACCCACATACTGCTCACGCTCACCTGCATACTCACACACCCTGCACACTCACACACTGCTGGCCCTGGACATCCACATACTGATCATTCTGCATACTCACATACTGATCACCCTGCATGCTCAAACACTGCTCACCCTGCATACTCACACTCTGCTCACCCTGCACACTCACACACTGCTGGCCCTGGACACCCACATACTGATCACCCTGCATACTCACACACTGATCACCCTGCATACTCACACACTGCTCACCCTGCATACTCACACACTGCTCACCCTGCACACTCACACACTGTTCACCCTGCATACTCACACACTGCTCACCCTGCACACTCACACACTGCTCACCCTGCATACTCACACACACACTGCTGGCCCGGGACACTCACATACTGCTCACCCTGCATACTCACACACCCTGCACATTCACAAACTGCTGGCCCTGGACACCCACACACTGATCGCCCTGCATACTCACATACTGATCACCCTGCTTACTCACATACTGCTCACCCAGCATACTCACACACTGCTCACCCTGCATACTCACACACTGCTCACCCTGCCCACTCACACACTGTTCACCCTGCACACTCACACACTGCTCACCCTGCACACTCACACACTGCTCACCCTACATACTCACACACTGCCCTCCATGCGCACTCACACACTGCTCACCCTGCATACTCACACACTGCCCACCCTGCACACTCACACACTGCTCACCCTGCATACTCACTCACACACTGCTGGCCCGGGACACCCACATACTGCTCACTCTACATCCTCACACACTGCTCACCCTGCATACTCACACACTGCTGGCCCTAGACACCCACATACTGCTCACTCTGCATCCTCACACACTGCTCACCCTGCATACTCACACACTGCTGGCACGGGACACCCACATACTGCTCACTCTGCATCCTCACACACTGCTCACCCTGCATACTCACACACTGCTGGCCCTGGCCACCCACATACTGCTCACTCTGCATCCTCACACACTGCTGACCCTGCATACTCACACACTGCTGGCCCGGTACACCCACATACTGCTCACTCTGCATCCTCACACACTGCTCACCCTGCATACTCACACATTGCTGGGCCTGGACACCCACATACTGCTCACTCTGCATCCTCACACACTGCTCACCCTGCATACTCACACACTGCTCACCCTGCACACTCTGCTCACCCTACACACGCACACACACACTGCTCACCCTGCATATGGTATTCCCTGTCTATTCCCGACGGGTTCCCTCACCCAGAAGACAGTATGTTAATCTGAAAAAAACTACTTTGGAGCCCCCCCCACCCCCCCTTTTCCTGTGAACACCCCGTGCCGCGCAAGCTGTTAGTTGATGTGGACTCGTCCTATGTGTGTGGGAAGCAGGAGCTCGCCCAGGGAGGGCGCGGAATAGGTGCCAGAACCGCTCGTCGCTCAGTCCTCCCGGGACCCCTTTAGCCGCCTGGTGCCGGGTTCAAATGGGCCAAGTTAGGAGAATCGACAGGAGAGGTGGCAAAGCCTGCGAATGTGACTCGTGATGGTCTGAGCCCCAACGCCAAGGGAACCCAACCGCACACATACCCCCCCGCCCCCAATGGCAACACTCCTCCACAGGAATCATTAACACCTGGGTCCCAGGCACGGGAGGAGATCTGGGCAGAAGGGGAGACCAGGTGAATCCCGGCGAGAGAAAGTGAAGGAGGGAGAGAAAGTGAGGGGCAGGAAACACAGAAGAGAGAAAAGAGAGCGCGACAGAGCGCGGCGAGAAGACGCTAGGCAGAGAGCATGTGCAAAAGTTCTCAGGTGAGAGGGTAAAGGGGACAGTGGAGGAGTGAGGGGGCAGGGGATGGGTGGAATACAAGGGGGAGGTGTGTACAGCTCAAGACCCGGGCCGGAGGGCACAGTAGCCGCGTAGCAGGGAGTGTAGGGTCACGCCCCTGTTGCAGCTCTGTGGACACGTGTAGTAAAGTCAGACTGTGTAAGTGTCCTCCAGTCCCGGGGGAGTCCCCTCACCTGCTGCACTTCCTCCAGGGTTCCGCGTGTTGATCGGGAGGTGCCAGGTGGAGGTGAGCGGTGCTCAGCCGGCAATGGGAGTCTCCAAGGACGTTGGGGGTGGCCAGGATCCTGCAGCTCTTGGTGCGAGGAGCATGGTGCTCATAGCTCGGAACCTGGTGCTCATAGCTCGGAACCTGGAGGTATTACAAATGTGTGTTGTCAGTTATTGAATTGGGTGGGAGGGTGGCCATGGCAGAAGCAGCTGATCCTTTCCAGGCCCGCCGCCACACGCAGATACCCAGTGACTACGACGAGCAGACCAATAACGGAGCCAGTGTGCCATGGGCCCGAGGGCAGAGAAGGAAATGCCCCCTAGCCGCTGCTTGACTCCTAAAATATAGCTATAATCACGGTCCTGGAGTCACTGCACCTGTTGCACCACGTGAAACTTCGCCCCGGAGTACATCAGATTCAACATGCCACCTGGATAGCTTGCACCATGTGACTCTGTAACGGTGCCGCTGCTCTCTTTCTGTTGCAGTCATCTGACGGTGCCGCTTTTCCCTCTGCCTATGCAACCCCCACCATCCCTCGCCCCAATATAATGTTCCCTTTACAAGGATGTTTTGGCGATCTTTTTGGAACAGGAGGCTTCCCGACCACCATTACTGCCGGCACTGGCTACCTCTCAAAAACACTAACATACTTATTCAAACAAAGACACTTCTGGGGTCAGACTTGTAAAACTGTCGCGAACAGCTGATCTTCCGTCAGCAGCAACTGCGAGTAGCCCCGACTTTCCACGCGTGTTTCTTTTTAGCGTAAACTTTCGATTAAAATTCCAGTAGTGACCATTAGCCCCCTCCCCTAGCAAAAAAAACAAGCTTTGGCAGGGAGCCAGCAAGCGCGCACACACAGCTGAAAAAAAAAGTAACTGGAGAGTGCTGAATGCGCGCCCAGCATCTGGCTTCACTTACCGCGGCCCCTGACAGCTGGTAATTGATGAATTATAGCCTTCTGCTGCGCCTGTCCGCACGGAATATGCAGGAAGTGGAGCAACTCTACAGACTATGGCCTATTGCGTGCTGCCTTGTAAAAACACAGCCATGCGAGGGCCAATTGCCATGCAGCTGCCAGAAATAATTAACAAAATTCACGCGCTTCTCTGGAATTCGTAGGTTAGATTTTCGAAGTCCTCTCAAAAGGAGTCTGAAGTCACACCCACTTCGTGGGATGTAGGCCGAGCCCTAAAAACGGGAGGGCCCCTGCATATATCATCGCAAAGGCAGGGAAGTAGGGGTGAAAAGACCATTCACTAAACAAGAACAACCTGCTTGATTCAATAGTTAGGTGGAATATCTCTCCATGATTTTGAAAATGCTCCAAGTCACAATAGAGCCATGTGAGTCAAGACATGCAAAGCAAAATACTTCAGTCATTTAATATAAGAAAATGAATATCATTTTAGTTCAGAATCTTCAATGTTTAATATAAATCATTCCAAATGAGCATAAATACAAGCAATGTCTGATGGGATATATATATAGTGTTTCCCAAACTGTGGTCCGCGGACCCCCAGGGGTCCTTGACACATTCCCAGGGGGTCCACAGGCAGCAGTTTTAAAAGCACTTCATAATTTGCAGTTTTCGAGCAACAATAAAAGTGTCAAGATAACACCAGTGATTAATGTACCTGCGGGAGAGAGAGGGAGGAGAGTTTTGTCCAGTGGCAACTTTAACTTATCTAATGTAGCACAGAGGGTGAATATGCCTACTGCAAAGTACATGTACCATGCATTTAATTTGTTTTAAATTTTATGTGCATAGGTCAGTCGGTTACTTACTGCTTTTGTCAGTAACTTATTTTTCTTCCCAGATTGTCGTATCCTGGTGCATAATAAGGTCTTCATTTACTATTCTTTAAAAGCTAATAAAATTCAATATGTAATGATAACTGTGTTGTAGACTGCACCATTGTTTCCCAAAAACGTTTGGGGGAGAGCATTCCAAAGCCCCCTCTGTAGTGGCCAGGCTCACTCATTGCACTTGGTATGCACCGTATGGGGACTGGTCTGAAAACATTTTCTAGGGCTGCTTTTGGTTTCCAGTCTGGCCCTGGCATGAGCAGGAGCCTCGTATTGCAAAATAAAACTAGCCATGTAAAAGTTTGTCACTGGGATGCAGCACCAATCTTCCCATTACATTATTTAGTTTTTTGTAAATTCTTTCAATATAAAATTTTAAGAGAGATATTTACAACAGAAGTGGAGGAGCGTGTCGTTATCCTCCTTGGCTTAATGACACGGTCCACCACTTCGGAAACGTAGGGCTGCACCATATTTACAAGAATATGGTGAAGCCCTGCGTTTCCCCCTGCGCTGACGCTACACTTAGCAGGGTAGCGCCAATGCAGGCACCCTTGCACCATAGTGCAAGTGTGACTGCGTGCAGGGGAAGATTGTTTATGTACAGGAAGATCCTCCTTCCTGAACATAAAAAACCCAAGGCGTTTTGCTTTTTCCATGTGTACTGCATAAGGCAGCACACATGGAAAAAGCAAAATCGAGGAGAAATAAAGCATTTATCCTCTTTTCGTCAAGTTAAGTCCAGGTGTTTCCTGGCTTTAATTTTGGCGCAGCCTCCTATTTACGCTTCCCTTGTAAATAGGAGGCAGCGTTAAAAAATCAATGGTTGTTGCAGTGGAACGCCCATCGCAACACCCACTGCCCACCTCTTTCACATTAAGTATTGCATGAAAGGGGGTCTTATTTGCAAAGCAGCGTTAAGCCACAGTAAGTGGCTCAACGCTGCCTTGTACATAAGGCGAAGCCCATATCGCCACGGGAACACGCAAAAAGTGATGTTCCAATGGGGATAGGGGCTTGTAAATCTGCTCCAAACTTTTTTTGTAATTTGAGTTTTTCTTTTGTGTACACCTGTGTTTATTTTGTTCGAATTACTGTTTTAATGTTTGAAATGTAAATCCTACAAATTGCTTGGGGGTCCCCGCTTTCCGGTGGTGACCCAATGGGGGTCCACAGGAGTGAAAAGTTTGGGAACCACTGGACTAAACGTTTACATAACAAATGAAAGTCAACTTTTGCTCTGAAGACTTCAAAACACTACCACCCACCATAACAATCTGACTCGTCATCAAACTACCTACATATCATTCAAACCACACACATTCTTCCTGCTCTGGGAAACGCCTTAGCTCCTCCTTCTTCAGTTATGTTTTAACCATTTTCCACCCTGAGGAAGGTGCAACCAAAATTGTAGGCGTTCACCGAAACGCCCGTCGGCGCATATTGAAAATTGAAATATGTGAAATATGAGGACCAGACTATTTGAACAATATAATTGTATGTGAACTCATCAAGAAATATGACAATATGATTTCTGTTATATATATTTCTGAAAAGTATCTCTAAATATATGAACGGTGGGATCGATATTTTGGTCCTTGTTATCTTTACACTTATTGTCTTTGATTTTATTGATGTGTGGTGGGACAGCTGTTGTTTACTGCTGCAATATAACTGCACTGGGCAATTAATTTTGGTGCCAGCTGGAGTGATGTCATGATGCCTCAAGCTACATCCTATGTTCCTCATGTGCTTTATGCTTTACGCTTGCCACGCGTCTTCTCTCCGCCTCCCCTTACTTTGTTGACCTGGGGGACAGTGGCTACACAGCATACATTTGTATGTGTGTGAGTAGTCACAAGGAGATATTTTCCAACTCTTGTTGCTGAAGATGTCCACAACCTCTCCTCTGTGTAAAACAACTTTTTGATATTCAATGCTTAGCTTCTAAAAATATAATATCTGCCGCAATCCACCTCTCCCTTGGCAGGACCTGGTATTGATGGCCTTCTTTAGACCAGCGATGGCCACGAATAACCCATATCCTGGACATGTGTAGGACTCACCTGTCCACTGCAGTCAGGAGTCAGCTGAAATCTTCCCTTGGGCTCAAGAGGGAGCTTGGTGTGCCCCTGTAGATACACTCAGGCACTTAAGTCTGACCTTGGACTTGGTTGATGTCCTTGGGCGACCTCGTGTGCCAGATCTTAGTCTCGACGCCTTGTGCTCCCCACCACTCATGTTTTCATTGAGTGAAGAGCTGGAAGTGAAGTCCTGGAAAGGGATGGGGGCACTTGGTGCTTTTTTTGCACCAGGGTCGGCCTGTACAATTTGGTCTGAACCAAGATCTTTAAACATCTAACCGCTCCATACGTTCATTGCAACCAGAAATCAGCTGTAGTCTGGTCTTACTCTGAGCATGCCGCCTCGGTCTCCTCTTTATGCACCATTTGTTTGGCCTTATACCATGCACTGGATAAAAATTTTAACATTTTTATTAAAGGCAAAAAATCACATCCACAGCATAATGCCTACATCCCGAGAGGGCCGGCATAGCAATGTGATATATGAAGAGTTGTTAGAGACGGGGAAGGGTTACACAGCAAACCGCCTACAACCACATCGGACCGGCCGCGTCTGTTGGAGCAGGGAGTCATTAAGGTCCATACAGTTTATCTGTAAGCTTGTGATTGTAAACAACAAACTATTACAAATAACATTTCCACTATCGTATTGTGTGGGCATAAAGCATGCTTGTATGTGTTGGAGCATTCTTATCCTTCAAATATGGAGTGATGTTGCATGGTGACCCATCTTCTACTGTGCGGATCGTGTTTCATAGAGGTTGAGGCTTTCCTTCGTGTCAGTTCACGTCACTCAGTTGCCCATATATCCCGTGGTCAAGAGGAGGGGGGTAGGAGTTTCGCTTAAGTGTGCAATTGTTCTTGGCAATAGATAAGGTCTTGAAGCCAATCCTTAAATAATGGCGCCCTCCCTCTTCCCCATCTGCAAGCGACCCTTCTCTTTGCAAGGAGAAGTGCGAGGGATGTGTATCTGCAGATTTTGACAGCTAGAGGTGCAGTGTATCCTAAGAGTGTGGTCAGGGGGTCATCAGGAACATGTAGTCCTGTCATGTGGTCCAATGCCGCGAGTACCTACGTCCAGAAGCGACAAACTGGCTTGTGGACAGGCTTGTGTTGAAAGTCAGCGCCCTCACTACCGCAGCGGTCGCATCTATCATTATGACGAAAACGTAGGCGATGTAGTCATGCTGGCATGTAGAAGAGATGATGGATATTTTTATAATAAATGATTCGAAATTTGATGTTTGCAGACATATCTCCCGTCTGTCTGCAGCAAAAGGACCACTGTTTGTCAGTTAAGGGATGCCCCAATTCCTCCTCCCATGTGCCCTTAGCTAGGGGATGTTCATAATCTCTGTCTTTCTGTACTGTGCGGTATAGTAGTGATATCACGTGGGAGGGAGTGGTTTGTTGTAGACTGACATGTAGGGGGGACATGATGGGGGGTTCCTGTGGGAAGCAGGGAGTTAGTGTTTTCACATCTTGACGCATCCTAACATAGTAGAAGCTCTTTAAGGGTGAGGAAATTGTGGAGCCAAAGAATTCCTCGCTCGTGCGGAATTTGCCCCCAGTGTAAATTTGCCCTCAGGTTTGTATTGATAGCTTTCGAAGGAGTCTGCGACAGCCGCCTTCTTGTGTAACTGGGATATCCTGTCTACTGGACAGGAGTAGAAGGGGGGAGTACAGCAGAGCACATTGTGTGAGGTTCGCTAGGTCTTGCCAAGCGCTGGTGGTGCATTGTACAGTGGTGGAGGCAAGACGCCTCGGGACTGCAGGGGTGCTTAGATAGGCAGTGCAGGGGGTCGGGGTCATATATCCGTCCTCGATCGCCAGGTGCGGCATATAGGGGGGAGGGGGGGTTATCCAATATCAAGCAAAACGGGCTTGAGCACAGCTAAAATATAACTCCAGGTCCGGTATTTCGAACCTGCCTTCGCAGAAGGGTCGCGTGAGAGTGTCCCAACGAAGTATGGCTAGTTTTCCTCCCCAAGTGTGTGTAATGAGTTGGCTGTTAATGGTCGAGAAAAGACGTCAACTGGGGGCGTAAGGAATATTGACTAACAGTTGTAATAGTTTGGGCAATATTACCATTTTTATAAGAGCAGCTCTGCCGGCCATGGACAGGGTTAATGCCATCCACCGGGCGATATTTTCAGTGATTGAATCCAATGAGGCCTCCTTAATTAGCCCTCATGAGTTCCTCTCGTTTACGGGAATTGACTATACCGAGGTAAGTGAGCGTGTCATCGCACCATTTTAAGGGATAATCCGGTTCGAATCTGGGAGTGGAGTCGGTGAGGGGATAGAGTTGGGATTTTTCCCAATTGATATTGACCCCAGAGAGTCATCCGAAGAGGATGAATAGTCTGAGAATGGGGTTCAGGAATTCATCCGGGTTTTGCAAATAAAGGGTGATACTCATATAAAGAAATTAATATTTGCCTTTCTGGGTAGATGATGACATGGTCGCGGAAGTGTTGGCGGATCTTGGCGGCGAGGGGTTCGATGGCTAGGGCAAACAGAAGGGGAGATAGGGGGCACCCCTGTCTGGTGCCTCGGGCTATTACGAAGGTGGATGAGCACTTGCCATTGATCAGCACTGTAGCATGTAGGCCCGTGTATAGTAGATTTAACCAGGCCAGGAATGGGAGGGGGAATCCCATGCCATGTAGTACAAAGGCGAGATAGTTCCATTCCAGGGAGTCAAACACCTTAGTGGTGTCTAGGAAATAGCGGCAGCATTCGTGTCGGAGTCGATGTCATGAAGGACCGCAAAGAGGGTGCGTAAGTTATGGGAGGTGCCCCTGGTCGGCACAGAACCCGACTGTTCGGGGAGGACCAAAACAGGCATAAGAGGGCTGATGCGATGATTCGCTATCAGTTTAGCTAGAATCTTGGTATCGATGTTAATAAAGGACAGGGGTCTATACGAGTCAACTTGTGTGGTCGGCTTCCCCGGTCTATGTAGGGAGATAATTAGTGCTTAGTGAATTGATTGAGGCAAAATGCCCAATTCGCGAGCTTCTTCAAAGACATGGCGTAGCACAGGAATGAGCAGATAACGAAACGTTATATAAAATTCGTCCGGGAGGCCGTCCGGCCCTGGGGTCCTACCAGACTGCAGTTGCATTATGGCGGAGATAATCTCCTCTTCTTCATGATGTGCAAGGAGGAATTCTCTCTGCCCGTTTCCCAGCCAAGCGATGGCAGTGTCTTAAAAAAACGGGGTAAAGTCTACTGGCTGCTTTCTGTGCGTTTTGTATAGTTGTTTATAGAATCTTCTGAAGATGTTTACTGTGTCTGAGGTGTCCCTATATGTCTGACCATCTTCGTCCTCTATCTCTAGTATAGTATTGGCAAAGCAGGGGATGGATCGCAGAGGTAAGTGCTTTTCCCGGCCTCTCTCGCTTGCTGTAGCGGCATGCTTGATGGTATTTCCCTCTTTATTTCAGCTGTCTCTTGGTAATCAGTGACTAGGTCGAGTAGGTGTGCCTTCAGTTCAGGTGTGGGCGAGGTTTGAATATTTAGTTCCACCTGTTTGATATCAAGTTCGAGCTTCTGCAACGTTCTATGGATATCTTTTAGGATCCCTCCACTTTTTGCTATGCAGATACCGCGTATGGTAAACTTGAAGGCTTCCCATATCTTCGAGTAATGCTGAACCGAGTTTTCATTTCGGGGAAAGAAATCTGATATTTCTTGCTCGAGTTCATCCTTGAAGACGGGATCTAATAAAGTTTGTGGGTTGAGACGCCAGGAGATGTAGGGTGGGTCTTCATGAAATCCCACAGACGTGGTGTGAGAGTGAGCTGTACGGAAGAGTGGTCCGAATATGTTCGGGAGATGTGAGACGCATGCGCTAGCCAGGTTGCTAAACCTTTGTCTATTAGCCAGTTGTCTATGTGAGACCAAGAGGAATGAGCAGTGGAGTAGCAAGTTCTTTCTCGGGTTTGTGGGTGGAGAGTTCTCCAAGCGTCTATGAGGTTGTGTTCCTCCACAATGTTTTAAGGGCATTCTGCGCGTTAGAGTAGTGGTGAGTTTGTGGATGTGACCTATCCAGAGTCGGGTTTATGGTAACATTCAAGTCTCCCCCCATATCAGATGTGTAGAGCCTATGTCCATTATTTTGTCCCAAAGGATCCGGAAAAATTCTGGGTCGTCAGTGTTGGGTCCATAGCATGAGACAAGTGTGATGGATTGTGCGGATAACCTTCCCCATAGGATACTGTAGGGTCCCTGTGGGTCTCCATAAGATCCAATGGGGGTGTAGGGGAGCGTGCATTTCACCAAGATGAGGGTTTCCCGGGCATATGAAGAATACGACAAGAAACATTTGCTGGTCGCTCATCGGGTTGCGAATGTATGGGATGCTGTGGGAGCAAGGTGCGTTTCATAAAGCATGGCACAGTGAATGTTGTGGCGGTCTAAGTAGGATAGGTTATGGCGAAGTTTGTGGGGGTCCACCAATCCTCGTACTTTCCATGTCAGAAAGTTATATTGCAGAAAGATGGGTCGGGTCTCCATTGTGTGTGTACAGAATAATGGGGATGAAGAGCCCTTAGTGTGTATTCAGAATGTTCGGCGTCAACATGTATATGCAGAGTGGTACAATAGAAAGTGGCGTAAAAACATTCCCTCCCCCTCCCACATCAGCAACCCAAACTCGCCGTGTCTCATCCATCCCCCCGCCCCATAAGTCACAAATTCCGCTGACCCAACAGAGGACAGTGGGATCAACTTTTTAACCATTTACAGTGTACAATGTTTAGGGTTTACCTGTCGGGAGGAGTCTAGAGGGCGACCAGTCTCTCCTCGCATAGCAAGGGTGCTCGGGTGGTAATTTGTGGTTTTATCTTGTCACTGTGTCTGTTTCGATTCTTCCGTTGGGAGATTCTGACTAGTGAAGCGCCGCGGTAGATGCATGGTGTTTCGGGCGGCATGTTTCAGCTTACGGATAGTTAGTTGTGATCCTATTGCAGAGGTCAGACATTAGTCCACTGCCAGCATTGGGTGTAGTTGAAGAGAGGCAGAAGTAACTTGCTGGGTGATGATTTTGATAAGAGACTAGGAGCAAGTTCCGCCTCGTCTCAGTATTCGTTATTAATCGTCACCTTCCAGGCTACACTGTGAAGTGTATGTTCTGGACGCCGCGCTCCTTCCAGTCTGCGCGGTATGGGTAGATTTCCACGGGCCGCTTCGGTTTCCACCATGTTTTCAGAAGCATGAGCTTGTTTGCAAGCGTTTAACACATATCTGTTCAGTTTCGGGGTTGATCCCCCTAGGGTTTACTCGACATCGGATGTACCGCCATTGTCCCTTGAACGATATACAGCGAATGACTGTCCTGTGGGGTGTTTGGGAGGGTCCTGAGGAAATCCTGGGTATGTTGCGGGTTGGTAAAGAAATGCTGTTTTCCTTGATGCGTTACTTTGTGGCGGGCCAGGAACAGCATAGCATAGGGCATGTTGAGTTGTTGTAGTTTTTTCTTTACCTGGAGGAACTTTTGTCTTTGGTCTTGGACGGCCATGGTGAAGTCGGGATAGATTGATATCTCTGCCCCCTAGTGTTTTAGTTGTCCTTTTTCTCTAGAGAGGCGGAGGGCAGTGTCCCTATCTTGATAATTTAATAACTTGGCTATTATGGGCCGAGGAGAGGTTCCGGGAGCTGGTCGGTTTGCCAATGAGCGATGTGCTTGTTCTACAACTAGGACTGGTGAAAAAGCCTCCCTGCCCAATAAGGTTATAAGGATACTGTGAGGGAGTCCCCAGGGGCAGACCCACCATCAATAATGGAACCCCGATATATCCAGCGTGGATTCCCTACCGTAATGAAGACGAGGAAGTACCCGGAACGTCGGAAATAACTGACGACTTTTCCCTCCTGACACAGAACGCAGGAAGTGACCCGGACGTAATCTGTCCTGAGGGAGGTGGGGCAGAAGACCAATTCATCCAATCAGGAGCAATGAAGAGAGGTAAGACCAGCAGAAAAGGTGAAGAGACGCGACTTCAAGTGTGCCAGCGGAGGAGAATCCGAAACCAGACTTCTGAGAGACCGAAACGCTGTTGAGGAGCAACGCTGACAACGGAAGAAAAGAAGCTTAAGAAGAGGATCTGGACCCTCCTGAGACGTGGACTGAAGAGTGGTGGATCCTGGAGGACGTACGAACCACCACAACTCAAGAGGCTGTTAGCGGTACGTGACAGCTGTGGAAATAAAGGGAAGGGGGAGGATAAAGGACAGGGTGAGAGGGTTGCTGATGGCTTTGCGTTTGTAAACTCCTGTTTTCTCCCGTTTTCCACACAACCTGTTGTTCTATTGACTACCCCATATTCTGCCCATTTACTATCAAACAGCTGTTGGGAGCAATAATATACAGATATCAGAGGTTCCATCCCTATCAATCCTTGCGACCTCCCTCTTAAACTCTCCCAAAACCTCACAATTTTCCGCACATTTTTTCTTTTCACTTGGTATGGTGACGGTAACCAAACCTAGAGTAGGATATCCCTGTTGATCGCTGCCTTTTTCTTGTTTCTTTTGGAGCATATTCCGGGATCCCGACTGAACCCCAGAAGCCCGTAGCAGGTTCCTTGAACATTCCAGAAGACAGATCTCCAATCAAGATCCCTGGAAAGACCTCCTACTTCCCAAACCCTGTGCCGCAAACAGGCCTAATTCCAAACAATACTGAGGTTCATCCGGACTCTAATTCCTTTTTGTTAACAAACTGTGTTACTTACCACCAATAAACATCTCAATATTAACCCCATGCGGCCTCCTTGCTTCTGTTTCCGACCATCCCTCCGACAGAGACGTTCCACATATTCTTCCATCTTGCCAGTGGCTCTCGATTCTGGCACTCCAAGAATTCGTAGATTGTTTCTTCTCAAGCGAGATTGTAAATCCTCGTTTTTGGCAGCTGTCACTTTCAAGACCCTCTCCATCTCCAGCGTGCGACTTGTGGTATCACTGGATGTGTCCTCCAGGTCTGAAATGTGTTGTTCCGCTTCGGTTAGTCGATGGTCGTGTTTCTCTACCCTATGCGTAGGATATCCAGTCTGGCGTTCATAGAGTCCATTTTTGATTCAATGGATGTCAGGCTCGACTGCATCACCAGCAACATTTCCTTCAAATCCGTGGTAGAAGTGGTCGGCGCGTCAGGTTGTTCTTCATGGGGCTCTGTTTGGGAGCGGGCATTCTTGCGGGTGTCGAAGTTAAGTTTTGGTTGCCGCTGTTCTGGTTTCCCCATGGCTGCAGAGTGGGGAGGGCGGTGGCACGGCTGTATTCGTGGTGGTTCCGTTGTGTGCCTAAGTTGAATGCGCCCAGTGTCCCATGACGAGGTCGTAAGGTCGGTGCGTGGGGGTGTTGGTAGCAATGTGTGCAGGCGATGTTCAATATTTGCCCCTTCTAAATGATGTTAATAGTTGAGATTGTGTGGTGGTCACAGTGGAGCTCCTCAACCCCCCTCCCAAGCTGCAGGGGTGTTGAAGGAGGGTGCGGGTTGTGGGGGTGAGGCGGTTGATTCTGAGACCAATCCGGGTAGCACCGCTGGAAAGAGTGCAAGTTCGTGTGCTGGGCTGGAGACTCAGAAAGGCAGCGTTGTGTAGTTCCCACCGGGTACTCACCCAGGGTGTAAAGATGCGGGCCGCTGGATGTGGCGGGCACTGGATGTCAGCTTGCAGTGAACAGCAAACGGGCGGTAATCGGGGCAGCGTCTGTGGGATTTCAACAGACGCGGTAAGATCAGAGGGTGTTGTCTTTCCTCCCTCCGCGGACCCAGGCTCCCATGGGGTGTCCAGGTCCCGGTGGAGGGGCAGTCAGGTATGCGCTGGTTATGTGAAGCTCTTCTGCGCCGCACTATGAACTCCGGGATGGGAGCCCCGCGCCGTCTTTTATGAAGTCAGCGGGTCTCCTCTACTATCCAAGCTCCGCAGAGGAAAAGGCCTCAGACACTAGGCGCAGCAGCACCTCAGTGGTCGGGGTCGGGTCTGTTTGTGGCTGGGGCATTGTGGTGGGTATCGCCTATCCCAATCACGCATTTGGTGTCTGGGCTGCAGCGGTCGATGACAGCGGTTGTGCGGGCGGCCCGTATGGCCGACCAGGCCACCGCCGCTTTAGGCCGGGAGGGAGGCGCTGCATCGTCCTCACAAGGCCATAGCCGGTAATTTCGGCCTCGCAGTGCGTGGGCACCTCAGTGGCCGCGGGGCAGCAGCATACAACGTAGCACACTCACCGCCAGTTCTCGTCGCTGTTTCCTCCTGCAGTATCGGCGACCAGCGTTCCAGTGTCCACAGAGGCCCTGATGTCTATAGTTAGATGCAGTATGCCGCGGGGCCCCGCCAGAAGTCGGCAGGCCTGGGCTCAACGAGGGAGGGCAGCGGCTTCTCAGTTCAGCGGCAGCATCAGCTCAGCAGAGGTTCCGGCGGCGCAGAGTCTACAAGAGGGCCAGCGATCCCCATGGCCTCGAGATTAGTGGTTCCACTCCGGACAGCGTGACAGTGTCCCGGTGCGATCACCGAGAGGGCGCCACTGCCATTTTGTCCGTTCCGCCGGGTGGAGAAGCAGTTTGCATATCCTAGGTTCCAGGCAGGGGTGCGATCGGCGATATACTGCACCGGGTGCTCCGAGGCGTCAGCAGTCGGGCAGAATCGTTCATAGGCTTGTTAGGCAGGAGATGACAAAGATATTCGGTGGATAGGCTCCCGAGCAGCAAGAGCCTAACTTAAGTGCGGCCATCTTGCTTGGCCCCCCTCTAGCGCCCCACCCCTGGATTCTCATATTTTCTCCCTACCTCTGCATTTGCATATGGGAAGCCAAACTCAACCAAGCAGTGGCTGGTGTAGGCTTTGATGTGATTTTTACATAAAAGAGGGGATGGTGTAGCTAATATTCCTGTGCCATTGTTGTAGTGTGACAGTAGTGTCCTGTAAGATGGGGTTTGTGAAGCCCAGGTTTCTATGTGTCTCCAAGTAGCACAGTTTTAGATGGCAGCAGACTGCATGAGCTCTTGAATGAGAGGGGCAGTTTCAGGACTAAGGAAAGACGCAGTGGGGAGAGGAGGCTTTGGTGTGTAAAAGAGGACGAGATTGTTGTAAGAGAAGCCCTGAATGAAACAAAAACGGGTCATGTCTGACAATTGGGAAGAGTGACCCTTGGTTCATGCGCCAATCTGCTCTCTTCATTTATGTTTCTGTGCACTCTGCTGTGGACAATTCAAATGGTAAAATACACTGATACTTCGTCCACCAAGGGACCTCCCCTGGGTGCAGAACACCGCCCCTGGAAGCTGCAAGTTTCTAATGCACAAACACAATTTGTGGTAGCGCTTAAACAAAGCAGAACAGAACAATGTTGAGTTCCTCTGCAGACCTTAAATGGTAGTAAAACATCGTCATATCTGGAAAGCTTTAATGGAAGTGAAACATCGTTATATCTGGAAAGTACCTTAGATATAAGGAAAGTACCTTTGTAAAACGTTAACCGTTCCAATGGAAGATTACCGCATGATGCAAAGATCAGTATTTCAGTGTTAAATGAAGACTGGAACGTGAAATGAAAGATCTCAGGATTGAATCTAACATCATACTATGGGGCCTGACTGAAAGCAGCCTTACTGAAAGCAAACACCTCTAAAAGAGTTCTGTGATGCTTTGTTTGAGCTCTTAGACAATTGGTGTTTACATCACCAAGTGTATCTTTGAAGGAGGTGCTGGAATCCTTTTATTCAGAGCTATTCACACCGCCTTGGCACATTGAGGGTGGTTTAATCAAGAAAGCATACAGATTTCCCTTCAAGAAAGCAAGTATAAGAATTATGGTGGTACTATTATTGTAGTCGTTAGGGACCCAGATCTGTGAGAGTCCATCTTAAACAAGCATTGGCATTGCCAATAGGTCTCTCATTTGGGACCTTATAAATGTCCCAAGGGCAAGACCTATTGGCTATGCCAATGCTTGTTTTATATAGCACTTCATACTGAGATTTTAATATTTCTAAACATTATAATTATCATGTCGCTATCTAATCTAATAGCCTTAACACAACTAAATCTACTGGGAAAATTAAGCAGAGATTATTAACATATTACCTAATTACTGCTAAACTTGGGTTCCGGAGTAGCGTCCTACTCATAGCAAAACCCTAGTGAGGGGGTAGAAAGTGCAACACAGAGACAATTTAGAATTACATGTTTAAGGACGCAGTGCCTGCTGCCCCACTCTCCATCCCCACGTTGGCCCCGAAGCATACTAGAGGAATGCAGACAGTGGAAGGGATGAGACTGCTGCATTGACTGTGCAACGGAGGTCAAACATGCACCCGGCCCCATCCTGCCACTGCCCACAGCCAGGGCTGCCGTAATGGACATTCCTGGGAGGTTCCACCGACACAGACCCAGTCACCATGCAGCACCCATCTTCCAAACACCATAACAATGTGAAACTTCAGCAGACTATAATTATTCGCAGTTTATCTGCGTTCAAACCTGCAATCTTAATCAATCACTCATTCGGTCGTCGCCAAACCCTCCATAAAACTAAATAGTGTGCGGCTCTGCTGAATTCCACACTCCTTTGAGTGAAGGGTAGGCTTTGCTTCACAGCACTGGTACCGTGCGAGGGGTCCAAGTGTCCGGGTGTCTGCTAAATCAACATTGTGAAATGTGTGAGGAGTCGGGGACTTGGTTCAGGGATATTTCACACTTGGGGGTGTGAAAGGAGTCTACAGAGCTGCAACAGATCTCCTCAGTGAATGCAGTTATACACCTAAAGAGACCCGAATCATGAGGGTTGCTTAAT
Source organism: Lissotriton helveticus (assembly GCF_964261635.1). Classification (NCBI taxonomy): domain Eukaryota; kingdom Metazoa; phylum Chordata; class Amphibia; order Caudata; family Salamandridae; genus Lissotriton; species Lissotriton helveticus. Next base: position 1,597,557,191 of record NC_136068.1, on the reverse strand, counting down.
TGATGTTTTACCTAAATGGCATTAGTTTACCTGCAAAGGCACCCTCTCAGACAATGTTGGCGAACGCTGGCAGGGTCGGTTGTCATAACACGGCCCCGAAAGCCAGGTAGACACAGGCAGCGGGGTCTGCAGACAGCGAACTCGCCGACAACAGTATGTGTATCAGAGGTGAGCAAGCGCGGGCAAAGCACTCTGAAACAGGGTAAGAACTGCGGGAGAAAGGGCAAGGGGATTTAAACTGATAAAGAGAGAGTTACAGACATACAGAGAGAGGGAGAGAGAGAGAGAGATTGACAGAGAGAAGCTACAAGGAAGGAAGACATAAAGAGGGGATAGAGAGAGAGTGGAGAGATAAAGGAGAGAGGAAATTAAATAAGTAGCCAAAGAGAGTTAGAAGAAAAAGAAACAGATATAAACCGACAGATAGGAAGAGCATGATGGAGTGATAGAGGGAGAGAGAGAGATAATGGGGATGAGGCGAGCAAAAGTGTGAAAATGAACAGAACAAGAGCGCGCGCCTCGCGTTGAAAGAAAAAAAAAAAACAAGTTTGATGAGGAAAGGGGGAGGCAGCAGGGGGAGGGGAGAGAGGAGGGGGCCTGCGCCTGTTTCCCTTGCTTAAGCGAGCAGGAACCACTGTTAATTACAAACAGATGGTTTCAAAGCTCGCTCCTGCAAGGGAATCATCAAACATGCACGCGTTGCCATTGAAAGCAATGCAACTCGTGCATGGTTTTGGGCCAAAAACTGAATCGATTCCTAAAGGTCTCCTCCTATGCAATGCATGCGCGCTGCGTAGGTGAGACCTAAAAAGGTAACTGTGTTGAGACACAATTTACAGATGGAAGATAAACATGCTCTTTTATTTGCCTAACTCAGCTCTGTGATACAGGTGATGAGGAAGAAGCTTCAGGAAATATGACAGATATTGACGGACCTGGGTGTAATAGTAACCATGTGGTCCTCAGTACATTTGAGAATGATGCAAGACAACAAGAACTAATAATACCCATCTCAAGTTTGTAATTCAATCAATGATCTGGTCCCAAATCACAAAAGGGAGAGATTCACTTTTATCCAAAATGATTTGGAACAACAGTTTTGCTGACAAAAAATGTGAAGGGATTTTTTTACGAAATTGAATAGTTTAATTGATAATAATCTATTTGGCGAGGTTCTTCAGAAGAATTATGTAAATTTAAAGCATAGCTAAATATTTTGGATTAGAATTTTAAATGTATTGAAAAGAATAAATATCACTGTTTGGAACTACTGATATGTTAGAAACAGGGCAAATTAAGGACTACCCTAATTACAAAAATGGCTGATTGGAATACATTATGAAAGTCACCATAAACAGATCTTAAAACTGTCTTTGAAACATACCTACATTCTACTCATTTCTGCGTATATGTAAAGATTATGGAAAACATATTTAAAAAAATAAAATTATTATTAGAGGATACCGAAAAAAATAGTAAGGAAGTCTATAAAACAGTGAAGTATCAGCTGAGTGGTAACCTATTAAAGATTAAAGAGATAAGAGAGAAGCAATGTCCACATGTAACGATATTCATAATAAAATAAGATAAAATAAGATGTGTATTTGTAAAGCGCACGTTCACCCAAGGGTATCCTGGTGCTGAATAACAAAAGTTTATTGTTACCCAACTCAATAGTACTCATTTTAATGACGTCGAAAGATGTAAGGATGAGTGGATACGCCAGGATCTGAACCTGTGACCATGAGGTTGAGCAAAAGCCTGCCAGTGGATGCATTAGCAGTGACATCCTGTGCAGGTAAGCATGGTGGAGCAGCGGGCTGGGGAGGGTGGAAGACAAACAACGGAATAGGATGAATAAATAAATAAACCACGTATCTTGTGCATGCCGCATCGCAGACTCGGTGATGCAGCGAGCGCAAAGAAGGTAGTTTTATATATTTTATTTTCCCTATTCTGTCGCTTGTCTCCCGCCACCCCCCTCCCCGTTCAACCCCCCACCGCGCTTACCTGCATGAGCCACGACTGTGCATTAGATTAGTCCACTAAGTCACCAGACCCGGAAACCAGGAATATTGTAAGAAAACATTCTGAAATATTAAGTCCTGGAAATATCAAAATATTACCTAAACATCTCTTTGTCTTTAAAAATGAGCATTCAATAGGGGACTATCAGGTCATACATATCCCAAAAATAAATCTTCCACAAACAATTGCTCAGATGTGGGGATTAACTTTGTTGAAAAGTCCTCATGCAATATGTTACTTTTAGTGTATCCTCATACATGCTTCAAACATTTATATTCAAATATGAACATTTTGAAAAATATCTCGATAGATTTATAAATTACAGGAAAGCAATGTGATCTATAGAATCTTTCGGCCCTGCAATAAAGTATATATCGGACTAACTACAATAGAGGTGAATTTTAGAAAAATTGAACATAGATCAACAACTGGAATGAGAAGAGAATCTGCTCCTACGGGTAAACACTTTTATGCAAATAGGACAAACTAAAGACCAGATTAAATCAGTGGCAATTGAAAAAGTTAATGCTAACCCTAGACTCAAAAGTAATCGACATATTGATTGAGGCACCCTCCGCTTTGCATGTAGTGGGTGGCAAATTTAATAATGTAATGGATCCAGCTTTGGACCACTCTGGAGGAGGGGACAGACATACATCGACCACACCGCTGCGGCGTTTCACCAAGTCGATGGGACTGACGGATGTTTGGAGGGACACATTTTCCCACACCAGACAGTTCACCTTCTTCTCAGGGGCTCATGGTACACATTCTAGGCTAGACTAAATCTTCGTTCTCAGAGGGAAGTAGGCGACACAGTGTGCACTGAGTATACAGCCAGGGGCCTCACGGACCACTCCCCGCTCATGGTAGGGATGGGCTTGAGGGAGAGGGATGCTGCCCACACCTGGAGACTGTGCCTATGGGACTTGCAGAACACCAAAATTGCACTAGGACTTAGGGCAGATACTAGTCTATTTAGCAGAAAATAAAGACTGTCTCCTCCGGAGTTACGGTATGGGAGGCTTACAAGACGATGCAACGGGATAGGGACCAAAATCGCATAGCATTGGAAAAAAAGGAAAGGGTTAAATGTCTGACAGAATTGGAACAGAAAATAACAGATCTAGATAGGCAGGTTGTCCAGAGCAGCTACCCTGGATTGTCCCGCAAGCTTGCATCCCTAAGACTGAAGTATAATGAGCTGACCTCTTACAATGCCAAAAAACTACACCTGGCAACACTGCACCGCCTCTACGAGGTAGGAGATAAGGCAGGGGAAATTCTAGACTGGCTTGGCAGGAAGGAGGTCCGAAATAGATGGGTAAAGGAAGTGATAGACCTCCAGGGAACCAAACAATCCACAGACGTCGGGGTAACCACCGCCTTTGCTGAGTACTACATGGATCTTTATCGTCCGCGGCCGCTAAAATCACAGACCGAGATTCAGGAGTATCTGAGGGCTATTCCCTTCCCTAGGTTAGAAGAGATGGTAACACAAGCCCTAGATGAAGACTTGTCAATCACTGAGGCCAGGCTACGCCCTGGAAAGGCCCCTGGTACCAACAGGCTACCAGCAGAATTCTATAGGCGATACATAGACATCCTATGCCCCCACCTTCATAGGCTCTTCACGGATGCCCTAAAAAGGGGACTCTTCCTCCAGACCTGCGAGCGGCCACCATTGTGGTCATATACAAGGAACGCAAGCCACGCGATCAATGTGGGTCCTATAGACCCATCTCTCTGCTGAACTGAAAGGTTAAGCTCCTGGCCACCATTCTGCCGACTCGCCTGCTGAGTGTAATTTCTGGTCTAATCCACAAAGATCAGTCTGAATTTATGGGAGGTAGACCTACCTGCCTGAACCTTAGACGCACACACAATTGGTTTATGGAGGTGCAAAAAAGGGGGAGTCCCCATGCGTTCCTATCACTAGACGCTGAAAAAGTGTTCAACGTTGTTAACTGGCAGTTCCTTGATGCCATCCTGGCTAAATTTGGGCTTGGACCGAAATTCCGCAGATGGTTGGCTCTTCTATATAACCAACTGATGTCCACAGTGAGGGTCAATGGCTGGGTTTTTGGCACCCTTTCCTATCAAGAGGGGGACGAGACAGGGATGCCCTCTGTCACCTCTCCTCTTTGCACTTACTATGGAGTCACTGGCCTGCGCCATCAGAATACACCCCTTGATTCGAGGTTTCCATGTCAAGCCTGAGGATGGAGAGGAGGAGAATATCTATCTCTACGCTGACGATATTCTGATGTACATTACACACCCTGAGTCGACCCTTCCAACCCTCTACGACGTGATCACAGACTACGGGCGACACTCAGAGTATAAAGTTAATTGGAATAAATTCACGTTTTATTGCCTGACTAGCCTATGACTAGACTGTCCCCTGCCTGGTAAGTTACAAGTGGTGCTGAGGGGCTTTAGATAGCTAGGTATCTTAGTCACGCCTCATGCAGAGATATGTAGACGGGGAATTTGGGTGCCATCTTGAGCAACTTTAGGGCCGACGTAGGGAGGTGGCAGGATCTTCCTCTCACTCTGCTTGGTCGAGCGGCTCTCTTCAAAATTGTCATGCTGGCTCAACTTTTATATGTCCTTCAAAACTCCTATCATCCCCTGCCATGGGCCATCTTCACAGACATAGATAGCAAAATCAGATTGTTAATTTGACAAGATGGACACCCCAGAATCGCACTTCAGTCGCTACAGTGTAACCCCTCCAACAGCACTCCCTGACATAGAGGCTTACTATTGGGTGTCCCACAGGAAGTCCATGAACGAATGGCCACACAAGGACAGAGACCACCTCACATACCACCTCGAGAGAGAGTTGAGGGCACCCACACACACATCTGCATTACCTTTATGGGGGAAGGGCAGGTCATGTCTACTACCCATGACCCAAGTTACCTTGCAGGCATGGAAGAGAGCTAGCAAGATCCTAGGTTGGACGAAACGGATTACGCGAGCTACACCGCTCTGGGAAGGGAATTGGTTTAGAGAACTATGCAAACTCACAGGGTTTGAGACCTGGTACCTTCTTCTGATCGCCACGGTAGAGGACATCATTGAAAAAGGAGTACTTAAAATGTGGGCAAAATTTAAACAAGAATATAATATGAGTGATTCCCAATTCTTTAAATATGTGCAATTGCGCCATGTGTGGCATCCGACCACACATAGGGATGTTTTCCCTGGTGAGCAATTTCCAGAATACGCCCCCTTAGAGGGTAGACTTCTGCAAGAGGAATTGACAGATAAAGCAATCTCCCTCACATACAAAACCATCTATAACAACATCCCCAATAGACTGCTAGGCCTTGGCGCAAGGTGGGAGAAAGACGTGGGTTCCATGGAAGAAATTGATTGGGAGGCGGCATTAACTGCTTGGATGCGTGGGACATGCGGGAGCCGTCCAATGCATCGGTGCCCATGTGGTCGGACGGCTCATGCGCGTCCGACGCCATAGCACAGGGAATCCCTCTGGTGGGGGTACCAGAGGGATTCCCTTTACCCCCCAAGAGCCTCAGGAGCTGGGGAAGAGCTTCCCCAGCTCCTGAGGCCCCGCCTGGTTTCCCTGAAATGACGGTCAATGCGCACGTCGCGCTGATGTCTTTTCAGTGAAACTGAAACTGAAATGAGCCAAGAGGCTCAGTTCAGTTTCCCTTTCTACATGCTCAAGGGGCTATGTCAGCCCCCTGAGTATATAGAAAGTCAGGAGAGGTATTGTTGGAAAGGGGAGAATCCCTAGTGGATCCGCAGGGATCCGCCCATAGGCACCAGGAGGTGGGAGCGGCCCCTTGGGCAAAGGCCTTTGCTCCCTCCATATTAATTTGGGCATATTTAGTCTTTCTGCCCCCCCTCCCGAGGGGCAGATGGGGCAGTAGCCCCCAATCTGCCCCCCTTAGATACCAGTGGTTTTTTTTTAACACTATAATTAGGGGAGGGGGCTGCCCAATATGGGCATGCCAATGCCCCCACCCCCTGGCCGCATGACAGCCTTTCTGCCCCCCCTAATTATAATTAGGGGTGGGGGCTGCCCAATATGGCCCCAACCCCACCCCTGCCGCAAAGATACAGTCTTTCTGCCCCCCTGGGGGGCAGATCAGGACAGTAGGCCCCAATCTGCCCCCGGGGGGGACAGAAAGCCCACTAGACACCATTTTTTTTTTCTGAGGAATTTAAGTGTGGGGGTTGCCCAAGATGGGCATGCCAACGCCCCCACTCCTCCCCCCACAAAATTCCGGGGGGGGGCAGATGGGGCAGCAGCCCCCAATCTGCACCCCCGGTGGGACAGAAAGCACCTTAAATGCCAACAATTCTTTTTTTTATAGGCCCAGGGTGGCGGATGCCCAGAATGGGCACACAGATGCCCTCACCCTACCCCTAAAGAAAACAAAAGACTTTCTGCCCCCCAGGAGGCAGATGGGAGCACTAGCCCCTGGCCCACTAAGCGGCAGGGATTTTATTTTATATAGGTAGGGGTGGGGCTGCCCAGGTGCCACCCCCCCAAAACCAAGTAGTTTTGCTATTGGTAATTTTGAAGTCCCCACAGTACGATTTAGGCCATTTCCTGTAGCAGCCACTATGCCTCCCCACACAAGTAAGGTACCATTTTTATCAAGAGAACTGGGGGAACACTGGGTGGTAGGAAATTTGTGTCAGCTCGGTGATCCTACAACATTTCCACACAGAAATATGAGAAATGTGGGGCTAGGTGAAATTTTGTGGATCTACACAGATTCCAGAACTTTCCTCCACAGAAATGTGAGGACATTTTATTTTTTGACAAATTTTGAGGTTTGCAAGGGTTTCTGGATAACAGAACCTGGTGAGAGCCAGACAAGTCACCTCATCCTGGATTCCCCTGGGTGTCTAGTTTTCAAAAAGGTTTAGGTTTGCTAGGTTTCCCTAAGTGCTGGCAGCGGTTTGAAACTGTGCCAGATTGTGTTAGGTTGTTTTTTTACATCCTGCAAGATTATCTCAGAGGCAGTCATAACTCTAGAGGGTTCACAATTTGTCTCAAGGCAGGTCATAATTGCATTGTGCCTGTTTGCTACGACCTGGGGGACGAATTCTTCTTTATTAATTTCCCCCCACTTTAGTAAGATCCCATTTATTCTTGATACACAGGGTGTGGTCTGACAAGCATGAATCCCTTCCCAGAACAGTTTCCAAGATATGTCCACATGATCACTGAAACTAGAAAAGTTAATTTTAATGTAAGTGAGAGACCTTTTAATAGATGCTGACACTATTAAAAAATCAATGGTTGAGCCACTGGAACGAGAACCAAAGATTTTTTTGAGCTGGCCTGTGTTCTTGGAGAAGGGGTTCATTATCTCCAGATCTTTGGTGATGATGAGATTATGGAGTGTATCACCATACAGAATATGCATAAAATGGTGAATGCCAACTCCATCCTCATCTGCTAGAACACACATCGGGTTTAAAGAAAAATGACAACTATGCATATTAAAATCACCCATCCATAAAACACTAGGCATCTCCTTAGAGTTATTAAGTAAAATATACATTTTCCTTTTGAATAAATCTGCAACGTTTGACATCTCTCCCCCAAAGTTATTAGTGTAATAATGTATTACAAGTGCATTGTTACCACTTGGGCCTTTAAGATATAATATATTTTAATATGGGGAATCATTGTGGGGGAATTGAACTTCTAGTCTTAAGGTGTTTTTAAAAGGGTCAGGATACCCCCATCGCGCGGCCTGAATTTGACTCGATGGCAGGAGTGTGGAACGTTCGGTAACCATCTATATAGATGGGACTTATTTCCCAAGTCTCTTTTAGACAAATTAGACCAAAGGCAGTTACACTCTTGGATTAACTGAGATCCAATCTCTACTCTCAGTAGGTTGGGTTAGAGAATCCAGCTCCCCATGTGCACTTGTTGCTACATTGGGAGTCACCTCCTTAGTTGTTTGTCAGTCACAAGCTTCTAAATCTTGCAATACAGTAAATTGGTTGCTGATTAGTTGGGGACTGACTCCATGTGTTGTATGAAATTGAGTGTCAATTGAATGAGGAGCGCTGGCTAAGTCCCTGAACCCCCTTGGCCTAGGTAGTTGGAGTGCTGGTTTATAGAAAATCCAAATGGCAAGACATACATCTGGAATGCTAGTGTTGGGGCCTTGGGCAATACATTTAGGAGGTTCTGAGCCATAAAGGATGATATGAGGGTTAAAACAATGCAAGCCCCCCTGACTGTTTTATCAGAGCTTCTCTCCCAAGCCACCATTCTTGTCACTAACATGTTGGTGTGTTCTTCCGCTCGCTCTTCTGTGTGCGTATTGATCCAGTTGCGTGCTTTGAGAATCAATTGGTCAGTTGTTTCTTTTTGGGTACTTTTTATCCGAGGGGTATTAGCCAAAATTATCACGTAGTAGGGACATACTTCTGACAGCAGGTCCAGTCTTGACCCATCACAATCTCTCTGCTTGTATTTACAGGTACCCTCTGACCTTGGGGCTAAGTTGAACAGCTTTGTGTCCCGTGAAAATCTCTGTCTTGATGAATCTACCACTAGATCTGCAGAAGGCATAGTGGCAATAGCAGAATGCGAATGAGTACCAACAGTCAGAGGGATTAATGTTGGTGCCGTTTGGACTCCTTGGCTCGCAGGGTGGGGTGGCTAGAACCATTGCGTCCCAAAAGATTATCTGTCGCCCAGGAACGGCTGTATATGAGATTGTGGTTGCACCATGGGGGATAATATCCACATCCCCTTCTTCCAAGGATAGCGGAGACTTTTTAACTGCCAACTCTTTAATTGCATTCTTGAAAGTCTCTAGGCGTTGGAAAATTGGGAGTAATAACAATGAAATGTTGTCATAAAGCTCGTCCCTGTTCGGGGTCTTTGGTGGTGTGTCATTTATCGGTGTTTATGTGTCTCGTGTTAGCAAAGTTGTCTTGGCCTTTCTAGGTCTGTTAGCATTATTGGGAAGAGAGGCTTTGGCAGTGCCTCTTTTTCTTTTGCATGCAATGTCCGATACTGGGGCAGGGGATATTATATGACTTAGACAACTTAGAATTGTGGCTTGGTTGGAATCTGTGCATAACCATCAACGTAACAGGCTCATCACATTAGCTGCTCAAAGGAAGAGAGGAAAACAGCCTCCCATGTTTCCAAGTATTTCTGTGAGCGCAGGTTCCCAGAAAAAAAGTTACAATAATTGGGTCTCCATCCTGAGAAAATAGGTTATCAGTTATCAAAAGACAAGCTCATGGGGCCATATTAGTCCAAATACAATCTTCTTCTTTATTCTTAAGAAGTCATCAGTTCCAAATGACACAGGTGATTCACAGATGATTCATGTTATCACATTGACGTAGCCAACACATGTTTTGTCTTGTTGGTATCATCCATCGACTTCTTCAGGGCAAATCATCAAAAACAAAAAACCGTATCAGTATTCAAAAAAGTTCAGGATATCGAATGTAATGAATAAGTAGATCTGTATCCGCTAGTGTTCAGGATAAAGGCTATAGATAAATATTAAATCAGCAAGTAGGAGAGTACTCCAAGCCAGAAATCCGGCTATCAGCTACTACTCTCGTCCTTATGACGTCAGATAACTGGGGCATAGAGTTTCTTTCATCGTGGTGCCCCTACAACAATATAGCATGTCACAACGCATGCTATTACATCACGTTCCATTACAACACGGTCGTTACAACTCCGGCATTGTTAGAATGTGATACCTTTACAACCCAAGTCATTAGATCGACTTGCTGTAGATGTCTCTCCAACCTTAGGAATACTATAGGAATAGTATATTTTACTATTCCAACACGAGCCTGCGCAACAGTAGGGAAGGCATTGGAATAGTAAATTATACTAAACCGTAGGTGTAGCGCCATCTAGAGCAAGTCGATCTAATGACTTGCGATGTAAAGGCATCACGTTGTAATAACGCGGTTGTTGTAACGACTCCGTTGTAAAGGTAATGCGATGTAACAACTGTGTTGTGAAGGCCGTTTCCCCCCTACGATAAAACATCTCGGGCACCACATAAGTGTGACTAAAATTCACTACATGTGACAGGTGTGATTTCTCTTGCCTCAGTCTTACTATGTGTAACTCACTCATGGCCAATTTATTTATAAACCAGTATGTTTATTGTGTGTTTCCGTGGAGTCATGATGCTCCCTGTCTGTGATGGATAGAACTATTGGTATAAATGTGGTGGACTTTTAGGATGACATTCCCTTGACCAGCCTTACCTGAGGTTGTGTAATTACTGTGTGGACATGTCCTTCTGTGACATCCATTTTTCTGGGGGTAACAGCACATGGTCAGCTCCGGTACATTCGGGAAACAATGTTACCCCACATAAAGGATAGGAATTGACAGTTGAGTAAATTTTTTGGGTGTAACGCCAAACATCTGCGGCCCTCGATCAGGCTCCTGTGGACTCAAGAGACATAATGTTATTCCACATGTAGAAGAGGAATCGACTGCCGGATCCTCACTGTATTGGCCAAAGAGCAGAGAACATGTCCCCTGTAGGCAGTCTTGTTGCTGTGAGCTTGTATAATTACCATATCCATTTCAGTATCCTTTCTCCAAACCCATGTCCTCCAAGACTGCAAATAAATAGTCCCATCTCAGGGAATGAGATGCTTTCTCCATATCAATTGACACCACTGCTGCAGGTCTGGGATCTCTAGGGTGCCCGCGAATGGCATGGAGCAGACAACAGAAATAAATGGGCGTATACCTTGTGGGTACAAAGCCTGTCTGAGCATGAGGCACTAAGAAAGCCATCAAATGTGGCACAACCTTGGTGATTAGTTTAGCCAAAATCTTCTCGTTGAGAATTTAGATTGAGAAGGGCCCACAGGATTTAAGTATGAATGGGTTGCTTCTCAGGAAGTAAGACTATCATCCCCTCCCTCATACCCTCTAAGAATGTACCTCTGTCCAGAGCATCCACATACACTCTTAGTAGTTTAGGTCCAACAGGGAGGTGCACTTACTATACAATTCTGGGGATAGCCGTCATTTCCAGGGGTTGTCCCAATTGCTAACCCCTGTATTACCAGTTTGTTTTTGTCCAGTTCTGGAGAGTGCATCTAAATCTGCATTTTGCTGCTTATTCAACCTGGCTGCTCTGGGGGCCTAGATATTCTAATATCCGATCCTGTTCCCACCCTCCCGAACCACGCAGGGTGTTTTATAATAATGCAGCCCCAGTACATGTGCGTGATCCTGTGTCATCACTGCCTGGCCGGATGAATCCTTCACAGCTGGCAAGGGCTGCCTGTCAGTTGCTTTCGGACCAGTCAAGCCAGGGGTCTCCCTGGTCCATCTACATCCCTGAGCTGTCTCCCCAAGTGTTCTCTGTCCCCCAGAGAGGCAGGCCTGTCCACTCTACCCCGTATATTAAGCAATTCTTCCGGGGTCTTTTCTCCCAGCATCACTTTCATCGGCGCTTATTGGTATGCAATGTAAATGTGTATTATTGACCAATAGCACAGTGGTTTCAGCTAAGAAAACAAGCATTTGCAATGCAATAGGTCTCTCATTTATGCAGTTTGAGCTATTGGCATTGTAAATGACAATGCCCTTTATTTATGTGTTTGTTTTCAAAACATAAATATAATGCATTGTCATTTACAATGCCAATAGCTTAAACCAGCGTAAATGCGAGACCTATTGCATTGCAAATTCTTGTGTTGACTGTGCCCGGGCCAAATTGTGATCCCAATCCGACCCTGCCTGGCTCCTGAGAGGCAAGGACAGGATCAGCAGCCTGGGTCCAGGGCAGGGGAGCCACCCCTCTGATCAGACCATTGCCTGATCTGCCAGCTGCTCCAACGCCTTCCGGCTGCCGCTTCTCGTGCCCTCCCATCCAAGGTGCTGGGTTCTTAATGCCAGGGTAACAGAATGTTAGATCGTTTATGAATTAGAAAAGTGGTTTTGGATGTTTCCTTTGGAAAGGTGGCAGTTACTGATCCCTGCCGGGGCTACTGGCCGCTCTTTGATATTCATTAAAGACTTCCACAGATTTCCTTTGGAGTTGCCTCTTTTTTACAAGCGCACAGACAGTGCATGAATGCCTTATTTGCATGACTAGGGTTGTTTGACTTACGCAGCCCCACATTGTGCTGCAGCACCCGATGTGTCGTTTCTCCTGACACTTCTATACTATTCACTTTGACAATATCATGTTTAGTGCAGGTCTGCGCTTGCTAGATACAGCCACTCTAGAGTCTAGACGTTGACCTGGCAGTGGGCAAGGTAGCAATGCGCGGTGCAGGGGAAACACTGGTGGCAGTGCACAGCAGAAGCAGGCACTGGGCTGACTTCCGTCGGGCACTCTGTGGGGCTGGTACCATGTATAGATAACATGCAGAGCACAGGGCTGGCTGTGCAAAGTGGGTGCACAGTGCAAGCCTGGTAATATGCAGAAGTGAGGAGTGCCAGGTGGGCTGCAGAGCACAGCATGGCGGGCTGTGCAATGGGCTACTTTGTGGTTGCCAGTATTCAGGGTTGGCAGTAGACCGAACTGGCAGTGCTAACACCTACAGAACGGAGGGGATTCAGGCCTTGGTGCGCAGCATGCTGCTTCTCTGCTGCTGGTGTAGGACAAAGCATGTGGCCGATTCACAAAAAGCATCTACAAGTACAGGTAGTCTTCGTTTACGTACTCTGACAGGTCTTTGTAAATCAACACGAAATCCTCATTAGTAAAAATGCAAAGAAGGCACAGTCTTTTCTGTTTGTACTAATTGTTTGACTATTCCGTGAATATTTGTATATTATTTATTTGACAGATATTTTGAGGCCAAGTCAGAGATTTATGTAAAAGATTATAACACTTACTTAGAATGCCTTTGTGAATAAGGCCCATGTTTTGTTCTTTGGGCCTCGAGTAGCCAGGAATTGTATTACAAGAAAGCTGAAATATGAAAACGCTATACCTTTTAAGGAGTGGAGGATAGTGGTTGAGAGATAACTGAGCGCATGGGCCTAGATATAATTGAAATATAGTTTTCTTTTCCTTGTTTGCTACAGGAGCCCGAGGCAGCACGTGCATGCGTGATGCGACAAGTCTACCTTTTGACAAGTAACGCCTTCTGTTACACTTGTTTTAAAGAGGTGGGAAGGTCCCAAAAGGTTTGCGGCTCCACGCAGCAAAACAAAAAAACAAATTAACAACACTTCCTCTCAGAGTCAGCACCTCTTCCGTAACAAACACTGGCAGATAAATGAATGCCTGCTTACGAAAGCAATGTCTGTAGCGCTGTTTTCTAAAAACCCGATGCAGGATACGCAGCGCGTGCAGACACACTGGCGTGCCCTCAGTTTTGAAGACTGGTCTGCAGTGCCCATCTGTGGGTGGAACATGCAGAGGATGACCAAACAAAGGATTTGACGTGCTCAAAATGCTTCACGACAAGATATCTACAAAGTGCAAAACAGAAACATTCCTGCAAATAATCAAACAACCCTTTTGCATCTATTACCTCCATAGATCGCCCAAATCCAAATGTCGTCTATGTAGGAGCTTCAAATCCAGTATCTAGGTGCGCGCTTGTGCCTGTGCGCTTTGGAATGGGAAGAGGTGTTTCTGAGGACTGGGGATTGCCAAAACCATTGCAGTCCTCGGTTACCTCAGAGTCAAGTGACACCCGCGAGACTAGAAAAACAAGCAGCAGCTGAAATCGTCTGAGATGAAACGCTGCGAGACGTACATGTGCACATCGCCTGTCCGGGCTCTTGCACATCTCCTGTCCCCCTTCCGAAGCCAAATCGACAACAATACATCTCGCCAAAGCGGGCACCGCAGGTGCTGCGTCGCTAGGCGAGACCTAAAAATAGGCAAGTTTGTGTGATGGGAAGTGGAGTTTTGTCTGCAGTATTGAATAATTTCCTGTCCAAGGCATAGCAGATTTTACCAGACTGGACAAATGTTTTTTTTTTTTACCTTTTATTTTTATTTTATTTTTTTGCCTTGTCCACCATATTTTGTGATTTTTTTTCTGAAATTTTCTATATAAGTTATGTCCGTCCTGCCTCATTACTGAGCCCTTTTCTCTCCTGGTCTGTTCTCTTTAAATATAGGTGGCGCTTACACACATGAGTAGATAGTCACAACTTTTGCCTCCAAACTTATTTTTTATTAGCACGGGCTGCACCAGCCTGGACCACTGTTGGGTACAGATGGAAACTCGATTCATGGGGCTCACTGGGCACTGATCACTTCTAAAACATATCACCTTAAAATTTAAGCTGAGTCATTTGATTCCTTACCATCTATGGAAAACATGTTATTGATCACATCACTCTCACATCAATGTATCTGAACCTGTACTATGGCTCCCACTTCCCATGTATTACCTGAACAATGGCTCACTGCGCATCTTAAATTGACGTGGGTGTGGCCCGGTGTGATCACCTCTACTCTGAGATTTTCTTAGTCCGATGTAACTATGGTCTCATTTTCTTTGATTGCAGCCTTGAGGAAGACCCATGGGAAGAAACACGTGTTGGTCCAGTTGAAGGCATCGGCCGAAACGCGTCGACCGTCCTTTTGTTTTTTGCACATGGTGTCAGAGAAGAAATAAAAATGATTTGAAAGAAACTTGCCGCACTGTGGAATCCCTCTGTGCCGTGGATACTCTGGTGGGGGACCTTGCCGAGTGGCTCTAAAGATATATATATATATATATATATATATATTGATTACCAATCCAAACTTCGCATTCAAGTAAAGGCACTGACACCGTGAATCTCCAATTCAAAGTCAATTTTTATTCCCTGTTCTGCTGCTCAGACGCGTTTCGGCGGAAGCCTCCGCCTTGATCACTACATATATATCTATAGCGAGAGAGAGAGGCAGTTACGCAGGAGATGGATTAGACCTATTTGCCGTAACATGGGTGTTAGGAAGTACCAGATCGCGTTCAGAATTTTAACCCCTCCGCTGTGCCGAACGTTCCGCGCTGGTGCAAAACGTTCTATTGCGTGGGCGGGGCCGGAACGTTCAGCAGACGTGCGCAGCACTACCGAGGTAGTGCACGCGACGTCCGTTGAACATGCGCCGCACTGAAGGAGTTAAAAACAGACACTTCTGGATCAATAGTCTTTTCTCTTAGTCATTTTCTTTTATCCTTCTGGTTGATTCGTAAAAAATTACTTTGTTAGTTATGACACCATTTTTAACTTCTCCAATTTTATTCTATCATGATCTATATATATTTTATAGCCGTAGTTGATTCACATGGTTTACTTCTCATATGCTTGGTGATTGTATTGCGCCCCTTCCTAAGCAAGATTAGATTGATGGTATATGTACTTATGTTCTTAACCCCTTGCGTGCTGCCGTCAGCCGTTGGCCGACGGGAGCACTACCTCGCTAGTGCTGCCGTCGGCCAATGGCCGACGCGGCCCCGCCCATTTTGCTGAAGTGCCGCGAAATCGCGGCCGCGGCAAAGGGGTTAAATGGGTTTGAGATGTCATTTGTATTTGCGATTGCAATGGTTTAATACATATTTATGTTTTATTCCTTGCAAAGTTTGATGGTTTGTCTACAAAGACCGAATAAAGATATGATGATGATGATGATGATGAGAGAGAGCGAGGGGCTTGGTTGTCATCTACTTATCAAGACAACTCTTTCACTAAGAAAACTCTGTGGGCAGTTGATTTTTCTATTCAGGTTGATTTGAGTGGTCCGATGCAAAACATTTTTAAACGAATGATAGCCAAGGCCACAGGGCTGGAAGCTCAAAGGACACCCTTAAGTGGCAGGGTGCCCAACATCACTGTAGCACTCTTTTTTTCTTCATTGTATGTCCAAGAATTGTTGGATGTGCAGCACGCATCTTCCCACAGCTCCTTAAATTGGCATCTGGTACCTCCGTTGCATAGGTTCACATGGAATCCCAGTTACCATGGTACACCTGACCATTGCTCTGCGGGCTCAGCAGAGAAACCAATGAATGGATGAACATGTATTCGGAGCCCCTTTATCGCCTAGTGATGGGTACTGGGAGAAATCTGCACTGCCTTTCATCTGCTGCCCACAACCACAGCCTGTTATAAACTCCCACCAACAAACTGAACTCACAGACACACAGAAGGGACTCTTGCAGAGTACACATTACACATGAGTAATATGCTGCATGAAAAAATCCCACAAACACAACCTCCTGGAAAATGCAAATATTCTTAGAGAATGCATGAGTTAGTACAACATGAAATGTAAACAGGAACAACGTCCCTGTTCCCCAGGCTGTCTGTTGTTTTTCCGGCTGTGGCTGTCACCTGATGGTGGGGCACTAGGGGGAGGAGAGGGGGACAGGTCTCACCTGCCGACCCACCCCCAAGGCACCAGCAGGTAGCAGTGATAGCTCCCGCAGTGACAGACCTGGCAGGGAACAGTGACCGATCCGCCAGTGATGAGTCCGCAGTGACTGATCCTCCTGTGATAGGACTCGCAGTTCCAAACCTGGCAGGGAGCAGTGACCGATCCTGCAGTAAGAGATCCCACAGCGACAAACCGGCAGTGATAGGCCCCGCAGTGGCAGACCCATCGGGGATTGGTGACAGGCCGGGCAGGAGTAACAACAGACCCGTCAGTGATAGCTGTTGTTGTGAAAGAAAGACCCAGCAGAGAGCAGTGAAAGACACAGCAGTGACAGGCCCACCAGCAAGCAGTGACAGACCCACTAGGAAGCAGTGACAGGCCCACCAGCAAGCAGTGACAGTGACAGTCCCATCAGAGAGCAGTGAAAGACACAGCAGTGAAAGACACAGCAGTGACAGACCCACCAGCAAGCAGTGACAGACCCACTAGGAAGCAGTGACAGTGACAGTCCCATCAGAGAGCAGTGAAAGACACAGCAGTGAAAGACACAGCAGTGACAGACCCACCAGCAAGCAGTGACAGTGGCAGAACCTGCAGTGACAGACCCTCTAGGAAGCAGTGACAGGCCCACCAGCAAGCAGTGACAGTGACAGACCCATCAAAGAGCAGTGAAAGTCCAGCGGTGATAGACCCATCAGGAGGCTGTGACAGACCCACTAGCAAGCAGTGACAGTGGCAGAACCAGCAGTGACAGACCCAGCAGAGAGCAGTTGAAGACACAGCAGTGATAGACCCAGTAGGGACAGAGTCCGACAGACCCAGTGGCAAGCAATGACAGATGCGGCAGTGACAGGCCCAGCAGAGAGCGTTGAAAGACAGCTAGTGTCAGACCCACTAGGAACCAGTGACAAACCTGCAGTGAGTGACAGACCCCGTAGTGACAGACCCACTAGGAAGCAGTGACAGACCTGCAGTGAGTGACAGACCCAGCAGTGACAGATCCCGTAGCAAGCAATGCCATGCACGGCAGTGATGGATCCCGGAGTGACGGATCCGCCTGTGAAGGAACCGCGAGGACAGACGCGCCAGGGAGCTATGACAGGTCCCGCAGTGACAGCTTCCACAGTGACAACCCCAGCAACGATAAACTCAAGAGTGACAACCCCATCGGGAAGCAGTGACCGGCCCGGCGGGGAGCAGGCGCAGACCCAGAAGCAGTAAGAGGCCCCCGCAGTGACAGACCCTGCTGGCTGCGATGGATCCCGCAGTGACCGACGCAGGAGGAGGGTGTGTGGGGGATCCGGGCAGGGAATCCCGGGCCGGCCCCTCCCCTCGCGTCAGCTGGCAGTGGGCTCGCCCCCCGCCCGCCCGTCGCACTCCGAGGCTGGAGAGGGGACGCCGCGCTTCGGTGGGTGAGTGCTGTCTCCGCTTCCTTTCTCCCCTCGTCCCCGGTGCTCCCGCCGGCGCGCGCTGGTGCCAGCCTGCTTCCCCGTGCCAGGGCAGGGGGCTCGCGGCTGGCACGGACCGAGGGCTCCGCTTGACACCGCTCGGGCGGGGGTCCTGCGCTCCGGACACCTCGCATACTTTTCAGAAACTTAAAAACTTTCCTTCAAACAAACCCCAGCGCTCTCCGGGATAACGGGACCGAGATCCGCTCCCCTCGAGCCTCTACCCCGGCTCCCACCGGGCAGGACGTGGCTGCCGGCTGTGCTCGGGGTGGCAGATCCCAGCGCTCTCGGGGCGTGTGCGTGGGGTGTGCTGGGGTTTGTGTCACGGGGAGGGGGTGAGAGGGGCGCCGGGGAAACATACCAGTTCCTAGGCCTGAACTTCGGTACGAGTCGAGGCTTGGGAAGGGCGAGTAACGGGACATGAGAGCGCAGCTGAGCGAGGCGCGGAGACCTGCCAAGAAAGGACGGGGTGGGGAGGGAAGGGACCAAGAGGAGGAGGGAGAGCAGACGAAATGAAAAGAAGGAGAGAAACGGGGACGAGAGAGGAGAGAAAAGAAGAGGCACACAGGAAACCGGAGGAAGGTGAAGGGCAGAGCGGAAGAGAAATGAGAGAAAGAAGAACTAAAGGTTGAACAGAAACATACAGACACCTAGGAAGAGAAGGGGGCAGGGGGGCGAGAGGCAGACGGCGACAGAGCAGGAGGAAAAGAGTGAGCGCGCGCATATTTATATAGAGAGAAAGATCAATACTGAGACAGGAGGCGGAAGAGAGAGGCAGACGCTTCATAAAGCGAAGGAAGAGAGCGAGAACAAAGGGGTGCAGCCCCTGTGCAGACATGCAGCTAGTAAGATGCGTAACTAGGCGCATGTTTTTGACCGAAATGTTATTGCTGCTAAATAAACTGTGTCCGGTTCTCGGCGCTATGCCGTACCTGTTTTGAGTGGGACTCTGGAGAGGTGAAGCTTGGAGTGGGTCAGGGTGCCCCCCTCCTTCCTCACCAGTGGTAATTAATAGCAGATTGCAGTGATTGCCCAGGCGGGGCACTTGACGCGAATGTCTATTGCTGTGGGTGCAGTTTAACCGTTGATGTATGATAAACTTTATGTGTAAATATTTTCTGGAACTTTAATGAATGTTGATTTTCGTAAGGTTTGTTTGTGTAAGGACTGTTGTGTTCGATTTCATGGGTTTTTATTTCAAATGAGTCTATTTTGATATTTTATGTTATAATTAATTATTTGGCATCGTGCTGCCATGGGTGTAGCCTCACAACCCCACTGCAAACGGCATCTTCTCACCTTGGTTTAAAGGACTTCATTGCAGACTGGATCTTTCAGTCTTCACGAGAAGTGATTTGTACAGTCAGTGTGACAGTGTTTGATTGTTGAAAATTATTTTTGTTTTTCGTTTGCTGGGTCTGGCCGCAGGTCAATCCAAGAGGCTTATGCACCAACTGGTGATCTGGTCTGTTTATTATCATACACGCTAGTATGTGTGTGTATTAACTTGATGCAGTCGGTAGTAGTTGTTTATGCGATCAAAAGTATGATCATTCTCATCATAAAAAAAAAGTACATCAGAATAAAAACAAGTAATATTGCATTAAAAGAATGTTCATTAAGATATCCATTACAATACAAAGTTATAAGTCCCATAACAGCATAGCGAGCAGGATCAATCATAAATACAGGTAGAGCGAAAAAGGCTCAACAATATTCCGAGACTAGTTAGCACATTTTGACCTCTTCCACCAGGCAAATATCAGAAATCTCGAAATAGCGCACACTAACCAACTTGTGGTGTCTGATTTAAAATTGTGTGTCGCTTCCAAAGGACACCTAATAGAAAGCATACGGCAGACAGGGGCTATCCAGGTTCTTCTAAAATCAGCATAGGTGGGACAACAGAAGAGAAAATGCTCAAGTGTCTCGGGAGCAGTGTGGCATGAAGGGCACAATGGGTTGACCGACACATTTCCCCAGCAACTTCTCCTTGCATTTAAGGGAATGGTTCCGTATCTGAGTTGGGTATACAGTGCTCGTGCCTGAGGCGGTTCGATATCATCCAAGAAAAATTTGAAACCAAAACTACCTTTAACATTTAAGAACCTCATGGTTAAAGTGCCATGCGCAATGCGTTCAATGCTTTCCGAGGCCATCAGTCCCCAGAACCTTTTTTTTAAAAGGGGGACCATAGATTTAATATTGGTTCCAGGTTCCTCCCAAAGCTGCCCCAACCCAATTTTTAAGAACCAAACCTTGATCTTGTTGAACCACTTAATTCGATGCAGTGGGAAGTGTTTGTGAACATGCATAGCCAACTGATGGCTTTCGTGGGCTGAGTTGTGTGGAGTTGAGCAGCTGGTTACACACATTCTGTTGTATGTTGCTGGGTCCTTTTGGTGTGTCCAAGGGCTGTGGTGGGCGGCACAGTAATACCCATCTAGGTGGCACATCTATGCAGTGCTGGAAGTGTGTTAGGTGTCCTATTTCATATTTAGTATTTGAGGATGCCCTGTGCTATTTAGAGCTGTTGTGGGCGCACTAACACCCAACTCTGTGATAAATCTATATCTGAGCTGATGCTTGTTTGATCAGAGTTCTGTCTAACTCAGTTTAGTAGTTGACTAATTAATAACCTGGCGTTACTGAGCGAGGAGTACCAGGCTGTGGACATTCTGTCCAATCAAGGCAGTAACCAGGCTGAAAATAAACTATCCCCACCCCCATTCCCACTTTCAACCAAACTTTTCAGGGATGTGGGGTCTCATACAATATCTTCTTGAGCAAGGCACAAGATGCTTCTGAATTCACCCAATTTACCCTTTTAGTGCCCTGCAGTGAGTAGATCCACTAGGGCAGCACTCCCATTATATCGGTATAATAGCCTCTTTCATTATGCCGTGGCTCCTGTTATATCTGGGTTTGGATTCTAGCAAGGTTCTGATTTTGCCACCTTTCCACACCACTGCATACAGGGACTAGAAGTGAGCAGGAAGCGCTAGTCCCTGGTTTGAAATGCCCCATGCGTCTCTGCACACATATAAACATACATGTTAAAGGGTATTCACAAACTACTCTACATCTCTTTCTGCACTGGAAAAGGTTGGAAATTGATCCCGGTAAGGGTAGGAATGTTTTCCAGGGAGGGAATCAAGGTGGTCTGCGGAAAGTTATTTTGCAGTAGTTTAGCAGATTTTCACACACTCAGATATGCACTTTTATATTTCCTCATGTCAGAATGGATTCACAAAAATTTGCTAAGGGTGCTTTTAACAGATCAACTTCTACAAATTCTTCAAAATTTCTTAAAGTTGTAAATTTAAATCAATGCAAGGACAAATTCCTGTAGGTGCAATTTTGTGACTTTGTTTTAAAGGAATTGGAGCCTTAATTTATTTTCATGTTGCCCATAATGTTGCTCATAAACATTTTACGTTGATTCCACATTATTAAACTTTTTTAGAAAATATTGTCATGTATCTACCATGTTTTGGTAAATGATGCCACAGAGAAATCGTATCCAAAATTGTACAATGGTTTTGCAAAACATTTTTTTCGTTGCCCTTTTTGTGTGCATTATTTTATTTTGAAAGCAAACAATGACCAATCTTCTTTTCAGGCCTCCAGATGTATTAAAATATTATCAGGGAGCATTCTTGGAGAATTATAAGTAGTGCCAAATTGTCAAATTCCTCAGCGTGTTCACATTTTTATACTGGAACCGCTGTCAGTAATGTAAGCTGAGCTCCCAGCTCTCTGCCTGTCTGTAGAGCACCAGCCCTAATAGAAATATTTTTGCATTTCTGAATCCTGTATACAAGTTTGAACAATGTACACACATGAATACAAAGCTCGCCTTAGTGCATACAGTTCTTTTTCACATAGCCATAGTCTGGTGTTGTAAATCGGCAGCCAAACTGTTTGTGTCACAGAGAGGTCAGCTGATGTGTCCAGTGAATGAAAACGTGTTTCCTTTGACCCCAAACCACATGCCCTTGGTATCATTCTTTCCCATCATTCCATATATCCATGTTTTCATCCCAGTATCTATTCTTTCCGTGTTCCATCCATCCAATGATTATTTTATCCGCATATCAGTTAATACATCCATCTATCCATCCCCCAATTCAGATTTAAATCCTTCCATCCTTTCATCATCCATGCACCCACCCATCGTTCCTTTACAATTCCAACTACTGAGATATTCCATTCATGTTGATCCATCCATTCACCAACCAGCCATCCTATTGGTCTTCCTCCCATTTATTATTTAACCGGTCTTTCCATTATTGCAACCATCTCTCCATCCAACCATCCAACCATCCATCCATCCATGACCAGTTGATCCTTTCATCCATCCACATCTATCCTTTATCCCTTCTCTTCATCCATCATTGCATTGTTCTTTCCTTTTTTTACACATTTCCTTCCTTCCACTTTTCTTTCACCCTTCATTACTTCCTTTCACACTTCCTTCACTACACCTTTCCTTCCTATCTTCCTTTCTTCTTCCCGCTCTCATTTCCAGTTTCTCTATGCTCATCTTTATTTCTGTTCTCATATTATTTTTGCTTTTTTCTCTTTGTCTCTCCCACTCTCTCCATTTGCTGCCCTCGCTGTCATTTTTTCATGTTTACAATATTTCTTTAGCTCTAAAATGTAATCATAATTTTAATTAGATCCAGCTTGCCAGGCCGTAGGGTTCAGAGGTAACCCCCACTTTAGCTGCTAAAATCGAGGATGGATTCTGTACATCACTAACCCATATAACACAATTTCTAAATACAAATTTACAGTTCTTCCAATCCTCTGAAGAAATTGTGAGTACATTCGATGTGCAATATGAAAGTCCCAAAGAAAAAATATATAAATTAATGTGCTCTGTTAGAAATTGTGCTGGTCTTGAATGCTGTTGGCTCATTGGAAGCCATTCAAGGCACATTTGAGGTGTGTTGGGTGTGTGCAGTGTGCTTTGTTGGTCTATCCTATGCGGCAGTGAACAGAAAGACCAAAATGGTTTTAACAATCAAAGATAAATATAGTAGCTATTTAAATTTATAAGCATTATTGAGTGATAAAAAACAAATGTTACTGTATATTTACATGAGGAAACAGCAGATGGTGCTACGGTACTGACGTACAATGGTACTATTAGTTGATTAGGTTCATATTTGAGATGGATAGCAAGAAGCCACATGGTTTAAACGTGGACGAGGAATTCTATTGCATGTTTAGGTTAACGATTATTAAAAATCTAGCTAAAAAGTTCAAGGCCATTGGCAATGAAATTATAGTTATTAGAATATTTGAGTTTTGGATCGAGGCAATTCATGAGACAATGCAGCATCAGAATGGTTTTCACTGATATCTAAGTCCTCTTGAGCAGAATGAACATCTAGAGCCAAATTAAGAATGTTTTTGCAAAGTTTTGGAGTGTTACTTTAATCACAGGCAAATGTTTTATGATGATGTCAATATGAATTTTGTGATCATGTTTACATGGTCTGGTATATTGCTGGGTCGAAAATGAGTTGGAACGTCGAAAATCGCAGTTATAGGTGTATATGACTTGAAGAGTGCACATACCTGATGTAGATCAAATGTATTTATCGAGATCATTTAATGGTTTTACACAAGTAAATCAAACACTATCTAATATAAATCATGTGATAATCATGCAGTGATAAGGTGACATGTTTTTGGTTTGGAGTTTACTTTCAGAGTGAATCAATTGGTATGTACAAAATTGTATTTTTAAATGTTTAAAGATGGCGGCTATATCTAGCATTGTTTTTCGTGTCCTATGTTTATGTTGTTAATTTAGGCGCAGTACTTAATGTGAACACAGACAATGGCGTTTATCATGATCACGGTTGCAGTGTTCAACCGAAATTCGTTGATAAGCTTCAGCCTCAATAAATTCGTTTTGGAAGCAGTAACCAGAGTGCTGTTTTCGTTCCTGAGGGTGGAATGCATCTGATGATATTGTAACGTGACAGCGGGCGTGCTCTTTCTGTTAGTACCACTGACAGTTGGGAAACACGCCAGCACCCTCAGTCTTTGGAGGACCAAATGTGAGTGTGTCTGTGTGTATAAATATATAGATATAGATATATATTATATATATATATATATATATATATATATATATATATATATATATATATACACAAACCACTTCCCTTAAAAAGAGAAGCGCGGAGGCCAGAGGGGGGTCATGTGGAAGCCCTTTATTTCTCGGTGGTATCAGTTGGCAGCAGCAAATGCATTTCGGCTTAACACAAGCCTTCCTCAGTGCTTACGCCCCAACACAAAGTCACGCATATCTCCATCAAGGCTGTTTTGCGAGTGCTGCAGTCGACATTGTACTCCTCCCCTTAAGCGTTGGCTCACCTGTTGGAAGTCACGTGGGTATGTAGAGACTTCAACTCCCAGCATGCAACATGGTCTTGCAGCTGGGCCGGTGGTGTGGGTGCAGACAGTCTATCAATGTCCGCTCCAATGTCCTTTACAGCCTCGTATGGTGGGACTTATAAATGAAACCTCCGTGTCCCAAAGTTCCTCCTCAAGTCCCCTCGGACTGCTGGACCAAATCACAGAGAGATTCTGGCTATGCGAGGACAGCAGTGTAAGCACACAGCGTCCCGGGGTAAGTACCACCTTTTGCACTCCTTCTCCTGTTGCTTTGGTGGACAACAAACTATCTCGATCCCTCGAGCAAAAAACTGCACTGCAAGCAGCGCGGTGCCAGTCTCGTTCGTGTCTTCTTGTCAGCAGGGCCATCCGTAAGCGCTCCTGGCTTGGCGCGAAAATATACACAAACCACTTCCCTTAAAAAGAGAAGCGCGGAGGCCAGAGGGGGGTCATGTGGAAGCCCTTTATTTCTCGGTGGTATCAGTTGGCAGCAGCAAATGCATTTCGGCTTAACACAAGCCTTCCTCAGTGCTTACGCCCCAACACAAAGTCACGCATATCTCCATCAAGGCTGTTTTGCGAGTGCTGCAGTCGACATTGTACTCCTCCCCTTAAGCGTTGGCTCACCTGTTGGAAGTCACGTGGGTATGTAGAGACTTCAACTCCCAGCATGCAACATGGTCTTGCAGCTGGGCCGGTGGTGTGGGTGCAGACAGTCTATCAATGTCCGCTCCAATGTCCTTTACAGCCTCGTATGGTGGGACTTATAAATGAAACCTCCGTGTCCCAAAGTTCCTCCTCAAGTCCCCTCGGACTGCTGGACCAAATCACAGAGAGATTCTGGCTATGCGAGGACAGCAGTGTAAGCACACAGCGTCCCGGGGTAAGTACCACCTTTTGCACTCCTTCTCCTGTTGCTTTGGTGGACAACAAACTATCTCGATCCCTCGAGCAAAAAACTGCACTGCAAGCAGCGCGGTGCCAGTCTCGTTCGTGTCTTCTTGTCAGCAGGGCCATCCGTAAGCGCTCCTGGCTTGGCGCGAAAATATACACAAACCACTTCCCTTAAAAAGAGAAGCGCGGAGGCCAGAGGGGGGTCATGTGGAAGCCCTTTATTTCTCGGTGGTATCAGTTGGCAGCAGCAAATGCATTTCGGCTTAACACAAGCCTTCCTCAGTGCTTACGCCCCAACACAAAGTCACGCATATCTCCATCAAGGCTGTTTTGCGAGTGCTGCAGTCGACATTGTACTCCTCCCCTTAAGCGTTGGCTCACCTGTTGGAAGTCACGTGGGTATGTAGAGACTTCAACTCCCAGCATGCAACATGGTCTTGCAGCTGGGCCGGTGGTGTGGGTGCAGACAGTCTATCAATGTCCGCTCCAATGTCCTTTACAGCCTCGTATGGTGGGACTTATAAATGAAACCTCCGTGTCCCAAAGTTCCTCCTCAAGTCCCCTCGGACTGCTGGACCAAATCACAGAGAGATTCTGGCTATGCGAGGACAGCAGTGTAAGCACACAGCGTCCCGGGGTAAGTACCACCTTTTGCACTCCTTCTCCTGTTGCTTTGGTGGACAACAAACTATCTCGATCCCTCGAGCAAAAAACTGCACTGCAAGCAGCGCGGTGCCAGTCTCGTTCGTGTCTTCTTGTCAGCAGGGCCATCCGTAAGCGCTCCTGGCTTGGCGCGAAAATATACACAAACCACTTCCCTTAAAAAGAGAAGCGCGGAGGCCAGAGGGGGGTCATGTGGAAGCCCTTTATTTCTCGGTGGTATCAGTTGGCAGCAGCAAATGCATTTCGGCTTAACACAAGCCTTCCTCAGTGCTTACGCCCCAACACAAAGTCACGCATATCTCCATCAAGGCTGTTTTGCGAGTGCTGCAGTCGACATTGTACTCCTCCCCTTAAGCGTTGGCTCACCTGTTGGAAGTCACGTGGGTATGTAGAGACTTCAACTCCCAGCATGCAACATGGTCTTGCAGCTGGGCCGGTGGTGTGGGTGCAGACAGTCTATCAATGTCCGCTCCAATATATATAGAAATATATATATGTATATATGTATATTTATGTATATATCTATATCTATATATATCTATATATATATATATATATATATATATATATATATATATATATATATATATATATATATATATATATATATATATATATATATGGATAGATATATATATATAGATATATATATATATATTTGAGTGATTGAGATTTAGGAAATTCATTTTTGTAATGTGGATAACTTAAGTAACTTCAGCACATTTACATGTCATTTGGCAGATACTCGACAAGTCTAATACTGGCCCTTTGTTCCATATTTGGCACAGCTTCATCCTGGGGTTCACAAGTTATGCAAGCAGAAGACTTTTGGCAGCATGGCTCGAAATCCCCATGTTGAATTTTGTTCTCATACTCAGTCCAAACCACGGGATAGATTTACATCAGATTTGGCCGGAAAGGCAGGGAACTTTCCAGTCTGGACCATTTTTGTAGTTTATGTAAATCTGTTCTCTGTTTTGGAAGATAGTAAAAAAGAAACAAATCCACACTGCAAAGGGTAAAAGCATTGCTGACTTCTGATATCTTTACTTTGTACCATCTGCGGAGAAGTCAATGGATGCGAAATTCTAAAAACATTCAGCATTTTGATTGGTTGGCCTTGAAGCCACATACAAATATGAGGCTATGTTCTATTTACATTGGCCATGTGAATCTGATACATTTATCTCCACTGAACATATTGTATCCTGGATCCTCGAAAGTCAAGTACGGGTTTACATTGGTGACAACAGTTTCTAGGGCACTGGGGGCGACTCCACGTACATAGGTGCTAGTAGTGATGAAGACGCATTCCAAAATGGCTGATAATTTGAGCATCCCCAGAAAAATTAAGTAATGGGGGATAATCCATGGAAAACATTTCCAATAACTGAAGTGCTGTAGCATGCATGCGTTGTCGATGTTCCATGGTTGTTAAATTGACTCTGTAGCAAACTTTCTTACACAGTTTCATAAAGTCTTCAAAGATTTTGACTGGCATTTGCTCTCCGCTGTCCTAGTCTCCTATTACAACTAGCAAACTTTCCAGGGCTCTGGTTGATGTGGTATCTACCCCGGTAGGCTCTGACGAAGCAAGAGGAACAGACTAAGCCCAGGAGCGGGCAAAGCAAAGAAAGGACACAAGTATCGCTCACCTGATAAGAGAATTAAAGATCTGTTCAGGGACACCAAAGTGGAGAGCTTTGGGAAGAGATTTCTCAGCACCCTATAGTAATACACTTGTCGAGAGATGAGGCACCAGATGAGGACCCTCGATATAGAAACACTCAGCATGAGCCGTTCCTCACTATCACTAAACAAGACTTAAAAAGAGCCTATTGAACCAGTCACTTCTACCCTGATAGTCACTACGCAGAGAACTCAGCGATCCCAACGTTAGATGGAAAAAATAAAACCTAAAGGGTGCAGGGAAAGGTTCTGGGATGAAGATGTAAACGAGAGGAGGACATCAGTAAAAAGCATAGGAGACCATCCAATAGCCGAGGCCGTGTTCTCACACCAGTACCTCTAGGGAGAAATATTGCCCATTTACAAGAATAAGAGAAGGCAGCACAATAGCTTTGAATACACCTAAGGCCCCAACAATTGAAAAAGTGATAGTCCTGGAATCCTCTGACATATGTGAAGGAGAGTTAAACTCCCTGAGAACCTTTGGACACCAGAGCAACTGGGACAAGACTCATGATAACATGAACAGAGAAATATGCCAATGGAATAGCAGAATATCTTTTCACAAGTTTCTAGAGAGGGACGGCCAGGGCACACGTTTCTAGAGAGGGGCAAACACCCCAAAAAACTAAAGTGCCAGTTCTAAACAACAGAAGAAGCTCGCTCTGGCTTTCAGACAGAGGACTCCGATCACCTAATTGGTGCGCGTGGACATACCCCTTGGAAACAAGTATCTGAATAATTCAGAGGGAGAAAACTAATAAAGAAAGCAAGCTGAGTCTCCCAAACATCAGGGGCATGAACACAAGGAGACTACATAAGTTCAATTCATCTGGCACTGGAAGATGGATAAGAGTGGGATCTGCAGTGACGGAGCGGCAAATGGCCCACACCCACTAAGTTAAGGTGTCAGCCACTGGTGAGAATCCAGGCTGTCCATTTCTTCGGTGATTCCTACACCCACTAAGTTACGTGTAGGCCACTGGTGAGAATCCAGGCTGTCCATCTCTTCGGTGATTCCTACACCCACTTAGTTACAGTGTAGGCCACTGGTGAGAATCCAGGTGGTCCATCGCTTTGGTGATTCCTACACCCACTAAGTTACGTGTAGGCCACTGGTGAGAATCCAGGTGGTCCAACTCTTCAGTGATTCCTACACCCACTAAGTTACGTGTAGGCCACTGGTGAGAATCCAGGCTGTCCATCTCTTCGGTGATTCCTACACCCATTAAGTTACGTGTAGGCCACTGGTGAGAATCCAGGCTGTCCATCTCTTCAGTGATTCCTACACCCACTTAGTTACAGTGTAGGCCACTGGTGAGAATCCAGGTGGTCCATCGCTTTGGTGATTCCTACACCCACTAAGTTACGTGTAGGCCACTGGTGAGAATCCAGGTGGTCCATCGCTTTGGTGATTCCTACACCCACTTAGTTACAGTGTAGGCCACTGGTGAGAATCCAGGTGGTCCAACTCTTCAGTGATTCCTACACCCACTTAGTTACAGTGTAGGCCACTGGTGAGAATCCAGGTGGTCCAACTCTTCAGTGATTCCTACACCCACTTAGTTACAGTGTAGGCCACTGGTGAGAATCCAGGCTGTCCATCTCTTTGGTGATTGCTACACCCACTTAGTTACGTGTAGGCCACTGGTGAGAATCCAGGCTGTCCATCTCTTCAGTGTTTATTACACCCACTAAGAATCCAGGCTGTCCATCTCTTCAGTGATTCCTACACCCACTTAGTTAAGGTGTAGGCACTGGTAGAATCCAGGCTGTCCATCTCTTCAGTGATTCCTACACCCACTTAGTTAAGGTGTAGGCACTGGTAGAATCCAGGCTGTCCATCTCTTCAGTGATTCCTACACCCACTTAGTTAAGGTGTAAGCACTAGTAAGAAACCAGGCTGTCCATCTCTTTGGTGATTCCTTCACCCACTAAGTTAAGGGGTAAGCACTGGTAAGAATCCAGACGGCCCATCCTTTCGGTGAGTCCTACACCCACTTAGTTACAGTGTAGACCACTGGTGAGAATCCAGGCTGTCCATCTCTTCAGTGATTCCTACACCCACTACGTTAAGGTGTAGGCCACTGGTGAAAATCCAGGCTGTCCATCTCTTCAATGATTACTCGAGTGCAGAGATTATGGGGGTCGTTGACTCCAAGGTGAAGATCATCGTTGATGAGGACGTGCTACAAGGGGGACATCATGAGCTGGGCCAGGGTCACGTGAAGTCGAGCAGCATCAGCTGAGGATGTGACTGAAATAAGCAATTCAAAGCCAGAAGTTGGTGGCCACCACCCAATATTACTAGCATGTGTGTCCAGGCACAACATGTTTTGACAAATTATTCTGCTGCGTTTTACTTTGAAATGGCACAAAACATGTAGATCCAGGAAATTAGTTGGTTGTGATCAGGTGGCTAAGGTAATCTGTTCCAAGGACAGACAAGGTGGATTATTTATCAATGAAACAAAAACGTGAATTGGTTGCCAGGGTGTGCAAGAGGGTACCAATCCATTCAGAAATTGTTTGAGGTTCAATCGAAGGAGTAATGTTTCGGTGTTTACAGGTGATTTCTGCATTTACTTCTATATGGTTACATTTGTAGCATCATCGTGCCACAGTCTTGAGAACTCCGAGACCCTGGAGAGAGGAGAGGAGAAGGGTGGTGGAGCGGAAGTGAAGATGGGAAGTTCCGGAAGTGAGACAGTGAGGTCTTTAATCCACACACAGGAAGGGGAAGGGGAAATTGAAGATGTGCTGTGCTTGTAATGCCCGCACTACCAGTTGACTCTCGACCATCCAAGAGCAGGGATTGGGGGTGAGACTAGAATGGATGCCAGTGAGAGGAATCAGGGCCTACACTGAACCTGACATCTGCATATGAAGGGCGGGCGAGGGGGACATGGGTGGGGTCTGAGAGGAGTTCGGGGAAAGCAGTTTGCTGCTCTCAGCTCTTCCCTATCATTCTCACCCTGCTCGATGCGTTTATCTCAGAGCCCAGAGCTAGATAGCGCTGGGGGAAGGAGACGGAGGTCTGCCAGGCGCACGCCCCTTATTGCCAGAGCTCGAGCCCTGGGGCGGCCTGAACCGCAGCGCCTGTCCCCATATAGTGCTGAATATAAACGTGCTTATTGCATTTCTGTGCTGAGGCCCCCAGTGGTCTCGGCCTGGCGCAGAGCCCTGCACTGATTTCTGGGCAACAGGTGCCAGCGGGGACAAGCTGCCAAATGCACGGCTGAAGCCAGGAGGCGTGGTCTGTGCAAGAGAGAGAGCGTGACCGAATACACGCACGCACGCACCCTTTCCCCGCGGGAAGCGGGCTGCAAAATAGCTGGGGGAACACAGAGCTTCATGGAGCTAGGGCGGCCCGCTGTTTGCCCCAGTCGACTTCGTCATTAAATGTTGCCTGGTGCTTTCTCGAGTCGAAGCTTTTAGTGAAATGTTTCAATTGGAACCAAACTGATGCCAATCATAGTGTGACCTGCAGCCAGGGTTGGATTGGTAAGGCGGGCACTCGGGCAAAGGCCGAAGGGTAGGGTGACAAGGCGTCCCGGATATGCCCGGACAGTCCCATTTTTTACCAGCTGTCCCAGCAGATTTCAGGAAAGCAGGGATAGTTAGCTGCTGGTATAAGAAAACAATTCAATTAACAGGCATGCTACTGGCTTTAAAAATATCATTTTATGTATGCTCTTACTGCCTCTTCAGTAATTCTCTGCTAGGGAGCGCTATCATTCTGTGCGCTAGGTTGAAGGGAAATGGTAGTCCCTCTTCTATGTTTGGAAAATGTCCTGGTTTTTGGCTTTTAAATTCTGGCCACCCTACCGAAGGGCCAGTATCTGAGTTCCATCTGCTTTTTTGGGCAGTCTTTGGGGGGGGGGGGGGGGGGGGGGGGGTTGGGTGGTGTCTGTGTTGTTCAGATGCCACCAGTGGTCCAGTGGGTGCCTGAGTGGACTTTCTGGAGGCAAATGGGCATCCATTACCTCCATTTTATCAACGGGCAGAGGTGTCACTCCCTTTCTCTCGCTGGGCCAACCCATTAATGTATGCATATTGAGCGGGGGCAGGTGGCCGGAGCAGAAGTGGCCTCACTTGTTTTCAGGTGTGTTTCACCAGCGTGAACTAATCCGTGCATTTTTTTTTTATCTACGTAAGATTAAGAACACATACCTCTGTCAGAAACACCCTGCCTCCCCCCTTATTTTGATAAAACTTCGCCGGAGCAGTGTTTTGCGGAAAGGCATTATGCAAATGATGGCCACTTTTTTGCATGCCTGGGCTGATTTTTAATCTCAATCCAACCCTGCCTGCAGTTTACATCAAAATGTGTATTTTTTCTCAGTAGACGGTTGTAATGTTGATCCTATCCCAGCTAATTTAAGGTATCTTTCTTTCCCATTACGTCTACATGAGCCTTCTTCTTCCACTTCCTCCCACTCAGGGTGCCTTCCAAAGGTTACTGAAATGTGTTCCTCACCAGTAAGACTCACTTCTCTTTTCCTGTCAGCTTAGCTCCCCTTACCGGAAGACTGCTATCAACACTATAGAACAGATAGTCATTGTTTTGCATCAGCCAAAAGGGGGCCTGCAGCACTGAGCGCACTTTAATAAATGGCCCATTGGTTTGAAAATGACCCCTTCTCAATGACAGGTCCCTTCAGGCAGATCAAACCACACACACACACGACTCAATCTCATGGTTTCCAGGCTGTATGTGTGACCACCCTGTGAAAGAAATCTGCACAATGACAATCTTAAAGTCCCAAAATGTTTTTTTAACACAATTAATATAATCTGTGGATCACATGGTAGGCAAGAAGGGTCTCCCAGTGCTAAAAGCAAAGTATAGAACACATATGTCTATCTTTCCACACACAATTCTCCAGTTGACTTCATGTGACAAAACCAAAACAAAAGACTATACAGGTTGATACATTGAAATCATGGGGTTGGACACAGTCACCCTTCAAACTGATACAAGAGTGTGAACTTTCAGAGTTGAGCAAGCTGTTTGAGCCTTCTCTCCTCCGATGATAGACATGAGCGTGAAGCTCTACACGTCAAAGATGGGCATGGATTTAGTATTGAGCAAGAACATGGCTGCTGTTACCACAGTTACGCTATGGCAATATTTTAAACTTCAACAGTCCTGTGAGTAGCAGTCCTTGAGAAGGTAATGAGGACAACTCTATAATAAACATTAAATGGATGTTGGTGAGGCTATGTGGGATATAAAGAATGTATAAATGCGGATTTAACCTTAACCAACTGCTATGTACCATAATGTAAAAGTCATTCATAAAGTGCTTGTTCACCCAGTCGACCTCTTGGAAGGGTCGAAGAGGTTTGTGGACATTTGTGAAATATTGAAAAAAAAAGCTATATTATAGCGCAGACAGTAAAAAGTTCCACCAGGTAGGTCTAAACAGAGGAAAGGGACAACTACCCCATCTTTTCCTGCTAGTTCAAGTGAAACTTCATAGATGAGCTTAAGCCAATCAAAATGGTTGGGGTGGAATGTAAAAAGGAACCCAAGAGCGATATGATCACACCAAGTGCGGTGGATATGCTCAAGACCTTGAAGTCGATAGAGGATCCAGGAGCCAATGAACTTTCTTTGAGAGTAATGTGTGCAGAGAAAAGAAAATGAGCAGCAACATTTGAGATGATTTGAAGACCAGACAGGAAGGTCTTGGAGGAAAACAAGTCTAAAACATTTGCAGTAATTAACTCTTGAGCCTATTACAGTGGAGTAGTTACTGACATAAACATTGTACATGACAGGTTAAGCCAGGGCAAGATTATCTTGAGCTGTTTAAATTGAAAAAACCAAGGGGCATATTAACAAGGGCCTTATCTCCACTTTTTTGGCTTTAAAAGCCAAAAAAGCGGAGATAATATTATCGTCCTATCTACAAGGGAATGCTAACATGCATTAGCGCATGTTAGCAGCCTTTACCCCGACCCTTCGCTCTGCATCTCTAATGAGATGCAAAGTGGGCGTCACTAGGCGTACCTCACACAGGGAGACTTGTATCGCGATATTTACAAGGCGGCTCACAGCATTTTAGCAGATGTTAGGTTTTGGCGAAAACCATGGGTTTCGCCAAAAACCAACGTCTGCCAAAATCCTGACTAATGTATGTGTAACGTGGGAGGTGGATTATTGTGTCATGACCACAGGATTGTATCGTCAAGCATATCACCGTTTTGCAGGGAACAATGCTGAAAAAACAGTGATGTTCCCTGCAAAAAGGCGATTTCCCCGCTATCGCTGGAATTAATATCGCCATTGCGCTATGCGTTGTTAAAACAGCGCAAGCATGGCGATAAATTCCAGCGATAGCCGGCGTTAGCAAAAACCACGCTAAGCGCGGTTACCGGTAATTAACGCTGACTCTTGCTGACAGCGTCGGATTGATAACGCGGGCATTCGGGCAATGCCCGAGGGGCCGGTGTCCGAGTGCTGCTGTGGGCCTCTTTTTTTCGCAGTCTGGGGGGCCATTTGGGCGCTGTCTCTATTGTTCGAATACAGCCAGCGTCCCAGTGGGTGTCTAAGTGGCCTTTCTAGAGACAGATGGGCGCTCATTACCTCCGTTTAGCAGAGGTGTCACTCCCTTTGTCTCGCGGGCGGGCCCATTAATGTGTGCACATACTGAGTGGTGACAGGGGGCCTGAGTAGAAATGGCCTCACTTGTTTCACCACTGTAGACTAACGCGTGCATTTTTTTTACCCCCCCGCTTTCTAAAGTTTTTTTTTATAAGATTACGCCAAAGCAGTGATTTGAGGAGTGACTATGCAAATGTGGGCCGATTTTTCTTTTTGCGTGCCCGGGCCGATTTTCAATCCCAATTCAACCCTGCTTGCTGATATGCCCCCACAAGAGGCCACTGCAGCGACCTAGGGTGTCAGAGCAACCCCAGAGCCGTTCTGCAAACTTTGAATGTGTAGCAGCACTAGTAATAGAGTTGGGAACAGTAGCAGGAATCATTCACCTCAACCATTAGAGGTTAAAACTCCTTAAAAAGCATTTTGATCTTGGATCTTGGAACTAGCAATAGATTCCACTGCCTGTGTCCGTGCACTTTTAAACAGCACCTCATGCCTGACGTTTCTTACAGTGTGGCTCCTCATAGGTTGGACCCGTGTCTGATTTTAAGTAAGGTAACATCTTTACTTTACAGGAGTAGGCAGAGTAAATCTGCAAACGCAAATCATTTATGGATGCTGCATGGTTCGCCATCTTTGTTTTTCTCTCACTTACTTTTTGCTGCTCTCTTTTCACCCCATGTGCCATTTTTCACGTTTTCCTCTGTTGTCCTCTCTGCAGCCTCCTAACAACCACCACACTTTTTTCTGCCTCCCCTGCTCCTTACCTGCTCTTCCTGCCACTCCTGCTCCTGGCTCCGCAGCAGCGTCCCCCCGCTCCACCAAAGACCTACTTAATGGCGGCCTCTGTGCAAACATGCAGCAGGCATGCCGGAGGAGTGCAGAAGGCTAGCTCGTCATCGCCAGTCCATGCCTGCCTGCGCACAGCGCCTGTAACTCTGGTCCGACCACCACCTGACGCTACTCACAGTGCTCCTCTGTGCTCTCAACTTGGGACTCCGCTCCTCCCGCTACTGCCATGCTAAAGCACGCTCCAAGGTAGGAGCTTTCACCTGGACCTACAGCCGGTTATCCGTAAGCAACTCACTCACAAGCCCCACACAAACACCAGCAACACCAAAAACAACCCCACCCATCACCACACGCCACAGCAAACTCACAGGACAACACTCGCTCAATTGCACGCTACTCAACAGACAATGACTTAGCAAACATGCAGCCACAATCTGGGACCTGCTGAGCTGCGAAGCACTGATCCCCATCTTCATCACAGTGATCTGGCTCAACTACCCATCAGCACCCAACATCGCCACAGTAATCCCAGTAGGCTACAAAATTACACACCAGGATCACATCCACAAGCCAGGAGGAGGACTCACAATCATCTTTAAGGAACCCATCAAATGCTCGACAGGTTGGTCTGCGGATCCGCAGACTTGTTGAATATCTGTAGCCTTCTGAGTAAACTGAGCAGGATCTTAATTTTGATCTAGCCAGCACTGGAAGTCAGTGAAGGTGCACTGTGACTAGGCTCACATGATCCCAGGTCTGCAGCCTGTAGATCAATCCTACTGTATGATTGTGTACGTACTGTAAACGAGCAGTAGCAAAAGTGAGACATCCTCCATAAGAGAGTGTGAATAATCCAGGCTCAAGACCTTTGTCCTGGTCAGCAGCATTCATCTGGCATAAACTGTCAGGAAAAGCAAGATATTTTTAGACAAACTGCGAATTAGAGTTGATTCTTTTTTTACTTCCTTTGATTGTTTGTGCATGGACAGACTTTAGTACATGGTTCATTTAATGTCATATTTCTCAAAGTTCAACAGTCATTGTGGGCTATTTACTTGACCGCATATTCTGTTGGAAGGTATTAATTGTTAGGCAAAAAAATGTAAAGCACCCATGGATTCTAATGAACTCAATACTATCGTAGTAGTATGTTCTCCAATGCCTTTGCTTTGCATGAACATTCTACTTATCAGCTGATTATTGTCTTTTAAACTTTTTAATCTTTCATTTAACCATTTAATCTGTAATGCACTTTACATTTATGTGAGATAAATTATGTAATGTTTAAATATAAACTAGGAATGTAATTGTACTCTTCAACTCATAGTGCTTTATGTAAACCTTGGTATAATCTATTTATACTATAAAAATAATAAAAGGTGCTATAAAAGGATGGGCAAGGGCGCTTGACACCATTAAATTGGGCTCTCCAGACAGGTGGATTGTTTTACTAATTCTCTTTGTTTTGAGTAGTGCACCTCTGGGGATTCTTTGGAAATAGAAAGCTGGGACAATAATTTAGATGTCATTAAGGTTAATGTTTGTGTCACCTCCACTGGGATGTGAGCAATCAAAAGCTTGCATTTCTTCACTCGGTTGTCAAGTTAGTGTCTGTACCACAGAGACACAACTAAACTACAACAATAAACAATGCTGGTTTCTTCCCATGAAACTTTACAGAACAGATCAATTACTGTAGACACAAATATGTGAAGGAAATACTGTCTGCATTCAAGCTGTGGCAATACTCGTATATTGAGGCATGCCAATAAAGCTTTGTTGTATTGAATTACTTTTTTTGTTCGTTATGATACTTGTATTCTTGTATTTGGAATGGGAAATATAAGAGACTTCAAGCCTCAGAATGCAAAGACATAACTGGGCAGGAAGGACTAATAATACCTGGCTTGGGGAAACAGGATCCTTTGGTATCTCACATCGGGGCAGCCTCCCCTGCCATGATTAACTGTTGGCAAATACAATCCAATTAAAGTATTGCAGCTAATACACTTGTTTTTTTCTAGGTGGTTAAACAATGTGGTCTTTACTTTAATCCATCCATCCTGGGTTATGTTGGTCAAACCGTGATTGTTTAGTTAAGGGATCCTCATAACTTGGTTAAAATGTCCTAATGATTCTTCCTTAATGTGCTCCATTTATTTCAGGAGGTCCTTTGTCAAATTGAAATAACGATCAGATATTTATAGAGATTATTAGTACTCCCACATCCAGGTCAAAATGTTCCTTCTGGATTTATTCAGGACCTCAGAGATCCCTAATCTCGTTGGTATGGTTAGATCATTGTCCATCATAAGCTGAATATAATGTGGACCACACATCTGTTACATCTACACTACATATAGGAGAACACCACAGCTATCTTAGACGTAAGTGTAATACAACAAAAATGGCAAACCACTTCATAACATTGGGACATAACAGAATTTGATTTGAGATGGGCATTTATTGACCAAGTGGAGAACTATCGGACAACTATGAAACTGTCTAAAATCCTGTTCGAGAAGGAACAGCGAAGGATCTATAAAATATCCAGAGATGTGGTGGTAATTCCCTGGACCAGATTTACCTGAGGTAGGGTAATTACTATGTGGACATTTCCTTCTGTGACATCCCTACCTCTGGGGGTAATAGTGCACAACGTCGCCACCTGGTCAACTCCCGTATATTCAGGAAATAATATGCTGAGTAACAAAAAGGACTGGAATTGACAGACAAGGCCAATTGTTTGGGTGAAACACTAAACGTTTGAGGCACCCGACTCCTGTAGACTCAAGAGACATAATATTATGCTATACATCGAATATGACGTGGCAGTCAAAGAGGCATTGCTTACCCCACACATTAATCATGGCGACCAGGTCAGGATAATAGAAAGTATTTTAAGCCCCTAGTAATGATGTATTGGATCGGTGTAGCACGGTTACAACAAATTTTTTACAACGCACTACCATTACATCGCAACTTTTACCACGCAAACCATTACAACGCAATGCGCTGGGGGGCGCTCTAGGATAGGGAATGTATTTAATATACTATCCAACACCTTCCCTGCTATCCACGGGGACTGGAGTTGGAATAGTAAATTAAATAATTCACTATCCAGCGCCTAAAAGCATTATGCGTTGTAATGGACTGCGTGGTAAAAACCGCGTAGTAAAGGCATGCGTGGTAAAAGCATGAGTTGTAGTGACACCAATCCTAAGGATCTCTGAATATTAAATAAAGCTATAGAGTGTAGAACGACCAAGACAGGGACAGATAATATCACTGTTGTGGTGCACCATTTCGAGGCAGAACAACAACAAATCGCCAAACATCTTGGCACGGTGCATGTACTACACGACTGAGAAGCCACTCATTCTTGACATAAGGCGCCAGTAACCAGTGGCAATATGATCCCTTAGCCATTTACTGACAACAAACATGGGACCTAGAGTACAAAAATACAAGTGCTAACCCTGTTAGATATTATACAGAAACACAAATCAGGCAACACGCCAGGAAGGACCTTTGACGTAGTAAGTAACGTTTATCGTTATTCCAACTATTTGCTCTTTCTCGATTGCTAAGTGAGTCTCAGTGACACTGCTGTATATTGATTTAGTAACTTGTTTAATTTGTACCCAAAGAGTGTGTCAACAAGGTCTAATCCACTATGCAGCAGGACTAGCACAATACACAAGTATGTTTTATTGAACTTAATTACTCTTTATGCTTGCATGAGTGCAACCCTTAAAGAGTACAGACATTAATTATATTAGATATAAGATACGGATGGAAGGGATCTGCCTATCTCTAAAGGACCAGCCCTTCTTCTGATCCTAGTATCAATCACAGAAACACAAAAGGACGTGGAAACCCCAGTGGTGTGCTTTGCTGGTTTACAATGATCCAACACTGGTGGAGGACATGGTTATGAGTGACCAGGAACAATGAAGCAATGCATGGTTGTCATTATACACGCAACATCAGCAATTGCGATAGGATGGAGGAAACTAGCGCTTGCACAATTATTTCATAGACTGGAGTGATTAAGAATAAAGATAATTCAGCACAGTCACGCATTAATAACCATGTGTGCAGTGTATGGCACGCCATTTAATAAAAAATGCTGACTAATGTGAACAAATAATATTGTTTTGATGTCCCTGTGCTCGCAGATCAAGGCCAGGAAGTATCTGAGTGGCTTTACTGGAGGGAATGCACGAATAGATGTGTGGTTCACATTATATTCAGCTTATCAAGTACAGTGATTTAACCATACCAATATAAGAAAGCCCGTGACCCACTGGGAAAGCATAGGCCGACGGAAACATGTAGAGCTTGAATATAAATGTGGAAGTACTAATAATCCCCAGTGGCGGAGTCTATTAAATTGCATTGCTCACACTGAGTTTAATGCCAGGAGTTTGTCCCACGCTCTAAAATCAGCGCGAATGGCACTACGCATTGCGCCAGAGGGTGCTGCTGTTTTCTGCTGCTCGAGCAGCAGCTTCCTCACGGGAGTGGCAGACTTCTCAACAAGAGCGGTCGCGACCTGCCGCCACCGCCCGCGATGAGAAATCACGCAAGGAGGAGGTCTAGCGCATTATTTTTTCTCTCAAGCGCTTGGCGAGCCGCTCGAGAGAAAAAACTCTGCTCAGCGTCACTTCGTGGAGTTTTTCGGAACTCCGCACAGAGAGCAGAGCAGGCAGAACTCCCCAAAATCCGTCAGCTGAGCTGAATTCTTCACCCACCCCTAATTAAGATATAGTCTTGCACAACCAAAGCATTCAATCGATGTGTTGGTTCAAATCAAGCTAGTACATGCATGCATATACACACATATATATTTTGGGAATAAAGGTACTCCGCACTTAATCCCAGTATTTCCAAAGAGAAAGAGTCTTACGGACAGCTACAAATTAAAAATCAGATCCTGAACACCAAGTTCCGAACTATCCGAGGGATCGAAACGACAGCAACATACAACGCAATGGAGGCGCGCAAGACTAAAAGAGCTGATAAGATGGCGACAATGTTTTAAACCGATATCAGCGTTTGACTTGAAACTACAAAAGGCAAAGGTATGCAACGTGAACAGGACCCAGCATTAAAACAACTGTTCTTACAGTTAGAACACCAATACAAGAAAGAAATTAGTAAAAGTTGGTAAGTGATTGCATTACAGAAATATCTGGAACTAGACAGAGTTCCAAGGGGCTTAAGGATTTTCATCATGCTGACACACCCGGAAACAAGTTCAGAAATGTTTGAAGAATGGAGAGCTAATAACATGGCATGCTCCAAAAACATGATGAAGATTCTAATTAAATACGACAAAATCGACTTGGAGGAAGTACATACTATAATCAAAGACTTGGAAAATAAAGGACTACAGTAAAACAAGGAAGAGGAGTTAAAACTAAGAAAGGACATGGAAATACATCTAGAGAAATACGAAGAGGAAATCCAAGAACTAAAACAGAGAACATTTGTGAGGGAGGACATTGACTACAGGCAAGAACGAATCTTCACCTTTGTCAGAAGGTTTGACGCTCTAAAATCAAACTATGGAAAAAATATTCCCAAACCAATCAGAGACACAACAAGCGAATCTGACATAAGCGAAAACGAAGCAGCAAGTGGCTTCAACTCTTCGAAGGGGATTTCTTTTTTAGAAGAAATTAGGTTGATGCATCTAAATCAGATATTAGCCAGATCTCGGGGGAAAGGAAGAGGCAGAGGGCAATCTTCCGCAGCACCTGAAAAACAAGACAATCAAAGCACATAAAAACAGTACCCCTTACAGAACCTGACACGAAGGAAATAAATGAAACAACCTCATCATAAAGCTCTCAAGCCATATACTTTCCAAAGATGAACGCTAATTATTAAATAAGGGACTGTCATTCTGTCCTGAGAGACATTTCGACTATACAGACACTAAAATTGATATTTGCAAATATGTATGAAAACAAACTAACAAAAAGACACGTGCATTGCCCCTTGGAAATAAATAAAGCAGATACAATATCAGACAAACAAGATAAAGATCCAACATTAATCACTGAACAGATTCCAGACTTAAAACATTTGTTCAATCTAATGCACAATCTTAAGGATGATGAAACCAGGAAAGTCAAGTACTACAAGAACTGGGCCTAGACACAGCTAAACATACATCAAGTGGTCATAAAAACAAATCCAAATACTGCCCGCAACTATCTCCTGGCAAAAAAATGGATCTGTTCTCG
Source organism: Lissotriton helveticus (assembly GCF_964261635.1). Taxonomy (NCBI): domain Eukaryota; kingdom Metazoa; phylum Chordata; class Amphibia; order Caudata; family Salamandridae; genus Lissotriton; species Lissotriton helveticus. The sequence goes on along the minus strand of NC_136068.1, from coordinate 1,597,516,030 downwards.
GAGGCAGTCATGAGAGAGCTGGATAACCTGGAGAAAACACAAAACTCTAACAAAAGAGAGAACCTGTCAAAGAAGGAATGCATGGCATTAAAAACAATGATGGAATACAGCAATATAATAATTAAGCCAGCCGATAAAAGCCAGAGCATAGTGAAGAACCGCGATAACCCACAAACTGGGTCTCGGCGGCGGGGGGACCGCCCAGTCTTCCATACCTTCCATACTTAGTAAAAGGAGACACAGGACCCTTCGTCTGCAGGAGGAACCCAGATTTATTTCAATAGCCTGGGCTATGGAACAGAGTCCCAAGCTAGTCAGAGACAAGATAGAGGAGGCTGCTACTTCACTCTGTTGCTTACAAGCCTTTTATACATTTTTCATTATTCTTTACAGAACAATATATGTTCCCACCCGGAGATAAAATAGTAATAGAATGCATTCACTGTAACTCCAAACTGGAAAATAGGAAAGAGAAGGAATATTACATATCACTAAAGCGATGAGTTGTCAACTGCACAGAATAGAAGGCCCATATTAATCAGAAACAGCCTCTAAGTTCATTAGAACTTAGAGGATGTTTCTGATTAATATGTAAAGAATAATCCTGAAAGTTATACCGGGGGTATGCCGATACACGGCTAGATCGTATGTAAGACCTCAGAAATGTATACCATGTACTGTAGATCTGGCGGGCGTCTTCGAGCGCAGATTTGGTAATTATGCCAGTGGTATTGTGGAAAAGTAAATTTTGCCATGTTCTGTGTCCCTACATGTCATCCATCATATGTTATATGTGCATGATTAATATGCATATGTTATTCCCCATGTTTGATTAAAGACGCAATTACAGTTGTGTCCACCTCTAGTATGGCAGTTTCCAGTTCTCGTGAATACTACGAATATCAGGCCTATGTAAAGCTACGTTGCCACGTTTCTCAGTGTGCACGTTATTCCATTGTAAAGTCCCCGTTTCTAGGCCTCAAAAGGGCCCGGACACCAGATTCAGCTCCTGTCTCCTGTCTCCTGAAGCCCCGCGGAGGAGTGACATGGCCCCCACCTGTATCCTCGACCCTTCACTTACTTCCTGCCTCGCAGTGCCCGGTTCAGCTTGGCCCTGCCTCTGAGTCTGCCAAGAGTATGTTATGATTCCAGATTATCAGTTCAGTCCTCTTCCTCTGCATTCCTAAAGCTACTGAACTGCATCAATAGTTTCCGTCATTGTCTAGCCTTTACGGCCCCATGTTAGAGAAATACTGTATTAATGGTCATTTAATATTCTTCATCACGCACTACATGTAGAATAATGCATGGTCCAGTCTTAGTGTCTGTTAGCCTTTCCCCTCCTGACTTCTAGTTTATATCAACATGTTCCCTAAACATCAGATACTAGATACTGTTTAGGTACATGTCGCCCTGACTCTCCAGACTTCAGTCTCTGCTCCTAGCACAGAGTTCATAGCCCCCAGCTTCTCCTAGTAACACGTCATTGCCAGTTTGCGCGCACCATCAGGTTAGAGGTCCCGGCTCCTTAGGTAGCCCCCTCCATGGTTTCCGCCCCATTCATGACATATTCTGTTACGTTTGCATCACATGTCTATGTATACGCCCTGTTACACCTCTTTTCACCCTTATCTTTCGCGACTGCTACGCGTCACGCCTATTGCTCCACCCACTGCTACGCCTATTGCAATGTAATGCTATGTGTTTGCGTTATGTATATATGCTCATGTACTGTTATTAAAAGTTAGCCGTTACGCCGTCATTCCCGATCCTGTCCCCGGCAGCTGCCATCCTATTCCCGTGCAGGTCGTCCTGTTCCTGTCCTTATGCTGTATTAAACCTGCAAAACTCCTACTACCTCGAATCTTGACTCTTATTTATTGAGCTATCTGTTATTCATTTATTCATTCAAAAATAGGGTATTATTTATTTATTTACCACATAATGGCGCCCGAACAGGGACTTGCCCTTTCCCCACGCGTCGGTGAAGCCACGCCGACCCCCTGACCCTCTGCAGTCGTGACGGAACTCTTCTGCGCACCGGCAGATATTTCTGCTTCAAGTATCCCTCAGGCCCACGGAGGAGACGGAGGAGGCGGTCCAGCATCCAGACGAGACGGTGGAGGAACGCGGCGAGTCCCGACCAGAGCCCAAGCCGAGAGTCCAAGGTCCGAGGTATCCGGAGGTCCACCCGTAACTGAAGTCCGAAGTTCGTCGTCCGTCGTCGTAGCAGTCCAGTCCAGTCCGAGGCCTTCCGTTCTTGCTGCCCGGTGAGTACCGTTACTGGGGTGGTATCTAGACAGGGTCAATCTAATTGACTCTGGTCTGTGTGTTGGTGGTACACAGACTCACAAACGAAGTGTCCACTTCGGTGGATGCGGGTCCTGAACGTGTCTCTTTATGAGACCGGTAAGTTTCGTACTGTTTCAGCAGTGCATCTAGTTTCTGTTCTAGTCAGTTCTGTTCTCGAGAAAATTCATGTATTCTGTGTTCCGTATTCCAGGTAGTATTCTGTTCGAACTGTTATTTTAAATGTTCTTCATGTATTTTAACGTCGTGGTATGAATGGGGAATAAGTATCGTGTTCATTGTGTATTGTATTGTGTCTAGATTACAGTCCAGTCATGCCCTTGTTTTCTAAGTTACGTCAGTTAAAAACTAGAAAGGGTCTGCTGGAAGCAGCAGTTCCAGTTCCGCCTAGGGACAGTCCAGGTCATTTTATGTATCAGAAGCATGGCATAAGCGCCATATTGTATCTAGATTTATGGGTAGAGTATACCAAACAGTTAGAAGAAAAGTATAGATGGCCCGTATCGGGCACATGGGATGCCGAGTGCATCATGCGAGTAGAAGAAGCATTATGGAAAAAGAAAGCCAGACAGTCACAGAAAGATGCCATCGAGTTATGGCGCAAAGAAGCTCATAAAAGAACCGAAAAAGAAATCAGAAAGTCAGAATTAAGTAGAGAATCCTTGGAACGAGCCCAAGAAAAAGAACTAATCGAGATAGGTGAACAAGTTAAAGCCGAACAATCAGAGAGACAGAGGAATGCCCTTATTAAGGGTATGTATCCTCTCCTTGCCGAGGGCCTGCCAAAAGCGACCCCGGAGGCATCCAGTAACTTTCCGCCACCATTAGTTCCGACCAAGCTACGTCACAAACCGACCGCAGCTGATATTTTTATTTCGTCCTATTTGGACGACACAGTCCCAGAATATGCAAATCCTGTTCGCGCTCCGCCAGTCCCTGTAAATCAGGCACTTCCCGCTCCTCCAGACACCGGAGTACCTGTTACGGTACCCCCGGTCCAGCCCGCCATACAAGTCCAGCCTACATTTCCATTTCCCACTCTGCCAGGACGAAGAGCATCAGTAGACGACTCTAGTTTAGGGGCCGCAGGGGGAGGTCCTCCTCAGACCCCGCCGCCACATAAGCGTTTAACAACAGCCGAATTACATATGCAAGCGTCACAGCGTACGCCCAGACATCAGTCTGTAGCAGAAATAAGAAAAGCCCTTAATGAATGCGGCTATGATCCAGTCCCAGGAGAGGATAATATGGTTTTATATTCATTACGTGTAAGAAGGGTGGCCGAGTATCTAGTCACCCTACCGAATATGAAAGAAGACCTAGACAGAATATATCGTTTCATCCGTACGGGGGATGATCCAGAAAGCATTGGCGAGGCCATGTCTCAAAGGAAAGCTGAGACCCAGCTCATGATATTAAAGTTTCTGATCAATTGTCTAATAAGAGAACAAGATTACCCGTCCAAAGATCAAGCCGAAATGAGAACCCTGACAAAGTGGAGTGATAATATAGCCGAGGGTAAGCACAGAACCATGAGTGCTATGGACAGTATGTACAAGAAAATTCGTAAAGAAATAATAAGGTTACACGATCAACGTAAAGCAGCACAAGTAAGCGAGAAAGAAAGTAACTCTGATACTGAAGAGGTAGATGACGAGAATCCCGACAGAATAGCGTATGTAGGAAAATCTAGATTTCCAGATCGTCATTTACGCCTAGAACACAAGTCTACTTTCCATCATCCAGCACCAGAACAAGGTTCTCTAGAACAAGTATTCCAAGCTACCGATCACATTCTGAAATCACGAATCGGTTACAGTGAGTTGAGTACCATGCATGAACAGGAACTAGTCCGATCAGCAGTCCGATGGATTACTGATTCTACCACTTTTCCAGACGAAATAGTGGCACAAATGTTTCTGAAAATGCCCCCAGCCGAGCAACGACTGGCGGGTATGTATATGATTCAGCACCTCATTACATTGTATGAGGGTCAGCACTCTGATCCAGGCCCGTTACATGATATCCTGAACGAGTTACTCCAGTATAGATGGAAAGGTTTAGGTACCGATTTAATTAGTGTCGTTCTAGAACAGCGTCACAAATATAGAACGTTTTTGAACCCGCATTTTGTTCATGTCTCACCCCCAGAAAGTAAACCATTTTACATGGAGAGACAGAATCCGTTACGAGAAGTCCACCCAGTTAGAGGAACGGGTGGCGAACTAGAACGAGTGTTTGTTTACACTCCGATTACAAAGATGGAACTCCTAGAGATGAAGAAATTAATTCCCTGTCATGATAAAGATCCAGCAGGGTTCCACCGAGAATTAAAAGACATGCTCCGTATGGGAGAATGCACGTATCCAGATATAATTAAAATGTTAAAGGTTCTGCTGCCCGCAGGGGTGTATGAAAAGCTCAAGGAAAAAGAATGGGAGGTGGGAGAGAAAAGGATCGATTGGGCAGTTCTAGAAGCTGAAGATAAGGCACGAGTACCAGGTACCGGTCTTGGAGCGAAATGTAAAGAATTACCAGAATTATTAATACAAGTTTTGCCCAGATTATTGACAACTAGAAAAGAAGACTGGGATGCAATCTCAGCCTGTAAACAGAAACAAGATGAAGACATTAGTGATTTTTATTCTAGATTTGAGAAATGTTTTAGCATTAACAGTGGTCTCAAGACAAGTAGTGAGTCATACCCTCATCTTTTTGTTACTAAATTAGTCGAGAATTCAAGTCCACCAATTAAAAATCGAGTTTTGAAAGTCGAAAGTACCTGGCAAGCTAATACCCCGTCCCAGATGTTGCAGATGCTCCAATACCACCAGAATAGAATCAGAGAAGAGCAAGACCACGAAAGGAAGCGTATGAAAGACACGAAAATGAAAGTACTAGTTGCACAATCTGTTCCTCAAGACAGTCAGAAGAGGGGTCCAAATCAAGCCAGTCATCCTGCAGCTCCCGTTAAAGGGAACTGCAATTATTGTAAACAGCCAGGTCATTTTATAAATGAGTGTGCAGTTCTGAAACATAACATAGCTACCGGTAAGACTAAAGAAAGACCACGTCCGCCTAGACAAGAACAAGTTTTACAGATTCCTCAGCCACAGAATGCACCACAGACAGTTACAGCACCGCAGCCCATCGCTGCAACACAGCATGTTACACAGCAGATGTACCAGTATGCACAGTCTGAGTATCCAGAGTACCAGCAGTATTCATGAAACAGCCTAGAGAGCGAGGTAGGCTTGCCTCTCATCGAGATACCTGTAGATCAAGAAGGTCCCTATGTTCACAGTCAAGTACTAGGGAAAGATAGAAAGTTTTTGATTGATACAGGGGCAAGTAGGACCACAATTAGTCACGCCGAAGTTCCAGGGGCTCCGCTCTCAGGCTCAAGAAATGTTTCCCTTGGATTTTCAGGAAAACCTATCGTAAATGAAATATCAAAGCCAGTTACTCTAGAAGTAGGTCCATTGTCCCATACTACTGATCTGTTACTTACTAAGTCATGTCCAGAAAACCTATTAGGCATTAAAACACTGAAAGAGTTAGGTGCAGTTATATGTTGTTCCCCAGAGGGAATACGTCTGTTCCTACGTGACTTCAAGGGTCACTATGTATTACGAGATTTTGATCCAAGATTGTCTAATGTTCCGCAGCATTTATGGGCGCAAGGTCCAACTGATGTAGGTTACATGCAAATCACACCCCATCGTGTGACTCTCAAGCCAGGTGTAGTGTTACCACGAATCAGACAGTACAGATTGCCACCTGAGGCTGTAGCAGCCTTATCCAAAATTATTGACGAGCTCATCGCTCAAGGAGTAGTTGTAAAAACTGACTCCAATGTATGCAATTCTCCGATCATTCCAGTCATGAAACGTACTGATCCAAATGCACCCCCAGTATATCGATTAGTGATTGACCTACGAGAACTTAATAAATGTATTATTCCTCAGTACCCAGTTGTCCCAGACATTTCATCACTATTGACAGCCATTGATTCCGAAGCCACATTTTTCACTGTCATAGACCTCAAGAACGCGTTTTTCAGCGTTCCCATTCATCCAGACAGCCAGTTTCTTTTCGGATTCTGTTTAAATGGAAGGAGCTATATGTTCACACGAGCTCCTCAAGGTTTCACAGAAAGTCCTAGTATTTACAGTCAAGCACTTAAGAGACAACTTGATAATGTTCACATGCCAACTGACACTGCCCTGCTCCAGTATGTCGATGATCTACTGATCACAGCCCGTTCTGAACGTGATTGCGAGCGAGCATCCCTTACAGTCTTCGTATTTCCTAGCCGAGATGGGGCACAAGGTGTCCCCTTCTAAGCTTCAATTCTGTGTCCAGCAAGTGGTCTACTTAGGACACTTACTGTCCAAGAGGGGTAGGCAGTTGACACCAGACCGTATCCAGTTAATAGCGAGTCTTCCTCAGCCCAAGACCCAGAAGGAGGTACGTGCTTTTATCGGCCTCACTTCTTATTGCCGACAATGGATTCCTCAGTATGCATTCCTAGCCAAGCCACTGATACAGTTAACGACACAGGAGGCTGCCGTATCGTCTGTCCTCCCTTGGACATCTGAACATACACTCAGTTTCAATGAGTTAAAGAAAGCCCTATGTCAAGCTCCAGTTCTAGCTACACCAAACTACAGTAAGCCTTTTACACTTTTCGTCACAGAACGCGAAGGTACAGCATTATCTGTTCTCACACAAGATCAAGCAGGACAATACAAGCCATGTGCTTATTTTTCGAGCACATTAGATCCTGTAGCCCAGGCTCTGCCTGCGTGCCTCAAGTCAGTTGCAGCCACAGCACTAGCTATCAGACAAAGTGATTCCATAGTCTTAGGACACTCCCTGACAGTACAAGTTCCACACTCCGTGGAAGTTCTTTTAAACCGAACACAGACTCAGCATTTGACAATTGCACGTTTAACAGGTTATGAATTGACACTGTTCCAGCCACACATAGAAATCAGACGCTGCAACGTTTTAAATCCTGCTACATTGTTACCATCAGTTACTTCGAATTCTGCCACACATGACTGTGTGGAAGTAGTTAACATTACGACAAAGCCCAGACAAGATCTGACAGATATTCCGTTACCAGATCCCGACCTGACACTTTATGTGGATGGTTCATGTATGAGAACAAGTACAGGAGAACTAGTCGCCGCGTATGCAGTGACTACTGACACCGAAGTTATTGAGACACACCGTATTGACACCCTGTCCGCTCAAGCAGCAGAGCTAGTTGCTCTGACACAAGCCTGCATACATGCCAAGAACCTGAAAGTTAATGTTTACACAGATTCACGCTATGCATTCGGAGTTGTACACGACTTTGGAGTGCTCTGGCAGGAGAGAGGTTTCATGACTTCTCATGGAACCAAGATTCAGCATGGTCTCCTTATTCAAGCTCTGTTAGATGCCATACATTTACCGACATCCATTGCTATCATGAAGTGCAAAGCACATACGAAAGTTATTGACATTATTTCCCAGGGTAACGATCTAGCAGATCGCACAGCCAAGCTTACAGCACAGACTCCAGACATTCCAGTTAATCCGACACAGACACACACTCCAGATCCGACTACATGCATGACAGTTAAGGACCCTACTCAAGATGTCATAGACATACAGTTACATGCTACTCCCGATGAAATCAAGAAATGGTCCGAACAAGGAGGGATCCAGACAGATCAAGGATGGTTAACGAAGGGTAGAGCCACATGGTTTCTCCCCGACTCTATGGTTCAAGTCATTATCAATACCGCACATAGTCCAGCACATTTAGGAGAAAAAGCTATGTTAGACAGTATCCAGAACATTTGGTTCAACAAGCATTTACGAGCTGCAGCCAAGCAGAAAGTCCGTACCTGTATGATATGTTGTCAGTTTAATCCAGGTAAAAGTGTCCCGGTGGAACAAGGGGGATTCCAGCCTCCTGACCACCCTTTTGAAGTCCTCCAGATGGATTATATTCAGATGGAGCGATGTCGAGGTTTCAAGTATGTCCTTGTAGTTGTATGCGCTTTGTCCAGGTGGACAGAAGCATATCCAGTCCCAGATTACACAGCCGCGACCACTGCCAAGCAGTTGGTTCGTGAGTTCTTCCCCCGTTATGGACTCCCTAGGGTCGTATATTCTGATAACGGCCAGCCATTCTCATCAGAGTTAATGAAACACGTTTCCCTATTGTTAGGGTACCAGTGGAAGTTCCATTGTGTACGCCATCCTGAAGCAGCCGGTCTCGTAGAGAGACATAACCAGACCCTGAAAATTCGCATCGCAAAAGTATGTAAAGAGAAAGGTGTGGACTGGCTAGTAGCTCTGCCAGTTGCCTTGTTTTATATGCGCATGGTCGCACATTCCAGATCAGGTCTGTCCCCGTATGAGGTCGTTTTCGGCCGCCCCCCTAACATGTGGGGTACTCCTAGACCCCGAAGTATTACCGATGTTTCAAGTAATATGCTGACAGATTACCTAGCTTCCTTGATGTCTGCCCTCAACTCTTGTCGTTCACAGGTTGCCGCCGCATTTCCAGACAATACCGAGGTGGCACCGCATGAAATCGTTCCAGGATCCATGGTCCTTGTCCGGAATTTTGACCGCTCAAGTCCGCTGGAGCCACGCTGGAAGGAGCCCCGACAGGTCCTCCTCGCCACCCGTACAGCCGTGAAGTTGGAAGGTCGCAAAGGCTGGGTGCACCTTTCGCACGTGAAGAAGTTTTATGGACTGAAACCCGTCTCAAAGAACATTTCCCAGGATTTGAAGGATTGCCAAAATATTGTTCTCAAGGACTGTCCCGCAAAAGACATTGCTACAAACCCTCCCCTGTTAGAGAAAACTCCGCAGCAGGAGTATAAGTTGAAACTCCGGTCTAGTAAAATAAGTCAGCCAGTTTGATTGTCTAAGTCCTCCCCTAGGTGAAACGGTTAGACTGTTTCTGACATGTATAAAATAGACCCCCATAGTGAGAGAGTTAGTCAAAACTCAATCCGATGTATCATTTTTCTATGTTTCATATTATTTCTCAGCATTATGATTTCCTGCACCAGTTATGCGTTCTACCTGTATTTTCCAGTTTCTCATGTAAATACGTCTTCTAATGCTACAGTAGAGCACACGTTTAGTGATCTACCTCCTCATGAACTCTCTTACCGCCTCGCTATGCGAAATAATTCTTTTATCCGCATGCTACATTACTCACACCAAACCAGCAATGCCACTAATTGTTGGGTGTGTGGTCGACTCCCCCCTTTCCAGACGCCGAAGGGAGTTCTGCCACTCTTTCCTTATCCATTTTCACATAATGGTTCGTGTGGAGCATGGTCCACGTTAACGTCATCCTCAACAGATATGTCTTTTCTTAACAGTACATGTTTTCCAGACAAGCAAGGTCTCCCCCACAGAATCGGGTTAGATCTAGAAAATGAAGTTTACAATTTAGGTAATTATTCTTCGAATTTCATGGTCCTGAATGTTCAGTCTGATTCCACTCCAGATTTACCTGCAATTTCAGTACTACCAGTCAAAGGCGAATTATGTGTCCGAAATAATGGTTCCGTACACGTAGGACATAGTGATTGTACTACTATTGTCAAGTATAGTGACAGTGGGAAATCTATCTTCAAAGCTTCACGTCATTCTTATTTTATTTGTGGTCAAACTGCATATGTTCGTCTGCCCCTCGATTGGGAGGGAACCTGTTACATTGCCTTCCTACTGCCACCAGTTTTCCTAGCCCCATCTGATTATCATAGAAACACACATCTAGTACACATTAGACATAGAAGGGAGTCCCCAATTGTCGATTATACTGAAACTGCCCTAGAACAGTATACAGATTTCAACAGAGGTTTCTTTTTCTTTATAGGACCTATCCAGAATAGTAAGCTAATCCGTAGGTTAACCAGAACCCTTGAAGCTGTAGTCAATGAGACTGCCTCTGCTCTAGGTAACTTAACCGAAGAGCAATCTGCTATGAGATTTGTCGTTTTACAGAATCGTCTCGTCCTTGACGTCATATTGGCCGATAGGGGCGGGGCCTGTAGAGTCATCGGATCTAGTTGCTGCATTTTCATTCCAAATAACGCGCCGTCTGTTTATTCAGCTATAACCAGACTCCATAAGATTGCCCATCTGTTACACCAAGATCCAGGCACCTGGACATGGTCCGGTTGGTTCTGGAATATAATTTCCGCCTGGGGATGGAAAGTCTTGTCCTTTCTAGGTATTGCAGTAGCGATCATATTCAGCTGCTGCCTCTGTATACAATGTGGCCCTGCGATTTGCGGCATTTGTGCTACCTCTTGTATTCCTAGTCCCAAGCCCCGTTCTAAATCCCGTTCCAAGACAATTCGAGACGAACAAATGATACTGTATGAAATGATAGATGGTATCATGAATATTGATGTTTCCTGATGAAACGTAGTGACAAGGAGGGAATGTGGAAAAGTAAATTTTGCCATGTTCTGTGTCCCTACATGTCATCCATCATATGTTATATGTGCATGATTAATATGCATATGTTATTCCCCATGTTTGATTAAAGACGCAATTACAGTTGTGTCCACCTCTAGTATGGCAGTTTCCAGTTCTCGTGAATACTACGAATATCAGGCCTATGTAAAGCTACGTTGCCACGTTTCTCAGTGTGCACGTTATTCCATTGTAAAGTCCCCGTTTCTAGGCCTCAAAAGGGCCCGGACACCAGATTCAGCTCCTGTCTCCTGTCTCCTGAAGCCCCGCGGAGGAGTGACACGGCCCCCACCTGTATCCTCGACCCTTCACTTACTTCCTGCCTCGCAGTGCCCGGTTCAGCTTGGCCCTGCCTCTGAGTCTGCCAAGAGTATGTTATGATTCCAGATTATCAGTTCAGTCCTCTTCCTCTGCATTCCTAAAGCTACTGAACTGCATCAATAGTTTCCGTCATTGTCTAGCCTTTACGGCCCCATGTTAGAGAAATACTGTATTAATGGTCATTTAATATTCTTCATCACGCACTACATGTAGAATAATGCATGGTCCAGTCTTAGTGTCTGTTAGCCTTTCCCCTCCTGACTTCTAGTTTATATCAACATGTTCCCTAAACATCAGATACTAGATACTGTTTAGGTACATGTCGCCCTGACTCTCCAGACTTCAGTCTCTGCTCCTAGCACAGAGTTCATAGCCCCCAGCTTCTCCTAGTAACACGTCATTGCCAGTTTGCGCGCACCATCAGGTTAGAGGTCCCGGCTCCTTAGGTAGCCCCCTCCATGGTTTCCGCCCCATTCATGACATATTCTGTTACGTTTGCATCACATGTCTATGTATACGCCCTGTTACACCTCTTTTCACCCTTATCTTTCGCGACTGCTACGCGTCACGCCTATTGCTCCACCCACTGCTACGCCTATTGCAATGTAATGCTATGTGTTTGCGTTATGTATATATGCTCATGTACTGTTATTAAAAGTTAGCCGTTACGCCGTCATTCCCGATCCTGTCCCCGGCAGCTGCCATCCTATTCCCGTGCAGGTCGTCCTGTTCCTGTCCTTATGCTGTATTAAACCTGCAAAACTCCTACTACCTCGAATCTTGACTCTTATTTATTGAGCTATCTGTTATTCATTTATTCATTCAAAAATAGGGTATTATTTATTTATTTACCACAGTATGCCGATACATGGCGAGATTATAGTTCTAACTGGCAGTGGTTACTAGCCTATAGTGATGACTGTATGTTTTAATAGGATTTACTCTAAACATGAACATCACTTTTCATGCATTTATGTTGTATAATTTAATGGCTGCCACGCTTTACCAGCGCTCTATTACGTACGATGGTGTACCTATACCGGAGTCCGTCTTCACTTTCGTGTGAGGGCGTACACAAAAAGAGCCGCGCGCAGCATACCATTGACACTGAGGAAGGACTTTGTCTGAAACGCGTTTGTCTATTCACTGTTGCTGTTGGCGTAAATAAACTCTGCCACCTTACCCGGTGTGCTTAAATCCTTTCATTAAAAAGTCAAAAGTGATTACTGAGCTTATATATATATATGTATTCTGCTCACAACTTCTTTCAAATCCGGTAAAAGAATGGACGGCACTCAGTGATTCAGATTACACCAATTCATTAGATTTATTTAAATCAAAAACAGGACGCGTTTCGGCATAGTGCCTTTGTCTGCTGTTACTCACACAATGTCAGTTTGCATTTTTAAATAAAGTTACATATTGACGTCACATCCTGTAGTTAATTGACATAGGGGACGGACTGTTTGTAAGTTTTGTAGTGGCCATCTTGAAGTTACCTAAAACTTCGATTAATTCTGGCCAATTTGGACAAACGAAAAAATAAAAAAAATATTATTAAGCCCTGGAAGGGCAATTCTTGACCACACATAATTGTGCTAATAATACATAAATAAGTACATCCACATTACTTCATTTCATCAACTGATCAAATTGAATTGCATCCTCTAGTTAATTCACACAAAGAACGGATTATTTTAAGTTTCATGGTTGCCATTTTGAAGTTACCTAAGACTTCGATTAGTTCTGGCCTTTTTGGACAAACGAAAAAAATATTATTAAGCCCTGGATGGGCGATTCTTAACCAAACATAATTTTGCTAGTGGTAAATAAATATGTACATCCACATTACTTATTTCATCAACTGATCAAATTGAATTAGACATATCTATCATATTCAGATGTCAACTTTTTTGCAAGGAAGAGCATTATCATATAAATGTAGATCATTATAGGCTATGGGATGAGGCCTGCTGAAGAAAGAGATAAAAAACTTTACTGCTGGTCTATTGGCCTAAGTGCACGGCCAACTCCTCCCCAATGTTCAACCCCAGTGGAGTTTTAGTTCGGAGATCTATGATAAATCTCGACTCTAATCTCCTCATTTGAAGCTCCCTATTTCTTCCCTGGTCTTTCAAGGGGAGGAAATAGTATTCTTTTCTTTACTGGGTGGATTGAGCTGCCTACGTAATGCAGTTTGCAGGGACATTCTAAACAATACACACAGAATAGACTTGTGCATGTGAGAAAGTTATTGATTTTTCTTACTCTGCCTGTTTCTGGTATTTCATAAGAGGTTACTTTCGTACTGCTCTGACAGGCTTTGCAGTTGTGACAAGGGGAAAACCCTGTACGGTTCCCTAATCGTGGAGATCTTGGAATTGAGTCAAAATGACTATGTATTAAGGTATCTTTTAAAGATCTGTTCCTTCTATATGTTATTTTAGGGTAGGAATGTAAATGTTTTTGAGCTTGTAAAGCGCACTGCTACCCGTCCATAGGTTTCCTGGCGCTGTATAACTCTGGGGAACCCGTCCTGGCTTTCCCTGTGGGATGGTCCCTTGCTGGGAGTCCCCAAGGTGGAGCCAGGCATCCCCGGAATTGGTGGGGCCGTTGTGGAGATTAGGCAAGCTAATGCCCAGAGTTGCCGAGTGGAACCCCTGATTAGAGTAAGCACCGAAGCGAGAATTATCGAGTCCGCTGACCAAGGTCCACGACCCTGCCGCGACGGGAATTGAACCCTGGTCCCGGGCCGACTTCTGCTCTCGGGCCTGCCGCCTCTAACCAGTGAGCCACACTACTCCACAGATCTCCACAGACAGATCTTTGCCAACTATCCCATCTGTTTTCAGAATATTCCAATGCCTGCCCAGGATTCGATGGATCATTTGTGAATCTCTGGAAAAAGTTGTAATAAAGCGAGGAGTTTTGTCCTCATTTTCCACTTTCCTGATCGAATCTTTCAATAAATTGGATCTCGGGATATGGGAGGCTTTGTCATATACTTTTTGAAGGGTGTCATCTGAATATCCCCTAGATTTGAACCTTCCTATTGATTCTTGTGAAGCCTTTTCAAAATCCTCATTTAATGTGCAGTTTCTTTTTAGGTGTAACAGCTCCCCGTATGGTATGCTGTTCTTCAGGGGTACTGGATGACAGCTACTTGCTTCTAAGGTTGAATTACGGGCAGTATCCTTCCTGAAAAGGGAGGTACAAATTTGGCCGTCCTTAATAAAAACTTTTAGGTTCAAGAAATCCACCTCCTGATTACTTATCGTGTCACTCAGTTGTAGGTTAACTGCATTTTTGTTTTTGTATATATATAAGCTGGGGTGTGTCTGTACTTGCTGTGGTTGTGGCGAGGAATAATTGCTACTGCTCGGTTACGGAATCTGGGATCTATATATACATATATATATATATCCCAGATTTTTGTGATACAGAAGGGTCATAGGAGGTAGAGATCTTGTGATATAACAGTGATTTAGAACAGTGCTAATTTCTTTCACCATGGGAACTGTAGGACCCAAGGCCAATCCACTGATGCATGTCCATCTGTGTAACTAGCACACATAGGTGGACACATGTCGTTGATGCCTCTTCTTGTGAATCTTAAGGAATACCAATGTTGACCACACAAGCCGCAGACATTTTCAACTCATAATTTGAAATACCCTCCTACTTTGTGGAGCACAGGCTTTGCAATGTTTATGAACATTTAGGGCCTCATTTACAAGTTTTTGGCGCAGGGCAGTGCAGTAAGTCACTTTGCTGCGCTGTCCTGTGTCAAATGGAAATGCAGCAATGTGCCTTATTTAGGATATAAGGCACATTGCTCTCCTTTCAGCCAGCACCGTCTCACAATTCGGTGCCTAACGCTATTGCAGTCACCCTTGCACCATGGTGTAAGGGTGTTTGTGTGGTCGGCAGGATTTTTTTTGTGGAGGAAGGGTCATCTTTCTGCACAAAAACAATCCGTGAAGGCGTTTTCCTTGTTCCTTGTGTGCTGCAGAATGCATAGAAAAAGGAAAAATGAAAACATTTCTCCTTGTTACACCTGCTCTCGGAGGAGTAAGGTTTTGGGGCTTCCCCAAGTTTATGTGATTTTGTAAATCTAGGGCCGCATCAAAGTCCATGGGTGTTGCGTGGGAACACCCACCGCAACGCCCATGGAATGCTTCCTTGATGCAGAGTAAGTGAAGGCAGCGCTTTGCGTTGCCTTGCTTTACTAGATATCTATGGGGCCAAGCAGAGCCACGCAGGGTGGCTTTCTGTCGCCTCATAGATATGATTGAGAGACCTGCGCCACTGGAGCATGCTTCGTGTAAATAAGACCCCTAATAGTTTGGACTCCATATTACCCCTCCTTTGAGAATATTTTATTGGTTGCTCACAAACTCTGCTGCAATGTGAGGTCTTGACATTGGCAGACTGCTCTATTTATGGAAACTATGTGTCAAACTTAGATTAAAACTGAAGAGCTGAGCTACAGCCCTCTGCTCTGGGAAGACATTCCTGCTGGCTGCCCCGCAGTACAAACAAGGTGAGCATGGGACGTTCCCCTGTGTTTCCCACGTCATGCTTTGCAGTTCCCCACCAGTTTCCATTCTTGAGATGACCACACTGCCCACATTTAGAACGGCCACAAAACACCTGCTATTCAGAAGTACAGCTCAGTGATGTCCAGGCAATGTGAGTTTTTTTTAGCACTACCTAAATCTGATCATGACGTTTTAACTGTTCTGAGAGGGTCCATTAAAAAATGTAAAATAAATTAGAAACTCGAGTTATAAAGAAGAGCTGAAACATTTGTGGGTGTTTTTCGTGGAGTAAGAAAATTGGACTTCATACCCAGGTAATTAAAAAAAATTAATAAGTTCAGCGTCAAAAGATTTCCTTATCAGCCTCACAGGTGCGTTACCAAATGCCAGAGTTCCTGAATGCCGAGGCTGCCTAGTCTTGGATCCATCTCTTGCTTCTTTCCTCCACCTCCCTCCACTTCTAGGATCTTTATCTCTGGCTTGTGGATCTTTTTCCATTCCTGCTTTCTACCTTTGTCACTCTTTCTCTTTCTCTCTCTTCTGCCCTTTCTCCCTAGCTCTGGCACAGAGCCTGATGATGAAAAAGAAGTTCTGGTTTCCTAAAAGAAGTATAATCTCAATATAGAGGTCTCTAAGGAGGAATTATTACCATCCACGGTACCACTCCATATAATCAATACTCACACAAAGGTAACCGGATGGTGTATCTACACTATACAACAATTATTCTCTGTGAAGGTGAGGGGACAGACGCACACAAGTGTTGAGACGAGAACCCTCACTCACCCTAAGGTGACATGCTTCATCATTGGCTTCCCTCTTGCACACTGGGACCGCAAGGCACCCAGTGTGGGCTACAACTCTCCCGCAGGAGAGGAGCGCGAGGTGTTTTTAGTCATCCAATGTAAGTTGAGTAAGGAGCAGAGTGCAAAGAAACAAGAAAGTGGTTTAAAACTATCTCCTGGATGATGAAGTCAATCCTTTATTAGTGTCCCGAGTGGTTAGAATAAAAACAACTAAGTGAGAATAGGGATATGGATGGTTCCTATTAGTACCTGGTCAACATGTTTCTGCCTTGTTAGACCTAAACGGTTCTTGGCATTCCTCAGGACCATGCGATTCATCACTCTGCTCAACAATGTGAAAAAATTAAATCAAAGGCCATACCTAAAAGGAGTGCCAGAGCTCACCACCTGCAACCACTGGCTCCTGGTAAGTACTGGAGAGGCCTGGACAAGTAATTAACTTGACACCAGTTAATTAACCCGGTCTAACCAGGTATTTCTCGAGGCCTTGCTTCATCTCGGAGTGTATAATGGCAGGCCTAACAAAACAACCCACCACAGTTGGAAGGAGGACGTGTACTGCATGTCAGCGCCGAGGACCCTTTAGAGAGTTAACCCTTACTTCCTTGGATAGAATTGTGGTAAAGAGTGATGCCACGTTTCCCACATTCCTCCACATTGCCACATGTGGCCAGCTGAGGCTCTGCCTGCTGGAAAGAGCGCTGAAGTCCACGAGCCGCCTGTGACTTTCAGCATTACTAACCACGTGACCATGTCAATGGTACATGCGTAGTGGTATTGGTAACATGTAACTATGACTGGGTAGCTACAAGAAATATCTGACAGTGTATCCATGCGAGTATTTAAGCGTGATACTTATATGACAATGGCATCTGCATGGCTACAACTAAACTAAAATACCACTGTGTGGGTATCTGTGTGGGACTGCATTGCAGGTGTAAAAGAGACCACCCTACCACTTTGCTCACCCTCTGACTTTAACTAGAAGCACAATGTGACTCTGCAGCTGCACTGCCTGTGACTTTGTGGCCATGTGTTGCAATGCTCAGGATTGCTCTGTCTACCATGTAACTCTGTGTGGATACTGTATCCCTGTGTGAGTGTGCAGCTGTGAGTGTGACAGACAGCTATGGATACTGTATCCCTGTGTGAATGTGCAGCTGTTAGTGTGACATGCAACAATGGATACTGTATCCCTGTGTGAGTGCGCAGCTGTGAGTGTGACACACAGCGATGGATACCGCATCCCTGCGTGAGTGCGCAGCTGTGAGTGTGACACACAGCGATGGATACTGCATTGCTGTGTGAGTGTGCAGCTTTGAGTGTGACACACAGCGATGGATACTGTATCCCTGTGTGAGTGTGCAGCTGTGACTGTGACACGCAACAATGGATACCGTATCCATGTGTGAGTGTGCAGCTGTGAGTGTGACACACAGCGATGGATACTGCATCGCCGTGTGAGTGTGAAGCTGTGAGTGTGACACACAGCGATGGATACTGCATCGCTGTGTGAGTGTGCAGCTGTGAGTGTGACACACAGCAATGGATACAGTATCCCTGTGTGAGTGTGCAGTCGTGAGTGTGACACACAGCGATGGATACCGCATCCCTGTGTGAGTGTGCAGCTGTGAGTGTGACACACAGCGATGGATACTGCATCCCTGTGTGAGTGTGCAGCTGTGAGTGTGACACACAGCGATGGATACTGCATCGCTGTGTGAGTGTGATTGTGAAGCTGTGAGTGTGACACACAGCGATGGATGATGAATACTGCATCCCTGTGTGAGTGTGCAGCTGTGAGTGTGACACACAGCGATGGATACTGCATCCCTGTGTGAGTGTGCAGCTGTGAGTGTGACACACAGCGATGGATACTGCTTCGCTGTGTGAGTGTGATTGTGAAGCTGTGAGTGTGACACACAGCGATGGATGATGGATACTGCATCCCTGTGTGAGTGTGCAGATGTGAGTGTGACACACAGCGATGGATACCGCATCCCTGTGTGAGTGAGCAGCTGTGAGTGTGACACACAGCGATGTATACTGCGTCCCTGTGTGAGTGTGCAGCTGTGAGTGTGACACACAGCGATGGATACCGCATCCCTATGTGAGTATGCAGCTGTGAGTGTGACACACAGCGATGGATACTGCATCCCTGTGTGAGTGCGCAGCTGTGAGTGACACACAGCGATGGATACCGCATCCCTGTGTGAGTGTGCAGCTGTGAGTGTGACACACAGCGATGGGTACCGCATCCCTGTGTGAGTGCGCAGCTATGAGTGTGACACAAAGCGATGGATACCGCATCCCTGTGTGAGTGCGCAGCTGTGAGTGTGACACACAGCGATGGATACCGCATCCCTGTGTGAGTGCGCAGCTGTGAGTGTGACACACAGCGATGGATACCGCATCCCTGTGTGAGTGCGCAGCTGTGAGTGTGACACACAGCGATGGATACCCCATCGCTGTGTGAGTGTGCAGCTGTGAGTGTGGCACACAGCGATGGATACCGCATCCCTGTGTGAGGGGGCAGCTGTGAGTGTGACACACAGCGATGGATACCGCATCCCTGTGTGAGTGTGCAGCTGTGAGTGTGACACACAGCGATGTATACTGTATCCCTGTGTGAATGTGCAGCCGTGAGTGTGACACACAGCGATGGATACCACATCCCTGTGTGAGTGTGCAGCTGTGAGTGTGACACACAGCGATGGATACTGCATCGCTGTGTGAGTGTGAAGCTGTGAATGTGACACACAGCGATGGATACTGCATCCCTGTGTGAGTGTGCGGCTGTGAGTGTGACACACAGAGATGGATACTGCATCGCTGTGTGAGTGTGCAGCTGTGAGTGTGACACACAGCGATGGATACCGCATCCCTGTGTGAGTGCGCAGCTGTGAGTGTGACACACAGCGATGGATACTGCATCCGTGTGTGAGTGTGCAGCTGTGAGTGTGACACACAGCAATGGATACTGCTTCGCTGTGTGAGTGTGATTGTGAAGCTGTGAGTGTGACACACAGCGATGGATGATGGATACTGCATCCCTGTGTGAGTGTGCAGCTGTGAGTGTGACACACAGCGATGGATACCACATCCCTGTGTGAGTGAGCAGCTGTGAGTGTGACACACAGCGATGGATACCGCATCCCTGTGTGAGTGAGCAGCTGTGAGTGTGACACACAGCGATGGATACCGCATCCCTGTGTGAGTGTGCAGCTGTGAGTGTGACACACAGCGATGGATACTGCATCCCTGTGTGAGTGTGCAGCTGTGAGTGTGACACACAGCAATGGATACCGCATCCCTGTGTGAGTGCGCAGCTGTGAGTGTGACACACAGCAATGGATACCGCATCCCTGTGTGAGTGCGCAGCTGTGAGTGTGACACACAGCAATGGATACCGCATCCCTGTGAGAGTGCGCAGCTGTGAGTGTGACACACAGCGATGGATACTGCATCCCTGTGTGAGTGCGCAGCTGTGAGTGCGCAGTTGTGAGTGTGACACACAGCGATCTGGAACTGTGCCCGTCAGACACCTCCTGCCCCCCCCCCTAACCCCGCCTTGTGATCAGCCCCTGAGATCGCCATGGCTGCCTTCAGGATCTTTCAGTCTCCACAAGATGTACCTCTCCCTCACGGTCCTGGTGAACCCTGACAAAACCAGGGAAGCACCATCTCAGCAAGGACATAGCGCTATGAGGACCGGTTCGTCTGGTGTGTTTAGGCGCTTTCGAACGAGTGCAACAAAATTCACAGTTATGTTTGCTTTGGCCCACTGTATAATTACCCCAGCATGAAGGCGTGCGCGGAGTTAGACTAGTAAATGTGTCTGTCTATGTCTGTTTGTGAGAAAGAGATACATTGTGTGTGCCTGTCTGTGTGTATGTGTTGGGATCAGAGCTGGGAGAAAAGGACAATTCTAAGAGTGAGGGGGATTTATATATCCCAGAAGCACATTTAGCCCCTTACCTCTCGCTGGACAGACCGCATCGAGGGATGTCACGGAGCTCAGCCATTGCACCAATTCATTATTTAAACTTGTTGCATTTCTAAGATTAAAACGGGTGCACAGCCTCTAAGCCCACATAATGGCTGGCCTCTCCTCGGAGAAATCAAGTTTAGAGATACAAGGCAGGACAGGCTCCATGCCAGGGGAGTCATGAATCCCCCACTTTAGCAGCCTAAGCATGGGCGGGTGCCACTGAGGAGTGTATATAAAATAAAACCGATAAACTGTTGATGGTTCCTTTGACTTTGATTGGACACGATGGCATTCCTGCAGAAAGCCACAAATACTGCAGCATGAGGATAGTATGCTGGCACGGAAAGGGAACACTGGAAACGAGAGCACAAAAGGAACGATGGAAGGGGTGACGAGAGGGATGGATAGATGGGTGGATAGATAGATTGATGGACTGGATGGGTGGATAGGATCCACCGTCGTAGGACAGGTGGATGGATGGTAGATAGATGGTAGATGGTTGGATGGATAGATGGGTGGATGGATGTATACATAGATTAACAGATGGGTGGACGGATGGTTGGATGGATGGGTGGATGGATGGATAGATAGATGGGTGGGTGGATGGATGGATGGATGGATAGATGGGTGAATTGATAGATGGGTGGATGGATGGATAGATGTGTGGATGGATGGATAACCAAATTCATTGAGAACCGCAGTGTAACGTGTCATTTTGCAACAATTTTTCATCAAGTCCCGGACTTGCTTCTTCAGTCTCTCACGCACAGCCATTCAGCATATGGCTAACCCTTGCTCCAAGCACATTTAATCCTTGATCTCTCCCTACATACAGAGGTCCACTTCGAAACACCAGGGAAGTATGGCCTCTGTGCCCATTTAATCCAGGGTCTCTCATCTGTTATGACTAGAGAACACCTGAACCATGTGGATGCTGGCTGTACACTGAACACCACTGTCTCTGTGGGGATGGACGAAGGAAGGAAGCAAGAGAATTAAGGACATTCCAGGCAGCGAGAGATAGCATAGGGCCCTCATCAGAGGAGATCTTGGAACAATCGACAGAAAGTGATGGACTAATACAGAATAGCTGTAGTACAACTGCCTGGATCTGTCATCATTCCTCCTGCAAACAGGAACAGGACATTCTCATCTCTGCAACTGTTGATATTGCTAACACTCATGGGCACTTACAATAGACCATGGTTCTATTGTTCAAACAGTGGTGGTTGGTGTCAGGGCAGAGTAGCGGGGCGGAGGGGACAACAACGGATTACAACGAAAAAAATTAAGAAATAATAATTTACCTTAAGCCAGCCACATCGCGCTCTTCTGCTCCTCTGTGCAGACAGACTCCCAGAATCCCCTGTGGCCAATCCTGATGCTGCTTTCATGTAGCATGACAGCAGCATCAGGATTGGCTTGAGCGCCCTTGATTTGCACTCCGAATGAGCCCGGGAGCCTGTGCCTGCTGCCTCCAACCCGGCAACGCAACTCGGGTTGGAGACGGCTTCAGTGTACATGTTGGTTTGGCTGTCCTGAGATGGCCGGCCAAACCCACATGGGCACTGAAGGCAGTGCATCCACTCTCCCTCAGTGCCTGTCATCCCTCTGGCCCCGCTCCCAAGACTTGGCACTCTCAGGGGGATATTTACAATAAAATGTCGGAGGGCTGTGTAATTAAAAAATTGGTGCCGCCACGCCCAACAATTTTTAAACGCTGAGATTCACCATATTTACAAATATTAGGCACATCTCTTGTTTCCCCTAGCACTGGCACTAAAAAAGGTGCCTAGTGCCAGCGCAGCCACGCTTGTGCCATGTTGCAAGGGTGCCTGTGCTGCAGTGGCAATTGTTTAATGTCATAATGCAGCACACATAGAAAGAGCAAAAAACTCTTTTAATTAATAATTTCTCCTCTTATCCCCATTCTAAGACCAGGTAGTGCCTGGTCTTCGTTTTTGGCGCAGCCCCATCCTTGTAAATATGGGGCAGCGTCAAAAAGTGATGGGTGTTGCAGCACAACACCCACTGCAACACCCATTGCACGCGCCTTTCATGCTAAGTGCTGCATGAATAGGGTCGTTCTATACAAGGCGGTGTTAAGTTTTGTTAAGTGGCTTAATGCTGCTTTTTAAATTAAGGGGATATCGCCAGCAGAATGTCACTAAATGTGACGTTATAGTGGAGATATCCCCTTGTAAATATGTCCCTTAATTAGAAGACAAATAAAATATCATCAAGGGTTTTTGAGGGTGCTGGCAGGGGGCGACGCTCCTCTGTTGTAGCGGGTGAGCTGCCGCTGCATTCAAAGAGGGCTGATGCTGGTCAAAAGCATTCCAACTGGCATAGATTGTATTGAAAACAGCATCAAAAATAATGTATGCTTTAACATATTTTTAAGGCTTAGTAAATCATAATTGGTAAATTACAACATTAAATTCGATTCCTCAGTTAAGTGGGAGCAGTAGAACAGGGTTTGCTGCAGCTCCAACCACACCCCTAGTACCAGCTTCTTTGCCAACATCCCACAAGGGCCTTATGAAGTCCCCGGCCTGAGGTCTCCTGCGGGCAGAGCCAGGCCTGGCAGTCACGAGTTTATTGACAGTGTTTGTGAAGCTCGGAGGGAGTTCCTGCTCTGAGGGAATTTGGGAGACTTGACTTCCCTAAGGCTGGAATATCTGAAGTGGCTTCTGTTCTGGGCTAATGTTTATTTGACCTGAACCGACTCCCAGAGCCTGGGCTACTGGTGCTCCAGATGTGGACGCGTAGCGTGGCAAGGAGTAAAGAAATGACTTCTGGTGCATAGGCATGGTGACAGGACATAGGATGGTAGCACAGCTCAGGAGCAGTGCACATGTTGGGTGGTGGGGGCAGAAATCAATATTGTCTGAATGGGGGTCTCGAGAAGAGTTAACCCATTTGTTGCTAGGAATTTATTTTGAGAAACGACCAATACCTGCTTTGCGACTGGGCTAGAGAAAGTGGCAGATTGTGTGTCTAACTCAGAAAATCAGTTGTATCAAGTCTAGCCACGCCTTTCCTGGACCACAAAACGTGGTCAGCAGCCAGAAGAGGGACTGATGGATATTGTTTGAAAGAGTGACCATCAGATTTGCTGAATCAGCATTGTGTTTTCGTAATGTCAATATTTGTCCTTTCAACCAATCAGAACAGGGCCCTGTGTTGGGGGTCATTCTGATTGCTTGCATCCAATCAGAATAGCAAAGGCACGAATTACCAGAAACATTTCTGGAGGTCCTTGATGAAACACTGCCTCTTGTTCTAGTATCATTATATATTGAGTGTGTGCAGTGGCCAGAAGCTTATAACCCCCTCATCCCCCCGAAGAAAATAGCATATTCTCCAGGATTTGTTTTCACTTGCCATGTACTAGACTCTAATTTCTTCCTGAATTGGTAGAGGCAGCCTAGCAGTGAGGAAGGCCTCCTTTCAGAGTTTTGATGCATTCATAGGGATGCCCCGCTTGGTCAGCGATCCTTTGCTGTACGCACTCCTTGGTGCTGATGGCCTCGAAGACGGTATACTACATCTTGAGACTGAGTCATACTTGGAGACAGTTTGCAATGTGTTTCTTTTTACTAATAATTGGGGGAAGCAGGCAGCATCCTGAGGGTGCCACCTGTTGGCAGTGTGAAATGACTGGCAAGGGCCCCAAAGTCCTTTTTAAAGTGTATGTTGGGGCAGATTTGCAAGCCCCTTCCGCCGCCAGTGCATCACGTTGCGTGACGCACTGGTGGCGCAGCCTGCTGAGTGACATTTACAAGCACAGGTAAAGTCACCCTGCATGACTTAACCTGTGCTTGTAAATATTGCCCTGTTCACGCAACACTTTGCGCGTTAGGGGCGTGACATGGGTGTTGCTCTGAGTGTCCCACGCAACACCCATGTCCACTGATGCATTTCCAGATTTACGAGGAATCGTAAATCTGGAAATGCGTCAGAATGCTATGCCATCCCAGGGGTGGCGTAGGGAGGTGCAATGAGGAGACATTTTTAAAATTGCTCCTCGTTTTTTTCCTCTTTCAATGTGTGCTGCATTCTACAGCACGCATTGAAAGAAGAAATCACCTCAATTGATTGTTTTTGTGCAGGAAGGTGCCCCTTCCTGCACAAAAACAATCTCCCCATGATGCAGGCATCCTTGCACCATGATGCAAAGGTGCCTGCGCCGGCGCATGGCAGCAGTTTGTGCGCCAGCGTAGGTGGAAGCACAGAGATGCGACATATTGTTGTAAATATGTTGCATTCCTGTGATTCGAAACTAATGCAGCGCGACGCAGCAATCAATCAATCAATCAATCAATCAATCAAAGCATTTATATAGCGCACTACTCACCCGGAGGGTCTCAAGGCGCTGCCTTAGTTTCTTGTAGATCTGCCCCGTTGTTTTTTGTTTTGTTTTGCTTTGAGTGCTGAAAGTCATTGCGCCATTCCTGGATGCAACCAGCTGGTTTGACATTTCTTGCTCACAGAGGCTTTCGAAAATGGAGGGTGTTTTTGTAGAAGCCATGTTTCTGCTCATGGTGGGGGAAGAAATGATGAAGTCGTGCCACGGGTTGGTGCTGAGAGTGTCTAGAGCTGTGTCCGGGTCCACTGCTGAGTAGTCTCAGTGCTAGGAGTACTGCGGGTGCCTGTTGAACTTTCCGATTGATTGGGTAGTGTTTTGATTGGGTTTATCTTTGTGCCTTTGTCACTGAAATAGTGCTACTTACCTGTGTGTAATTTACTCCTGGCTTATCCAAATCATCCTGTGTTGACAAGACTGAAGGAGTTTGACACGAGCGACCAACTCACTGCTCTGGATGTGGGACAGAGGAGACACAAAGGCAGTGACAAGGAAGAGCCGGAATTGGTGTTATGTTATATATTATATTATATATTAGAATATTACTGGCAATCATCAGATTGCCATTTCATCCATCACCTTGTCTCTATTCATTGCCCCAGTCCTTGCTAATTAACAAAGTACCCAAGCCTCACCTGATCATTGACCACACAAATCCCTCCGGTAGGCAAAAAGAAATACACTTGGAACAATTCGACTACTATACAAAAGGAAATCTGGTCGAATTTTATGGAGAAACACATTGGAACACAGGTAGCCTATCTAACTTCATCAAAAAGTGTTGCTCCTAAAGTGTGATTTGTAGTATATGTAGCAGCGTTGTAAATATTTTGGATGAAAAATACATGACGTTGCACCTTCAGTGCTGTCATTTCTCAAGTGGAGCCAACATGATGTTTTGCAGAGTCGCAACCAGCATCCATGTTACTAGGACATATCAGAAACAATATTCAGAAGGTAGAGATGCAGAAGCTGTGATACTTTTCTTGATGTGCCACCAGTATGAGATGGATGGCCGAGTGGACATACAATTAGATTTCTCAAGATTTTGTGTTGGTTGATGGTGTCATTTTTGTAAACCCATGTGTGATTCCTGTGCCGTCCATTGATTCTCACAAACTACACATCCACCCATTGTTTTCATGTGTGCTTCATGTGTGCTTGTCCATGGGTTGAATGTGCGGAGGATAACGTGGGTGGTGTTGCTTTAGTGCAGGGTTCTCCAAAGTCGATTCTGGAGGGCTGAATCCATGCCAGATTTTTGAGATAACTACATTTATGTAAATGGGGATATGCTAAAAATACGGCCTGGATCAGGCCCTCCAGGACTGACTTTGGAGACCCCCGCTATAGTGTGTAGAGGGTACATGTATGTTCTAGAGCCTGATGCATTTTACAGTGGGCCTCTATAATATGACATCTTGTCACAAAAGGGTGTTTTATCCGAGGTGCACGATAGACCAAGGTTTCTTAGCATCATGGCACTGGATGTGAATTGGGAGAATTGATGACAGCAATGCATGATGCACCGGTCTGTAGTTGGGCTCTGATGGGGTTTCACATGTTTGTGTTTAGAAACCCATGCTTCCTAGACTGTGGGAGACGCAGGAACATGTATTCATGTGAATTCTACGTCGCCATCTACATTTGGGAAACCCACGATGGTGTAATTTGTGCTTCTGTTTCATTGATGGTCTGCTGGTTATGCGGAAACCTAAGGTTTTGATGCAGATGCCTTAACTGTGCATGCTTTACCAGGGTGAGGATATGAGAATGTGTGGGTTGCGACCCTACAGTTTGCAAAAATGCAGGGCAGCATTCATTTGAACGTGGGCCTATGGGTGTCTTTGGTTCAATATCATGTTGGATGCTTGCCTGTAAACCATTAACTGTGCCCACGTGGTACACTGGCCTTCTGGTGGGTCACCATGTTCCATGGTGTTATTCTGATATGAAATCCTTTCATAGCTCTCCTCTGATGATAACTCACAGCCTTGTGAGCTTTCTGGCACCGCACCCCATGTCGCTCTCTGCCTCCTGCCTGGCGGGGAGCAGACAGTGTGGGATTTGCCGCAGAAGTAAGATGCGTGACGCTGGCTGCCACCTCCTTGTAGCTATGCGTACACGGGAGCTTAGTAGGAGAAATGTCATGCAAGTGTTGAGGGCTCAATTGGTAGCTAATACTGCTGTGCTTTCTCTGTGTTTTGATATATTATAGTATAATATGTGTACAGTCTCATACTTCTGGTGCACACTGAAGTGCCATCCAGTGCTGCCGGTTAAAGTGCTATTCTGCTGGCTGTGCATCGTTGGGAGAGTGTATGTTTATAGTGTTAGTACCTGTAGAATTTCTATGTGTGCAGTAGCTGCATGCGGAAATACCACATGTGTGAGTAGTTATGTTATGTTATGTTATTCGCTTTTGTATCGCGCTCGAATCACCTGGGGGCATCTCGGCGCTTTACTCTAACTCACCTCTGAGGTAGGACAGTAAGAGGACAAATTTAATACAGGAAAGCTTTTAAATGTTTCCTACAAACGAGGTAGGAGGGAATTTCTCGTAATGAAAGTGGAAGACTATTCCAGTATTTGGGGGCGATATAAGAGAAAGCCATGCCCCCGGATCGCTGGCGTCTGATACGGGGCACAAGAAGCAGCTGCTGTGTGCAGGATCTTAAGCAGCGAGTTGGCACATTTCATTCCAATTTATTCTGGAGATATTCTGGACCCTGACCCTGAAGTGCACGGAAGGTAAGGCAGCAGATCTTAAAAAAAGCTCTCTGCTTGATAGGAAGCCAGTGTAGCGGTCTCAGCAGTGGTTGTGAGGAGATGCCAGCCGGCATGGTCAGAACCAGCCTGGCAGCCGTGTTCTGAATCACCTGTAGTTTTTTCAGAGCTGTAGCTCCCACTTCGGCTAACAGGGCATTACCGTAGTCCATGCGGCTCATCACCACGGCCTGAGTTATTAATCTGCGATGTTCTAAGGAGATGAACGGCAGTAGTGCTTGTGATGTTAGCACTAAGGTTCCCCAAAACAACACAGCTTCAAGTAAAGGTGAGAGACTCTGCCGTCACAGTCCCGCAAATCTCCATCAAGAGTCCCAAAAAAATGAAACTTAGGAGCTGATTCACAAAATCAGTTTGATTATGGGAAGGAACACTACTACAGTACTATTTTATGTTGGAAGCCTTTGTGAATTGCACCTGAAACTTCCCTCCCGATTGGTAAAAGTTCAAAGACGGCACAGTCCTTCGTAATTTTATATGTATATGAATATTTCCTGAATGTTGAATTGCATTTAAGTCTCATGTTAGATATTCTAGGCAGTGCTTAATGTGAGCCAGTGATTTCTGGTGCTTTGCAAAGGCACCTAATTGCCAACACCGGGTCTTATGACAGTGTGCCACATGGTGGCGCTGTCTGCATTTTTTTTAGAGATGAGCAGAACAACTGTTGTTTATCAATTCAATATACATTAAAATCACTCATACCGGCCGCCCAAGCCATTCTTATAGCTTTGAGGGCCTGGAATGGCCTGAAGTGCCACACTTGAAGGAGTGTGATGTTCGTAGGTATGCTTGTAATTCCACCGGCAGTGCTGTCCGGGGCAATGGGTGGTGCAGACTGCTGAGACCTCTTGATGACAGCACTGGCACTTATTTTATTATTTTACAAACTAAGCACTGGTTATAGGGTCAGTTCATAATGGCCTGTAAGAGAACACAAAACAACACTACATGAGCACTACTTTCTGCACTCCAAAATGCCCTATTGGTTGTAGTTTTTAAAATATACTTGGTGCCTATCCTCCTTCCTCTCCCAGAGACTTCCTGGGTCGCTTTCTATGACACCGATCGATTATTAGTAGGGAACCGATGAAGCCAGTTTCTTACCCAGATAGGCAACGAAGGGTGAGTGTGATTCAGGTTATGCTGTGGGTCTTCCAGCACCTCGAAGAACATATCCCCAGATTCATTTATCCATTGACAGTGCAGGCCGTATCCTTTGACTAGGAGGCCAAGGGCTACTTTAAGGATAGTTCAAAGATTCCATCAAAATATTCTTTTTCTGCTGGACTCCTCCTTATCCGGTTTTAGTTGTTGTATTGTGCTTTAGTGTGATCCGGTAGTGACAGTGTAAGGATAATGCCTCACCACAGCCTTGCATCTCAGGACCTGATCTTGGGTGTTTTCTCTCTGGAGTTTTCCTCAAACCTCCCAGCCTGAACTTTGGGTAGAGTTCTGTGACTGGACTCCACCTATTCGTGCTGTGACATGTGGGTGGGGTCATCTCTAGAAGACGTTTGCGCGAGCACAGCCTGGTGCGAGTCGTGCGTGGACGAGGAGGTGTCCGATTGGTCAGGTGCCCGGATGGGGGTCCTCGAAGTCCTCCTGGAGTCGACAGGGGACACTCCGTTCAGACAGCCCGAGGAGAAAGAAAGACATCTCTTAGGAAGTTGGTGCCCCTGGGGAGGGACCAGCCAGGAAAGCATTGTGCAATGATGTGGCATGACCTAGAGGCAGCCTGTGAGTATGAGGGGGGCAGTAGCCCATCCCGAGTTTCAGAATAGTGTGCTCTTGGGACGACCTGGTTCCCTAACATTTCAGATGGACAGAGCAGGCCAGACACGGGGTCTCCTGGTACTGGGTAGTAGGGAGTTCAAGTATGCTGTGTCACGACATTAATTTACTTCTGGTTTTTTTTGCAGGGTTTTGCATTCTATATAAATGAATGTCACCTCAGAGTACCAATGGCAAGGGAGCAACAATCCATGTTAGCAGAGCCAGCGCTCTGTACTTCTGAAGGTCAGCATTGAAAGTTGGCCTGCCAATGAAGCCTGATTCACTGATGGTCTCATATCACGGGGATTCAAGCAGTGGCCATTTAAATGACTACATCTCTAACTGAGTGTAATGTGCTTAGTTTACATGTGAGTTATTGTAGTACTTTTACTATTTCTATTATTATGTCATTTAGAACCTGGTCTCGAACCAAGGTTCCTCGTGAAAGTATTGTTGTAGAGAGTGTATCTTCAAACATGTTTATGTTTGAAGTTGCATCTCTCGTGGTGTGCATTTCTCCTGTTGGCTCAAGTGCAGACGTTTAGTCAGATAGCAGTTGAGTCTAGTGCAGTTGATCGGTTTTAGGCATCTGGCGCTCTGGCTGGAGCTGGGCACTGGGCAGACCTATGCCCATGGTGGGTGATGGTGGGAATAGGTTGGATGCTGGTTCGGGAAACCTCTCAGACAAGTCCTGCTGTGGGTACCCTGAGGGGGTAAACAGGAGGGCGGCGCTCTCAGTTTAGTCACAAGGGCCCTGACTTTTACAATTATGAGAATGTCCTTCATTTGTCCTAGATCAACTGTGTACTCCAGTGTAGGGAGGCCACAGGGAGCCGTAGGGAGGACCCCCTGGAGACCAGCACCAGCAGGAACACAAGAAGCCTTGCATTGGCCTGAAGCTACTGTTCTACATCAGATGTCTATGGAGAGCCAGCAGGGCCAGAATGTGAGGGTGCAATCTCGAAATTAGAGAGACTGGTACACAGTCCCGGCTGGCATTAAACGTGGGTAATAGGTGCAGGGGGTCACGCGGGGAGAGGGGGGTCACGCAGGGAGCGTTTTAATTTAGTAATAAATAAATAACGTACCTGTCCATCGGCCGGGTCCCGTGTCGTCTCGGCTGCTGCTCCTGCTCTCCTCCCTCCCCTCCCCTAAGCCAAGCACAATGCTGCAATGGCAGCGTTGTGATTGGTGGGGCCACCGCCCAGCCAGGGGCACATGGGGAGGCCATGTTCTCCATGCAGGCTACAGTGCCGCCAGCATGGAGAAAGGGCAGAGTGCGCATGACTGGTTTGGGCGTCCCCAGAGGCCCAACCAATCAATCATTTTGCCCTCAGGTGTGGGCAAATTACTCCTCCCCTGCTTTCAGAGCAGCCTCGCCCACCTGCCCGCTTGCAACGAAACATAAAATGGTAATAACGGGACGTAACTACCATTTTATGTTTCTGCTTCTCGCACTGCGAGAAACCAGTGGGGCAACGCTCCTCCGCCCTAGTGGAGGAGCCGCCCCTGCTTGTAAACTCGTTTCTGTGACTCGCTTTTGGGAGGGAGATGGGTAGTGATGCACTTCACGCACATCCTAAATATTAACTGGAGGCGCCTTGTGTGATTTTGGTGACTAGGAAGCACAGCAGAGAAGCATTCTGCAAGGCCAGGGAGCAGTCTTCCAGGCACGAGCCGACTTTCAGGGTAAGAAGCCCTCCTCTGGCTTACACCAGGCATTGCACCACCTTTAGAACCTCTGCCCTGTCCCCTGGCCCTAGTAACACTAAAGAAACCAACATGGGCCCGGCCCATCTTCAGTTCTGTTAACGGATGTTAACAAGTCTTAGACTCCATCCATCAACAGTTCTTGACGTTGACTTGATTTGAGGTAAAGAAGAGAGTGTTCCACCTCCAACCTCCACACCCCCTGCCCTGGCTGTACCCCAGGGCCATTCGCTTTTCTATCCCCACTGATTCACTTCTGAGGACCCTGAGCCCTCCACCGCACCCACCAATAGGAACCTAAAATGTCTCAACCAGGGGTGTGAGGCAGGCCCCTGCCGCCCCTGTGATGTGGGGGCAGGGGGGTAACCTTCAGGGGAGGCCCACTTGCGTCTGACCCAGGACCTGCTGATCTTCAGGAGACTTCTCAATACCTGGCTGTTCAACCAGAAGCTGCTCTCCCCATGCCCCCCACACCCCCCTAGCGCCTTGAGACCCTCACGGGTGAGTAGCGCGCTCTATAAATTGACTGAATGATTGATTGATTATGCCTACAGCCTATGAAGATTTAGGAGATACAGGAATATCAGGGGCCCTCATCATACTGTGCAGGGGGCCCTGTCATTTCGTGCCACCAGTGGTCTTGGCTGACCTTTTGGGACGTTCATCCCACACGCAAGTGACCTGGAGACTTGTCGAACCTATATTCTAACTGAACACTGTCTGGTTTGGATGACAACATTCCATATCGCCTTTGCAAAAACAACACAAAGATAAACCACATTAGAAGAATATATGATTCAGTGCTGAATGAAACTGGAAAACAGCATAATGGAGCGCCTCCTATGACTCACCGGCAAATAGTAAAAGAGTTTTGGTGATGCCACGTAGACCAGTCCTTCGCAAGGCTTGTTTAAGACGGCCTGTGCTTAAGCATGGACGTCATTTGGAGGTAGACAAGGGTCGCACCGATCACCTCTAGCTTGCTCCTCGCTAATCTTTGCACTTCCTTTGCAACCACTAGCCTCAGAGGGGGCAAAACCGTTGCCTCCTCTGAGTCCAGAGATTGCAAAGGAAGTGTCAGGAGTAGCAGGGAGCAAGCAGGAGGTCACAGCTGCGACCCCTGACTACCTCCAAATGGTGTCCATGTGCCTATTGCTGCCTTGTGGTGAAAGTACAGGCTGATGGAACTGTCAAATTGCCTCCTTCTAAATATACCCTATAAAACGGTGCCTGTCACAACATACATTGACCATCGAAACATTAATATACACCGCTTGTTCACACACCGAAGCAGTCGACCCCCACCTCACTGCTAGCAGGTCCTACAAAAGAGTTGCTGCGGGCCACCTTTTGCAATAATGCCTCTCCATTCCTACCGGGCTCGGCTGTCTGCACCCACTGTCACAACACTCCAGACTCCCCGTGCCCTGGCGTCACCCTAATATAATATTGCCTTGAGAGCTGTGCTGGATGTTCTGACATCTAATCTCGTGATTCCTCGTATGATGTCATAGGATAGCAATTCACTGATTCTAACAGGTGCCCATTGCCATGATGGAGCCAGGCAGCCTGCCTGACCCTCGCGGCCTGCACATCCAAAGGTCTCAAGTTACCCAGTTCAATGCGTGAGTAGCTCAACTAGTCCAGGATTTTTATATTATTCCAAGACTTGTAGGCCTGGTTTTATACTGAAAATCCCGGCATGCTACGAAAAAACCCTGGAGTGGATGAGCTACTCACACATGGAGCTAGTAATCTGAGAGCTCTGCAAACCTATCCCGAAATACCATCATGCCACACTGCGCGACATGCCAGACAGTGAGTCAAGTCAAAAGGGCGTGAGTGGAGGGGGCCCGTGGGATGGGGAGCGAGGGGTGGGGGTCGTTAGGAGGGAAGTTATTGAAATATTTTGCTGCATATCAGTGGTTGACTAACAGGGACACCAGCTGCATTTCTCTGCATTCCGGCTTAGCATGCCAAGGAGGGACAGGAACAAATGGCCATTGTGCCCAGCTTAGCATAGCCTTATCAAAATAACAAGAACCCTTCTGCACAGCAGATATAGCACAGCGCCTTCTGCTGCATGTCCCAGAGATCCGCCCAGCAAAATAAGTGAAGTGTCTGGAATAGGAATACAAATATAATCCTCAATATTAATGATTCTATATAAAAAGGCACCTAACTTCAAGCAAGAGATAAAGGCCCAGGGAGTTCTTTGATCTTGTTGTTGGAAGGGAGCGGTGGATTCCAGTGAGAAAGGGGTATTTATACCCAAGTAAGGGACAGGGGTTTTGGGTAAATATTGCTTTCATGGGGCAAGTGTCCTTTGCTTTTTCTCGGATTCAGACTCATCCTCAATTAGTAAAGCCTGAAGCGAGGGACTGGCCGAGGCAGTAATGTACAGAAAAAGGTCCTCTAGAGACTCGGCTTGGTGTGGGAAGCTTCCACAAACTTGCAGGTCCGAAGGAAGAAAACTATCTCTGTAATATTGGTCTTATGTTACTTATTTCCTACGTAGGACCCTCTACCACGGTTATGGCCTTGTTATCTTGTGGGTAGCGGCGGATGTGCCTGACCGCAGAGCCCTAAAGCTGTTATCCAGACATCTCCTTCTAGGTGGCTGGTTGATAGGATGTTGCCGGCCTGCGTTAGGTGAGAGCATGGAAACATTCCTTTGGGTGTCTTCTGTCCCCGGTCGGTATCTCTCTGACAGATTTTTGTTGTCTTCCTGACCATGGACGTGTTTCATTGTGTTCAACTCCCATAATGTGTGCTTCCTGTCCCAGCATTGATGTCAGTATCTTCCTGTCCCATTGTTGTTGTCAGTATCTTCCTGTCCCAGCACTGGTCTCAGGTTCTTCCTGTCCCACTGTTGGTGTCAGTATATTCCTGTCCCAGCACTGTTCTCAGGTTCTTCCTGTCCCAGTGTTTCTGTCAGTATATTCCTGTCCAGCATTGGTGCCAGTATCTTCCCGTCCCAGTGTTGGTGTCAGTATCTTCCTGTCCTAGCGCTGGTGTCAGTATCTTCCTGTCCCACTGTTGGTGTCAGTATATTCCTGTCCCAGCACTGTTCTCAGGTTCTTCCTGTCCCAGTGTTTCTGTCAGTATCTTCCTGTCCAGCATTGGTGCCAGTACCTTCCCGTCCCAGTGTTGGTGTCAGTATCTTCCTGTCCTAGCGCTGGTGTCAGTATCTTCCTGTCCAAGTGTTGATGTTAGTATCTTCCTGTCCTAGCGCTGGTGTCAGTATCTTCCTGTCCAAGTGTTGATGTTAGTATCTTCCTGTCCCAGTGTTGGTGTCAGTATCTTCCTGTCCTAGCGCTGGTGTCAGTATCTTCCTGTCCCAGTGTTGATGTTAGTATCTTCCTGTCCTAGCGCTGGTGTCAGTATCTTCCTGTCCCAGTGTTGTTGTCAGTATCTTCCTGTCCCACCGCTGGTGTCAGTATCTTCCTGTCCCAGTGCCAGTGTCAGTATATTCCTTTCCCAGCGCTGTTCTCAGGTTCTTCCTCTCCCAGTGTTTCTGTCAGTATCTTCCTGTCCCAGTGTTGGTGTCAGTATCTTCCTGTCCTAGCGCTGGTGTCAGTATCTTCCTGTCCAGCATTGGTGCCAGTATCTTCCCGTCCCAGTGTTGGTGTCAGTATCTTCCTGTCCAAGTGTTGATGTTAGTATCTTCCTGTCCTAGCGCTGGTGTCAGTATCTTCCTGTCCAAGTGTTGATGTTAGTTTCTTCCTGTCCCAGTGTTGGTGTCAGTCTCTTCCTGTCCTAGCGGTGGTGTCAGTATCTTCCTGTCCAAGTGTTGATGTTAGTATCTTCCTGTCCCAGTGTTGGTGTCAGTATCTTCCTGTCCTAGTGCTGGTGTCAGTATCTTCCTGTCCCAGTGTTGATGTTAGTATCTTCCTGTCCTAGCGCTGGTGGCAGTATCTTCCTGTCCCAGTGTTGTTGTCAGTATCTTCCTGTCCCAGCGCTGGTGTCAGCATCTTTCTGTCCCAGCGCCAGTGTCAGTATATACCTGTCCCAGCGCTGTTCTCAGGTTCTTCCTGTCCCTGTGTTTCTGTCAGTATCTTCCTGTCCCAGTGTTGGTGTCAGTATCTTCCTGTCCTAGCGCTGGTGTCAGTATCTTCCTGTCCCAATGTTGATGTTAGTATCTTCCTGTCCCAGTGTTGGTGTCAGTATCTTCCTGTCCCAGCGCTGGTGTCAGTATCTTCCTGCCCAGTGTTGATGTTAGTATCTTCCTGTCCTAGCGCTGGTGTCAGTATCTTCCTGTCCCAGTGTTGATGTTAGTATCTTCCTGTCCCAGTGTTGGTGTCAGTATCTTCCTGTCCCAGTGTTGTTGTCAGTAGCTTCCTGTCCTAACGTTGTTCTCAGGTTCTTCCTGTCTTAGCATTGGTGTCAGTATCTTCCTGTCCCAGCATTGGTGCCAGTATCTTCCCGTCCCAGTGCTGGTGTTAGTATCTTCCTGTCTCAGGGCTGGTGTCAGGTTCTTCCTGTCCCAGCGCCAGTGTCAGTATATTCCTGTCCCAGCGCTGTTTTCAGGTTCTTCTTGTCCCAGTGTTTCTGTCCGTATCTTCCTGTCCCAGTGTTGATGTTAGTATCTTCCTGTCCCAGTGTTGGTGTCAGTATCTTCCTGTCCCAGTGTTGTTGTCAGTAGCTTCCTGTCCTAACGTTGTTCTCAGGTTCTTCCTGTCTTAGCATTGGTGTCAGTATCTTCCTGTCCCAGCATTGGTGCCAGTATCTTCCCGTCCCAGTGTTGGTGTTAGTATCTTCCTGTCTCAGGGCTGGTGTCAGGTTCTTCCTGTCCCAGCGCCAGTGTCAGTATATTCCTGTCCCAGCGCTGTTCTCAGGTTCTTCCTGTCCCAGTGTTTCTGTCAGTATATTCCTGTCCCAGTGTTGGTGTCAGTATCTTCCTGTCCCAGTGTTTCTGTCAGTATCTTCCTGTCCCAGTGTTTCTGTCAGTATCTTCCAGTCCCAGTGTTGGTGTCAGTATCTTCCTGTCCCAGTGTTTCTGTCAGTATCTTCCCGTCCCAGTGTTTCTGTCAGTATCTTCCTGTCCCAGTATTGGTGTCAGTATCTTCCTGTCCCAGTGTTTCTGTCAGTATGTCCTTTTGTTATGCAACAATTACAAGGAGGCCTGTAAATTCTGATCCCTGTACAAAGCTGGGGATTGGAAGTATACATTGTGTGGCAAAGCTGCAGCTCCTGCAGCATTCCCGTTGTACGTTTTGGCAGGTCCCATCTCCCAAGATTTAGGAGAGGAGCCTTGTAAACTCAGATGAATTTGGGACATAACGCACCGACTTCCCATGAAATTCCCTAATTGATGCCAAGCCCCTCTAGTTTTCCGGTAGCATGAGTACCTCTTTCAAAATTAAACCAATGTCCTAGGACGAGTTTAGAAAAAGCTCTGTTACATACTGCCACCTAGTGGTGACTGTGGTCACTTGCCTCATCATGAATATATCATTAAAGCTTGCATTTGGGGTACATAAATTAATTTAGTAGTACGAGCCCTCGGGCCAGCAACCCTGGCTGCTCCCCTTTATATTGGCATGGTACCAGGGGCGCAACTGGACTCATACTTCGGGAGGCTGACACTTTGAACAATGGGGCAGGAGGGCCATTTTCCAAACCAGGGTCAACATGTCTTGTAAGGGCTCTCTTCACTGCTGTTATATGCTTAACAATAGGGTGGAACATTTTTCTGGACAGCATACAGCCATTGGTGCATTTTAGAGCATACTTGACCAATAACCTTGGTTTCAATTTAATATCCGTTAGCGGATGTATTTCTAAGGAGAGGACTTCAGCGTGCTTTCAGTTGAAGCAGAGGTGATAAAGGTGTTCAGGACTTTCTTGAGTTCGTCCCTAATCGTCTTGCTCCCATGATGGCATAGTGGGGACCAGGGTCCGTGGGCACTCCAGAGTGCATGCAGATCATGATAGAGATTGTGGCTTGAGTTGTGATCGGGATCCACTGAGTGAGCAGGTGTTCGTGGTTTGTGTTAGTGGGTGTGAGCAGGCTGATGCTGTAGGCCGCAGGTGGTTGGGGTTTGAAGTTTTCATAAATGACTGAGAGCATGTCGTGAAAGAAGTCCACTGGGGCATCACAAAGTTCTTGGGAGGAGGTGATGTCGTTCTCTGCAGCTGCAGGGCTGGAGAACTCCTTCATGATGGCGAAGAGCTCCTTGGTGCGGTTTGTGCTGGCTTCTATGCTGTCTGCTTGGGCATTACAATGAGGTCTGGTAGGGCATTCTTCTTTGTTTTTTTTGGGAGGCAGTGGCACTGGGTGAGGGCTGGTTTGAAGGTGTTTTGTTCTCCTGTCTCTGTGCTGGTCTGCCACTTCCTTTCAATACTGTTCCAAAAGCATGATAATTGGAATGTTTTTATGTCTCGTGCCTAGCGTTGCAGTGGGCAGCACTGATCGCGCAGTAAGAGACTTTTTGTAGGGGGTTTGGAAATGGACCTAGGAATCGCACACGCTTGTGCGTGTGCTTTTCCTTTTGGGCCACGCTATTGGCCTTTGTGTGCGTCTTTTTCAGAAAGACTGCACGCAATTGGCCAGAGGTGAGCGCATTGCTCTGCCCATGGCCTATTGGTGTCTATTACGCACACCGCTGCCATGTGGTTTCAATTATCGTGCCAAGACACAGGCACGATAATAGAAACCACATGAAAGAAGGGAAGAGAGGTGGGCTGCAAGCGCACACCACTCGTTTCAGTTAATTAGTTGAGGGAAACATTTTGCTAATTTTTCAATTTGCTCCTGATGGCTAAGTAATGTTGCCAATATTTATATTGAACGCTTCCAAAGTCTGGCCACCGTTTCAGGGCGTTTGTAGGATATCTCGTTGACTGTAGCGCTGTTATGTCGTTTTGTTCGGATACGTAATGTTGATCTGTTCAGTATAATTTTTTTGTGATTTTGGTTTTCCCACAAACGTTAGTAGGGTGATTGTGATGTGTTCGAGCCTG
The DNA here is from genome assembly GCF_964261635.1 of Lissotriton helveticus. Taxonomy (NCBI): domain Eukaryota; kingdom Metazoa; phylum Chordata; class Amphibia; order Caudata; family Salamandridae; genus Lissotriton; species Lissotriton helveticus. The sequence goes on along the minus strand of NC_136068.1, from coordinate 1,597,477,945 downwards.
CCAGAGTCCTGTGTCATGTACTTTGTGTATGGATGCCTGTGCCATCTGACTGATGTTTTTCATTCCATGAAGGGGAGCGTTTGATCATTCTTCTGGCTGAGGTGTCTATGCTGCCGAGGCATTGTTTGCCAATAGCACTGGCGTCCTCTTGTGTGCTGTGAGTTGCATATTCTGTAAGTTTGTGTGTGGAGTGGTGAGCGCCCTCTAAAAAGGCAATAAATAGCCGCCTGTAAGGCTTTGCTACACTGATGTATGCCTCTGCTTGTGAAGGGGCCTTACTCCGAAATGTCCTTAACTGATTAAGGGACGGTTGACTGAGAAGAGGGGTTTGTGTGTGGGGTTTGGCTACTCATTGCTTAGCATGTAGCTTTGGTACAGTGTTTTGCGCATGTGAGTACTGAGAGATCTTTCTACTGTGCTGATAGGGGCTTAGGGATGTATACAAGTAGACTGGAAGCGAAAGGTAATATACTCTCTTCGTTTTTAAGTGTTGTTGAAAGACCCTTGATAGATGACTATATGGCATATTTGTGCTTTGTTGGATGCAAGAAATATCTGCAGGTGATAATGTTTTGGGTTTAATAATTGACTTTCCTGCAGGAGCAGTGCGAATAAACATTTTGTCGGGTTGATCCTTAAGAAATACATTTGATGTAATGATTGGTGGTACAGGACAGTTGCCGTCAGTTGGTGTGATATAGCTCCTTTACATTCTACACATATTTACAGGTTTTTCTGTATTGGCCAGGTTTTTAAGAGATCCAGCTATGAGCCAGTTATGATCTAGTCCAATTATGAGCTTCAAAATGTTTTTTAGAGTTCCTGGGTCTGCCGATGGGTACGAGATGGCTCTGGCAGTCAGCTAAGACTTGCCCTGTCACTTGCTTATTTCAGTCTGAGATTAGTGTGTGTTAAATTGATGATAAATACAAAGTATTGTACAAGAGATGGAGGAAGTTGTTCCTATTCAGCGTTAGATGTTGAAATTGAGGGCTGAGAGCTACTTGGGTTTCAAGAACCCAGTTCCATCTGTGAGGTAACAATATTTATTACAAAACGACAAGTGTGATATAGAAAGGTCTCTGAGAATTATTGTTCCCATGGATTCACTTAATCTATTATTGCATATTAAGTATCTGTATTGTCCACCTAGACAATATTAGACAATATTAAATGAAACCGTTGAAATGATTTGGATCCTAGAGAGATGTATAGAGGGAGTGTTGGGAATGAATCATATTAGAGATGTGGTTGCAACACTGGGAGGAACTAATACAGAGCATCAAGGTTTAATCATGCCCTCATTCTAAGCGAAATGCATTGAGTGTTGTGAGAGCAAACCAGATTGCGAGGGTATAATTGCAGTTGTAATGTGAGAGTGTTTGTGTGATCAGCCCAATTTTGATTTATCTCAGATTGAATTGGCTTATAGCACAATATTTGTGAGGTCAACCAAATAAACAAGTTAAATAGAACATAGATATTTACTCGGTTCACGGTTCAAAGTAGGGGATAACCATCAGTTTAGACCTTGCTATACCTAGAATCATCACCGCAATAGGCTTCCTAGTTCTCTGATTATGGAAATGTCTTCCCTGTTTAGGACTTTTATGGCTGTGGGAGTTATACAACAAAATTGCCAATTTTTCCACATTTTGTTGAAAGCTGGCTTATACATCCCCCGCCTGCTTTGCTCTCTGAAATCGTTGATTGCTTCCCGCTACATTGAGACTCTTGAACTCACTCACTGCTTGAGCCAGAAGGTTATTACTTCGCACATATATGCAGTTTTACATTGCCAGCTCTCCCTCCCACCCAGCATAGCTGATACTCGCCCAACACACTAAGTCAAAGGAATGAATGTTCTGGGCCATCGTTGCCTTCCCAGGCGCACCCCCAGAGTTTTGGTAATAGAGTGCTGCTGAAACAGCTTTTTGCCTGGTGTACCTGCACCGCCTCTCTTATAGCCAGATCACCATATCCCCAGTTAAATCGAAACACTCTCTACTGCCACTTTTATTCAAGTAGCTGGGGAGTGTTTTCTTTTGCTCGGCTATTTTAGGGTACATCATGCATGCAAATAAACTGCAACGAGAAAGATCAGTCGGGGGGGGGGGGGATGAAATATACATGCAGCAGGAATATCTGAGGCAGATAATTTTCGAATTTACCTTTCTGTTCCTTAGTAGTATTTTTGTCTGTATTCAGAGAATTTAGCCTTTATCACTCATCATATTACATAGTTCATAAATGAAACAGCTGAACAGAGCACCTGCAGGGCACACCTGGCATCTTATTATGGATATTATTAAGGAATTCAGTGGAGAAATAAGTGAGCTGACACACCGGTCTACTAAACTGTAACCACCTGCTGCCGGGATATTGTCCATTAATGATGATTCGTTATTTACGATAGCCTGATTTTAAACAGTATTTTCACACAGGCATACAATAATTTTTTTTAGAATTGCCAGTCATTTACCGCTTTGCTTCCGATTACGATAACTCCCAATATATTTGAGCCTAACTGTTGTATCATTTCAGCTCAGTATTACTGGACCGAATATATATTTTTCCTAAAGCCTCATTTAAGGCAGTAGTTCATCTATCTGTCTTTGCCTTTCACCGCTTGGCATATCAACAAACACTGCTGCCTCACAAGTGTTTTATGTGCTCCACAAATGATTTGTGGGCCCTGTCATCACCATTATCTCTCTTATCAGATAATCTGAACAGTTTTTTTTGGGAAATACAGAAACATGGAGTGTTCTGGATGCCTGTCTTACGTTAAGCACATTGCTCTTCCGCTCAGCTATGCTTAAAGGGAACAAAAAGACTGAAAAAAAACTGTTCACAAATGCAATTCTTGGATTTATGCACGAGAGTGCTAAACAATAAATAAAAAAAACAATCACAGCCATAAACATGCCATTATTGTATCTCTCCCATGAGCAGAGACGAAATATTCAATGTCAACAAAGTCTTAAGTGGTTATCAATTCCAGAATCAGGTACAGCTGTGTAAGTGGCTGGAGGCCACTCTGGTATCAAGAGGAGAAGGAAATTGACATTAAATTGTGGAATCAGGGACCCTTAAAAAATATGGAGTATAATATGGTTGTACGGTTATAGAAAGATCCTTCTACCACATGCTGGGTTATGGTAGCTTATAAAAGCTATTTTATGGGATACATTAAATCCAACCTGATTAGCATGCCTTTGTTACCTGTGAGTTACCATCATTGATACAAGATTATATCCCCAAACTTCGCCCCAAACCTCAGTCATCATACAGCAACCATACATTAAAAAGTAATAGACAGTGTCCCTGTTAGTTGGAGATAAAGTGTACAGACAATGCCCTATAGTAACAGACTCAAAGGAGGCAATCCACATAACCATGCTCAGTACGGGGAACTTAAGTCGCACAGCTAACTGTGGAAAGGGCACATGCTGCTAGGTAAGAAGAGGGCTGATTTGTCATGCATACTTACACCAATGAATGTGAATGAAAACAGACACATAATGCATTTCAAAATAGCTCTTTTATTATGATAATGAATCATCTTGTGCTGCAATCAGTAAAACTTTAATTTGCTTTACATGTCAGGGCTCATTTCCCTAGTGCTTGGCCTCTGTGACAGCACAATCTAAAAATGGAGCCACATTGTGACAGACTCAGGGATGGTGGTGTCATTTGAACGTGTACTCACATGGGACACATTGGTAGCCCAAATTAATTTCATCACAACACAAATACACCAAAAAATACCACACCACACAATTCCACAGCTAACATATCCAAATACAACCCACATAATGCCAATCCACACCTCATACACCCAAAACACTCCAAACAATAACACATAGGTAAAAGACATTATCATTTACAACCCCACTAGCTCTAACTCTCACAAACGCAAGACCTATTGCATTGCAAATGCTTGTTAAAGTGGCAAAGGGCACACATATCAATGCAGTGGTTTTCAAACTTTTTATGCAGAGCAACCCTTGAGTTGAAAATATTTTTTACTCCCCACCCTTCCATGACGTAACCTGCTAAAATGTGAACATTGGTGACTGAAGATGTTTCACATTAGAAATGCAGGGTACTTGATTGGAATAACTTCAAAGATAGGAGAACAAACTTCATATTCTTTGGCACAGTATCCTACTCCACCCAGCCAACATGTAAACAGCTGGGATGTCACAGCGTTTCCAAAAGCATCAGACAGACCAGGGTGCAAATTCCAGCGAAATATATGGAACCTTTTTTTCATTTCACAAATATATAAGGTTGCTTGCTACAGCAGATTTTGCAGGAATCAAAAGGTGAGGGGTAGAATGCTTGAATTATATCAAGCACTTGAAATTACTTGGGACCATATTCCAGTCCAATGTTTCTTCTGTCATAAAATAGTCTATCTTTTAACTGCCCTTTGGTTAGAGTGAAGGTGTTGCAGGAAATCCCTTCTGTTATTCTGTTATTACCCATTTCACATGTGCACTTTACACAGCGAGTCACTACTCTTGATTATGGAAAGAACAATCATGTTATATAATGATAACATGAATTTGTATTATGATAGTCAAAGCAATTGGGGCACCGCGACTGTCAGGGCTGCAACTGTCCTTGCAGGAACACTTTGCTGTTGTGACTGAAGACCAGACCAGCATCTCCTGCCCAGCCAGCCTAGCCCAGGGAACCTGATGGGGGTGGGGGAAAGAGGGAGGGGGGGAGGCTAAGGTCCTCTCAGCCCCGTGGTAGTTGCACGCCTGCATGGTACCCATCCCATTCCAGCCCTCTGGTTGTCAGTGCCTTCTTCTCCTGGTTTGTTTATCAGTGTTTGCTCTTTCTGGTGGAGAGTGTCAGTATCTCCCTGTCCCAGTGTAGGTGTCAGAATCTTAATGTCCCTGTGTAGGTGGAAGTGTCTCTTTGTGAAAGCATGGATGTCGCCATATCCCTTTTACTTTGTAGGTGCCAGTGTCTCAATGTCCCAGTGTATGAATCAGACTGTGTGTGCTGGTAGCTTTCACTCTTAGCTTGGGCATGTTAAGGGTTTACATATTTCAGCTACTTGCAGTGTCTCATTGCCTTACTATCAGGAGCTTCTGCCCCAATATCTATCTTTTACTGTCCCACTGTCCGCTTCTCATTGTCCCGGCCACCGTTACGCGTTTTCTTCCCTCTCAATATTTTTCTTCTTTTCCTCACATTTCTTAACATTTTTATATTTCAATCATTTTTAATGAACTTTACAACCTCACTTAAAAACAACAAACAAGACCCACTAAACTCTACCCCACCCACAGCACCGTGGTTCTATATTGGTGAAGTTCCAGGTCCTTCTCTATGCCAGCAGTCTGTTTCCTCTAGTCTTCATTCAGATAGTCTCTTCCAATAGTCAGAAGACCCAGGGCGCGTAGTCTGTTGAGGCATGTTAAGTCTTCATTGTCCTTGTTCAAATAGGACCAAACAGTATCCCACATTTTATTACATGTAGTTGATTTGTACTTCAATTCAGACGCTACTTTCTCATATGCCACAGCCTCTGAAACCATACGTCTGTGTGCGGAGGAAGATCCTTGCCCCAGAGCCTCAATATAGTCTACTTAGCAGCTAAAAGAAGGCGAGAGATTATTTTCCCATTAGGAGAGAACAGGGGTTAGGTATCATCTATACGGAAGCCCAAGATTATTGATACTGGGTGTTTCCCTATATATCCACCCTCAATTTGGCTTAGAATGGGCAGGATGGAGTCCCAGAAATTGCCACGTTTAGAACACACCCATAATATTTGAAGAATCGTGTCCGTCTCTCCACAATGTCTCCAGTACATCATGGTGCTTTTGTTGTCTAAGATGTAAATTCTCACTCACATATAATGCCATTGCTTTAAACTCTTGTAAAGAGTTCCCATCCTTGAGCATGATGTGCATAATTGTCTGTGTGTGCATAGATTGAATCCCATTGTTACTGGTCTAGCTTAAGACTCACATCTCTTTCCCACCCGTTCTGATAAGCAAAGTTATGCTGCGGAGGACTATGGTTGAGGGTGGAATAGATCTGGGAAATCAAGTGTTTTGGGGACATAAGTCTTTGAAAGAATTGTTTAAAGCTAGTAAGTGGATACAGAGCAGCAGTTTTAGTGTGTGGTGGTGTGACCTAATGTTTGAGTTGTAAGCATCAGAACTGCCCCCTGTCAGGCATACGTTACATTGTCTTAATAGCTTCAAAAGAACAGACTTCTCCATTATGATAAAACTCCCTTTAGTTGGTATCATCCCTTGCGTTTTCCTTGATTAAAAGCGAGATGTGGAAAAGTCCATATTCCCAGGATCTGGTCAGTGAGGAGGGACGGATAGTAATTCCCTTGTAACTGATTCAGTAGTCACAATATTCTATTGCCGCTTGTAATGGGGTGGGTAACACGGGGGAAGGAAGTGAGTCTGAAGGCTGAAAAAGTGCTTTTAACGAAGGCTTTATTTTAAGGTAGGCTTTCTTTCTCCTGTTAGATAGTCTTATACGGGCGAACTCATCCGTCTCCGTCCTGACGCCTTTCGGGAAATTAGGGATGTCCAGGGTGGCTCTGCGACGTGCAGGGGTTGCTGCCGCCAGAACGTCGGGATCGCCGTCGACCTCCAGCCGGAGTCCGGGAGAACACCACCGGAAAATGAAGAAGAAGAAAAGAAGGGTTTCAGGGGGAGTGTTTTACTCACACTCGTCGAGGGGGCGGGAGTGAGGGATTCTGTGCTACAGTGTAGTTTACAAGGCGAGGTGACGGCGTGCCCGTGAGGAAGGGGTGCAGGGAAACGTAAGGCGGAAAACAGTGAGCAGATCATCCGCTCCAACCCGCCCAGCCCGCAACCTTGCCCCGTACCTTTGTTAGCCACGCCCCTCCCGCGGGAGCATGGCAGGGCGATTCGCGGAACCGTTGGCCTCCTGGCTTGACGTCTTCCGTAGAACTGTTTTCTCTCCGACCCGTCTTCAACGTCTTCTCCTCACCACAGTCGACCTCCGAGAAAGTATTCTCCGGCGTCTTCCGGGTTCCGTCTCCTTTTGTCGTGACGAGCTGTACCCTGGGCGGAGTCGGACGTAGCTGTCAGCGTTAAAGGTACAGTGTACTGGATCTGTCTCTCCACCCCATGGGTACGCAAATTCCGGGCTTGCCCACTCCTCTTCGGGTAATGAAGTGTTTTGCTGGAGGGGACGAGAAAAGGGCAATAAAGGCACAGCTGACCACCAGTCTTGCGTAACTGTTCCCTTTTCCCCGTCAACCTCATCGGGGCGACCCGCCCCGTCACACCGCTCTAGTCACTATGAAACACAGCATCTTTGTCTTGTGTAGACCAAAATAACTTCACCTAAAGATATGGCTGTCATGTTCTGATCTGATCTATAAAATCGCGATTACACCATGTAATGTATTTGTGAAGTAAAGTTTTGGTGACATATTTCCGGAATACCCAGTGGTCCCTGTTTAGGGTGTAGTTTACATGTCCATTAGTGGAATGTGGGCTGTTTTCCCATACATATAAAGTGGGCTCCACTGCTAAGGAAGAATATGTGTGTATCTTTTATGGTTTTATAACCGAAATAAAGATTATGGTGATGATGAAGATGATAAAGTAGTTGCAGAGGTCTTGCAATTATAGGATTACGACTTTCAAATGTGGGAGAGGGAGAACCTGAAAGATGTATAATGTTTTATGGATTATCAAATTATGCTATTCCCCCTAGTCAAGAAAAGAAGTCTGAGAAATCTGGTTGTTTTTTGAGTGGGGTGTTAATCATGCTCAAGCAACAGCCACAATCACAGTCAGGATGAACCACAAAAGTCACTAAATTAACTTGTGCTTAACCCTCGTGTAGTTTTGTACACAAGTAATCAGGGTTAACTTAGAGACAATGTGTAAAGTATTAATGCAGCCCTCAAACAGTAACAAAGTGAAAACACAACACAAGAAAAATCCCACACCAATATAGAAAAATATAGTAAATGTTAGCAAAATATTTAAAACCAAAACAACAAAAAAATCCAATCAGTAGATTCAAAGTTATGATTTTTTATATTTTAAGGTACACCTAAAAGATCAAACCGCAGACATCAAATTGCACGAGACCGGGTCAAAGTTGAAAAATATGCTGTCCACAGTGGGGTGCAGGTCAGATACAGAAAGTTGATTGGGCCCACTTGGGGCTTGCCTTCAGATTTAAAAGACATTTTGAAATCAAATGTTCTGAGACTGTAAACTTCAACAGTTCAAGGCTGCAGGCAGTGTCCGAGGAGGGTGCGTCGTTGTCAGGACGTTAGATGAAGTCATGGTGAAGATTTCTTCGTTCTGGCTTAGTCACTTTTTTGAAACTTAAACATCTACATTGGGGCAAAGATGAAAGTTGTAGCTGACAAAAGTCCCAGGAGGCTGGATACCGCTTTGTTGAAGGAGCGCTGAACAGGATTTTCTGCTGCGGAGAAGAACATAGCTGGAGTTGGTACAAAGTCAGGCCGACCAACAATGCACCTTGGGCGGCTAGAGAAACAGGTTGGTCCCAGTTTTCTCTCTGTTCTCAGGGCAGTTTTTAGCCCCAAACTTTCAAAGTCCCATGTTCTGGATTTTCCTGCTTCTTCTGGAGAAGAGTTTCTAGATAAAATTTTAAAAAGCATTGGAAAAAGAGGGCATCCCTGCCTTGTGCCACTCTGGATCATTATCCTCGGGGAGCTAACACCATTCACTCGCATTCTAGACTACAGTGATCCATAGAGTGCATCGATCCAACTCCAGAAACACTCTACAAAGTCTGCCCTATTTAGTGCTGCCTTTATCATATCCTATTCTACCCCATTGAATGTTTTCTCTGCATCCAGGACAACATGATTGCCCCTTTGTGGCTTTTCCACACTAGATCTATCAAATGAAGGACTTGTTCAGTGTTATAGCTTGTTAACCTGGATGGTACAAAGCCAGTTTGGTCAGCATGGATAAGGAGTATTAGGAAGAATTCCAATCAGTTTGCAAGGCTCTTGGCCATTATTTTTGCGTCTACATTCAACAGGGGTATAGATCTGTATGATTAACAACTGGTGGGGTCTTTGTGGGGCTTTGGGATTAGAGTAAACGTGGCTTTAGGCATCACTGGGGACATTTCATGTGATTGATTCTGGTCATAAAAACCTTGGCAAGCAGAGGAGCTATGAGTGGGGCAAAATGTTTACCAAACGTGTCTGTGAAGCCATCAAGGCCTGGGGCTTTATCCAACTTCAAATGCTTGATGACTGCTGGAATCTCTGCTACAGAAATTGTGAATTTGAGAAGCCAGGAGGGAAAGGAGGGAACTGACTGCAAATATGCCAAAGTAGCCTCTTCAATGGAGGAGGCCAACATGTAAAGTGTTTATAGTGCACATGAAATGCTTGAATTTTCCCTTTCTCAGCCACCTGAAACCTGATGTGTCCATCAGGTTTTCAATAAACCTCTGGGCTTTGTTTAGCCCATAATTTATTTGCCAAGAGAGACCGGGCTTGTTGTAATCCTTATAAAAGCGGGCTCCCATCCTGGCAACAATGTAATTTAGTTTGTCAATTTTGAGGGCGCGGAGCTGGCCTCGAATAGTGGTCAGCTGTCTCCATGTTTTTTCGAAAGCGTTCTGCTCATGTTTTTTTCCCCATGGGAATGAGCTCTTCTCTGAGACAGAACAGTGTGATCTCCCTCGTGTGTCAGAGGCAGCTGGCCTCCTGAATGAATACTCCCTTATGAAAGCTTCTAGGGCATCCCAGACCACTCCGGGACTCAATTCACTGGTATAATTAAGACTCTTACGACTTCTCATATTTCATGGAACACTTCAGGATCTTTCAGCAGAGAGTCGTGTAATTGCCAAGGACCTCGCAACGTTTGGTGCGACTTATCCAATGGGAGGAGACACTGTTGAAGTCACCGCAGATAATAAGAGGGTGCTCTGATAAGCATGTCAATTCTCGTGTTATGATAATCCAAAATGTATTTTGGCCTACATTCTGAGTGTATATGGTTGCTATCATGATTGGAGTGTGATTCCACTCCCCTATGACAGTTTACCATCTATTTTGTTTGTCAACTTTGACTTCTCTCTATTTATATATATATATAGAAAATGTATACTTGTCTTTCAATAATTTTGCTACTTCCACTGTTTTCGTCAGGGCCGATGCGGCCAGTTGCCAAGTATCTAGTACGTAGTCAATGCTGGTCTCTTTCAACTAGATGCATCTCTTGCGGCAAGCATATGCCTGCTCCCAACCTCTTAAGTTCCCCTATTATATTCAAACATTTGTTATGGATATTAAGGCCCCTAAGATTTCAATGACGGTGAGTTAGACACTATTTATGGTGAGCATTGAGATGTGTAAATGAGGAGCTTGAAGATCGTATCAATCTAGTACCTGATGGACTGCTCATCAACATTTTAGTTGTGCCATGACTACCAACCTCTCCCGAATCCTGCTAATTAAATGTTCAAACAGGAGGGAAACTGAACCTTAAGGTCTGTGGGGTCCTTGAGGAAAGGGGATCAACGCAAATTGTCTTGGTCAATCCAACCTTGTCTGGAGACTACTATTAGAAGACACCAACATAGAAGATAGGACAAAACCTAGTCTCCAATCTCTCCTCTGTTCGCTCAGTCCCATACTATGAAGCCTACAGTTCTCCAGAGGATGCTGGCATCTCCAGAGCACCGTCAGCCACCTTGCCGAACTATGATATGATAATCTTATTGCTTGCTGCTATTCCCTTGCTATCAGGCTTTGGGTGGCATCATTTGATCAAAACAATTGTCCTGAGTTCTTTTGTGTTATGCTTATTGGAGATGGGAATGCTGTGTCTCCAGTTTTAGTGAGGCCATGAAGAGAGCTTGCTTCTTCCAGAGAGGCAAGAGAGTGAAACTTGCCCTCCCACTGAAAGATTAAATAGATAGGTGCCCCCACCTGTATTTAACCTCACGAGATCTCAAAGAGTCTGTTATGGGTTTGACAGATATATACTTGGCCAATGTTTTGGGTGAGCAAGATTAAAATAATTGTAGGGTAGCTCCGCTGAATGAAATAGGGCTGCCATCTCAAGCGCACGACATAACAGCTTACTCTAGGCAGCCTGTCCTGAGGCAAGGCCTTGGGTGGCTGTTAGTGAATTACTCTGTGGCTTCTGTTTAGTCTGATGCAGGGTAGATTCAGTACCTTCATAATGGCTTTGAAGAGATTCTGTACGTATTTCGGGAGGGCTGTTTTTGAGACTTCCTGTGGGATTCCTCGAATACAGACATTGTTCTGGCGTAACCTATTTTCGAGGTCTTCACATTTTTCTTGCAGTAGTATGTGTTGCTCTTTCAGGATGAGCATTCATTGTTGGATGTGATCCCAATAATCTCTCTGATCATGTAGGCCTTTTTTCCACTTCCTTAACGCAATATCCTAGGTCTGTCACATCCTTTTGCACCTCTTGTCAGTCACTCCTTGAAAGAGTGGATTTCCTTCTTAAGGTCCTGTAAAGCGACAACCGACCACCTTTTGCATTTATGTCTTCATCTTCCTGTGAGGACATGGAGGCTCGACGAGATGATGATTGCGGTAGGAGAATTTTAATGGATTTATTTTTGTTAGCCCGGACACCTGTAATCAGGGCTTTCAGTGCGATGAAAAAAATGTGGGTCTCTCAAATTGGCGTGGCCTATGTAATTATGGGCGTGGCTTAAAAACACATACGTTAAAAATCTGTTCTTAGCATAGAGTGCCGCCCGATATATTTTGCTGTTTTTGTCATTGCATCCAAATATATGATACACTGAGTAACATCCCTACAAGTCAGGACAATTGGCTTTGTCAATAGTTGTTAGTTTCATAAGATAATTAGGCAGCAACTATGACTTGTATATAATATTGAAAAAGCTTCCACCAAAAAGCCCTGGTGACACCACAACAATGTTGCTGCTCCTGAGTTTCAAAAAGAGAAGGGAAATCCAGAGAGAAAATGATTTCCCTTCCCCTGCAACGCTCACCTGGCATGACGTCTTGCCGTAACTTCTCCACTAGTGAGAAGTGAGCAGTGTGAGCACGAGCACATCAATGTGCCCGCTGTCAGTGTAGTCCGGAAAAAACGAACCGCCTCTGCCAGGGCACAAAACAGAGCCAGATAGGGACCCTTTTTGAGGCCCCCTTAAAAAACTGCTGGTGCTCAGCACCGGTGAGACCCGGCCCACTTAAAGCCCTGCCTGTAATGATTGAGTTGAAATCTGGAAGCCAATATGTTTGCAACAGTAGCTCTTGTTTAGGTGGTTGGGACCAGAGATGTGTTCTGCTATGGTGTCTCTCACCGGAGACCCTATTGCACGTCAGGTGAGGAAGTGTCCAATTCCAGGTGTTCACTCAGTAGTTCACCACCACAGGTGTCAACTTGGGCCCTTTTAGGATTTGTGTAGTGGGTGAAGGTGATTAGGGGCCCCTCTAGAGCATCTGGCTCCACCAAGGGACAGGATTACTGTTAGGCCGGATATTGTTATTTGATTATGGTGTCTCTGGAGTGGGCGAACCAAACACTGTGAGCCTCCACCAGGTGCTAGTCCAAGCCTCAGCTATAGAGGTGCAGGTGTGCTACTCCAAGCAGGGTCCCAGACGCAACACATCCTCAGTGCAGGCAAATGGTGAGAACCCAGGAATCCAATCAGCCGGCCATGGCAGGGTCGACTTCCCAACCTCCACACACTCAAAAAGGTGAGGGGCCACTTCTCTGGGCCCTTTCCTCCACCCATTTCCAGCCCTGCCAGCCCCTGCATCCAATCAGCCATCTAGGCCTGTGTCTAGGGTGCAGGCATCCGCCCTTGCTCCTACCATTGCATTGATGCAGTCTGTCCCAGGCTCCTCGTGGGCTCCCCAACCCAGGTCACTACGTTTCCATGCAAACCCGCCATGAACCGCGCCTCCACTACCATTCCTCCTGCTGATTTTTCACAGCCCCCTTGTCATGGGGGCAGCACCAAGGATGATCAGCTGATATGTCGGTGAGAGGGTACCATCAAGAGAAGGTCAGGGAAGAAAGTAGATGGGATTCTGTCGAAGTTGAGCAGGAAGAGGCAAGGGCAATAAGGAAACTGCATTAATCACATCCGGATAACAATCAATTCAGGCGAGTCAATTATAGGAAAGCAGGTGGCCAGGTGGGGTGAGTCATCATTTAAATATCAGTTCTCCCTCCACCAGCTGTGATAATGGTGAGGGATCTGATGTCACTTCTTGTGATGCCACTTCCTGTAAAGTCATTGTTTGAGAAACCGCTGTCTATGATGTCAATTCCTGTGATGCCATGTGTAATGTCATGCGCATTGATGTTGTGCACTGTGATGTCATGCGCCATGATGTTGCTCGCCGTGATGTCGAACGCCGTGATGTCACTTCCTTGCTGCCTAAGTAGGTTAGTCCCCCCACTTCTTTTTTGAGGACTTGTGCCTTGCCTACTGTTACCAATCATTTAAAATATACACAGAGGGGCTTTGGCTTCACCCAGAGGAGTATTTATCTCAGCTCTTGCTATTGGCTGCTTGGTGTATCAGTCTGCGTTTTCGGAGTGTTCGCATAGGGATGTATGTCAGTACAACGCGATCTAAATGACAACGCTGCCATTACAACGCAAGTCGTTACAACGACTTGCGTTGTAGGGCGTGGATTGTGGAATATTATAATTTTATATTCTAACACCAGTCCACGTAACAGTAGGGAAGGTGTTGGAATATAAAATTGCAATATTCCTTATACAACAGCGCCATCCAGCGCAAGTCGTAGTAACGACTTGCGTTGTAATGGCATCGTTGTAAAGGCATCGCGGTGTTTTCACCTCGTTGTAAACGATGTTCCCCTCGCATAGCAGTGCATGGAAGACTATTTTACATCTCAGATGTGCTCTGAATCTGCATACATATTCTTTATCTTATGCATGCATTGTATATAGAAAGCAAACGTATTATGCTTGTGTTTTTTCATTGCTGCAGGCTCGTTTAATGTTTTAGTCAGGACTCAAAATATGAGCCAGACTTAGGGCCTGTGCCAATGCTTGTTAAGTGGATGCAGCCTGCTGACTTCACTAGAACCAACACTGCTGGCAATCCGTCCCAGGTCTGGCTGCACCCCATTATCTACTGAGCATTAACTATACTTGCACTATCTACGACCACTGTATGCCTTGGGGCACATACACCCAACAGGCATACCGCTGGCAGAAACTCTCGCCTCACCTATCAGCTGCTCCTTTGAAAAACAAGCATTAGCATAGCCAATAGGTCTCGCCTTTGGGACCTTATAAGTGTTTAGTTATCCAGCACAATATCCTTGATGCAACAACATCAAATGTTACATGGCTAAGCACTTATAAGGTCCCAAAGGCGAGACCTATTGGCTATACCAATGCTTATTATTTGGAGTTCATACATTACAACCCTTCTAGTGTAGCACAGTGAGTTATGAATTATGAACCAGCATCAATGATCTACATGCAATCTGCAACGCACAGGTTTACAACCTTATTGTTTTATTCTCAATCTGTTTGTTATTCTATGGTTGAAAAAAGGGTTCCTGTGGGTGGTAATAAAGTCTTATTAGTACAGTCAACCCTGACCACTGGGTTATGTTTAAACTTGACTTTGTGTTTCTCCAGACTATGTACTCTTTATATATAATGCCTATCAGTAGGAAACGATATGTGATTCCTGCACCCTGTAACCCTTACTGTCTTATATGACATTTTCTGTGCATTGATTTACACACTTGTATGATATATTGTCTCTGTATTCAGTGTGTGATGAAAACACTCTGACACTATTCATTGAGACAGACAAGTGATTACACGTTGTGCTCTTTTATTTTCACTATTGCACTGGGGTCTAGGTGTTAGGCTCCAGATAGCTCCCAGCCAGGAGGATACCCTAACAAAAGAATGGCTGATGGACCTTTAAATCAGACCTTTGTTTTGTGCCAGGCTGGAAGTGAAATAAGAATGACCCCTCTGCTGGTTGCTGCTTTGAACAGAAAGCAGATAGCACGCAAGTGCAGCTCAATGTGTCCTGGTGTCTGCAGATTACACCGGAAAAAAAGTTGGACACCAGTTTGGCTCAATAATAGCTGCTGGATGGGATCAAACTGGATCCCCCTCATTTCTGCATTTGTTGGGACTGCGGCCACCAATTTGGGTCAAAAGGAAAACAGAATAGCCCTTCACTAACAAACTAAAATGTATGCAGCTGTCAAAGTCGCATTATTCTGAGCTATGTTTGTTACATGTTACTTCAAGGACAGAAACAACGTATTAAAGGTCAATGAAAAACTTGTATATAAAACAGTATTTGAAATGTCCAAAAAGAAAGTGCAGAACACTGTGCACACAAACTATGCATTTAGAACACATGTAAAAAAGCATTTAATTTATATTTAAAAAATTGTATTAGGTGTCTATAAATCTGCTTGTACAATAGCATGTACCAAAAGTGTCCCCAAAATCAGAATACAGAGAATAGGTAAAGCAGAGCAGGGAAAATGCCCTAAAAGTAGATGTATAAGCTTGTGAATTAAACAGTGCGTGGGCAACAATCTTTTAAAAAGGTACCTAAAATCTTATTTAGAAAACGGCGCATTAAATGTCTATAAAATATATAGAGAACCTTTATTAGAAGTGTCAGGGAAGTGCATTTTGAAAATTCGGTATTAAAAGTGACTACAAAAACATATGTTTTTAAAAGAGGTTCACGCATGAGAGAGAGGGGGAGCAGGAGCTGAGCCCGGGAGTGGTGCGTGAGTGCGCGCGCAGTCTGCTCATTTTCAAGCACTGCACTTGTGTTTGTGGCGCGTCTCTGCTCACTCCCACAAGGTGGATCCCGCCACAAGCACGAGTGTGTGCTTCCAAAAAGAGCAGAGCAACGGCTAAAGGTCCTCCTATTCAACGCATGCGCGCTGCATAGGCGAGACCTAAAAGTAGTGGATGAAAGAATGCTGTTGGGACGCACCCTTTGCTTCTGCACTCTTGCAAATCTCTCACCCCCGCTTTTGATGTAAAAACAGGTGCAAGCGTAAATCTTTTAAGCCCCTACGGCTTTCAATTACTCCTACATTCTTAAATGATGACTCGCGATGGATTGCGCCTGCTAGAGCCATAAATCCACCACCCCCACAAGCAGAAAAAGTGAGCAGAACCGAGGTCCATGAGCAATACGTGTGGGTGAAAACATGATGTCGTCACCGCACCGCTGATGCTCACCGTGGGATTGGCCATCTCGCCATTTTGGAAAGTCCTGGCAGTGGTCTGTAGGCCAGGGAGATTCTTACAGGGCTGGATAAGATGCCATGATTCAAGCCTGACAGTGTTTATGGCCTTATTGTAGTCACAGCCACCCCAGTGCCCCGCTTACTGCCAACTCAAAATGGCGCCCACTGCACATAATTTGTTTTTCCAACGTAGAAAGAGCAACCTGTAGAACAGTGTTACATTACATGGGTGTAACATGCTTCCTCTGTGAGTGATCTGAGCAGGAGCCCGGGCTCCGTCTCACCAAAGGAGCACAGACAGAAGCAGCAGAGAGGAAGATGAAAACCCAGGCTGCTGTCTAATCTGTGATGGCATAGAATGTGCCACTTGTTGTCCCAAATAGTGATGGGCCTTGAGGGTCCAAGTGCATGGAGCCAGAGGATCCGTGCCCGCATGAGACAAGCTCCCTACCAATCAAGGGAAAGGTAAAAAGAGACAAAAAGAGGAGAGTTGAGGAGAAGAAGACAAGATGAAGGAAAGGGAGGAGGAATAACAGGAACAAAGCAATTGCATTTACTTGTTTACATTGTAATGGTGCTTTATATGGATACTGTGGTGCTTTATACAAGCTCAGTGGATTCTGGCATGATTGTAGTGCTTTACTTGTGGCATAATATGGATTCTGACTTGACATTGAGGTTTCACTTATGGCATAATATGAATACTGACATGACAGTTATGTTTTACTGGTGGAATAATATGGATTCTGACATCACAGCCGTGCTTTACTTATGTGGCATATTTGTTCAATTAAATGTTTGGTTTTTGCTTTACAGAAATATTGTAACAGTGTACTGTGGTAGACCCTGAAGAATTATTTTGTAACATACTTTGAAAAATGGTGCTGTAATGATCGCTTTTTGGACCACTTTGTTCGGAGTTTTCTTTCGAGGAAGGACCCACCCAAACCCACAGAATAAAGGCAGGTAGCTCATTCTACTGATCTATACTGTAGTGTGGGCCCCAGTCTGATTCCTTCAGGGAAGGACAGCTCAACAAGAGGTGATCGTCATCCCGGCCCATACAAGGTACCCCTGGGCACAATGCCAGTACCTGGGTGCGATCGAAACGCATTCCATGTGCGCGCACTGCAAGGGCCTGTCCCAGTATTGTAACAAAGATGCCATGGGCCCTGGGGCAAGCAAAGAAATGGCCCCTTTGACTGCCGATGGGGTAGTAAATTATAGCAATTATCAGGGTTCAACAGACCCCTCAGGGCTCCAGGCCCTGGTGCCGCTGCACCTACCCCACCTATGGTAGCTACTTGCCTGGCCTGCCACTCTTCTCTCCATTGGGCTCAGAACCCATGTCGCTGTGGTTGGATGACATCTGCTTTACTGGAGTACTTAGTCACGTGTTATTCTAAAGTTCCCCCCGAGAGTCACGTGGGGCTAATTTGGTAGTGGAGGGTAAAGGTTTCACATGTTAACTTCTCACTTGTAGAGTGGTGTGGCTCAGTGGTTAGAGGTGGCAGACCCGGAAGCAGAGGTCGACCCGGGACCAGGGTTCGATTCCCGACGCGGCAGGGTCTTGGGCCATGGTCAGCAGACTCGATAATTCTCGCCTCGGTGCCTACTCCAACCATGGGTCCCACTCAGCAACTCTGGGCAATAGCTTGCTTAATCTCTACTAACGGCCCCATCAGCGCCAGGGATGCTTGTCTTCACCTTGGAGATGCCCAGGAGGGACCATCTCACAGGGAAAGCCAGGATGGGTTCCCCAGCGGTATACAGCGCCGGGACGCCCCTTTGCTGGGGCAGCTGTGCGCTTTACAAGTATACAACATTTAACTTGCAGCAGGGGCACATTGTTAGTATCTAGTATCCCGGTGTCTCTCTTGCCAATCTCTGCAATGTTACTGTACATTTATAAGCAATGAAGAAATGTCTCTGCCACATGCTTCTAGGATCCGTTCACAGACATCTGCTAACGCCCCCACGATAACCACAAACCAAAATATTAAATTTGTCTTTGTAGTGGTGCTTTACATACCTTTGTTAGTTAAGTAAGTTGAAACACAGCTGGTGCAATCTTGCACTGATTTGTCTTTATTACATACAATGAAATGGTAATTCTGCAAATTTGCATCAACAACACAGTGTCTGAGAAGCCCAAAAGCAATATTTTGCATCAGTCCGTGTAACCAAATATCAGTGGAAAATGTTGTTGCAAAAGGTCACATGTTCAATCTATCTACTCCAGAAATGTTAGCAAAAAGTTGTATCAGTAATTATGCAAGCTACTCAAATGTATGTATGTATATGGTATTTCTAGAGTGCAAACCTAACCAAAAGGCGGAAGAGCACTGTATTACTTTCAATCCTCGATCACCTACATTTTAACCACTTCCGCGCTCATGACGAGCTGGGCTTGTCATGAGCGACGACGCTCGTTCGCTCATGACGAGCTGAGCTCGTCATGTAACGCGGCTTTTTTTTAAACACAGCACGCAGCGGGAAAACCGCTAACGCGCATGCGGTTAATGTAGAGCACTGCACAAAGCCATAGGCAAGCATAAAGTCAATGAGTGAGAAGAGCTAGCTGGGTTAGTGATGGTTAATGCATTAAGATGTATTGTTCTTTAAACAGGTGAGTCTTCAGCTCTTTCCTAAAATGGAGCAGTGTTGAGTGGTCCTGGTATGGCACAGGGTGTTGTTCTAGATCCTGGGTGCATAGATGAAAAAGACCTGCTGCATGTTTTTTGTTTTTTTACACTTCTGATGGTGTCCTGGCTGCAAGTGTACTGAGAGCCACTGGAGATGGTGGGCTTGACCACACGATCATCGGGGGTGCTAGTCGTGATGGCTTTGTAAAAGATGCAACTGGTTTTGAAGAAGGTGCAGTCACATGGGGAGTCAATTGAGTTCCATTGGGATGGGGGTGATGTGATCATATTTCTTCATGCCTTGGATGAGGCATGTTGTGGAGTGTAGAATGCCCTGAAGGGGTGTCAGTGGGAAGTCTGGAAGGACAAGGAGCAGGGCGTTACCACCATAAAGAGCCAAGAGTATAACGGGTTGAAAAGCAGTTCTGAAGTCGTTTTCTGGAAAAAACAATTTCACTTTTTTTAGAAAAGAGAACTGGTACTAGGCCATCTTTCATTTTTGGCAATGTGTTCGTTGAAGATGTGGTTTGTCTCTAAGATGAATCCAAGTGACTTGACATTCAATAAAAGTTGGGGTTTGAAGATGTCAAGGTTTATATCATTGATCTATGTTTGTACTGTTTCTTGTTTGCTGTTTTTGTAAATAACAGGAATTCTGTCTTGGTTGGATTGAGTTTAAGTAAGTGCAGGACATCCAGGTCTGGATGATACGGAGGCAGTTTTTGAGGCACCGGATGTCTGACGCAGAGGAGGCTTTCAAGCAGAGTTGGGTACCAACCACTAGGGTTTCTTGCACTCCCTGGCCGAAGAACAGCAAGCCCCAGCTCTGAGAATGCTTAATATCAACCTGATCTCTCCTGGGGTCTGGAGCACAATGCCCACAGAAACGGTCTAGAAGACTTAGACTGAGGAATTACTACTGGGACCAGAGACACAGCTGCAGCACTGCCTAGAAGACTTAGAATGAAGAATTACAGACAGGACCAGAGTAGCAGCCAGCAGCCCTGTCTAGAGAACTTAGAATGAGGAATTACAAACGGGACCAGAGAAGCAGGTAGCAGGACTGCCTAGAGGACTAAAAATGACGAATTACCACATGGACCAGAGAAGCAGCTGCAGCACTGCCCAGAAGACGCAGAATCAGGAATTACCATTAGGATCAAAGAAGCAGGTACAACACTATCTAGAGGACTAGGAATGACTGGGACTAAAGAAGCATTTCGCAGCACTGGGTAGAGGACTGAGAATGAGGAATTACCACTGGGAATAGAGGCACAGCTGCAACACTGCCCAGAGGGCTAAAAATAGGTAAATACCACTGGGAACAGAGACAAAGCTGCAGAACTGACTAGAGGTCTAAGAATGGAGGTATTACTGACAAGACCAAAGATGCAGCTGCAGCACTGTCTAGATAGAGTAGAACGAGGAATTACTGATGAGACCAGAGAAGGCAGCTAGCAGCACTGCCTAGAGGACTTAGAATGAGGGATTATCACTGGGAATAGAGATACAGCTGCAGCACTGCCTAGAGGACTTAGAATGAGGAATTATCTACAGGATCAGAGTAGTAGCTGTAGCACTGCCTAGAGGACTTAGAATGAGGAATTACAGATGGGACCATCGAAAATGCTAGCAGTACTGCATTGTGGACTAAGAATGGAGAATTACCACTGGGACCAGAGAAGCAACTACAGCCCTTTTAGAAGACTTAGAATGAGGTATTACCACTGGGACCAGAAATGCAGCAGAGTCTAGAGAACTAAGAATGAAGAAATACCACTGGGACCAGAGAAGCAGCTAGCACCACTGGCCAGAGGACTAAGAATAGGGAGTTACCATTGGGAACAGAGACGCAGGTGCAGCACTACCTAGAGGACTAAGAAAGGGCAATTACCATTGAGAACAGAGACACAGCTGGAGCACTATGTTGAGGTCTAAGAAAGGGGAATACCCACTGGGAACAGAGACACAGCTGCCGCACTGTGTTGAGGCCTAATAAAGAGGAATTGCCACTGGGAAAAGAGACAGCTGCCACATTTGTGACCAGACACTGAACAAGATTTACAGTCCTGTTTATATAACCAGAGCAATGGAGCTCCTAGCGAGTGAAAAGGAATCAATGCTAAAAACGAAAGATTGAGTGACAGGGAGCTAGCGAGTAAAGTCAAATCTCTAACATTCTAACTTTGTGACTGCTAAACTCGTGACCCAGACTCTATAGATCATAAGTGAAAGCTAAGGTGTGAAGGGGAGAACACACTGAGAAACAGTGGGTGGGTGAGGGGAGCAGTAACACTGGTGAGCTTCTCGAGTTTGCAACATTTCCAGAATACGAGGCAGGCAATCGGAAAAAATAGTTGGTGAAGTAAACTGAAATGGACAGAAGCTAAAGGAGCCCTATAGCAGGACCAGTCGCTATGGGAGGGAATGACAGAACAAAAGGAGGGACAAATAGGCACAATTTATCATCCAAACGTAAAGAATTTAGAGAGGCACCCGGAACAACCAACGACAAGCGAAGGGCTGGCTTGAAGCCCATATCCCAACTACATCACGCCTCGCAGAGCAGCGTATGCGCGCTGCTTGGCTCCAAATCTCTTTTTTTATTAGGAGTATGTGAGACAAACTGGAGGATTCTGATGTCTGGGGCCTGGCAGGATCCATAGGTGGAAAGCCTTGAGAGGTCTGGTGAGATGCTTTGGTGGAAAGCCTCAGGCAGACCCAGACAGAGGGATACTTGGAACAATCTATGAACATGTCTCTCTCCCTTCTTTCAGCCCTGCACACTGTGATTATGAGACGTGAAGAAGTGGTTGTCAAAAAGTGGGAAATCCGTGGGCTGGATCAATCGACCTGTTATAATTAGGTAGAGCTGCATCCTATCAGGAAATACCCCTCAGCCCAACTTATAATTAGGAACTAAAAAGTATGTTATAGTGCTTCATTAAACAAGGACAATTGTGGGCCAAGTGGCCATTATCTGTCACCCCTTTATCTGCTTAGCAATGAAAAAATGACAACATCTTATTGTGTGAATTAAAACCTGCCAGGCGGCCTGTCATGTGACTATGGCCTGTCGTGGGACTATATCCTTGGTGCACATTTTCAGTTCCTCTATAAGCAGAGTCCGGTGGAGAGTGATTTGCCCAAGATCAAACAGTTTGTGAAAGTAGATAAATCAAAGGTACAACTTAGTACTACTTGTGCCAAGAGCTGTAACATTCTCACTTTTGCACCCTTTGATTAATAGACTGTGCGATCAGGTACTGTCGCCTAAGTGGTAATATTCAACGTGCGTTAGGTTCCAGTACAGATTTTAATGACACACTTACTACTAGCTTTTAGCCGATTTTAAATACTGCCAAGTTGACAATAAAAAATGGGAACAGAAGAAGTTAAAAAAAGTGATTGCTCGAGAACACACAATTGACCACACAAGAAAGCTTGTATTAAAAAAAAAATCCTCACTATTCCAAAGTTTGAATCTTTACCACGAGATCACATGTTGAGTGGCAGCAATTCTGACAGCTTCCCATCGAAATGCTACTGTGTATGCAGGCAGCAGCAATAGAGAGCAGTCAAAAGCTATTACCTGGAGGAGGTATGGAGATTGATCACATGCCAAGATTTGCAAAGAAGAGGGAGATTTAAAAAATAATAATTGGCGGATATATTTTCCCTATTGACTTGAAGTGGGTACAAATTCAAGCAATACAAATTTAAATTAAAGCCATCTTTAGCTATACAAATCGAAACTCTAACGTGTGAATCTGTTTGCATATATGACCTTAATATCATGTCAGAGCTAAAAAAAATTACGAGCCTAGTGGTCTGATTTACAGAAAGACGTTATATGATACAATCTCAAAAATGTTTTCTGCGACTCGTGATCTTTACCCATCAAATATATTCTGATATCTGTGCGTTTGTACACCGTCTCTGCACATTTGCCCATCAGCGTGTGCGGTGCCAAGTGACAGTGAAAGTTGTCCATAGATCTGACCTACTTTAGGCGCCGGAGACCCAGACTGGAGACGGCGTGCGTGGCGTGAGATGGGCGGAGGGCTAAGAAGAGGCCTAAAGCCTGCCCAGCGCTGGTCCTCGTGTGCCTGGCTGTGGGCGGGGCCTCCTCTCGGAACAATCCGCCCATCGCATGCAGTCCCAGAGCATCATCTAATGCCAAGCGCTTGTTTACTTTCCGACAGCGGGGCAAGGAGACGGCTGGGAGCCTCTCCACGTGGCAGGGCCGCGCTGCCCTCCACAGGCGGAGACGCCGCTCCACGTGGCGGGATACCGGTGCCAGCAACATACTTGGGCCCGTGACTCTGGCGGCACACGTGGCAGCGCACGAGCCTTTCCACCGCTGATGCCTCCGTGTGTCTGCGTCAGCGCAGCATCTATAGCGTAGCCTGTCAGTCCCAGGAGCCTGTCCTTCCTGCTGCGGGGCGCCAATGACAAAAGTGACTCAAGGCTAGGATCGGCAGCCTATGTGCGCTGCAGGCAGAGACGCAACTAGAGTCAAATTTCGGGGAGGGGGGCCTAAGAAAAAATTTCAGGGGGGGGGGCTGAATCTTTAGGCAATCGGCAGAGTCGAGCTGCAGGGGCTCTTAGCGGGGGTGAAACAACAACAAACCCCCATTAACATGCACATGGTCTTTTAAAGACCTGTGAAGTGCTCGGGTGCGGCTTGTTGTGGTGTGCCCTGAATGGACGCTTGTGGACGGCCTCGCCTAGAGGCCTCGCGCGGGGGCAGGGTGCGCCGCAGCGAGTCACACACACGGACACTGGTGGTGAGCTCGGAAGTGACGTGCTCGAGCGCAACGTCCTTCATTTATTGACGCCGCAGGCCACGCCTGGCCTGCGGGTGTATGAATGCATGTGCGTGCATACACTAGACCGCTCACGGTCATTACATCCCTATCCAACTATGCAATTTGTTTTCTTTTAAATCACTGAAAAACAAAGTCATTCTTATAATACGTCACATCAAAATGCCTGGGTACTTGCGTGTCCCTTGTTGACCAAATCAGGGTCTCAGCAGGCAGGCATAGTCCTTTAACTTCTGGCTCGGTGGTGGATTAGGTCTCAGGTTGTACCTTCGGACGTTTCCCCTGCCACCCTCATCATTCTGATGAGTGTCTCTGGTTGCACTCGCCGACATTTGGGATTCTACTGTGGATTCCAGGTCTTCCACTTGGCATTCTAGGGGATTTGTATTTTCTCCTCGAGAGGTCGCCGCCCCATTTGGTTGATTTTCCCCTTCTGCTGTCTCTGATCGTTGCCTGCACTCCGGCTGGAGGGCTTTGAACCATGAGGTGTTTCGTGATACCTCTTCTCCTCCCTTTTGAGCTGTGACCATGGTCCCTTTCGTTGCCGTCACTGTCCACGTGCCCGGCTCGTAGCGAGTTTGGAATTTTCCTCCAGGACGTCTGTTCCTGATGATCACTTGAGTCCCTGGGCTTATGTCTCTCGGAGTGGCCCTCCTCCGCATGCTGATGCGCTGATTCCCTTGCCGTCTCCGTGCCTGGGCTTCTTCGGTGTCGGCCAGGGGTGGTGCCCAGCCCGGGGCGGTGGGGAGGAGGTCTCTCCGGGGTCCTTGGAACATGAGGGTCCATGGGCTCCTTTGGGTTACGCAGTGGGGAGTGCTCCGATATTCTCGCAGGAATTCGTGTAATCTTTGTTCGGGGTCGGCCTGTTCCACTAGGGCGATTCGAAATACTTTGTTCAGAGTCCGCATAAACCTTTCCACATCCCCATTCGCCTGGGGCCACTGAGGTGTGACACGGCGGTGTTGAATTCCTCTCGTGGTGAGGAATGTGGCAAACTCAGCCCCTTGGAACGGTGGTCCGTTGTCGCTCCGTATTTCCACTGGGTAGCCGAACATTGAGAAAATCTTTTCCAACGCCGGTCCTACATGTGTGAAAGCAGTGGAGACTACCCTCTCCACTATCGGGTACTTGGAGTATGAGTCGACGACTACTAGTGTGTGTCCTTCCCCGGGGAAGCTTCCAAAGTCTATGCTCACCTTGGTCCAGGGAGATGTACAGGCATCTTCCGTGATTATTGGCACAGGTCTCTCCGGGTCGCTCGTTAACTGGCAGCTCATACAATTCCTCACATATTCTTCTACCCTGATTTCCAGATCCGGGAACCATACCTTCTCCCTCATGCGAGCCTTCATCTTGGTCGTGCCTTGGTGCCCTCCATGAGCAAGCTGCACCGCCCGGTGTCTTAGACTTTGTGGTATGACCAGCCGTGTTCCTCGTAGCAATACTCCGTCATCCGTGGCACTCAGCTCGTGCCGTACTCGCCAGAATTTCGTGAGTGAGTCTTTGTCTTCCGCGGCCCAGGACGTGGGTGGGCGCAGGTAATCCGCCCAGGATCCGTCTTGGACAGCCTGAAGCGATCTCCGGTATGTGCTGTCAGTGGCCGCGGCTTCCTTGATGTCTTCGATGGTCATGCTGTTCGGGCATGATGTGATGGCCACCCACTGAGCATACTCCTCACAGTCGTCGTCTGTTGGTTCAGTGTCTTGCTGTGAAGGATGGCGTGACAGGTAGTCCGCAGGATTTTTGGCCCCAGGGCGGTAAGTGACCTCCATCTCGTACGATTGTAATTGGATCACCCACCGTTCGATGCGAGGTGGCGGATGAGGTGCGGTTCCCTTGAAGAGGGGTACTAGTGGTTGGTGGTCGGTAACCATTACAAACGGGTGACCTTGTAGATATAAATGGAAGTGGCCGCAAGCCCACTTGATAGCGAGGGCTTCCCGCTCGATCTGGGCATACCTTGTCTCAGTCGGGGTTAGGGCCTTACTGGCAAACGCCAATGCCGTCCACTGGCCAGGTTCATGTTCTTGGGTCAGGACCGCTCCAAGACCCACCGGGCTGGCATCGACCACCACCTCTGTGCGCTTCGTAGGGTCGAAGTATGAAAGTGTGGCTTTCTCCAGGAGTGCATCTTTGATCCCTTGGAAGGCTTCGTCTTCTCTCGAGCCCCACTGCCATGGGGCGTCGGCTTTCGTCAGTGCTCGTAGCGGCTCACTCCTAGTGGCCAGGCCTGGTATGAATCGGCCACAGTAAGTGGCCATGCCGAGGAAGCTTCTCACTTCTGTCGGGGATTTCGGTGCTAGCGCGTCCTTGATGGCCTTCGATTTTCTCGGGTCGATTTGGATGCCCTCCTGGTTGAAGACATAACCAAAGAATTCTATCGAGGGTCGAAAGAATTGGCATTTCTCTTTGTGGAGAGTTGCTCCATGAGTTGTGGTAAATAAATAAATAATACCCTATTTTTGACTAGGCATATATCATAACAGATAGCTCAATAAATAAGAGTCAAGATTCGAGGTAGTAGGAGTTTCTGCAGGTTTATTACAGCATAAGGACAGGATCAGGACAACCTGCATAGGAACAGGGGCCCGGCAGCTGCTGGGGCTGGGTCTGGGATGAGCGCGCTAACTTCTAATAACAATACAAGAGCATATATACATAACGCAAACACATAGCATTACATTGCAGTAGGCGTAGCAGTGGGTGGAGCAGAAGGCGTGACGCGTAGCAGTCGCGAAAGATAAGAGTAAAAGTAGGTGTAACTGGGCGTATACATAGACATGTGGTGCAAACGAAACGGAATATGTCATGAATGGGGCGGAAACATTGGAGGGGGCTACCTAAAGAGCCGGGACCTCTAACCTGATGGTGCACGTAAACTGGCAATGACGTGTTACGAGGAGAAGCTGGGGGCCATGAACTCTATGCTAGGAGCAGAGACTAAAGTCTGGAGGGTCGGAGCGACATGTACCTAAACCCTATCTAGTATCTGATGTTTAGGGAACATGTTGATATAAACTAGAAGTCATGAGGGGAAAAGCTAACTTGACTCCAAGACTGGACCATGCATTATTCTACATGTAGTGCGTGATGAAGAATATTAAATGACCATTAAATGCAGTATTTCTCTAACGTGGAGACGAGAAGGCTAGACAATGACGGAAACTATTGATGCAGTTCAGTAGCTTAGGAATGCAAAGAAGGAGGACTGAACTGATAACTGGAACTATAACATACTTTTGGCAGACTCAGAGGCAGAGCCAAGCTGCACCGGGCACTGCGAGGCAGGAAGTAAGTGAAAGGTCGAGGATACAGGTGGGGGCTGTATCGCTCCTCAGCGAGGCTTCAGGAGACAGGAGCTGAATCTGATGTACAGGCCCTGTTGAGGCCTGGAAACGGGGACTTTATAATGGAATAACGTGCACACTGAGAAACGTGGCAACGTAGCTTTACATAGGCCTGATATTCGTAGTATTCACGAGGACTGGAAACTGGCATACTAGAGGTGGACACAACTGTAATTGCGTCATTAATCAGACATGAGGAATAACATATGCATATTGGTCATGCACACATAACATATGATGGATGAGGCGTGGTGACACAGAACATGGCAAAATTTACTTTTCCACATTCCCTCCTTGTCACTACGTTTCCATCAGGAAACATCAATATTCATGATACCATCTATCATTTCATATAGTATCATTTGCTCGTCTCGAATTGTCTTGGAACGGGATTTAGAACGGGGCTTGGGACTAGGAATACAAGAGGTAGCACAAATGCCGCAAATCGCAGGGCCACATTGTATACAGAGGCAGCAGCTAAATATGATCGCTACTGCAATACCTAGAAAGGACAGGACTTTCCATCCCCATGCGGAAATTATATTCCAGAACCAACCGGACCATGTCCAGGTGCCTGGATCTTGGTGTAACAGATGGGCAATTTTATGGAGTCTGGTTATAGCTGAATAAACAGACGGCGCGTTATTTGGAATGAAAATGCAGCAACTAGATCCGAGAACTCTACAGGCCCGCCCCTATCGGCCAGTATGACGTCAAGGACGAGACGATTCTGGAGCACAACAATTCTCATAAAGGATTGCTCTTCGGTTAAGTTACCTAGGGCAGAAGCAGTCTCATCTACTACAGCTTCAAGGGTTCTTGTTAACCTACGGATTAGCTTACTATTTACAACTGTACCTAAATAAGGGAACACACCTTTATCTATATCAATGAATTGCTCTGCGGCAGTTTCAGTATAATCGACAATCGGGAGGTTTCTCTTGTGTCTAGTATGTACTAGATGTGTGTTTCTATGATAGTCAGGTGGGGCTAGAAAAACAGGTGGCAGTAGGAAAGCAATGTAACAGGTTCCCTCCCAATCGAGGGGCAGACGAACATATGCGGTCTGACCACAAACAAAATAAGAATGACGTGAAGCTTTAAAAATAGATTTCCCACTGTCACTATACTTGACAATAGTAGTACAATCACTATGTCCTACATGTACGGAACCCTTATTTCGGACACATAATTCGCCTTTGACTGGTAGTACTGAAATAGCAGGTGAGTCTGGAGTAGTATCAGACTGAACATTCAGGACCATAAAATTCGACGAATAATTACCTAAATCATACACTTCATTTTCTAGATCTAAACCTGTTCTGTGGGGGAGACCTTGCTTGTCTGGGAAACATGTACTGTTAAGAAAAGACATATCTGTTGAGGAGGACGTTAACGTGGACCATGCTCCACACGAACCATTATGTGAAAATGGATAAGGAAAGAGTGGCAGAACTCCCTTCGGGGTCTGGAAAGGGGGGAGTCGACCACACACCCAACAATTAGTGGCATTGCTGGTCTGGTGTGAGTAATGTAACATACGGATAAATGAATTGTTACGCATAGCGAGGCGGTATGAATATTCGTGAGGAGGCAGATCACTAAACGTGTGCTCTACTGTAACATTAGCAGACTTATTTACATGAGGAATTGGAAAATACAGGAAAAATGCGTAACTGGTGTAGGAAATCATTATGCTGATGAATAATATGAAGCTTAGAAAAACGATACATTGAATTGAGCTTTGACTGACTCTCTCACTATGGGGGTCTTTTTTATACATGTCAGAAACAGTCTAACCGTTTCACCTAGGGGAGGACTTATACAATCAAACTGACTGACTTAATTTACTAGACCTTAACTTTTGCTTATACTCCTGCTGCGGAGTTTTCTCTAACAGGGGAGGGGTTGTAGCAATGTCTTTTGCGGGACAGTCCTTGAAAACAATATTCTGGCAGTCCTTCAAATCCTGGGAAATGTTCTTTAAGGCGGGTTTCAGTCCTTTAAAAAGTTTAACGTGAGAAAGGTGTATCCATCCTTTTCGGCCTTCCAACTTCACGGCTGTACGGGTGGTGAGGAGGACCTGACGGGGCTCTTTCCAACGAGGTTCCAGCGGACTTGATCTGTCAAAGTTTCGGATCATTACCATGGAACCTGGAACGATTTCATGCGGTGCCACCTCGGTATTGTCTGGAAATGCGGCAGCAACCTGTGAACGACATGAGTTGAGGGCAGACATCAAGGAAGCTAGGTAATCTGTCAGCATATTACATGAAACATCAGTAATACTTCGGGGTCTAGGAGTACCCCACATGTTAGGGGGGCGGCCGAATACGACCTCATACGGGGACAGACCTGATCTGGAATGTGCGACCATGCGCATATAAAACAAAGCGACTGGCAGAGCTACTAGCCAGTCCACACCCTTTTCTTTACAAACTTTGGCGATTCGAATTTTCAGAGTCTGATTATGTCTCTCTACTAGACCAGCTGCTTCGGGATGGCGTACACAATGAAACTTCCACTGGTACCCTAACAACAGGGAAACGTGCTTCATGAGTTCAGATGAGAATGGCTGACCGTTATCAGAATATACGACTCTAGGGAGTCCATATCTAGGGAAGAATTCACGAACCAACTGCTTGGCAGTGGTCGCGGCTGTGTAATCTGGGACTGGATATGCTTCTGTCCATCTGGACAAAGCGCATACAACTACAAGGACATACTTGAAACCTCGACATCGCTCCATCTGAATATAATCCATCTGGAGGACTTCAAAAGGGTGGTCAGGAGGCTGGAAACCACCTTGTTCCACCGGGACACTTTTACCTGGATTAAACTGACAACATATCATACAGGTACGGACTTTCTGTTTGGCTGCAGCTCGTAAATGCTTGTTGAACCAAATGTTCTGGATACTGTCTAACATAGCTTTTTCTCCTAAATGTGCTGGACTATGTGCGGTATTAATGATGACTTGAACCATAGAGTCGGGGAGAAACCATGTGGCTCTACCCTTCGTTAACCATCCTTGATCTGTCTGGACCCCTCCTTGTTCGGACCATTTCTTGATTTCATCGGGAGTAGCATGTAACTGGATATCTATGACATCTTGTGTAGGGTCCTTAACTGTCATACATGTAATCGGATCTGGAGTATGTGTCTGTGTCGGATTAGCTTGAATGTCTGGAGTCTGAGCTGTAAGCTTGGCTGTGCGATCTGCTAGATCATTACCTTGGGAAATAATGTCAGTAACTTTCGTATGTGCTTTGCACTTCATAATAGCGATAGATGTCGGTAAGTGTATGGCATCTAACAGAGCTTGGATAAGGAAACCATGCTGAATCTTGGTTCCATGAGAAGTCATAAAACCTCTCTCTTGCCAGAGCACTCCGAAGTCGTGTACAACTCCAAATGCGTAACGTGAATCTGTGTAAACATTAACTTTCTGGTTCTTGGCGTGTATACAGGCTTGTGTCAGAGCAACTAGCTCTGCTGCTTGAGCGGACAGGGTATCAATACGGTGTGTTTCAATAACTTCAGTGTCAGTAGTCACTGCATACGCGGCAACTAGTTCTCCTGTGCTAGTTCTCATACATGAACCATCCACATAAAGTGTCAGGTCAGGATCTGGTAACGGAATGTCTGTCAGGTCTTGTCTTGGCTTTGTCGTAATATTAACTACTTCCACGCAGTCATGTGTGTCAGGGTTTGAATTAACTGATGGTAACAGTGTAGCAGGATTCAGGACGTTGCAGCGTCTAATATCTATGTGTGGCTGGAACAGTGTCAATTCATAACCTGTTAAACGTGCAATTGTCAAGTGCTGAGTTTGTGTTCGGTTTAAAAGAACTTCTACGGAATGTGGAACTTGTACTGTCAAGGAGTGTCCTAAAACTATGGAATCACTTTGTCTGATAGCTAGTGCTGTGGCTGCAACTGACTTGAGGCACGCAGGCAACGCCTGGGCGACTGGATCTAATGTGCTCGAAAAATAAGCACAGGGCTTGTATTGACCTGCTTGATCTTGTGTGAGAACAGATAATGCTGTACCTTCACGTTCTGTGACGAAAAGTGTAAAAGGCTTACTGTAGTTCGGTGTAGCTAGAACTGGAGCTTGACATAAAGCTTTCTTTAACTCATTGAAACTAAGTGTATGTTCAGATGTCCAAGGGAGAACAGTCGATACGGCTGCCTCCTGTGTCGTTAACTGTATCAGTGGCTTGGCTAAAAATGCATACTGGGGAATCCATTGTCTACAATAAGAAGTAAGGCCGATAAAGGCACGTACCTCCTTCTGGGTTCTGGGCTGGGGAAGACTCGCTATTAACTGGATACGGTCTGGTGTCAACTGCCTACCCCTCTTGGACAGCAAGTGTCCTAAGTAGACCACTTGCTGGACACAGAATTGAAGCTTCGAAGGGGACACCTTGTGCCCCATCTCGGCTAGAAAATACAGAACCGTGAGTGACGCTCGCTCGCAGTCACGTTCAGAACGGGCTGTGATCAATAGATCATCGACATACTGGAGCAGGGCAGTGTCAGTTGGCATGTGAATGTTATCTAGTTGTCTCTTAAGTGCTTGACTGTAAATACTAGGGCTTTCTGTGAAACCTTGAGGAGCGCGTGTGAACATATAGCTCCTTCCATTTAAACAAAATCCGAAAAGAAACTGGCTGTCTGGATGAATGGGAACACTAAAAAATGCGTTCTTGAGGTCTATGACAGTAAAGAACGTGGCTTCGGAATCAATGGCTGTCAACAGGGAAGAGATATCTGGGACAACTGGGTACTGAGGAATAATACATTTGTTAAGTTCTCGTAAATCAATCACTAATCGATATACTGGAGGTGCATTTGGATCAGTACGTTTCATGACTGGAATGATCGGAGAATTACATACATTGGAGTCAGTTTCTACAACTACTCCTTGTGCCATGAGCTCGTCAATAATTTTGGATAAGGCTGCTACAGCCTCGGGTGGCAATCTGTACTGTCTGATACGTGGTAACACTACACCTGGTTTGAGAGTCACACGATGGGGTGTGATTTGCATGTAACCTACATCAGTTGGACCTTGCGCCCATAAATGCTGCGGAACATTAGACAGTCTTGAATCAAAATCTCGTAATACATAGTGACCCTTAAAGTCACGTAGGAACAGACGTATTCCCTCTGGGGAACAGCATATAACTGCACCTAATTCTTTCAGTGTCTTAATGCCTAATAGATTTTCTGGACATGACTTAGTAAGTAACAGGTCAGTAGTACGGGACAATGGGCCTACTTCTAGAGTAACTGGCTTTGATATTTCATTTACAATGGGTTTTCCTGAAAATCCAAGGGAAACATTTCTTGAGCCTGAGAGCGGAGCCCCTGGAACTTCGGCATGACTAATTGTGGTCCTACTTGCCCCTGTATCAATCAGAAACTTTCTGTCTTTCCCTAATACTTGACTGTGAACATAGGGACCTTCTTGATCTACAGGTATCTCGATGAGAGGCAAGCCTACCTCCCTCTCTAGGCTGTTTCATGAATATGGCTGGTACTCTGGATACTCAGACTGTGCATACTGGTACATCTGTGATGTGACATGCTGTGTTGCAGCAATAGGCTGCGGTACTGTAACTGTCTGTTGTGCATTCTGTGGCTGAGGAGTCTGTGAAACTTGTTCTTGTCTAGGCGGACGTGGTCTTTCTTTAGTCTTACCAGTAGCTATGTTGTGTTTCAGAACTGCACACTCGTTTATAAAATGACCTGGCTGTTTACAATAATTGCAGTTCCCTTTAACGGGAGCTGCAGGATGACTGGCTTGATTCGGACCCCTCTTCTGACTGTCTTGAGGAACAGATTGTGCAACTAGCACTTTCATTTTCGTATCTTTCATACGTTTTCTCTCGTGTTCTTGCTCTTCCCTGATTCTATTCTGGTGATACTGAAGCATCTGGAGCATCTGGGACGGAGTATTTGCTTGCCAGGTGCTTTCGACTTTCAAAACTCGATTTTTAATTTGTGGACTTGAATTCTCGACTAATTTAGTAACGAAAAGGTGAGGGTATGACTCACTACTTGTCTTGAGACCACTGTTGATACTAAAACATTTTTCAAATCTAGAATAAAAATCACTAATATCTTCATCTTGTTTCTGTTTACAGGCTGAGATTGCATCCCAGTCTTCTTTTCTCGTTGTCAATAATCTAGGTAAAACTTGTATCAATAATTCTGGTAATTCTTTACATTTATCTCCAAGACCGGTACCTGGTACTCGTGCCTTGTCTTCGGCTTCTAGAACTGTCCAATCGATCTTTTTCTCTCCCACCTCCCATTCTTTTTCCTTTAGCTTTTCATACACCCCTGCGGGTAGCAGAACCTTTAACATTTTAATGATATCTGGGTAAGTGTATTCTCCCATACGGAGCATGTCTTTTAATTCTCGATGGAACCCTGCTGGATCTTTGTCATGACAGGGAATTAATTTCTTCATTTCAAGGAGTTCCATCTTTGTGATCGGAGTGTATACAAACACTTGTTGCATTTCGCCACCCGTTCCTTTGACTGGGTGGACTTCTCGTAACGGATTCTGTCTGTCTATGTAGAATGATTTACTTTCTGGGGGTGAGACATGAACAAAATGCGGGTTCAAGAACGTTCTATATTTGTGACGTTGTTCTAGAATGACACTAATTAAATCGGTACCTAGACCTCTCCATCTGTACTGGAGTAACTCGTTCAGGATATCATGTAACGGACCTGGATCAGAGTGCTGACCCTCATACAGAGTAATGAGGTGCTGGATCATATACATACCCACCAGTCGTTGTTCGGCTGGGGGCAGTTTCAGGAACATTTGTGCCACTATTTCGTCTGGAAAAGTGGTAGAATCAGTAATCCATCGGACTGCTGATCGGGCTAGTTCTTGTTCATGCATGGTACTTAACTCACTATAACCGATTCGTGATTTCAGAATGTGATCGGTAGCTTGAAATACTTGTTCTAGGGAACCTTGTTCTGGTACTGAATGATGGAAAATAGACTTGTGTTCTAGACGTAAATGGCGATCTGGAAATCTAGATTTTCCTACGTACGCTATTCTGGCAGTATTCTCGTCGTCTTCCTCTTCAGGATCGGAGATACTTTCTTTCTCGCTTACTTGTGCTGCTTTACGCTGTTCGTGTATCTTTATTATTTCTTTACGGATTTTCTTGTACATACTTTCCATGGCACCGACGGTCTTGTGCTTACCCTCGGCTATATTATCACTCCACCTTGTCAGGATTCTCATTTCGGCAGAATCTTTAGACGGGTAATCTTGTTCTCTTATTAGACAATTAATCAGAAACTTTAATATCATGAGCTGGATCTCGGCTTTCCTTTGAGACATGGCTTCGTGAATACTTTCTGGATCATCCCCTGTACGGATGAAACGATATATTCTGTCTAGATCTTCTTTCATATTCGGTAAGGTGACTAGATACTCGGCCACCTTTCTTACGCGGAACGAATATAAAACCATATTATCCTCGCCTGGGACTGGATCATAGACACATTCGGCAAGGGATTTTCTTATTTCTGCTACAGTCTGATGTCTAGGCGTACGCTGTGACGCTTGTGCATGTAATTCGGCTAACGTTAAACGCTTGTGTGGCGGCGGGGTTTGAGGAGGACCTCCTCCTGCGGCCCCTAAACTAGAATCATCGACGGACATTCTTCGTGGCGGAGCGGGAAGTTGAAATGCTGGCTGGACCGGGGGTACCGTAGCAGGTACTCCGGTGTCTGGAAGAGCGGGAAGTGCCTGATTTACAGGGACTGGCGGAGCGCGAACAGGATTTGCATATTCTGGGACTGTGTCGTCCAAATAGGACGAAATAAAAATATCAGCTGCGGTCTGTTTGTGACGTAGCTTGGTCGGAACTAATGGTGGCGGGAAATTACTGGATGCCTCTGGGGTCGCTTTTGGCAAGCCCTCGGCAAGAAGAGGATACATACCCTTAATAAGGGCATGCCTCTGTCTGTCTGACTGTTCGGCTTTGACTTGTTCACCTATCTCGATTAATTCTCTTTCTTGGGCTCGTTCTTGGGATTCTCTACTTAACTCTGACCTTCTGACTTCCTTTTCGGTTCTTCTATGCGCTTCTTTACGCCATAACTCGATGGCATCTTTCTGTGACTGTCTGGCTTTCTTTTTCCATAATGCTTCTTCTACTCGCATGATACATTCGGCATCCCATGTACCCGATACGGGCCATCTATACTTTTCTTCTAACTGTTTGGTATAATCTACCCATAAATCTAGATACAATATGGCGCTTATGCCATGTTTCTGATACATAAAATGACCTGGACTGTCCCTCGGCGGAACAGGAACTGCTTCTTCTAATAAACCCTTTCTAGTTTTTAACTGACGTAACTTGGAAAAGAGCGGCATTGT
The DNA here is from genome assembly GCF_964261635.1 of Lissotriton helveticus. Classification (NCBI taxonomy): domain Eukaryota; kingdom Metazoa; phylum Chordata; class Amphibia; order Caudata; family Salamandridae; genus Lissotriton; species Lissotriton helveticus. The sequence continues at coordinate 1,597,442,420 of NC_136068.1, read as the reverse complement.
AAACTTGAATCGGAACACAATACAATACACAAAGAACAATAACAATTGGGAAAACAATTCAGGCATACCACGACATTGAAAATACATTAAACAATATCATAACATAACAGTTCGAACAGAATATTACCTGGAATACTGAGAACAGAAATACAAGAATTTTCTCGAGAACGGAACAGACTAGAGTTACTGGATGCACTGCTGTAACAGTACGGAACATACCGGTCCCATAAAGGGACGCATCAAGACCCGTATCCACCTAGGTGAACACTTCGTTTGTGAGTCTGGGTACCACCAACCCACGGACCAGGAGTCAATTTAGATTGGTCCTGTCTAGATACTACCCCAGCAATGGTACTCACCGGGCAGCACGGAACGGAAAGCCTCGGACTGGACTGGACTGATGACGACGAACTTCGGACTTCGGACTTCAGTTACGGGTGGGCCTCCGGATACCTCGGACCTTGGACTCTCGGCTTGGGCTCTGGTCGGGACTCGCCGCGTTCCTCCACCGTCTCGTTTGGATGCTGGACCGCCTCCTCCGTCTCCTCCGTGGGCCTGAGGGATACTTGAAGCAGAAATATCTGCACTTGGCCAGTATGGTTCCGTCACGACTGCAGAGGGTCAGGGGGTCGGCGTGGCTTCACCGACGCGTGGGGAAAGGGCAAGTCCCTATTCGGGCGCCATTATGTGGTAAATAAATAAATAATACCCTATTTTTGACTAGGCATATATCATAACAGATAGCTCAATAAATAAGAGTCAAGATTCGAGGTAGTAGGAGTTTCTGCAGGTTTATTACAGCATAAGGACAGGATCAGGACAACCTGCATAGGAACAGGGGCCCGGCAGCTGCTGGGGCTGGGTCTGGGATGAGCGCGCTAACTTCTAATAACAATACAAGAGCATATATACATAACGCAAACACATAGCATTACATTGCAGTAGGCGTAGCAGTGGGTGGAGCAGAAGGCGTGACGCGTAGCAGTCGCGAAAGATAAGAGTAAAAGTAGGTGTAACTGGGCGTATACATAGACATGTGGTGCAAACGAAACGGAATATGTCATGAATGGGGCGGAAACATTGGAGGGGGCTACCTAAAGAGCCGGGACCTCTAACCTGATGGTGCGCGTAAACTGGCAATGACGTGTTACGAGGAGAAGCTGGGGGCTATGAACTCTATGCTAGGAGCAGAGACTAAAGTCTGGAGGGTCGGAGCGACATGTACCTAAACCCTATCTAGTATCTGATGTTTAGGGAACATGTTGATATAAACTAGAAGTCATGAGGGGAAAAGCTAACTTGACTCCAAGACTGGACCATGCATTATTCTACATGTAGTGCGTGATGAAGAATATTAAATGACCATTAAATGCAGTATTTCTCTAACGTGGAGACGAGAAGGCTAGACAATGACGGAAACTATTGATGCAGTTCAGTAGCTTAGGAATGCAAAGAAGGAGGACTGAACTGATAACTGGAACTATAACATACTTTTGGCAGACTCAGAGGCAGAGCCAAGCTGCACCGGGCACTGCGAGGCAGGAAGTAAGTGAAAGGTCGAGGATACAGGTGGGGGCTGTATCGCTCCTCAGCGAGGCTTCAGGAGACAGGAGCTGAATCTGATGTCCAGGCCCTGTTGAGGCCTGGAAACGGGGACTTTATAATGGAATAACGTGCACACTGAGAAACGTGGCAACGTAGCTTTACATAGGCCTGATATTCGTAGTATTCACGAGGACTGGAAACTGGCATACTAGAGGTGGACACAACTGTAATTGCGTCATTAATCAGACATGAGGAATAACATATGCATATTGGTCATGCACACATAACATATGATGGATGAGGCGTGGTGACACAGAACATGGCAAAATTTACTTTTCCACAGAGTGCTCAGTCTCTTCAGGACATCCCTCAGGTGCTTGTGGTGTTCCGAGGCAGTGGCGGAGTGTATCAGGATGTCGTCGCTGACATTTATGACTCCCGGCAGTCCCGAGAGGAGTTCTCGGATGGTGTTCTGGAACACCTCCGCCGCCGAGGAAATGCCGAAGTTCAGCCGTTTGTAGCGTCGGAGCCCCATGTGGGTGCTAAATGTGGTAATGAAACGACTTTCCTCCGCTAGGGGCAGCTGGTGGTATCCGGCGTTTAGGTCTATCTTCGAAAACCACTTCGACCCATTTACATCAGCGACAATGTCATCCATGGTAGGGGTCAAATGTCTCTCCCTGCGGATGGCGGCATTTGGAAGCCGCATGTCAATGCATAACCTTATTGCGCCCGGCTGTTTGGGTTTCTCCACAATGACCATGGGTGACACCCATGGGGTGGGCCCTGTAACTTTCTCGATGACGCCCAGTGATTCTAGTTTCTCCAGTTCTTTCTCCACCAACGGGCGTAGGTGGAAGGGTATCCGGCGGTGGCGCAATGCAGTGGGGGTGATCGATCTGTCAATATGCAGTTTGACGGGTTCACATTTGATGCAGCCCAGGCCTTTGAACAATTCAGGGAAGCGTGCCAACAGCTCATCTACTTGATGGGCCCTTATGCTGTTTGCAAAAGCTATGAGTTTCAAGTCCTCCGCTGTGTGGCTGCTTATCAGAGTGTCGGCCTCCCGGTTGATGATGTGGATCGTTGCCATCACTTGTGATTCATCGGTCTGGATTGGTATCGTGATTTTTCCTTTGAGGGGTAGTGGTGTGTCCGCTCCGTAGGCGAAGATCCGCGTCTTGGATGGTATTACCTCCGGCCGTGGTCGTAGTTTGTTGAATTGTTGTAGGCCCATCACATTTACCGTGGCGCCAGTGTCGATTATGGCCTTGACCTCATTTCCCGCCATTTGTACGATGCACGTGGGTTGTGGCCGTCGTCGTTGTTTCAGCTCTCGTGCAAATGAGACGATGTATGCCTCCTCATCCTCTGACTCCGAGTCATCATACACGGTGGGTAGGAGTTTCTCCGCCCTTGTTGGCGGTGAGTCGTTTAGTGACAGCTGGCGGACAGCCTTTGTGGGCATCCGTGCCTTTCTGAACGTCTTGGGCGTGTTTCTCTTGCGGCACACCGATGCAAAATGGTTTGGTATCCCACAGTTTGCACATGTCTTCCCTTGGGCCGGGCAGTCCTTGGCCGCGTGGGGTTCATGCCCGCAGTACCCACATCGTGTTCGAGTTGGGTCCCTTCGGTATTCCTTTTGTGGTGGTCCGCGTGGTTGGGACCGTACTGCATCCGCCCGCTCCACTTTGATAGTCTCTACCTTGGTTTGTGGCTTGTGTAGTGCCTGTTCCATGGCGGTGGCTCTGATGCTTGAGAGTTCGTGGGACCTAGCGAGGATTAGGATGTCTTCTAGTGACATGCCCGGTTTGCGTAGAATCGCCCCTCTCAGTGTCTTGTCTCGGCACCCCTGAATAATCTGCCTTCTTATGGCTTTCGGTTGGTCTTCGTCAGTAGAGCTGGCCAGCTCCCTTACACGGGTGTGGAATTGGTCCATCGTCTCGCCTTCCCTTTGGCGTGCTTGCCCCAGCTTGAAGACCTCGAAGTCCACATTCAGTTGGGGGTCGAAATGGCCATTCAGAGCGGCGACTGCTGCGTCATAGTCAGTCGGAGGCCCCGTGTTGGGCAGGTGCTTGAACAGCCTGAATATTTCATCGCCTGCGTAGTGTAGCAAGAGCGACCGCTTCACTGCATTGTCTGTCTCCCTTGTTACAACAAAGTAATTTTCCAACCTTTCGAGCCATATTTTCCACCTTGGGGAGGCTGTAGATGGGTCGGTCGCTTCACTGAATGGCGGTAGTACCCCCGTGGCCGCATGCTGGAATGGGATGGTGAGGATAGGAGCGGGTGTGCCTTCGTCCCCCATGCTGACGGTGCGTTGTGGTGCTGTCTGTGGGCCCCTTCCTGCCTTGTTCCCCTCCTGCGCTAGTTCCGCAACGCTACGTGGTCGCTGTGCAGCTCACCTCGGAACCTTCGCGATTGTCGTCGATCTCAGGGACGCCACGTGGTGTTCACGCCGTAGGCCGTGCTCCTCTCATGGTGACGTCCGTCTTCAGGCAGCGTGTGTGCGCCGCGCGCTGGTCCAGAGGCTTCCCCCCCTTGACACGGGCAGAGTGTGTTCTGGGGTGCAGCAGGTACACCCCCCCCAGCGAGTTCCACGGCTCACCCTCAGTGTGGGAGCCTACAGCGGTGTGAATTCCTATCTCACGCGCGATGCGTGAGCAAAAGCAGGCACCGCGCCGTTCCGCGGCTCACGCGAAATGCGTGGGAAACGGCAGGGGGTCGCAGAAAGGCGGGCCAGCTTTGCGCTCTCCGGCGCCGGTGACTTTTCCGAGCCTCGTGGGTGTAATGGAGGCCCTGGACAGAGGGCAGGGGTCCAGGCATGCAGGCCCCAACGTGGCAGGGGTGCCGACCAGGACCTTCGCGGTAAGCACCGTGGGACGGAGCCGGACGCTCCGACGAGGCGCAGATGTGCGAGCGAGGGTTGGGCCCCCTCCGCTCGTCGCCAATGTTGTGGTGTGCCCTGAATGGACGCTTGTGGACGGCCTCGCCTAGAGGCCTCGCGCGGGGGCAGGGTGCGCCGCAGCGAGTCACACACACGGACACTGGTGGTGAGCTCGGAAGTGACGTGCTCGAGCGCAACGTCCTTCATTTATTGACGCCGCAGGCCACGCCTGGCCTGCGGGTGTATGAATGCATGTGCGTGCATACACTAGACCGCTCACGGTCATTACACGGCTGTGTGCGTGCCCGGGAGCTGTCTGAGCCCGGGCTACACACGACGGGGGGGAGGGGGACTGAAGCCCTTTGAGGCCAATGGGTGTTGCGCGCCTGGCTGCAGGGCACACGTGCCCCCAATACAAGAGCCTTTCTGCATATTGCAAGGCTGCAGGGGCGTGATGGCAGCAACTAGCGGGGGCCTCTTGCACCCCACGGCCCTCTCCACGCTGTGGGAAACCAGAGCCAGTGGTCGAAGTGGGCGGGACCGTCAGGACACGGCGTGCCCCTACTTATTTTATTTATTGCAATCCGTTCCCCCTACTTTTTCAAATGCGCACAGGATGCCATAAATAGCCAAAACATATAGATAAGGCTTGGCCGTTCGGGGAAAGAAGGCAGGGTGGGCAGAGATGGAAAAGGACTCCTATCTTCCTTCTTGCCCAAAGAAGACAATGACAGTGTCGTCTTCTGCTGTTCTGTTGCTGGCAGTTGCTGCCCCTCTCTTTCTTCTTCTTCTTCCCCCCTCTCTTTCTGTCTCTCTCTCGCTCCTCCTCACTTGCTGTGAATCGTGACTTACCCTCTCTTTCCTCCTTCCCTTCATTCCTTCCCCTGTGAAATGGATTTAAAAAAAAAGAAACACTCTTGCTGGAAAGGTCCTCTTTTTCTGTCTCGCTACCGATGCAGCGCATGCGCTGCACGCGTAGCGAGACTTATTGTCGCCGTGTAGCTCGCGAAGTGAGACAGGATAGGTGCACAAGCTTACCAAAGCCATTGCAGTCAATGGCTGTGACAGCGCGCTTTAGGAGACACGCGCTGTGAACCCGCGAAACTCTTCTCGCGCTCTACCACACTTTCACTTTCACAGCACGTGTCTCCTAAAGCGTGCGGTCACAGCCATTGTCTGCAGTGTCCGGCGGGAAGCATGAGCCAGTACCCAGTAGCATGACGTTCTTCACTAGTTCATAGACTGTTCTAATACTACAACAGCGAATGACTTGTCTGTGCAAACAATATTTCAGTAGGTTATTCCTGTTTACTCTGTAGTCGAGTAATCAGGCCCCTGTACTCGAAGTGTGAATTTCTTCCCGCTACAGTTGCCTGCATTGATCAGTGTTGCATGGTTTTCTTGCTGTTATTCAAGACCTTTCTCGCATTGTGTGCCCAACCCCCAGCTCCCTAGACAGCCCCGCTGTGCCCTCCACGGGGGAGGCGTTCACACCTCACTTCCCCTCCCCCTCCTGCAGTAACATCAGTTGAACAACTGCTGCGTGTAAGCGGATGTATTCCTACCCTTACCGCCAGCCCCTTAAACTGACTCACCAGGAACCTTGCAACAGGCCCGGGCACCCTTCGAGCCCAGGTTCAGCAGTGGCGCCCCGCTCTTCCCAGGAGCTCGGCCTGCCAGCACCAGCCGCTCTCGTGATGCCCGCCTCATTTGCATGACTGTATCACGGCCTCCTATTGGCCACCGCGTCCCTTTGGCTGCTTTGGGAAGTGCGCAACTGTTCCCGTGCTGCGTGCGTGCACGCCGAATGAAGCTGCACAGTGCAGCTAGTGGTGTGGGGCACTCTCGTTTCAGCGCTTCATCCCGTATCCAGTCTCTTTTTCCCAACAACACCGGAGGTAATACATCCACACACACAAAGATACAGGAATGGCGAGGAAGGGGATCAGCCAACATGGACGCCTTTGCCCGCAGCCAATGAGAAGCGCGCTTACTGCGAAGTGCTGTCAGGACACCAGGACTTGCTGGCTCTCGTGAGAAAGCGGGCAGCTAAAGTTCATCTGAGATAGTTGCGCCGCCTGCAGGGAGCGTCGACCATAAAGTAGTATCGCTGTGATCGGTACTGACAATTAACGTGAAGGACTCCCAAAAGCACATGTAGTTGTACCTTTCAACTTTCCTTCGTTACAAATTCAGTAGTGTTTTGGTATTCGCGTGCTGCCTCTGAACAAACCAAAAGTCTCAATGGGTTTCAATGGCATCAGCTAGGTTGTTTATATTAAAATCTATGTTAACCATCCGACTTCCCCCTATTTTAGTCACAAATTCAAATGGCCCAGCACCACAGCTCGCTTAGCTAGACTTATTGTCGCCGTGTAGCTCGCGAAGTGAAGACAGGAGAGGTGCACGAGCTTACCAAAGCCATTGCAGTCAATGGCTGTGACTTATTGTCTCCGTGTACCTGAAGTATGAATTTCTTCCCGCTGCAGTTGCCTGCATTGATCGGTGTTGCATGGTTTTCTTGCTGCTGAACAAGACCTTTCTCACATTGACACCACCTTTAACTGTCGACTTTCATTGTGAGATTATTCTTTGTCAGTTAAGTAAAAGCGCCACATAATAACTTAATGTCACATGAACGTTATCCAAGAACGTATTGTGCAAGTCTTGTTATGTTGTGGGTTTTTTGCTCTGTCGAAACCCCAATGTATTATACCTAGGATCACCAATGGTGTGATTATAATTAGGCGGTGGAATGTAATTATAAGAGCCGCAGCATTGCTGTGTTGAACAGTTCTAGATGCTGCATCGCCATACAAGTACACATTGGTGATGTGCATATCACCAATGTCATTACGTTGGCCACCTGCTGTTTGAGCGAGTGCAGTAGCCTCGAACTCGGTTTTGGATTTGCTCATTCCCTTTTCTGAAGCCGGATAACTGCTTGAGGGACATCGGCTTGTCCCGTTAAGTGCTCTATGGGCGCTGGTGCCCAGTGGATCTAATTCGCCCTCGTTCCCTGAGTGACCACCTCTTGGATGAGTGCGTGTTTTTGTCTTCAGTACCCTTGTCCTGATGATGCCATAAAGACCCCAGTGGCAGAAACGCGACCGCGACAGCGTCGACACCCTTGTGATTAGGAGTCCCTGCTTAGTTTATCTTTGTTTGTATAGTCAGGCGCCTTATGCAAAAGAGAGCGTTGAGAGAAGTTACATCTCAGGCGGTTTGGGATCTCCATTATAGGGTTATATCACTCGAATTTAGGAGTGTATATAGTGTGTGATAGGTCATCCTATGAGATCTATCTATGGGTACACGTTTTGTATATATATGTAATGTATAGATTGTATTTGTGATTTGTATATAATGCATTGTTATGTGTGTATATAGTGAATTTGCTTTCTCTTTATACATATTTGTTTTGCGCCATTCCCTTTTTGTACTTGTTTATATGTCCTCAGAATTTTGTAAAGTGATTTGTTATATATTTAGTTATATAGAACAGGATAATTTATCTTTTCATGTTCTAAAATTATAAATTGAATTTATCCCTCAATACTATTTTGTTCTATTTTTTCATCTTTTGATGCTCCTTGTCCAGGTATGGGAGGGTAATGTGGACATAACCCCTGTTTTTGCTCCATACCACTGATAGTGCCAGTCAGCAACATGCCAAGTGCTCTGCCGCTGGGCTTCTGAGATCGGTCTTTAAGGTGGCAGTGCCCTCTGGGTATGTCGCGTGGTCTCACCTTTTGCAAACAACACTAAATCAGCCGCAAAATGCACCATTCAAGATAGCAGAACCATCAGCCTATTAGCAATGTGGCACTGCAGGAGGCTCTTCACCTGTGCGTGCGAGGTAAGGAAAACCAGTCGAGACAGGACCTTTGATGAGATGTGGGTATAACTCCAAGGGCAGCGTGACCCCTGCATCAGTCAGTCTCATCAGTGTGAATCATTGGCCAGGCTTGAGTCTAGATCCAGGGGTCACATCTGGAGTATGATGCTCAGACCTGGAGATTACATCTGTGCTGTTGTACCCCGATCTAAAAGCCATAACTGGAGTCTTGTGCCAGAGTTGGACCTCACATGTGATATATTGTGCCCAGGCCTGGAGGTTACATTTTACAGTAATATAGTAGGTATAAAGGTTACAGCTGGAGAATACATATGTAGTGTTGCACCCAGACCCAGAGTTCCCAACTGTTTTACTGTGCTAGAGTTGGGACCAACATATAATGTATTGTGTCCAAACCTAGAGGTTACATATGAAGTAATGTAGCAGGTCAAAAGGTTACAACTGGAGTATTGAGCTCAGATTTGGAGGTTATAACGAAAGTGTAACTTCCAGTTCTAGACGCCATGACTGGAGAATTGTGCCAGAAATGGAACTGGCTACTGATTTATTCTGCCCAGACTTGGTGGTTACATCCAAAGTAATGTACCCAGGTCTAAAGCTTACAACTGGAGTATTGTGCACAGTCCTGAAGGTTACCTCAGATTATTGTAACAGCATTAGAACGTATACCTGATGTATTGTGCCCAAACCTGGAGGTTACATCAAAAGTAATGTACTCAGGGCTATAGGTTACGTGATGTTCACGTCTGAAACGTTGCCCAGATCTGTCGATTGAATCTAGAGTATTGTGGTTAGATCCCGAGGTCAAATACGAAGTATTGAACACAGGTCGCAAAGTCAGATCTGGAGTACTATGTCCAGATCTCGAAGTAACATCTGCAAAATTGTGCACAGTCCTGCTATGATATTTGCGTCATTAGCTGTTATCTGGAGATCACATCACAGATTGTGCCTACATTTGAAAACTACAACAGGAATATTGTGCACAGTAGTGAAAGTCACATAGGAAGTATTGTGCACAGTGCTTGAAATGGAAAAGTAGAAGTGCAGGTACTCTGTACCCAGGTACCTGCTTGTTTCTGAGAAGTGCCGGTACTCTCCAATTAAAAGTATTACATTTCTCTTGAGAAGGGCCATAATCTCCCTCTCAAAATAAAAAAGTTCCGGTACACGGGACCGGATAGTACTGGCCCATTTAAAGCACTGATTGTGCACAGATCCGGAGACCACAGCTGGAAAATAGTGCATGGTCCTGAAGGTCAGCTTTAGAGTATTGTGCCAAGACCTGGAGGACACAACTGGAATACTGTAGGGAGTTCCAGAGGAAACATCTGGAGTTTCATTCCATCCAATGGACATCACAGTTGGAATAGTGTATGCAGTTCTTTAGGTCACATCTGTAGCAGTGTAACAAGACCCAGAGGGCACAACCAAAATATTGTGCTCAGATGGTAAACATCCTATACAACGACTGCATTCCAACTCAGTCCATTGCCCTGTATTTTTTACTCCGCAAAATCTTTTACAATGCTGGGCTTTACACCGCAAACCATTAAATGCGCATTCCCCATTACAAAGCCCTGGTGGAGTTAGAATAGTGAATTGTGCTGTAATGGATAATAGGTTGTAATGGAATGTGTTGTAAAGCCCTGCGTTGTAAAAGATTTTGTGGTGTTTAAAAATTCGGGGTAATGGCACACGTAAAAGCGTGTGGAGTAAAGTGACATAATCTGCTCAGATATGGAGGTTACATGAGATTAACCTGAATCCCACAGCTGGAGTCGGATTTGGTGGGTTGTGAAAGTCCAAGCAAAAATCAAAGATGCATTGCAATTCTATATTGAACTTGTCACATTTGCTGTGCTTCAAAGACAGAGGTCAAATATCAGGCTATGTTTTATGACAAATTGCTGCTTTTTTAAACACAGGTATTGGTGTTTACAAACTCCTCTTACCATGTAGTCAGAGAAAAAAAGTTAAGTGAATTATGTGTCAGTCTTGCTGGGGTACAGTGAGTGTGAAAGGAAAGACTGTGGGATGTCATTTTATGCAATGCACAACACAATGTAAATGCACGTAAATGAACTGTACATATTGAACAGTTAGGAACACAAAAATGAAGCACATTTTTGGTAATTCTGAAGTGTGATGGAAACAAAGATTTTAATACGATCAAAACAAATCAAGACACTTTACTTGGTGAGGCACAAATTATAACTATTTACGGAAACCCAATTTCCACACATTAGCACTTGCGTGCACCGTAGTTGTATCAGTGAAGTTGAATGTTGGTGCAAATTTAGTGGCCATTTCAATAGAAAATATACTTTGCAAATGTGAGTGACTGCCACATGATGCTTTAAACATTAACAAATCGCCTGCCTCACGGCCACTAAAGCTAGTTGGTTTGCAAAAGTTTGTTGTTATAAAATGTGGGTCTTTGTTTTAAACAGTTTGAGAAGCACTTTTGTAGGCAGAGCTGATCATCAAGTTAACAAGCGTCAACTTTTCTGGAGCACTGAGGCTCAAACCCCAGCAGTATTTCAGCTAAGTGGCTGATTAGAGTGCTCCTGATCTTGGCTTCGTATATGAATACAGGCGCCAGCAGTGAGGCTTTCATCGTATCTTGTAAATTCAAACACGTTCAGTTCCCGCTGCTACTGCTACCTAGCATGATCACAGCCACGGTACAGAGAAACATGGCAAAATGTTGTCCCATGCATACTTAAGGTCATTTTTGACATTTGGGCTCACTGAAAGTATGTGGGGTGCACACATAGCAAAATTCTGGAAATGGCATATTCTATGTACTATAATGTTTGCATTCATGACATATGCGGAGCACCCATGATAAAATGCTGGCCAGTGCATGTTAGAGGCACTTCTCGACATATGGGGGACACCCATTGCAAAATGCTGGCTCTGGCATGCATGAGGTATCTGCTAATATATGAGTGAACCCGTGCCAGACTTTGAAAAAAATGGGGTCAGATCCAGGACAGGTCAGGCATCCTTGGTACACCATGAAAGCACTACCGTAGGTCGTGCATGCCTTTCAGAGCCTATGACGTTTTAGCAAATTTATGTAAGATTTGCTGGTTTGACCCATTTTTCTGGAAATGTTCTCGGGGGAATCGCATAAGCACTCCTAGAAAAAGTCTAACACTCTCTCACTGCTCACTGCAATTTGGTGTAGATAGTATGCCCCAAGACTTTCAAAGATTTCCAGACATTCATGGCGAGCAGGAGTGGCAGGTAACAGAGTGGGCAGTGTATGACAAGAGGGGTCAGTGTGTTTGGACAGGGAGCTGGAGCAGAGATTGAGCTATGAAATTAACATTGTCAATTTCTACAATAAATTACACTGCTCACTTTTCTCAAGCGGATAGGCCAACCACACTCCCCAAGAGGGCCAGCCAAGCAGTCATGCACACTTAGGGAGTGTGCTTAACACTCCTTTCCCAGCCCCATGCACTGGCCAGCCCAACCCTACCCACCCCACACCCAAAAGGAAGGAAACGAAAAGGATAATAACATTAGTTATTTTCATTTTCCTTTTTTACACTGCTCGCAGAGCAGTGGGGAGACGCTCCTCCGCCTTAGCGGAGGAGCCGCCGCTTGTATTATTTTCAGCTCTGGAGAGTGACATAGTTCTGAACGTGTCATTTTCAGTAATAGATCCAATTCTGAGATCACATGTTATGTTACGAATTCATCAAGGATCCCCTGCAGTCTGAGCAATAGTGGACCTGTTGAAACACAAAGAAAACATCATTCTGAATAGTTCCCATGTCTTCACATGCTAAAGACTGAATTTCTCGAGAAAAATATAACATCTTATTCTTTTGTAGAAAAAAAACATCTATATAAAGCACCAGGAAGCAAAAATAAATTGATGGACAGAATGTTTAATAATGTCAAACATTCACCCCAGTACAAAGATCTTTATCTAAATTGATCGTTTTTTTGCTCACCATGCCAATCCTGTTTAAACTCAGCCATATGCAAATCTGTCTTGACCCTGATCCCCATGGGAATAGTCCAGCCCTCCCTGCCAGGTCAGGCCCTCCCTGGACCAGAAACAAGCATCCTGGGACCAGTTTGGAGGTTTCAGCCCTCATCAGTCAGGCTAGCTTGACTCCACTGGCATGGAGAGCACGGGACCCACATCTGGGCATACTTGTCCCACTCGAGGTGACAAATGCAAAAAGGACAATTGATGGACAGACTGTTGAACAATGTCAAACAGTACAGAGATCTGGGTCTAAATCCATCGTTTTCTTTGCCTCCATGCCATTCTAGTTTAAACTCAGCCATATGCAAATCAGGCTTGACCCAGGTACTATCAACACATTATTTGAAAGTCTTGGTAATGCCAGTGAATGTTTCCCCACCACCTCAACCCCAGGGACTTTACCTTAAACCTTGACAATAAATAACAGAGCATCTTGTTCTCTCCACTCCTATCTGACCACCTCATAATGAGGGTCCACTGGATTTAGTACTCCTGCGAACCACATCTACCCATTCCTCACTCAGTATGGTCTGTCCCCTCTCACCTTGCCATTTTGAAACGTCCCCATCCCCATCCTCTGCACCTCAGCTCTATGTGATGTTCCCATCAGCTTCCATTGCAGCGCATAGTCATCTTCAAATGTCTCCCTTTGTCTGTTTTCTGTTTCCTCTTCTCTCCGTGAATCCCAAGAGAGCATCTTCAAATGTCTTTCCGTGTGCTTTTTTATGTCTGCTTCTCTAAGCATGCTTGCACTTGTCTCTGAGTTCCCTTGACCTCCTTGTGGCTGTCTTCACTTTATTTGTCGCTGCTTGCCTGTGGTTCCCCATGTCTCCTGGTATCTCTGTCTTTCCAGCATGTGTCTTCCAGAGCCCACATCTTTCAGTGTCTGCATCTACCGAGTGTCATGGTCGCTCTTGCCATCGTGTTTTCGCAGTGTGGTCTTGTCTAAGCATATTATATCGTCTCTCCTAACATTATTAAAAGCCTGTTACGTTTTCCAGTTCCATAAATGACTAGCTATTCCAGTTCTGGGGTTTTCTTTACGCTCTAGAAATTGTAAGCTTGTTTATCCAGGTATAAAACCTAAACCAGAAGTAGTAGAATGTAAAATAATCTAGATTGGAGTGGTTCTAAAGCAGCTCTGCTTATCAGTGTCTCACACTATCTCCTACTGTCTGTGTCTCCCCCAATATCTTGGCTTGACTTACAGAGCCTGTGTCTCTCCAACGGACTCACTGTGATTGTGTCTTCCGCACTGTATTTATGAACATCCTCAATGTCTCTGTCTAACTGGGTTCACGCTTCTCGGTTTCCACTTCTCCCAGTGTGTGTGTCTCCCAGAGATTGTCATCCCAGACTCTGTGTCTCCCAGTGTCTGTGTCTCCTCAATGATTATCATGCCAGACTATGTTTTGCACAGTGTCTGTGTCTCCCAGTGTCTATGTCTCCCCAACAATTGTCATCCCAGATTCTGTGTCTCTCAGTGTCTGTGTCTCCCCAACGATTGTCATTCCAGACTCTGTGTCGCCCAGTGTCTGTGTCTCCCCAGGGATTGTCATCCCAGATTCTGTGTCTCCCAGTATCTGTGTCTCCCCAAGTATTGTCATCCCAGATTCTGTTTCTCCCACTGTCAGTGTCTCTCCAGGGATTGTCTCCCAGTGTCTGTGTCTCCACAGGGATTGTCATTCTAGACTCTGTGTCTCCTAGTGTCTCCCCAGTAATTGTCATGCCAGACTCTGTGTCCCAGTATTTGTGTCTCCCCAGTGATTATCATTGCAGACTCTGTCTCTCTCAGTGTCTGTGTCTCCCCAGTGACTGTCATCCCATATTCTGGGTCTCCCAGCGTCTGTGTCTCCCCAGTAACTGTCATCCCAGATTCCATGTTTCCCCAGTGATTGTCATTCCAGACTCCGTATCTCCTCAGTGATTATAATCCCAGACTCTGTGTCTGTCAGTGTGTGTCTCCCAAGCGAAGGTCATCCCACACTCTGTTTCTCCTATTGTCTGTGTCTTCCAGACTTTGTGTCTCCCATTGTGTGTATCTCCCCACTAATTGTCATCCGAGACTCTGTGTCTTTCTGCCGCACTGTCTCATTGGCAGTGTTTCTGAACTTTGGTAGTGGTTTGTGTTTCTTCCAATCCTACAGAGAGAGAGAGAGAGAGATAGACAGACAGACAGAGAGAGAGGAAGTGACATGGTGCAAGTACACTAGGCGTGCATGGCTGCAGACATGGTGCAGGTTGTACTGGACACAGGTGTCACAGCTTTCTGAGGTATATCAGTCGTTTAATGGTTCAATGTGAGCTCTGTAAGGCAGAACCACACACTTTGAAGTTAGTTTAAACAGACATGTCTGGTGTGCTGGGGCATACATTATATTTCCTCTCCCTGCAGCCCGCCCTTCAGGTCCCTAAAGTGAAGTTTTTTTTCCTTTGTTCAAGTTTGGCCTTGCAGTCTTTCCTGGACAGCTCATTCTCTGGCCCAGCTCCATGTTCAAATGTAATCTTTATAGAAATAATTTCATTTTCCACAATTCAGTGGCATTTAAGCTGGAGTTTGGTCTTAAACCACAAATATGGCGTGTTACATAAAACTCTGGAAACTTTCAGGGATGGCAGAGGAGGTTTCTCTAAAGAACGTGGCCTGAAAATATGAGGAAAACAAGATTGCATCAGCAGAAAATCCACGGGCACCATATTTAAAAAGATTGTTAAGAAAACTAGAGATAAATGAAGAGTGGGAGAAAGTCCAGGGTGCCTCAAATTCCAGGCGGTATCAGCATTTCAGCAAGTCATCAGATCTGGATGGGCTGCATTATGAACAATCAAATATCAGGAAAGTGGCATTGTATGTAATTCCCTCGTATGATTTAGGAATGAGGTAAAGATAAGAGGAGGAGCACCGGCCAGGATCATGGGGCTCAAGTTCACCAGTGGACCCTTTCTACACATTCGAGTCATGGAATTAAATAACCCGCAAGGAGGCAATCATTTGTAGGCTGTGCTGGGCTGCTCACAAGACCATGTTACTCATTAGATGTTCTTGTAAATATTTGATTTGAAGACATTGGCCCAGGCCTATATTTTTGGGATGGAAAATGACCTTCTAGGCTCCTTCGATTTTTCCAGCATGTAGAAAAGAAGCCTAACAGAAAACACATGTAATTGAGGGAAGGGGGAGCTCTGTGAGTGGACAAGTTTTATGAATCCAGATTTAAAATGTGTTCTTTAAGATAGAGATCCCGTTTTTAATGTATTTTGCCGGTTTTACCTGAATAACATTATTTTCTGTAGTGTGCTCTGGCGGTAATTTCAGCTCTTAATGTGAATGCATTAAAATTATTTTAATTAAGCTAGCTATGAAAAATATTCATTCATTCACCCTCTTTTTCTAAAGTAATCTTTCAGGCTTGCCTGTTTGTAAACTTGATTGGTAGCAGCTACTGTTCATTGTATTATATGGTGTTGTAGCATTTCTATGGTGCAGTCCTTCCTCTTGGACAGGGCCTGGATTATATTATATTGTATTGTGGCATTTCTCTGCTGCTGTCCTTCCCATTGACAGGGGCCTAAAAGGCTGTACAGTTGTCTTGTAGGTCAAAAGAAAATGTTGGTTGAGGTATCACCGATGAACAGAACAACTGGAATTATGCATGAGAGGAGGGTCAAATTATGCAGCAGGGTTTACTAGATTATGTGGCAAGAAAAGGTAAATTATGTAGTTAATGCAGCTCATTTCTGATAGTATTTCTTCCTTAGTTAGCCATTTCTAAACATGTTAACACTGTCTTGTAAAACAGTTCTTATCAGTACAAGATTAACACCCAACTACAGCAATAAGCAAATGAAACAGAACTAATCAACCTTTGCGAAGGGCGTTCCGCTGCATTGGAACACGCCACCATGTTTTTAGTAACTTTTGATCAGTTTGAGCTCAAAACAGTTTTTTTGTTAAAATCTACATATTGTGCGGCAAATGCGGCAAACCAGTACTTGTGCGTAAAACAACGTGGCCGCAGTATCACATAATTCCAGTGGCCAGCCTATTAGTGCAGTGTTTCGATGGCGTGTAAGTGTCCCACACGTGCTCCAGATGTGATGCAGGGCGTGTAACGGCATTTTACACATGGAGTGGTATGCAAACTCATTGTAAGGGTTTATTTATGTATAATTTCTCAGTTACATGGGTGCATACTATGGCCATAAGCATGCGTTTTCCTCTGCCTCTTGTAAATCAAAATTTTTGTTACCTGTTAAGTAAAGGTAGACTTTCCTGTTGCAAGGAAAAATAGTAAACACTTATGGAATATCTGGAAAAGTGGGGGCTTGGCTGGATGCTGTTGGCTTCTCAGAACAGGAACCACTGTCCCTTGTCACAAAAAGCATTTTGTGTGCTAGCTTCAATGCTTTAGGAAACAAATTGTCTGCAGCTTCATCCAGGAGTTTATTTCAGCCTGGCATTCATTGGTGCCAGGCAATGTAACCAAAGCATCCTGTGGTAGCACACTTTCATTTGCAGACCGCACATTTTCCATTGAAATGGCTACTAAATTTGCACAGACAAACAGTTTTCTGATAAAACTATATTGTACACAAATGATAATGTGTGGAAATTGGGTTTCAGGGAATATTTATCATTTATGCACCACCAAGTAAAGTGTCTTATTTAGTTTTGAGCCTATTAAGATCTTTATTTCCATCACACCTCAGAAATGAAAAAAAAGTGCTTCAATTTTGCTTTCCTTACAGCTGAATGTATATAATTAATTTAGTTATTTACATTTTGTTCTTAGTTACAAACAATTACATCCTACAGCCTCTCCTTTCACACACCTGTGCCCCAGCAAGACTGTCATAGAATTCACTTTACTTTTCTTTCTCTGACTACAGAGAGAGAGGAGTTTGTAAACACCAATCCCCATGTTAAAATAATATGCAGCAACTTGTCATAAGACGTAGGCTCACATTTGACGCCTGTCTTTGAAGCGCAGCAAACGTGGCGATAAATTCAGATTTTTAAGACATCTTTATTTATTGCTTGGACTTTCACGACCCACCAAACAACAGCTCTTTTGGGAAATACTGACCAAGAGGTCTCTAATTTGCTCATTCTACCTCTCTTTCCCAAACTTCTCACTATTGCTCACCTTGGTTCTCTTTTCACCATCTCTTGCCTCCTTTGTCTCATGGTTCCTGCCCATTTAAAGCACTGGTTTCAATCATTCAGAACTGGGGACCTGTAATGATACATGCCAACCCTCCCGATTCAGATGGGTGCCTACCGATTTCAAGGCTAGTCTCCCACCTCCTGATTCCTGCAGCAAGAAGCCTGATTCCTCTGCAGGCTTCCGATGGCAGGGGATGGTCTTATGTGACTGCAAATAACCTGCTCCTGCAAGCAAGTGCCCAACATTTCTGCCACGCTTTCTCTGCCTGCCGTAGAGATTTGTCTGTGCTCCTGACATGTATGGAAAAACGTAGATTTGAATTTCTGATAGCCGATCCTGCAGCAGCACACTTGCAAGTCCCATACATGCCAATAGACCGGATGCAGGCCTCAATAGAAGTCAATGGGAGAAATGTATTCTCTCAATATGTTTTAAAAATCTCCCTCTGTCTTCTTCCAAAATGTTGGCATGTATGTCTTACTGCATCTAGGCCCCCTTACAGCTCTGGGTCCCGGTGCCACTGCACTATCTTCACCACTGATATCTACACCACGCTTCACCTCACAAGGGTAGAATGGAAGGGCTTAATGTGTGGGAATACCTTCCTGTCCACATCCTACCCTGGTGTGAGGCCATTACTCTGGCCTCGCTTTGGGCCGGACTTGAACCCTAGCGTCAGCAGTGGTCAGCAGTGGTTCTCGCGGTGAATCCAGAGTTGGCCTGCACTGTGACACCTCCCTGACCTGGTCCCTCTCCGAGACACAGCTTGGATGTATGACTGCCTGGTTTGCCCCCACTGCTTGCCAGACCCTGGAGCCGCTCTGCCCCGACTCTGCCAAACAATGCTTTGCCACAGAGCCCTGACGTTTGGGACCCTCTTCCAACACACATTTAAGCTTGATCCCTTGTATCTCAAGATGCAGTTACTTAGTAAACCTAATCCCTCATAACTATTGCAAATATGATGACCTGATATTTAGTCACATTGTGGCCTGGTGTATATGTTCTTGGATAACTTAAACAAACTCTAACTTAGTTACTCATTGATGGAATGTTAACCCTTACCCTTTGCTATGTACCTAGACCTTTGCTTCACCGCCTTGCTTTTTACTGAATCTAAATCGCTACCAAATTGTAAGGCGCTGTAACATCTCTTAGTAAGTAATGATCACACTGTACTTGGAACTGTTAAAACATAAATGCATTCTTTAAATAAGTAACAGAACCGCACTGGCCACTCTGCCACCCAGGCATGTACCCAGTGGGCTGCAGGTTAGCAGGCTGACCTGTGGGTCAGGGGTCATCACAGGTATCCGCTGTCACATGTATAAAAATCTGGGTGCTATCATTTTGCATAGTGCAGTGCCGCCCATCAACGACTTGGGGAATGAGAGACGAAACATTATAGACTTCTCCAGTTTACTAATGTCAGGCGTTACCTTCAGGTCACACACTTTATCGAAGTCGCGACTGATGTAGGTACCCAGACACTGGAAGGGCTCCGCTCTAATCGAGATCGGTAACCCCAGTAGCTCGCCCACAATCGTATCCCGGATAGGGTAAAGCTGTGACTTAGTTTAACTCACCCATAAATCAGACACAACTCCATATTCCCATACAGTGTCCAGCATGGAGAGGGGCATTGTTCTTGGATCTTTAACATAAAGCAAGACATGGTCTTCATATAAGGACAGCTGCCTACAGTTAAGCCACCATCACCACCATAACAACTGTGCCCATGGATCCAGTATCAATGTAAAGATAAGGACATCCCTGCCTCCTGCCCCCCCCTTGCTGTCCCATTTAGCTGACAATGTGATATTAGTTCTGTCCCATGCAGTTACTTCAGTGTGCAAAAGCTGGAGTGTAATGCTCATCGGGGTAAGGTTTCACGCATGCACCGAGAGACAACCATTCCAAATGCTTTGGGTTTATGTAAACTCACCAGGGCATGCATTGCACCTCTGTTTTGCATTTCTTCCAGCAGCAGGAACAGTTGTCTTATTTCCATCCTTGTGATTAGTTTTGGGAAGAAGCTCTGTTGATCCTTGTGCATCAATGAAGGTATCTCTCTGGTTACTCGATCTATCCTCACTTCACATCAGATTTTGTTGTCAACATTTGTTGTAGAAAGGGGGCAATAGGGCTGGCATTCCAATGGGTCTTTGCTGGGTTAGAGAAGCACCACACCAACCTCCCCAACTCCAGAGCTTCATTCTAGACAAGCCCACTGGAATGATGGGATGACGCAGCTGCAGGGTATTTCATATAATTATGATTTACTGCAGTTGCCACAAAATCCGCTACCTGCTGCATTACCTGCAGATTTTAACCACAACATTTGCTTCTAGCTCAAACCATTCCAATGTTACTAAATACACTGTAACATATTACCTCGCAGTGGAAGGCCCTTCACAAAGGTACACTGGTCACCTTTCGGTTGCTTATTGATATTTTGGGTGTTAAGCTAGTACTAATGAGGTGCAACCTATGCCCATACAGTGCTAACAAGTGTACACATTACAAAATAATGAAGTAATACTATAACAAAATGTGCTGCATTACACTGCATAATTGACCTTTCCTTGCTGCATGACTTAGTCAACCCTGCCCGCATAATTTGGCCCTCCCCTGCTGCATAATTCTAGTGACCCTGACAATAGACAACTAATAACCTGGTGCTAGCAAAACAGAGTAAGTTTTATAGAAATCAGCTGATAGACTGTCCACTTCACCTCCCACCAGTATTTTGCCTGAATGAATGTGTCTTAGAGCCCATCCCATCTCTTTTATTATAGGTGGATTTACTAACAGGGATCACATGATCTGTGCCTGCAGATCTCCGTCCCCATCAGCCCCAAAACCCTTCTTTTGTATTTGCTTCTGGGCATTGAGTGGTCCTGGCTTGCTGCCCGCATTCAGGTTCAACTAAATGCACCCAACTTTTATGTGCTCAGCCCAATTTTCTCCTGTCCTGATGATCGCCTTTTACTGACTTGAGGTTGAAATGCCGTCAACTACAGACGCTACATAGACTCACTTTTTTGACCCCATTCCTGTGAATCATTCGAGGAATCAAGAGTCATAAGTCTTTTCTTTATTTTGATGCACCCCTCACTTCATTATTCACTTGAGCACCTGTTCACATTTAGAACACCTCATCTCACAATATTGTTGCAAATTTTACCCGCTAATTCTGTGAACAAATTGAATTATATGTAATTGCTTTATGGCTGTATCTCAAGTGTATTATCTAAATTGTATTAGTCATGTCAGCAAATATTAAAACTGGGTATATTTTTGATTATTATACTACTCGCGGAATGTGGCTGTATCCACACCTTAATTTAATTTAATTTAATTTAAAAAAACATTTGTAAAGCGCGGCGTTCACCCTACGGTTTCTTGGCGCTATAGTAGTAGGTCCAGCAACTAAGGGCGGAGTGAACCTGGTGCAAGGAAAGGAGGGACAGGTTACAAGGAAAAGGCCTGTTTAAACAGAAACGTTTTTAGGTCTTTGCGGAAGGAGGAGTATTGTGTGGCAAATCATAAATGGTCGGGGAGGGAGTTCCAAAAGGTGGGGGCCAAAGTTGAAAAGTTGGCTCCCCCCCACTTTTTACGTTTAAAGCGCGGGATTTGCAGGAAGGATTTAGCGGAAGAACGAAGCTCTCTGACCGGGACATATTCATTAATCTCAGAGGAGATGAAGGCTGGGGCGGTGCCCTAGCGGGCCTGATAGACCATACAGCCGGTTTTAAAGAGGGAGCATTCCTTGACAGGAAGCCAATGGAGCTCCTTAAGGAGGGGTGTAGAGTGGTGAAAACGTGGGAGACCATACACCAACCGAGCCGCTTGGTTCTGGATTATCTGGAGCTTGCGCAGGCTGTATGCTGGGATGCCGTTGTACAGGGCATTGGCATAGTCCAGCCGCGAGATCACCAGCGCGGACATGATCAGCTTAAGTGCCTGGGGGGAAAAAAAACGGGAGACAGCGCGAATAGTTCGGAGAGTGAGGAAACAGGAAGAAACCACAGAGCTGATTTGTGAGTGTAAAGTGAGTTGGTTATTTATTTTAACACCCAGGGTTTTAACTGTGGAGGAAGGAGTGGGGGAGGGACCAAAACAAGAGGGCCAGAAGAGAGAGTTCCAGGGACTGGAAGAACCACCTGTGAGAACCAACTCGGTTTTGTCCGGGTTCAGCTTGAGATGGTTGTGGTTCATCCAGTCCCTGATGAAAATCATAGTAGACTGGAAATTTGAGATAGAGAGGGGAGAAGAGGAGAGATTAAAGATGAGCTGGAGGTCATCCGCGTAATTATAAACGGTGACCTCCAGCTGCTGAAGTGCCAGGATTAGAGGAAAGATGTAAAGATTGAATAATAAGGGAGAAAGAGAGGAACCCTGGGGGACACCGCAGGTGACTTGAAGTGGGGTGGTCGTGAAGTCCCCCAACCGAACCGCCTGGGTGCGGTCCCTCAGGAAGGAGGATAGCCAGACCAGGGCTGAGCCCTCAATTCCCGCTGCCCTGACACGTGAAAGTAAGATGGTATGGTCCACCGTGTCAAAGGCGGCGGAGAGGTCGAGGAGCACCAGAGCCTGATGTTTGTTGCAATCCATACCCTTCCTGAGGTTGTCCAAGACTGACACCACGACAGATTCGGTAGAATGCCTGGGGCGGAAGCCGGCCTGACGAGATGCGAGACCCCCATTTGCTTCTACGTGGGTGCTGAGTACCGAGGTGACATGGCGCTCAAGCACCTTGCCCAAGTATGGCAACAGGGAAATGGGGCGGTAATTAGCTGAGATGGATGGGTCAGCGCCGGGCTTCTTTAAAATGGGCACTATTGTAGCTGATTTAAGAGCGGGGATCACCACTCCCTGAGTAAGGGAGCTATTAAGGAAAGTAATGGGAGGCTGGGAACAAGTAGAGTAGATCTGTTGTAGGATTCGTGCTGGACAGATGTCTGCTGGGGAACCAGATTTGACTTTAGGAAGTAGCTTTAAGAATGCTTCCTCAGTAAGGAGGGGAATTGAAGTAAGGTGGCACTGAACAGGGGGAGGGGAAGGGTCAACAAAAGTAGGGGAAGGGAGGGAAATGTTAGCCTTAATGGTTGCAATCTTGTCCAGAAAGTAGGAGTTTAATTGGTCACACAGGGGCTGAGTTGGGGGGATTTGAGGTGAGGCTCTATCGGAATAGGCTAGGTCATTAACTATACCGAAAATCTCCCTAGATTTATTTTCCGCTGTCATTATTTTTGTGGAGAAGTAGGAGGTTTTGGCAACTAAAATAGCTTCCTTATACTCAGTTAGTAGTATTGAGTAGTGAGTTTTTAAAAAGGGGCAGTAGTTTCTTCTCCACTGTCTCTCTGCTTGCCGTAAGGTCAGTTTTAGTTCTTTTAAGTTGTCGTTGAACCGCCTATTGGAGTCCTTGGGTCGTCGGGTGGAGATACGACGGAGTGGGGAAACCGAGTCGCAACCTCCAGCCAGCCAGGTATTGATAGCGATGGCTTGGGAATTGGATGAAAGACCAATGAGGGTCGGGGAGGAGTTCTGAAGCAGGAGGGTCAGGGAGGGAAAATCAACTCGGTTCCAATTCCGCGCCCAGGTGTTTCTGGCATGTGGGACCTTAGAAATAGGTTTGAGAAGGATGGAAAAAGAGATGAGGGCATGGTCAGACCAGGAGCAGGGAGATACAGACACCGGGGAGACAGGAAGGTTGAGAGACCAAACCTGGTCAAGTATGTGACCACGAGAATGTGTAGGGACAGATATGTGAGGGACAAAGTTCAGGGAAAGAAGAGATTCAGTGAATTCTTTAGATGTGGTGCACTCGGAAGGGTCTGAGGGCCAGTAGTTGAAATCGCCTAGCACCAAGACCGAGGCATAATTGACCGCCAAAGTGGCCAATAGGTCTTGAAATGCTGGTAGAAACAGAGACGAAGGCTGGGGTGGACGGTACATCAGGAGGCACGTAATTGGAGGGGAAAAGGATAGGGAGCGGACTACAAGGAATTCAGTTGGGGCAATAGGGGGAGAGGGAAGAAGTTGAAAATTAAAATCGGACCGGGCAATTAAGGCCACACCACCACCCATTCTGCCCGCGGGGCGATCGGCCTTCCTCTAAATGCTGTTTTTAGTAATAAATCTACAGTGAACCATTGTTGTTTGTTATATACCATTGCCCCAGGTTCCCGGTCCAGCAGTTTGGGCATACCCTTGTTTTCTCTATAGGATAATCAAAATTATGATGTTGGGTGATGTGTTGAGCAAACCTGTGGCCTCAAGTGAATGCCTCTGACTCATTGTGGTGTGAATACCTTACCCCAGGTGCTCATAGGTTCACAAAGCTAAGAATGTTTGAAAGGGGAGCCCAATGTGCTAAAGGATCAGAACTGTTTGCCAAGAAACATAGGAAGGGAGCCAAAGTTTGCCAAGAAACCTTTTTTCATTAAAAACAAGTTTAGGATTTTAATATTCCCGGCCATGCTGTTTACCCACTTTGAATCGTTCCATATGAGAAGTCCAAGATCTTGATGGCGATGTTGCACTGTATCTGCCTGTCCGTTTTCTGTCCTGTTAATATGTGGGAAGCTTTCACTGCTGTTGTAGTGTTGTATCAGTTCTGTGTGCTGGGGAATCTTGCACCTCTGCTTCCCATGATGCACCTGTTCAGTACGCGAGGGACGCTTGCACTGCTGCTGCAAGTTTGTATCAGTTCTGTGTGCTGGGGAATCTTGCACTGCTGCTTCCCATGATGCACCTGTTTGGTACGCGAGGGACGCTTTCACTGCTGCTGCAAGTGTTCAATCAGTTCTGTGTGCTGGGGAATCTTGCACTGCTGCTTCCCATGATGCACCTGTTTGGTACACGAGGGACGCTTTCACTGCTGCTGCAAGTGTTCAATCAGTTCTGTGTGCTGGGGAATCTTGCACTGCTGCTTCCCATGATGCACCTGTTCGATACGCGAGGGATGCTTTCACTGCTGCTGCAAGTGTTGTATCAGTTCTGTGTGCTGAGGAATCTTGCACTGCTGCTTCCCATGATGCACCTGATCGGTACCCGAGGGACGCTTGCACTGCTGCTGCAAGTGTTGTATCAGTTCTGTGTGCTGGGGAATCTTGCACTGCTGCTTCCCATGATGCACCTGTTTGGTACGCGAGGGACGCTTTCACTGCTGCTGCAAGTGTTCAATCAGTTCTGTGTGCTGGGGAATCTTGCACTGCTCCTTCCCATGATGCACCTGTTTGGTACGCGAGGGACGCTTTCACTGCTGCTGCAAGTGTTCAATCAGTTCTGTGTGCTGGGGAATTTTGCACTGCTGCTTCCCATGATGCACCTGTTCGGTACGCAAGGGACGCTTTCACTGCTGCTGCAAGTGTTGTATCAGTTCTGTGTGCTGGGGAATCTTGCACCTCTGCTTCCCATGATGCACCTGTTCAGTACGCGAGGGACGCTTGCACTGCTGCTGCAAGTTTTGTATCAGTTCTGTGTGCTGGGGAATCTTGCACTGCTGGTTCCCATGATGCACCTGTTTGGTGCGCAAGAGACGCTTTCACTGCTGCTGCAAGTGTTCAATCAGTTCTGTGTGCTGGGGAATCTTGCACTGCTGCTTCCCATGATGCACCTGTTTGGTACACGAGGGACGCTTTCACTGCTGCTGCAAGTGTTCAATCAGTTCTGTGTGCTGGGGAATCTTGCACTGCTGCTTCCCATGATGCACCTGTTCGGTACGCAAGGGATGCTTTCACTGCTGCTGCAAGTGTTGTATCAGTTCTGTGTGCTGGGGAATCTTGCACTGCTGCTTCCCATGATGCACCTGTTTGGTACGCGAGGGACGCTTGCACTGCTGCTGCAAGTGTTGTATCAGTTCTGTGTGCTGGGGAATCTTGCACTGCTGCTTCCCATGATGCACCTGTTTGGTACGCGAGGGACGCTTTCACTGCTGCTGCAAGTGTTCAATCAGTTCTGTGTGCTGGGGAATCTTGCACTGCTGCTTCCCATGATGCACCTGATCGGTACCCGAGGGACGCTTGCACTGCTGCTGCAAGTGTTGTGTCAGTTCTGTGTGCTGGGGAATCTTGCACTGCTGCTTCCCATGATGCACCTGATCGGTACCCGAGGGACGCTTGCACTGCTGCTGCAAGTGTTGTGTCAGTTCTGTGTGCTGGGGAATCTTGCACTGCTGCTTCCCATGATGCACCTGATCGGTACGCGAGGGAAGCTTTCACTGCTGCTGTAGTGTTGTATCAGTTATGTGTGCTGGGGAATCTTGCACTGCTGCTTCCCAAGATGCACCTGTTTGGTACGCGAGGGACACTTGCACTGCTGCTGCAAGTATACGATCAGTTTTGTGTGCTGGGGAATCTTGCACCTCTGCTTCCCATGATGCACCTGTTCGGTACGCGAGGGACGCTTGCACTGCTGCTGCAAGTGTTGTGTCAGTTCTGTGTGCTGGGGAATCTTGCTCTGATGCTTCCCATGATGCATCTGTTTGGTACGCGAGGGACGCTTGCACTGCTGCTGCAAGTGTTTGATCAGTTCTGTGTGCTGGGGAATGTTGCACTGCTGCTTCCCATGATGCACCTGTTTGGTACACGAGGGACGCTTGCACTGCTGCTGCAAGTGTTTGATCAGTTCTGTGTGCTGGGGAATTTTGCACTGCTGCTTCCGATGATGCACCTGAACGGTACGCAATGGACGCTTTCACTGCTGCTGTAGTATTGTATCTGTTCTGTGTGCTGGGGAATCTTGCACTGCTGCTTCCGAAGATGCACCTGTTTGGTACGCGAATGAAGCTTGCACTGCTGCTGTAGTACGTGTTGGCTGCCATGACTGCCAGGCTCCAGGAGTAGGGGGGTTACGGGAGGGACTGTGTGTGGGAGAGGGTGAAGGATGTTGCATCCCGGTTGTCTCAGGTACAGACAGGACTACAGAGACGTTTTTCTTTCATTTATCTTTGTTTTTTATTATTTAAATAAGATGACATAATCAGGGCTTGTGAAATCTCTGGAAATGAGTCCTTCAAACATGCATTGAGGGAAGAACGGCCATCAGCATTGTGCCGGTGGTAGCAGCGAGTTAGCGACCGTGTCAACCAAAACAAAGATTCCACCCACTTTGCGAGCAACTGTTAATCATTCCCAACCCTCCCTGGAAATGGGTTCTGCTCAGTAGTTTCTCTCCCTTGTAGATTTTAACACAGGTGCTGAAATATTTTCCGGTCCACTGGTTTTAGCTCCTTGACCAGAACCGACCGTGTCTACCAAACACTTCTCTCAAAACTATTCAACAATCACAAGCCCGCCCACTAATTACAATTCTCCCAGCTTTAGTTCTCTGGTTTGTTCTGTTGCTTTTCACAGTGAGTGTGTTTTTCTTCCGCAAATTAGAGGAGATGGTGCCTGTAAACATGTCATGGGCTGTACTTCTGAGGACTAACTAGGCAGCCGCCTAGTGCGTCACAAGCCTGGGGACCCAGATTTCCAACGGAAATAACAATTATGGGCTCCTTTTCAGGGAAAGGTGGTCAAATGTCTTTTTGCCTTGAGAGCAGGAAAACTGTGGACTGGCCACGCAAACCATGTGAGAAAGTGAGGAACGTGTCTTTAATTGCTGGAATTATTTAGATGGATGAGCCTATCTATTAATATTAGTGCAAGCGGGCACTCACCACCAATCACGTCATTAATTTGTGTAGGCTTTTGCTCTGTGTACAAAGCAGGCATGTAGCTTTGTGTATATTTTTGGTACTCATCAGGGAATGCTTTCAGAGTGAGAACTGCCTTTTCTTCCCAGACTATGCCATATAACACTGCATTTGTTCCAGCATTAAGGGGCAGATTTATGATGGGAATGCGCCACGTTTGCGTCACACAACTGCGGCGTAAACGTGGCGCATCCCTACGACCCATTTACAACGTGACGCATCTAGGCAGATGCGTCACGTTGTAAAGCCCTGTGCCACTTGTGAGCGTTCCGGCGCAGGGTGGGCGTTCCGGGGCAGGTGCGCCTCGCAAAACTGGCTTTGAGGCCAATGCTGTGTCAAAACCCTGCGCCTGCTTGAAGCAGGCGTAGGTCTTGACGCAGCATTGTATAGACGGGGCACCCCCGAGCTTTGCTGAAGCTGCGTCGCGCTTGCGACGCAACTCCAGCAATGCGCCACCTTAACGGCACAGATGCGTCACGCATCTGTGCCGTTTTTGCCCCATGGTGCGCCGCAGCGGCGCAAAATAACTGGCGCATCCCTGGGGATGCGCCAGTTATCATAAATCTGCCCCTAAATGTTTTGTTGGTAGCGGGGCAAGTGGTGTGACTGAGATGGTTAGAATGGATGCATCTCTCTGTACTAACCGCTGACTCTAGCTCCATGACTGGATTTGCCTAGCCAAGCCACGGTCAGGGGGGCCATGGTGAGGATGGAAGGAGGTGATTCCAGCAGTCCTGCCGGTGGTTGACACAATCGTGTGGCCCTCCCTTGGTGCACACCTTAATATCCAGCCTGCTGCTTCCTTTATTCCTTCAGGGTGTAGGGGCGATCAGCCTGTAGGGGCTGTCGTGTGCATGGATTTGTATTCCCATACTTTATGACTTCATGACCAAGGCACTTTAGAGGCGTTTGCACTTTCCAAAAAGTCTCAATGAGCAGGCTTCCCCTGTGCAGCCGTCTGTCCTTGGCCACCGCCCAAAAATGTACAAGAAGGTGGGTGGTAAGTCGTGCTCGCCGCTCCCGCTCTACATACGTGGCACTGTGCCATGGGTCTTTCCACTTGGAGCTTTTCACATAGCCCAGGCAGGCAAAGATTAATCTATGCCCCCCTGAGGGTAGGAGTCACCCTTCTTAACTGAAAACGTGACTCACATCGTGCGGGGCACTCCTTGAGGTTGGGTTGGGGGCGGCCATCGATACTGTTCAGCTGCCCACGAGGGCTGAGTTGTCAGAGAGCTGTGCTCTGATGGCTACATTGTCCCCTGCAGCATCATGATGCCGCTTGAGTTGTGACCTCAGCTTCTCTGTTTGCAAAAACTGTGTGACCCTTTGAAAATCGCTCTAAGTCCCTTGATTGCTAGAACAGAGACCACCTCAAAAACCGAGGAAAGGCGGTGGAAGAGAAGGCAGTTACTCGGTAGTGTAGCAAGGATACCATGGGCCCTGCTGCAAGGAAGGAAAATGCTAGTCCCTTTGACTATTGTTGGGGTAGTAAAATACAGCAATTATCAGTGCTGAGGGGCTGCACTGGGGCTCTGTGCCCCGGTGCCACTGCACCTGCTGGACCAAAGGCAGGTACCCCTGAAGGCAGGTAGTGATAGATTAGTTGCATAGGTTCTCTGACTGGCCATTAGCTGGTGATTACTGTAGTCTGTGTTCTGCCTTGCCGTCAGTGGCTTTCTAGTGGCAGATCGTTCCTGACGTATGCACCCTAGTCATAGGAGAGCCCTGTACTCTGTCCCGCTGTCAGTGGCTGGTCAGTGGTGGGCGTGTTATCACTTCACAAGCACTCAACAGAGACTATGATTATCAGGCAGGACATTGTTCAGCCCTCCTATGCAAGTGATATGCATGAACTGTAAGAATGCCATTTGTATCTGTGTGTATTGGTCATTACACAAATTACGATCTAGATGGCACTCACTAATTCATTTCTCTTTTTCTTACACTTGCTCTCTTATTGCTTCGTCCACCTCTCATCTGCTCTTCTCTCC
Source organism: Lissotriton helveticus (assembly GCF_964261635.1). Taxonomy (NCBI): domain Eukaryota; kingdom Metazoa; phylum Chordata; class Amphibia; order Caudata; family Salamandridae; genus Lissotriton; species Lissotriton helveticus. The sequence continues at coordinate 1,597,413,246 of NC_136068.1, read as the reverse complement.
CTCCCTCACTATGATTCTCTCTCTTGCTTTCCCCATCTCTCTCTTTCCTTCCTCGTCCTGACTCTTATTTTTCTCTGCTCCCTCACTCTGATTACTATCTCTCTTTCTCGTTTCATCTTTCCTCTTTCTGATCTTCCTACCAATCTCTCTCCTTGGTCTTCCTTCTCTCTCTTCTTCCTGAATCCCTCTCTCCTTCTTATTTGTTTCTCTCCATCTTATCCTCTCTCGTGTACACTCTCATTTTTTAGGTCTCGCCTAGCGAACGCAGCACCTGCGCTGCATCGCTTGGCGAGCCTCTATTGTTGTGGCTTTGGTGAGCAAAGGGAGACAAACCATGTGCGCGCACGGACAGGCGATGTGCGCGTGCATGGCGTCTCCTCAGCCTCACAAGCTCCCACCGCGTGCTCACATTACAAGGCAGACACACGTTTGTTGCTTACTGAAAACCGTGACTTGAAGAAACGGTTCACAACCTCTCTTTCCTTCTTTCATTTAGTTGCTTCCCTGTGAAATGGATCCAAGTAAAGAAAAACACTCTTGCAGGAAATGCCCTTTTTCAGAAATTTTTCTTTTCTAAAGTGCAGCCTCAGGATGGAGAGAAATAAAAGGTTTTAAATATGAAAAAGAAATACATAACTAAATAAAGCAACACAGAGTGGTTGCAAAGTGGCCAGATTAGTTTTATTCAAATGCAGACACATCAGCCTCACTCTACAAAATTTGCAATGAAGCGCTACTTTTGTTTTCTCGTCTTTCTTTGAACAGCATTGTTGTCCCCAGGTGGGGAAGTGCGCCATTCCTGGATGTATTGCAATACCTGGTTGATGGGTAGTTTGGAAAACAAAATGTGTACCATGGCTCTGTGTTTATGGGCGTGGTCTTTTTAAACCATACTTCTTACGTTTTGTAAGGATATAACCAATGGACATTGAAATGGTTCTCTTCAGGGCCCTGTTGTCATGTCCTTAACTTTCCAGGTAAAACCACTCGCTGATTTCTGAATCGTGAGTGAGAGATTGTTTAGGTATCCATGTTGTTTCTGATTCCATTTCACATGCTTTACTTAATCTTGCATTCCCTATGAGTGTATGCTTTTACTTTTTTTTTTTTAGGCAGGATATTCTCTTTTCAAGTGCATAATTTGAATTGAGCCACATCCAAGTGTTTATAGTGGGCACAATTTGGTTGTAGCTGAAAGCAGTTCTCTAGTGGTGTCAATTGTGGGTTAACCTTGAAGGCCTGTCCACCGCAATCCATACTGAAGTTCATCTCCAGTCTTGCAGGCAGGCCTACAAAGCAGCACACCCTAGAGCACAGGTGATCCAGTCACTGTGACTCTGTCACATGAACCTTGTGCAGGTTAGGGCGGTGCGAATGGTGTGACCGCACAGGGTACCTATTTTGGGTGGGTGCGTAGTGTTTGCAAGTATATTATGGTTTTAAAAAACTTGCTGCTTCCTTCCTGGCCTCCAGCAATTGTCAGCAACAATAAAAATGTCATGATAACTTCGGTGATTAATGTTCTTCCTAGAGAGAGATCAGAGTTTTGTCTATTGGAAGGGTTGACTCCTGGAAAGGGTTATTGTGCCTGCTGCAAAGCACATGTACCATGCACATCACAAAGTGCTCATATTGTTAACTAGGTTAGTAGGTTACTGCTTTTGTCAGAGAGATCCTTTTGTTACTTGCAGTCTATAAGTTAAAATCCTAACATAGAACAGTGAGCTATTAAACTATACTGCCTACTAATATGGTTCTCATGTGGCTTCTACACCTTGTAGTCCTTTGTCTTATGTAACATTTCCTATACAGTGATTTACACACATATAAATGATTGTCTCTGTGTAGTGTGTGTGATGTAAAGTGCTCTGACACCGTACACTGGTATGAGTGGTGCTGTAAATCAAATTAAATGCATCTGAGAAAGAGTGTGGATATGGAGACTTGAGGGGTACTGTTAAAGGGTGGTAGTGATGGATTCCGAGGTGTAGGTGATCATTGGGGGCACCAACTAACATTGTTGCACAGGGCACCACCAGCACTAAAGCCGGCCCTTCTATCGATGCCAGTTCGCCTCACCCATTGGTACCTCTATGGGCCTTGTTTCAGCAGTAGTAGCTGCAACTCAACAAGGATCGGCAATGCAGGATTTGCACACACACCAAACTAAGTTTGCAAACTTCACAGTCTCTCTGCTTCATGCACAGGCACTTTTAACATTTGCTACCTGCTCTGAAGCCACTGGAATTATGCAGCAATGGGTGACAAAATGATGCTGCAGTGTTGACTAAATTATGCAACAAAAAAAAGGCTGCAGCGTAATGCAATATATTTTCTTATACTTTATTATTTAGACATTTTTACACATGTTAGTCTCTGCAGAGATTCTGCCTCATCAGTATCAGTATAGCATACAAATGCAGCTGTGAGAAAGGTGATCAGCCAACCTTTGCAAAGGGCCGTCCACTTTGCAGCAACTCAAGTCACATTTTTTAGTAACTTTTTATCCGTTTGAGTTACAAAAATTATTAGTTAAAACTGTAAGATTATGCAGTGGATGATGTCTTATGTGGCAAATATGGCAGAGCCATAATTATATAGAAAACATTTGCAAACTAGGGTATTTTGCCATTCATGTTTGAACTGCTCTTGTGGAAGAAGGGAGGAGAAGTGCTAATAAATGAAACTTCATGGCTTGGCGACAAATGGCTTGTGATTCCACGTTTAAGCGTATTTGGGACATTGTGTGATTGGAAATATATCCCACTTTGTGAATGTATTTAAAAGGCAATAACTCCTATTAACACTTACATAATCAAATGTATCCATTGGTTGAATTAAATAACACAATAAGCTGTAACTGGTCTGTGAAATACCAAACAAATACTAAAAATGTAGATGTTTGGCACATTCTGGCAACACCTCTGACTCCGCCCACTGATCCAATCCTTGGGTTATCTCCGCCCTCGGAGTCTCCGCCCACAGTTCCCCTTCTTTTTCCCCCCCACTTCGACCACTGCATACATGTAGTGACCCACATCAGCACTAGAACTCCCCATGTCCTTCCGCAGGACCAGGGTGGAAAATGAACCCCATTCTTTGGACGGCTTTAACCCAAGGTGTAACGGTGCCCACCATGGGTGGTAACAAAGTGCGAACCGCGCTCTTCGAACGGAAACAAGGTCCCTATACAAGGCGGTATTTACTTTGCTTTTGTTCTCTTAATACACAACAGTGCCATCTTCTGTAGCATTTGCTGCTCTGCCCAACCTCATCCCTCTACTCCCGGGGGAATCCCCGCTCCATCATGCAATAAATGTACTGCCTGCACTTGGTAAGCGGCACGCTTTATTATGCCCATTTGAAGGTGTTTGCGACTGTGTAATTCGTAAGCTATTGTGGCCAACAATTACGCAGTAGTAAAAGCATTTATGCCCGCTACGTAGTCCTTTGTTGAAAACTGAATGCCAAAAACACAGTAATTGTGGGCTGTAAAAGTATGCTTACCAACGAAAATGCCTTTGTAAATTGGTCCCCAAGTTGTTTTAGACCCCGTACCCCAGAAAGTGAACATTCAGCATTTGCACCACTTAGGGTCTTTGCCACAGTGCAAAGACGGGGCTGGAATCGGAGGAGGTTGGCGCTGGGGCGCAGCTCCCAGGAATGTGTGCAGTCTTTATGGGCCAGGCCGTTTCAGGCTACCTCTTGTCCATGTATCTGAGCACAGATCTCCATGCTCTGTGAAAACGAAGATTCTTAGACTACCTGGGCGTTATTCAACCTTTGGTGCTCAATTTATAAAGCTCTCACATTTTTAATTAAACCATTTATGACTCAAAGTAAAGTTACAACATCGTTTATTCGTCCTGGCTTAACCTGGGAAGCCTGCCAACCTGTGCATCCTTATTTTGCTGACCTACATCCGGTTTGAACTTTAGTTTGGAAGAGGCTTAGGGATGGGGGGTTGAGAGGTCATGCACTTCTGCTGTAATTTGTATATTATCTGCAAGTCACTCACTCCAGTCCAATTGTGTGATTAGTCATTTATTGCCTTTCATTTTATAGCACTTAATACCGTGGCGTGGGCTTCAAATAACTTTGAATAGTAACATTAGTTATTACCTATCGACACCGGTACCCTTTCACTGGCCTTGGTAAGATGAGAGGTGGTGATGTGAGTCCAGCTTGGTTTTTGAAGGACTGGTCTCCCCCCTCCCCTCCCCCCATCCTCGTTCGTTACATTCAAGGGAGCTTCCCCCCGCTTTAATGTGATAGATTAGTGAGCTGTTGTATCTGTGTGTCACAAGTTGCAGTTCAAGCTGGACAGCCTTTCATCTTTTAGCTGTCGAGACATAGTGTACCATTCAATTCGGTAATAGTGTTTTTCACCAAACGTTTTCTGAGACACTTCATCCTGTGATAACTTATATGAATGTTCAATAATATCAAGGCCTTTCTGAACATAGCAGAGAGGCAGCCCCTCTTTTTAGGTCGAGCCTGGGCAGCGCATGTGCTGCTCTGGGAGGCATGCTATATTCAAGTATGGACCTGAAGCTCCGCCCACTCTCCCCGTCCATAATTTTCATTGGCTTGTGTCATTGCCCACTGTGAACAGTGGCTTTTCATTGGTCAATATGCTTAGTAGTCCCTCCTTAGTACCGCTTTGTCTTATTTTGTAACCTCCCATAAGGACACCCCTGTTACGTTTTTGGTTACATGGTAGGCTTTATTTATAGCCTCCAAACACTATTTTCTTAAATCGCTTTGTCCGTGTTCTGTCATATCTCTCCTACCGATTAAAAAAAAATCTTTATAGCACGGGCGCCGAACACATTTGCAATGCTAAAGGTCTTGAATTTGCGAGAGTTTGAGCTATTGGCATTGTAAATGAGAATGCCTTTTATTTATCTGTTTTAAAAATAACACATAAATAAAAGGCTTTGTCATTTACACTGCCAATAGCTCAAACTCTCATAAATGCGAGACTTGTTGCATTGCAAATGCTTGTTTATTTTTCTCCTGTCTTCTTCCTCTGCCCTCCTATTCCTTCATCTGGCTCTCTTTCTGCCTCTCTCTAACACTCTCATTTATTTTACCCTCCCTCTTTCTTGCCCTCGGTCTTTTCACTCTTTCTAAAGGTTTTTCTTATTTTGCTAATATCTATGTATCCCCCTTAACATTCCCTCTTTCATATCTTCCATCTTTCTTATCTTGTCTTTCTACTTTTTATTTCCAACATTACCTAACATTTTAGTTCTCAATCATAGTCATTTTTTCTTTGACAAACATCAGTTTACATTTGGTTTCTCAGTCAGTTTTCACTTTTGCCCCTTCACTCCTTTACTTTTTCTCCATTGTTTCAATGTATTATCCTCTCATTCCCCTTTCCTGTATATTAATTTCTCATGGTTTTGCACTTCCTCTGTCGCACTTTCTCTTCTTCCTCTTTGTCTCCTCTGTTTATCTCTTTCCACTTTTGCGCTCAGTATTTCCCCTCTCGTTTTTTTCTTTTCCTCTTTGCTGCTCTTTCTTCTCTCCGTCTCTAGTCTTCTGCCTTCTCTCTTTCTCCGTCTCACCATCACACAGGCACTCATCCTCTGTTTCTTTTAATCTCTCCTGTGGTCATTCTTTCTGACACACACTATCTGTTCTCCCCCCCCTCTCAATTTTACTCATTCTCTCCCTCTTGGTTCCTCTATCTCTCTCTCAAGCACATACACACATAATTTCACATGGTTTCTATTCTATTGCTCTCCTCTCATACTAGCTCAGTCTGTCTTTCTCACATGTTTATTTCTTCCTTCTACACACACCCTCTTACCTCAATTTTTCATTCTCTATCTCTGACCTCAAAGCTTAGATATATATTCTACGGATTTCAGACTCTGTCGACATAGTTTCCAATGTCCCCCATTGCCATAAGAGCAGTCTGCCCTCAGAATCTGTTGATTGTCCCCTAGTGTCCCTCCTCTGCTCGTGTTGTAATTCAGGTACTATTTCCCGGCCTCCATTCTCCCGTTGTTTATATCCCCCACCAAACAAAAAAAAGCTATAAGAAACAGGCATTAGAACAGGCAGGAAGCAGTTGCCAGCATTGCAAGGACAAAAAAACTAGAAGACATTGTTTGTATTAGTTCCTTTTTAGGTCTCGCCCTGCGATTGCAGGCCAAAGGCCTGCTGTCGCAGAGCGAGACTTTTGTTATCATTCCGGCTTTCAAGGACTCAAAGGGAGCCGGAGAGGACAACAGACTGTCACGCGCACGCAGCAGCAGCAGCAGCAGCCTGCCGGGATCAGGTCGCGCGCATCAACAGGCTCTTCACAACACATGCACAACACACATACAGCCCCCCCACGCATACACACACACATACATACATACATACAGAACCCCCCCGCATACACACACGCACGCACGCACACACATACACAGAGAACCCCCGGCGCTTACACACACATCCCTTACCTCGTCTCGGCGTCTTCGCGCTCCCTTGCCCCCGCTCCTCTGGTGCGCGCGCACCACTAGTTTCGATTCCCGCGTCGGCTCCTCAGCCAATCAGGAGGCAGTACTCCTTTTAGACATGCTCCCTCTCTGGTCCGCTATCATTTCTAACTGCAGGGTGCGTCGTGGCCCCAGCAAAAACGGCAGCATGGGCCAATCACCTTTTTTCAAAACGTGACTGATATGCATCCCAGGGGTCTCTAACCTTTTCAGTAATGAGAGCTTCTTATGGCTAATGAAAATCATTCCAAGCTACTAATAATACCGCTGTAATTTTCGACGTAGACCCCAAGCGCCCAGATATGTCGAGAGGTGCTGCTCTCTATAAATTAATGTTTCACCTATTGGTGTGCTCAATGTTTTTTTAAAGATGTTGCACAGCAGCATTAACCGTGCCATGGTGCTTTTTTCTATGCACATTTTCCATCGTGTACACTGGGTCTGCAGCGAGTAATCTTTATCCCTCCTCCCGACAGGACCGTCGTGCCGTGATGCAAATGCGTGGAAGCCCCAGCACCGGTTTGCGCGCCTCGATGAGTCATGCCGGCTCCCTACGTGCTCAATTACTCTCCCCCAGGGACGGGCAGAGAGCAGTGGAAGACGCAGGCAAATGCACAGTACTGCACGTCCGTGCCGAGGCACTGGACTCGAACAAGGAAAAACACCAAAGCTGCCACGCCTCAGTTATTTCACGCTACACAGCTGCAACACAAACATATACATTGAAATGCCCTTAATATATTTTGCATTTTTGATGACAAAATGCCGGAAGTACTACCCGTGATCATTATTTGTTATGAAACCTAGCCGATGCTTGGCTAAACTTAGCGTTTAGAAGAAAATAGTAACTCAGAAAATGTAATTTGGAATTATGCCTTTGTTACAGAATTTACCTTGCAATTATCTACGATGCTCAATATGTTGTCTTTTGTAATGTGAATGCACATAAATGCACGCAGTAAACAGACACACGTTATCATGAAGTCTAGCAAAAATGCAGTCATCCGTGCACACAGTGCAGCAGAGATACAGCCAACAATGAACACAGCCAGGTATCCACCACACAGGGCACCAGAAGGTAAAGGGTTATGGACACAAGCTGAGCATCAGATGATTCATAGTGGAGTGCACAAGGTGATGTACAAGATGATGTGCATCAGGTGGTTCATGGCATGACAATATTACTCATGCATCTAAGGGACCCATCCGGCTGATATGTGACAGGGGAGTTCTGGCTGATGCACCTCATGAGAGCTCTGGGTACGTGCATCGGGGAACACTGGGTGTTGAATACGAGATGCGAACTGGGTGATGTGCAGTTAAGAAGTGCAGGAATGTGTGCATTATATGGAAACATGCTGATACGCAACATGGAACCAGGGTACAATGGTTTCACATGGTGTTGTGCAACAGGCGAGACACATTAATGTGCAATTGTTGGCAAATGGTGATGTCACACTGGATCAGGGTGTCCCTCATCAGGCATGAGCAGGTCATCCAGTCCTACTTTGTCTCTGTGTTTTAAGACTGGTAGTGTTATTCTCAAAAAACAAATTCTGAACTACTGCGGCCTAGCCCTGCATCTAACCCCCTGCAGGCAGCCTCCCCCACGCCAAGTTTCACACAGCCTTTCTACTATTAACGGCGAGGGGTTGGCTGCTTGCACCCCACCCCCCACGGACAGCCAGTCCCCCGGCAGTAGACAGCATGGGGTTGGGCTACAGGCAGCCAATGCATCACCACATATGGCTGCAGGCAATCAATCCCTTGGCATGCATGGTCTTTGGTCGTGTGCAGCGTGAGGTTGGCTGCAGAGCCTGACCTGCGCTCATCTCCCCTTCCGGGCACAGCCTTGGGCCATGAGCGGCATGTGATTGGTTACAGGCAGCCAATGCCTCAGATGGCTGAACCAACAAGCATTGGCATAGCCAATAGGTCTCGCCTTTGGGACCTTATAAGTGTTTAGCTATGCAACAGGTGATGTTGTTGCACCAAGGATATTATGCTGCATAACTAAATACTTATAAAGTCCCAAAAGCGAGACCTATTGGCTATGCCAATGCTTGTTTTATAGGGTCGTTCAGTTGTACATAATGTCTTCTTTGTTATAAATAAGTAAACAAAACTGCTCATAACACTTTTTTATTACAACTTTTCAACATGATGCGCAGCAGCCACGCTGCTCTACAACATAGCTTAAAGACATCTGCAAAGCTAATAGCTTTGGCTAAACACTTTAAGGTCCCAAAGGTGAGACCTACTGGCTATGCCAATGCTTGTATAATTTTCAAAACTAACTAGAGTACTCCCTAAAAAACGAACCCTTTCACAGTTTGCCACATGACAGGGATACGTACAATGATGTGTGTTACATGGAATGCCCTAGTACAGGGGTGAGAGCAGTGATATTCAGTGCATGGAATGCCCTACTGCAGGGCAATGATATTTAATGCATGGAATGCCAGGCTGCGAGAGGGCAAAATGAGTGTTGAATTTCACAGATTGTCCTATGACAGTGGTGGGGCAGTGTATGATCCCATTAGTTGAGTAGGGGTTGAACTGCAAGAACTACCCTGTACAGGGATGTATGCAATGTACAGTCCCACTGGTGATGTGGGATTTGACGTATTTTGCATGGCCTGTGAGAGGTAAGCATGCAGTGATATTTAATGCACAGAATGCCCTATGGCCGATATAAGTGTAAATATGTTGCATGCTCGCTGTACCTTAGGACTGGGCAAGTGCAAAGGTATATTGCACTGAATGCTTATTTTAGGGATGAGTGCAGTGTATATGGTCCCGCAAGGTGTGCAGGAGTTTGATTGCACGGAATGGCCCCTGGACAGTGTTGAGTGCAGCTGAGTGCAGTGATGTATGGGGCATGCAATGCCCTAGGACAGGGATGAGAGCAGCTGGCTTCAAGTTTCATCCTACTTTGGTTGGAGGGCTAAGCTAATTCTATTTATAGTTTGTTGTGTTGTTTTTAAGGGCAGTTATGGGTCCTGGTTGCAGTGTTTACAATTGTTACTGAAGTCTAATGCCCATGTTTATCAATTTTTCACCCAACGCAGCAAGCCACCTTGCCCTGCTGCACTGCGTGAAAGGGAGGGGGCAGGAATACACCATATCTAACATTATATGGCACATTGCTGCTCTCTACCTGTGCTGGCTCACACACTGCTGCTTAGGACCGACGCAGGCACCCTTGCACTATGGTGTAAGGGTACCTGCATTGTAGGCAATATTGTTTTTGTGCAAGAAGGGACAACTTCCTGCACAAAAACAATCCTCTGTGAATGTTCCTCTTTCTATGTGTGCTGCATAATGCAGCAAACTTTAAAAAAAAAAGGAAAGATCGTGGAGAAATAAAGATATTCCTTCTTGTTGCACCTCTGGTGGGGAGATGTACAATTCTGACACACTCCCAGGTCTACCAGTGTTGGTAAATCGGGGAATGTGTTAGAACACATGGATGGATGCATTGGAACACCCACTCTCCACCCATGGCATGCTTCCATGCAGCAGAGTGTTGCAAGGCAGCGCAAATGGCTGCCTCGCGTTACTCTAGATTTATCAAGCCACGCAGAGCCACGTATGCTGGCCTTGCATGGCTTTGAAAATCTCATTTAGGCTTTGCGCCGCCCTTGCGTCCCCTTGCGTGGTGAGAGAGCGCAAACTGATATAAATGTATGAGTACATCACACTTACCTATAGTAAGCACAAGTCATGATGAGAAATGCCATGAGTGCTAATAGTATCTGAAATTATATTCTAAATGTATAGCTAATATAGAGATTTAAGTAGAAGTGGAACTAATACAGAAATGTGTGACATTATATGATTTTATTAGACGTGATTATTTTGAATCTATGTCGTGTAGCTGTTAACATATAAGATGGTCTGTGGTAAAACGCAGAACGTGGTAGGCCTCAGGGCCAGAGCTGGAGCTAAAAGGGAAGGTGTTTCTTTTCACGACACAGATTGTTTAACGTTTTTGGTCATTGCATTAATGGGCCATGATTTAGAGTAATGTTTTCTAAATAATGGAATAAGAGTTTAACATGCTTTAATTAAATGAAGAAATTGAATGCTATAATCATAATGTGAAATATTGTAGGCCTGAAATGTTTTAGCAGTGATTTACACGTACATGTCTGGGCTGAGAAATGTTGCAAGCCTTTTTAGAAGTCTATGAGAGTTGGGTTCTTGGCGGCAGATATCTGTCTGCAACAGGAAAGGGGGGATCCAATTATAAGTGAATGAATAGAGGTCTGTTCAGTAGACGGCCCAGACATGGAGGAGGGTTCTGGAATGTTTAAGGGGTATCAGCGGGCCGGAGAAGAGACTGAGAAGCAAGGTCAACTCTAACGTCTGAGGCCCAATACAAAGCATCATGGAAAAAGCCTGAAGTTGCACCACGTGAGAGGCGTTTCGCAAGGGGCGTCTCAAATGTTGTTGACTGTTTTGTATTAGGGACAGCACCCCTGGGTGGAGTTAGAGCAGAGACCTGAGGACCCTTTAGAGAGCGGATGGGTAGGCAGTGAGGGGTCATGACTGGAGAACTTTAGGTTTTCACCAAGAGACTTAGAGTGGGTGACTTCCCTTGGGGGTCATTCATTGCTGACACCTTTGTTAGGTTGGGATTTGGTTAAGTAGGGATACCATCTAGAACAGGGTAGGGACGCCTAACCTGTGTTTGTTTTCCTCCAACCTAAATGAAGGAGAGATATGCGTCTATGCTGATAGCTTTGCTATTTTTAGAACTTGTGTTAGTGATTTCCGTTGCTCGTCTGAGGGCTTTTCGAGAGCACATGTATGTAATTGGACCTGTGTATCTCGTGAATCTCATTCTGAGATGCTTGTATTTGCAGCTCATTATATCTTTACAATAAACTTTTGAAACCTAGAAGTTGTCCGTGATCTTTGAGAGTAGAGTCCTTTCTTGGGTGAACTAATTTGCAGATAGGTGTACTGTTTCCTTCCAAGACAGGCAATAAAGGTTCAGTCGACCAGATCGAGGTTTGGATCAATAGATATAAGGTATCGATCAAAATCTCGCCCTTTCAGTTGGTAGCTATAGAGGATGGTTGCCTTCTTGAGGACGGTGACCTAGGCCAGGTTAGCTTACCCCAAGGCCCCTAGAAATCGATGATCGGAAGAACAGCCCGCAGATGAAGATCCGGATGACGTGAGACAGAAAAAGCAGCAGTATCAGAGAGAGTGAGTATAAAGGGTTATGCGTGTTAGATTGCGGTGTTTTTGTATTGTATCTATGTTGTAATGTTTGGCGGAGTTGAATGTCTGTAGAGTGACTGTGGAACAGGTTGTGAGCGCGCGCAACCGGTGGAAATCTTAAGTTCAAGGAGAGCTTAAGTGGTTCGGGTGTATCGGACACCCAGAGTAATTGTCAACTAGTGTGAAGGGGGTCATGAGGTACCATTGATCACCCGAGAGACCGAGATAGGGGGAACGTAAGAGTGAGTGCGTGAGTAACGGACGCTGGTCGGAAGTTACTGTGTGTGTAAGTAACCTATCAGAAAGACGATAGACATCTCGTCAGTTGTGTTGACAATTACAGATAGACTGTGGACGTACAGTCGAGAGAAGTGACCGCTTGGTCGGAAGTAGTCATTTTTCAGTGTATGAATGGGACGCATGCATAACCGGGAGACGAGTTGAGAAAGGAGGGGTGCTGCTGCGAAGCGGAGAAAAGAGACGTCAGGTGGTGTCGCGCAGCGATTGGCTGACAGGAGAAAGACCGCGCTGTGATAGGCCAGCTAGCGAACACGTCATACAGGGTCGCGACGTGATTGGCCAACAGGAGAAAGACCGCGCTGTGATAGGCCAAGCTAGCAAAGCCGCGACAGGATTGGTGGATTGTCATCAGGAAGTAAACAGAGTAGCGAGGCTGGATTTTGTGCGCATAATTATGAAGTGTTTTAAATGGTTGAAAGCGCTGTTTAAGAAAGAGAGGAGAGGATCGTATGAAGGGGAAGAAGCCCCGCCGGAGGGTACGCCAGCTCGTTATATGGCAGTAAATGTTGGGTTGCATACGATCCTTTGGATATCAGAGTGGAGTAAGATTACTGAAGGAAACGAGGAACTGACGTTCCCGAAGTACGGGACGTTCAGATTAGAGGTGTTACATCGATTGAAATCAGTCATGACCTCAAAGAGACCCTTGCCTAGACCAACCCAGTTTGAAGCCCTTGAAGCATGGCTTAGGGCAGCGCATGAAAGGAATATGAACAGACGGCAAGAAAGGGTGAAACGCTCGGTAAGGGCAGTACAGGATGCCAGGTGGGATGCGGATGCTAAAAGATGGAGAGTGCATAATTTGGAAATAAATAAACTGTACCCAGTGTTAGAGGCGCCAGTAAATAAAAGCCCCATAGAAGAAGATGACGAGAGCGAAACAGAGGACAGCCTGATAAACAGATTACTGACAGACAGGCCACCCCCGTATAATAGAGCAGGGGGAGAGGTCGAGAATACTGAAGGAGAAAAGGGGGGCAATGCAGGAGAGCATAGACTGCTTCCCAGTTCAGAGTGGGATCCTGAGCCAAAGAAAGAGTTGCTCCAGCCTAGTCAGGTGCAACAGGTAGTCGGTAGGTTTGTGGTACAAAGAGCGCCGGAAACGGAAAGCGCCACATCCTACCCATTACCAGATGCACTACAGGTACCTGTTACCATAGGTCCTATAATATCGATATATGACCAAGAGAGAGCAAAAGGGGAAGAACGGAAACGGAAAGACAGAGAAAGAGCAGAGCAGGCAAGGAGGAACGATACCACTAATTCCCCAAGTCAGATGCCAATACCCAGAGAGTGGAGTACCCCGATGCACACAGCAGGGGACCCAGGAGGAGATCCTGGGGGCCCTAGATGGCCAAAGGATCTGAGGGGATCTGGACGAAAATCCTTTCAAGAGCTAAATGAGTACATGAAGCAGTGGGATGAGGCAGTGAAGGCTCAAAAGTGCATCAATGCTGCAGAAGCAGAAAGGGAAAGTCAGGACAGCAGAGCACGAACTCACTGCGGGGCTGGGGAGAGTAGCCCGGAGTGGGACTGTAGAGGGAGTAGGGGAGTCACCCATTGGGCCCGAAATGGAGGTAGAACAGACCTGGAAAACGGGGGCCCCGGGAGTGAAGGGGTGGCGTGCCCAATACTCAGTGAAGGGGAGAGGAGAGCGCAAGAGTACAGGAACAGCTTTAAGTGTCCACACTGTGTGCCTGGCACCAGAGAACAGAATGGGAGTTGTGAGAGGTCGCACCATAGTCCCTGTGATGACAGAAATGAGCGCAGCCCAGGGAATATGGGGAACCAGGAAGGATCGTATCGGATACTGAGCGATACGAGGCAAAGGGAGTGTAGCGACCAGAGGGAAAATAACAGAGAGATGTGCGGTGAGAGGAGAGAAGAAGACGAGAGTGGGCAGAGAGAGAGTAGGGATAAAAGGCCCGTGTTCCATCACCTTCCAAGATTGGATGGCCGAGCATGGGACCTGGAGAGATGGGAGCAAGGGAGGCCACCCATTAATTCTCCTGAGCCCAAACGCAGAGCTCGAAGTTGGGATGGGAGGGAGACCAGTGAGCCCCCTTCAAAAGACATATTGCGAGCTGAGATAAAAGCCAAGAGACTTGATGTCTCCAGCTTAAGGTCAGATCTGGATGACATGGTAGATGGTACCCTGCCTTTAGAAAGAATGGAAATGTATGAACAGGATGAAATACTGTATATGGCAAAGGACATCACACGAAAGGCGAGAGCAGTCCATGAGAAGTTAGTCGAACTAGCAGGCAAATATATGGTGGACTTGTCAAGAACCAAAGCATTACAGGGTAACCACAGGCTACATTACTCAGATCGAGATCTAGATGAGAGGAGAACGATTGGGCTGAAAACACACATAAGGGAACTGATTACTGGAATAAGGACATGGAGGGCACTAGATAAGTGGGAAGAGAGGTGGTCCAAGAAAGGGACCGGCAGAAGAAGCATGATTGGTATAACACCAGGACAGCAGGGAATAGAAGCTTACCCTTTGCGTGAAGTTGCCAATGGGAGCTATGTACATGTCCCTTGGAGTAGGGGAGATTTAGCTGCTTTTACCACATCTTTCCCCAAGTTACGAGAGAGCCCCGTGGAGTGGTACAAGCAAGTGGAGAGATTTGTAAAAATCTCAAAGGTCCTTTGGATAGATCTGAACACGCTGTTTGACATTGTAGTACCAGGAGATCTGTGGACAGCATGCAAGGTTAGCGCTGAGTGGCCCACAACGGAGCCAGAGAGAGATGCTAGGACTAATGGGCCGTCCGAGATCGTGATGGCAAAATTCGAGAGAGTGATGACTTGGCTGAAAGAAAAAGTGCCAATGCAAGACATAGATTGGGTCAGAATAGACAGAACGAGACAGGAACCCAAAGAGACAGTCCATGAATATTACGAGAGATTGCTGAAGGCGTTTAAACAGTATAGCGGCTTGGATGTAATGGATCCAAAGGACATAGGGCAATTCGTGTCCAAGTTCGTCCTGGGACTGAGACCGGATATTAGTTTAATGATTCAGCAACACTCGATTTGTTGGCAAAGTAGACCCCTAGATGAAATACTGAGATATGCCAGGTACTGCTGTGATGAGGTAGACTCCAAGGCTAAGAAACTAAAAGAGAAGCTGATGGTGGTACAATTGCAGGCAGCAGGAAAGGGGGGACCGCAACAACAGCAGCAAGGGACAGGTACAGGAGGTAAGAAGCAGTACAGTCAGAACAAGGGTAATGAGGAGAGTACTACCTTCAGACCCAGAGTAGACATAGCTACCTTGAAGAAAACGACTAGGTGCCACCAGTGCAACGAGTTGGGGCATTGGAAACGCGAGTGCCCTTACAATGTAGAGATCGGAGAGCAAGAGATAGAGGAGGAAGAGGTCCAGAGCGCACCTATGAGAGGGGCGACGCCATACCAAGGAAAGGTGCTCAAAGGGGGGGGGGCTCCTCCCCGAGCCCAGTTCCCGCAACCTCCTCGAGTAGGGAGTATGGGTAAGACCTATAGACAAATGCCCCTGTTGGTGGAAGGTGAAGAATGCTATTATGTGGACCCATTAACCGGACAGAGAGTGGAAAGAGAAGACTGCACCCTTGGGGCAGCCTTAGAGGTAGATCAGAGGGGACCCTATGTGGAAGCAGAAGTAGCAGGGTGCCCTACGACATTTCTGGTGGACACAGGAGCCACTAGATCCACGATCAGATCAGCTGCAGTTCCAGACCTGCCCATGTCTGGAGAGACCATACAGGTGGTAGGGGTCGCAAACAGGAGAATAACCAGCCAATTGACAGAACCGGTACAGGTGAAAATAGGGAAGTACAGCGATGAGCACCAATTTGTGGTTTGCGATTCAAGCCCTGTGTGTCTGCTAGGAAGAGACCTGTTGTGCAAATTGAATTGTACTATATATTGTACACCCCAGGGAGTGGAGGTATTGACTAATGATGATGATGCAGATTTCAAAGTTGCAAACTCAAGAATATGTGTGGAGCTGTACCCTACTTTGACAGTAGACGAGCTTCCCTGGGATTTGAGAGAGACAGTGGCATCAGAGGTATGGGATTTCACTGGGGAAGAGATTGGATTAGTCAAAGGGGTGGACCCAGTGAAAATTGTAGTGAAACCGCATGCTGAGTTCCCAAGAACACCCCAGTATAAATTGACTCCAGAAACGATTGCAGGCATAAAACCCGTGATCGAGTCCATGATTAAACAGGGAATACTGAAAGAAATCGTGGGTAGTCCATGTAACTCCCCGATTATGGGTCTGCAGAAACCAAATGGGAAATTTCGGATAGTGCAGGACCTTCGAAAGATTAATAACATAGTCGTTTCATGTTGTCCAGTGGTACCGAATCCATCAGTGATACTGTTTCAGATTCCATTCCAAGCAGAGTGGTTCACTGTGATAGATCTTTGTCAGGCTTTCTTTTCGATCCCTTTGGACGAAGATAGCCATTTTCTTTTCGCATTTAAGCTGGAAAATCGCGTCCTAACATGGTGTCGTATCCCTCAGGGGTATACAGAGAGTCCATCGATCTTTAACCAGCTTCTGAAGAAAAATCTTGAAAGTCTAGTGCTGCCCCAGAAGTCAGTTCTGGTCCAGTACATAGACGACCTCCTTGTGGCGTCAGAAACAGAAGAAGCTTGCAGGGAAGATTCCATTGCTTTGTTAAATCACCTAGCTGCCAATGGGCACAAGGTGTCCCCGGGAAAATTGCAGTACTGCCTGACAGAAGTGCAGTACTTGGGACACAGAATTGAGAAAGGCAAACGAAAGGTGTCACCAGACAGGATAGAGGCGATCATGAAAATGAACGCGCCTCAGACACAGAGAGAGGTCAGGATGTTCCTAGGGATGGTGGGTTATTGCCGACAGTGGATCGTGAACTTTTCACTGAAAGCAAAGCCCTTGCAAAAACTGACGCACAAAGAGGTGAGTGATCCGGTACCATGGGACAAAGACTGTTTGATGGCGTTCCTACAGTTGCGAGAGGACCTGTGTCGTGCTCCGGCATTGGGAATGCCTGATTACAATAAACAATTCTTTCTTTACTGTTGTGAGAGAGAAGGTTGTGCGTTGTCTGTGTTGGTCCAAATCCATGGGAATGCCCGTAGACCAGTTGCTTATTTCTCGGCTACTTTAGACCCAGTAGCCGCAGCGTTGCCCGGATGTCTCAAATCCGTTGCTGCAACGGGTGTCAGCATTGAGAGATGTGAAAATATTGTTATGGGGCACCCGTTAGAGGTGTGCGTGCCACATTCTGTTGAACTGTTGATGACCAGGACCAAAACACAGCATCTGACCAATAGCAGGCTCACGCGCTATGAGCAAGTTATTCTTGCTGCAGAGAACGTGACCCTCAAGAGATGCTCTGTTTTGAACCCTGCTACCTTAATGCCACTTCCAAATGATATTGATGATGATGATGAATATACAGACCATGACTGTCTCGATGTGACTGAACTATGCACCAAACCCAGACCCGACATCGTGGATGAGCCACTGACGGACCCAGATGAAGTTTTCTTTGTCGATGGCTCATGTGTAAGAGACGAAGTTGGGCAGTTGAGAGCAGCTTATGCTGTTTGTACAATTGAAGGAGTTGTGGAAGCTGGGTGCCTGGAAGGAGTACACTCCGCTCAGGTAGCCGAGATTATTGCCCTAACACGTGCTTGCTTAGCAGGCAATCAAATTCGAGTCACCATCTACACCGACAGCCAATACGGGTTTGGGGTAGTTCATGATTACGGGCAGTTATGGTCTCAAAGAGGGTTCATGACTTCTTCAGGCTCTCCCATTCGCAATGGAGAGTTTGTGCGCTTGTTGTTAGAAGCATTGCAATGTCCAGCAAGTATCGCAGTTGTAAAGTGCATCGCACATACCAAAAATGAGGACTTTGTTTCGAAAGGCAATAGATATGCTGATGAAGTTGCGCGGTATTGCGCAGAACAAGGTTACTCTTTCACAGAGGTGGATGTGGGTGGAATAAATGTGAGAACTGAATTAGCCATGATACTGGAAACTGTTGATACTTGGGATGAACTGTCAACCATGCAAGAAAATGCTCCTGATTCAGAAAAGGAAACATGGGAAAAGGCAGGATGTGTAATGGGTGAGACTCATTTTTGGGTCTCAGCAGACGGCAGAGCAGTGTTGCCCAATGAGATGGTGAGTCCAATGGCTAGACTCATACATGGTCCCGTACACTTAGGGAGAGATGCTATGCTGAGAGTGTTTAGACAGACTTGGTACAATCCTAAGTTTAGAATAGCAGCAGAAGCAGTGTGCCAGCGTTGTGTGACCTGCCAGCAGCTGAATGTAGGGAAAAGAACACCAGTTGCGCTAAGTCACATAGGAAGGTCTGGAGGTCCATTCAACAGAATGCAGATAGATTTCATTGAAATGCCAAGATGCAACCGCCTCCGCTATGTCCTGGTGGTTGTTTGTGTGTTCTCCAGGTGGGTTGAGGCATACCCTACACGTAGGTGCGACACCCTCACAGTGGCTAAGTTACTGCTTAGAGAACTTATCCCTCGGTTCGGGGTGCCGGCCTTTTTGGAATCAGATAGGGGAACACATTTTAACAGCGAGCTTGTGAAGATGATTTGTGTTGCACTGAATATAGACCAAAAACTCCATTGCAGTTACCGACCAGAAGCCTCAGGAATTGTGGAACAAATTAATGGCACGATCAAGTCCAGAATAGCGAAAGTTTGCTCCTCAACGACCCTGAATTGGCCTGACGCCCTGCCATTAGTACTCATGAGCCTTCGTAGTACCCCAGACAGAAGAACAGGGTTGTCACCACATGAGGTGTTAATGGGGAGAGCAATGAGACTGCCATCTATTCCAGCTACTGCACTGTTAAATATCACAGATGATATGATCCTGGACTATTGTAAGGGGCTGTCTGACGCCATGCGTTCTGTGTCCCTTCAGGTGCAGGCTGCAGAGGTTCCAGCGTGCCAGGGCCCTTGCCATGACCTGTATCCTGGGGACTGGGTCCTGGTGAAGAAACATGTGAGAAGAAGCTGCTTGGATATTCGTTGGCGTGGGCCCTACCAGGTCATCCTGATCACAAGTACAGCTGTAAAGGTGGGAGGCCTGCCCAACTGGATACACGCGTCGCATACGAAAAGGGTTCCAGCACCTCTGGAAACAGCTCCTCTCTCGAATGGACGTCCAGCAGAGGACCAAGAAGCCATAGAGGGGGCTAGCCAAGCTGTAGAGGTGCCAGTGGAAGCAGGGAACGAGTCTGACCAAGCTGAGGACGGTCAGTACAACAGCGAAACAGAAGACGCTACAGAAGGAGAAGACAGCTGGGAGTACGAGTCTGACCCTGACAGGTCTGAAAGAGAGCGAGAACAGACCAGAAGGAGAAGGAGTAGAAGGGCACGTGGAGAAGCAAATTGGCCGCAAAGAAGAAGTTCTAGCCTGAGGTCAACTCCAGAAGCAACCCTTCCTCCGATATCAGAAGACTCAGACCCAGAAGAAGGTGCTCAGGGCGCTGAAGCACCAGACCGAAGAAGGTCAAGAAGAGTGCGTGTGCCTAACAGAAGATACTCCACACCTGAGTGGACATATCTGGCGACAAATGTCTGTGAAACCGGAGACAGGGAGGATCCGAGCGGTGGTGGTGTCCAGTTCTGAGCCCATTATCACCGTGGAAATACAACTGTTGGTACCCGGTGTCGAACAAGAAGGGTCACTAACATTCGTGCTCCCCAGACCTCCCCGCCTCAGCAAGTTAAAACACATGTTTCTTACAGAATTGAAATTCCCCGACTTTGGTACCACGATAACAGCACATGAAGAGCATACTCTTCGCATGGAAATATTGAACTATGCTATTGAAGCTGCAACCACAAATCTAATAGTCGATTGTTAAAGGACTTTGTAAATAAAGCAAGTAGAAGAAAAGAAGATTACCTAGCGCCCAGGAAGCAGAGAATTTTAGGGAACCCCTTGAGTGGATGGAGAAGGGCTAGGGTTGTCTTTTTGAACTGTGAAAGGACTTTTTGCGAAAAAGGCTGTCAGCCTCCAGCTGTGTGGATTCTAAAGACAAGAAAAGGATTGAAAGAGACTGTAAAGGAACGAGAGGAAAAGAACTTTTTTTGCAAAGAGAAAGGGAAAAGCTAGATTGTCTGACGAAATGGAGGCCGGCACCCCGAACCGCAGAGCTAAATGTATAATAGGTACACTAATAGTAGGAGTGATAATATTAATAGCTTTAGTGGTAACAATTTCTTATGTAAAGGGACATGAGGAAGAGGTAAAGGTAACTGATGCGAATTCTGTAGTAACACTTACACCCACTGTTGCAGGTGAGAAAAGGGAAAACACTCAAGAGAAAGCGTTATTGGCTGCAGAAGCCCGCAGGTTACATGTAGACGAGTCCCAAGGAGACTTTAGGTCAAATGCTTATGCTAAACTTTTGTATGAATACGTGGATGCCATGGAGGTTAAGGATTGCTACGTCTGCATGCAGTTGCCTGCGTCTGTAGATGAGGGAATTCGATATCATCACCTCCCTCTGACATATGGCATTACATGTAGCTTATTGCTTAGTATATTTTATGAGAGAGATAGTTTTGAATACTATTTCTCCAATTATGATTCTGTGTTGCCAGAAGTCCCGAATTATAAGCAGATGAATAAATGGGATTACTGGAAGAGTGAAGACAGATTGGCCAAGTTCTTCATTCCTTGGATTACCTTAGATACTTCACATGCCCGTAGAAATAATCTGACATGCAAGGTGTCAGAAGTCGAGAAAAAGTTCATAGGGCAGGTGGATGATCGTTACAGGAGACAAAAGATTTTGAAAAAATCAGGACAAGGGAAATTAGATTGGACCGAGGAAGAGAAGTCACATAAGAGAAAGGGTAGTAGTGGTCCAATAGCTTTAGATAAAGCGCAGAAAGGAAAGTTATGTCTTCACCGAGCCAAAACGTATTATGAAAATGTATACGTGGGTGAAGTTGACTGTGAACATGCTTTTAATTTAGAGTACTACACTAAGGATTTCCTGAAGGGAATGCAAGTGATTCCAAATGTGTATTTTGTATGTGGAAGAAATGCTTACGTGAGACTACCTGACAACTGGTATGGATCATGTTACTTGGCAATTGTCTTCCCCAAAATATATCATGCACAAGACTTATTGATCATTGAGGGCCAGACATCATCGAGGGGAAGGAGAGATTTAGGCGATGCAGAAATGGTTGGAGATGTCTTTGGAGCTATGTTCCCTCTTTTGGGAATAATCCTTAATGATGTTAAAATTAGACGACTGGCAACAGTTGTCGACAGGTTGTCTGCCAGCACTGCTCAGTCCTTAATGCTGGTAGAAGGAGAGATGCAATCGATAAGGGCTATGGTTCTTCAAAATCGGCTTGCATTAGATGTCTTATTAGCAAAAGAGGGCGGAGTCTGTAAGGCTTTGAAGGTTCAGGAATGTTGCACTTACATTCCAGACCTTTCAAAACCCCTTGAGAAAGTTATTAAGAACATAACTAATATACACAAAGAGATCGAAGACTTGAGTAGAGAAAATGTCTGGGAAAAGGTGGGCCACGGAATGAGTACAGTTGGAGGGTGGTTTTCCACCTTAGGCAAAAGCTTTATTTGGTATATCCTAAAGCCTATCATCATAATATTGATCTGTGGGATAGTATTGTGGGGATTGGTGAGGGTATTCAAATGGTACAGAGCAAGAAGGTCAGAAAGGGCCCAAAGAGAACAGTTGCAGAGATTGGCTGCCATACAAGATAATCAGTACAGGAGCCTGAGAGCTCTGGAAGCACAGAGAATGCCAGCAATAACTGCAGTTTAAATGTTAGTGATGACCCCGAGAGGTCATCAAAGGGGGGAACTGAGAGAGCGCAAACTGATATAAATGTATGAGTACATCACACTTACCTATAGTAAGCACAAGTCATGATGAGAAATGCCATGAGTGCTAATAGTATCTGAAATTATATTCTAAATGTATAGCTAATATAGAGATTTAAGTAGAAGTGGAACTAATACAGAAATGTGTGACATTATATGATTTTATTAGACGTGATTATTTTGAATCTATGTCGTGTAGCTGTTAACATATAAGATGGTCTGTGGTAAAACGCAGAACGTGGTAGGCCTCAGGGCCAGAGCTGGAGCTAAAAGGGAAGGTGTTTCTTTTCACGACACAGATTGTTTAACGTTTTTGGTCATTGCATTAATGGGCCATGATTTAGAGTAATGTTTTCTAAATAATGGAATAAGAGTTTAACATGCTTTAATTAAATGAAGAAATTGAATGCTATAATCATAATGTGAAATATTGTAGGCCTGAAATGTTTTAGCAGTGATTTACACGTACATGTCTGGGCTGAGAAATGTTGCAAGCCTTTTTAGAAGTCTATGAGAGTTGGGTTCTTGGCGGCAGATATCTGTCTGCAACAGGAAAGGGGGGATCCAATTATAAGTGAATGAATAGAGGTCTGTTCAGTAGACGGCCCAGACATGGAGGAGGGTTCTGGAATGTTTAAGGGGTATCAGCGGGCCGGAGAAGAGACTGAGAAGCAAGGTCAACTCTAACGTCTGAGGCCCAATACAAAGCATCATGGAAAAAGCCTGAAGTTGCACCACGTGAGAGGCGTTTCGCAAGGGGCGTCTCAAATGTTGTTGACTGTTTTGTATTAGGGACAGCACCCCTGGGTGGAGTTAGAGCAGAGACCTGAGGACCCTTTAGAGAGCGGATGGGTAGGCAGTGAGGGGTCATGACTGGAGAACTTTAGGTTTTCACCAAGAGACTTAGAGTGGGTGACTTCCCTTGGGGGTCATTCATTGCTGACACCTTTGTTAGGTTGGGATTTGGTTAAGTAGGGATACCATCTAGAACAGGGTAGGGACGCCTAACCTGTGTTTGTTTTCCTCCAACCTAAATGAAGGAGAGATATGCGTCTATGCTGATAGCTTTGCTATTTTTAGAACTTGTGTTAGTGATTTCCGTTGCTCGTCTGAGGGCTTTTCGAGAGCACATGTATGTAATTGGACCTGTGTATCTCGTGAATCTCATTCTGAGATGCTTGTATTTGCAGCTCATTATATCTTTACAATAAACTTTTGAAACCTAGAAGTTGTCCGTGATCTTTGAGAGTAGAGTCCTTTCTTGGGTGAACTAATTTGCAGATAGGTGTACTGTTTCCTTCCAAGACAGGCAATAAAGGTTCAGTCGACCAGATCGAGGTTTGGATCAATAGATATAAGGTATCGATCAAAATCTCGCCCTTTCAGTGGCGTGGCACAAGGGTGAAACAATGCCTTTATAAATATGTGCCTAAATGTGCAGGCACTTTTGTAAAAGAGTGGGATGTGGTGGGTTTTGCTTCTACATGTCTCTCAGATTATTATGTGTGAATTAGTGGAAAAAGAAAACTGATAAACCCCATTGGAGGATACCAAATCTCGGAAATTTAATTTCCAAGGAAAGACAATTTTGAGGAAATACAAAAAAATCGAAAATTAAAGGAAACATTTTAAAAAAAAGATAATTTTTTTTTTTTTTTGATTTCAAGAAAATTTTATTAATGAGAGTAACGGTAAGGATAATGAATATGGAATACAATACAAGTGATACAAGCGATGCAAGAGACATATGCAAAAAGGGCTAAAAATTAATAGGTAAACTAAGAGAATATATAGACATAAGGGACATTAGCCTGTGAGAGGTATAAATTGCATTCAAGTTAAAGCCTCTATCAAGGCAATAAAATAAACGTATCACTTATCAAAATGTGGAGAAGGGGATAGGGGAGGAAACAGAAAAGAAGAAGAGAGGAGAAAAGGGAAAGAGTAAAGAGAGGATGAATAGGAAAGAAGACAGGAAAGCAAGAAGAGAAAAAAGAGAAAAGACGAATTCCCACAGGACAACCCCAGCCTAGAGACCAAATAGCAGACAACAATTATGCAAACACATCAAAAGGAAACTGAGGAACCAACCCTTTGGAAGACAACTCCATATAATCATCCAAAGCATGCCAAACCCCACTAGAAATAGATGGAGAGAGGTGAGCTTGATCAACCGAAGTGTGTGCACTGCGTAAAAAGGAGACCCAAGCCCACCACGTATGATAGGAAACCGATGAAAAGGATTTCCACTCCATAAGAATAATTTTCACCGCTACAGTCAGGAGAAGATCTAGCAACTGCAACTCCAATGGATCTAAAGGGAGAGGAGTAGGGGCCGCCAGTGGACCTAATACGATTAAGGGGAAGGAAAGTTGGAGCTCAAAACCAAAGATAAGAGAGAGATGCTTCTGGATGAGGTTCCAAAAAGGTTGAAGCAAGGAGCAATGGAAAAACATATGAGGAAAGTCGCCTGCCACCAAACCGCAGCTCCAGCATAAGTTGTCATCTTTAAGGTTAAGCGAATGGAGACGTACAGGTGTCCAATGGAGAAGATTAATAGAGAAAAACGTAGATTGCATTAAAGAAGGTGCGATCTTATTACGGAGAGAAAATTTACCAATTGATTGCCAAGTATCAGGGGCTATATGCTCCGTAATAGCATGGTCAAAATGATGTAGCCATTTCTGTTGAGCAACGGTCTGTGCAGGAAGTGAAGCAGAAGACAAAAATTTATAAATTTTGGAGGCGACATGACCAGATTTAATCCATAGCTGAAAAAGTGAGATTGTAGAGGAAGTAGGATGAAGACGCACTTTAGCAATGGCCACCTTAATTTTAAGAAAAGTATAAAAATCCAGGTTTGTTAAAGAATGTTTTTGAGCCAAGGTAGAGAAAGGTAATGGTTCATCAGAAGCACGATAGAGATGTTTGACAAGAGAAATCCCTTTACCTGCCCAATAGGACATGAGATTTGGAGTAGTGATAAGCTTAATTTTGGAATTTCGCCAGATAGATGACCACCTAGTTTTATGCAAAGGAATCGCCACCTTCTTGTCTACTTTTCGGACCGCAGCAATTGTATCGAGAATGATAGCACGGGAAAACAGGATATGGAAAGTAGAAGTGGTGCAAAAAGAGGCGGGAGGCAAAGGGGATGCTAGTTCCTGTTCTATTAGCAGCCAAGAGGGAACGTGAAGGGGCGGCGGAGAGAACCATAAAGCACCTTGAGAGGCCAAAAAGGCAATTTGGTATCGTTCCCAATCAGGAAAATTACAACCTCCCATATCACAAGGGCGACGCAAAAATTTGTATGCAAGGCGAGCACGTTTGTCATTCCACAAAAATTTAGAAGTCAGAGTATCGATTTCGCGAAAGAAGGAATCTGACAATTTGAGGGGAATCATGGATGAAACAAAATTAATAATCGGCGTAATCATCATTGTGAGAGTCTGAAGGCGACCCCACCATGAAATATGTTTCGGAGACCATGTATCCAAAAGACGACGCACTTTAAGGATAATCTGGGATTCATTATAGGCAGCGGTGGCAGACAGAGTAGAACAAAAATAAATTCCTAAGTACTTCAGGTGTGTAGACTGCCACTTAAAGCCCGCTGAGCCCATATGAGAAGGGAAAGAATAGGCATTCAAAGGGAACATTTCCGTCTTATCTTTATTGAGGGTATACCCTGAAACCGAAGAGAATAAGGAAATGGTGTCAGAAATAGCAGGGATTGCCAAAGCGATATCATCTGAAAAGATGAGAACATCATCTGCGTATGCAGCAGTTTTAATACAGTGAGGCCCAAAAGAAAAACCTTTGATGTCAGGGTGTAACTCAATCAAACGAAGAAGGGGATCAATAGATAGTAAGAATAAAAGTGGGGATAAAGGACATCCCTGTCTAGTGGCCTGACTAAGATTGAAAAACGACGACGTAGCACCATTAACTCTAATGTTAGCTTTAGGTTGAGAATATAAGGACATCACCATATTAATGAAAGAGTCGCCTAGGTTATGCGCACACAAAACAGCACGAAGAAAAGGCCAAAAGACCTTATCAAAGGCCTTTTCCGCATCAAGGGCCACAGCCGCGGCGGGAAGATGAGATCGTTTAGCCGCACCGAGAATATGACAGAATGTGCGGACATTGTCTCGCGCAAGACGTCCTTTCACAAAACCAGTTTGGGAAGGGTGCACAAGGTGAGGGATAAAGGATTCTAATCTTCTGGCCAGGATTTTAGCAAAAATCTTAGCTTCCATGTTAAGGAGAGAAATAGGTCGGAAGTTTTTAGGATCCGAATGGTCCTTCCCTTCCTTCGGGAGCACCACTATGGTAGCCTCAGCAGCCGTACCAGAAACAGCTCCATCCTTAACAAAGGAGTCAAAGACAGATTTCAATTTGGGGACAAGCGTAGGGAGAAAAGTTTTATAAAATAAAATTGGATAACCATCAGGGCCTGGAGCCTTGCCAGAACGAGTAGCTTGAATCGCAGACACGATTTCGTCGGGGGAAATAGGCTTGTTTAAAATAGAGCGATCAGCATCAGAGACCGATTGAATCGGAACCGAATTAAAAAATCTTGACATTGTTCAAAAGAGGAAAGAGTAGAAGGAGTATATAACTTATTATAAAAATCACGAAAAACGTCAAGAATTTCCCCTGTTTGGAATTTTTTAGAGCCTGTGTGGTCAGTAATGGAAGAAATTTGCGAAGATTTGAAAGAAAAATCCTGAAATTTTAACGTAGCCGCCAAAAGTTTCCCAGCCCGATTTTTTAATAACAGCTTCTTGGATTTTTGGGCTTGCACCCCAATATAAGCTCGTTTAGTAACAATGGTATTATATTTGTATTTTAGCAGTTTTATTTGTTGTAAACAAGTTGGATCCTTAGATTGCCTAAAGGAAGCTTCCAGAGATTTTATATCAGAAGACAAATCCGTAAGTTCCTTTTTAATATCTGCATTACGTTTGGACATACATTTAATAACTTGACCACGGAAAGTGCATTTAAAGAAGTCCAAAAGAACAATTGGGGAAGAAACAGAACCTTCGTTTTCATGGAAAAAGGTATCTATAGCTTCAGAAAACTCATGAACCTGAGAAGGATCATGCAATACTTCGGTATTTAATCTCCACGAACGAGCACGTGATTTAGGGGCAAAGGATGACAACGTAAAAGTTACCGCAGCGTGATCAGAGATCAAAATAGGATGTATAAGCGGAGAAGAGGAAGATGAAACAAGAGAAGAATGAACCAGGAGATAGTCAATACGAGACAAGGAAGAGTGAGGCGAGGAGAAGAAAGAAAAATCACTACCAGTGGGATTATGAAGACGCCAAATATCTTGAAGATGAATAATGGAGCACATGTTGATCATTTGTTTGTGAGATTTAGGAGGACGAAACTGAAAGGCAGAATTCCTGTCTAAAAGAGGATCCATTGGTAAGTTGAAATCTCCACCAACAATGAGATCACCAGAGTGCGGGGTGTCATTTAATTTTGTAGTGACCAATTTCCAGAAGGATGGATCATCAACGTTAGGAGCATAGATATTCATCACATACAGAACATGCTGTCCATCCGACAATTTAGACAACAGCCAGCGACCCTCCGAATCATGATGAATTCTTTGAAACCAGCGTAATGACTCCATTGCGTTTACCAAGGGCATCAGAACAGCAAACATCCGAAACCCACTCCTTCCTTAAAAACAACGCCTCTTTGTTAGTAACCTTGGCCTCTTGAAAAAGAACCAAATCAGAAGACAAAGACTTACAGTAGTCTAAGATTTTTGACCTCTTCACCGGGTGATTCAAACCCTTAACATTAAGGGATAATACATTTAAACCTGGCATAGGGAAACATAAAAATAGAAAAAAGACGACCTGAATGACAGAAAGAGGACGAACATCATGAATACAAGGAGCCAGTCAGCAAACAAAAGAAATAGTACGGGAGCGTCTATGTGGGGAATCCAAGAAAAAGAGAAAGAAAGAAGAGAAGAAAGGAGAGAAGAGAGGAAGGAGAGGAGAAGCAGGAGGGGAGGCCTAAAAAAGGCCCACATCATACTAGGGAGAACGTGGAAAGGCAAGCAAGGTACCCGAATTAGCCTAAAAAACAGTTGAGAACAATAGCCCCAAAAACTACAATAATCGGGTAGCAGGAAAAAAAAAGAACAAATTGGTAACAATCAAAAGCAGTACCACAAAGCAGCTTAATAATGTAAATAAACATACTCTAACTAAGATATTGTATAAACACAGTTAAAGAACAGTCAATGTCGAGAAACATAACTATATTCCTAAGTACTATTAGAAAACTGTTAAGAAAAAAAGAAAAACATGAGGAAAACTATGAACAGTAGATTAATGCAAAACAAGCAATATGTAGATCCGAAACAAATAACTACATGGTCAGTAAATACACTACATCTATATAAAATAACAGTAGATATGTGCAAGAAGAGGGTAGGAAGAGAGCAGAATAGAAGGAGAAAAAAGAAAAAAGAAGGGTAGAGAATGTTACATACCAGAAAAAGCAATGTAACTGGTAAGAGATAAGCAGCAAGAAAATAGAAAAGTATGTCGAAAAAAAGGATGACAGAGGTGAGAGAGAAGAATAATTGAAGACAAGTGAAAGATACAGAATAAGTTGATTAAAAGAGAAAGAATAAAGAACAACAAGTTGGAGAAGTGGAGAAAAATAGAAGAAGAAGAAAAACTGTAAAGAGATACTAAGAGGTACCAAGAGAAAGAGAGCTATAAAAGGAACGAACAATTGTGGATGCCCGAAAGAAGAATAGAACAAACATGAGTGGAAACACAAGAAAAACAGAAAAAGATCATGAACATCCATGAAAGTTAAGGTCGGCCAAGAAGCTGACCAGAAGAGAAGAGGAAACCAGTCCTACAGAAAAATACATCCAGAGAAAAAGAAGGAGACAGTTCAAGTGCCCGAGGCACCAGGAGCCTGTGAAGTCGCTTTTTGAATCTCCATCTCGATCTCCAGCTGGTTGTCCAAGAAGGTAGTTAGATCAGCCGGCTCCTCGAAAATTCTAGAACGTCCTTTATAAGTGATGCGGAATTTCGATGGACCAGAAAACGAGAAGGGAATACCCATCTCAGAAAGACGTTTTCGAAGATTCAGGAATCCTTTTCTCCTTATAACCGTATCCCTGGCAAAGTCCTGAGAAATGGAGATCCTGTGACCGTCCCAAAAGACTTGTTTAGCTTTCCGCATATGAGATAGAATCAGTTCAGTATGCTGATGCCGCAATGGTTTAAAAATGATTGCTCTCGGCTGGGTAGCTGTCTTAGACCGAAACGTAGGAACACGGTGTGCTCTTTCAATTTCAAAGTCTCTGTGGAAAGAAATTTGTAAGGTGTCCGGAATCCAATGAGATAAGAACTCTATCATAGATGAAGATGACTTCTCTGAATCTTCCGGCAGACCAAAAATGCGTAGGTTAGATCTACGATTACGGTCCTCCTGCTCAGTTAAGTCTCTGCGCAATGCCGCCATGGAGCGCTCCAAGTGGTTGAGGGATCTGGAGTGCTTTTGTATACCATCCTCTGCACAACTGATTCGTGATTCCGTCGCGGATACACGAAGAGAGAGGGCCTTAAAGTCATTCCTGATAGCAGCCACCTCCACTTGTAATAAATCTGTGTTTGTTTTCGTGGACTGCGCAATATCATGTACTTCATTGAGACGCGCTAAGATTGTGTCCAGCGTTGAAGCGGCTTCTGACTGAGGAGGGTCAGGCGTAGGAGACAGTGACTTAAGCCTTTTCAACGACGTGCCAACATCTTTTGAGTCTTTATTGGTCGAAGAACGCCCCATAGTTGCAGCCATAAAGAAGCAGCCTCCAGAAAAAATATACAACCACTTGAGGAAAAAAGGAGAGGAAAAACTGCGCAGACTATACCATAAAAAATATAGATATAGCACACTGAGCTCAATGGGCGCTAAGATATGAACAGCGGCGGACTTATATGCAAGGCAGAACAAGTAGCAAAAAAATAACATAGCTACAAGAACGCAGGGGAGCACAGTAATGAGCTCGTAGGAAAAAGATTTATACCTACATGAGAGAGCTGCCCTGAGAAAAACAGCGCGTGGACAGCTTAATCACCAGCCAAGCAGCAAAGATACAGCAGAGAAAAAAAAATAATAATAATTATAAACGTTACCAATTGCAGGCATCAGTGTCAAGACGAAAGGAACATCCGCTACAAACTGCAATATTGTATCCCAGGCGGCGCTTCTGAGGAGAAGAGAAATCAGCGCGAAGAGCGGGAAGATGGCGGCCGCTCGTGAGGTAAACGAGCGCCTCTGAAGTACTAAGCAGAAGTCATGCAGCCGGTGGCCAGAAGCACATGAAAACACCTTCAGGCAGCGCTCCTCATGTTCCGGTGCCGAATGGTGACTTTTCCGCTGATAGGGGCAGCTGGACACGGAGAAATCAGCTCAACGGGCCAGACTTGCCACGGAGCTCAAGCGCGACCCGCCATACTGTAGCGGCGCGCAAGCCACGCCCCCCAAAGAAAAGATAATTTTAAGGAAAATAAAATGACATTAATCTTGGGTGGAGTTTAGGACTACTGTGGGGTTTTGGGTTCCGAGGTGTGAAATGTTTAGGATGATAAGGGGTCAGGAATAATTGGACCTCGGGCATAGAAAGGGGTTTTGAGCATTCAGAGATGGGTGGAGTGTAGGGGTGGTGAGGGTTTTTTATGGTTAGCGAAAAAGTGATGTTCAGGTGTCTGAGGTGTTTTTACGTTTCTGGACTGGATGGAGTGTAAGTGTATTGAGGGGTTTTAGGGTTCAGGATGGGGTGGAGTTTAGATGTAAAAAAAGCTTTTTTTAGGGGCCAGGGATGAGTAGTTGAGGGTGACGAGTACTTCTTATGGTTCATGGATTGCTGGTATTTAAGGGAGGTGAGGGTTTTGTAGGATTCAGGAATGGGTGGAGTTTGGGTGTACTGATGTGTGTTAAGGGGTATTGGATGGGTGGTGTTTGGGTGCAGAAAGGGGTTTTAGGGTTCAGGAATGAGTGAAGTTAGGGTGTACTGAGTTGTTTTAAGGGGAATGGGATGGGTGGCGTTTAGGTGTAGAAAGGAGTTTTAGAGTTCAGGATGGGTGGAGTTAGGGGTAGGAAGTGATGCTATGGTGGAATTTAGGGGTAAAAATGGTTTTTAGGCTTCAGGGATGAGTGAAGTTTAGGTGCGGTGAGGGACCCTCGGGGGCAGGGATTGATGTGAGTGGTCCGCAAATTAAAAGCACCCGAAGTAAGTGCTTGAGAATGTTAAAGATAGAAACATAAACTAATGTCCCCTGAAGTAAAGCACTGAAATACATATCTCTGACCAAAACTGTTTCTGAAAGTAAGACCAGCAACCAGTGCATTAACACTTAAAAAGTAAGCATTCAAAAGCCAAGTTCAACCAAAACGACTTTCAGTTAATTGGCTTCTACGAAAAGGTAAATGCCATATTCATTCTGAAAATTTCCAGTAAACAGCTTAGATAAAATGGTATCCCAGTAATGATTTTCCATGAATTTCTTTTAATGAAATCACATACAACCATCTCAGAATATGTCATCATTGTAAAAGTGGGAGGTGTGCTTGGATCTGTTTCGGCTAGGCCCATCACACACTGCTGCTGCCCTGCCTGCTGAGTTAGTTCTATATGGAATGTTAATGATGTCACCCTGTGTACATGTGAATGTGAAGATCAGTTGGAGGAGGAGGAGGCTGGGCAGGAAGCTAACCAGCCTCTGGTGGGCCGTCTAGACAGGTACTTACCACAATCTGTACTTTATTACCAATAAACAAGCTACCTACACGATCACAGGACTCCAGCGTCTTTGGACATCTTTATACATAGGTACACCTATCAGATCTAATTTTACAACTGGGTTATCTGCAAAAAGGAAAATTCTGCAGGCATTGGGCTAACATAAACGTGCATTATTTTTTCTCTTTTTCATCCCATGAAAAAAACATTTATCTGTGCAAAAATGCCTTTCCTTACTCTGTACCCTTTGTAAAAACTTTGGGTTTTTAGAGGAACTTACCCACACTCATTGCACAATTACTCTTGCTTAGTGTAGGTGTAAATAGTAGAAACAAACTGAGTCTTTTGAAAACGCGCTGCCTATTTATGCAAATACAATCTAAGCCCACCCCCCACCCCTTTGTTTGTGCTCACTACAATATCAATTACATTTCCCTTGTTACTCTTATAAGATCAGCCATCTTCCTGGTTGCCAACCCACACTTGTGACAGTGAACGTCAATACAGCTAGCAGTTTTTCATAAATTGTAAACGCAATCTACTCCCACTAATCCACTTTTTAAAAAATTCTATCAAAATGGTAATTTCCCAAACAGATCCTGGAACAGAGAAAGGATAAGCTAATCCTAATTATACAGATGACCCTCATCTTGCGAAGTTTACTCACATAATCATGTTTCTAGAAACTAGAAAGATATTTTAGACAGTTGTGTATATTTTTCAAAAAACCTGGGTTGTTTTCATATTTTGCACATATTTCTTCCTTTAGTAGATAACAGTTGAAAACTAGTTTTATAAATTGTGTACTCTTATTGAGGTAAAATATGCATCTTAAAAAAGATTCCATCATATATTTAAACCAGAATTCCAATTAATTTAATCCACAGCCACACTTTAAGTTTTCTACACACTCATATCAGTTGCTCATATTTATCCATGTGCTTTGGCAAGAGGAGTCAAAAAGCTCAAAACAAATCATTCCAGAGCCATATATTTTGCTCTAATTGATTTATGCCTAAAAATAATTGTATTGAAGCTCATTTCACTTAGTACAGTGGTCCACATTTCCTAACGAAACAAATGGGATCTTTTTGACAACTGGTAGTGGTTTCTGAAGTCTAAAGATGTTATTTCATGCACCTGTTTTCTTCAGCGCAGCAACAATTGCAGAAATGTGGTACAATTTTGAGAAAATAACAAGTGAAGTAGCAGGATATCTGATCTCAAGGTAAACTCGAGATATTGTTGGGCAAATAGGAAGAGAGGCATAAAAACGTATATTTTCTTATTTTAACCTTGATCAAGGATTATAGGCAGCTTCCTATAGCAAAGCCCATTTTAATTTAACAGCGATGGTAATGTATACATGAATCACTATCTTAAAAAACTTTCATTTCCCAGTTGAGATTGTTATCCTGCACATAACAGCTTTTGTTTATATTTAATAATTATTACCACTTGAATGTGAAGTTGCACTTCAGGCTGTTTTTCTAATTAAGGCCTCTCTTGATCTGTCACAGATGACAAGCACAGGAAATTCAACATAATTCTTTCTAGCAAAAAGAAAGAAACATCTCTGATTGTTAACAGCTCCTCTTGCATCTCAAAGCAAACATATGACTTAGCAATTTCTCTATGCAGTTTCCCACAGTTGGTCAATTATGAAGTTGTATAATTTACTCCATGTGTAATCAGTTCACATAAATTTCATGTTTGAGTCATTAATCCAGAAATAAAAACAAGACAGCAGGTGATGATAAATCCAAAAAGTCATGAGCTGGAAAAGGATAAGATATTTTCCAATCTTAAAAGCTACTTACCTTCTAAAGACATATGGAATGTGCACAGCCACAGACGTTTTAATAATAAAATAGCTATTTAGCTGTTGGGCAAGGAGTGCTAAAAAGCTGGACATTTGGGGCCTCATTGACAAAGAACTGATATAGGACAGTGCCACAAGTCATTTTGCAGCGCTGCCCTTCGCCAATTTGAAAGGACAGGAATACCCGGTTACTCACAGGTAACCTTCATTACGCCAAGTCCAGGTCTTCCCATTCCATTTCTGAGCCTGTACCTCAGAAAGCGGAGATAAAATTACCTCGCTATTACCTAGCTGTCGCTAACACCAGTTAGCAACAGCTAGTAGGAGATAGCGACCATCTTGGCCCCACTTTGCATGTCAGTGATATTTATCACTAATGACATGCAAAGTGGGCGTGCCAAGATGTTAGCGACTGGAAACAGTCGCTAACATCGCTATCTCCTATTACCAACTTTTGAAGATATTCGCGCTAAGCGCGAATATCTCCAAAAGCTAACACCTGCCCTGAGCAGTTCTTAGCCATGTTATCCAATGGGAGGTGGATAACATGGCTAAGAGCATTAGCTCGGTAATGAGTGAATATCGATGGCTTTTCAGCGATATTCATGCATTGCGGCCGTTTTTTATCGCATTTGCGATAAACCTTGGTAATACCAAGGTTTATCTGCGATAAAAATCGCCGCGGTAAAATTTTGTCTCTAACCAAGCAATAGCGATAATTATCGCTATTGCTTGGTAATATGCCCCATTGTTTTTTTTTAAAAAGGCGATCGTTTCCAAGCTGCAGCGGCATCACAGCTGAATGTAAACACAAGCGTTGGTCAGGGGGGTAGGCTGTGCATGTTTGTTTTCACCAGAGAGCTCTGTGTGTGTGTGTCTGAGCATCCCGGACGCTTTTCAGCATACCCAGCAAAGAAAGTTCACTGGAGACAAGGGGAGGGGCGGGAAGGGGTGCGAAAAAAACCACACTTTCCAACAAGCATTTGCAATGCATTAGGTCGCGCATTTAAGCATGTTTGAGCTATTGACATTGTAAATAACAATGCCTTTTATTTTTGTTTTTGTTTTTAAAACACAAATAAAAGGCATTGTCATTTACACAATGCCAATAGCTTAAACTCGCGTAAATGCAAGACCTATTCCATTACAAATGCTTGTTAACATTTGTCTTCCTAGTATATTTTTAAGAACAGAACTCCCAGGAGCTTTCTGTCAGTGTCTTGACATGTTGGAGTACTTTACTGTTCTTATACAAAGCAGTTTGCGTTGATATGTTTACTGTGACCCACAAATGCTCACATCATTTAGCACTGGGCACCCTTCTCCCTGACTTACTGGACCTGGTCTAGTGATGCATTGCTTCATATAACTGGTAGTCTTTTTTCCAAAGGAATAGGTTATTATGATAGGATAATGATGGTCTGTGGATGGGTAACAACAATGCTGTGGAACAGTATCACCTTGACATGTGGCACGTTATCAACGTGCGGCTGTTGAGGATTATCACCATGAGGAGGTGGAACTGTGGAGGGTATCCTGGCATGTTAGAGGGTTATCATCAAGAGATGTACAGTGCTAGCCCCATGTGGCTGCCAACATAGTAATACTAACCTGTGTGCAATAATGTAATATAGTTTGAGCTCTCATTCTCATCACTCTCTCCATCTTCTAGGCTTGAACATCTAGGAGGAGGTCACCATGTCTGACATCTACAGTGAGGTGGCAGTGGATGAGGACACCAACCACAGCTTCTGGATGGTGAGAGCAAGGAGAAGTGGTGCATTGTTTCCAAGGTGCACTCTTTTTTTTCAACCTCATGCTTCATCCTCTAGCATGGGTATACATCCTTAGATACGGATCCTCCATGACCTTCTGGAAAGGCCTCCATAGATACATCAAGGTCCTCAGGTACTCAAGGACATGGCGAACACCAGTGAGCCAAGATTGTTTTGTAGGGATATGCCACGTCCAGCAAGTTTTGGCCAAGTGAGATGAGTAAATGAACATGGGAGAATACTTTCAATCAGTCTAGAAAAGCTTCATCACTTAAATCTCTCCAACCCAAAAAGGGGGGTGGTGTGTGTGTGTGTGTTTGTGTGTGCAATATGTAGGCCAGGCTCCAAGTCTAGATATTTCCACTCACAATAGGCTTCTTTCTCCTTTTCCAGCCAAACCAGTACAGCAGCACTGTGAAGCGACTGGATGAGGGTTACCGGGTGTGCGATGACATTGCAGCCTGCTTTCAAGACAGAGCCAAGATTGAGAAGCAATATGCACAGCAGATGGAAGAGTGGGCTCGCAAATGGAAGCCACTAGTAGATAACAGTGAGTACCTCACCTACTTCGCTTAAGGGGAATTGTGGAAGGGTAGATATGGCATACAAGGGCACACTATCTGAATTGTTCTCAAGCTGATGCTACTTTAATACAAACGTTGCCTTTCACAGTAAGAAGCATGTGTGGCTGTTAAGGTGGTATACTGTACATGGATATTTGCATAATTAAAGTAGATTAGTTGCAACTAGAAATACAATGAAAATGCTACCTGTCCTGGAAGGGGTATGCTTATGATGGTGATCAGAATAGTAACACAACAGAGAGGCTCTGACCAAGCCTCATCTCCTATTGAATTCTTGCTATCTCACCCACCCGGGGATAGAGGAGGCGATGTTGTACCATAGGAGGGACTCCTAAGGTGCCAGAGGTGGAGTCTTGAGGATTGTTGTGGGAGCTGTGTCAGGTGTTACCAGGCAGGGTCAGACAGGCCTTTCACTCCACCGGGCATTACCCCAGTGGGCTGGAGGCTAGTTTTGAAAGCACAGGGCAGCTGCTGGCCTCCATCACTTTTCCCTGTTCTCTTTACCCTGTTCTATGAGGTTCACTACTGCGGGGATGGGGAGACTTCAAGAGAGAAAGAGGGGGAAGGTTGAAAGAAAATGATTAGGGAGGGCGAATTGAGAAAAGAGAAAAGGGAGAGAGAGTTTGTGTGAGGAAACTAAGGGAGAGAGGATGGTTTGAGCATTTTTGCCAGGGCTGCTTTTGGTTCCCTACTCCAGCCATGTTGCCCGGTGGATCCTGCCACAGCAGCACAAGATGGTGCATAGCAAAATAGCAGAGAGGGGTGACCCTCTTCACTACTGATCACAGTGTGTTGTAGAAGAGAGGTCATGAAAACAGCCACGGTCTTGCCTGTGCCACCTGGTGCAGGAATGTTATTGACCGCAGCAGTCTCCCAGCACGCTGCCCCAATCTGCTTCTTAGAGTCCTGCTGGGGTGGCACAGCCAGTACAACATCTGTGTGCCACAGCAAAGGAGCTCCTGGATGAGATGCCCCTCAGTGATGATCAGAAAAATTAATTTGGCTTCTGATATCCTCGTTGGCCTATCTCAAAACCTGCCCATATTAGAGGAGGGGGAAGTCATCTCAAAAATTAATCGGAGGGGGATAATCCTTTTTGTTGTGCTGCATACAAGCAAAGGTGCCACTCCCTGTTGCAGAGGCAAAAAGCAGCTGGATGCTAACAGATTGGTTTAAAGCCTTCCCCCACTGATGAATCTATGTCTATTTATCAGAGAGGGCTTCCCCGGACAAGTATCTGTATAGCCTTGTGCCCCAGAACATGAAAAGAGAAGTTATGATAGGGGCAGGGGTCACTCCTCCGGGAGGGGGGGGGGCAGCGGATCCCCCCCCCCGAATACCTTGCACCACAATCTCAAGCAATGAACATATTACAATGTAAAAAGCTTTTTGGGAAAGCAATGTCCTAAACAATAAGCGTTAGGAAGGCAATTCTGCAAATATGAATGGTGTCATGCCCTAAAAATCTGTTTCCATGTCACCAAAGAATCATGTACACAAACATGGAGCATTCTACTACTGTGACAGTGATAGGCTCCAGGAGGAGCGACAGCTAGACAACACTAGGGGTGAAGAGAGGGGAAGTGGCATTGGTACTCCTGTCAGAACAGCGCTTTTGAAGGAAGGCTTGATCACAAGCCTATAAATCTAAACTAAGTGAAAAAATAAAAAACTACTTCCCTGAAATCAGAACCGGGCACTAATATTGATACGATAAGCACTGATGTGTACTCCAAAGGTACCAGAGTCTTGATGGCTTGTTTGGTGGAAATAAGCACATCACATGAACCCTCCTTAGGGGATCTCAAAAGCCAATCCAACGCTGCCATTGTGAAATGCAAAGACTTGGAAAACTGGTCCAGAAGGGACAACCTCAAACTGGAGGGCAGCAAGAAGGCATAGAGAGCTTGGATCTTAAATCATTCATAATGGTGCTGTTCTCATTCCAGTTGGGAATGGCTCTCCTGAGACTATGTTGGAGGGGACTAATCCTCCAGGACTAGTGGTGGGAGGTCCACAACAGAGAAAAGGGATATCGTGGTAAAGGTGTTCTGCATTGAATCCTTGAACAGTGTTGTAGGATTCTGGTTTTGATCTTTTGCCTCATCTTTCCTACATACACATGTGCTTGTGATGACATGAATCCCACCCACTGAAT
Organism: Lissotriton helveticus; assembly: GCF_964261635.1. NCBI lineage: Eukaryota > Metazoa > Chordata > Amphibia > Caudata > Salamandridae > Lissotriton > Lissotriton helveticus. The sequence goes on along the minus strand of NC_136068.1, from coordinate 1,597,375,163 downwards.
TGCAATTTGTGTGATGCTTCTATGTGTATTGGCGCTGTAGATTCTTTCCTTTCCTTGGTAAGGACACAGGCCTTGTAATGTCGATATTTACAATGCTCCACTATAGGTGGTAACATCAACTGGGCCCCCACATATGGAGTTTGTGGTGTCTTAAGATAGGAGCTGACCACAAAATCTTTTACATTTCTATCCCTTTTGAAAGCATATAAAAGCTTCCATTCTGTGTCAAGTTCATCCGAGATTAAATCCAAGTGTTGGTTAATGATCCTCTGGATCTCTGTACTCCTGGTGCTAAATGTGCTAACGTACACTAGCCTGTTATTGGATACATGTTCCTTAGTGTGCACCTCCAACAGGGTATCTCGTTGGCAATACCATGCTCTTTTTCTAACTATCCTCAGCAAAACCTTGGGGTAACCTCTCTCTCTCAGCCATTCTAAAAGGTGGTCTGTCTCACTGAAAAAAATCTGAATTAGGTGTACAGTTTCTGCGGATCTGCAGAAGCTGTCTGTAGGGCAGATTATTTCTCAGGTTCCTGGGATGGTGGCTGGAATACCTGAGCAGTATATTCCGCTCCATGGAATTCCTGAAGAGTGTTGTGTACAGTACATTATCTAACACTCTTGTACTCAAGTCAAAAAAATTGATCTCATCACATTTGTGTCTATATGAAGAATTAATATATCTTTTTAATTATGTAGAACTGTTTTTGTCAGTATCAAGTTCTTATTTGTTCATGTCAAGATATGTCTGCCACTCCATGCATTGGCATTGCCTTGGTTATCAGGAAACAATTGATATAAAAAAAAAAGTTTTGGCTTCCCTACCAAACCAATTGTTCTTATATACTAGTAATTCTCCAGATTCTGGGAGTCACTCTATTGATTTTGATGACTTATATGTATTGAAGCAAAACTGTTTACAAGAATACTGACAACAAGATTGAAACCACCCTACCTCGCCTAACACATCCAGATCAATAGGCTTTATCAAGCTCATGACAATGTAAGAACAGTACATCACATGATCTAAATGGTCCAGAGGAAGTCAATCCCTGCGATTCAGTCTCAGTAGTTGTAAAGCCTTCGATAGGGTTGATTGACGCTTCCATACTAAAGTCATGTGTAAATTGGCATTGGGACCATAGTTTGTGGAAAATGGTCTTGGTTGGCTACCATAATCCCACATCCACATTTCCTGGCCTTTCCCATTCTGTATAAATCATAGGCAGGAATGCCCTCTCACCCCCTCCTTTTCTCTCTCGGTTTTCAAAATACTGGTAATTCACAATAGGGAAGAGGCTAGTATTTGGGATCTGTTTTGGTCCGGATATCAAGAAAATATTGTAGTTTGTTGACAATGACTTCTTAACCTTATGCTAATTTGAAAAGTCACTCCCACATCTATTGGTGCATTTATTCAGCTTTGAAGGGGGAGCTTGTTTTAAAATTAGTTTCAGCATACGTGAAATTCACAATATATCACTCAGCCAAGACAGTTAGGAAGGCAACCACTTCCCACAAGATGAGCAAATCAGTCTAACACCTTATCATCCATCCCAAAGTGGACAATTTGCTCGCGGCAAATTACCCGAAGAACCAAAGGTCATGAAAATGCTATGTAGCATCCTGAGAAAAATGTCTCCCCTATATATCTCAGAGTTAGCAGAATAAATGTCTACTGTGATCACATTATGTATTTCAGGCACTCCCAGTGACAGTAGATCCATACGTTTTAAACAGCACAAGCAACTCATCATTTACTTCATTTGGCATGGGCAGAAGTTTACCATTTAAGACTCTTTAGATGTACATAGAGACTTTAGAGACGAGCCCGGTTCTCCTCAACTTCTGTAGATTGCAAAGTAGCTTATTGGAGCATTGAATGGATCGCCCCTTAAATATGTACATTAGCATCACATCAATTATGGCACAAAAACTTTTGGATGCAGCTCTCAAACTGCAGGGACTTACTAACTTTCCTTTCCTGTATATCCTGGGACATGAGAGCCCTGCCTTCTCCCCCACACATAGATTGGGTGCACCGGAGAGTTGGAGGGCAGGAAGTTGCACCACTGTCATAGAGATGCTCAAGTTTTAAATCAAATTATTTGAAACTTGCAAATTGGGAATTTAAAGTCAGTGAGGAAAAAATGCTGCATTATACTTAACTGAGGCATTGGATAATGTACTTCAGATGGAAGCTAACAGCCAATAGGGATTGTACACCCTTCGAGAAGTATATAGCCTCTGCAGCAGGCTCAAAAGATACCATATGAAATTTCTATGAAATCCTAAGTGAGGCAGACCCAGTATACACCGTTGACCTCCTAGTCATTTGAGATGTCATCAGTAATGTCATCATTGATGTCACTGACCATGTCATGAGTGATGTAATATATGTAAGGTCATAAGCAGTGCATTGCGGGGGCGTAACGTATAGCTCAAGTAACTATAACTGCTGAATTTCACTGATTTTGTACGAGTGAAATATGAGCCTAAATATAACGTCCCTGTAACCTTTGTTTTTTCAGAGAATTTCAATGGATTTTTAATTCAATTTTCTAACTATAACAACCCTGTAACCTTTGGTCTTCTAAGTGAATTTCTAAGGTTTTTCAAAATCTGTTTCCTAACTATAACGTCCCTGTAAACTTTGTTGTTTTACTTGAATGTTGATGTTTTTTTAAACTAATAGTCATATTTGCAGAGTGGTGGGGAAAGGGGGTGGGGCCTCTGACCAACTCTCAGGACTCCTGCTGTTTCAGACCTACTGGAGGTAACACGAGGGCTTCAGGGACCCCAAGAACCTTCAACATCCAGGAGGACTTCATCCCCCAACCAGAAACACACCAGGAGGCGCATTTACTGAGTAGTGGAGAAAGGGAGGGTGGTATCTGAAGTCTTCTTGTAGTGTAGTCCCAAAAAGTACCCTGTCATGGTGGCAGACTGACTCTGTGTACACCCCCGCCGCATATATTAGCCTATGGTACGCATTAGCTAGCTCGCAGTGCCACTAGAATCTCCTGTTATCAGAGAGATTAGTTTGTGCAACTTTAGAACACAATAACCTCAGACTCGTGGAAACAATATATTACTTTTCACCCAGTCAATCGTGCTTGCTTGTTTTTTCTCTCAGAGAGATACAGAGAAGAAACAGTCGAACGTGTTTACAATAAGATTTTATTGTACAGTAGTCCTTCTCATGTAGAATAAGTGTGCTGTTACGACTGTAACACTGTAACAGATATATAGAGCCAGCAGTACAGTGAATAAGAAGGAATAGTATTGTTCTACCATTTTGCAACGGTCATGAACCTATACATGAATATAGAATTCATTTCTAAAATAAAGTGCGTACTCCTAAGATGCCTGACTAGATGTACCTAAGTGTACCTAGCATGTGAGTAGGTGCGAAAGAGCTAATGAGCCTAAGAGCCTAATAGCCTAATAGCCTAGCATCTAAGAGCCAAGAATCCCGCTAGGATTTAGTCCAACCCCCATACCTGAATAGTGAGAGTGTGGGACTCCGTCCTGGACTTGAGTTGGACACCTGCAAGGGATGGTTAGACCACTGTCAGCTGGAGGAGATGTCATGCAGGAGCTGCAGCGTCTCTGGTCAGTGTGTCAGCCTTGAAGTCTCGGTTCCCTCCTGCTTACTGATAGCAGGAAGTGTTGTATTTATACAGTTTATGTACATGTGTTACCCATTGTTCAGTATGAGGATGACGTTTGCGGATTAAATCTTGTGCATCTATGGGAGAGGTGAAGTGTAACTTCTGGAGACTGTACTCATTAATTATTCATATGTGCTAAAGATGATGTCTTAGCAGTATCAATCGGGCAGAACCCACCCTCGTCATGAACTAGGTGAAAGGTTTAGTCCATAAAAGGCTACAGACCTTATAAGGCGTTCTGTCCATACAAAGCAGTCTTTTCTTATTTGGAGTTATGTCCTTATAAGGCTCGTTCATATGAAATGGCGGGAGCTGATGTAGGGAAAGTGTACGATGTTCCCTGGACCTATATTAGGGTACCAATATCGAATATAACACTCTCAGCAATCACTGTCTGCGGGACTTACTGGAGGTAATAGGAGGACTTGTTGGCCACCAAGGACCCTCGGCATCCAAGGGGATTTCATCTCCCAACTAGAAATGCACCAGGAGGTAAGTTTGCAAAGTGGTGAAGAAAGGGGGCGTGGCCTCTGTAGACCTTTCAACAGTCTTGCTATGTGGAACTTCATGGAGTTAACTGAAGGGCTTGTTGGCCCCCAAGGACCCTCTGGAGCCAAGGGGATTTCATACCCCAACCAGAACTGTGCTAGGAGGTGTGTTTGCAGAGAGGTGGAGAAAAGGGGCGGGCCTCTAAAGTCCTCTCAGCAATCACGCTCTGTGGGACTTTCTGGAGGTAACAGGAGGGTTTGTTGGACCCAAGGACCCTCTGTAGTCAAGGGGGCTTCATCCGCCAACCAGCAGTGCTCCGGGAGGTGCGTTTGCAGAGTGGTGGAGAAAAGGGGTGGGCCTCTGGCAACTTGCCGGTCCTGCAACTTTTTTATTTATTTATTATGGGAGGTGGGACGTGTGGCCATTCCCTGGCCGATTTGAGTCCCAGGCACATCATTCCCTGGGGCCAGCCGTTTCTTAAATAGGGAGGGGGCCATTCATCCCCCCTCCCAGCCAATTTCGGCCCGGGGACCCCATCCCCAGGCCTCGTCTTTTTTTATTGAAAAAAACAAGAGGAGGGAACCATGAAGGCCCCCTCCTGGGCCAAACTTGGCCCCAGGGCACATCACCCAGGGCACAGCCTCTGTTGTGGATACCCTGGTCCCATCCAGGGCACCCACTTGTCACTGATGGAGACCCCAGGGGGAGCCTCAAGGCCCCCGCAGTCCCTGCCGGCTCCCTGCGGTAGGCGGCATTGCTTTTGGACAGAGGGAGCTGCAGAATATGCAGCTCCTTCTGTCCAAAATCAATTCAGCTCCACATTCAGCAAGCAAGAGCATTTTTTATGTTCTCGCTTGCTGAAAGCGGAGCAGTGTTTCATATGGCTTGACATGAAGATATAAAAAACAGCTACCTCCCAAGGGTGAGCACCTCGGGAGGTAGCAGGAGCCGCCCTGGGGAGAGGTGGTCCTCAGGGTCATCTATGGCCCCCTTCCATTTCAGGTCACAGCCCCCCGGGGCTGCGAAGGGGCAAGAGCCCCACCCGCATTAATATCAAATTTAGTCCCATGGATGTGGCAGTCCTCAGGGCTGCACGGGGGCGTGTGGCCCTCCTCCGCATTTATATTACATTTTGCCCCAGGAGGTGGCAGCCCCTGGGGCTGCCGGGGGGCAGCACAGGCCCCCTTGCATTAATAAAACATTTACCCTGGGGAGGTGGCCGTCCCCAGGCCACAGGGGTTGATCTACCCCCTCATAAATTATAAATGCCCTGGGGCTTTAGGGACCCTAGGAGTGGGCCCTCCTACATATTTGGACATGCCCCAGGAACCTGGCCCACTGGGGGCTAGGGGGGGGGGATGATTAGAAACAAAGCACAAAAGCTCACGCTTCGTTTTTTAAATGTCTTTATTTTCAGCGGGATTTGCGAATCTAGCGCAACTCCTGGCATATTTCTTTTTTTTTAATTGCCACCCTGTGGGTTTTCTGTGGGAATCCACCTCCCATCCCCCAACAGACCTAGGGGGACAGGGTATTTCTACCCTTCCCTCTTTTCTTTATTTTAAATGTTTTTTTCTATGACTCAGTTCAATCGAGTCAAAAGATGGCTATCAACACTTCCTGGTTGGAAGTGTTGGCATATCAAATCACAAGGGGGGAGAGTAGAGGGAAAAGGGGTAGGGACTCGTCCTCCACAAAACTACATAAATAACCAAAAAGGAGTCCCTTGTATATCAAAAGGAAAAGGCACCTCTTACTCTGACTGTCCCCAAAGAAAACCTTTTTCTTTCAGATAACCCTCACCAACCCGGGTTTCTCCTTGGTGGCATGCTTCGTCATATGGCCCATCCCTGCTCTCCACGGACAGGGGCGTGCTGCTACCTATGGATACGTGGGAGCACTTACTAGAAAAATAAGGGTGTCCCTGTACACCTATACACCTATGTGGTCTTATTATGAAGATGGAGTGGGTTCTTTAGAAGTGAAAAAAAGTTAAGAATATCAAATTAGGGGGACAAATACAACTTTATTCAACTTTATTTTCTACCCCTAAAATGATATGATAAAATCTGGGGATATGCGGGAAAAATCTCGAGGCGTGATTACCTACTGTTTCCCGGGTAGGTCAACTAGTTTCAAGCCCTACCCCAAGACTTTTCGTCAGGACCTCAAAGGAGAAATGATGCTCCCACTCCTGATGTTGCTGTAAACACAATTATAGTGATAAACAAAATTACAAAAACAAATATACAGCATCTAATTGGTCTGTTGTAAATATCAAAAATCCTGCAGAGGTATGAAGAGAGAGGAGAAGTTAAAAAATGCACGCCCCTCCGGTCTACAATGGGTTAAAAATCAATGGTGATTCAGTGGTTGTGGTGGTGGAAATACTCCAAATCCCAGTAAGAGGTGCCTTTTCCTTTTGGTATAGAAGGGATCCCTTTTTGGTTATTTATGGAAGTGTTGGGAGCCAATCAGATCTCAGCATGAGATTGGGAGGGGTCGCGGATCCACCGCATCCCTATATAGACAACTGGAAATTTCTTTAAATAACTCGACAACTGCTGAACAGATTTACATCATTTCACAAAAATGTCGACAAATTTGTGTAATTCCGTTCAGCAATTCGGGCTGTAGCCGTGTCTAATGTTCCTATGAAAATTAATATAGGGAAAACGTGTTTTTGGACCCCCCTTTTCTCGGCCTCCACTTGATGGAGTACCCCGAAATTTTCAAAACAGCAACTAAAGTGAGTGTCAACATAGTTCTGAAAATATTGAGCAGATTCGTTAAATGACGCCAAAGTTAGTGGTAAATGAAAAAACACTCATCCTATGGAAACCTGGTCCTACCTATAACTAACTACCTACTGGCGACCGCCGGTAGGTATGCTACTGCTACTTTGGAGTGCACAGGTGTTTTTTGTGGTGATGTGATATATCAATTTTTCTGGCTGTTTAATCTTCCCAAAAACCCTTTCGTACTTACATATGTCCCTTCCTCTTATTTATCCTCCCGTTATATGCTCACTGTGGTACTAATATATATTATACTAGCAGCCCGTCCCGACGTTGTCCGGGAGCAATTAGGCTTCAGGGTCCCCTGGAGCCTTCCTCCATATATTGCAGTATTATACCTCTATGTTTACTTTGTACGCTTTTGTAACCTGCACACGTCCTCCTCCTGTAATGCAGTATTATACCTCTATGTTTACTTTGTACACTTTTGTAACCTGCACACGTAACTTTTTCCTCCTATTATGCACCATTTGGCTCACTTTTGTAATGCTCCGTTTGCTTCCTCTTGCTCATGATGTACGCTTTTGTAACCTGCACACGTAACTTTTTCCTCCTGTAATGCACCGTTTAGCTCACTTTTGTAATGCTCCGTTTGCTTCCTCTTGCTCACGATTGTCATTTTTGCTTCATTTTTCCGCCGCTCACCGCTCCTAAATAAATAAATAAATAACCTACCTCATCCGCCGCTCACCGCTCCTCCCCGCCTGTCCGCCGCTCCTCACCGCCTGTCCGCCGCTCCTCACCGCCTGTCCACCGGTGCCTCACCGCCTCTCCGCCGCTCCTCACCGCTCCTCCCCGCGCCATGTCCGCCGGTCCTCCTCGCGCTCCTGGACGCCGCTCCTCCCCGCGCTCCTCACGTCAGCACACACGTCGCGGCCGGCGCTTCTTCCAAGGGACTACTTCTTTTTTTTGGTAAATTTATTAAATAACGTATATGTATTACGTTTATATAGCCTATGTCCATCTGCACACCCTGACGATTACAACGATGTATCGGGTGTGTGGATTGGCGCTGTGGTTTCCGAGTTTACCCGCCTCAAAGGTTCAAAGTTCTTCCTTTATAATAGTAGTATAGATTACTCCCACGATGTAATGGCAACAGATGTAAATAAATTCTCACAGAGAAGAGTCCTGATTTACTTACCTGCAATGCTGATATTATTATCCCTCGATGTCCTGAATGCCATGTAGAGGTAACACACAATAGCCGATTTCCCAACTACAACCTTCAGAGAATATACAGACTGAATGCACGCACCTGCTCCTTGCTGGCCGGGCTTCAGCCTCTATAACATTTATGTGAGGGAAAGTGCCTGGCCGCTCATGATGGCGCAGCAGCGCCATCTAGTGGTCAAATGACAAATCACGTCACTTCCACGGCCAAGTTGGAAATTACTCCCACCCTATACGGACAAGTTGGTGACAGGAAAATCAAAGGGCTTGCAAGATGCTGGTCGGTTTCTGGAGCAGGCCCAGTAACCAGCGGATACACCTTTAATGCAGGAGGACTGGGGGATGGACGCTGACAGAATATGTGATGAGATGTCAGAAAATGTGAGTCCCTGTGAAATCTGCACTGAGGGAAATCGAGAATATAACTGTATAAATGTGAGGGTGTGGCTTAGTCACAGGGAGGAGGAGAGGGTTTGATGATGAGGGGGAGAAGTATGTCTTAAATGATTCCCAATAAACTTCAATTCTTATTTATTTATTTATTTATTTATTTTATTTGTGCGATTTTTAAAGCGCTGCAATTACCCATGGGTGTCTCGGCGCTATGAGCTAAGTCTAGTCCCAGTATTTTAAAGATTTTGATGCAGTAATTTTATGTTAGCCGTAGCTAATGAGTCACTGAGAAAACAACCATGTCTTTAGTTGTTTTCTGAAGATGATCAGTGTAGGACTGGTTTTTATTTTAAGAGGGAGAGAATTCCATAGCTTTGCAGCTGCAATGATGAAACGTCTGTCTCCCCAGTTAACTTTCCTTGTTCTGGGGATTTGAATCAGGTGAGCAGTATTCGAACGTAAGGTTCTGGGGGTTGGAAGAGGCTTGAGGGAGTCACTGAGAAATTTTGGTCCTATGTTGTTTACTGCCTTATACACAATGCATAAGGACTTAAACTTGGTTCGACTCCTAACCGGGAGCCAGTGCAATTGAGCCAGGTGTTTGGAAACAGAGGTAAATTTTGGAATGCCCAATAGTATTCTTGCCGAGGCGTTCTGAATCATTTGAAGTTTTGAAATAACCTTCTCTTGCGCATTGAGGAGGAGGGCATTACCCCCAGGTCCCTTATGTCCTCGGCCCATTCAGAAACTTATGGAGATAACCATCTTCCAGACAGAAAATAAAAACAAGAGGAATGCTGGGATATCCCTACTGCCCCTCCCCCCGGGAGTATAAAGGTAGGATCTACCCAGCAGCCCTCCTGTTCTTTTTTTCTGTCTTCCACAGAATGGCTGTTGGATGCTGTTGGTGATGAGGGGCTGCACCGGCTCCTGCTGGGCTTGAGTGGCGTGCAGACTCTTCTGGCTCCTCCTGCCCGGCTGCCTGGCTTCGCGGGCAGGGGTTGGATTCCTGATGTGTCTCCCCCCCGGCCTGCCGGGCTTGCTGGGGGGGATTGACTTCTTCACGGCCGTTGTTCCGGGTTTCCGGCCCTTTGCGGCTGGTGCGCCGCCTCCCGGTTGCTTCCGGGTCACTGTGCGCGTCTCCCCGAGCCTGGCCGGGTGGGAGACGCGCTGCGCTGGCTCTTCGTTCCCGGATCCGGCTGTTGGTGTGGGGGCCTTTCTGTTGCTGCTCGGGCCCCCGCTCCGGGTGAGTCCCGCTTTGCGGTGTTTTTTACACTATCTGAGTGTGTAGTGCTGTTTCTCTGTCCATCTCCGCACTTGGGCTGGGTGTCTCAGTACAACGCTGCCGGTCCGGCACCTGCTTCCTCTATACACAACTTCGGAGGTGCTGTTTGTGTTCTATGCCGGATGTCTCGAGGCTGCCGCTGCTGATGTGGCCTGCTTCGGAGCGTGTTGCTCGATCTCGGGCTGCTTTTTCTGCCTGTCCACCCGGTGGCTGCTCAGTTGATGCTTCTCTGCCTGCGGTGTGTTCGTGCAGTGTGGCTTTGCAGTCTGCTTTTACGGCTTGTGTTGACTGTGTTACCAGCGTTTGGATGCCTCCTAGTCCTTTGTTGTCCTGATGCTCATTTTCATGTTTGCAGGGGTGTGACGTTGAATACTACTCAAATTATGTTGAATGGTGTAGTTTATTGAGGAACAACATAACAAGGGGCTTTCTGGTCTGCCCTCTTGGCTGCTGGCTCTGGTCCCGGAGGTTTCCTTATGTCCGGAGCTTCCTTTTGTGTGGGTGCTGCGATACATGCTGCCCTGCGCCCCCTCTGCTCACCTCGTCGTGGGCGTTCTTAGTTGGGGGTATGCGGCGGGTTTTTTTTTGCTCCTGCACTGCTTGTCCCGTGTTCTGTTGGGCCCGGGTCTGGGGGGTGTGCTGCCTGCCGCTGTGGTGAGGGCTGCTCTATCCCTGGCTCACTGTCGGTCTTGCCCTCTTGTCTTGGGCTCTGCCGCCTTTTGTTCTGCCACCCTTGGTTCAGGCCTCCTGTCCTCTCGCCACGCTTGCGTTTGCAGCGTGGGGGTTTGGGTCCCGGTTTTCTGGTGTGCTTTCTTGCGCCCGGGTCTGGTTGGGTGTGTGAGCTGCTGCCTGCCGTGATGGCTTGTTTGGCGGTTCTTTGGCGTCTGTATTGTGCTGGGTCTGGTGGCTCTGTGGCCCTCTTCCCTTCTGGGTGTGCGGTTTCCTTTGGCCTTGCTGTACGCTTGTTGTGCAGGGGTCTGGGTGTGTCACTGTGCGGGGTGCGTTCCTTGTTTTTGTTGCCTGGCTGTTTCGCTGCGGCTGGGTGTGGGTGCCTTTGTCCTTGTTGTAGGCTCCTCTCTGCCGTGCTGCTGCTCGTCCGCCTCCTGGGTTGCCTTGACTGGCATTTTCTTTTGCTGTATTGGTTGGCGCTTTGCCCTCTGTCGGTCCTCCGGTCCCTTGTGCGGCTTTGGGTCTTGGCGCCTCTGGGGGTGTTTGCCCTTTCCATTTTTGGCTGCCGCGGGCTGGCGGGGGTCCCGGTCGCCTCTGTGGTGTCTGGTTCTTTTCGCTGCTCCTGCCTTTGCTTGCTCTTGGGTTCCCTGTATGGTTGGGGTTTTCCTGCCTGCTTGCTTGCGCCTTGCCCTCTGGTGCTCCGGTGTCGATGTCGCTTCTTTTTCTACTGAGGCGGCCTGATTGGGTTGCCTTCTGCTTCCGGCTCTCTGCCCCGTCTGGTGGTGGGTCGTTGTTCATGCTTCTGGGGCCGCTGCGCGGTGGGGGGGGGGTTCCTGTGGGCTCCCCTCGTTCCGGTGGGCCTGCCGTGCTATTCTTCATTGGTGGCCTTGCCTCCGCTGCGGGCTGGCTGTTGTGGCCTCTGCCCTGCCTGGGGGTCCTGTTTCTCCCCTTCCTGGCCTCTGTGTAGTTGTCTGTTTTTTTGGGCTCCTGGTTCCTGGTCCTATTCCTCCTTTTCCTTGGCTGCACCTGGTTCCTCTCGTTGGTGCCGTTGGTTCTTTGGGGTGCTCTCTCCCCTCTGCCTCTGCTTGGGTGGCTTGTGCTGCCTTGGGTCCGGCTGTTCTGTTCCTCCCGGCCTGCGCCTGTTGTCGGGCGTGGTGCGTGGTGGGGGCATGCTTGGTCCTTCTGGTGCTGTGGCCTTCCCTTTGCTGGGTTCTGCTGTTTCCTGGCATCCCCTCCTATGTCTGCTGTGTTGACTGCCTGGGGCCTCCTGACGGCTGCCGGGTCCTGTCATGCCTCCTATTCTCGGGGTTGGTGTGTTGTTCCCGCGCTCCGATGTCTGCTCGGTTGCTTGGTCTGGCCTGGTTGGTTTCTGCCTGGCCGCCTGGAGCTGCGGGGTGCGGTTGGCTTCTTCCTTTGGTTTTCTTCCCTGCCTCTTCTGGTTTTGGTGGTGGTGCGGGGTGGCCGTTGTTGTTGCCTCTCCTGGGCCTGTGGGTTTTTGTCTCGCAGGATGTCTGCTGGGTCTGCCTCCCGGCCTGCCGGGCTTGCTGGGCGGCATGGCTTCCTCCTGGCCGGTGTTCCGGTTTCTCGGCCCTTTGGGGCGGGGGCGCCGCCTCCCCGTTTCTTCTGGGCCGCTCTGCGCGTCTCCCCGTTGCTTGGCTGTGTGGGGGGCACGCTGCACTGGTTGCTGTGGCCTGCGTTTGCTTCTGCTTGGCTTTCGGCCGTGGCTTTCTGTGGTGGCCTGTTGCCTTGGGCTTCCTCCCTGTTGGCTCCTGTTCTGGGCTGGTCTGCCTTCTGTTTGTGCGTCCTGCTCTGGGTTGCCTGGTTGTGCTCTTTCTGCGGTCCTGGGCTGCCTGGTTGTGTCTCTTCTGGGCGTTTCATGGGTGGCTTGGCACTTCTTTGCGGGTGTCCTGTCTGCCTGTGGGGTGGCTGGTCCCTGTGTCGTGGGGTTCCGGTTGCTTGTGGGTGTGGTGTGTTCCGGTCTGATTCTTGTTTCTGGCCGTCACACTGTTGCCTTCTTGTTTTCCCTTCTTGCCTCTTCTGGGGTTCGTTGGGGCTTCGGCGGGGCTGTTGGCTCTCGGGCCTGTGCTCTGTTGGGGTCTTGCCCTCTTTGTCCTTCCCTTGTTTCGGGTTGGTTCTGCGGGTTGCTTGGGCTTCGGCTTTGGCTTCCTGTCTGTATCCTTGGTTGCGGCTTTTCGCCGTGCGGGGTTCGTCCCCTGTGCGTGCCCTGCCTTGGGTCTTGCCGGGCTGTGGGGTGTGGTTTGCTTGTGCTTTCCTCCCTGGCTGCGGTTGCTTCTGTGGGGTCCTCTGGGGTGGTTTTGCCTCTGTCTCTCTGGCCTCTGGGTTTCTGCCCCGGTCCTTTGCTTGGGCTGTTTGGGGTCTTTGTGCCTGGCCTGTCTCTGGTTTGGCTTGGCTTGGCTGTGGTTGTTGTGTCCTTCGTGGTTCCCTTGCTGTTGTCTTGGGTCCTCCGGGTCCTTGGCCCGTCCGGTCGCACTCCTGCTTTGGTGTTCAGGTTTGCCTTCTTCGGGCTGTTGGTTCCTGTTCCCATTTCCTCCGCTTTGGCTGGAGTTCTGTTTTGGGGTTCCTGGGGTTTCTTCGGTTCCCTTTCCTCTTTTTCCGGGTCTCTTTGTCCTGGTTGGTTGCCCTTGTTGGTTGTTCCTGCTCGGGTTTCCTGGGGGTGCTGGTTCCCTTTGCCTTGTGTCCTCGTCTTGCGGGACCTGGTGGCTTGGCTTCCTGGGGTTTGCTCTTCGTTCCCTGGTGTCTGGGTTTTCTCTCTTTCCCTGGCCTTGGGCTCGGTCTTGCCTTCCGGGTTGGGTTCTGGTGGGCTTCCGCTGTTCTTTGTTGGGTCTTTGGTTCCTCTGGTCCGCTTGTCTCCTGCCTGTTCTTGCGTGGGTTGTCTTCTTCTGCCCGTTTCTGGCTTGTTGGCCTGGTGGCTCTTGGCCTTTCTCTTTGTTTGGCCTCTCTTCTGCTGTTGTCCCCTTGCCTGTGGTGGCTTGGGTGTCTGTGCTCACCCTCTCGCTGGTTGGCTGTCGGGTGTTCCTGCGGTGGGCTGGTTGGCCTCTGTGGTGGCCGGTCTGGTCGTCTGGCTGTGCGCCCTTGCTCTTGTCGGGGGCTCTGCCTGGGGTTTCCCCGGTTCTTCCTTTTTCCTTCTGCGGTTGCAGCCTTGGTGTGGTTTCCTGGGTTGGCTTCTGTTGGGTTGGGAAGGCCGGCTTTTTCTGCTTTGGTATTTCTCCATAAGTTTCTGAATGGGCCGAGGACATAAGGGACCTGGGGGTAATGCTCTATTACTTACCGGTAATCTTCATTACTCCTGGTCCCGTTGTCCTCGGCCCATTCATACGCCCCTCCCTCCCTCCCGGGCGGCCGGCCTTCCTGTCTGGGCTTGTTTGTACAGGAGGGCTGCTGGGTAGATCCTACCTTTATACTCCCGGGGGGAGGGGCAGTAGGGATATCCCAGCATTCCTCTTGTTTTTATTTTCTGTCTGGAAGATGGTTATCTCCATAAGTTTCTGAATGGGCCGAGGACAACGGGACCAGGAGTAATGAAGATTACCGGTAAGTAATAGAGCATTACAATAGTCGGTGCGAGAAAACACCAACGTTGAAATTAGGGTTTTGCCTGTAGTGGTGGGAAGATAAGGCAGAAGTTTCTTAATTTTCCGTAAAATGTTAAAAGATGATGAAACTACGGAGTTCACATGGTGATGAAAAAGGAGTTTGTCGTCAAATATTACTCCTAAGTTTCTAACTTTGCTGACCGGTTCAGGTGGAGTGCCCATTTCCTCTGGCCACCATAAGGGAGACCAAATAGGCTGAACTTTACCGAACAACATTACTTCGGTTTTTGAAGAGTTCAGTTTAAGACAATTGGAGGCCATCCAACTGCTGATGGCCCGCATGCCATCCTTGAAATTTGCCGCTATGGTGGAACCATTTTTATGTATGGATAGTACCAACTGTGTGTCGTCAGCATATGTAGTTAAGTTGATGTTGTATGCTTTTATTACCCTCGCCAAGTCCGAAACATAGATATTAAACAGGGTCGGACTTAGCGAGGAACCCTGTGGGACACCACAGGGGAGGGTAAACGTCGGAGAGGTGAATGAGCCCAACTTAACTGCCTGTTTGCGGTCGGCCAGGAAGGATGCAATGAGGTCCTTGGCCTTGTGTTTGATACCAATGGCCTCGACACGGCCGATCAGAGTAGAGTGATCGACCGTGTCGAAAGCCGCCGATAGGTCCAGCAGAATCAGGACAGCCTGTCCATCATTGTCCATTGTTGTTCTTATTTCATCAGCGGCCTTAATCAGTGCAGTTTCGGTCCCATGTCCTTGTCGGAAACCGAACTGTGTATCATCTAATAGGTCGTTGTTTTGAATATAGTCAGACAGTTGTTCGTTCATGACAGATTCAAAGATCTTAGCTGGAAATGGCTGGAATTCTTCTAGTTCTGCGCACCCGTCACACAGTTGCTACTTATAAGGTGTCCCCCCCACTGCCGCGGTAGGAAAGCTGTAGTACAAAATACGAATTAGGAAACCCCATAGCTCTGAATGAGGTGCCATAAAGGGAGTGACACAGGTCACCACCAATGACCGCACAGCACGCGGGGGGCTGTTGGGTGATTATGACTGATTTGGAAGAGTAGAACTAGAAGGAGTGAAGATTACCAGTCAGTTGTCAGCATTCTGTGTTGGATATACAACACTGAACAGGGCCTAGCACTTCTTTGGGTGCATGGCTAGGAGAGATTCCCTACATATCAGATCTCCCAGGCTCCCCCTTCCGAGGGATGTTGCACCAACCAAGAATTGTCAAACACCTTTTCATGATGAATTGTTTGGGAACATGTATGTTTTGTTATTGTATTTTTAAAAATCCACAGGCCCTATTTAACCCCCATAAGCTATGCTGTGCAAAGCCAACTTGTGGTACCAAACCCCAAAATACTGCTTGGGCAATGGTGCTCAAGCATAGCATTCTGTGATGAAGAGAGGCCAGATGGTGAAATGTCGCATTTTGGTGGAACAATCCAGCAAATATTCGCAAGGAGACCAGAACTGTGTATCTGTCAGAAGCCACTTATACTGCAGGTGGCGCTCTCTAGTTCTTAAACAAACCAGGCGCATTCCTTCACAAGATATTATTCAATAATGAAAAGTTAAAAAAAGAAAACTGCATCTCTACCTCTCTTCTCCTTTTCCTTTACATCTCACTACACTGTTCTCTTTGCCTCTCCATCCTTGTTCTATCTCCCTCCCCTACTATCTTCTTCTTATTCGGTACAGTCAGTAGTCCCTGACAAGCTGAAGAAGTGTACACTGAGAAAGGGGAGAGGAGGGACAAGCAGGAGAAGGGTATTAATGAGTCAATGATCAGATTTCACGCAATGAAATGATGGAAATATTCTTAGAGTGCTTTGATTTTCAATGTGCAAAGAGAATGTCAGTTAGGAAGATGGGTTTATTTGGGATTATGAATTTTTAGCAATTGAAGCTACAATTTAGAGCACTGTGTGCATGTCTTTTTTATTGTTTTGCACTGATCCATGGAATAGCCACCAAGTCACCCTACTTGGACAGCCTTTGTTATGTTATGTTATGTAATACTCTTTTGTATAGCGCTCGAATCACCATGAGGCATCTCGGCGCTTACTCAGAAACGTACTCAAGGAAAGAAAGAAAACAGAGAGGAGGAAACCTTTAGAACAGGAAGGCCTTTAGCTGCTTCATAAAAATTTGATAAGATAAAATTTCTCACAAGGAGAAAGGAAGGCTGTTCCAGTATTTGGGGGCCAGGTAAGAAAAAGCCATACCTCCTACCCTGTGACGTCGGATTCGGGGTACATGTAATAGCAGCTGCAAGCTCGATCTCAGAGGTCGACTTGGGGCGTGTTTTACCAGTTTATTTTGCAGATATTTTGGGCCCTGACCCTGAAGGGCATTAAAAGTCAGACAGCAAACTTTAAAAACGGATCTTTGTTTTATAGGCAGCAAGTGCAATTTTCTCAGCAGAGGCAGCGAAGATGATCTTGCCGGCATATTCAAAACCAACCTGGCCGCTGTATTTTGGATCACCTGTAGCTTATTTATAGAAGTTGTTCCTGCTTCTGCTAAAAGAGCGTTGCCGTAATCCAAACTAGTGAAAAAGAACATGAGTAGGACCCATAGACCAAACTGGGACTGGGTATGAAGTATATATAGAGCACAATGTCCCAATAGGTAATGATTGACAGGCAATTAAATTGTGCATGCAAAAAGCATTACATCAGAAGGAAAACTAGGAGGCTCAATTCATTAGTACATGGCTTGTAATTCACCAATTTTCTGAGATAATTGCACATGGAGATACAGTTGAAAAGCAGCACTGTACACGAAAAATCATGTGACAACCCAAGAAACACTTGGTGACAAGGTGATATGTACAAGTGAATGTGACGACGCAAGTGAGGGGAGTGAACAGCGTGGACGGCGCAAGGTAACAAAGTTATATACAGCGGTGGCTGAAGAATTGATAAATTCAAGTTTTTTAGAATATATTAGAGCACAGTTATGAGCCAAATGTTGTAATGCGCCAAACAATTGCGCTGTAGTGTCGACGGCGTTTCGATCCACAGTTAATTGGGATCCTCTTCAGGACAGGGTTGGCGGATTGTTGTAGTGCTGGGCTTCAGGTAGGCGCTGGTTCAAGGTAGTACCCAGTCGTCGTGGAACGATAAATTCAAGGGAACGGTTGGAACATCGTAGGTCATCGGGGGTCGGAACCCTCGCTCCTGATTCAGTCCTTGACAGCAGAAGTACAGATTTATTCAGACGCTGCCTCTGCATCGACTAAGACGCCTTGCATTCAGATACGCCGACTTAGACGGTATCCCGTATCTGTACTCACTCGCGATGTTCCAACCGTTCCCTTGAATTTATCGTTCCACGACGACTGGGTACTACCTTGAGCCAGCGCCTACCTGAAGCCCAGCACTACAACAATCCGCCAACCCTGTCCTGAAGAGGATCCCAATTAACTGTGGATCGAAATGCCGTCGACACTACAGCGCAATTGTTTGGCGCATTACAACATTTGGCTCATAACTGTGCTCTAATATATTCTAAAAAACTTGAATTTATCAATTCTTGAGCCACCACTGTATATAACTTTGTCACCTTGCGCCGTCCACGCTGTTCACTCCCCTCACTTGCGTCGTCACCTTCACTTGTACATATCACCTTGTCACCAAGTGTTTCTTGGGTTGTCAGATGATTTTTCGTGTACAGTGCTGCTTTTCAACTGTATTTCCATGTGTAATTATCTCAGAAAATTGGTGAATTACAAGCCATGTACTAATGAATTGAGCCTCCTTGTTTTCCTTCTGATGTAATGCTTTTTGCATGCACAATTTAATTGCCTGTCAATCGTTACCTATTGGGACATTGTGCTCTATATATGCCGTAATCCAAACGGCTGACCACCATAGCTTGAGTCAGGGTTCTACGACGCTCTAGGGGAATGAAAGGAAAGAACTTCCTCAGCAATCTTAACCTATAATAACAGGATCCAGCAACAGCCGTTACTTGATCCTGCATAGAAAGAGATTGTTAGATCTTGATACCCAGGTTATTGACACACTCTTTGGGTGTGGGAGATTCACCCAGCTGTACAGGCCACCAATCATTGGACCAGATCGCCGACGCCTTTCCCAGCAGCATGACTTCCGTCTTCCCAGGGTTCAACTGGAGAAAGTTGTTATTCATCCAGTTGGAGATCTCCAAAATACCTGCGGAAAAACGTAGTCTATCTGCCTCCTGATTTGGGCCGATGTTAAACAACAGCTGGGTGTCATCGGCGTATGAGATAGTTTCGAACCCCAGAGCTTCCACAACCTTAGCCAACGGTGCCATATAGATATTAAAGAGGGTGGGGCTAAGGCAGGAGCCCTGGGGGACGCCCTTGTCCAATAAAATTTTCTCTGCCTAATAGGGACCCATGATGACCGTTTGGGATCTGTCAGTCAGGAAATTCTGTAGCCATTTGAGGGCCAGCCCCCTCAGCAAATGTTAGGAATAGGCTGATAAGACATTACACTTTTCATAAACTTCATTTCTTACAAGACAAAAAAATCTATCTCCTTGAACAAAAATAAGTTACTTTGTGTAGACTTCAAGCTTTCTTTTGGTGCTTACTGACTGGCAGATGCCGGGCAGTTTGAGCTATCTGCTGTTTATGCATGCTAAATTATAACATATAATATAATATTGTTTGGCATCACAAGAGCTTGAATTAGTTGAATATTGGGAAATACATTGAAAGTTGTTCTCTAACCTGCCCCAAACCTCCCTAAGCTGGCACTGTAACATATTGTAATCATAGTACAATCTGAATTGAGGCTATGCTCCTTTAAACTGTGATTTTGTGTTTACAGTTTGTCCTTCATGCACATTCTCAGTTGTTATTGCAAGGTGTTCATGCATCTTTTTGCTAGTTGCATTTGTCTAGAGCTAAAAGGCTGTTATGGCTTCACAGTTCTCCAACGTGGAATCCATACCTGATCCAATCTCAAATTTCAGGACAATAACATACCCTTGAAATTTTAGACATATACTTGTTAATATGTTAAGAATGCACCACTGGACCGCACACTCCTTCACTTCTTGCACTAAACAGGAATCCTTCATTAAATACACCTGCTGTTTAGGTAAAATCTGGATTTTTTACACGTCAATGGCTCAGCTATGAGTTTCCACTTGGAATAGGTGTTATTTATCACACATGATAAAATACAACTTTTCTGGGGTCAGAATTTATTTGTTACCATGAATACCACCCATTCTGAATTTTTGAGTTATAATATGCGGATATTGGTGCTAAAACAGCACTAACATCTGCATGTTACAGTAAATGTCAGACTATTTTCCCCTTGTATTCTCAAGCAGGCTTGGCCTGCAGAAATGTAAAGAAGGGGTAGGTATTTAACACACCAGGTAATTAATGAAAGTGGTAAATACATACAACTCGGAATTTTGACTACGCAACCTTGGTATTCAGCACCCCTGACATTCAGCAGTGATGGCCATGAGCTGATCAACATAACTTTGGGCCCCGGTACTTACTGTTTTACAAATTAAGCACTGCCGATCACTCTCACTGTGCCGCATATATAATCACCAATTCATGCATTGTATACTTGGCATGATTTTACTGTAATTAAGTACACTGTGCCGTTGTACACAGATGAGTGATACAGCTTGTTTTGCCACAGAAATGTTGGCTTTAAAGCTTCTTCCAAGGGAACCTTTGTTGCTTGTGAATCACTCACAATCAGGACTCATGGCTTTCGTGAGTTGATGTTACCAGCCCTCTCCCCCACTCTCAAAACCAGGACTTTTGGCATATGAAGTATAAGATGCAGGATAACTATTACTATTTACTGATAATTAGTAAATCAACCTTCACATTCCGCCGGTCATATTCTCGAAGCTATTTTTTCTGTCAGGTTGATCTTTTGGATATTAAAATGAATGACGGGTCAGACCATACAACGATTCACTTTGCATGGAAGGTGGAACAGGGTCCCTTAGGTTGAAGGATTATTCCTTCTCTACCTTATAGAAACTGGGCTAAAGTTCCTGGTTTAGAGGTAATGTCCACTCTTGGTGGCAGCGCCCCGACTATGAGAGGCAATATCACGGATGATACTCCGGCAATTAATGCCTCGTTTCTGCAAATGGCAAAT
The DNA here is from genome assembly GCF_964261635.1 of Lissotriton helveticus. Lineage (NCBI taxonomy): Eukaryota > Metazoa > Chordata > Amphibia > Caudata > Salamandridae > Lissotriton > Lissotriton helveticus. The sequence continues at coordinate 1,597,354,959 of NC_136068.1, read as the reverse complement.
GCTGTTGCTCCTATTAACCGCTTAACCATGGTGGCAATTCTGCCACGGTGCGGCGTTTTAAATAAGTGGCAGGATCGCGTCGGCCAACGGATGTGCGCAGAACTATGGAGGTAGTGCTCGCGACGGCCGTTGCCCGATGCACGCATGGAAGGGGTTAAGGAAAGGTCTGATTTTTCTAAGGGCAGACACCCATCTGCTCCTTGGTTCGGCGAGGAACTCAGGAAGCTGCACAAGCAATGTAAACGATTTGAAAGAGGTTGGAGAAAAAACTACCTGTCTTCAGATAAGGAACATTACAAAAAAAACATTAAATGATTAGCATCGAGCAATTAAGACGCTCAAGTGGACTCCTTTGCCAATTGAATAGATGAATCTGGTTGTAAATCTAGAGATATTTTTAAGATTGTGAAAAAGTTCACTCACCCTGATGCACTCCAACAGCCGTTAGAGGCCTCTCCTAGGCTATGTGCACAGCTAACTGATTTCGTTGACAACAAAATTAGGGGCATTTTAGATGCACTTAACACCACCGGGCGTGATGGTTCCCTTGACATGGACGGGTTAGAAGTTCAATTTGTGATCTCGGGGAAGACTTCTTTTTGCTCTTTACAAGAGTTTGTGTCCTTTTCATTAGAAGAGTCTGAACAAGCTTTAAAGGCTTGTGAGTCCGGCGGGCCAGACAACGTGTGACCTCCTCATATTCTTGCGGCTACCCCATAAAGTAATCAATCCCATCCTCAACCTCCTTTTAGATAGTACCAAAGGCTCAGCCATGGTACCTAGATGCTGGAAACAAGCCAAACAAATTCCCCTGCTGAAGAAGACATCAACTAATAGATACATTTTGGCTAACTTCATACCTGTTTCTTTACTGCCTGCTTTTTCTAAGATACTGAAGAAGTTGGTTAATTGCAAAATGTCTACTTAGAACAATACCAGCTGCTGCATGCTTCTTAATCGGGCTTTCACCCAGGTTATAGCACGGAATCCACCCATGCGGAAGACACTAACACCATTAAGCTGGCGGTGGATCAAAGGAAACAAGTTGCACTGCTACTTTTAGATCTAGCCGCAGCTTTCAATACAGTGTCTTACTCCATTCTTCTACAACGGCTGGAAAATATAGGCATAAGTGGATTTGTGCTGGCTTGGATCCGATAATTTCTGTCTGACAGAAGTCAATTGGTCTGGATGTCACCTTATGCTTCTGAATCTATGCCTTTAAAGTTCAGTTTCTCAGGGCTCTGCTTTGAGTCCGGCACTGTTCAATATTTATATGACCACTGTGGCTGTACTGGTGCAATCATCCGCTGATGACACTCAGATCGCCCTTTCTTTGGACAGAAACATACCAATGCCTTAAGTAGTTTCAAGGCTTGCCTTACGCCCGTGTTCCAATGGAAGCATTTTAGCAATCTGCAGTGTGACATGAGCAAAACAAAATTCCTGCTATTCGGCATACCTCCCCCATTTGGGATGGCGAATGCTGGCCTAGCCTTGTCCTGTCCCTGCCAGCCCCTGCCACCATTGCACTGAATCTAGGGGTACAATTTACCAACAGAACTTATTTTCAATCAATCAATCAATCAATCAATCAAATCATTTGTAAAGCGCACTACTCACCTGTGAGTGTCTCAAGGCGCTGGGGTGGGGAATGCTGCTACTGCTCGAAAAGCCATGTCTTGAGGAGTTTTCTGAAGGTCAGCAGGTCTTGGGTCTGCCCTAGGTGGAGGGGGAGGGTGTTCCAGGTTTTGGCGGCGAGATGGGAGAATGATCTGCCACCTGTGGTCGCTCTTCGGAAGCGGGGGACTGTGGCGAGGGCGAGGTCGGCGGAGCGGAGCTGGCGGGTGGGGGTGTAGAAGCTGAGTCGTCTGTTGAGGTACGTTGGTCCGGTGTTGTGGAGTGCCTTGTGTGCGTGGGTGAGGAAATGAAGGTTATCCTCTTGTTGACCGGGAGCCAGTGTAGGTCTCTCAGGTGGGCTGTGACGTTACTGCGGTGAGGGATGTCGAGAATCAGGCGCGCAGAGGCATTCTGGATGCGTTGGAGCTGTCCAGGAGTTTGGCCGAGGCTCCTGCATAGAGGGCGTTTCCATAGTCCAACCTGCTGCTGACAAGGGCCTGGGTGACTGTTCTTCTCGTTTCAGTGGGGATCCACTTGTAGATCCTACGGAGCATGCGAAGGGTGTTGAAGCAGGAGGAGGAGACGGCGTTGACCTATTTAGTCATGGAGAGGGTGGAGTCGAGGATGACCCCTAGATTGCGTGCGTGGTCAGTGGGTGTTGGAGCGGTTCCCAGTGCGGTCGGCCACCAGGAGTCGTCCCAGGCCGAAGGGTTGGATCCGAGGATGAGGACCTCCGTCTTGTCCGAGTTCAGCTTCAGTCGGCTGTTCCTCATCCATTCAGCAACGGCCTTCATTCCTTCATTCCTCCAGGTTGGTTTTGGCGGTGTGGGGGTCCTTGGCGAGGGAGAGTATCAGCTGGGTGTCATCGGCGTAGGAGAGCATGTTGAGGTCGTGCCGGCGGGCGACGTGGGCGAGCGTTGCCATGTAGATGTTAAACAGAGTTGGGCTGAGGGATAAGCCCTGGGGTATGCCACAGATGATCTCGGTGGCTTCGGAGCAGAAGGGGGGAAGGCGGACGCTCTGTGTTCTGCCGGAGATGGATGGCTTGGTTGGCGTTTGCTTCGGACCTCTAAAATCACCAAAGAAATTTCTGTATCTGTTACCAGTCCAGTATCAGAAGATAGTAATATATGCCATTATCACTTCTCAGCAAGACTACTCCATCTCTCTATATTGGGGCCCTTCGGCATACCAATGTAGGAGACTCCAACTGGTACAGAATGCTGCTGCTCGGCTTCTGTTGAAACTGCGGAAAGGTTAACATTTCCATCATCACCTTAAAGAGCTGCACTGGCTGCCCATCAAGGAGAGAGTGCGGTTTGAGGGGCTTATGTTGGCCCACAGAGCCTTCCATCAGGCAGGGCAGCTGTTCCAGGCCAAGAGGATCATTCCATACTATTCTGCAAGACCCCTGCGTTCCTCTGACGCCATGTTGGCGGCTGTGCTTCATTTGTAAAAAAAATAAGTGCCAGAGCCTCGTCAGTAGGCCACTGCGGGTTGCGACACCTATTTCCCCTGCCGTCGCTGCCAATGTCAGCACCAACACTACTGCTAACCATCACACTCCTACAACTGTGACAATTCAGACTATTCCAGGCCCCCAGTGTTTTAAGAACGGCTTGGGCGATAGGTATTAGTAATTTTTACTGTATATTGAATAAATTAACAACTTTTGTTATCCTCATCTTTAAATTAGATATACAGCGCCACCATGTGGCAGACTGTTATACGTCCCAGTGTTGACAATTAAGTGCTGGTGCCAATGACCGGAAGCCACTGGCTCAAATTAAGCACTGGTTGGCAGTGGTCTTGAGAATAAAGAGGAACAATTGGGTGGCTCCTTCTTTTCTTGCCACCACAGCACGGAACCCCCTTCCTTCCCACCTACGGGTGTTGGAGGACGAACATGTCTTCAGAAGCAACCTTAAAACCTGTATGAAGTGGCGTATCACTAATTTGCTTTTGGTGCAGGTGGTCAATGAGTTGACACTCTTTGATTAGCTGTTTACTTTATAAAACCGTTGGTTGATTGAGTGATATAAAAAAACTGACTGTCTCACGCAGCGCATTTTTGTACAGTGGTTAGGGGTACGCCACAAAATGTTTTACACCCGCCCCTCAAAAACCCTGGAGGTGCCAGTCTCTGACTAACAAGGTCACGTATGAAGACGTAGCATTATTCAGAGTTTTTTCACTGGCACATTTTGGCTCTGACAGAAGCTGCAAAAATTTAACTTTTACTTTAGCCTGCTTTCTGGGCGAGGCTGCTTGTAAAAGGGCTTTGGCATAGCTGCCAAGGTTTCAGATTGCTTATATGTGGCTGTATGTAGAAGCTTCGTTTTGCTGGTGTGTGGTTTTGTGTTTCGGTCTTCCAATCTCTGAACTTCTTTTAGCTTGGATATGATTTACACCAACCTTCTTGTGACCTTTGGAAAAAAGTACTCAGAGGTCATGTGTCCATCTCAGCAAAGCAAGAAACTGGAACTAGACAGTTTTACTTCAGGACACGATTCTTTTGCGTGCCAATCTTAGTCATTGCGGAAATGCGGGAAAATGTCCCAGAAATGCGTTATTCTAATGCAGATGCGTGGAACTGACAACACCGTTTAATTACATGTATGACAACTTCCTCAAAAACCACACAGGCTGCAAAACAGACTCACAACATACACTGTCTAAATACATATTCTCAACAACCATTCCAATCTGCTTTAGATTCCTAAATTCCAGTAAAATCTGACTTCCCAACTACTGCAGAACGGGATTACTTTACTATTTTAACTCAATTCTTATTATATTTTTGTGCAATTTATTAGTTGTGGCTCCAGATCAATTTCATCGTTCTTGTAGAGCAATATTCATGTAGCACGAATGTTTTTATACCTTGATTTTGCAGTCAGTATTTTTGGTGTCTGTTTTGCATGTATCGTTAGTTCCCACGCAGTGTGGTCCCTGTTCTGCCTACCACAACTCTTGACCTTAAAAGCGGGCAGGAGTAGACAGTTAACATAGATCTTCCGGCCCTTCGTCCATAGGCCCTGAACGTAGGTGTGCTGGGGGCCCTGCAGCACCCCCAAAATAACAATGCTGGAGAATGGAAGGTGAATGAGCAATGAAGGTGCCTTTATATTAGGAGGCATATTTACAAGCCTTTTGCGCCGTCGGTGTGTCACTTTTTTAGACGTACTGACAGCGCACCGTGCTGCTCCATATTGGCAAGGCACGTAAAGCCATCCAGTGTGGCTTTTTGTGGCCTTGTAAATACAGCCCCTTTTCACGCAGCAGTTTGCGTGAAAGGGGTGTGCAATGGGTGTTTCTGTGGGTGTCCCCATGCAATACCCATGGATTCTGCTGCATTCCCAGATTGACAACGTTTCGGAAACATGGGAATGTGTCAGAATGCTAGGCCTCCCCAGAGGAGGTGTAAGGAGGCACATTGAGGAGGAATCCCTTTATCTCTCCTTGTTTTTTCCTTTCAATGTGTGCTGCATTCTGCAGCACATATAGAAAGAGGAAAGCACCACTTGTGATTGTTTTTGTGCAGGAAGGTATTCATTCCTGCACAAAAACTGTCATTCCGGCAACGCAGGCACCCTTGCACCTGAGTTGACACATGGTAGCTAATTGTGCGCCAGCTTAGGGTAGAGCTCAGGGATACATCATATTGTTGCAAATATGACACATCCCTGTGCTTTGCAAGTGACGCAGTGCGGCACGGCCAAATGGCTTGCAGCACCTCTCTGTGTTTCTTTCTTGTAAATAAGGCTCTCTGTTCTTATCTTGTCACATTGACTCTGTGTTCAGTGACAGGGGCTATGAAAGATTGCAGCTTATTTTTTGAACATGGAGACTGGTGTTTACTTTTCTTTCTATGACAACAAAGTGGGAAGATTTTGTAAAGTGAACTATGACAATCTTGTTGGTGTGAAAAGAAAGGCTGTAGGATGTCATTTTTTCTAACAGACAACAACATTTACATACTTGTAAATCAAATATTTCAAAATCAGCAGTTAGGAAAGCACAAATGAAGTGCTTTTTTGTAATTCTGAAGTGTGATGGAAACAAAGATTTTAATAGGATCAGACCAAACCAAGTCACCTTAACAGTGATGCGCAAATCACAAATATTTTCTGAAAATCAATTTACACACATTATTGTTTGTCCACTGCATGTTGTTATCAATAAGGATAGTGCCCATTACAATGTGCTGTATGATCTTGCCAAATATTTGTGACGTGTGCTCCAAATTCACCACTAGCCACATTCTATACCATGCTAGATGGTCGTGGCAGATTTGCTACACCTACTCTTTGTCTGACTTTTGAATTTTTCACAATCCTTATGAGATGAGTGATGTAACATTGATGGCAGCACCCCCACTCTGATAATTGTTCCTGCATCACTGCCTAGGTCCCATGTATGGCTCGCTGCTGACGGCATGGCAGGCCTTCATGACTGCAGCGGAGCGCCTCAGCGACCTGCACGTGGGCATCCAGAAGACGCTGGTGATCGACGATGGCGACAGGATCCGGAACTGGCAGAAGGACGCCTACCACCGCAAACTCTTCGGTGGCTTCAAGGAGTCATACGAGCTCGAGAACGGGTTCTACAAGGCACAGAAGCCCTGGGTTAAAAAGTTCAAAAAGGTGAGCCGAAGCTGGGGTGACAGACGATGGAGGAGTACAGGTGACCTTGTAAGAAGTGGACAAGTCTATGGAGAAAGGCCAGACAGGCCTTATATTCCACAGGGCATTTTCCTGGTGGGCAGGAGCCTTTGGCGGCCCATTTTGAAAGCCCGGGCCACTTCTGGTGCCTCTGTCACTATCTGAAGCTCCCCGAGGTGAATTGCAGCAGGCACAGGGAGGCTTCAAGAGAGAGACAGAGTGGGTGGGTTGTAGAGAAGGTAGTGAAAGAAGAGAAGGAGTGGATGGAGAGAGACAGACTGCGTGAGGAGACGAAGGGAGCACCTCTTGTTCGCGTATTTGTTCCAGGGCTGCTTTTGGTTCCTACGTCAGGTTCTGCTATAGGGAAAACAGGGGGATCAGTAGTCAGCGGGCATCTGTTGAAGGCTAGTGGCTAGGGCTGTGGCTCGCCATTTAACCAAAAATCAAACTTTGTCCTAGATCTACTGGCCTTTCAGAGGCAGCAGCTTGCTGGAGGATCTCTAGATTCACCCTGCCTGGGTAGGCAGTGGTTTAGCTCTCAACAGTTCAGCAGGTGCAGTGGCACTGTGGCCACATCTTTGAGGGGATCTCACCGCTTTCCTAATTTGCGTTAGGGCACAAGGCACCCTCACTACGCCACTGTGGGCATTTCCTACAGCCACTTTCATGTAGTGGGGCTAGATCCTTCTGATGACTTCCCTATGCTATATCAGTAGAGTAACAAAGTTGTAAATAGTATAGGGTAGTGGATGAAAAACTGCTCTCTTGTAAAATCACAGTGTAACCCGGGGTAGGCCAGCTGCCCCTGTCTTTCGGAGACTTAACTGTTTTCTTCATGAATGCAAGTGCTACAAGAGCCACCCTGCTGCAGATGTTCTAACAGTTTCTAGGCTGTAAAGGAAAAAAAGCATTTTATATGTTTTTGTTGTTGTTTATAATGTATAACGCACACACAGGATATAATCAAAGCTAATTTCAAAGTGGAACATGCTGAATTATCATAGAAAAATGAAATAAGAAGAGTAGCAAATTAAAATATCCGAAAAGGACTTACTAGAAATTAAAAACTGACCTCTACAATAAAATGTTACACAGCAACAACCCACCCCGTAGCAAGCCTCCAAAGAAGGCCAAATGTACTGGAGTCGAAGTAATCAGGATTGATTTAAAATAAATAACACTTTACAAGCTTTTTAAAGACCGAAATGGAATTGAAGTCTTATAAGGGCTTTGGCAAGTCATTACAAGTTTAACACTTGCTAGTAAAGGACAGTGTGTCCACCCTGGGAATTTATATGTGACACTGTGAAAACAAAGGTAAACATGGTAACCAAACACATATCTTTATCTATATCTGTGGTTTTCCAGTTTAATCAGGGAAGAACCGATGTCAAGTGAAACAGGTAAAATGAACGCTCAGAGGTCATGCAAAACAATTGTTTGCCATGCAAGCACTTATATGATGATGCCTCTAATCCTACCACACAGGATGCAAGAGACACAAAAATGTCAACCCTCTTTTACGCCATTGCCTCCTATTCCAAATGGCCTGCTTTGAGTTAGTGTAGCACTGCATTTCTTTTTTAGGTCTCGCCTGGCATTAGCAGCGCGCAGACGCACGTGAAGGTGGTTGTAAAATACCCTCACTTGTGTTTTTAACTCGATTATGAAATTTCATTTGTGCACATTATTTGTCTGAAAGCTCACACTGACCTATGTGCTGATCTACTGTCCTCCGTGCCAGTTTCCCTTCCCCGGTCCATCGCAGGTCTTAGTCCCGTTTGTGTGGAGTGAAGTGGTAACTTCCGGTCGGCGGTTGGCGGTCTTGTTCCCAGACTGGGCCTCACTAGAAAAGGGGCATGCAAAGCGTAGCGCGCAGCGGACTCGCGTGAATGTGGTTGTACTTTATTTCAGGAACTGCCCTGCGCTAGCTGCTTGACGTTATTGCCTGAAACTGTTAGAATTTTAAAATACCCTCACTTGTGTTTTTAACTCGATTATTAAAATTTTATTTGTGCACATTATTTGTCTGAAAGCTCACACTGACCTATGTGCTGATGTACTGTCCTCTGTTCCGGTTTCCCTTCCCATCGCGGGTCTTAGTCCCGTTTGTGTGGATGGAAGTGGTAACTTCCGGTCAGCGGTTTAGTTCCCAGACCGGGCCTCACTAGAAAAGGGGCATACAGAGCGTAGAGCGCAGCGGACGTGGGCAGGGAGCGCCCCGGATGCGTGCAGCGGGCACGCCCGACGCGCGCCGAAGCAAGCCCGTCTGCGCCAGGAGCCAGGGACCCTGGTCTTTTTTCTCTAAAACACAGCCATTGCATACAATTATCATATACCAGACAAGAGCTTTTGAATTTACAGACCAAACTGCCTCATAGCTGTCAAACAGAGTCTTGGCCATGCCCTGAAGGCCCATTCTCTTGCCGAGGCTGCCATTTCCAAGCAACCCTCAATCTATCTAGCTGCTCAAGTGATCCCTCCTCCAAGACCTCTCACAGAGGGTGGACAAATATGCTGTGCAACATCAGGTCTCTGCCAAAACATTTGATTGAAGTCTGGGACCTTGTGTCCTCAGCCCAACCTGAGAAAGGCTTTTTCACTGAGACCTGGATGAAACCCCACTCGGTCCGTGCCATAACTCTAGGTATACCAGAGGGATATAAAATGATTAGATCAGACGGGCCCATAAAAAACAGGGGGGGGGCTTAGCTATTGTACACAAAGATCAACATCTCTGTCTTAGATTAACGCAGCGATGCAACTGTAGAGATGTTGATCTTTAGAATAGACCTGCCCCCGCTGGAGAGCTGGAAAGGGGCTCTAATTTATCACACCCCGGGACCTCTATTGGACTTATCCTTACTACTGGTGGAGTGTCTTGCTCCTCATGTGAAAGGGGGAAATAATTTCCAATTATTAGGAGATTTTAATGTCCATAGCGAATGTCACTCCAACCCTGATGTCCAGATTTTTTTGGCGGATCTATCCCTCGTAGGTTTGTTGCAACTTAATGAGGGGCCGACTCATATAGATGGCCACACCTTGGACATTCTTTTTTTTAACTCTTCTAAGATCAAGTTTACATCTCCTCAACAACTCACCTGGTCAGACCATTCAGTCATTGAATTTGATATCCAGCACCTTAATAATCCCAAAACCCCTAATCAAGCTGTACCGTATCTGTGGAGGCAGTGGCAGAAGGTGTCAGCAGAAAACTTTCAAAGTATATTTATGAAGCCGCAATTTCTGGCATCAGACTATACTGAGGAAGCACTGTCAAAATTTAATTTGGTGGTCATCACAGCTATTGACCATATTGCGCCTCTTAAATCCTTTCTGAGTCAATCTAAACGCACGCAAGTTACTTGGCTTACACCCCTCTTGCAAAGTCAGAAACAACTATGTAGGAAACTGGAAAGAGTATGGCGCTCATCACATAATGAGGTAGATAGGGAAAAGTATTCTGCTTCCCTGACCAGCTACCACAAAAACATAAAGGTAGCTCGCAAAATGCACCTTATTTCTCAGCTGACTCAGGCTGGCAACTCCTCAAAAATATTGTATCAAATTCTCCATTTCTTCACTCATCCAAAAGCATGTGAAAGCTTGGAAACTCCTTCCCAAAAACTGTGTGATGACATTGCCTTACACTTTGCCCAGAAGATTGAACTCATATATGAGAAAATAACATCAACTGGTAATTTGTCACAGATTCCTATGGCCTTGGAGCATTTGGAAATGACGAATCAGCAAAAGTTAGAGTTCTTTCCTTCCATTACCTTAGCAGAGGTTGAAACCCTGATCCACAGGATAAAATCCAGATCATGTCCCAGCTACTTTCATTCCATCTTTGGAGAATCAGCTGTCCCCGTGGAGCAGCCTATTATCAATCTCTCTCTCTCAGAGGGATATGTCCCACAGGATTAGAAGGTTGCCCAGGTCAGACCCATCCGCAAGAAATCCAATATTCCGTGGACGGACCTCTCTAACCTTCGTCCCATCACTCTTCTTCCATTCTGGAGCAAGATAATGGAGAAACATGTGAACACCCATCTGTCCAACTATGTCGAACTGTCTGGATGTTTAGACCATTCCCAGTCCGGTTTTAGGCCCAAATACAGCACCGAATCTGTGTTACTTACAGTAACAGATAACATCAGAATGACCCTAGATAAGGGCCATTCTATGATTCTGTTGCTGTTGGACATATCCGCGGCGTTCAACACGGTTTCCCATAGTTTCTTGCTCAGAAGATTGGAGGAAGTTGGGTTAAGAGACTCAGCACTAACCTGGATGAAAAGTTTCTTGTCGGATTGCTCTCAGATTGTTAACCTGGGTCCGTATCAGTCGGCTCCGGTGGGTATGACCAAGGGAGTACCTCCGGGCTCATGTTTGAGCCCAACTCTTTTTAACATCTATATTGCTCCCTTGGCCAACCTTATGAGAACGTATATCCCTTTATCATATGCTGATGATACTCAGCTCCTCTTTCCATTCAATAAATTTTCCTCCCCGGTACAACTGGCATTCTCTAACGGGATGAGGGCCGTATCGCACTTTAATGCGGAATAACTTCCTTGAGTGCAATGTAGGAAAAACTGAGATCATGCTTCTGGGAGAAGCTCCCCTCCTATGGACGCCGGATTGGTGGCCAACGGATTTGGGCCCTCTTCCCTCTCCTAAGCTCACAGTTAAAAATCAGGGGATTCGCCTTGACCGTGATCTCAGTCTGAAAGAACATGTTACCCAAACAGCGGGTTCCTGCTTCCATGTAATCAGCCTGCTACGTCGAGTCTTCCCCCTACTCTCCAACTCTGCACGAAAAACCTTAGTCCAGGTGATGGTCTTCTCACCTGGACTACTGTAATGGTCTGCTCATCTCGGCAAATGATGCCTTGCTCAGCAGACTACAGGTGGTGCAGAACACGGCAGCTCGGTTGGTCCTCAATGTTCCAACTCAGACCCCTTCTCTACCCCTTCTTGCGAAATTGCATTGGCTCCCTATCCGTCAACGGATTAAGTTTAAAACATGTTGTAAATAGATTACATTACTATTTTGCACCGTCTTTTCACAATAAAAAGATTTAAACCTAAAACATGTTGTATCATCCACAAGGCTTTGGTTAATTTGAGCCCTTCCTATCTCGCCGAAAAATTCCTGCCTTATGTTCCCCCAGATCCCTACGTTCAGGTGCTAAACACCTTTAGGTGGTACCGTGAGGAAAAAGGGCCAGATTAGGAGGTAGACCTCATCATATCGTGGACCACACTTATGAAATGAACTTCCGCTCCCCTTAAGACAGCGCTCTGAGCACCTGCAGTTCAGGAAAATGCTTAAGACCTTCCTCTTCTGCCATTGCAGATCCTGTTGAATGTTCTGCTATCCCCTCACAGTCCTGCTGAAGCGCATAGATACCCCTTCGGGGGTCGATTCTAGCGCTAAACAAACAATTACAAATACAAATACAAGCGATGTGAGGGCCTTTTGCAATCAATTCAGCCAAAGCTGAATGCACGCGCTTACAGATGGACAACGATGGCTGCTCTCGCCATTCACAAAGCTAAACATGCACACGTGTGGACACAAAAATGTACGTGCTTGTGGACAGCCCGACACCATCTTTGTTTACTTTAATTAGCGTAGGGATGTGCACACACGCGCACATTTTTTTGTCCATATGCGTGCGATGGCCCCCGTGCACTCGCCTTGGTGCCTCCTCTTCCTTTCATGCACGCATGAGTGAGCTCCGTGCCTGACCAGCGCTCCCGCTCAGCTGATGGCTGGCTTTCCTTTCTCTGCCGACACGGCATGTGCGTGCGCCTTTATTTATTTATTATAGTGCCGCAATCACTTTGGGCTCGCCAGTATCTGTGTTGTCTTTAGCTCCTCCCTTCCCTCCTCATGCCGTTTGTTTGGATTGTGTTTATGTGTGTATCACAGTTTCAGCGTGTAGTTCCATGCTACTGCTCATAGCTTCGAACACCGCCCGCATCTCACTTTTCATTCAACCGGTGTCCGTGTTGCCTTTAGCCCCTCCTCATGTCGTTTATTTAGATTGTCTTTTATTGTACCCCATCTAAGACATTTGATCGCCTCTATAAATGCTAAATATTTCTGCTCAACTTAAAAATTGTTTACAAAATATTAAAAGGGCATAAATGCAGCACGCTGCCTAAAGTGGCTTCCGCCCACTGCCTGCAAGCTCTTTCAATTTACATTTACAAGCCTCGGAGCGGGAGTCTGTGTCTGTAGGTATTACAAAATACAAGAAATCTCCCAGCATGGAGCAGAGACCAGGTGTCCTAGAACAGCTTCCTTTGCACTGCGCCCCCAGACTTGTCCACCGACCTCTTCCCACTGCCACAAATCCACAGCACACCACCCGCAGCCAAGTCCACCTCTCACCACCACTACAAACCCCCCCAGCAAACAGGCACCGCGCAAACACAACAGGCTGCCGAAAACTACTTCTGCCAGTTGTGTTGCTCCATCGATCAGGGTTAGGTGCATTGTGCGGGCCTTTATCTTCGAGTGCTGCCCTCACAGGGTCCCTGCGTGGCGAGCACTCAGGCCTGGAAAGAGCCAGAGGGAAGGTGAGGTGCCGGGCAGAGGCGGGCGCTGTATTCATGGCACAGATCAGAGGCACTTCGGTGAGAAATGGCGGGTCACTTCATTGCCTGCAGACGGTCACCCCGCTCAAACCACACCTCTGTCCTCTCACCTTGTCCACACCTTTCTCTTTGACCCCTAGCAGCAGGGCTTTAAGTGGGGTGAAAAAACCTGTGGGGTCTCTCAAAGGGGCGTGGCTCATGTAATTAAATGCATGGCTTAAAAACACATAAGCTAACAATATGTGATTAGCATAGTGTGCCCTCCAACTCGTATTTTGCTGTTGGTCATTGCATCCAGATATGCGATACAAGTAACATCATACCTACAACAAGTCAGGACTATTGGCTTTGTAAATGGTTGTTTGATGTATAAGATAAATAAGCAGCAACTATGGCGTGTATATAATATTGAACAAGCATTAGAAATGGAATAGGTCTCGGCTTTCATTAAGTTAAAGCCATTTCCTTTGCTATACAATACCATTAGCAAAGCAACTGGTTTTAACTTAATTAAAGGCGAGACCTATTGCATTTTCAATGCTTGTTGTTATTTAGCAATTTAATGTCCTACTGCGGACTTTGCATGCTGAGAGTTTACCTCAGTCAGTTCCCTATACAGCCTACTGACACCCCCGGGTTGAGTGTGCGATATTAGAATGATGTGTAAAAGAAATGCAGGAAAATAAGCAACTTTAAACTCATAAAACACACACCACACAACGGCAACACAAAATCAATAGTTATTAAAATGCAATACTGGCCAAACTAGTATGAGAAATCCTGCAAGAGTTTAGGGGGCACTAAAAAGATTATACAGGAGATGACTTGCAAATCATAACGTCCCCATTAGCAGCAAGGCCGGCTTCACAGAGGAGAACATCAGGGGAACAACGGAATGGCACAGGGTTCTTAAGAAGTGAGCAAGTCGACATGATGTTGTGCTATAAATGTATGATTAAAAATAGCAGTGGTGATGCAAAGGGGTCTAAATTCAATCAGCCATGCCCAGGCCTTTCTACCATTCTCCATGTTTCTTCTGCAGGTGGAAAAGTCTAAGAATTCGTACCACAAGGCGTGCAAAAAACAGCAGGTGGCGACGATAAGAGACAGCAATAGCAAGGGTAACCCGGATGTGTCCGTCGACAAGCAGAGAAAGCTGCAAGAAGAGCGCGAGAAGTGTGACCAGGTGACGGAGAAGGTGAGACGCGTGCATCCTGTTTGACTTGTCAGCCATCTTACTTCCAGGTCCCTCTTCTCTAGGTCAAAGAAGCGAACCAAATTTTCTGATAGATACATCTGCCAGTGGATTCCTCACCTTGTGCTTGCGCAGCAGCCAATCGGAAACTTTTGTAGCTCCCCATGCCGGCGAGGTCATGGACGACGTCACAGAGGGTACGACTCCGCTCGCGACCCCGCTGACGTCACTGGATCCATAATAGGCCCTCGTCGGCGTGATGACGTCAGTTCCCTTTTTCCCGCGCCGTTGACGCCAACGGTTTTTTGGGACTCTCCGTAGTTACTTTGTAAATTCCTAGTATTCTCGTCTGTTCTTCTTGTTTCCTTTCTAAAATGTCGGGAAGAAAGTCCGGTTTCAAGCCCTGGAGAGAGTGCGGGAAGCAAATGTCTATTACTGACCCGCATCAGGACTGTGTTTGGTGCTTGTCTTCCGATCACGACGTCGAAGAATGTGCGTGCTGTAGGAAGATGAACCCGAATGCATTGAAAGAAAGGGAGGCGAAATTGTTTATGGCCAAGATGAAGAAAAAAGAAAAGAAAGCGAGTAAAAGAAAATCAAGATCAAGATCGAGGTCAAGGTCTCGATCCGAATCCAGGTCGGGTTCGAAGTCGGCTTCGGGGCATTCGAAGAAGCATAAGAAGAAGAAGCATTCTTCGAGGCGCCACTCTGATAAAGAATCGGCGCCAAAGTCATCTTCTTCTCGGCGTCACAGAGATGACGTCGGTTCTTTGCCTTCGAATCCGGCTTCACCAGTGAAGGTTGTAACTTCTGAAGTCGAGTTCTCTCGATCTCCGACGCCGGCTCCCTCGGATTCGGTTCACTCTCCGAATCTTAATGAGGTTGAGCCAGAGCATGAGGATCAGGAGCAGCCTGAGGAGGTTCCTTTATCGGCGCCGGCTGGCCCGACTCCAGGAGCACCGGCTTCAGGGACGACGACGTGTAATTATCCTCCATTCCCGGCTCCAGGTCAGGACCCATCACATTACCTTAACGCAATGTATGGCGTCTTTACGAGGGCTATGTACCCATCCGGTGCACCTGCGGGTTCCATGGGTCATTTTGCATTTAATTTGGGTGTTCCCCCAAACTTATGCTCAGGCTCTGTTTATGCCCTTTATGCCAGTGACACAGTCCTGGAACTTTCCGGCGCCGAGAGCCACGATGCCGTTTCGAGAATCTCCGGCGCCGTATCGAGATTCTCCGGCGCAGTCTGGTTGTACTCGTTTGGAGTCTGTGGCACCATCGGATCCGCGTTCTACGCCGATCCCGAGGCCGACGGAGTCGGTTGTGGAGCCTTCGACTCCAGCCCCCAGGATCCGATCCAGGAGGGAAGCCCAGAGGGCTGTAGAGGAGGAACGCTATCGGCAAGAGATGGAGGAAGGTGAACTTCCTGAATCTGAGGACTATTTTGCGGAATTAAAGGACGCAAGTGGTCTTGATGTCTCACCTGAGTGGGATTTTTCGCCTGGCCCGGATGCTCCCTCTAAGGATGCAGCTCCCTATCATATCGTGGTGAGAAAAGCTGCGGAGTTACTGGACATTACTCTGCCTACCACGGAGTTTAAATCCAATCTTCTAACTGAAGTGTTGCATTCTCCCTCATCTGTGTCTGAACCTCTTTTACCATTTAATGAGGCAATTTTGGAGCCAGTGTTGGAGGTTTGGAAGAAGCCTTTATCTGCTCCTGCGGTCTCCAGGACTGTGGCACGGAGGTATAGGGTGGCACCTGAAGATCCAGAATTTCTGTCGGCTCATCCTTCACCTGAGAGCCTAGTAGTTCAGGCGGCTTGTTCAAAGAAGTCTTCAGGGGCTTTTCCTCAGGTTCCGGCTGACAGAGATTCAAAGCGCATTGACCGGTCTGCCAAAAAGGTATTTTCATCTGCAAGCATGGCGTTGAAATCTACAAATGCTACTTGCTTGATGGGAAGATATATCCATGCCTTGATGGATTCTTCTAAGCAGTTGCTGCCAAAACTGTCTGATGAAGATAAGAAAAATTTTCAAGAGGTTTTGGATGATACCCAGGCTGCAGCTCGTCAAGTCATCCAGAGCGGCCTA
This sequence comes from Lissotriton helveticus, assembly GCF_964261635.1. Lineage (NCBI taxonomy): Eukaryota > Metazoa > Chordata > Amphibia > Caudata > Salamandridae > Lissotriton > Lissotriton helveticus. Next base: position 1,597,338,765 of record NC_136068.1, on the reverse strand, counting down.
GATACGGCTGACTCAGTGGCAAGGATAATGGGCTCTGCAGTAGCTACGAGAAGGGGGGCTTGATTGAAGTCTTCAGACTTTTCTTCTGATGTGCAGGCTACTCTTTTGGACTTACCATTCGATGGAACAGGACTCTTTGGTAAGAAGGCGGATGCCGCTCTTGAGAGATTCAAAGATTGCAAGGCCACAGCAAGATCTATTTGCTTACAGACTCAATCTAGAGGATCTTTCAGAAGGTATAGAGGATTTGGAAAGTCGTCCTTTCGTCCGCAAGGACAGCCTCGACAGCAGCAACAGCAGCAACAAAATACGCTGTACAAGTCCTATAGGGGAAAAAGCAGAGGTCGTCCTCGAGGTCGTCAATCCTCCTCCTCCTCTTATACCTCACCTCCTATCACCGCAGCAAAGCAGTCCTAGATTCCCCATTCCCAGTCATGTTGGTCCTGTTGGGGGTCGGCTTACCCACTTTCTGCGGGATTGGGAATCGGTCACTACAGACCAATGGGTTCTCAATCTTGTGGCAAATGGATATGCTCTTCCCTTCAGGGAATTCCCTCCAACTTACCCTCCTTGTCAAGTGGCTTGCTCAGAAGATAGAGGTGGTTCCAGAGCAGGAGAGGGGTCAGGGATGCTACTCCCGGTATTTCCCGATTCCCAAGAAGGATGGCAGGTTGTGTCCAATCCTGGATCTCAGGATCTTGAATCTGTATCTGAAACAAGGAAAGTTCAAGATGCCCACCCTTACGCAGGTTCTTCAAGCGCTGTTGGAAGAGGACTGGATGGTGTCGCTCGACTTGCAGGACGAGTATTTTCATATTCCGATCCTGGAGTCGCACAGGAAGTATCTCTGTTCCACGGTGGGTTCGCAGCACTACCAGTTTGCGGTCCTTCCGTTTGGAATTATTACTGCACCTCGAGTCTTTACCAAGGTGATGGCAGTGGTGGCAGCACATCTCAGAAGGTCGGGGATTCCGGTTTTCCCCTATCTGGACGACTGGCTGATCAAAGCAGAGTCTCCAGAGAAGGTGCTACATCATCTGCAGGAGACAACTCAGTTGTTGTACAGGTTGGGTTTTTCGATAAATGTACCCAAGTCTCACCTGGTGCCCTCCCAGCGCAACCTGTTCATAGGTGCGGTACTGGACACAACTGTATGTCGTGCATTCCCTCCTCAAAGGATTCACGACATACAGGAAATGATTCCCTTATTTTACAATGGAGCGGTTGTTCCAGTCCTGAAGGTCCTTCGCCTCCTCGGTCTGTTTGCTTCCTGTATTCTCCTGGTCAACCATGCACGCTGGCACATGAGGGCACTCCAGTGGTGCCTCCGCAGGCAGTGGTATCAGCACAACAGAGATCTCAGGGAGTCTGTGAGGATCTCCAGAGAAACTGCAGCGGATCTGTCTTGGTGGAGCGTGGAGGGCAATCTGTCTCAAGGAAAGCCCTTTCATCTGCCTCCATTGGTTGCCACAGTGATCACAGATGCCTCCACTCTATGGTGGGGTGCTCCTCTGGGGGATCTGGAGATCAAGGGTCTTTGGTCTACAGAGGAAAGGTTGCTTCACATCAACCTTCTGGAATTGAGGGCGATTCGTTTGGCACTCAAGGCCTTCCTCCCTTCCCTTCGCGGTCAGTCGGTTCAGGTCCTGACGGACAACACGACCGCGATGTGGTATGTCAACAAGCAGGGAGGAGTAGGGTCGCATCTTCTCTGCAGAGAAGCTCTGCGTCTCTGGTCCTGGGTTCAGGACCACCAGATTTGTCTGATGGTAAATCATCTGGCCGGAGTTCTGAACATTCGCGCAGACACTCTCAGTCGGCAGTTCTCAGCAGACCATGAGTGGAGGCTTCACCCAGAGGTGGTTCGTCACGTCAGGTGGACCTGTTCGCCACTCGCGAGAATGCTCACTGTCCCTCATTCTGCAGTCTCCAGTGTCCGCTGCAGGGAGCTTTGGGGGACGCGTTTCAGTTGAGTTGGGGTTCACGACTCCTTTACGTGTTTCCTCCCATACCCTTGATTCCTCGGGTTCTGAGGAAGATTCGCCAAGACCGGGCCCAAGTTATGTTGGTCGCACCGGATTGGCCAAGAAGGGTGTGGTATACAGATCTTCTCCACCTCTCCTCGTGCCCGCCGCTCTGTCTCCCTCTCAGGGCAGATCTCCTCTCTCAGATGGAGGGGCAGGTTCTACACCCCCACCTCCAGACCTTGCACCTTCATGCCTTGAGATTGAACGGGGCAACCTGAATTCTTTTTCTCTCCCACACGATGTGGTGGATGTCATATTATCGGCCAGGCGTGACTCCACCAAGTCGATCTATTCCTATAGATGGTCCAAATTTGTTTCCTGGTGTGGAGAGAAGTCTATTGACCCCTTGAGGGCTCGTTTGGTCAACATTTCTTAATTTTGCTCTTTCTTTGGCCCAGCAGGGTTTTGCTGTGGCGACTGTAAAAGGCTATTTGTCGGCCTTGTCGGCATTCCTTTGTTTGCCGGACCAGCCGACTTTGTTTAAGTCACCTATTGTTTTACGTTTTATCAAAGGTCTTACCAACAAATTCCCTCCAACTCCATTTATTGTGCCTCAATGGGACTTGAATCTTGTCTTGACTTACTTGATGGGTTCACCCTTTGAACCCTTACATAAGTGTCTCATGAGACTTCTTTCTTTCAAGTTGTTTTTCTTGTAGCAATTACCTCGGCAGGGAGGGTAAGTGAGCTTCAAGCTCTAAGTTCGAAACCCCCATTCCTGACTATTGATGCTGAGATAATGGTTCTTAGGACCAGGGCTGCTTTTCTGCCTAAGGTGGTAACTCCTTTCCATCTGGGGCAGTCCATTATCCTCCCGACCTTTTATCCTCCCCCTCACCCTACCAAGGAGGAGGAGCGGCTTCACCGTCTAGACCCTAAGAGGGCGGTGAGTTTCTACCTCGATAGGACTAAAGACTATCGTGTGGACGACCAGCTTTTCGTTGGATTTGCTGGCTGTAAGAGAGGAAAATCGGTGCAGAAGCACACTCTGTCGAGATGGATAATCCTGTGTATAAAGATCTGCTACGCCCTTGCTGGTAAGGAACCTCCTGAGGGTATAAGGGCTCACTCTACTAGAGCAAAGTCATTAACGTCTGCTTTATCTAGGGGTGTACCTGTTGAGGATATTTGTAGAGCCGCAACTTGGGCCTCCCTCCACACTTTTGCATTACTGCTTGGATTCCGAGGTGAGGAGGGATGGCCACTTTGCGAGCTCTGTCCTCCAAGATTTCTTGGTATAGCAGAGTGGACACCCTCCTCCGGGAGTGGGGACTGCTGTGGGATTCTATTCACAAGGTGAGGAATCCACTGGCAGATGTATCTATCAGAAGAGCAAGTTACTTACCTTCGGTAACGCTTTTTCTGGTAGAAACAGTATCTACTTGTGGATTCCTCACTGACCCACCCGCCTCCCCATTGTCCACTCTTCTATTCCTGCTAAGTGTATATTTGTTTATACATTTTGAATAGATATATTTATATGTTCATGCATATTGCATTGGTTTCACACTGTGTGTGCTGTTTTAAATACTGTGTACTATGTATACTATTACTGTTATGTCGGTCCGTCCGTGTGCCTCGGGGGCACGGAAAAAAGGGCGTAACTGACGTCATCACGCCGACGAGGCACTATTATGGATCCAGTGACGTCAGCGGGGTCGCGAGTGGAGTCGTACCCTCTGTGATGTCGTCCATGACTTCGCCGGCGTGGAGAGCTACAAAAGTTTCCGATTGGCTGCTGCGCAGGGGATATTTACAAGGTGAGGAATCCACAGGCAGATACTGTATCTACCAGAAAAAGTGTTACAGAAGGTAAGTAACTTGTTCATTGGGGCATGTGGAAAACCCTTCCCTTCGGTCAGTGCCTCTTAAAGGTCGCTTGATTGCGCGCGGAGTCAGTTCAACAACACCTTGGCTTACCAACTGGTATTATATGCCTTGGACTAAAATGCTGTGGTTAAACAAACAGTAGCGATTTATCAGTGATAAAACCAACATCCATAATGATAAAAACATGTATCATTTATACAGGGAAGAAAGGGAAAGAAGGAAAGTGTACTCTCTATGTACTGCTTATTTGTAACGCTAAAGATCTCAAGAAGAGTGCCTTTACATTTCAGAGGAGTGGGGCAGGGAGTAGCCATTCACCATGCTGCGCCGTGCTTGGAAAGGACAGCACCATGACACAGATGAGCAGTGCATCATGGGTTTCTCTTTTAACTCGAGCTGTGGACATAGAAAGGGGACTGATTAGCAGTGGCCCTGCTCTGCCGTGGAGACACATCACCAGGCATCTGGCGCTAGAAGCAGACCAGCTCTGTCTTCAGGGACAACAGAAAAGTTGGAGGTGGGAAAAGAGACGCAGGGGAGTGGGATCTCTTCTGCGTCACGAGGACACTCCCTGTATAAAGAATGTGAATAAAGTGATAGGACACATGCATCATAAAGTCAATTTGCAGAAATATTTTCTGCTGTGTAACTTACATCACAATATCATGGCTTTAATATCGACCTGCAAAAGTACCATTCTAATCATATTGACGTACATGCCAACACACCTGTTTCAGATGGGCTTCTGACCGGGCAGGGGCACTGAGTGGGTTGAGGCTTCAGCTATTGGTAATCTATGTATAACGGAAGACAAAGGAGGCTCGGGTGCCCTAGCAGTACTTACTGGATTTGTCGGCAGCCTTTGACACGATTGTTCCCTCTGTCATAGTGTAAAGGCTGGCTGATATAGGTATGTCTAGTAAAGTTGTGGAATTGTTGCATCTTTCTCGTCAGATCATAGACAAATGCTTACAGAGTGAGTGCAACAACTATCAACTATCCCTTAAGCTTCCAACCTATCATCAGCATTATATAATATCTACATGCTTCCTTTAGCTTAATTGCTTTCTGCTTTGGGAACCTCATTTTACATGTATACAGAAGATATCCAACTGAATGTCTGATTGTCAAACCTAGTGATGTCTTTCGTGGATGGAGTGTCCACTTTGGCCAATTCCTTATCCATCATTCGCTTGTGGATGTCCCCCAACTTCAGGAAACTCTACCTGGACAAAACTAAGATGCTGATGGTTGAACAGTATTATACAGTGTGTTATTCCCAATAGAATTGCAATAGATTCCCAAATGGTACGACATAAAAAAAGACAAATAATTCATCAAAGAAGTAAGGTTAAGCAGACAGATTTATTTTTTCTTTCACATATTCATGCACTCTACTAGGACACCTTTAGAGAAATAAATATGGCATCCCAGGCACATACTCAAGGACCGCAGGGACCGAACCAGAGTGAAAGCCAACCCCGCCTATACATGGTATGATTCAGTAACTCTCTATCTTTCGGCCTTTTCATGTTTTTCGTTCCTGCTAGTAAAGTGCGGAGCATCAATAATTTATCCGAAACTACCTGTATCTTAATTCGCTAAAGCCAATATTTAAAATGTAGAAATCTAGGAGACAATTGTCTTTGGTACTCGTCCCAAGCAAACACTTACCGTTTTAACAGTTCAACTTCTTCTCCTGAGCCAAACAACAAGGGGGCATATTATCAAGGGTGGCGATAGAATTATCGCCGCTAAAGCGGCAAAAATTCCCTATTACCCTATTAGCAAGCTGTTGCTAACAGCAGTTAGCGACAGCTTTTAGGTGATAGCGAGCGGTTTGGGGCCCGCTTTCCATGTTAGCGATATTTATCGCTAATGACATGCAAAGTGGGTGTACCCAAACTGTTAGCGACTGAAAACAGTCGCTAACATTGCTATCGCCCATTAGCAAGGCAGGCGTAGCGATGGAAATATTCACGCTAAGCGCGAATATCTCCAAATACTAACATCTGCCCAGACCAGTTCTTAGCCATGTTATCCAATGGGAGGTGGATAATATGGCTAAGAGCATTTTGTCGCTAATGCGTGAATATCGCTGTATTCTCAGCGATATTCACTTATTCTCAGCGATATTCACGCATTTCGCTGCTATCGCCGGAAAATGTATTGCTTTGTAGATAAACGTTGCTAATAACACGTTATCTCAGTGATAAATTCCGGCGATGCTCAGCGATAAAAAATTGTCGCTAAGCCTATTTAGCTAAAAATATCGCTACTTGTTGGTAATATACCCCATAGTCTATAAAACAAACCTTAATTTAAAAAGATCTCCGCGGTCACCATTAGAACATGAAAGTTAAGGAGTTATTGCAAATGGCAAAATGAAGGGAAACGTAAGGTAACCTCATTGTATTATGCCAGTGAATGTTAATACTTTCTACCAAATTAAGTAGCAGTATAAGAAATCTTCAATAGTAGTATAGATACATTTTTTATCATAGACTTTTCCTTTATTTTTTCACCCTTCACAAATTACACATATTGACTCAGGATAAAATAAAAAGTACACCATCTAGCTGGATAGCTATTACATGTGCAGCGTTTTCACAGGGGTGCAGTTCATATTCTTATAGCATGCCACTTTTTTGACAAAGGCACTATAATGTAAATACAAAAAATTCAGTAGTTATTGTGTATTTCTTCAGTTTTCTGTCTTGATAAAGCCCCAGGCTAGCGTGCCAATGTAGGGGGTGAAACAAGTGTTTGGCTTTACTAGTATTCATTCATCTCTAGTGACTAAAAGCTGGACCATAATTAAGATTTTTACCCAAAATTATATATATTTCTGTTTATGAAATAAAAGATTGAAGAAAAAAAAGAAAAGGAAATTCAGTCTACTAAACCTTTAAAAAAAACTGTACGATAACTGACATTTTTACCAAAGAATATATTAGAAACTGTTCTGTATATCTTGGGGAAGAAAATGATAAACTGGATATCTAAATGAAGCTCTAATAAAAGATTGAAAGAAGGAGGAAAAAGAAAGCAAAGAAAATTCAGTCTACGTACCAAACCCTACATCTTCAATTAATTATTTTTATTTCATAGGAATTTATTGCAAATATATTGGTAATAAAAGACTCTATCTAATACCCTTCAACCACAAGTGAGAGGTTGCAGGCCCTACCCTCAACAAGTGTTTAATTCTCCCACTAACATGACTATGACATTATGGAACAATACGCTTTAACAAGCAGGTTTACAGTGTATCGGGCGTTTACTACAGAATTGTAAGCTGCTGATGGTATCCACTGAGGTGGTATCCTCTGTTTACTATGAATGGCTGGGCACTATAGGCAGCTGTCCTACAGCTTCCTTGATGGTCGGTTATCTAGTCATCATGAGTGTCATCAAACTATCACTGAAAACCCACAGTATGTTTTTTGACAGCTTAAAATGTTAAGATCATTGTGGGCCGTCATTGAACCTGTTCAGCATGTGACAATAGTAAATGCCTTGATTCAAAGAAGGCTACTCTATGGCAATGAATACACAAAAGAAACTGCTCAGAGTATGACTAACCGAAAGCTAGGAGTTACGAAGGGAAAGTGCTGGCATCTCACAAAAAGTGAAGGACTGTCCTCACACACCACCTGGTGTCATGCTTCATCATTGACATTCCTCGCTCTCTAAAAACTTGGTTTGATAGGGAGCGGGCCTACACCTGGAGACAGGGAGGCACTTCTAAAACTAAGTGGGGGCCCGTGACAGTGAGTGAAAGTCTAAAAATCAGTATAATTGCTAAAATACATTTATTCAAATAGGCAATTATATGATGTTAAAAATAGAAGAACGGTGAAAAAGGGGAGTTCACCGTTGGCATGGACTTCTCAGCCCATGCCATTCAGAAACAGTTTTTGGCGTTCCAATTGTGGTGCCTGTTTTTCGAGGCACCACATTGGGAACACCAAAAAAAGCCCGCCAGACAGGGGGGAACTCCTAATCTAGTGAGCAGCCTCACCACGGGTTTGGTGATGTGGCGACAGGGCAAACCCGGCGCAGTACTGCCAAACTCGTAATCGGACTCCGAGTCTCTTTAACTTGGTGAATGTAAGGTCTTGCTGCGTTTACCCTACCTGCGTTGAATATAGGTGGTGATGTATGTTGAGTGCTGTTCTGGCAGGTCCATGTTGTCAGTGCTTCCATCCTCTTCCAGGTGAAGCAGAGGTATGAGAAGGCCTTGCAGGACCTGAACCGCTATAATCCCAAGTACATGGAGGAGATGGAGACGGTGTTTGAGCAGAGCCAGCAGCACGAGCAGAAGCGTATCCTCTTTCTCAAGGACTCACTGATGTCCATCCACGAGCACCTGGACATCACCAGCAACGAGAGGTGCGCCACGGCATGGGGAATGGGATTTAGAGGTGCTCCAAGGGGGTTGGTTGATGCACATGCAACATTTTCTGAAGTGCGTGGTGTTCACCATGGTGGGAGGTTAGATAAAAGGATTCAGGAGGAACAGGGGTTGGATGAGAGAGAGGGGGCTCAGCAGCTACATGATGGTTATCCATGGAAAGAAATACAGCTCTGTAGGTGGGAGAGGTAACCTCTAGAGAGTTAATTTGGGAACATTGGTGGACCACAAAGATGGAGAAACTGGTAACTGAGTAGAGTGCCAAGAATTAGTGATGCAGAGAGAAGTGAAGTGACTCTGTACAGACAGAGAGGGCCATCAGAGGTGTCCTTTGGCAAGAAGCTTCTCAGAGGCTTTTGGGGGACTAAACGATCGTGTGATCTGGAAAAGATTTGGCAGTGCTACAACATGTATGCGATGGCAAGTAAAGAGGGAGAGAAAGAAAGAGGATAATTTGGGACACAATAGAAGCAACAGAGGGGCCCAATTGTGGAAGAAAAAAGGAAGGCAACTAATTCAAAACTATGGGGGAGTCAATAGAGGTGTGCTGCAGTTTGAGGGGTGTTAGAAGTAACTCATGGGAGAAGCACAAGAAGTGTGGGGTGGTGGAAGGAGAGAGATGAGAAACTTTGGGGAGCTTGGAGGAGCCTGATGAGGGGGAACAGAACGAGAGGATAAAAAGAAGTAAAACCAAAGGGGATGATGAACGGAGTGTTGAACATTGCAAGCACTCACCTCAAGTCAACTGATCTGGGTTTAATCCATCATCATTCTTTAGCTCACTCGGCTACCCCAGTTCAGACATGGCCATATGCAAATCATTCTTGACCCTGTGCCTCATGGGAACAGTCCAGGCCAAACTATCAAGCCATGTCTTCCCTGGACCGGAAACAAGCATCCTGGGACCAGTGTCTGGCTAATCAGCCTTCATCAGCCAGGCAAGCTTGAATCCAGTGGCAAAGTGAGCAAGGGACCCACGTCTGGGCATACCCTGCCAACTTAGGGCGAACAAAGCAAAACCAAAGGGGATGATGGGTGGAGTGTTGAACATTGCAAGCACTCACCCCCAGTCAACTGATCTGGGTTTAACCTATCATCATTCTTTAGCTCACTCGGCCACCCCAGTTCAGACATGGCAATATGTAAATCAGTCTGACCCTGTGCCTCATGGGGACAGTCCAGCCCATGAGGCACGATGGATTTAGGCCCAGATCTCTGTACTGGGGTGCATGCATGGCATTGTTCTGCATTCTGTCCATTAATTGTTGTTTTTGCATTTGTCACCCGAGTGGGACGGGTATGCTCAGACTTGAGTCCCATGCTCTCCATTTCAACTGGAATCAAGCTATCCTGGCTGATGAGGGTTGAAAGCCCGAAACCGGTCTTAGGGTGCTTGTTTCCATTCCAGGGAGGACCTGGCTTGGCAGTTCGGGCTGGACTGTTCCCATGGGGCACAGGGTCAAGACTGATTTGCATATGGCTGGGTTCAAACTGGAATGGCATGGTGAGCAAAAAACTATGGATTTAGGCCCAGATCTCTGTACTGGGGTGAATGTATGACATTGTTCTGCATTCTGTCCATCAATTGTTGTTTTTGCATAAAAAGAAGTGACTTAAGTAGACATCATGGACCCATGAGAAGCGGTCATTATAGAGGGGAAGGAGTCGGCGTAGGGGCAAACAAAGGCCAAAGAATATATAGTGATGCAAGATGGCACAACTGTGGTACGGGGTACTGTAGGTATCCAATCACTAAACCAGTAAACCCCACCATACATCTATACCACAGCGAGAACAGTACCAATGGCATGTGCGGAGTGGGGGGTTTACTGTGGAGAGGCAGCTACTGAGTGAGAGGGTAGTGGGTTTGTTGAACTAATGGCTCATGTCAAAGTGTTTTGTTCATATCAATGGCTTCTGAAGGAGACCCCAGCACTGTCTTCAGCTCAGCATTGCTCTCCTGTATCCGCAGCATCCAGGCTGTTTATCAAGATCTGAAGCAGGCCATTGTATCAGTCAAAGACCAGGATGACCTCAAGTGGTGGCGGAACAGGCATGGCCCTGGGATGATGATGAACTGGCCACAGTTTGAGGTGAGACGTGCTGTTGGAATAAGTAATAGATGAGCACAATGACCCAGATGTACTAAAATGTTGTGCTGGTGCTCATGCAGCGGGAAGCGCCCCCAATTGCAGCATTGATCAACTTTCCCATGCTAAGCGTTTTTAGCCTTGAAAGTTGTCGTTCGAGCAGCAACAAAGCCAGTTGGAGCTGTGAAGGGCCATCTCTGGACATATATGCAAAAGGTGCGGATCAGCATAAACGCCAGTAGGTTTTCTAGCTTTACATCAAAACAATAACAAGTGAAAACAGGCGCAAATAGTGGGGCAAGCAAACATCCACACCAGAAGAGAACAGATGTCATGTGTGCTGGATGCACATCACACATACTATATGTTTGACCTTTCTGCAGTCATCTGCGTGCAGGGATTTGCACTGGAGGGTATACCAGCAGAATAAAGCCAAAAAAGAGTAAAAACTCACCTTAGTGTCGTAGCACTAGGACGAGCATCATACAAAGCAGCCATTTTTAAAGTGAATGTCACCAGGGGACTCCTTGTATAAGTAAAGCTGCGCTGACCTCTCTTACCTCGTAGGAAGCGGTCGCTCCCATTGCCCCCTGCCCGACTGCCATAGCGCTTTGCACAGCTTGAATTTGGTATCGTAGCGCTATACGCCTGCCTGCTATTGCCGCATTGTTTTGCCTGCCACTGCTGCCGCTTTGAAAACGTGCACTTTGTGTCCTTTTAAATTGCATTCTGTAAACGTGCACTTCGTGTCATTTCAGTCATTTTATTTTGCATTTGCAGCTAGCGCTCAGGTTGTATTGGTGTTTGGCTTTGTAATTCGATATTTATATTCTGTTTGTGCCGGTGCCACTGCCCTCAGCGTCTCTCCTCCCTGTGCCCCACTCTCGCCCAGGCTCAGTTTCAATTTCCCCACCATTTTGTTTGTTGTGCCTTAACCAGCACCTCCAGCCCGCCTCCCGCCTCCCAGCTGACCCTCCCTCCCACGGACTGAGAAGGCTTGCCTTGCCTGCTGATCCTCTGTGACCTCTCTTACCTCGTAGGAAGCGGTCGCTCCCATTGCCCCCTGCCCGACTGCCATAGCGCTTTGCACAGCTTGAATTTGGTATCGTAGCGCTATACGCCTGCCTGCTATTGCCGCATTGTTTTGCCTGCCAATGCTGCCGCTTTGAAAACGTGCACTTTGTGTCCTTTTAAATTGCATTCTGTAAACGTGCACTTCGTGTCATTTCAGTCATTTTATTTTGCATTCGCAGCTAGCGCTCAGGTTGTATTGGTGTTTGGCTTTGTAATTCGATATTTATATTCTGTTTGTGCCGGTGCCACTGCCCTCAGCGTCTCTCCTCCCTGTGCCCCAATCTCGCCCAGGCTCAGTTTCGATTTCCCCACCATTTTGTTTGTTGTGCCTTAACCAGCACCTCCAGCCCGCCTCCCGCCTCCCAGCTGACCCTCCCCCGCCCCTCCCCTTCCACTATCCATTTATGACAGATGCCTTTGCGCGCAGCGTTCACGCGCAGCGATCGCGCCCCATGCGCGCCGAAGGTTCGCCAAAGGTAAGCCCGTCTACGCCCGTCCGCGCCTGGACCGCGCCCAGCGCCAGACCCCCTGGCCCCCACAAACCGCACCCCTCCAGCATAACGTATGACGCCGCCACCCTCCTAGCCCTTAACCCCGGACGCACACCTCTATGCTGCGTAGCTGCCCCAGGACACACCCATGGACCCTTCGCCTGCCACTCCTGCAAATTCACCAGCATCAAGACCCATACCACTTCCACTAACCCCAAACACAGCCCCGACTCTAACCACCTGAAGTGCATCCTGCTGAACACCCGCTCGATCCACACGGAACTCTGGGATCTACTCGACACAACATCACCGGACGTCGCCTTCCTTACTGAAACATGGATGAACGCATCATCAACACCCGACATCGCCATTGCCATCCCGGCAATTACAAGATCATCCGAAAAGACCGCACCGTCCAAACAGGAGGAGGCATCGCCATCGTCCACAAGAACACCATCAAAATCACGACCAGCTCCGACGATAACCTTACATCCGCCGAACACCTCCACTTCCAGATCCAGATCCAGATCCACACCGACCCTAGGACCACACTCAGAGGCACCCTCATCTACAGCCCTCCAGGAACCCGTAAACAATTCAGCGAAGACATCACTGACTTCATCGCTCCACATGCCCTCGCCTCCGAGAACTACATTCTACTGGGAGACCTCAACTTCCACCTGGAAAAGAAGAACAACAGCAACACCACCACCCTTCTTGACAACCTGGCCAATCTCGGCCTCAAACAACTTGTTGACACCCCCACCCATGTAGCCGGACATACGCTCGACCCAATCTTCACCTCCAGCAAACACATCTCCTTTGATCGCACCACAGCTCTCCATTGGACGGACCACAGTTGTGTTCACTTCAGCTACAAAACTACCCCGACCCACAACCCCCCTCAACCTATTCCCCGAAGAAAATGGAACAAAATCACCACCGACCAACTCCTCACATCGCTCAACCAAAACCCACCCGCCCTCTCATCGGACCCAACCCAAGCTGCCATCAAATTCAAACAATGGATCACTCACAGCGCGGACGAATTAGCACCCTTGAAAAACCATCAAACCAAACAAGACAGCAAAAAGGCCCCCTGGTTCAACGATGACCTTAAGAAATCCAAGAAGTTATGCCGTACTCTCGAGAAAACATGGAGAAAAAACCCAACCACCGACAAAATGACCACCTTCAAGACTGCCACCCGCAAACACCACCAGCTGATTCGATCCACCAAGAAATCAGCATTCAAGAATCGACTCGACAACAACGCCCATAACAGCAAGGAACTATTCAACATCGTCAAAGAATTCACCAACCCCACCGCAGCCTCAAACGACATTACTCCCTCCCAAGACCTCTGCGACTCATTATCCTCTTTCTTCTACAACAAAATCGCCGACATACATAACAGCTTTAAGAACATTGCGAAAGAACAGCCCACCCCACCCACTTCCAAAACCAAACAGCTCTCTAACAACCTTAACGCCTGGAACCCAATCACCACCGAAGACACCATCCGCCTAATGAACTCCATCCATTCAGGTTCGCCAACCGACCCCTGTCCCCACCACATTTTCAACAAAGCAGACTCAATCATCGCACCCCATCTCCGTGATGTCATCAACTGCTCCTTCAACTCCGCTACCTTCCCAGAAAGCTGGAAACACGCCGAACTCACTGCCCTCCTGAAGAAACCCACAGCTGACCCCTCTGAACTTAAGAACTACCGTCCCATTTCCCTCCTCCCTTTCCCAGCCAAAGTAATTGAGAAAGCCGTCAATAGCCAGCTCGCCGCCTTCCTTGAATCCAACAACTCCCTCGACCCCTCACAGTCCGGCTTTCGAGCCAAACACAGCACCGAAACCGCCCTCATTGCAGCAACAGATGACATCCGAATGCTACTGGACAACGGAGAAACAGCTGCCCTCATCCTACTCGACCTCTCCGCCGCCTTCGACACAGTCTGTCATAGCACCCTCATACATCGCCTCAGCAACATCGGCATACAAGGAAAAGCATTAGATTGGATCATCTCGTTCCTCGCCGGGAGAACCCAAAGAGTCCGACTCCCCCCTTTCAAGTCAGAGGCCACCGAAGTCATCTGCGGAGTCCCACAAGGATCATCACTCAGCCCCACCCTCTTCAACGTATACATGAGCCCCCTTGCATCCATCGCGCGACAACACAACCTCAACATCATCTCCTACGCTGACGACACCCAGCTGATCCTCTCCCTCACCAAAGACCCTAACACCGCCAAAACCAATCTTCATGAAGGCATGAAAGAAGTAGCCGAATGGATGAAAAACAGCCGCCTAAAACTTAACTCAGACAAAACGGAAGTTCTCATCCTAGGATCTTCACCCTCTGCCTGGGATGACTCTTGGTGGCCATCGGCCCTGGGCACAGCACCCATACCCACAGACCACGCACGCAACCTGGGCTTCATCCTAGACTCCTCCCTATCAATGACCAGACAAGCTAACGCCGTCTCATCCTCTTGCTTCAACGTACTCCGTATGCTCAAAAAAATCTTCCGTTGGATCCCCACCGAAACAAGAAAGACGGTCACCCACGCACTGGTCACTAGCCGACTGGACTATGGAAACACCCTCTACGCCGGAACCACAGCCAAATTACAGAAAAAACTCCAACGCATCCAAAATGCATCAGCCAGACTCATATTGGACATCCCTCGCCAAGCTCACATTACCGGCCACCTGAAAGACCTGCACTGGCTTCCCGTCAACAAGAGAATAACATTCCGTCTCCTCACCCACGCTCACAAGGCCCTCTACAAACTAGGACCTGATTGCCTCAACACACGACTGTCCTTCTACACACCCACCCGCCAACTAAGATCCTCCAACCAAGCGCTTGCCGCAGTTCCGCGCATCCACAGATCCACCATGGGAGGAAGATCCTTCTCCTACCTGGCGGCCAAGACCTGGAACTCTCTCCCCACTCACCTCCACCTCACACAGAACCACATTTCCTTCAGAAAGGAACTTAAAACCTGGCTATTCGATAAATAATGCTCCCCCTCCCACAAGCGCCTTGAGACCCTATGGGTGAGTAGTGCGCTATACAAATCTCTGAACTTGAACTTGAACTGTCTTCTATCATCCTTGCAGCACAGCGCAGCAAATTTTCATGATGCGCTGCATTGCGTGAAGGATTGAGGTCTCTGTGCAGATAGAGGTGTCTCCATAGAGCATTTTGTAGTTGCAAGGAGGTGACTGTGCGAGGGCCTTTAACTCTGAAGGGGCTTGAACTTCCTGGGCAGGGGGTGGTCTTGGACAAGATTCTAATAGATGAGGGAGTTTCCAAATGTATGCCCTTAATTGACAAGAGAGTGACGCTGTAAAATCCGACAGCAGGCGTGGACATAACCCTGTCGTGGCCGACAGGGTACCAGCTAAGGGATTTGCCCTTGTGTCAGAGGTGGCTCCGAGCAGGCAAGAATGAGACCCTGCCATGCCCCACCATGCTTGCCACTGGTAAGGTCCAACCCGTGCTGTGTCTCACAGTGTTATCTAGGCTTAGAACAAGCCTTTTCATTCTTGTGGGAGACTATGTTAGATCAAACACTTACCCTTCCAATCCTCCGTATTGAAAACAAGGGGCAGTGTCTGGGTTTTGTGGTGGAGGAAACAAGAACCCAAATGCCAGCCTGTTACACTGACCAATCATCAGTCATTCCTGCTCCTGAGGAAGGCCACGCCAAAATGTATTCTGATTTGATAACAGGAAGATTTGCAGCTCTTTGCAAATAAACATGCTTTGAAACTCCTCCTCAGGATTACATGCATTGCATGTAACACATGCTGTTGTCCTCTTCCTCAGGAGTGGAACCCGGAGAAAGAGAGACAGATCGTAAAAAAGAAAAAAGCGAAAGAGCCGGACAAGGTGAGACTGCGCAGCATCACCCCGACCGAAGGCAGGTGAGAGCACAGTAACCGTGAGTGGGAAGGGGAGCCAGTGTTTGGGGAT
Source organism: Lissotriton helveticus (assembly GCF_964261635.1). Classification (NCBI taxonomy): domain Eukaryota; kingdom Metazoa; phylum Chordata; class Amphibia; order Caudata; family Salamandridae; genus Lissotriton; species Lissotriton helveticus. The sequence goes on along the minus strand of NC_136068.1, from coordinate 1,597,322,837 downwards.
CTGGGGCTACAATGTTCCTCTGTGAATGAAGGCCAAGGTTTATTAACACTGAAATGGGTTTTCATTGGGACACAAATCGGTGCAAAGTGTTGTTTTGGTATTTACTTTCCAGAGAAAAACGTGTTTAATGCTGTAAAGTAATCCTAAAGAAATGCAAAGTAGTCTTATGTGCTGCTTTGCGTCAAGGGCTTGTACCTTGCGTGGTACGTGAGTATTTTCATTCAGCTAACCATGGTAAAGGTCCCTAATGTATTGGAATGAAAGCACTCCATAGGAGACAGAATGAATCAGCAAAGCCTAACAGAAAAATGCTCACCTGTAACAAGTGAAAGCCTACTATTTCTATATTTTAAAGTAATGAATAGCAAATCAAATACACCATAGGTGATGGAATGATACACAAGCAGCCAATAGTGAGGTGAGTGAGAAATACTACTCTGGGCGCAGCTAATGCCCAATCCATGTATATTTTAAAGAATTAGTAACATGAGGTCGTGGATAGATATACTGTCAAACCAGAACTAAAACATGCCAGCAGGGGTAGATGGAATTTCATCGAACATGGGCTCTGGTGAAAAGATGCACTGCAGTTGGCTCTCTGCCAGTGACATTAGGGAAGCATATTTATTTCTCATACTGCAAGTGAAAGTCCACAGCAAGTACACATCTGCCCTGTGCTATATATAGTATCACGATTGCTCTATATAGTATCACGAGTGACATGATGCCAACCTTTGAACTGTAAGAGTTTATGCTAAATTTTATCTCAACATGTGGCAAGATGGCAAGTCTGATGTTCTCATTTTCTCCCTCAAAAAGACAAGTTTTACTGGCGAGTTAAAATATTTCCTTTGTTTTGACCCAAAACATGATAATAGTAGTAAAAGCAGACTGGCCTGGATCTAAAAACACACACTTAATGGTAGTAATAATAAATATCTTAATAGTAGGTAATCTAGCTGTCCATGTCTTGAAAACCTCCCAGTTTTTTCATAGTAAAGACTTGGACAGAGCCAGAGGCAGGTTTAGAGGCTGGCTGAGAGGAGGGAGGAGAGACCAAGTTCAGAGCCTACAATGTTTTTATGTCTCATTCAAGCCTTGGGAGCTCACACGGTCAGCCCACTTTACACTCACAGGCACACAGCAGTGTGACCTACCCTGCTATCACAAACTGAGAACACAGGGTCCGAAGGGGGCAGACCACCTCTTGGTATAATAAAGACTGTCTTTTGCCCTTTCCCCTCTCCAGACATCGCCGGAAGTCCATAAGAGATACATTATAGACGATTGGTGCTCAATAGTTAGACTAACTGGGCAATAAGTCAGAAAAAGTTATTTTTTCCCTCTGGCTCCACATTTGGGAAGAAAAATTGGGGAGCACTTTAAATCTAAGTCTGGCAGGGCTTCAGAACAAACAAAACCCTAATGTTAGATTAATAACGTTTCTTTAGAAAATGCGTACATTTGGATCATGTATGGATTCGTTTGTGACACTGCATCGTCTTGGGCTAAAAATCGGAAGTCTTCTGAGATCACAAAATTACAAAAATTGAACACTGGACAATGCAGTTGCAGAGGCAAAGGCACAGTAATACATGGGAGCCTGTAATTCCTGTATAAAAGCCTCTCTAATTTCCTTATTATAGCAGACTTGTAACTTCTCTTGTTGCCTGTAGAAATTACTTAGCTGCTCAACTGTAATAAGTTATTACAGTTGATTTCTGACATCAGCATGCCTGCTGCCAGAGCATGCAGCGAGGGTGAAAGGGAGGTAGACCATAATTACAGCAGCAGTTTACATGAGGAAAATAGGAAATGGCTTTTCCGTCTAGTGATATATATTTTTCTAAAAAAGGAAAAGTGGTCAGAAGAAAGGAGATATGCATGGCAACATGTTATTTTTTTCCATACAGCAGGCCATTAATGGAAAGAGAGAATCTCTGCATGTTTCTACACAAACTAAGTTATATCATGTTTTAACCTAACTTAAATGAAACTGATTCTAATATATTTTTTTAAATTACTAACTGCTTTTTGGTGCGTTTAATTTCTCATTACAAATTCTGCTTTTAATCTTGTTTCTGTTAAGAACATGAAAGAGCAAGACACTAAGGTTTTAAGCAATTAATGTGAAGGGTAATGTATAAAAAAAAATAAAAAAAATCTGCAGAACATTAAAAGAATATTGCAAGTCACCTTGAAGTTCCATTGTATTATAAATGAACTCTGCCTTCGCCCTCCTTCCTCTATACAGTCATAAAACTTCTCATTGACATGCAATATCCTTATAATCAGGGCCACTGGAATTACGCAGCAGGGAGTACCAAATTATGTGGCAAAGGTTGACCTCATTAGTACCAGTCTGTAACACAAATAAATCAATATGCGACAAAGAGGACTGGTCAACTTTTGCGAAGGGCCTTCCACAGTGCAGCAATATGTGTTGCTGCATTTTTTGTAACTTTTGATGAGCTAGAAACAATGGGGCATATTTACAAGCCCATTGCGCCACTTTTGCGTCATTTTTAACATGGGAAAAGTGACGCAAAAGTGGCGCAAGGGGCTTGTAAATATACCCCCATGTCTTTTGTTAGGATCTGCAGATTATACACCAGATGATGAATTATGTGGCCACTTCGTAATACACATAATTATGCAATAAATTCTCCGGCTGCAAAATTGCATAATTCCAGTGGCCCTGCTTTTAATGTACGGCAGGGGGTACTTTATCCCACATATAATATGGATATAAGGAATACAAAGGCATTTGAAACTCACACACTAAGGTTTTCTTGAAACAATATGAAATAGGGCTGGAGTAACAACTAGTTGAACAGCAATGTTCAAGGGTTAGTACATATTAACTCAGGGTATGTATGGTGTGCAGTGAACTTCCAAGATCTTCAGTATGGGATTTATCACCGTTTAACATAGCCAAATAATTTGGGAATGGATGCAAACGGAAATGTTTCCATCAGAATCATGACCCAAAAATGGGTAAGGATTTAATAGAGAACAGTATATACTATTATAACAAAGAGTTCAGGCTCTGTGTGTAACAAGGACACCCATTGACCGATGATTTACTGTGGATGAGAACTGGATCGTGATACATTTCTTCCCAAAGGTCCAGTTAGGTGGGCTTAGAAAGGGAAGCAAGAGATGATGACCGTGCATAAGTGTATAACCAGGCCATATCAAGAGTTAGCTCAAACCTGTTCACCTGCAGTATGATAGAGTATTCTGACATTTGTTGAAGCTGGAAGAAAGGAAGCCTGAATGGATGTGTTCTTGGTTATTTGCTGCATAAGTGGGTTCTAGGTGTTGCAGTAGTGAATGCTACGAGTTGCAATGGTGAGTGCTGGATGTGTAATTTGTGGATTCTATGTATTGCATTAGTTGGTTCTGGATGTTCCATTTGGGGGTTTTAAATTCTACATTGGTGGGTGCTATTTGTTACAGTGTTGGGTGCTAGGTCTGGCATTTGGCGGTCTCTGTGATGCATTAGCGGGTGGATGTTGGGTGTCACATTTTATGTGTTGTTGGTGCTACATTGGTGAGTCCTAGGATTGCAATGGTGAGTGCTATGTATTGCATTAGCTGGCTCTGGATGTTCCATTTGGGGGGTTTTAAATTCTACATTGGTGGGTGCTAGGTCTGGCATTTGTGTGTCTAGGTGATGCATTGACTGGTGCTAGGTGCTACAATGGTGGACGCTGAGTGTCACATTTTATGGGTTATTGGTGCTACGTTGGTGAATGCTAGGGATTGCAATGGTGAGTGTTAAGAGTTGCATGCGTGGGTTCTAGGTGCCCCATTGGTGGGTGCTAGGTGTTGCTAAAACATTAGGATTTGGCTGATTTTTTTGGGTCTTCCAGATCCTAATGCTTTGGCATATGAATGTACATTTCTGTGGCCTTCTTTGTACTAAAAAGGGGATAAAGTCCAATGAGGGTTTCTTTCACTGCTCCTCAGGGTCAGCATTGGAAGCACACTGATGCTTGCTACTTCAGCACATTGTTTGGGTTGTTGTCGATCATTAATAACTGTGTGACTCACCCGGAGAACCGGACGGGGTGCTGCTCTCCCCTCCCTCGGCCGGCTGTCTGTGACTAACCCCGCTCCTGTGTTTGATTTGCAGCATGACTAGGCCGCCTGTGAATGTCCCCGGAGTGCGCGTGCGGGCCGTGTACGATTATGTGGGGCAGGAAGCCGACGAACTCAGCTTTAACGCAGGTAAAACAACGCAAGCCACATCACTGCTTCCTGCCCCATTCCTGCCACTGCTGCCTGGCCACAGCAGAAACCTGCCCGCTGGGCCCTGGCGCAGTGCTGCGGGAGATGCGCCTGCCTCAGCACCGCCTGTTCTGTACAACTGCTCACCTGCTGCTCTTGAATGAGAAGCTGTGCTGGTTACCTTGTGCTGCTACTACTTCCTGTTTCAATATCTTGTGCAACTACTTCTTACTGTTTCCATACCTTATGCTGCTACTTCTTCCTGTTTCCATACCTTGTGCTGCTACTTCTTCCTGTTTCCATACCTTGTGCTGCTACTTCCTCCTGTTTCCATATCTTGTGCTGTCCTTACCTTGTACTGCTCCTTCTTACTGCTATGTACAGCCTTCCTATTCTTCACTTCTTGCTCCTGCACAGCCTCTCACTGTCTCTTCTGTCCAATCAGCCTCCACTTCACTGAATTCTGAATGCCTGTGCTCAATGCTGCATGCCTGTTCTACATGGTGTGCCTGTGCTCAATACAGAATGTTGCATGCTAATTTCTACAGAACATGCCTACTGTTCAATACTAATTGCTGCATGCCACCTTCTATACATCATGCCTGCTGCTGAATACTGAATGCTGCATGCCTGCTTCTATACAGCATGCATTGCCTGCTGCTGAATACTGAATGCTGCATGCCTTCTCATACACCACCACTCCCCTATTACTTGATATACATTTCTCTATGCTAGAGTGCAAGGATTTTTGGTAAAGTGACATTTTTCGTTTTAGTTTCAAAGAAAATTTTATTAAGCATAAAGAATGCAACAAGAAAAACATGGTACAATATCAAAAATGGAATATAATGCATTTCATAATGTGAATAATACAATGAAATATGGGAGAAAAATATAAAAGAGAAAAAAGGGGGAAAAGAAAAAGGGGAGAATCAGCAAGCAATTATATTACAGTCTCTATAAATAAAACGTATCAAGCAAAAAATATTCAAATCTTCCAAGGAGAAAATTCATAGTAGAACTAAAAATAAAGAATTACATATAATAAATAATACAATGATAAGAATTTATATCAACATCAAGGAGGTTTGGGTACTTCTTCCAAACGGGGAGAATGTAGCGGGAGATTTTGGGCTGATATATCTAAAAAAGTGGTAATGGGCAACCATAACAAATCACGCTTAATAGCAAGCGAAACAGGATAGACATAAGCCCTATCTAGTCTATGGTTAAAGCAAACGCCATACCACCAAGCCTGAAATGAGACATTTGATGTGTTTTTCCAAGATTTAGTAATTTGCTGAAATGCCACTGCTAAAAGAAGGTCAATAATGGAGGTATTAGAAGGAACAGAAGACCATATGTCAGAGAGACTTCCTAGAAAAATATGAGGAAGGGAAAATGGGAATTGAGTGGAAAAGATTTTATTAATTTGTTGCCATACCTTAGACCAAAAAATCTGAATCAGAGGACATGTAAAAAGCATATGTTTGAGATCTGCTTGTGTATCTGAGCAGGACCAACATGTGGAAGGAATGGAGGGATCTAGTTTATGTAATTTGGAGGGAGTGATAAAAAGTCTATTATAAATAAAAAATAGGGTTGAGTAGTATTTGTTGCTCTAGAAGATTTCCTTATTTTGTTCCATATTTATTGCCATTCTGGGATAGAGAGCGATTCACCTAAATCTAGTTCCCAAGCTTGTTCAATTTTTGATTTTTCTCCAGTGATAGAGGTGGCTTGTAATTTTTTGTATATTTGTGAAGCCGAAGAAGAAGATAATAGGAAGGGGATATTAAGAGCAGAAAGAGCAGAGACTTTGGTCTGAGAAACAGAGGTAGAAAGGGAATCATAACTAGTTTGAACAACCATGCCTAATAGATTATATTTAGGAAGGAAAGATGGAGGGAGAGAGAAAGTAGATTGGCGAGAGGAAAAAGGAACGCAAATACCATCTTGAAACAACTGATGAGTCCAAGTAAGTCCACATTCATGCCATTCCTTACAGAAAAAAGTCCTATTGTTAATTTTAATAAGAGGATTGTACCAAATAGGAGATTGTAAAAATCTAGCACGGTCATTAAGGCCATCTAGGAACAGGGGAGAGAATAGTTTCTTGGATGTTTTGAGACTAGGAAGAGACATTTTCTGAGGAATACGTGAAAGATAAACACATTTCTTAAAAGTAAAAGGGTGAAAAAAGAAGGATTCAACCTCAGCCCACAACGGAGAAGAAACAGTATCCGAAGTGGATTCCAATAATAAAGAAACTGAATGGGAAAGAAAAAATGAGGTATGATAAGAAGAAAAATCTGGGAAATTGACTCCTCCTAAATGTTTAGGTTGTTTAAGTTTGGAAAAAGACATCCTAGCTTTTTTATTTTGCCAAAGAAATCGAGATAAAATGGAATAAATGGATTTATAACAGGATTGAAGAATATTAACTTGGAGGTTAGATAAGAAAAATAGGATTATATGGACTAACATCATTTTAATAGAGTCCCATCTACCCCACCAAGATAGAAATAAAGGGTGCCATCTCTTGGTAGAATCTGATAAAGTGGCATGCAAATGCTTAATGTTGAGATCCACCGTATCCTTAATAGAAGAAGTGAACCATAGGCCTAAGTACTTTATTTTAGAGGGACTCCAATGAAAGGAAGAGGCCAAGAAATCAGCATGAAAACAAAATGTATTAAGAGGAAGAATTTCACATTTATCGACATTGAGCTTATAGCCCATACCATTGCAAAATGGGAAACTTCAGAAAGAAAAGCTGGGATAGAAGTCTGAGGATTGGGGATAAATAAAAGAATGTCATCTGCATAAGCAGATAGTTTTAGATGAGTCTTAACATAAGGAAAACCAGTGATATCATTGTTCAAACGGATCTTTGTCAGAAAAGAAGCGGAGAATGAAGGACATCCTTGACGAACACCTCGAAAAAGAGGAAAAGAGGAAGACACAAGACCATTAGCAAAAATAAAGGACCTGGGAAAAGAATATAGTAACAAGACATAGGAAAGATATTTAGAGCCAAAACCAAACCATGTAAGTGTAGAAAAAATAAATGTCCAATTAACTCGATCAAAGGCTTTTTCAGCGTCTAAAGCAATAGCAGCTAATGATTGATTGTAGGTTTGAGATTTACTAATAACATTAAAGAAAAGACGGGTATTATCCGAAAGATGACGCCCCTTAATGAAACCACATTGTTCTTTACCAATTAGTTGGGGGAGAATTTTGTCTAAACGTAAAGCTAACATTTTTGCAAATATTTTATAATCGAGATTAATCAAAGAAATAGGTCTATAATTTTTACATAAGGTATGATCTTTGTTATCTTTGGGAAGAAGGCATATCAGAGCTTCCTGAAAAGAACCCTCAGACTTCTGAGAGGCAATAAAAAATGAAAATAACTGATGAAGTTTGGGAACAAGTAAGTTGGAGAAATGCGAATAAAATTCTATCGAGAACCCATCTGGGCCAGGAGCTTTTCCCTTTTTAAGAACATGAATGGCATCCAAAATATCTTTAGAACAAATATCTTTGTCTAAAGAGGAAAAGTCCACATCAGGCAACGAGGGAGAGGGAATGGAGGATAAATATCGATCAATGTAAGTGGATAAAGGAGGTGATTCCGGAGTATAAAGGGTTTGATAGAAATTGGTACATTCGGCTAAAATATCCTCATCTTTGTGAAGAGTAGTGTTAGAGACTATCGATTCAATCTTCATTCGTTCCTTTTTAACTTTAAGGTAATTAGCGAGTACGTTTCCAGCTTTATTTTGTGTGGAGTAATATTTGGCACTAGACTTAAGCAAAAATAAGTTGGCAGAATTTGTGGATAGTTTATTGAAAGAAAGTTTAGCATTTATGAGCTGAGAAAGATCAGATTGAGATTTGGTCGAATAGTAAGAATGTTCTAATTGTTTAATTTGGGAGGTTAATGATGTTAAGGACTGATTAGCTAGACGTCTTTTCTTAGCAACATATGAAATAATAAAATCTCTAGAAGCAGCTTTAAAAGTGTCCCAAATTAATTGAGGAGACGATTGAGGACATTCATTATCAGTAAAAAAGTGAGATGCAAAATCATGGAAAACAGTTGTAAAAGTTTTGTCTAAGAGAAGGGAATTATTGAACCTCCATCTTCTAGTGCCCTTAACAGGAGGAAGTAGGTCAAGATGTAGGGAAACTGGAGCATGATCAGAAATCAAAATCGAACAAATGTCTGAGTGAGTAATGTGTTGGGATAAAGCCTTAGAAATAAAAATGTAGTCTAAGCGAGATTGGGAGGAGTGGACAGGTGAAAAATATGTATATTCTTGCAAAGTAGGGTTGCAAAGTCTTCAAGAATCAACAAGAGACCTTTGAGATATAGCGGAGGTGAATTGAGAATGGACTTGAGAAGGAGAAAAACGAGATTTAGATTTCCTATCTAGAAATGGGTCCATAATCATATTACAATCCCCACCTAAAATAAAATAGTCGTCAGTATATTGCATCATGGAAGAAAGAATTTGAGGCCAAAACAATTTATCAGGTACAGTGGGAGCATATAAATTAAAAATAGTTAAAGGAATTTTGTTAACCAACAACGATAGCACAATCCACCTACCCTCAGCGTCAGTATCTTGATTGATAAGTTGAATGTTCAATCGTTTATGACAAAGAATTGCCACACCATTACGTTTGCCCGAACCAGGAGATGCAAAAACATGGCCTACCCAATTACGACGTAATTTGCAAACTTCAACATCTTTGATATGAATTTCTTGTAGGAGCACAATATCCCCTTTCAAATGTGCTAAATGAGAAAGAACACGTTGCCTTTTAATGGGAGACCCCAAACCTTTAACATTCCAAGAAATTATGTTAATTGACATTTAAAACTCAAGGAAATGTTTAAAGATAGGAAAATAACCAACCATAGCATGAGAAATGAGTAAAAAATTGAACTGGAACAAGTGTGAACAATATAGCAAGATAATAAAAGAGAAGGAAGAAGAAGTAGAGAAGATAGAAATAGTGGAAGATAAGAAGATATGTAGAATTTGATAAGAGAGAACTAGAGGCTAAAACCAGGAAAGAAAAGAGACTAAAGGAATTGAGAAAAGAAAAAGAAGATAAAAGGAAATAGAAGAAAAGAAGAGACAAGGCAGAAAAGGGACAAGTGAAAAAGAACAAAATATGAGAAAAGATCTTGAGAAAATATTGCAACAAAGGATATAATACAGAGAAACGATAAGGACCGAAATGGAACGCCAAACAGGAAACTCCAGGACGAGACCGCCAGGAGGGGAACAGCATCCAGGAAAGACATAAGCAGTAACAGACAATGAGGAACCACGAAACCAATACATGGGAAAAAGCGGGAGAGAGAAAAAATTATAGAGCGAAGCACAACATATCAAAGAAGACACATGGTACAATAATAATAATACAAACAAATCGTCACATGATACAAACGGGAGAAGGGAAAAGAACACAACAAGGACAAACATTGTCAAAAATGAAGTATAAGTCCCTTATGGTCGAGGTATGTCCATGGACTCCACTCTGCAGTTGTTCAAAAATTGTTGGAGAAGTTCAGGATCCTCGTAAGTAGTTGCCTTGTTATTATAAGTTACCTTGAAGAGGCAAGGGTGGAATAAGCCATATCTGGCATTCAATTTGCGTAGAGCTGGTCTCATTTCCAAAAATCGTTTCCGACGATCTGCAGTTACCTTGGCATAGTCTTGAGCAAAAAAGAGACTAGAACCATTCCAGATGATCTTTCCACGTTGTTTAGAAGCTTGAAGAACCTTGAGCAAATCGGTGTATTCTAAAAAATACAGGATGACACCTCTAGGTTTTGAAGAAGATGTTGCAGAGCGAGGAGGTGGGCCAAGTCGATGTGCCCGCTGAATATTCAAGACTGGACTGTCAGGGAGACCTAGAAGAGTTGGTAAGAAAGTTTGAAAGAAGGAAATCGGAGTCGGACCTTCAAGACCTTCAGCCAAACCATAAATGCGTAAGTTGTTACGCCTCTTGCGATTTTCCAATTGTTCAATCTGCTGCTTGAGGTGCGTTATCTCCTTAGACATATGAGGAACCTGAGTGGTAATTTCCTGAACCAAATCCACACGATTCTCCAAGTCCTCGACTCTCTGTTCAGTGAGCGACCAGGAAGTTTCTAGGTTTTGTAGTCGGGCATTAGTTTCCTCCATGTGAGGTTTAAGAGCACGAATTTCATCAAGTATAAGCTCCATAGAAATAGGGGAGGTCCAGTAAGTAGGAGATGGTGGATTTACTTTTACTCGTTTGCCAGAAGTAGACGACGACGCAGAGGCAGAAGGGAGTTTGGTATTTTGTTTAGTAGCCTGACGGGAACCAGAAGATGATGCAGACCCCTTGGGGGTGTTAGAGTCTTTAATAGAGTCTTCCATGGGTTCCTGTAGGACACTGAAAGGGTTAAAATCCTCCAAACCCGCCTCTTTAGATTAAAGAGACCCACTGCGGTTGTTGCGAGGTGTCGCCATGAAAGCCCACACAAAAGTAACCTCTATGTGAGAATTATGCAAGCAGTCGCAGGATTTTGAAAACTCAATTTAAAGCAGGAAAGTAAAAAAACACAAAGTAACAGCATATTTAACGAAGAGCAGATAGTCCAATATAAGTAAAATGAGTAAAAATGGTGAAAACACGAATGAAAAGTAATATTATGGCCAAAAATGCCTGTCTTCTGAGAGAAACATTCCTCTCACGCAGTAAAAACGGTCATTAGCGGCAGCACCCAAAAACAAAATGGCGGCCACGAAATTGCGCCGAGGCGCGACAACAATTTGAAGAAAATAAGGGCATTGGGCTCACCATGAGCAATTTCTTTGGCTGCACAAAAGCAGCCGTGGTTCCGACGCCTGGTGCAGAGAGAATTTCGGGTCAGAACGAAGAAATGAGTCCTGGAGCCGAACCGAGTCCTCACGTCTCGGCGGAGCTCCCGAATTCAGCGGCCATTTCCAAAGGCTCCTTAGCCACGCCCCGACATTTTTCGTTTTAACCCACCACCCACTTTCTTCCACAGGGCAGGGCATCATCGATTGTTGCTTGTAGAGGACATCTGGGGGCCGCTGGGAACAAGACTCCTGTGCCTGTTATCATAGAGCTCAGTTGCTTCTTTGGCAGGTCGAAAGTCACATGCTTTGCACACTCCTACCCTCTAGTAGTTCAATCCCAGCAGTGGACTGGAGTAGGGGATGGGGAGAGATATGTTCATCCGGATAAAAGGAAGACGTGCTGGATCTGTCTTTCAGCCAGTGAAACAGATCCTGCTCTAGAGCATGTTTGAGTCAGATCACCAAACCTACCTCTTATAGCCTCATTTGAAGTTTGTCATCTTCCCCATACATTGATGGCTGCTACTGTAGCCTTCATTGGAGCCGGCCAAAGTGTACATCTTGGTGTATGATTAGGATGGGGCATGTTTAGGGCATCCCCTTCCTAATAGCGACTCACAGAGCTATGTATGAATGTTTTGTCACCGAAATGTCGCAAAACATTTGCATTTTACCACCTACTTCAAGTAGGTGGTTACCCATTTGCAAACAGGAAGGGGTCCTCTTCCCCTTTTTAAATGCATGTGAAAACACTTTTTCAGAGAGCACTGACCACTGCCTGTACTTAAATAATCAAACTAAAATGTTTGATTTTTCTTTTTGCAATACATCCTGTTTTCCGTTAATTTAAAAGGAAGCACAGACATGGTGGTCTGCTGTCCACCACCATCCCTGTGTTTTTAGAAATTCACATTGGGTAGCAAATTGCAACCTACCTCATGTATATTAATGAAAGACACATCAAGCCTGAACCGAGTTCAGCTGTCCCTCCTAGTCCTCCGCCCTCGGCCCTACCTAGCCAGTCGAGCAGCGCTCCATAGCTAATGGTGTTAAAGAGCAGAGAGTATTAGGCCACACACAGGCCCCACCTCAGGCAACCAAGAGCTCCCATTCTGAGGTGTTACAGTGTAGTATTAGTCCCACAATTTGCTGGCAGTCAGTCAGGCCGGTGCTCTGACAATTTGTGGAAAACAGCCAGGGACACAGTTGCCAGAGGTTTTTTAATGCAAATTAGTGGGCCTGTAGTTGGATACGATGCATGAGCCTTCATTCTTATTTTTCAGGAAAGGTGTTTCACTCATGTGTTTGAGCTCCCAAGAAATTAGTGCATTTATGATCTTGGTGATGAGGCCCATCAGAAAAATAAGTTTCAAGATGAAAATCCTTGTTTTACAGATGTATCTCTGGGATGCTGAATTAATAAATATCAATATATTTGCAACTTCAGATTCAAGTGAATTCTACAAGGGTGCGAGTCATAAATTGTTTGCTTATTGATTCTAGACGCAGTTAGAATGATGAGCATAGGCCTACCCCTGCCCTGAATGCCCAACTGCTTACGAAACTGGTATCCAGAGTTTTTATTTTGTTCTTGGCATTCCGCAGATCTAGTGTGTACAGAGCCCTTGGTCTGTCCATGGTAATATCAACTCCAGGACCTGTTTTATGACCTCTGGGGTTGCACAACATGTGTCCTCATAATGGGCATGGGACTACTGTCCATGCTCTGGCTGAATCACATCTTGGGGTGGCGGCTGTTAAAGTTGACAGAACCTCACCTAAAGTCTGCACTTTCTGTTGGAGAAGCTGTAGGCCTGCCTAGAGCTTGGAAGCATGACTGCCTGCCTGCTGAGAAAAGGAATGAGTGTGCCTGGCCCCACAGGATGAGTGACTATCCAGGAGGAGAAGCCCAGCATGAGAGATACGCTGAAGAAAGCAAGAACACGTGGGTTCGTTGATGCCCATAATAGTTGGGGGATCTCCATACACCCCCTCGGTTGGTGGGTCAATAATGATCCATACCCACGTCTGTTTGTTGTGTCCAGTCTAAGTTGTGTTGGGCATATTGTCAGACTTGGCTTCGAGAGCCAAAAATAATGTGTCCTATTCAGTAGTGATGGAGCCTCTCCTTGCCTGCTAAATACGTGTCCTTACACTTATCTCTGCCGCACTCCATTTAAGTAGCTCTCACATACAACTGGGATGCATCGGACTGTACAGATGGCACAACACTTCTACAAAGGACCGATCTCCATCCGATCGACCGAATTTCCAAAAAGAGATTTTTTGTCTACTCTTGTCTGAACCACTAGATCAGGGTTTTCCAAAGTCAGTCCTGGAGGGCCAGATCCATGCCAGATTTTGAGCATATCCCAATTTAGATACATGTAGTTAGCTTAAAAGTCTGGCATGGATCTGTCTCTACAGGACTGACTTTGGAGAACCCTGCACTAGATAGCAGGGATGTGCGAAGTATGTATGTGTGGTGTGTGTGTATTAGACAGTAAGCTGCAGGACAGTGCTACACATAAGTACCCTCTGTCCTCCTCTCAGTACTGAATGCTGCGTGTTTGTGCTTATACAGACCGCCTGCTGCTCAAAATTGAACACTATGCCTGCTCTAGCACAAAGTGCTTTCTGCTCAATATAGAATGCTGTGTTCCTAAACTACTTTCACTTCTGTCTTTAGGGGAGGAGCTGACCAAGATTGAGGATGAGGATGAACAAGGCTGGTGCAAGGGGATCACCACCCATGGCCAGGTGGGCCTCTACCCAGCCAACTATGTGGAGGTGGTGCTGAAGTAGAAGAAGCTAGACTACAAGGCGTGGATCTCAAATTTCCCAAATGAGGAAAAAAGACATGGATTTGTAGCTGGACTTGTGTGTGATACACAGACCTGTCAGAAATTAATATACAATGATCCTGAAGCGACACGAGGTTGAGGAGATCTTGATGGTAAACCAGCTAAAGCTGGAAAGGAAATTTCAAATCTTCACTCAGTCATATAGCATTGTGTGATCTGTAACAGATTACATTCCACTCTGTGGATCACTCACATCGGGAATGACTGGAATTCCTCATAATGTGGCAACAGGTGCTAGACAAATATAGATTCTATGTGCATACCCGTCCCACTGCTTCCCAGCCCACCTGGAGGGGCAACCATTATTCAAAGAGCCATTTTCCCATTTCACAAATAGGATAGCTTTGTAGGATGATCACCTGATGCAAAGATCTGGATGGAACCTGCAGGTCACAGGTTCCAGTGCTGACGGGGGTCGCCTAAGCCTTTCCGCCTTCGGACACCGATAAAATGAGGACCACTAGGTTGAGCAGTAATAACATCCATTATTAAGTGTCAAGAGACAATTCGCTTTGTGGTGTTTCCTATATGAATGATCAGTATTATCACTACTATGATGCAAGTGCCTTTGAAGTAGGGGGCTACAATAATTTGGGACTGCTAGGAGCTGCTAGTGCCCCTCTCGGCTGCCATTTTATTGTGCGTCTCTCGATTGTACCCACCTTCTCCTTACAAACCAAGGGTCAAATTTACAAAGAAGTAATGCAATGCAGCACAGCCACAAATATTGCAGCACTGTGTTGCATTAAAAGAAGACAACAGATCAGAGCCATGTGTACTAAGATATAGTGCTGTTTCTCTCTCCCCCTGCACTAGCTTAATTTTGGCTGTCTTGTGCCATGCACACACCCTTGCACCTAGGTGCAAAGTGTATGTGTGATGTTTTGCACAGTTTTGTGTACAAAATACAATTCCTAGACATAGTTTAATACTTTTCCAAGTTTTTGTACAATACAGTGCACTTCCAAACTTTTCCCTAACATTAAACCTATCTCGAGAAGGTGTAATTGTTTTACGCAAATCCCGGTCTACCATAGTTAGTAAATAGGGCTTTGTGTCAAACCGGTTGGCTGGTTGCATGGGAATGCCCATGTACCACCCTTGGTACACCCGTTGAAGAAAAGTAGCGCTATGTAATGTTACTTTAGGGTACTTTCCAGTAGAAAACAAGTTTTGTGCTGGAAAGTAAATAACAATTCAACCATTTGCTCCAGTTTGCATCACGTTTGTGACACAAACTTTGCGCAAAAGGTCAGTAAATCTGCTTTCAAGCCTTTCTTCTCCCTCTCTGCAACCCAAGAGATTTGTACCACTGTGTGCCTTTTTTGCCGTGCTGGAAAATTCAGTAGCAATCATTTACTCTACGTCGGTGAACCTAATGAGGGCGAATACATCTCTCCTGTCATGTCTATTTAACAACACAGGAGATCTTCGTGACCAGACTTGGAAACAGTTTTGATTATTAAAAAGCTTTTTGCCTAAAGAATTGTGCCTCTCATTCCTACTGTCTCACCAATATAAAAGGACTAGGTGACAATAAGAAATGCTTTACTACTCATCCTTAAGACTAATTCGGGATTGAAATTTTCAATTGATCTGCGGTTGGCCTTTAGAGCAGTGGCACCTCTAGTGAGTTCACTTGATGTCAAGTTTGTGAGGACAACAACAGGGCTGCCAGAATAGGGGCGAGAGGAGAGTAGCAAAGATGCACAAACCCATACAGAGAATCTTAAGTCTAATTAAGACATGAAAGCAAGAATGAGAAGCTCTAACACTCCGAGGCGCTCTCTGATCTTCAAAGCATCCTAACTCTGAACCCTTTTCATCATGTATTTAGACTCAGAGCCAAATACTGGTGGGTCTTAGGAACCCAGATGGATTATCAGATTGCACTTAATTTAGAAACAATATAACAAATATAAGACCTATGACGGCTGATGGTGTGGCACCAACTCTAAAGAACTAAAAGTAAACCATTCTGAGCATCATTCACAACACAGTGTAAAGTAAAATGCACAAGCAGTAGACCACACTGAACAACATTCACAGCACAGTGTAGAGTAATCCACACAAGAAGTAAACCAAACTGAGCAAAATTCACAACACAGTGTAAAGTAAAACACAGAAGCAGTAAACTGCACTGAGCAACATTCAGAACACAGTGTAAAGTAATACACACAAGCAATAAACCACACTGAACAGCATTCACAACAGTGTGCAAAGTAATAACCGCAAGAAGTAAAGCACAAGGAACAACATTCACAACAGAGTGTAAAGTAATACACAAGCAGTAAACCACACTGAGGAACATTCAGAACACAGTGTAAAGTAATACACACAAGCAGTAAACTACACTGAAGAACACTCATAACGGAGTGTAAAGTAATACACAAGCACAAACAGTAAACCACACTGAAGAACATTCACAGCACAGTGTGAAGTAATACACACAAGCAGGTAATCACAGGGAACAACATTCACAACAGAATGTAAAGTAATACACAACACAAGCACTAAAGCACACTGAACAACATTCACAACACAGTGGAAAGTAATACACAAAAGCAGTAAACCACACTGAAGAAATTCATAGCACAGTTTGAAGTAATACACTAAATCAGTAAACCACACTGAAGAACATTTACAAGAGAGTGTAAAGTAAAACACAAGCGGTAAACCACACTGAAGAACAGTCATAACACAGTGTATAGTAATACACACAAGCAGGAACCCACACTGAAGAACATTCACAACAGAGTGTAAAGTAATACACAAGCAGTAAACTACACTGAAGAACATTCACAGCACAGTGTAAAGTAATGCACAAACAGTAAACCACACTGAAGAACATTCACAGCACCGTGTAAAGTAATACACACAAGCAGGTAATCACACGGAACAACATTCACAACAGAATGTAAAGTAATACACAACACAAGCAGTAAAGCACACTGAACAACATTCACAACACAGTGGAAAGTAATACACAAAAGCAGTAAACCACACTGAAGAAAACTCATAGCACAGTTTAAAGTAATACACTAAACCAGTAAACCCCACTGAAGAAAATTCACAAGAGAGTGTAAAATAAAACACAAGCGTTAAACCACACTGAAGAACAGTCATAACACAGTGTATAGTAATACACACAAGCAGGAACCCACACTGAAGAACATTCACAACAGAGTGTAAAGTAATACACAAGCAGTAAACCACACTGAAGAACATTCACAGCACAGTGTAAAGTAATGCACAAACAGTAAACCACACTGAAGAACATTTACAACACAGTGTAAAGGGATACACACAAGCAGTAAACCACACTGAAGAACATTCACAAAAGAGTGTAAAGTAATGCACAAGCACAAGCAGTAAACCACACTGAAGAACATTCACAACACAGTGTAAAGTAATACACACAATCTCCATGATTCCCAGCAAAACGGAGTAACGCAAAAGGATCTCCTGTGATACTGTACATCCTGCTCTTAGGTGAATTTCCAAGCCTGTTATGTTCACCCTAACAGGAATCAAGGAGAAATGTGCTGTTGTCACTCATTGTAAGATAGGCGGCTGAAAGAAGAGGCAAAGCAGAGAAGGTGGTCCTGCTTGTGGTGGTCATTTGCAACTGATAAATAAGAAGGTATCTGTTTATGTAGCCCAAAACTGTTGTCAAACTTGCAAATAGAGGTATCTCCCATTACAACACTGGTGACAACTGGAAGAAATGGTGCATGCAGAGACTGACTGCCAACCTTAACCCCTTCCACGCTGATGACGAGCTAAGCTCGTCATGAGTTACACCTCTCGTACGCTCATGACGAGCTGAGCTCGTCATGTAACGCGGTATTTACAAACATCAGCGCACAGCGGGAAAACCGTTAGCGCTGATGCGGTTAACAAGGCAGTCTCACAATTTGCTATATTCCGCCACCAGAAGATCTTTGCCTCACAGGCATTCTTTCAGGTCGAATGTAAGTGAACCACTCCCGTGAATTAATTCAGGGCAAACATAAGAGAAACCCACATACATGGTGATTAAAAGATAACAGATTTGCATCTATTCTTGCATCCATTCAGGTCAAGCACATGTGAACCACTCACATGCATCCATTCAGTTCAATTAAGTGAAACACTCACATAAACAAGTGCATCCTTTCAGGTTGAACGTAAGTAAAACACACTTACATGAACACATGTATCTTTTAGGTTCGGACCCAAGTAAAACTCACTCACATGAATGCATGCATCTATTCAGGTTGGATGTAAGTAAAACACACTTACATGAACGGATACACCCATTCAGTTTGGACGTAAGTAAAACACACCCACATGTACACATGCATCTATTCAGGTTGGACGTAAGTAAAACACACTCACATGAACACATGCATCTATTCAGGTCAAATATAAGTAAAACACACTCACATGTACAGATGCAGCCATTCAGTTTGGACATAAGTAAAACACACTCACATGAAGGAATGCACCCATTCAGTTTGGACGTAAGTAAGACACACTCACATGAACACATGCATCTATTCAGGTCAAATATAAGTAAAACACACTCACATGAATGCATGCACCCATTTAGTTTGGACATAAGTAAAACACTCACATGAAGGAATGCACCCATTCAGTTTGGGCGTAAGTAAGACACACTCACATGAACACATGCATCTATTCAGGTCAAATGTAATTAAAGCACACTCACATGAATGCATGCACCCATTTAGTTTGGACATAAGTAAAACACTCACATGAACACATGCATCTATTCAGGTCGAACGTGCGTGAAGCACATTAACATGAACACATGTATCTATTAAGGTCGGACCTACGTAAAACTCACATGAAAGCATGAATCTATTTAGGTTGGACGCAAGTAAAACACATTTACATGTACACTTGCATCAATACAGGTTGGACATAAGTAAAACGCACTCACATGAACACATCCATCCATTCAGGTTGGACATAGTTGATATACATTTACATGAATGCATGCATCTATTCAGGTCGGAAGTAAGTAAGCCACAATCACATGAACACATGCATCCATTCAGGTCCAACATAAGAAAAACACACTCACATGAACGCATGCATCCATTCAGGTCCAACATAAGAAAAAACACAATCACATGAACACATGCATCCATTCAGGTCCAACATAAGAAGAACACACTCACATGAACACATGCATCCATTCAGGTCCAACATAAGAAAAAACACAATCACAAGAACACATGCATCCATTCAGGTCGAACATAAAAAAAACACACTCACATGAACACATGTATCCATTACGATTGGACATGGTTGAAGCACATTTACATGAACACATGCATCTATTCAAATCAAATGCAAGTAAAACACACTCACATGACACATGCATCTATTCAGGGCGGACACAAGTAAAACACTCAAAACACAATGTAAAGTAGTACACACAAGCAGTAAACTACCCAGAAGAACATTCACAGCACAGTGTAAAGTAATACACACAAGCAGTAAACCATACTGAAGAACATTCATATATATCAATCAATCAATCAATCAGAGTACTTGTAAAGCGCGCTACTTACCCGTGAGGGTCTCAAGGCCCTGAGGGGAGGGGGTGCCACTACTGCTCGAAGAGCCTGGTCTTGAGGAGTCTTCTGGCCCATACAGACACGTGCAGGGGAGGAGTCAAGATGGCGGGCTGACACCGCCGAGTGAGGACGCTACATGATTCTGCTCTGCTCGCCGAGATTCTGTTTCGAGTAGCGAGCAGTGAGATTGGGGTGATCGGAGAAAGCCACAGATATACGGAAGCAGAGAATAGCAGAGAAGCGGAGAAACGGAGATAAGCACAATAACAAGGGATTACGCGCGTTTAATCCTTCGGCTGGAAAGAACAAAGAAGCTCAATGTTAAGGGCACTTCTTCAGCTAGGCAATAACACCTCCCGTACCTCCCGCGTTTGGTTCTACGCGGCAGCTCGACCGGTCAGCACGCCGGGAGGCAGAGGGAGAGGGAGAGGCGGAGCTGGCTCACCTCAGCAGATTGCGCACCTGTTCCAGGAAACAATCATCACAGGTACACAGCGGCAGCCACAGCGAGTGGAGGCGGAGGCATCAGGGAAATCGATGTCCGGACGGCAGAGGACCACACGGAGCAAGAAGACCGCCCCAGCCCCAGCAGGCAGACAACCAAACGCAAGTAAAATGGCTGCAATTACAGGGATTGTTGGGACAGTGGTTGTGGGGGGGCCTAGCAGCAGTAAAGAGACACAGCTCGCTCAGGAAAACAACGGTGTGGACAAAAGCGGGGGGTCGAAAGTAAAAGAGAAAAACGGTAAACCGGCTAATGAGACCGAGGAGAAGATACAAGGGGAAGGGGCAGGCACTTTTGTTAGGGCTGAACTTGAGCTGAACTTAGAGCATGTAACGGCGCTCCAAACTCCAAAACAAAAACTGAATAACACTGAGAAAGAAGATGAAGAATTAGAAAATAATAGATCTAATTCAACAATGGTGGTAAACTCGGATACAGAAATTGATAAAGAGCTTTCTGCCACTGTTAATGTCTCATGTGTAGATATGTCAGAAGCTGTTTTGGAGACACAGGTAGCAAGCAGAGTGAATACCTCTAACATTGGAAGCTTAACCTTGCAAATAACAGAAGTGGTAGAAGATTCTGAGAAAGTAAAAACTAAAGTTCAATCTCATGATAATCCTAAAAACAGGGTGGTGCAGTCTATCGCCGCTACCGATAATACTTATAATGACCCAGTCGAAATAACTGAAATCAGGGAGAAAGGAAACGGCGAGAGTACAATGTTGGATTGCACGGCTGTAGCTGATGATGACTCGAATCTAGAGTACGAGGAGTTGACAGAAGATGAGGGAGTTGAAGGAGCACTTAAGAACCCAGCAATTATAAAAACCACCATCAAGAAAATTAAGATGAAATTCAAAACTAAACAAAAAAATGCTGTACTTAAGACAATCAACAAGGAAGCCCTTGGAAATAAGAAAAGCCGCCTAATTGACGATAGCCCCCTGAGAAGATGGATTGAGGCGAAGGGGGGAGTCAAGAGTATGGCTCTAAGATTGTCAGGCGCCAGCCTAGACGAGGCCCTCAATACTCAGAGGGCTGGCAAAAACAAATTTGTAGACATTACTAGCGAACATACTCAAGACGATGCCTCTATTAACCAAGAATCCCCGCTACATTCCGTCTTAGCTATGACCGACTCAGTGCTTGCATCTGGGGTACTCGCAACAGGTACAACTCCCTCGCCTACTCTAACTGACAACACTGTTTCAACTCCCGCCGAACATAATATTGAGACACTCGAACTAAGTGACCGAGATCCTGATCATGTTATCATCAGTTCAGTTCAATTAAATGAGGAAAATCAGACTATAATATCTAAACTGAAAAAAACGCAGATACCGATTACTGAAAACGTTATTGAGAATACAGCCAATAGTAATGGAGAAAAAGACATAGTGGTGAGATCAGACGATTCTCTTAGTAAGACCCAAGATACACCAACAGGCTCTGGAGTGCTATCTGAAATATGTCTTCAATCAATGGTACCACAGGAATCTCATGACTCCATTAACTCCATTAACCCTTCCATTCTTTCTAGTCTTCTGAATACCCATGAGACTCCAGATCCAACAAGGATGTTCATGGAATCAATAATGCAGACTCTCCTAGAGCAAAGAGCGGAGATTCAACAACAGTATCTGCAACTCAGAGAAGACAACACCAAGATGCAAGAAACAATGAGTACCATCTGCCAAGGCCTGGGAGGCGCGACTAAAGATATCGAGGATATTAAACAACGGATTGTAGAAGTAGAAGGAGATGTTAATAAGACCTCAGCAACTGCAAAACAAAATACTCTAAGAGTTACCAAGCTTGAGGCCAAGGTGGAGGATTTGGAAAATCGCGCTCGAAGGCAAAACCTTCGCCTATTTGGTATACCGGAAGGAATGGAGGGGTCTGATCCTAGGACATTTGTGGTGAAAATTTTACAGAGATCCTTTTCTGATCTTGCGGACTGGGATTGGGACTCACAGTTGCAGAGAGTCCATAGACTGCCTCTGATACAAAAAAACACTAATAGTAAATTCCCTAGACCGTTTCTGATTTATTTTGGTAATTTTCTTTTGCGGCAAGCTGTATCATTGAAAGCAAGACCGAACAATCCCGTGTCTGTTGATAATTTAACGTTTTTTGTGAAATCGGATCTTAGTAAGGGCACCATGGACAAACGGTGGGAGCTTAGGAAGCTGATAGATCCTTTCAAAAATTTGGGTTGCATGGCCTATCTCCAAGAACCTGCTCGCCTTAAGGTTATACGAAATGGCAAGGTGGTTTTTTTTACAGATGTAGAAGATGCTGAACAAGCTCTGGAAAAATATTCTAGGGATAATGAAAGAGAAAAACAGAATGAAAATTAAATAGCATCTTGGCTAAACTGTTGTAGATAAAACGAACGAGCAAACAAGGAGTAATGTGATTGTGGCATGAGCATGAGCAGTTTATCATGTTAGCTTTCTCTCTCTGCTGCCTTTTCAGCGGCAGCACTAGATAGAGGGGTGCTCCCCCCCTAAGGGACGGGTGGGTGCGAGGGCAATGCTGGGGTCCTTGCAGGGGAGGGTCTGACCGTCTTGGTCAGGGGTGGGGGGGAAAAAATGTGCGTAAAAAATGGATCGCAGGATTCGATTGTTTCTTTAAATTCAGTAAAAAAAATGGGATTTATATGAAAAGGGAAAAGGTAGTTGGGAGAAATTTGTACCGGATAACCAACAGGATAGTAACATGTCTAAATTAAGAATACTAAGTTGGAATGTGGACGGACTGAACAGTAAAAATAAGAGAAACTTAGTAAAGGAGGAGATTAAGATGTACAATCCGAATATAGTTCTGCTATCAGAGACACATATTAAATATCAAGACCGTAAGCTGCTTTCACAATTGAATTATAATTTGGTGGTATGCTCTACTTTAGATGAGACCATAAGAGGGGTAGCTATTTTAATACAACGAGGTGCCAGATTCGTAACAATAAAAACTGCTTCAGATGTTCGTGGGAGGTGGGCAATTGCACAGATGCAATGTGATAATTTTAAGATAGTACTATGTGCAATATATGGTCCAAATATCGATGACCCTAGAGTTTATGAAGAACTAAGTTTATACTTATTGGATTGGGAAGGAGAACTAGTAATAGCTGGGGACTTTAATTGTACTATCAATTATAAAATTGATTCCACCGGGCAAAGTAAACACAAAAGAATGAATAAAGTTAGAACTGCTATCTTGGAATTAGCCAGATTGAACAATGTCAGAGACATATGGAGATCAAAATATCCTCTTCAGGCAGGGTATACATATTATTCTGTACCGCATAGATCTTGCTCAAGAATTGACATGATTTGGGCCTCAGAACAAATTTTAGATAATTGCTTGATTAATATCTGCCCTAAAATTACCTCTGATCACAACCCACTATTACTTGAGGTTATGTTTCCCGACCAAACTAAAGAAACTCGAAAATTCACTTTTCCGAGACATCTATTGACAGATACAAGATTTTCAACTTTACTCAAGCAACATATTCAGGAGTTTATTTCAATTAATATTAATACTGCTAACATCAACATGGTATGGGATTCATGTAAATGCAGTATCAGAGGTTTCGCCCAACAATATATATTTAAGCAAAACGCTGAGATTCGCCATGAGAAGAAACAAATAATAGATGAGATACGAAATCTGGAAATAGCCTTGGCAGAGGCAACGAAATATGCAAAGAATAACACTGAGAGTATTAGGCTAAAGTTGGCGAAATCAAAAGCAGGCTTATTAAAAACACTGAGAGAAAGATACACTTCACAACTACAAAAATATAAATTCAGACAATATGAGGGCGGCGATCGCATTGGGAAATTACTGGCCTTTAAAACCGCGGATAGGAAAGCTAAAACAAAAATCAAAGAAATAGTAGGGAATGACTTAAACACATACGATAGAACGGATCAAATATTAAACCAGTTTGTCAAATGTTACCAACAATTGTACACTCCAGAGACATTACCTGCAAAATCAGCCATAACACAATATTTAGAAAAATACATAACTGCATCTCAAACACTCAGTGTAGAAACAATTGAACAACTTAATTCTGTAATAACACTAGACGAAATAAAACGGGCCATAGATAATCTACCATCAGGGAAAGCGGTCGGAGAAGACAGCCTACCAGGTGAACTTTACAAACTTTGCGCACAAGAATTACTACCTCTATTAGAGAAAGTGATAAACTCAATCCGCTTATCCAAAAAGGCACCTCCTTCATGGAAAATAGCGAAAATAATATTTTTTTTGAAAAAAGGGAAACCGGAAAAAGAATGTGGGTCTTATCGACCGATTTCTTTACTTAACACTGATGCTAAAATCTTTTCTAAGATACTGGCAAATCGGCTGGCCCCGAGTATGCCTTCTATTGTTAACCTACAACAGCACGGTTTTGTTATGGGAAGGGATACCACTACACACGTTAACACTTCAGTAATCGCCTTTGATGTTGCTGAAGGTACACACACCCCACTCGGTATGATTCTGTTAGACGCAGAAAAGGCTTTTGACCGAGTGGGGTGGGATTATCTGTGGGAAGTTTTAAGGAAATTGGGGCTTTCCGGTTATTATTTGGATTGGGTTATGTCCCTCTATGACGAACCATTAGCTTTGATTAGTTATGGAGATAAAGAATCAGCAAATTTTAAAATACTAAGAGGTACGAGACAGGGCTGCCCTCTTTCCCCCTTACTTTTTGCTCTATCCTTAGAACCTTTTTTAAATGCTTTAAATGACCAAGTAAACATTATCCCAGTGAGTCATGGAGGAACTGTTTTGAAATTAACGGCTTATGCTGATGACATAGCTATTTATACGAGCGACTTTAACAGAGCTATGCCAGAAATTATTAACGAGGCACAAAAATATGGCCAAATCTCAGGTTATAAATTGAACGTGAGTAAAACTCAAATTATAGCTAACTACACTCCTGATATACATATCTATGACACTTGAAGAGAAGCTACTTATTTAGGTATCAAGTTACTGGCTAAAGTAGGGTAAATATTGGAAACAAACTATGATAATTTTCTAAAAGAAACTTCCACAACTCTTAAAAAATGGCACAAAATCCCTCTTAGTCTAATAGGCCGGGTAAATTTGATTAAAATGAAAATACTCCCCAAGCTACTCTATTTGTTTAGAGCCATTCCACTACAACCGAACCAATCTTTTTTTTAAAAACTAGACTCTGTTTGTTGCAGCTTTATTTGGGGATATAAAAAGGCACGCAGGGCTATAAAATTTTTGAAACTATCAATCTCAAAAGGGGGACTTGTTTTTCCGGATTTTAAATTATATTTTTTGGCAACTTTTTTCTTTCGAATTCGGAGCTTATTAAAGAAAGAGTCTTGCATATTCTTTTATCAATACTTGTTAGGTACTGACTCAAACCAATTTTTGCTTCGCATACATGACCCTAATTACCACAAACGGGTGAAATTTAAGACTGCTAAGCATGCTATAAATATTTGGAAGAAGATTATGCACATCAGTCAGATTTCATTTTATAATTCGGAACTCAGACTATGGGACAACCCGGGTCTTCCTGGAATTTTCTCGGATGGGACTGGGTATCGTTGGATTAATTGTGGTCTTAATACACTAGGCGACATATTTGGAAATAATGGTATGTTAGATTTCGACACCTTGAAAATATTAAATGGTGTGACAAACGATATGCACTATCGATATCGCCAACTGAGAGACTTCTTTTTCAATAAAATGAAATTAACATTAATTACTCAGTCTGAGATTATAGAGTGTATATATTCCGATAAAATTAAATCACTTATAAAGTTGGGATATCAACTTTTAATCAAGGATAAAATTGAAAATACTACCAATATAGCTACTAAATGGTCTCGCCGGCTAAATCGGGACATAAACTCAGAACAGATCAGTAAAGCCTTAACTCATATAAATGATGCTGTTCATTCCTCTAACTTAAGACTGCAATCATACAGGACTATTTCAGAATTATATTACACTCCAGAGAGAATATCTGCTTGGGCTCAAGGGAACCAAACATCAGAAAAAACAAAATGTGTGAAGTGTAACACATATGCTGCTGATGTAGAACATATGCTCTACTCTTGCCCGGCATACTCTAGCTACTGGATAGGAATTATAAAACACCTTCAAGACAGTCAGATTAAGTTACCGGATTTATCCCCCCAATTGGTTTTACTTGATATTTATGAGACTCAATGTCCCAATCAAGATCTCATAACAATCTTATTAGCCTGTGCAAGATTAATTATAGCAAGAGCTTGGATATCTAAGAACACTCCAACTGTTGCTGAGTGGCTAACATTGGTTATAGAAATCAGAACCATGGAACTTACACTCGCAAAATATAGAGGACCAAAATCCTTAGTTAGAAAGGAAAAAATCTGGAAGCAATTTTTTGAGGTATAAAATTGGGGGTTAGTGTACATATACGAAGATATTTGTGAGAAATAATCAAACCACCATTATTTGTGTTTGTGAAATAGCTCTTTTATTACTAGGGCCGTCCAGAAGCTGTATAATTTAACTTTTGCTTTACCTCCTTTTTCTTTTTCTTTCTTTCTCTTCTGCATCCCAATACCCTAATCCTTTACTACAAGCAATGTAAATTTATGTTTTCGAAAAATACTTGAAAATGCAACTGTATTTATGTATTATGTTTGTTTCTTATGGAATCCTGTGACAATAAAAATATTAAAAAAAAAAAATAAAAAAATAAAAAAAAAGAGGAGTCTTCTGAAGGCAAGTATGTCTTGTGTCTGCCGTAGGTGGGTAGGGAGGGTGTTCCAGGTCTTGGCGGCGAGGTAGGAGAAGGATCTGCCGCCGGAGGTTGTTCATTGGTTGCGAGGAACAGCGGCGAGGGCGAGGCTGGCGGTGCGAAGCTGGCGGGTGGGTGTGTAGAAGCTGAGTCTGCTGTTCAGGTAGGCTGGTCCGGCATTGTGGAGTGCTTTGTGTGCATGGGTGAGAAGCTTGAAGGTGATTCTCTTGTCGACGGGGAGCCACTGTAGGTCTCTCAGGTGGGGGGTAATGTGGCGGTGGACGTTGATGATCAGTCGGGAGGAGGCGTTTTGAATGCGTTGTAGTCGTCGTAGGTGTTTGGCTGGGATTCCTGTGTAGAGTGCATTGCCGTAGTCCAGTCTGCTGCTGACGAGGGCCTGTGTCACCGTTCTTCTTGTTTCGGTCGGGATCCACTTGTATATCCTGCGGAGCATGCATTGGGTGTTGTAGCAGGAGGTGGAGACGGCGTTGAACTGTTTAGACATGGCGAGGGAGGAGTCGAGGATGAGTCCTAGGTTGCGTGCATGTTCGGTGGGTGTCAGTGCTGTTCCCAGTGTGGTCGGCCACCAGGAGTCGTCCCAGGCTGAGGGGGTTGGTCCGAGGATGAGTACCTCCGTCTTGTCCGAGTTCATCTTCAGACGGCTGTTTCTCATCGAGTCGGCGACTGCCTTCATTCCCTCGTGGAGGTTGGTTTTGGCGGTGTGCGGGTACTTGGTGAGGGAGAGGATGAGCTGGGTGTCGTCAGCGTAGGAGATGATATTGAGGTTGTGTTGGCGGGCCACTTGTGCGAGGGGGGCCATGTAGACGTTGAACAGCGTCGGGGTGAGGGATGAGCCCTGGGGGATGCCGCAGATGAGGTCAGTGGCCTCGGATCGGAAGGGCGGGAGGCGGACGCTCTGGGTTCTGCCGGAGAGGAAGGACGTGGTCCAGTCAAGGGCCTTCTCTTGGATTCGGGCTTAAAGGAGGCGTGTCTTTAGAGTGTGATGGCAGACCGTGTCGGAGGCGGCTGACAGGTCCAGGAGAATGATGGCTGATGTTTCGCCGTTGTCTAGTTGGCGCCTGATGTCGTCTGTGGCGGCGATAAGGGCCGTCTCGGTGCTGTGGTTTCGTCTGAACCCAGACTGGGACGGGTCCAAGATGTTGTTGTCTTCCAGGAGGTGGGCCATTTGCATGTTGACGATTTTCTCGATGACCTTCGCCGGGAACGGGAGCAGGGAGATGGGCCAGAAGTTCTTGAGGTCCTTGGGGTCTGCCTTGGGCTTCTTGAGGAGGGCGTTGATTTCGGCGTATTTCCAGCTTTACGGGAATGTCGCTGTTTCGAAGGAAATGTTGATGACCTTCCGTAGTTGGGGTGCGATGGCAGCATCTGCTTTGTTTAATATGTGGTGTGGGCACGGGTCTGACGGAGATCCTGAGTGGATGGAGTTCATGACCTTGCGTGTCTGGTTGTCGTTGACGTTGGACCAGGAGGTCAGGCGGTTGGCGCTGGTGGTGGCGCTGGTGGTGTATAGATGTAAATACTGGGGGGGCTCCTCCATTTCAGCGGATGAGCGTTGCCCCACAAGCCCCAGAGCTGAAAAATAAAATTGTAACGCATTTTGTTTATTACCATTTTATTTTTCAGCAATCCTTCCCGCACTAAGTGTCAGGGCGGGGCATGGCCAGTGCTGCTGAGTGGCAGCAGAATGGAGCTGTGTGCTTTGAAATGTGCATGTCTCTTTGGCTAGCCGTCTTGGGATGGCCAGCCTGACATGCACATTTTAAACTTCTCTAACCTAACTGTCTCAGAGAGGTGGGTTAGAGAAAGTGCAGGCCTCAAATGCTTTAAGGAGCACTGAGAGAGCCTGTTCTATCCAACCCTGGCACTGCTCTCATGCTGTGAGAGCAGCACCAGGATTGGGTAGTGCTGTTCCCTGTATCCAGAGCTTCCAGAAAAACAGAGGGAGGAGGATGTCATGCTGCACGTGGAAGGTAAGTCTATTTTCTTTCTTTCTTTTTGTTTAGCCCAAACTTGTAACCAAAAAGTATCGACAGATGGACAATGAAACAACATATCCATACGCAAATCCACAACTCCAGCATTTATTGTCTTTGGTAAGATTGTATTTATGACGAGTGACTGGGGTTAGAAAAAACATTTTCTAAAAATAATACAGAGTTTGTGTAGTGCTAGCTGAACAAAAGGTGGAGGTTTGTTCAAATAGCATACCAAGTTTGGAAGAAATTGGTTGAGATCCAGTTCACAGTGTAATTCCACTTTAGATTTGAAACGGTTGGTAGAAGGACAATCAAAATATTTGTAATATAGGAAGCTTTGACAATGAGGGAGTAGTAACGTGCTACGAAATACTCAATTTCAACAATTCATATTTGAGCATTTAGGCAAAACTATTTCAATTCTGAAGTTCAATAGGGGAGAGAAACACCGAATCGGAAAATAACAGTTTGACTTTGCCAACCATTCCTTCCAATAAAGTGTGCTTTTGGATATTATAATGCGTTAATTGTACCCTATGGGGTAGACTAGAAACATTTGTAAAATGCCAATGACCAGAGGAGGATTGATTTTGCCAGGTGGATCGAATTCTGAATAATAGGAGACAAGAAACTTGATTGAGGCTGCGAAATATGAACAGCATTATTAAAAGTGAAGAGAGAAATGAGCGAATGTTCTAATTTATGCCATAGATAACAATAGCAGGCATCATTCCCCGAGACTCAAGGTCAAATTTGTTTCAGGGCAAAAGCAGAGTGTGTTTATGGAGGTCTGGAAAATGTATTTCTCCCAAGCCTTTAGGATTACACAGTTCTTGTAAGGAAATATGAACTTTCCTTTTGTTCCATAAGAACTTCCACACAAGACTAATAAGAATTTAAAAAAATGTCTTAGGGAGTTTTGTGGGAAGCATTTATAGACGGAAATTAATAAGTGGTAGCATCATCATGTTAATGGTATCTAATCAGCCCCACCATGATAGATATAGGAGAGACCATTTCTCTGACATGGTGAGAATTTTAAGGTTGAGGTCCGCCATGTTAATGCGAATTGTTTCATTGATAGAAGTTAAGAATTTAATACCTAAACATTTAATACTGTTCGAATTCCATGTAAATCATGAATCTGTGAAGATTTCCTTTAAGCAGTACCTGTTTAAGGATTTAGTTTCGACTTTTCAATATTCAATTTGTATCAGAGTATGCGTGAAGCAAATAAAAAGAAAATCTGAAATAGAGGTTATCAGGGTTTAAGACATAAAGTAGAACATTATTTGCATAGGCAGTGAATTCAACATCTGGGTCTTTATCTTTAAAACCATAGAGGGAAAAGGATTGACGAAGGGGCTCCAAAAGAGGTTTTAAGGATAGAATAAACAACAACGGTGACCGAGGACATCCTTGTCTTGTGCCTCTGTGCAAGGTGAATTAAGAAGACCATTAACATGGATAGAAGTCTTTGATGAAGATTACAGCAGGTTGATATATTTTAAAACCCCAGGGCCTTTGCCATGTCGTTTTAAAGCTCACGTCATAAAGTTCCAGTTGACACGATCAAAGTCCTTTTCTATATCTAATGGTATGGCTGCAATGATATCTTTGTATTTTGATGCGAGATGGATAATATCCTAAATGCCCTACAGGGATCTCTCATCTATCTACCATTTACAAAACCTGTTTCTTCAAACCCAATCAAGTCTGGAATAAAGTCATTTATCCTCAACTCAAGGCCAAATGTTTTGCAAATATTTAGGAAGAGATATGGGCCTATAATTACCACAAATAGATAGATCCATGTCTTTCTTAGGAATTAAGCAAAGCATAGCTTCCAAAAAGAGACCACCAGCTTTCATTGTTAGGAAAAAACTTATGGAAAAAGGATAATAATTGTGGTACTCAAATGTGAGAAAACTGAGCATAAAACTCAACTGAGAAGCCTACTAGACCAGGAGCCTTATCTTTACAGAGTTTAGTGGGGGCTGCTTTTATATCAGTGACAGACATGTCGTTATCTAAGGACAAATGATCTACAGATGAAGCTGAGGCTTTGGAAGAGAATTTTAAGTATCTAAAACTTTGTCCATTGGATTGTGCCCTGGAATATATGAGAATAATTCATAGTAGCACAGAGAATTATGTGTGGAATTAATCTTCATGTTAACAGTCTTAGTTCAATCATTACAGATATTTAGTTTAAAAAATGAAGGCAATATAGAAGACCAGACAGTATTTCCAGGTTACTTGGATTCAGCCGAACCAAATTTTATTTGTAAAAACAATTATGTAGTCTCAAGGTATTCATCAAAAACAC
Source organism: Lissotriton helveticus (assembly GCF_964261635.1). NCBI lineage: Eukaryota > Metazoa > Chordata > Amphibia > Caudata > Salamandridae > Lissotriton > Lissotriton helveticus. Next base: position 1,597,291,626 of record NC_136068.1, on the reverse strand, counting down.
TTTGTGAGTGATTACAAGTTTTTTTTTCAAGAAGAAAAAGAGAGAAACAAATAGACCCCAAATGTAAGGAAAACCAAAACCGAACCAAAAAAAAACACAGAAATGGGTATATAAAGCTGTAGTGGGTGTTCATAGATCTTAAAGCCTGGCAGAGTGAGAGTAATTCTTTCCATCTTTTAGCTGCTACTCTAGCAAAATCCTGCTTAAAGAAGATTTTTTGACCTGACCATAACAATTGTTTTCGTTGTTTGTATGCTGCCATAACATTCATAAAGTCGGAGACATACAACATACACTGTGGTGTCCCGCAATTGTCAACCCGCTCACCCTTTCTGGTTAACATGGACCTATGGCCCCTTGCTCAATTGTTCCACCGGGCAAGGTGCATGTTAAAATATAGGCTGATTGTCTTCAGCATACATGTAACCTAACGAGTGCCCAAGAGTCTCCCAATCAAAAGATGGGCCCTTTAATAAAGGCCCTCACTTCATGAGGATGGATGGCCATAACTTCATCAAGAAAGACTTGGACAGGTCTTTTATTGCAGCAGGCATTTCACCAGTGGGCTGACACCCTTGGAGACCAGTTTTAAAAAACCAGGGCCACTCCTAGTGCCTTTGTTACCTACACCAGCTCCTTGAAGTTAAATGCAGCAGATGCAAGAAGGAATCAAAAGACAGAGACGGAGAGGGGTAAGTTAGAGAGTAAGCGATTAGAGAGGAAGAGAGAAGGTGAGGGAGAGGATGGATGGAAAGATAAAGATGGTGCAAGGAGATGAAGACAGCAGTGCTGGTTTAAGCATTTTGCCAGGGCTGCCTTTGGTCCCGCCCTGCCTCAAGATGACCCGACCAAACACCAAGATTTTAATTACCTCTACTCCATTGGTAACACCTTATGGCCAGATATAATTTGCAGCTCTCCAAATCCTTTAAAAAAAAAGCTGAATTTAGGAGTTCTCTCGTACAGCAGCCTGTCCCTAGAAGCTCAATCCATGAATGTGGTAGCCGCCCGTTTCACCCACCGTCTACTTAAAAAAAAAAGGTTTCTCCTTACACGGATCCCGCTTTCCAAAAGGTAGTAGTGTATATTGTCACTCAATCACACATTAACCACACTAATTCCATCTACTTTGAATTGCCATATATTGACTGCACTTTGCTCAGAATGCTACGCCACAAATGCTTTTAAAAACGGCCAGAAGATTGTATTTGTTACCATTATTGTTATCTGTAAAGCCCACAACCAATGTTATCCTGGGTAGTCTTCAAGGTCCTAACTATTGTGCCTAAAGCCCTAATCCTCAGATCACCTCCTTCCTAGTCAATAAATGTTTGTTCTATCAACTATCAAGCTCCCTCATATCAGCAAACTACTTCTTGCATTCTACTACTAGGACCAGAACAGTCACTTATGGAGCCCATGCTCTTTCGAGAGCAGTTGCCAAAATGTAGAACTCTATCGCTTTCTTAAGGCCTTTTTCCGAGATTGTTGTTAGGTTTTTAGGGTTGTATCTTCCTAAAGTGCCAATAAGAATCTGTGTATGACGACACTACAAATGCATTATAATTATATTAGAACACCATTAAGTGTCCTAGATTTGCCTAGGGGTTTGTACCTCAGAATCAAAGTCACAACCACATTTTTCCTCTGGCAGAGCACCCAACAGCACCAAGGCTTCGAGTGGTGGTTAGAAATCAACCACAACTATAAACAACAATATTGTTAGAACCACTTGAGTTTGAGAGATGGTTCAACCAGTTTAGGAAAGGGGGCGACTTCATCTAGCCAACTGGGCAAGTTCAGATGGTTGACACCAATGTTTGAAATGCAGCACTATACGTAAGCATGGAGATATGTTGTGGCAAGTCACTTACCTCACCTGGTACAAGGATGGAATAGTTGTTTTTCACCATTTTGACTTCCCATCCCAGTGAGTATGGGTACTTGGAGCCAGTGATTAGAAGACATGTCGGTGACACAATTGTCCCCTCATTTTTGCCTAGATTTATTACATAATGAGGCCGCCATTCCTCACAGATATACCCTTTCAAATCCAAAAACAGCACTCATGAGTTGATACTGAGTGGCGACTCTGGCTATATTTACTTATTTTTTTCAATAGAGAGGAGGGCTCTATGTCCACAGAAGTCCTCTCGGATGGCTATAGTGTTATGAAACAGAAGTAAATTATGTTGGGCAGCACTCTGCGGCATAAACCCTGATTGGTCGAGGTGGACAAGGTGTGTGATCACCTCCGCAAGGCGAATAGCCAGCATCTTGGTCCATATTTTGACTTCGAGTTTTAGAGTGAAATTGAACGATAATCCCCGTAGTGTGTGTCCTCCGTGCCTGGCTACGGTATTACCACTATCTCCGCTGTCCACATGTCCGCTGGCAGTTCACCGTCCCTCACCGTTTCTCGAAAATCTCTAAAACTAACAGACCCGTCTGTGGCCACACTAGGCACCAAAACTTGGCTGGAAACTCATTGGGGCCCGGACCCTTCCCTGCTTGTAGCTGGGCCAGGGTCGCCCCTAGCTTGTCACCCGTAATGTCGGCCTCCAGCGACTCCTGCTCCTCCGAGGTAAGCCTCAGCATTGGCAAGTCTAGGGCGAATTGAGGCAGGTGTGTCCAGGGGCCCACTAGGTCCGAGCTATATAGCTTCCTATAGTATGCTCCAAACTCCTTTGCAATAGGCTCCCGGGAGCCATCCCCAGTTAATAAAAAAGCTTTTGGGCCCCCACTACCCTAGGGGCCCACAGCCAGTGCAACCTCTTGATGGCCTTATCGTCCATTGATGTACCCTGCTGCGATTGGCTAACTACTCCACTTTTTCCTCCTGTGTGTGCTTCTGCTGGAGCAGTCTGGGTGTGCAGCGAGTCCCTCAGGAGGGATTCCTGTTGCTTCGACGCATACCTGTACTCCAAACCAAGAATGCACTCCTTCAAGACCCTAGCCTTCTGCTGGTCTCTGTCCCTCTGGCCCCTCAATTAGCTAATGATCCGGCCCCTCACCACAGCCTTCTGAGCGTGATCTGGGAAGGTACTGAACCCTTGTAATCAGTTAGGAATTGCTGGCATGAATCTTTACACATCTCCCGAAAGTCCTCCTTTTGAAGACACCAGCGGTCTAAGAACCGCCTTGCTCCCCACCCTGCCGGGACCCACATCAGATCCACAACCACTGGCGAGTGGTCAGAAAGACTCCTAGCTATCAGCCGATCTTTGTGACCCTGTGATCATCCCGTCCCTGCATGAACTCATAGTCCAGGCGAGAGAATGAGCGATGTGCCCCCCAAGTAAAGTGTATAAGACCTCTCTTCCGGGTGTGATACACCCTCCATAAAACTATCAGATTCCAGTTAATCGTTATGAGGGGGAGAGGGGCTATGTCCCGTGCCCGCCGAAGTCGACGATGAAGACCCACATCACTTACCCCTTTAAAATACCCCTCTATCACCCAAGAGTCATCTGGCTCTTTGCTTCGTGCTGGACGGCCCAGATACTGTGCTTGACCACGTGGATCTTTGAGGAACTTTTGCATTCTGACTGTTGCTGAGTTCTCCTGGTTGCTTCTAGTTTGCCGGGACGTTGTTTTGCGGAGATCCCACCGGCTTTTCCTGACTGGTATGGACCCACTGTGTTCTGCTGTTTTTTGGCTGTGGCGGGGTTGGGAAGCTCGACTCTTCATAAAAGTGGACAGGGGTGATCATGCCCGGATGTCTGTGGGACCCTTTTTACATGGCATCTCCGGGCCTCGTTATTCTGGATGGTTCCTGTTTACATCCTGGTGTAGGCTTTTCTTGACTCTCCTTTTCGACCTCGATTAGTGCATTATTGTTGCGGGGGGGTAGTGTTTTATGTCTCGGTCGCTGGCTCCTCTCCTCTCTCTTTCTTCCTTTTCCTCTCCTTCCTTTTCTTATTCCCCTCTCTTTCTTCGTTATAATTCCCTTTCTCTTTTTCTATATTTCGGGTGACTCTGGGCGACAGGCACGCTGTTTAGTGGGGTAGGCCGTAGCCATTACAGTGATGTAGGGTGGGGGGGTGTTTGTTATTTTAGTTTGTTTTATTCTATGGTCCCTTTTTTGCCTTTTCCAGGGGGTGGGCTATGTCCCTTGGTGTTTACTCCTCTGTTTCGCTAGCGTCTGCACTTTCTCCTTTTTCGGGGCGGGTGGGCTGTACGTGTGGCGTCCACTTTATTTGTTTGCTGGTATTCTTCCTCTATTCTGCACCTGGTATGGGCGTGTGAGGTCTTTGGGCTTTGCCCTACTGTGGTCGTCTGCTTGCGTGGGGGGCTATTTCCCTCCCGCCCCCCCTTCTTTTCTGTATATGTTGCATGACGCGCTGGTAGATATGGTTGCCGCCTCCTGTATATAATGTAAAATGAAACCTCTTTTATCCTGGCGCTGGCGATGTAACGACTTTATTTGCATCCATCCTGTATTTACCCTATCGTATACATTGCTTTGTTATTTTGATTCTCCTGACTTTGCGGCCGGCCCCTGTGGTTGTAGGCCAGCGCTTGTACTTATACGTGTCTTTCAATAAAGGTTTTAAAAAAAAAAAAAAAAAAAAAAAGAGTCATCTGGCAACTCCTGCAGAAGTTCCTCAAGTCTAACCAAAAAGTCCAAAGAGAGAGGGAGAGGAGCATAAACGCTGATCAGGCATATCGGGCAGACATGAATGTCACCGCAACATATCGTACCAAGTTATTGTGCTACACCCTCGACACCGCCAAGGGGGGGTCTGCCCCCTAACTAATATGGCCTTGCCAGAGGAACCCCGATGGAATCCAGAATGATATACTTGAATGAAGCCCTTTTGGGACAAGAAAGGGCATTATTGGCTATGAGATGGGTCTCTGAGAAGCAGCACTATATTTGCATGGACCTCTGCGCTGTCCGGAGCACCGCTTCCCATTTGATCTTATCCAGCACCCATTGACGTTCCACGACAGGATGGACAGTGAGCCCCTCCCACTCGTTCCTCCGACTGGCCCTCCAGGGATCCAGATTCAGCCATACCGTGAGTAGTCATGTACGTGTGAAGGAAAAACAAGGATAACAACAACACCCCCCTCCTCCCACAATAACTCCCCCCATACTTCTAGAACTGGAAGTACCTGTAGTGTGCGAATAAGGACCTAAGCCAACTGGGCTGTCATGTGGTGCCTATCGTCCCAGCCGCCCAACTCCCTACCCAAACAAGAAAATCCCAACTCAAAACGTGTTAGTGAGGGTCACGGCCAAAGATGAATATAAGCCAAACCCGCAAGTCCGAGCATTACGGACATGTGTGCATCACTTCAAAGTAAGAAAAGCTTCCCCCTTCCGTAAAGCATCACAATAGATCCAGTCACCCTTGTGGGCTGATCAGCACTATATTCCATCAAAGGAGTCTCTTCCACCACTGTTGAGGCCCCTCCAGAGACCTCCTACCCAGGACTCAGCCACTGGGCCCTACGTCCCCTTCTCTTGGATCATATCCGCAAGGTCAACCGCCACTCTTGTGTGGGTCCTCCGCCATCTCTTTTATTTCCCTTCCATCTCTGAAGGGAAGAATCAGTTGCGCAACATTGTGGTGGTCTTTCCTCCACCCACATACAAACTGCTGCCGGGGAGTTAAAGAAAAGGCTTTTCTCTTGGTACAGGACATTCAGGCGGGTTGGGAACAGCAGCATATATTTATTTCAGTCTCTTAGCTTTCAAGTTTTTTCCTGGCATCCTGAAAGTACCACCACTGCCACTGTGGTACCTTCAAAGAGTAGTCTGGAAAAATCATCACAGGCTAAGAACTGGCTGGCCTTACGTGCCGCTCGGAGGACTGCATCCCTGTTGGCGTAATGAAGTATGCGCACAATAAATGATCTGACGTGATCTTACCGGTGGTTTGGCAATGAATGCTCTATGGGCCCATTCTACTATAAAGCAATTTGAAATCTCCTCCTTGGGCACCCAGCTGGCCTGCTACTTCCACATAAATTTCATTGGGGTCGACTACGCCCCCTCCGGTATGCCCACCATGGGGAGGTTGTTCCTGCGGGACCTTCCGTCCGCGTCCTCAGCTTGTGCCTCCAGCTGATTCACAAGGCAGATGTTCCCCCTGTGATTTTATGGTGTCATCAGCCTCCGATACCCTTCCCTCTACTTCCGTCACCCTGTGTGTGGTGTTGCGGAGATCCTGGCGGATTAGAGCCAGGTCCAGCTTTACCTCTACCATCTTACCCTCCATGGTAGCCTAGAGATCTTGAATAGGGCTGAAAATGTAAGAAGTATGGGGGTCTCCCCCCTGCACAGGCCCCCCTCCCTCCACTCCCAGCCCCCACCAGTAGCCTGCTGCTGGGTGTGTGGTTGGAACTGAGGAGTTGGCCCTTTGGAGAGGGCCCCCTCCCTATCCTGAAGGGGCACAGCTGAGGAGGAAATTTGGCCCCTTGGTTGAACACAGAGACTTGCAGTTGGCTGCCCCCTGTCTGGCAGCCAGTGTGTGGGGTTTTTGGGAGGCAGTGCCACTTGCGGGAGCCTGACAAAGTTGTGGAGAGTGGGTGGGCCAGAGGTGGTGACCTGAACCGTCCTCTGCTCCAGGACCATTGTGTTACTGGCCCCTTGACAATGGCAAACTGGGGCTTGGGAACGTCGTGAGGGCTCCTGTGGCCGGCTCTAGGGGTTCACCCCTGATTGCTGTTAGGCATCGAGGATCTCCCTGCCCCTGATTCGAAGGGACGTGAACTTACAGCGGGGGACCCCTGCAGCCTCCCAGCAGAAGATGTATCTCTATCCTCAGCTATCAGGAAGATATGGATTATATGGATCTTCTTCTGTAGATGGATAAAGTGGAGATACTGCAATCAGTTGTGCCAGCTCGGATCAGTTGGTACTCACTTTAATCAAGTAAGGATATGTCAAAGGTTGTGACACCTCGGGTGGGCAAATTGCGCCAGGAGGGCATTGTCATATTCCCTTACCTGAGAGATTGTTTAGTAATATCATCATCTCAGCAGGACACAGAGATGCAGATTACATGAGTGCTTTCAATATTGAAACATCTGGGTTTTCTGGTAACAGGTCAAAGTCTCATCTGTGGCTAGCTCAGCACCAGATTGTTGTTATGGCACAGGATTTCTAAACAAAGTAGGTTGGAGACTCTCACAGAGGATGATATTGTTCAGGTCCTTAATAATCCTGAGGATAGCGAACAGGGGAAAGCAAATTTCTTGTTAGATGCAGTCATCATAATTCTCGAGAGGAGTTCAGTCACCACTCATTTGGATGATAGATACCAGTACAGCAGGATGGAGGCCCTGGATTATATCTTAGCAGATTCATGGCTTCTGGTCGAAGGTCTAAAAATTGAGATTGTCCAATTTAAAAGAGTTGGAGGCAATTCGTCTGACACTTCTGTTGTTTGCTTTTTGTATGGCAGACACACACCAATATGGACTTCAACTCGGCCGAGTTTTACCACAACGAGCTGTGGACACGAGGTATTCAGCATTGTCAGGGATCGCGGATCAGATCAAGTGGGTGCAGGACAAGATCTTAGATCTGGAATTGATTTATATTTTGGGGAAATTTTATATATTTACATAGGAGTCACAGGTTAATTAATTTCCCTCCAAACTTCTATCTAAGCAGTAAGGTATTACCAGGTCTTCCAAGGGCAGATATATTTTTATTAGCATGGATCCCCTTGCTTCCCCTATTCTGTTCAAGGGAGAGGAAGGAAAAGACTGGGGCAGTAGATGCCTTTTCATGCACTTGCCCAGAGAACATAACATACACCTTTCCCTCTTCTTCTCAGGTTAGGATTAGGCTTTTGACAGGATAGATCTGAAGGATCTGGATAGCTCCAGTAAGGCCCACACTAGGTAGTTCTATCTGATGTGAACATCGAGGGCCAGCGAACGTATACTGCTAGTAAATCTCCTCTAATATTACCTTCCTTCAGATAAAGGCCTTGAAAACCCCCAGGCTAAAGGTCTGGAGGTTGAGAGGACTGGTTTGATGGAGAAGGGAGTTCGGAGATGGTGAATTCCTTCATTTCAAATATAGTAGGAATACACACACTTCCTAGCTCAGCTTTTTAGCTAGTTGGGGTGTTGGAGCCTTCACAAGCGAGGGTTGGTTCTAGGGTTGACGGTTCTGCCCCACTTATAACGTCATGGGTGTCTATTAGACCTTTAGAACTTCTTGGAGATCCTTCAAGATGAGAATAGTCTTATTCAGAGGATATGTAGAAGGTGTATGTGGAAGTCAAAATGATCACGGCTAACTCAAACAAATTGTCAGCTGTAGTTCATTTATGTCATCGCTTTACCAACTGCCACCCCCAAATCAAACAGTACATTCCAACCCAGAATGTAGAACATATTAGGCATGAATATTCTTTAGCATCATTTAAAATGTCAAGCATTTAATATCACATCAGCACATCTTCCCCCCTTTACATTAACACTTACATTTCCCTAAGAGCTGGCAAAACAACCAAAATAAGAACCATACAATAACAAAAGAAATACATGACCGACAAACACCAAGCAAGAATAAATCATATGAGGTGACTGCTAACAACTTCAATTTTAGACTACCTAATAACTTTGAATCTATTTACGAACCCTCACTGTTTGTTTTTTAATTACTTTTTTCTCTCTGCTACTGCCTTGATACATTCCAGAATGATTTGGAGATGCAGTACTCTTGAAGATTGTAGCTGATCATATCTGACCTGCAGTATTCGTCAATATCACTTTCCTTGCTCACTTTCACTACTCTACGGAGATTCCACCATTCATGCCCCTTTTCTCCGACTACACAACCCTGGACTGCATCCCCCTTAATAGGCTCTCTAAAATTAGATTAACAGTTCGGTACATGAATGGGCTCTTTAATGCAAACCCAATCTCATATTTGGATTCTATTTTCAGCCATACTGACACAAGGTTTGCCATTAAAATATAGTTTCATTTTCATCTGAGAAGCTTCAACTTTTGGGCGAATTTCCATATGTTTGTGCGATGCGTTTGTGCTCTAAACAAGACTTCCACCCCTTCAGCCATGGTTGGCACATCACAAATGCTGGCAAACGACCCATCATGATTTCAAACCGAGTATTGTCAGTAGCATTATTACGAATCGTGCGTTGGGACAAAACATGCTGTCTACAGCTTTGTATATATCAACTTTATGTTTAACTGCCCACTGCACACATTCCACTAGCGTCCAATCATTTTTTTCCACCAAACCATTTACTTGTGGGTGATATAAAGCCCCCCATTTGTGAGCAATAGAGCATTTTGCCAGAATCCTTTCATTTCGCATGACACGAACTTAACAAAATTGTCATATACTACTTCTTTGGATAACCCCTCTTTGAATATTTTTGGGGAGAAATGTGATGAAGGCCTTGGTGTTTGGTGCATGAACAAATTCAACCTCCTAGCTTTTGCTGTAGTAATCGAGCACCCTCAATGCAAACTTTAAGCTGTGAGGCAGAACCCTAAACAGCCAATGAAATCTACAGAAAACTTTGACCATGGTCCCTCCTGTAACTGCACTGGATGAAAAGGAGATGTTTCTGACTTCAAAGACGTATTGCTAGCTGAACAGACAAGCCATTCCCTGACTGCTCGAGTTATGTCTGCATCCATGCTGGGCCACTAGTATATTGAGCGTATTTTACTCTTGGTCATTGTCTGACCCAAATGCCCCTCATTCCTAGTACGTATAATTCTGGCATGTAACAAACTAGGAGGTACAAATGTGTCACCCCCATCGCCATGTTCCATTTTTCCAAAGTTAACTCATCAGCAACCTTTAAATAAGTTTGGAGCCTTGGATGCAAAGACTTTTCCTTCTGCCACCCTTCCATTACATACTTTTCCACTAACATCAAATCTTCATCAAATTTTAAACAGTTGAACCACTCATTTTCATCCAAAACCACCCTCAGGACATACATCAATTGCAGTAATGAAGCACTTTTCATCATCCTGTTCTGGTGAACACGCCATGCCCAAGAGCTGGGGTGCCCTCGACAGATAATCTATGCTAATATTTCTACCTCCTCGAATGTTTAGGATGTCGAAATTATATTGCAACATTGTAGAACTTATTCTAGCAATCCTTGGTATATGATACTGAATAACACATCCATTCAGAATGTTCACCAACGCCTTGAGGTCTGTCAAGAATGTAAACATCTTTCCCAACACAATACTCTTAAACCATTGTACTGCCAACAGCGTACCAACAACTATTTTTCAATCACTGAGAACATTTTCTCATTGTCACAAAATGCCTTAGATGTCAAACCCACTGTTCTTTCACCATTTTGCTGTGCTGAGACAAAGTTACCCATAACCCGCGGTTGTTAGCATCCACGGTGATCAAACACTGAGAATCAGGATCAAATAGCACTAAAATCTTAGCAGATCCGATCTAATCTTTCAGCGTTTCAAATTCAGTTAAGCAGTTTTGTTTTCTTGATTAAATCTCGCCCATTTTCTGTTTTGGTTCTTGATGAACTTCGCTTAGAACTCACAAACCCTTAGAAAAGACGAATCCAGTTCTTTGTTTTCGGAAATGTGTGCATTTTTGATTGAATCTATTGACCATGGCTGTGGTCCCACCTCATTGTCTTATATGAAATGGCCTAGATATTCTATGGTTAATCTAGAAACACACATTTCTTTATATTTGATACATTGCCAGCCTGTTCAAGTCTCTCTTAAACTACTTGCAAGATTTCATCATGTTCTTGAATGTTCTTTGCCACTGTAAGGTATCATCTTGAAATGTGACCACACCATTGATACCATGTAGCACTACCTCCATTATGTGCTGAAAAACTGATACGGCTGAAGCCAAACTGAAAGGCTTTCTTTTGAACTGAAAAGTACCAACAGGAGACACAAAAGCTGTAAGGTATCGGCACAACTGGTCTAATTCAATGTGATGATATGCTGATGCCAAATCGATCTTACTAAATATCCATGCCTCTGCAAAATTCATAACGATATCATCAATACATGGCAGAGGATGAGAATCCACCCAAGTGTCCTTGTTCAGACTTCTCAAATCAACACAGACTCGCAACTCTCTATTTTTTTTCCCTGCGATTACCACCGGGGACATCTACATATAGGATTCCATGAATTAAAGCACCAGATGTCCCTCGGTCGCTTTATCCTCTCGTATGATAGCGGTCACTAGAGAGTATATCGTGTCACTCAGCACTTCTAATGTTCTCCAATCTATTTTATTTTCGGGAGCTTGAGTCAATTAGTTAATCCCACACTCGACAGTCAGTTTCTGAGTGACACGATATACTCTCTAGTGAGCGCTAGCATAAGAGAGGATAAAGCGACCGAGGGACATCTGGCGCTTTAATTCATGGTGCAACGATTATCATCCGGAGGATGGTCTCGTGGAATTGATTTGTTTGTGACCGAAACGTCTACGCCATTACACCGTTTGTGTTTACAGAGTTATCAATGGAAACAGAAAAGTATAAGATCACTATGAACTGTTTGTAATGTATGGCTAATTATCTGTATTGTCCATACCAGTGCACAGAGGGTGTAAGATACTACTGTGGATACTATATGAACTAAGACAGTAGTCATTAGTTTGCCATATATGATGTGATTTGAATATGTGTTTGTTAGACCTGCCAGCCCTTTGGGTGGTCCCTCCTACTTATTTATTTATTTTCGTCCCCTTTCTGCCTCCTAACTTTTGTTTTTTTATGCCCACTGGAATTTTTAGGTGATGTCCCAGTGGCTCGGTATTCCTTGACCCTATAGTTTTTTTTAGGCCTAGGTGACTCTTAATAATAATGAAAATTTAATCCCACAAAATGGTGGCTAGTAACTGCCACAACCGACTACCTCAGGGACTGGCCCATAGACTTATAGTAGGGAGATCTAGAACCTTCTGGCCCATTCTGGTAACCTGGACCAAAGGTATATAAGGCCAGAACCTGGGCGGCCATTTTAGGACACTGTTGGGCTGGTTGGAGGACAGGCTGTAGTTTTAGGGGGATTGGGCGCTATGGGAGATTAAGTTCTCTTAAGGGTAGCCTTCTTCCTGCTGTCGTTACCCACCCTGCTTATAGATCTAGCCCCACCTTGGAAATCCACCTCCTGAACCCAGCTCAGGCGTCACCACCTGAGGAGAGTTGACCCTCCCTTCTTAACCAGTGTCATCTGAATCGACAGGGCATCTGAATGGTTGTAAACAACGCTTACTTGCCCAAAAGCTCATGTGCTGGGGAGCGCGGGGAAGATAGACAGGCGTAGAATCCTGGGAACAGTTCCATTGGGGCTCAGCTGTGGAGAGAGGTTGAGCGCAGTGTCCACGAGTTGGGGCGCCCTCCTGTGAAACTCTGCGATTTCTGCGAAGAAGAAGGGGGAAAATTGGCAATCAGACGACCGCCGTAATGAGGAGAGCCCTACAGCGGTAGCGTGCCCGTGTGCAGTGTTCTTCCCCCTGCGCAGGTCAAGTGAAGGGAAGAACTTCACCGCCGGGTAGGCGGAGCCGCCCTGTAGTGTTCTCTATTCCGCGCAAGCCTGACAGAGGAACAGCCTTCTCTTCAGAGGGGGCGGCGTTGCGCTACAGTGTCCCACCTCTCACGCAGGCCCAGTGAGTTACTCGGCAACGTCGGAGAGAGGCAGAGCGACGACGGCGTGAAACCGGACAGACAACAGATTCACCGTTACAAGCTGGCTGTAGGGGCTCCTCCGGCCCCGAGTAGAGCGGAAGGGTGGGTGTGCCTCTCAGCTCAGGGGGTTTGAAATATATGCCAGAAGTTGATGGCAAGACTGGCGATTGCTGGTAACATCTGAATTCTTAAACCCGACTTCAAACCACAAGTAAGCAGGGATTTGGGGGCAGGAGCGGGACATGTAAACAACGAACACGCTGCTGGGCCTAGTGGCTGAACTGCTTACTGGAACCTCATCTAAAGCTTACGTATAGATCAAGGGGAGCTTGGATTGACAGGACTGCCAAACTAATCACAGAGATCTGCCATATCTAGAAATACCACTGGCTCTTTACTAGAGTTAAGCAGAAGCCAGAACCATTCAGGTTACCAAAACCAATACATGAACCTGTGAGAAATTGATGCTTCATCTTACTTTACTAGTGGAAAATAGTTCTGGAAATTGCTAGGACCTCACATACTCTAATGTTATTGTAAACAGGAATATGCAAAATGGTCCCTAGACTGGGGTGGTGCATAATCTTACTTCTTTGATTTGATGTAGAATGTTTTCATCCTGCTAAGGTTATTTGACCAACAAAAGTACTGCCTGAAATTTTAGAACATTAAGTGAATTATTGAATTCATCTTCGCCTATAGAACAAGGTGTTTGAACTGAATGTATTGTTAAGTTTTTTTTATCAATGCAGACAAACAGAAATAGAAATGCTTGATGTGTTCAAACAATTGATGACAGATGGAACAAGATAACTGAGAGAATTTCTTTATAAAAGGTATCCGTATTTTTCTACAAACTGGTGTAGTGTCATTTTTTTTGAGTGGATGGACGCTGGGCTCCTGTGAGGGTGTGACGCAAGCTTAACACTTTTGCCTTGGGAAGGACCTTCCTACTCTGTGTCAAGCTACCCTATGAGGTCTGGTAACCCCAGGTCTAACATAATTGGTGTCTAGCGGTGGGATGAGAACTGTGCTTGTCTCCACCTAGCAGTAGCCTAGTGTACTCCACAGACCTACACCTGGAGTTTTCTCCAAGCGGACTTCCTAATTATATTTTTGTTTTTCCAAATTTGCTCCTGGTGGTGGGTGGAGGTAGCTTCTAATTACCCTCTAAACTAATTCCTTCCAAGTGGCTGTCCCTGACTCTCATTGGCAAAATGGAATTTGCTCTGGAAGAATTAGAGACCTATACTGTGGCTCAACTCCGAGAATTTTGTCAAAATATGGGAGTGTTCTTCAAGCGTGGTGCTAAAAAGGGGGAACTCCAAACCAGCTTGAGAGCGTGGGTGACAGCGCACCCAGATGGGAAGGAGGAGGAAGAGGGGAGCGGGACACTGTCATCGGGATAGATGTGTTGTACCAACCTGAGAGAGAGAACCTACTGACAGGTCCCAGAACACTCTCAAGGGAGGGCAGCAGTGTTTCCGTGAGAAGTTTGACTGAAGCCGAACTAGCGGACAGGAGGGAGGAGAGACAGTTAAGATGGGAGTTGGCATAGTTAGAGAAGGAGAGGGAGGAGAAGAGGCTAGCTCATGAGTTGAGTCTCATAGAGTTAGACTTTAAGGCCCTGCAAGAAGGGACTCCCAGTACTCCTAATGGTGGCAGCGAATCCAAAGATACAACCAGGGAACCCAGATCCTATTTACCAAAGGATGTAGTTGCCAGCTACAGTTCAGGGGATGACATCGCCAAGTGGCTGGCCGCCTATGAGGTTTCCTTAAGAGCCCATGGGATACTGGAGAAACACTGGGGGGGTGGCTTGTATAAATACATGCCTCCTGCAGGAAGGGATACACTATTGGCCCTAGAGCAGGGAGAGCAGACCCACTACCCCACCATGAAAGTGGCGCTGATAAGAAGGTTTGGGCTGACCCCAGAAAAATACCGACAGAAGTTTAGGGGTAGTCACAAACTAGGCACACAGAATTGGGGGGATTTCTTGGACTACGCAAAGAAGGCATTAGAGGGTTGCTGTTGGGTACAAGGCAGCAAGGTGAAGGACTATGAGGGGTTGTATGACTTTATTCTCAAGGAGCACCTACTCGAGAAATGTTTTTCCGAGCTGCGACAACACCTGGTGGACAGCAAGCTGACCAGCCCCAGGAAGCTTGCTGAGGAGGCGGACATCTGGGCTAGTACCCGGTTGTCCTCAAAGGGGACTGGAGGGGATTCCCAAAGGACCGGACAGGGCGCCCCTCAGAAGAAAGAGGGGGGAGATAAAAAGAGGGAGTTCTCAAAAGGCCCCCAAAACAGTTTCCAGGGAAAGGGAACAGGATTTACCCCCAAGGTTAACACGCCCAGAAACCCTCATCCTGGCCAAAGTCAGCAGCCAAGGGTTGTCCACTGCTTTGAGTGTGGTGGCGTTGGACACTATAAGGGAGATGTCAAGTGCCCAAAGAGACCACCCCCTCCCACTGGAGGAAAGGCCCCGGGAGTAGCTAGTGTAGTGCTTGGGGAGGAGTTGCCCTTAGATAAAGGGGGGAAGTGGGCGGGTGTCACCTTAGTGTCCCTGGGAGATCGGGAGATGGTTCCTAAGATCCAGGTGCCCTCAAATACTACCAAGTATGGGCAATGGGTCACCATCAATGGCCAAAGAGGGGAGGCTCTGAGAGACACAGGAGCCAGTATGACTATGGTAAGGAGTCAACTGGTGTCTCCAGAGCAGGTGATTCCACATGTACTCCACCCCGCCGCGATGGCTGACGGCAGATTGGGCCACTACCCCGTGGCCGAGGTTCCCTTCGAGTGGGAAGGAGTTGCAGGTTCACTTCGAGTTGCCGTAAGCCCTGCCAGTTGATTGTCTGCTGGGGAATGATATGGAGCACAATGCTTGGAAGGAGGTGGAATACCGGACTCATTCTGAGATGCTGGGTACACCTGACTGGGCCTGTGCTAGCACAAGGTCCGCGACTACCCGGAGGGGGAGTTCGCTTGGGCTGGAGCCTGGAACAAGGGCCCAGACAGCTGCCAAAAAGGGAAAGAACTGAGGACAGGAGAAGCCTGCCTCGGTTTCCACGCTTAATGAGACAGATAGGCCAACTGCGGGGGTGGACCAGGAGTCCGTGGAGGGGGAAGTTGTCTCCCTGGAGAACTTACCTATCCCTGCTCAGTGGCATGTGGAAGGAGGGCCTACCAGGGAGGAGTTTTGTAAGGGCCAGAAGGAGTGCCCTACCCTTGAGGGACTGAGGCGACAGGCCGAAGCCCAGGCAGCAGGGAACGTTACTGGGAATTACCATATTTACTGGGAGGATGGACTCCTCTACAGTGAACCTAAGGCACCCGTGCACGGGGCATCACGGGCCTTGGTTGTCCCTCAACGTTATCGAGCCTTTCTTTTAGAATTGGCTCATGAGATACCCTTGACAGGACACTTAGGACAGGACAAGACCTTTGCCCGGCTTGTCCCCCACTTTTATTGGCCTCAGATCAAGGTGGCGTCCGACACTTACTGCCGGACATGTGTGTCTTGCCAAGCCAGTGGGAAAACAGGGGTGAAGCTGAAAGCTCCCCTGGAACCACTTCCAGTCATTAGCACCCTCTTTGAAAGGGTGGGCATCGACATTGTGGGGCCATTGGATCCACCAACTACAGCTCGTCACAGGTTTATCCTGGTACTGGTGGATCACGCCACACGGTACCCAGAGGCAATTCCCCTGAGGACCATTACTGCACCTGCAGTGGCTAGGGTCCTGATGGGGATCTTTACCCGAGTGGGTTTCCCCAAGGAGGTTGTGTCCGACAGGGGGACCAACTTCATGTCAGCATACATGCGGGCTATGTGGAAGGAGTGTGGAGTTATCTCCCGGTTTACCACTCCTTATCACCCACAGACCAATGGTCTGGTGGAAAGGTTCAACAAGACCTTGAAAGGCATGATAAGGAGTCTGCCTGAGAGCCTGCGGAGGAAATGGGACGTCCTCCTACCCTGTTTGTTGTTTTCCTACAGGGAAGTTCCACAGAAGGGAGTGGGCTTCAGCCCCTTCGAGCTTTTGTATGGGCACCCTGTGCGTGGACCTCTCAGCCTGGTGAAAGACGGATGGGAAAAGACTCCCAGGAAACTTCCCCAGGATGTGGTGAGCTACATGCTAGCCTTTCGGCGCCAAATGGCTAAGTTGTGGAAGCAAGCTTCTGACAACTTGGAAGCCAGCCAAGCAGTGATGAAGGAGTGGTATGACCACAATGCTCACCCGGTGGAATTGGAGCCTGGACAGAAATTGGGGGTGATGGAACCTGGAGAGCTAAGTGCCCTCCAGGACCGCTGGACAGGCCCCTTTGAGGTGATGGAGAAAAAGGGTAAGGCCACTTACTTAGTGGACCTTAAGACCCCTCGACAGCCCCTATGGGTGCTTCATGCCAATTGTCTCAAACCCCACCATGAGAGGCCCGAGGTCATCTTAATGATGGTGACTGATGGAGCAGAGGAAGCGGAAAGAGAGCCTCTCCCTGATCTCTTTTCGTCTCAGGAAAAGGATGGGTCGGTGGAAGGAGTGATCCTCTCACCATCCCTGACTCCTGAACAGCAGAGGGACTGCCGCCAGGTCCTGGAGCAGTACTCCTCACTGTTCTCCCTTGTCCCGGAAAGGACCCACCTGTGTACCCATGATGTGGACACAGGAGACAGCCCACCAGTGAAGTCTAAGACCTACCGGCTGTCAGACAAGGTGAAGGCCAGCATCCACAATGAAGTTACAAAGATGCTGGAGCTAGGAGTAATTGAACCTTCTAGCAGCCACTGGTCCAGTCCGGTGGTTCTGGTACCAAAAGCTGCCCCACCGGGCACCACTCCAGAACTAAGGTTCTGTGTGGATTATCAGGGACTGAATTCAGTGACCAAAACTGATGCGCATCCGATCCCTATGGCGGATGAACTTATTGACCGGCTGGGAGCTGCCCAGTACTTGAGTACCTTTGACCTTTCTTCTGGGTACTGGCAGATCTCCCTTACAGATGGAGCAAAGGAAAGGTCAGCCTTCTCCACGCCTGAGGGGCACTACCAGTTCTGCGTAATGCCCTTTGGGCTCAAGAACGCCCCTGCCACCTTTCAGCGGCTGGTGAACCAGGTCCTCTCTGGGATGGAGGCCTTCTCCGCTGCTTATCTGGATGACATGGCCGTCTTCAGCGGCAGTTGGGAGGACCATTTGTGTCACTTACAAGCTGTTCTTCAGGCCCTGAAACAGGCTGGCTTGACAATCAAGGCCAGTAAATGTCAGATCGGGCAGGGGTCGGTTGTGTACCTAGGCCACTTGGTGGGCAGGGGAACAGTGCAGCCCCTCCAGGCAAAGATTGAGGCTATCATGGCCTGGGAGCCCCCCAAGACCCAAACTGAGGTCCGAGCCTTCCTGGGCCTCACAGGTTACTACCGTCGCTTTGTGAAGGGGTATGGCAATATTGTGGCACCCCTGACTGAGCTCACATCCAAGAAGAAACCTCGACGGGTAGTCTGGACGGAGGCTTGTTAGCAAGCCTTTGAGAAGTTGAAACAAGCAATGTGTGCAGCACCGGCCCTGAGGGCCCTGGATTTTTCCAAAGAATTCATTGTCCAGACAGACGCATCAGAGCATGGCATTGGGGCAGTGTTATCGCAACTCAATGAAGAGGGTCTGGATCAACCAGTTGTCTTCTTATCTAGGAGACTGCTTCCCCGGGAACAGAAGTGGAGTGCAATTGAGCGGGAAGCCTTTGCAGTGGTATGGGCTCTGAAGAAGTTGCGGCCATACCTGTTTGGCTCGCACTTCCTGGTTCAGACCGACCACCGACCCCTTCGTTGGCTGATGCAAATGAAGGGGGAGAATCCCAAGCTGTTGAGATGGTCTATCTCCCTACAGGGAATGGACTTCCGGGTGGAACATCGACCTGGAGTGGACCACGCCAATGCAGACGGTCTCTCCAGGTATTTCCGCCTTAGTGATGAGCACTCCCAAGGGGTTGGGTAGCTCTCCCCACTTTCAGCTGGGGGGGGACGCGTGTTAGACCTGTCAGCCCTTTGGGTGGTCCCTTCTACTTATTTATTTTTGTCCCCTTTCTGCCTCCTAACCTTTGTTTTTTTATGTCCACTGGAATTTTTAGGTGATGTCCCAGGGGCTAGGTACTCCTTGACCCTATAGTTATTTTAGGCCTAGGTGACTCTTAATAATAATGAAAATTTAATCCCACAAAATGGTGGCTAGTAACTGCCACAATGGACTACCTCAGGGACTGGCCCATAGACTTATATTAGGGAGATCTAGAACCTTCTGGCCCATTCTGGTAACCTGGACCAAAGGTATATAAGGCCAGAACCTGGGCGGCCATTTTAGGACACTGTTGGGCTGGTTGGAGGACAGGCTGTAGTGTTAGGGGGATTGGGCGCTGTGGGAGATTGAGTTCTCTTAGGGGTAGCCTTCTTCCTGCTGTTGTTACCCCCCTGCCTATAGATCTAGCCCTACCTTGGAAATCCACCCCCTGAACCCAGCTCAGGCGTCACCACCTGAGGAGAGTTGACCCTCCCTTCTAAACCAGTGTCATCTGAATCGACAGGGTATCTGAATGGTTGTAAACAACGCTTACTTGCCCAAAAGCTCGTGGGCTGGGGAGCGCCGGGAAGATAGACAGGCGTAGAATCCTGGGAACAGTTCCATTGGGGCTCAGCTGTGGAGAGAGGTTGAGCGCCGTGTCCACGAGTTGGGGTGCCCTCCTGTGAAACTCTGCGATTTCTGCGAAGAAGAAGGGGGAGAATTGGCAATCAGACGACCGCCGTACTGAGGAGAGCCCTACAGCGGTAGCATGCCTGTGTGCAGTGTTCTTCCCCCTGCGCAGGTCAAGTGAAGGGAAGAACTTCACCGCCGGGTAGGCGGAGCCGCCCTGTAGTGTTCTCTATTCCGCGCAAGCCTGCCAGAGGAACGGCCTTCTCTTCAGAGGGGGCGGCGTTGCGCTGCAGTGTCCCGCCTCTCACGCAGGCCCAGTGAGTTACTCGGCAACGACGGAGAGAGGGAGAGCGACGACGGCGTGAAACCGGACAGACAACAGATTCACTGTTACAAGCTGGCTGTGGGGGCTCCTCTGGCCCAGAGTAGAGCGGAAGGGTGGGTGTGCCTCACAGCTCAGGGGGTTTGAAATATATGCCAGAAGTTGATGGCAAGACTGATTGCCGGTAACATCTGAATTCTTAAACCCGACTTCAAACCACAAGTAAGCAGGGATTTGGGGGCAGGAGCGGGACATGTAAACAACGAACACGCTGCTGTGCCTAGTGGCTGAACCGCTTACTGGAACCTCATCTAAAGCTTACGTATAGA